>NC_138769.1:67325338-68657838 GCF_965119305.1 Pelophylax lessonae
TGGTATAACAATACTATTGCAGCTAATCTAAGAAGCAAACTGCAGTACCAAAACAAAGGTGTTGATTTACTAAAGGCAAATACACTTTGCAAAGAGATTAGTAAATGAGCAAAAGCTCTGCTGACTTCTATCATCCAATCATGTGCAGGCAAAAATGCAGTTTTGTTTTCTTTCCTTACATGTGATTGGATATTTTTTGCAAAGTAAAGCTTTATCTTATTTACTAAGCTCTGGAGCAACTGCACTTTGCAAAGTACACTGGTTGATTTACTAAAACTGGAGCACTCAGAGTCTGCTGCCTATGTGCATGGTAGCCAATCAGCTTCTAACTTCAGCTTGTTCAATTAAGCTGTGACAAAAAAAAATGGAAACTGATTGGTTTCTATGCAGAGCTGCACCACATTTTGCACTGTCCAATTTTTGTAAATCAACCCAACAGTCTTTTTGCCTTTAGTAAATCAACTCCAAGCTGTACTACAGAGTAGTGTCTAATTGGAGCATGCAGGAGATCAGAAAACAGAGATTTGTGTCCTTATATAACCAAGAGTGAGAAAATAAATAATTAGGGAGATACCTTGGTACTGTTCTGGGAAAAAAAAGAGGTACCAACCCAGAACCACCCTATTATTGTCAAATTCCCTGCAAACTAGCACCTATCACTCTGGTTAATTTAAATGGGATAATCCCAAGGATTACAGTGATCTCAAAGATGAAAGTCAATCACCCCTCTCTGATCTCTGTTCCAAACACCTCTTACTAAGTCATCCTGCATTGTAATCGATCAAAGTCACAGTTTCCTCTATGGGCCAAGCTGTCCTGAGGACCAGACATTTTTTTTCCTGGTAATGTTCTTGGACACTGTTCCCCTCAACATCCACATGAGTTCTCCTGCCACTGGAGAACATGAGAAAGGACCTGGACAATGCAGGGCTTATTGGACCTGACATCATCATATACAGTGGTACCTGCTCATAGCGAGTATGTGATTGGAGCCAGCATGGCACTTTTTCATGTAAGTGTTATGTATTGCTTTTAATGTTCCTAAAAATAATAGGTTTTTGATATCAAGCCTTTGTTTTTTGCTTTCCATTGGTATCCTCTTGAGCTTTAAAGGGAACTGGGAATATCAAAAAAAGATCTTTGGTTTTTAAAAAGACCTGGACCTGTGAAGTTCTGTGTTTTAAAAGAGAGATAATACTGATCTGGTCATTTCTTCTAGTGAGTTGTTAGAGTGGAAGGTGGAGGATTCTCAGGGGTGTGTGCACCTCCAATCAGGCTGGATTTCTGGCAGTGAAGATTTTGCACTTTATTGAAGCACTGGACACTTCAATAAGCTTTATTTACAATATGGTAAATTTATTGTTTTTTTGTTTTTTTGTTTTTTAACAAACGTTGTTATAAAGTTGGAGTGTTATATTTGTATGTTTTGATATTTATTTTGTGTCACATATGAATTTAGGGTACATATATTTTGTATGGCACATGACACATGCAATAAGGTATTGATAGTGCTATCACATACAGTATTTATACTAAGTGTCACCTCCACCAATAGGAAATATCCACATAAAGCAAGCAGTGAAGTGGAAACCTTAAGAAGGACCCCAAGAATTAAATAGAAGAAGAGAGAAGGATAATCACATGACCATGACTTCAGGTAAGTAAAGTGGGTATTTGGATTTTTATTCATGCCAGCGGTTAGTTAAAAGAGGTTGGAGAAGAGGATGATGGTAGGGGGAAGCTGCTAATATCCTGTAGTTGGGCTTTAAGGTAACTGAATGCCTCCATTTATTTGTTAGATATTGTTATTCTGATCACATCTACAAAACATGGGTAGCCATTACTGGATCGTGTTTAACTGATATACTTAAAGGGGAACTTTACCCCTAACGATTTGATAAAAATAATATTGTTTAGAAAGGAAGATGCATTCCACATTAATAAATATTCTTCCAATATCATTGTATGCTGCAAATTGCCTCAGCATTGTTCCTGTCCCTGCTTGCTGGAGGCTCACATTTTTTAAAGCCAAGAGCCCCTGAGCAAAGTAAATTTTTAGTTTGTCAGCAGATCGGCCTCTTGGGCTTTGATTTTTAGGGCAGTGTCAAGAAAAGAGGCTGTGCAGAAAAGGATGAGACCATGCATTACTGGATAGGCCCTTTTTTAATGTTTTACTTACATATACTTGCAAAAGGGGCCAGCCTGAAGTGATCTATCAGGACAACATTTTCTGACTAAAGTTCCACTTTAGGTCTGGTTAAAAAGTAAAATATGAAAATCTATTTTTTTTCCTTAATAGACATTTTTAGACCATAAAAACAAATTGACAATATTCCCATGTTTATGAAAATGACTGTAATTGTGATCTTATTACTATTCATATTTGTACTAAATTTGAAAAAGCAATACACAAGTATGTGGTATGTTGAGGTATTTAGATAAATCAACACAAAACGGATGTGTGCGTGTGAAGGCAGATTTACTAAAAAAAGTGTTTGTCAGTAGATACCATATTGCATATTGCTTATTCTTGTATTAAAAGGTGATTCCTACAGCTACATGACATCAATCTCAACAAACAGTTTTTAGGGTTGAAACAATCAGGTTATAAACCAGTTCACCATTGCTTCTCCTTAGAAAAGCTGCTGTTGAGACTAATGCCTCGTACACATGCACCGATTGTTGGCCGACCGATCGGCCGTCTTTTGTCCAGTGTTGTTGTGTCGGTTGAAATGTGCTCTAGACTGCACACGAATTTTGTCAGCCAACAACAACCAACTGCAGAAGTGATGTCATGTTCTGGTTTACTTTCCGTGTGTTTTTTCTTCTCTGAGCATGCCCAGTCTTGCTCATCTGATTTTTGTCTGCCGAAATCTGTACTGACTGACGAACAATCGGCCGTTCTGTTGACGGCCAACAAAAATTTTATAGCCTGCACACCAGATTTTGTTCGGCCGAAAAGTCGCAGTCGGTTGTCGGAAGCATCATACTAACAAGCCGACAATTGGCCGATCGGACGTTGGCCGAAAATTCACGGCCAGCAATCGGTGCGTGTGTACGAGGCATTACTCTACACTGTATGAACCTACGCCCCTTGCTTTAGCCTCTTGATGCCTAAACAAGAACACTCAGATGACTCTAGAGCTTCTCTTTAGGGTTTGAAGTTTCTCTGGAAGATATCATGTGACATTAAATCATCCTTGCTCATCCAACTGGGATGGTGTCTGACCAGCTTTACACATTAGTAACTTATTAAATCACTGAAGATCTTCCCCAATACAAATCCAGATAAATGTAATCCCATGCGTGTGTTTTATTGGTGTATACTTATACATTTACAAGGTCAATATAAGGATTTGGCCCAATGTAGTTGGTGAACTCTTTACCCTACCAAAGGATGTGTAATTCAAACAGATTTTACCTGGCTTGTAACCTGATTAGTGAAGGTGCACCAACTCACTGATAAGATCATTTCTGTGCATTGTCCACCTGCAAGCATGTTCACAATGTAAGACTTACAAAATTGTGTGTCCTGTCCCATTTACATGTATGTTTTCTGCATTATATTGAACAGATTACTTTTGTTCTATAGTATACTGACATCTATTTGTGGTTATTCGGACCACTGCAGCTTTTTTACTTATGTGATTTGGTATGTTCCTCTTGCATTCCTCTTGTTTAGTGCTAGTTAGTTTAGTAGTAGCTAGACCTTCCCTGTTTCTTCCATGTTCCCCCAGTAAGAGACAGGAAAGTCATTTGGGTTGCTTTATTTAAACTGGAGAGTGCAAAATCGCAAAATCTGGTGCAGCTGCACATGGTAGCCAATTAACATCCAACTTCCGCTTTGACAACAAAAAACAAAAATGGATGTTGATTGGTTTCTATGCACAGCTGTACCAGATTCTGCACTCCAGTTTTAATAAATTAACTCCATTGTCTTCCAACACTTCAAAATACTGTACTGCAATTAGTTAAAGTAAAATTGCATTGCATTCAATGTCTGTATCTTATTAAAGATTTAAGCTGTCTGCGTATGGTGCCAAGTCAGCAGGTGACCATATTATCCAGGCATCCTAGGTCTAAGGAGGTATGTCATTGCATAAAGTGTCATTTGAAACAGAACACTGTGGACAGAACTACATTACAGAACTTTGGCTAACTAAGAATATCTGTCTATCCCAGTGCTGTTGTAAAAGGTTTACAGAAAGCTTAGTTTAGGAACATCTAGGTACTTAGGCTGTTTGCATTAACACGTTTAAAAATTTTAATAGTCACATAAATGTAATAAATTAGGTTGTTATTATTTGCCTGGAATACAGCTTGAGTTCACTATTTACCCATTCACAACTACCCACGACTTACTAGTTCTCTATGATAATTTTTTGCAGTTAATACATTTCTAACAAGGATCTGTTGATTCTGCTAGTATACGATTGTTCCAAGTGCTCTCCATGTCCCCTAGTCACTGGACTGCAAGCCTATTGGGCCTACTGGGCAGCCCAGAAGACCATGACCAACAGCAACTCCTGTAGGGAGTCTAGCTGTGAATGCTTTACAGTCTCCACCCACAGTCTTTGTAGCTCATAAAAAATTGCAGTCACCTGATGAAACATGTAGCTATAGACCATTTGATCTAAACTGCATAGGCTTTAGGTCATGTTATATAACAGAGTATTAATGGTTAAAGAAAAAAGTGAGAGGTGTGTTTACAAAACCTTTGCAGAGCTATTCCTCCTGCGGAATGGCAAATACAATCATTCCCTGCAAATGCCAGCAAAATCAAATCTTACTAGGCCATATTCTCTCCAGGACAGGTGTTCTGCCTATCAGAAATCCGGAAAATACCACATTATAGCCTCTAGATGGAGCTGTGGATCCTAGGTAATAAGTATATATTTACTATGATGACCTCCATCTACCACAATGATGTATTTTCCAATTCACACTATTCTGAGTGAAAAACATCCACATTTTTTATTCATGCGCTCCATGGTGTTTGGTTACTTACACTAATAAAATTATATGTTGATAATGTTAACACATTTCCTATTAATTTATGTGATATGTAAATCCTAATGGTAGATCCACAGTATCTATACTGAATATGCATATTTTAGTTTTAATTGTAATAGACTATTTTGAAATCAAGGAAATGTTACTGCCATATGCTTAATTATTGAACAAAAATAATGTTGACATGAAATCTATTGCAATAACGAGACATCTATGCACTAATTGCAAATTACAGCTTATTTATTACCAAGTTGTTACAGAAGTAACTTTGGTTTCACAGAACTAAACAAAAGTCAGCACCCTATAATTTGCCAAACAAAATTTAATTTCTACTGTTCTCAAAAGAAATCTTAAATATTGTTTCAATCCTAGGACTGGATTTCTTCCAAATCTCTTGCTGAAATTTAAATGAATCAAATGTTGTTCATTATTCACCATCATACTTCCACTGGCATGCAACACACAGTTCAAACACAATTTCTGTCTGAACAGACCTAATTGGAAGAGTGATGCAGATAAATATTGAACATTTACTTTACTGCACTTAGCAAACGAACGCTCAGTGAAGTTTCAATTTTCAATGTACTCAAAATATCTTCTCTGTCTGCTACGTGCCATAAAATGGTAATGATCACTGAGGTGTGTTCCCCTGTTGATTTGTTCCACCCGTTTATTTAGGGCTGTGAAATTGTCTAGCATTTTACAATGTACATAGACCAATCACATCAGTCCCTGCCCAGAATTGATTTGATTGTAAAGTCTTATTTTTGTATTAAAATAATAAACAGGTGTATAATTACCTGCTTTGTGCAACGGTGTTGCAGAAAGTTGCCCATTGAGTCCACATTAGGGGTCTGCTGCCTGCAATCTTGGCTCCTCTTTTTCAAGCTGCTTGCTATGGATGCATATGTGCAGGCTTGCTCCCGAGCTGGACTGTGTGTGTCCATAGTCCGTAAATTTAGCCAAAACCAAACCAATTTAATCAATGAAGAACTCTGCCTAACAATTAAATTGGCCACACCATGTAAAGTCATGTAGCTTAAAAAAAAAACTGCATTTCTTTTTGTAAAAAAAACATGTACTGTTAATGGGGATTCCGTATATGCTGGAGAATTAAAAAATGTAGGAAATATGTTTGTTCAGTCTTCCACCACAGCATATCCCTGTCAGGGTGGAGGGTACAAAGCTTGCCTCCTTTTGACTTCTAATGTTCTTGAAGGTGGACAAAAGCAAGATATCAATCTGGATGTATGATTTAGGAGCTAATGTACACATAAGTAGTCCTTCTAGCTTCACAAAATTAGACATTGTTATGTTTAGAGATCTAAAAATTTCTGCTTTTCGAAAATGGAGAAAACAGATGAGGCTAAAAAATGTATTTGATGATGGATAATTCTTTGGAAGTAAGAAATGACTGTGGAACAACAGCTGTAGTTGCTTGTATCAGAGTTCTTTGTGTGTGTCTCTGTATATATATATATATATATATATATATGTATATATATATATAGCCCAGCCAGGACTACTATATACATATACTTCAAAATATATACTATAACTGTAGAAAGGAGACAAACAGCGCACAGCTGACCTCACGTAATAACGTTTAATGAAGCACATAAAGCATAACAAAATAAGTTCCACTCACATGTCCAAAATGTCTGAAGAAGGAGGATTTCCTCCGAAAAACATGTAGTCTTGGCAACCTTTCCAGCAGGGCGAGTTCTCCTCTACATCCCTATCCGCAATCCAGTGTAGCCATGACAGTGACTGAGGCGCACGCGGGCAGTCAGGACTAGCCGGCGGGTCTGTGCGCAGGCGCACTGTGGACTTGCCCGCAGGTACCTGGAAGGAAAACTATCCACAGATGGAGAGGCGATGGCGGCGCCCTAGGCGGATTACTGAGTACAGGGTATACCAGAGGCCATCCGAAAGGGAGATGGGGAGATAGCCCTTGCTGAAGTGCCTGTCAGTTCTTTTGAACATGTGAGTGAAACTTATTTTGTTATGCTTTATGTGCTTCATTAAACGTTATTACGCGAGGTCGGCTGTGTGCTGTCTGTCTCCTTTATACAGTTGTGTTCTATTGTCCAAGTCCACCACCCAGTGGATGTAAGGAGGAGCTGCAACGGCCACGCATTACAAGCAACATACCACAATATAGCAGACTGGGGACTGTCTAGTGGATCAACTCAAGTACTGGTGAAATACTGTAGTGTATATGCATTTTGTGCAAAATATATACACTGAGGTTTAATGTTATGATAGATGTTGTCAGAATGCCCCTTTAAGATCATTTGCATTGGAGGATCAGCTTTTTCTAGAAATGGATGAATTGGATTGTGGGAGATCTAGTTGAGGACTGAAAGCAGACTGTTGTTGGAATTGCCAGAGGAATTATTACTCCCAGGGAGCCAGGGGAGAGTGAAGGATCATGGGAAAGTGGATATATCTATCTGACTCACAGAGTGCTCTCTTGCTTCCAGGACTCAGCGAGGAGAGGTCAGCCTGAAAGGTGTGTCGGGACATGGTTGGTGACGGAGGCCCAAGGTGTACGGCCTAGAGAAAGAGCGGAGCCCATCCTCAGCGGTGCGGATGCTGGTATTTACACAGCGGTGATAGATCCAGTGGAGCTGAGTAGATAGCGGGTGAAGCTGAGCTGACTGACCGGGACAGCCAAGTACCAATCACTGCCAGTGACGCAGGAGCATGGGAGAGCACATTGCCCGGGTTACAGGATAATCACAAGTGGACACTGACAGACGGGAGAGTGCCTGGTGACATTCTAAGCGCAAGTATAATCTTCATCTAGGACACACTGACTGCAGATAGGATCATACATACATGATTGCCTTGGGATTACAAATATCACGCCGAATAGAGATAAGAGCTCCAACTGCCAGTGAAGACTTAGCAGGGCCTTTCTAGGAGAGGGATTTCAGCACCTGCCATCTTAAAGAGGACCAGTTATGATAATATTGTATTATTATTAGTGAGGATTTAGATATTGCTAGACTTGATTTCAGAGGTTTTCAGCTAGAGTTCTAAGCTAATATAGGATGCCATAACCTTTACAGTTACAGCTGATGCTATAGTAGAGTTGCTATATCCATGTGATTCATTATCCTTTCTTTTGCTGTATATTCACATTCATGGGGTCAGTCCAGTGAGCCTCCTTGTGTTAAAGCGGAATTCCGGACAAAACAAAAATGTTAAGCTAAAAATAGGTCCGGAACAGTCAGGGCTAGTGCATTTAAGCAACGAAAGCCTCTGAACTGTCCGCTGTTTCACTTACCTGTAAGAAGAAATACTTACCTTGAAAATGTCTTGTCCAGCGCTGCCATCTCAGGTGTGGGCAGCTGAAGCCGGAGCGTCCCTCTTCTTGTCCTCATCGGTGACGTTGGAGTCCAGAATGCCCTGCTCGTCACTTCCGGGGCAGGAGCGTCATCTCTGAATAGCTTCTGTGCATGCCCAGAAGCTGTTCAGCAAGGAATCACGCGCCTACACCAGAAGTGACGAGTGACTCCGGTGCAGGCGCATTGACTCCTGGGATTGATGACGCTCATCTCCCAGAAATCAATGCAAGGAGGAAGTGAAGTAGTGCGCAGTGTTCGCAGAGGGAGGAAGAGGAAGGAAGGTAAGTATATTTTCATTAAAAACAAGGTAAGTGAAAAAAAAAAAAAATATTCAATTCTTTTTCAGGTGTTTTTAAGCTAGCGGACGGTGCAAACTTCATTTTTAGGGTGGAACTCCACTTTAGGTGGAGTTCAGCTGACTGATACTGCTACACTTGATTATTGTTAAGTCATATTTTGTTATCATTAACCACTTTACCACCGGAGGATTTTGCTGTCTTCCGTCCAGGCCACTTTTTGCGATTCGGCGCTGTGCGACTTTAACTGACAATTGCGCAGTCGTGCTACGCCGTACCCAAACGAAATTTACGTCCTTTTTTCCCACAAACAGAGCTTTCTTTTGGTGGTATTTGATCACCTGTGCGATTTTTACTTTTTGCGCTATAAACAAAAAAAGAGCGTTTATTTTGAAAAAATAACAATATTTTTCACATTTTTTTATATGAAATTCCCCCCCCCCCCAAAATAAATGTAAAAATCTAATTTTTTTAAAATTTTTGGCCAATTTGATTTCTGCTAACTATGTTTGGTAAAAAAAATCACGATAAGCGTATTTTGATTGGTTTGCGCAAAATTTATTGCGTTTACTAACTACGGGAAAGATTTCTGTCATTTTTGGTGTTTTTTTTTTAACGTGTAATGGCGGCGATATGCAATTTTTTTTGTGGGACTGCGACATTGCGGCGGACAGATCGGACCCTTGACTGACATTTTTGACACTTTTGGGGGTACCAGTGACATTACTGCAGTAATCAGTGCTATATATATATGCACTGTTACTGTAAAAATGACACTGGCAGTGAAGGGGTTAATTTTATTGGAGAGGGAGGGGTTAATGTATGCCTGGTGCTTACTGACGTGTGGGGGGGGAGGTGACTTTGTGAGACAGGGACAGATCGGATGTCCAGCTATGCTGAACACTCCGATCTGTCACTCCCTGTCACTATGGAGATCCGCCCGCTGTGTTTACACACAGCGGGCGGATCTCCAGACTCGATCCCCGACGATCGGGTAAGAGCAGCGGCGATCGCCGCTGCTCCTCCCCTGGCCCGACTCCCGCTGTGAATGAAAACAGCGGGAGCGCGCCTCCGGCGGCGCGCGAGCGCCGCCTACAGGGGGAGGAGTCCAGCGAGTAGGTCTACGTCGCTGGACGGGATCGTGGCAAAGTGCCGCAGTAGCCTCCATGTGAGCGGAGGTAAAGTGGTTAAGTTATACTGATTGATCTTTCAAGTAAAATAACCAAACAGTATTCCAATTGTGTCAGTGTGTCCTTGAAGATCATATCTGAAATTATGGAACCTAAAGTGTCCAGTGGGTTGGATGATTCTCAGGGTCCGGTGAATGCAGAGGGACATCCTTAAACAGCAGCCCCCAGGGGGGCAGTGCTACATATATAAGTATATAGTGGGACTCCTGCCTTTCCACACACATTAACTTTAATGGCTACCCAGTCCGTATATATATATATATATATATATATATATATATATATATATATATATATATATATAGTATATGTTTAAATGTTGCTCAGACTTTAAATTAAATGATCAAGGTCACTGTGCTCATAGAAAGAGAGAATTGTAATAATAAATTATTTGTTTAAACTTAGCAATAGCTTTTCTGTCACTTCACTTAGCCCAGATATAACCCTTCTCTGATTTCAGCTGAATGCAATGGTTACTTCCTGGAATGCTCATAAACCTGGCAGAAAGGACACCTTTACCATTCACATCTTGGTAAATCCATTATACTACTTCTAATGAAAAATTAGAAATATATTACTTTAAAATGATCTTTAGCCTTGCCTTGAATTGCAGCTACCTTAAATGAATTAAACCATAATGTAACTCATCTAAAAGAAAGATATTATTCTTCAAGTTGAAGTTCTGAAATTTTGTTTCTGATAAAGGTGCATTTGACTTACTTTTCATTTAATGATTAAATTATGCTTCACTAGAAATCCACATAAACTGCAATCCGACCCAAATCAGGCTACTTCATGTATACCTGCAAACATTTGCTGCTTCTTGGAACAAGTCTGAACTTGTTTTTTAGTTTTTTTTCTACAAAGAAAAAGTGTTCTCTCTTCACAAAATATCAGGGAAAGAAAGCTGCAGATAAACCCGCACATTGGGATTCTAGGACCTGAAGGGTTATCACAGATTCAGAAGAGCACTTTCAGCACTAAGAGGTGACCACCCATTTAAAGATGTGTTAATAAAGTGGACAGCTTATATTCCTAATTTGTATCTCTGAAGTGAGGATGCAGATTTTATGATTTGCTTATCTCCAAACTTTGTGTAAGTGCTATATTACATCAGATTTGTTGCCTGGTATCTCATTCTTAGGCTAGTACTAATCCTAAACAAACAACAACAAAAAAAGAAGGTGGAACAGAGTTGGTTCCCCCATTTGGATGATCCCATGAGGCTTGAGGGTGGATTTCTGGATCTTGTATCATGACACGCTATAATTCCATGTTTGGTTTGTGAGTATAATTTGGATCTTTTATCCTTCAATAAAGTACTAGGCATTTGCACCCTTCTGTTTAATGTGTTTTTTTGTTGTGTGTGCAAAAGATTCCCTAGTTTAAGTAGGGTGGCATCGCTACTATTATCGAATCCAGGTTGCACAGTGAAGATGGCTCTTTGCACACCTTATGGCAAACTTTCAATTCTGAGATCTGAAGTGTCAGGTTAAACTAGTTGTGTTATAGTCAATATGTCCTGGTAGAAGAAGGCAAGTTGGGCATACCCTGAAATAGTTGGACTGTGTCCCTGATCTTCTAGGGGTTAACAATGAGTGCCTATATTGGTTTACGTTATTCAGTATTGCACAGGGAGATTTTTTTGCTTGTTAGAAAATTAAGTATGATTCACTAGAGCTGAGAGAACTGACTAACTTAAGCTGTGGATTTCTTGTCTGATATCATCCCCAGACTACCTATTTAAAGCCTGATAAAGAGGGACAGTTTTCAGATTATGGCTGTTTCTTATCTTCTAGGAGTCAACAAGAAGTGTCCACATTGGTTAAGGTTGATTGATTTTGCACAAGAAGGTTTTTCTGCTCAAACATAATTCCTTTTTATTGGTCCAAAAGTCAGTCATATAGAGAAAAAGTTATATATGTTCTGTTGATGCTGTTATATGTAAATTGTAAGTGTTGGAACATATCCCTCATATCACTGTTCTTAGGGAGTCTACAGGTGTCGTTATCACGGTATTACAGCTTAGTTTATTCTAGTACATTAGTACATTAAAGCTAGACTCCAGTAATTCAGACACTTTCTAAAATGTTATGAATTACTAGTGGCTATGTTCAATAGGGTACATGTCCTTGTGATGGTATTCATCGTCACTGGAAGTGAAAAAACAGATACTTAATGGTTTAAATTGCTTCAGATGGGATGGTAATATTTGTCAGCAATATCTTCATAAAGAAATATGGAGATTTGTTCCCACTTTACACCGGGAGACTTGGACTGTTATAGACCATTGCCATGAAGTCTGACTCCTAGATAATGTGTATTCTGTGTGCTTGTCTGTGAGAGAGAGACACGCAGACTGTCATTGGCAGACTTCCCTATTGTTTGTGTATTGAAATGGAATGTGGATTGTGGCTGTCCCATTGTTAAATGTTAATGACCTCACATTGTTCTGTCCAGATGGCTGGATAATTTGTTTAGGTTAATTCTGTTCCTGTATACACTTTCATCTGCATATGATACTGTAATCAGCCAGAGTTGTGAACGTCATGTCCTGTCCCCAGCAAGGTCCATCTGGGGGGGTAACCTTGTGGGGGAAAACTGTATAAAAGTATGTTTCTTGTTCAATAAAGTTTGAGTCATACTTAGATAATCACTAAGCTCTTGTAAGAGCTTGTTCCTGTTCTTGTTCCTGCTTCACTCTCTGGGGAAAGAGAGGTTCACCCACGGGAACCTGGAGCCTTGTCATAGGTCCAGAGTGGGTAGAAGACGGCGAGACCCCAACCAAGCGGTTCGTGGGGTCTGATGTGGTTATGGTGTCTTGTGGAGTGCTTGGAGCCCTCGGGAAGCACTAGGAGCATCTGTCAATGGAGGTACCCAGTCGGGGTGGTGGTTGGTCCGTTACAGTCATCTTGTGGACTTATACAGTGCCTTGCAAAAGTATTCTGTCCCCTTGAACTTTGCTACCTTTTGCCACATTTCAGGCTTTAAACATAAAGATATAAAACTGTAATATTTTGTGAAGAATCAACAACAAGTGGGACACAATCATGAAGTGGAACAAAATTTATTGGATATTTAAAACTTTGTTAACAAATAAAAAACTGAAAAATTGAGCGTGCAAAATTATTCAGCCCCTTTACTTTCAGTGCAGCAAACTCTCTCCAGAAGTTCAGTGAGGATCTCTGAATGATCCAATGTTGACCTAAATGACTAATGATGATAAATAGAATCCACCTGTGTGTAATCAAGTCTCCGTATAAATGCACCTGCACTGTAATAGTCTCAGAGGTCTGTTTAAAGCGCAGAGAGCATCATGAAGAACAAGGAACACACCAGGCAGGTCCGAGATACTGTTGTGGAGAAGTTTAAAGCTGTATTTGGATACAAAACGATTTCCCAAGCTTTAAACATCTCAAGGAGCACTGTGCAAGCGATAATATTGAAATGGAAGGAGTATCAGACCACTGCAAATCTACGAAGACCTGGCCATCCCTCTAAACTTTCAGCTCATACAAGGAGAAGACTGATCAGAGATGCAGCCAAGAGGCCCATGATCACTCTGGATGAACTGCAGAGATCTACAGCTGAGGTGGGAGACTCTGTCCATAGGACAACAATCAGTCATATACTGCACAAATTTGGCCTTTATGGAAGAGTGGCAAGAAGAAAGCCATTTCTTAAAGATATCCATAAAAAGTGTTGTTTAAAGATTGCCACAAGCCACCTGGAAGACACATCAAACATGTGGAAGAAGGTGCTCTGGTCAGATAAAAACCAAAATCAAACTTTTTAGCAACAATGCAAAATGTTATGTTTGGCATAAAAGCAACACAGCTCATCACCCTGAACACACCATCCCCACTGTCAAACATGGTGGTGGCAGCATCATGGTTTGGGCCTGCTTTTCTTCAGCAGGGACAGGAAAGATGGTTAAAATTGATGGGAAGATGGATGGAGCCAAATACAGGAACATTCTGGAAGAAAACCCGATGGAGTCTGCAAAAGACCTGAGACTGGGACGGAGATTTGTCTTCCAACAAGACAATGATCCAAAACATAAAGCAAAATCTACAATGGAATGGTTCACAGGTGTTAGAATGGCCAAGTCAAAGTCCAGACCTGAATCCAATTGAGAATCTGTGGAAAGAACTGAAAACTGCTGTTCACAAACGCTCTCCATCCAACCTCACTGAGCTCGAGCTGTTTTGCAAGGATGAATGGGCAAAAAATTCAGTCTCTCGATGTGCAAAACTGATAGAGACATACCCCAAGCGACTTACAGCTGTAATCCCAGCAAAAGGTGGCGCTACAAAGTATTAACTTAAGGGGGCTGAATAATTTTGCATGCCCAATTTTTCAGTTTTTTATTTGTTAAAAAAGTTTGACATATCCAATAAATTTCGTTACACTTCATGATTGTGACCCACTTGTTGTTGATTCTTCACAAAAAATTACAGTTTTATATTTTTATGTTTGAAGCCTGAAATGTGGCAAAAGGTCGCAAAGTTCAAGGGGGCTGAATACTTTTGCAAGGCACTATATATTTGATTTACAGTTTTTACTGTTATTGAGTGCCAGGAGCATAGCTATGACTATACTTTGGGCCCTCTGAACGTGTAGTATGCAGCCATTCTGCTTGCCCCTCCTCTCCCCCTGCCACTTACAGAGTGCTTTGTATTATGTGAACCCATTTACAAAATACAAAACCTCCTATGAACAGGCAGCAGGGGCGAGGATGTCCCAGAGCACAGTGACTGTAAGAAAACCTGTGTTCCGGATGCTTGGTAAAATTGTCAAAGTGGCTGAATTCCTGGAATTTAGCTTTAAAGTACTGCCCTTTCCCATACAATCATGCCCTTGCTTTATTACTGCTCAGGGAACAAAATATTTATAAAAAAGACACTTGTTCTTCCAAGTGGATTTTTATGACTTGCAATAATTGTGTCACTAGACATGCACATATAGCCAAGAGCCAATAGATAAAGCTCCTGGCCATACGATTCATGTAAAACAGGCAAACAATCACAATAAAAGCTCTTCATTGAAGGTCTGCATCGTTAGAACATATATCTGCATATATTTCTACTATCGCTACAGTTATATTATTTCTGGTAATGAATTTAATGTTTGCTGAATTCCAAATAGGTGAAATACCCCAAAAAATTCAATGTTTTCATATTTGTGGCTACATTTTCTCACATGAAAAATATTGAATAATCTTTCTATATACACTGCCATGTGAAACCTTGGTCTGTCCTAAATAAAACAGTAAGTTCAGTTCTGACAGCAAACACAAAGGCAAGATTTTGAAATAAATTGACATCTCCAAAACTGACAGAGTTGGCATACGTGAAACAAACTCTTTTATCTTTTTAAAGGTCTAATTAGCTACAGGTTGTACCTTCTTCCCCTTTTATTTTATGCATTTCTACAATACCTTCTACCTGTGGCTGAAATTCCCATGGCTGATAAAAAAAACACTAATAAATGCATCTAATTATCAAATTCCTGAATTACAACTCAGAAAATAAATTTTGGTACTGCAATTTTAACCCAGCCCCCCCCCCCCCAAAAAAAAAAAAAAGTTTTTGAATGCAGACAGAAAATAATAAAAGTGTTTAGCTATTTACAGCATTATATAAACAGCATTGAATGCACAACTTTTGTGGTCCTTAGACAGGCTTTGAAAATGACAAAGTGCAGAGCTTTTGGTGGGTTTTTATCAATTTTTCAGATCTATGTGCTTTCCTGACATCAACTCTAGAGGCTTTATTAAAAATGTACTATTATTAATAATTCAGCACCTAAACCACAGGAATGGGAAATCAGTTAGTGTTACTTTTGAAAGAGGGTAAAGAAAAAACTGTCAGTCAAGCTTAAGTTACTGCATATAATCTGCTTGACGATGCAAAAGAGAAAAATGAAAATACAGGGAATTTTCAGAAGACCATGTCTGGGTCAGGCTTATGTTGCAATAGCAGTATATAGATACAGTATTTAATGTAGTATGTATTTATATATCTATCTGATATTTCCTTCCTTCCTCCCTTCCTTCCTCCCTTCCTTCCTTCCTTCCTCCCTTCCTTCCTTCCTTCCTTCCTTCCTTCCTTCCTTCCTTCCTTCCTTCCTTCCTTCCTTCCTTCCTTCCTTCCTTCCTTCCTCCCATCCTTCCTTCCATATCTAATAAACAATGCACCAGTCCTTTGGTTGGTGCACATGAACCCAGAAGGAAGACCAGGTGAAGATGGAAGCCCTGTCAGTGGTGACAGTGAGCTCTTGGAGGGTTTCGCTCTAAGGAAAGCATTTTATAATATGCTGGTATTCGATGCATACTACATGATGCCATTGTCTTGCAGACTTACATATGTTTAACAAGCAGTAAATATTAGGCCCTGTTGACCTATGTAGCTAAAGACAGTGTAAAGCAATTCATGTTCAAATTCTACTGCTACTTCTTTTCAAAAAAGTAGCAGTAAAGTAAGTCCAGGACACCTGCCCTGTGAATATAGTACACTTGATCTGTGTATATATTAGAAGGTAGGCAGGGTGCCAAGTCACTGCTGGATGTACTTTCCCTTTGTAAGTTTGAGAAAAAATTACTCCACAGTGACTACAGGTGCAGATGTCAGTGAGGGCTGAAATAAAAGCTTCATTACAGTCCGTTAGGAGTAAGTGGTCATAGTTCTACTTTAACTTATGGAGAGCAGTAAGGGTTACAGAGGTGGTAAAACCATACATTAGCTTTAGTTTTGTTCAGATCTTTGTAACAAAAAAAAAAAAAAAACATGCCTGGAAAAATACATTTTAAGTGTGATGGTAGGCATTCTAGGAACATATCTGTCACTGTAATTAATGGAAAGTGCAACAACGTTGAGGTGTGAACTGGCCCATTTTAGAACTTGGGCAGGGATTGAAATATGTATTCCAAACAGGTAAAATGCTTTGAATAAAATATAATGTATCAGTGTACATGCACTTACTTCCTTCATACCCAGGAAACTTTTAAATGGTATTATTTATAAATCAGCTACGTTTGTTTATTTAAAGTGTATGTCAAGCCAAAAAGGGAGCAAATAAAAGAAGTTCATTAAACTCAAGTCATTAAAAACTGTCAGCACAAGCTAAGCTAAGCGTCACGCTTCATGTTCTAAGCATCATGTTCTAAGCTAAGCATCATGTTCATACTCACTCATCCACTAGAGCATGTGTTTTCTGTAGACTGACAAAAAATCCTGGTTGATCTTGTTGTTCACTGTCCCTCCCTCCTTGTCTGTGTCTTCGCTGCAGCCTAAGATTGTATAGTCTGGCTGTTGAGATCTAGTGAGCATGCTCCAGTTTCAGTTCCCTTCTAAGCTTTTTATTTGCTCCTTTTTCCTATATGTGCAGCCCATGTGACTATACAGTCCCACAGTGGTAAATTACATCCCTCCTCCCCTATGTTCTCATACTGCCAATCACTATGGGGGCAGGATATGACATGTGATTGGCAGAACCACCTCCAGATATCCTTACAGTGCAAACAAAGTGTCAACAGGCCCCTTTCAGACAGGCTTTCCATCTGTCTGTTTTTCATCTGTCTGTTTATGGATGAAAAAAAGACAGCAATGCATTTCTATGGGCAAACAGATATAAATAACTGTAGTCCACATTTGCAATTCTGCAGTTTTGTTGAATTTACAAAATGAAAGTGGATGAAAAACAGATGTAAATGGATGAAAAGCTGATTCTAAATGGAATCCGTTTTTGATTTTTTTTTGGTTTTTCTTTTTAAGCAGAACATGACTGAATGGATGATGCCCTATGAAAAGGGCTTTAACCCATTAATAAAAAAGTAAGGTCAATTTTCCGAAGCATTTTCGAAGAACCATCCAAAGACAGGTAAATACAACTTTACTGCACAACATCCTACACTAGTGATTTTTTTTTTATTACTTCTTCACTAGTTATGCTATTGTGCTGTAAAAAAAAAAAAAATACTAAGATAATATTGTTGTATTGGGTATGGATTTGACATTTTGCATTTTCCATTTTGGGAGCACTAAGCAAAACCACTATCACTAGGACTAATATATTTTTTCCATTTTTCTTAGTTGAAATCATTTACAAGTCTCAAGTTGCTTCGGACTCTAAGTTTACATGAAATAACTCTGACAGCATAGAAGCAAGTGCTATAGTGATACTGTGCAACCACTTGAAAATGCTATAGCACCTGTTTCTGATGAGGACTTATCAGAAAAATGTGGTAGGAAGGTGGGACAATAAATAATCTGCCAGGTTCTTTGATGCGCACACCGGCATATCTTATTCATGATGGCTCTGATGCTGAGCCTGACCCCATGATCCTTCATACACACCTGAAGATGACTTTCCTGACAAAGAAGTTCCATCTACTGTGCAACAACCTCTTCCATCAAAGAGAAAGAACGTCATTAGAACACCACTTTTCAAAAAATGTGATGTTGCCTTACATCTGAAGTGTTCTGTTGAATATCACACTGAATAGCAGGTGTAACCACCTCCTGAGACAAGAAACATGATTTTATACATTGGGGTTGATTTAATAAACACAGATAAACTGTGCACTTTGCAAAGTGCAGTTGCACTCTACATAGTTACACAGTAGTTAAGGTTGAAAAAAGACAACAGTCCATCCAGTTCAACCTGCAAGTGCAGTTGCTCCAGAGCTTAGTAAATGAGAGTAAACTTCCCTTTGCAAAGAATACCCAATCACATGTAAGTAAAAAAAAAAAAAAACAGCATTTTTGCTTTCACATGATTGGATGATGGTAGCCAGAAGAGCTTCTGCTGATTTACTAAGTTCTGGGGCAACTGCAATTTGCAAAGTGCACAATCTGCTTACCTTTAGTAAATAAACCCCTTTATGTATAATGTAGCAGTGGTTTTGCCTAGTGTTCCATATTTAGAACAACAATAGAATAATATAAAATAAAATCTATTCAAATTCTTGTTCCTTGAATATTCCTAAATAACATATATGAATTTCATTCACAAATTAAAAAAATTACAATCTCAGGCATAAATGGGTTAAGTAATTGCAAAAAAAAAAAAAAAAAAATAATAAACATTTTCTTTGAACTATTAATTTGTATGAAGTTTTAAAACACTTTTGCGGTAAGGTATGTATTTTAATTCTATATTCTGAAAGCCTTTTTATTTGCCATGTGACTGGCACAGCACCAATCAACATTGTGCAGAAACAGATTCATACATCAGCAGAGTACTAGAAACTCCTCCCTCATACCTTCCCCTGAGGATATTAAAGACCTGGGAAATATCATGTGACCTCAGCACAGCAAAGATTACATAAGGTACTAGGTCAATTAAATACAATGGCATCATCTTTATATATCTAAATACATAGAAGGGATAATGGCAATTAAACATTGTATGTTTACTATCACTTTAATTGGTAAGGTTTTCATCCACTCCAGGTTGTGCATATTTAGTGTGTTTTGCAAACTTTGCGATCAAGGTTGCACTAATAAGACACACCATCTGATAATTAAGCAACAGGGAAATTTTTTCAATGTCATAATACAATTTTAATGAAATCCCCTCGATTGAATTCCCTTTTTGCTTAATAATTTGAGAAAAATATGTTAAAAAATTCATGCAGTATCACAAACAACAGTTTCAATTCTTAAAACGTAGTGATGATATGCAAGCTATAGCAAGCTAAAGAAACATGTTGCAAACAATCAGTTTTCAGTTGACTGGAGTCACAAGAGTCAAAGAAAGGATCATTTATGTTTTGTGCTATGCATTTTTCATTTCATCTCCAATTTTTGTACTGTCTTCCTGAATCATGGCTCAAATTGCTAAAAAGAAAATCTCATGAGATAATTGAATCACGGGACATATTTTCTCCAATTATCTCATGAGATGCTGAAAATGTCAATTCACTATCACTTCACGAGGTATTTACCTCCCAAACCAAAAACATGAGGTAAATGACTCATAAAATGATGTTGAAGTCAATTCACTAAGGAAGTTAATAAATAAATAAATAAATGCGGTATTTAAGTAGAGGTCGAGGCATGAGGTATTTAACCATATCCCACCCGGCCTATAGCAATATGACGGCCGGGCGGGGGATCAGTTATCCTGACTGGGCTTCATATGACGTCCAGCAGGATGCACTGCTGATGCGCACCACGGTGATCGGGGATGATGCGCACCCCTCAGACACAGCCCATCCCTGGTCAGGGTAAACAGACACTGAAAGTGGCTGTTTACCATGTGGTTGGCTGTGTCCAATCACAACTGGTAACAAATGTAAACAGAAGAGCCATTACCAGGAGATCCCGGCTTCTTGTCCTCACACACCAATCGTGGAGGAGAGCATGAATCTGTGATTTCTATTTTACTGTTACTTGTACACATTACTGTGCATCACATGTCCCCCTCCCCCCCTAATAAAGAGAACCTGTTACCAGGGATCTGTCACACAGCCCATCTGGATCTGTCACACAGCCCATCTGGATTTGTCATACACCCCATCTGTCACACAGCCCATCTGCTTCTGTCACACAGTCCATCTGGATCTGTCACACAGGCCATCTGGATCTGTCACACGGCCCATCTGTCACACAGTCCATCTGGATCTGTCACACAGGCCATCAGTACCACCATCAGTGACCTGTCACACAGCCCATCTTTCACACAGTCCATCTGTATCTGTCACACAGGCCATCTGGATCTGTCACATGGCCCATCTGTCACACAGTCCATCTGGATCTGTCACACAGGCCATCAGTACCGCCATCAGTGACCTGCCACACAGCCCATCTGTCACACAGTCCATCTGGATCTGTCACACAGGCCATCTGGATCTGTCACACAGGCCACCAGTACCGCCATCCGTGATACCATCAGTACCACCATCAGTGACCTGTCACACAGCCCATCAGTACCGCTATCAGTGATCTGTCACATAGGCCATCAGTACTGCCATCAGTGATCTGTCACCCAGGCCAATAGTACAACCATCAGTGACCTGCCACACAGGCCATCAGTATTGCCATCAGTGATCTGTCACCCAGGCATATAGTACCACCTTCAGGGACCTGTCACAAAGGCCATCAGTACCGCCATCAGTGATCTGCCACACTGACCATTAGTACCAGCCGCCATGTCCAAAAGATTTTTTACACCTGAGGAGGCATATACAATCCTTGGGTAGATCTCTTAGAGGCCGGTTGGTACAGAGTCATTTTCAGGAAAGCCTCCTATTGGAGGACAATAGAAAAGGCATACACAAATGTGGTGCCTGTGGTTTCTGTGATTAGATCCTTGAAGGGTCACCCTATGTTCTGCCGAACAGTCGCATACACATGTTAGGACATTATTTAGACTGCCAAACTTCTGGCGTCATCCATATTTTTTTACGTTTCATACGTTTTGCAAGTGTGGGGCATTTTATGTCAGTAAGACAATTAGGAATTTTTGTAGGAGAATATGTGGTCACATCTACTATATTAGGAAAATTTCCTATGTATCCCAATAGGAAGACATGTGACCTTCAAGCATAGTCATGATATGTCTATGGTCAAATTCACTGTTTTAGAGAATGTTTGTGAGGATCCAAGGGGAGGGAACTGTGATAAGAAATTGCTACGAGAGACAAGGTGGATAAAGAAAATCTTAATGCCAACTCATTGCCGGGTTTAAACGATGCCTTGAGCTTTAAACCTTTTTGTAAAATTCAACATTTAGTCCAAAATGATAATATTCCGTCTTATAAATATTAATGTTAATATGTAAAGGAAGTAAAGTTTTATTGTTTTCTTTTTTTATAGTTTTATTGTTTTCTTTTTTTCTTCTTCTTTAGTTAGTTATGTGTTTTGAAAAATTGTTTTGTAACTATTGTGTATAACTGCTTATGGATGAGTAGCCCGTTCAGTATCAGTATATGCTGTGTCCCCATGTATGACTGGCTATTGCCTGGGGTTTCATAGCAAAGGTGGCTGAATGATGGTGCCATTGGATTATTATCTATCTTCCTTGTATAGCGGTCCCATGTAAGGAAATATCTGGGAACTGATGGTGAATGTATATGTCCATCAGTATTCCTAAGGTGGTGAAGTTGCGGTGGTGTATAAACATAGGGGCCACTATCCATATGGTATCATTAATTCATTTCTTGGTATTGGTGTGCTTATTGTGCATTTTGGCAATTGTTTTTTTGTGTGTCCTTGTGATGCTGCCTGTATCTGCTGTTGGATGTCTTGCCTGTTGTGCAGTGAGCGTGGTTCGAGTTCTGTTGTGTTGTGTTTTTGGTTTTGTATCTTTGGAGTAACTCACTGACTTTTGTTGTTGGTTCGCATCTATCTGATGGCCGTCAGTTCTGCGCACATTACTGTTTTGTAATTGTGTGGGATCATTTGGACTGCACAGGTGCGCACGATGGGCTGTGATTGGTGTGATGCATCTACATGCCGATTGGCCGTGCAGACTCCGGTGACTGTCTCTATAAACGGAGGTATTTTGTGTCCCCATATGCCAGATATTGATGTAGGCTATGGTGGGCTAATTCATTACAGCACTCCACACATTGTTCTTTTGATTGATTTATTTGGACTTACCAAAATGACCCATTGGCGCGGAGTGATGACGTCTAATCTTTTGGTGCCAAAAACAGATTTAAATCAGGATAGATCCCATTTGTCAATTTGTAGATGGTGGAAGACTATTGTTGGAGATTGTGTGGTGAGATTTACTTATTTTACCTGACTAGATACTAGTCATTTTATGACATATATTTCCCTTACCTTAACTGTTGTTAACATTTGCCTTTTGATGCTTTTCAGGCGTATTTTATTTTTATGCTGGCATATGGAAGAATGTCTCTACTCTCAAACTATACTAACTGCATTGCCTGATGTCTTTTTAAGAAGTTGGGGCTTATGCTGTATAATCACAGGTAAATATGTCCACCATGAGGATCATTTGTATATTTTGTTTATTTTACGGTGATTTGGCATTTCTTTTTTAATAATGGTCCCTTAGGTTGACTTATTTTACCTTGAGGATTGATTTAATACCAAGACATTTGCATCTGCTGTACCGTTTCTACCACGCCATTCTATAGTCAAGTAAGTGTTATAAATGTTTGGGGGACTGACTATGCTAGAGCTGGTTTAACACTAATTAGTTACATAAATTTTCCCTGACTTTACATAGGGCTGATTTGGTCTATGCAAACATATATTACACTTCTGCACCATTTAAGATATCAATTGTGCACCACAAGTCATTCTGCCATCATTGTTGAGGTTCTCTGGTTGATATGTATGTCAATGCAGTGGACACAGTATGCTGTTTTTGGAAACATACAAATGTATTGAACACTGTATTTTCTCTGTTGTATGGAATACATTTCTTTCAAGTTACCAAGGTCCTGATGAAGTGATTAAATGCAAAACATGTCAACCTCTTGGAATATCTAGCAAAGACGTATTTAATATTATTTATTATTGCATCATATTGCAAATGTTTTCCAATAAGAGCATTTTCTCTTGTTTGTATATATATATATATATATATATATATATATATATATATATATATATATATATTTATTTATTTATTTTATACTTTTTGTAATAAACATTGATAATACAATCTCAAGAGCTCATATTCTCTGTTTTATTATTTCTTATATTTCTGTAACCAGTGATCCTACTATTAGCTAAAGTGCTATGTGCTAGTGCATATACCATTCGTACAGTATAAACTAATGTGAGTATAAAGCAAACATTTCATTAGAAATACATTATATCCAAAAAAGTGCTGCATGCTAGTTCATATTACAACACTCTGATTTTTTTACAATACCAACAGTACAACACATTTATCTAACCATGAATAATTCAGTCCTATCAGTGTAACACTATTAGAATGTGCAATCTATTTTCATTCTGTCAGGGGAATTCATAAAGAGAATTTTGACATGCCTCCTCACAACAAAATGTCAGTGTGGGCGACAGATTCATGCACCTGTTATGGACATGAACCGACTATGGAGGTGCGCTGAGACCGGGATGTACACACAGACACCCAATCCTCAGTGCAACTATGCTTCCCTGATGGGATTACACAGACACTGATCCCCCATCAGGTCTTTTCCCCTTTGTATTGACAGCAGGCAGTGGGTGGATCTTTGCCAATAGACAGTCTATTATTGGCTTCAGAATCTTCCTACTGCCTGCTAGCAATTACAAGGTGAAAGCAGACCTGATGGGGAACTTGTCCCTCAGCTTCCCCGTAAGGCTCAGCCCTTTGCAGCGTTACTGGTTACTAGGAGGCTGTTGGCTGTAAGGCTGGCAGTGTCCTTAAAAACTTGTGATAGGGAGGGGGAAGCAGCAGCAAATATACTACTCTGCTACACTGTGTACAGGGACAAGCACTGTGCCTGTCTCTGTACACCAAGTTGGTTTATTTACCTCCAATCTTGGTATGTATGAACTGGGTGAAATTATTTTTGAATTTGCGCTACTTTGCAAAAATGGTACCAAAATCTGCCACAGGTATCAGTAAAGTTACCACTTTAAAGGGTCATAACACCAGCAAACTGTTGCTAGTTCTTTACTGAATTACCCCATGTATCTTCTATAATCTTTATGCTTCATGATTTCCACTCCCACAAAACGCTAAATTCCTCCTCCTGTTCACTTTAATGAGCTAAAGAAGCATGCATCACTTCATGGATATAATGTATGTCTGAATAAATGTTTGTTTTATACTCACATTGGTATATATGAATGGTATATGCACTAGCAGATATATACTGTATATATGAAATACAGAATATATAAGATAGAGAATAGAAGCGCCGTAAAAAATTAATGCTGCCTTGCACATTAAAGTGTTACTAAACCCAGGACCCTGCAGTCACTATATCTGGTCTCCCACAGTACACAGAACATTGTAATGCAATCAGTTTAGTAAATATAAACTGCTAAATACCTTTTCTCATCTCATCAGTAGTATATAGCAGTCTTGTGACTTCTATCAGTGTCTGGTTAAAGCTTGTAGGAGTTTTCAAACTGCACTGGCTGCCCTATCAGGATGCAGAACCCCTGACCCTCTGTCTGGACAGTGCTGATTGGCCCTGTGGTGATCACATGCACTCTCCCAAGAAAAGAAAAACTCTCTAGCAATACACACCAACTGAGCATGTGCAGCCTGACTCCAGTAACTCTGTCTTATCCAGACATGTTATTGGGACAACGCAAGAAGATGAAGATCTGTGCATACAGAATCAAACAGCCATTTTACACAATGCAGAGGATTAACCCCTTAGGTTCCACAGTAAGTATAACAAGCATGCTTTACTGTATATACGAACTGATTTTACTGTTGTGGGTTTAGTCAAATTTTAACTACACATTGCAAAAAGGAAGAACATGAAAGTGTGTCACTTTAAAGCCGAACATGAGCTTTTGAAATACATTACATAGTTTGTTTGGGCCAGCTTGGCCCTCACTAACATGTGAGGCTGCTGGATGTGCGGTATAAACTGTATGTAGTTGAGGCTATATACAGCATACTGCACTGTGTTACCGGTTTGAGTCAAGACTTCTTGTCTAATATCCAGAACACAGAAGAGTCTATCTGATCAGTGCTCAGCCATTCAGAGAAAGGGATGTATTCTAGCAATGAATACAAAGCTTCCTCTGACTGGCTGAGTCAGGCGGGCTGATGATGTCACAAGATCTGACTCAGCCAGTCAGATGAATTTTTGTATTCATTGCTAGAATACATCCCTTTCTCTGAATGGCTGAGCGCTGATCAGATAGACTCTACTGTGTTCCTGGGTATGAGACAGGAAGTTTAGGAACCCGGAACACAGTGCAGTAAGCTGTATGTAGTCTCAGCTACAAACAAATTATACCTCACATCCAACGGTCTCACATATTAGTGAGGGACAGTTAATTTGGGCTAAGCTGTAAAGTATATCAAAAGTTGTAGTTTGGTTTTAAGTTTAAACAAAAAGACAAATAACTTAGGAAAAAAGTGCATCCTCAGAACCATAAATCTGCAGCTGGTCCACACTCCCCAGTGTTTTGCCTACAACTTAATTTTGTACATTTAGAAATGTATACAGACGCTAGACTACTAATAATGTGTAAATGGAGGCGCGCCTTAGCCCCCAACCTTTCTGACATGATACTCCAACTCAACCTCACAAAAGACCTTGAACTATACCCTGCATTACAGACCAATTCACTTGCTAAATTTAGGAAAACCTAGGACACATGGAAAACTTTCCGTAGAATGGAATGAAGTATCATTAAAACTCAAAGCCTTCCCTATCCACCTTCCAATCCCTACTTTACTGTTATAATGTTATATCTGTTATGTAAGGAAAATAACTGCATACACGTAACCATATGTTTATTACGTTTATTTATTCTCACTGTAAACTCTTGTTATTGTTACTGAGAATCTACTTAAATCTAATAAAAATGTAATTAATAACAAAAAAAAAAAAATTATACAGACTTTTGTAGAAGCAATCCACTGAATTGGCTAAAACAAGCTCTTGTGTTAATTTAATTGTACAGCTCTTACGCTAAAGAAGTCTTTCTATGCTGAGATTAAACCTTTTTTACTCCAGTGGTAAATCTACCAAATTGAAATTATTTTTGTTAATATGTTATATTATATCTTTTCATGTGACAACACTGAAGAGATGACTCTTTAATACAATGTAAAGTAGTGAGTGTACAGCTTGTATAACAGTGTAAATTTGCTGTCCTCTCAAAATAACTCAACACACAGTCATTGATGTCTAAACCGCTGGCAACAAAAGTGAGTACACCCCTAAGTCAAAATGTCAATGTTTTGTGTGGCCACCATTATTTTCCAGCACTGCCTTAACCCTTTTGGGCATGGAGTTCACCAGAGTTTCAAAGGTTGCCACTGGAGTCCTCTTCCACTCCTTCATGACAACGTCACGGAGCTGGTGGCTGTTAGAGTCCTTGTGCTCCTCCACCTTTCATTTGAGAATGCGCCACAGACGCTCAATAGGGTTTAGGTCTGGAGCCATGCTTGGTCAGTCCATTACCTTTCCCCTCAGCTTCTTTAGCAAGGTAGTGGTTGTCTTGGAGGTGTGCTTGGGGTCGTTATCATGTTGGAATACTGCCCTGCGGCCCAGTCTCCAAATGGTGGGGATCATGCTCTGCTTCAGTATGTCACAGTACATGTTGGCATTTATGGTTCCCTCAATGAACTGTAGCTCCCCATTGCTGGCAGCACTCATGCAGCCCCAGACCATGACACTCCCACCACCATGCTTGACTGTAGGCAAGACAAACTTGTCTTTGTACTCCTCACCTGGTTGCTGCCACACACTCTTGACACCATCTAAGCCAAATAAGTTTATATTGGTCTCGTCAGATCCAGTAATCCATTTCCTTAGTCTGCTTGTCTTCAGCAAACTGTTTGTGGGCTTTCTTGTGCATCATCTTTAGAAGAGGCTTCCTTCTGGGACGACAGCCATGCAGGCCAATTTGATGCAGTGTGCAGTGTATGGTCTGAGCACTGACAGGCCTACCCCACCACCCCTTCAACCTCTGCAGCAATGCTGGCAGCACTCAGATGTCTATTTCCCAAAGAAAACCTCTGGATATGATGCTGAGAATGTGCACTCAACTTCCTTGGTCGACCATCGCGAGGCCTGTTCTGAGTGGAACCTATCATGTTAAACAGCTGTATGGTCTTGGCCACCGTCCTGCAGCTCAGTGTCAGGGTCTTGGCAATCTTCTTTTAGCCTAGGCCATCTTTATGTAGAGAAACAATTCTTTTTGTTCAGATCCTAAGAGAGTTCTTTGCTATGAGGTGCCATGTTGAACTTCCAGTGACCAGTATGAGAATGATAACACCAAATTTAACACAACTGCTCCCCATTCACACCTGGGACCTTGTAACACTAACGAGTTACATGACACTGGGGAGGGAAAATGGCTAATTGGGCCCAATTTGGACATTGTCACTTAGGGGTGTACTCACTTTTGTTGCCAGTGGTTTAGATATTAATGGCTGTGTGTTAAATTATTCTGAGGGGACAGCACATTTACACTGTTATACAAGCTGTGCACTCACTACTTTACATTGTAGCAAAGTGTAATTTCTTCAGTGTTGTCACATGAAAAGATATAATAAAATATTTACAAAAATGTAAGGGGTGTTCTCACTTTTGTGAGATACTGTATATATTTGCTGGCAAGTAAGCATATGGACTGTCATCCTATACCAAGATGTGCACAGGGCTCCTACTGCATCATTAATAACTTATAACGTTTTTTTTTTTAATATACATTTCACTTGTTATTTTTAAAGTCTTTAAGAAAGTTGATGAATAAAGGAAAACAGCAGATGGCTGGATCGGGAACCAACAGATCAGATTACAAAAAGTGGATCAGACAGACTGCCAATGGAGTGGATTTTCATTGTTCCCTCATCTCTATGTATAACATATGTGTGATAAACATATAATTTAAATATGATTTGCATAACAACCAGATGCTAATAAATATGAGCATGTGTAAAATGTTAGTACAAAGAATTGATTGTGCCAGTGCGGCACACATATTTTCCATAGAGCAGTATTTAAAGTGTCATTTCAAATCCTGCACTCAGACAATGAAAACAGCAATGATGTATCACATTTGCTGAATTATTTCATTTAAACATACAATTACTTTTCTAAATACCTTACCATTTGTTTTATCTAAAATAAATAGGACTAGGTACTACATACTATTATATTTGACTTTCATGTGAATGTATTTAAAGTTGCCCTACCAATAACTTTACAAAAAGTCTCCATTACCAAATGCCTAAAATATCATAATTTACAGCTACAGTATACATTTTTGAAAAAAGCTTGACCTTTTATTATTAGAAATCAGTTATTGTTCTCTCCCTCAAATGTCTTTGCCTAGGCTGATGAGTCTGCTGCAGGCGGGAGGAAGAATTTCCCCAGTCCCCTTCCCATCAGTGATCAAACTGCAACATTCTGATTTTGTCACTCATCACACCATTTATGAATGTGACAGAGAACTGCACAGGCACCCAAATTGACATGACTGCATCATCTCAGAGCCAGTATCTCAGCCCAGGAAGCTGATGTTAAACCTGGATTGTTCCTGAACAAATATGGCTATGGCATTCTAGAGAAAAAAAGCAGAGAAAGAATTGCCAGAGGGAGCTATGTGATCTCTGTGAGAGGTAATACACATTTATAAGGATTCCTGTATATGTACTGTACATCTGTAGGCATTTTATGTATTTAGTATAAACTTCCCAGCACTTTCTCAAGCATTGGAAGCCACAGGTGCTGCATACAGCCTGCCATTTAGGTAAATGGCTGTACACAGTCATACTCTTATACATACCGATGCTATCTTAAAGTGGAGTTCCACCCATTTTAATAACTTGGATTACATAGATGTATGTAATCCCCTTTAAAACTACTTTTACCAATGGAAACTTTTTTTTTTTTTGCAAGGAAATACCTTATTTTCTTCTTTATTCATCCTCTCCTCACTTCCAGGTCCGGCCGCTGATCGGCAATTACTTCATTCAGTGATTCGCAAGGGCTGCTGGGATGTATCTCATGGGATGAAATCTCGCATTATTACACGGGAGTCCTGAGCTGTACTCGTATGTATTGGATTAAGGCCGTGCTTAGCCCCGCCTCCGCCCCACCTCCGCCCCACCTCTGACCCTCCTCCTCTCAGTGAGCTGTACTCGGATGTATTGGATTGAGTTCGTGCTCCGCCCCGCCTCCTCTCAGTGAGCGAGGACTGAAAGCATTATATCCTCACTGAGCTCACTGAGAGGAGGCTGGGCAGAGGCGGAGCAGAGCACGGACTCAATCCAATACATACAGTACAGCTCAGGACACCTGTGTAATAATGCGAGATTTCATCCCATGAGATACATCCCAGCAGCCCTTGCGAATCGCCGAATGACGTAATCGCCGATCGGTGGCCGGACCCGGAAGTGAGGAGAGGATGAATAAAGAAGAAAATAAGGTATTTCCTAGCAAAAAAAAGTTTCCATTGGTAAAAGTAGTTTTAAAGGGGATTACATACATCTAAAGTTACTAAAATGGGTGGAACTCAACTTTAAGGAGGTGGGGGGGTTACCTGTGCCTGTGTGTCCAATTAACTTCCTGAATGCAAAAGTTTAGCGTTTGGAATATACATTGGATGTGCATGCACGGGTAACCACCTATGCAAAGAAACATTGTTGTTTACAAGAGTACAGCTGTGTAAAGCCATTTACTTGTATATCAAGCTGTACTGTATGCGATAACTACAGTTTCCAGGGTGTGGGAAAGCACCAAGCAATTTATGCTAGGCCCATAAAACTTTCTAATACCCCAAACCTTTCCATAAAGAGGGTGTTTTTCATCCCTTGTGATAGCAATAAAAGTGATCAAAAAACCTACAGTGTAAAAAATAAATAAATAACATAATAAAATAAAATAAAAATGTAAACTTCCACTGTTCCATTGTGCTCTTACACAAAGGTAAATGCACACATCGGTCCCACATGCATATGCAAATGGCGATCACACCACACATGTGAGGTATCTGCCTGACCATTATAGCAAGAGCAAAAATTCTATCACCAGACCTTATGTGTAACTTTAAACTGTTTACCTGTAAAGGCTTATGAAGTTTAGTCTATGTAGATTTTTAATTACCATAGTTTGGTGCCATTCCAGGAGTGTGTCCCACATGAAAGCGTGACTTATTAGGTATCTATTTACTCAGCATAATACACTTCTTTTATATGTTACCAAACAATTGGGTTTTTAATTGGGTTTTGTGCATTAAAAATCGTTTTTTTAACAAAAAAATTGTGTTTGAATAATGTTTGGGGTTCTACGTTTTTTTTTTACATTTAGGAGAAAAGGAGAATAGGGAATAGGCCTGGAGTTGAAGTGGTTAAACCATTGGTAGAGTGTAGTGTCTCACACTCTCTAAAAGCACAGTACATTGGTCAGTACTGCACATAATCAGTGAAACAAAGACATGATAAAAACAGCAAAAATGTCAAGACGGGTGTTGTCAGCAGGACCACCCACAGAAAGAACTTTGGCTGATTAAGCCAGCTTTACTGTTGGACCTCCTAAATGTAAATCCAGGCAGACTACTCACTGTGGGTATTACCTTTGACATATTTTTTTATATTAATTAAAGTGGAATTCCCGCCCAACACAAACTTTGCTCAAAAATGTCCCCTCCCCCTCCCGCCCTCCTCCTCCTCCTCCTCCTCCTCCTGCTACCTATCCTTTCTAACTTCTGTACAAAAGATACTTACCTATTTTTAGTCCTCTCACCTGGTTATGTGATCCTCTGTGTCAGTGAGAGGTGGCACTCCCTCCTCTCCCCTGCAGCAGCCTCTCACTGACACTAGAGTGGACTTAAAATAGGTATATTTTTTAAACAGGTTAGGTAAGATAGGTAGCAGGAGGGGGAGGGGACATGCTAGTGTTAGGCTAGAATTCCACTTCAAATATTGTTTTTTCTATTTATACTGCTACAATATTTATTGTTTAATTTTTCAACCACTTACCAACTGGCCGCTGTGTATTTACTGTGGCAGTGTGGCGCTATTGCACGAAACAACCTACCTGTACATTGTTTCATTCAATAGCCACTAGATGGCGCGATCGCACCAATGGAGACACGATGGCACCATGATTGGCTAGCGGGCATGTCAATCAGCGGGTTCACCCGCGATCATCCCCGGGAGAGGCAGAACGGTGGTCTGCCCATGTAAACAAGGCAGATTGCCATTCTGCAAGGGGACAAGATGGAGATCTTGTGTTCCTGCTAAGCAGGAACCCAGATCTCTGTCTTCCCCAATCAGTGCAACCCCCCCCCCCCCACGGTTAGTAAGCACCCCCTCAGGACATACTTAACCCTTTGATCACCCCTGATATTAACCCCTTCCCTGCCAGCGTCATTAGTACAGTAACAGTGCATTTTTTTTAGCACTAATCCCCAAAAAGTGTCAAAAGTGTCAGTTAGATGTCAGATCTGTCCACTGCAATGTTGCAGTCCCGCTAAAATTTGCTGATCTCTGCCATTACTAGTAAAACAAATAAATAAATAAAAATTCCACAAAAAATCTTGCATAGTTTGTAAATGTTATAACTTTTGCGCAAACCAATCAATATACACTTATTAAGATTTTTTTTTTACCAAAAATATGTAATAGAATACATATTGGCCTAAATTGATGAAAACATTTCATTTTTTTATTTATTTTTTTTATTGGGTCTGTTTTATAGCAGAAAGTAAAAAATATTGTTGTATGATGGTTCTTTTTTTGTTTCTAGCGTAAATAATAAAAACCGCAGCGTTTTTTATTTGGGTACAGCATCGCTCGACCGCGCAATTGCCAGTTAAAGCAACGCAGTGGCGTATCTTAAAAAATGGTCTGGTCAGGAAGGGGGTAAAACCTTCGGGAGCTGAAGTAATTAAAGTGTCACTAAACCCACATCATAAAAAACTATCAATAAATGGTGTATTACATGCTGTTCATACTCACTTTATTATAAGATATGAAATTTATGAAAAAAATGGATCATAAAAACCACAGAGGTGATAAAATACCACCAAAAGAAAGCCTTATTTGTGGGAAAAAAATTAAATACATTTTATTTGGGTACAGTGTTGTACGACCGCGCAATTGTCAGGTATCGCAAACAATGGCCTGGTCATTAGGGGGTAAAATGATTTTATATCAAATGTAGGATGACCAGTATAAAATGTGTTGTCAGTAAATTTTCCATGTTTTGCCAGTAAAAAAAAAAGTGGGAGACTGGCATCCCTGGTGCTGGCTATAGAAGAATATGGAGCTGGGAACTCATGCACATATATATTTATCTCAAAGGCAAATAAAACAAAAAAAGAAAGGTGATTTATTGTTCCATCATCTAACTACATCTGGATTTTTTTTTTTTTTTGGTTGAACCAAATGTTCAAAATATAATTGAAGCTTTATTCCAGGCATAGAGGAAACTACAAGGGCATCATCAAATGAATTCTGTTGACTTTCATTTATAGCTGTCCATAGCATGATTAATAACTGCCAGGTAAATGTGGTGCAGAGGCTGCTCAGGAGTAATATCGCAGTTTTGCAGTCATACAGCTTACAGTGCTGCTAAACTGCTCTAATTGGCAAGACTGATGTAGAACAGACACATCATCATGCATTATATATGCCAGCTTGGTATGTAATTTCAAAAACATCAAAACAGAAAATGCATTATATTAATTATCGCATTGTTAGAAATAGTGAGTTAATTTTGGTTCAGTCCTGTGATTTACACAGATGGTTTCTTATAAATTATTGAACAGTTAATTAGCATCTTTACTAGATTAAATCGGACTGTTACATTTGTCTTTCTGTAATAATGGTAGCATGACAAACCAGTGCTAAAGCGGGAAAGTAATGATAGATTATTTACAAAAATAGAAGCAGAATGCTCATATATTCATGTACTAATGGATACAAATATTATTTTTATATATGCTTTGTTTATATCACACAAGTGCACCACTAATGACAATGTATTATATGAAGGAAGAAAATGTGCTGGTTGCAAAAATAAAAGCCTCTAGTTCAAGGACATAAAAAAAATGCAAATGTAAAAATGTAGCAATTCTTTTTTTTATTTAAATATGCAAAGCTGGAATTATTTGCAAGGAAAAAACATCTCTGCAAATAATTGTGTATTTTATAATGTTTAGAAGCAAACTTAAAACAATCCTGTGCCCATGTAGGGCAAACAACAGGGTCACTTAAATGCCCAGTCTTCCAGCAGCACATATTAATTTTTCCTTAGCTCAATGGTTGCAAAATTTAGGTTGGGAAGGTGAAGACAGAATTCCTTCTGTAAATTCCAAGATGCCCTAGTTGGAGCTTATCATAAATAGAGATAGGCAACCGCGCTCCAGTTTGAAGGTATGAAGCAATAAAATCCATTTATTGAAAATCTAATCAATTAAAATGATCCATAGTGACAAATCAGAGACAGGGGACAAAACACAGTTGACGCGTTTCACGAAATTACATTTGCTTAGTCATAACTGGTTGGTACCTTCAAACTGGAGTGCGGTTGCCTATCTCTATTTATGTACAGCTGCCAGGACTGCGGACCTAACCAGCACCCTGCTTGATTGTCAGGACATCCATTCACCTGAGCGATTTTTCCTCTTTCCCTGTGTTCGATTCTAGTTGGAGCTTATACATGGTGAGGCACCACACCCCCATGTAATAACTTTAGGCCAATCACCAAGCAGTGGTGGGTATTGCTCCAAAGGGAGTGGTGGATGAGTGTAGGAAAGTTGAGTATGTACTGATAGAAGACTGAACATTAAAGCAAGCCTCAGCCTGTTGTTTTGCCCTGTATTGTAAAAGCACAGGTTAGATCTAAAGCTGACCCACAGCTTTAATATCTTCCCGCCTCTCACAGTCCTTTAACTTAAAAAGGATGGGATGAACTTCCTGATCATGTTACTATTGTGATTGCTGTCACAGTGGTCACATGATTGAGAGACCATTTTGCCAGCTCCAAATCATAACTGGAGACCAGGAGCCATTGGTAACAGCTCAGTCACTGAGCTGGGAGCATTTAGCAAGTTTATTCTCAGCACAGAAACCTCAGACGCCATGGACACACATGTGCAACATGTGGGCATTAAGGCTCACCCTCTTTGCCACCACACATATGTGCTGTGTGATCACCAAGAGCTTAAAGTTGGCGTTTCTTTCATCAAACCTAAAATGCACAGCTGCATTCAGCTCTGCATACTAATCTATAAACAAATTCCAGTTATACAGTATGTAAAAAAAAAATGATTTTTTAACATACATTTTAATTCGTTTTACTTTGGGCACTGGTGGTGTAGTCAGTGTATCCCAGCTGCCTCCAAGAGTGGCTATGTCACCAATATCCTAAAGAGAGATCTAGTCTTTAGACTGGGCTCTCTCTCAATATTTCATGAAGATCTCAAGGGGTAAGGCTCTTTGTTCCCCCAGAGAGAATGTGCAATGAGGCAGATACCTGCTTAAATTACCAAAACCCCGATAGATTTTATACATTTATTTGTAGATCTGCTTATGCATCCTACTCATCAGGCACTGACATCATCAGTGCGCCCGGACAGGAGATGCAGAAAAGGAGAATGATGTCTACTTTTAAAATGCAGAATAGGAAGCATGATGTCTGCTTTTACATGGCAGCTTGGGTTTTATTTTGGTTGGAACAGAGAATTGGCAAGTGGGAAGATTGAGAGGAAATTGAGCAAGTAAAAATAATTTTACATAAGTACTACACAATACTAATTTTATTCATGGTGGCCTTTTTAACCACTTGCCGACCGCCACAAGTACATATACTGCGGCGGTCAGCCCCGGCCATGCAAAGTGACGTACCGGTACGTCACTAGCCTGTCACTGTGAGCCAATAGCGGGCAAGCGCGCGCCCACTGAGGCAGGCAAACGCACGCCCACTGAGGCGCGCGCCCACCCCGGCTCGTTCCCTAACAAGTCAGTGCGTGTGACCAGCGGACCCGATGTCCGCCGGTCACTCGCGCTCGTTCGCCGAGAAGGGAGAAAGGCAGGCGGCTAATGTAAACAAGCCGCCTGTCATTCTCCCCTGTGTAAAAATGGAGATCAGACGGTTCTACTATGTAGGACCGTTGATCTCTGTTTTTACACTAGTAGCCATGTCCAATCACAGTTAGAAACAGGCCCCTAGGACACACTTAACCCCTCCCTCTCCAATACAGTTAACCCCTTCCCTGCCAGTGTCATTTTTACAGTAACAGTGCATATGTATAGCACTGATTACTGCAGTAATGTCACTGGTAACCCCAAAAGTGTCAAAAATGTCAGTCAAGGGTCCGATCTGTCCGCCGCAATGTCGCAGTCCCACAAAAAAAATCGCAGATCGCCGCCATTACTCGTTAAAAAAAATAAACAAAAATGACAAAAATCTTTCCCTTTGTTAGTAAACGCGATAACTTTTGCGCAAACCAATCAAAATATGCTTTCTGTGATTTTTTTTTACCAAACATATGTAGCATAAAACAAATTGGCCGAAAATGTTAAAAAATTTAGATTTTTACATTTTTTGGGGGGGGGGGGGGGATTTCATATAAAAAAATGTGAAAAATATTGTTATTTTTGCAAAATTGACGCTCTTTTTTTGTTTATAGCGCATGATCAAAAAATCGCACAGGTGATCAAATACCACCAAAAGAAAGCTCTGTTTGTGGGAAAAAAAGGACGTCAAATTTGTTTAGGTACAGCGTCGCACGACTGCGCAATTGTCCGTTAAATTCACACAGTAAAAAATCACAAAAAAAACCCTGGTCAGGAAGGGGGTAAAATCTTCTGGGGCTTAAGTGGTTAATATAAGGAGGAAAAGGTCCATTTTATTAATTTTATATTTTATTATTTTATTTAAATATTTATTTTTTATTGCATCTAGTTTGAGAACCTGACGTTTCTCTAAATGTCCATGAAAAGGGACTGGCAGCACAAGGGCCTTGCCTATGACTGTACATCAGCGCCAAGAGCACAAGTCCCTGCCCAACTTCTTCCTGCTAGAAAAACAACCCTTTTGCTGGAAACCTTAACTCTCTACCATATTGTGCCCATCTCCATGCCAGAGGCCTTCCCATGACATTCCCTTCCATTAGAATTTATATCCCAAAGAAAGGAATGTCCACACAGATAGAGTTGCTGCACTTTACTTTTTATTTGACAATCTAAAGCAGCACACTGCACATTTCTATTAAGCCATCTTCTTTTACTCATTCTCTCTCCATCCCAGGGTTATTAGTACTTTCAGAGATTTCTGGCTTGTCATAGGTTATCTGTGTCCAGCTCACAACTTCTTGCATGTAGACCCTAAGATGGGATCACTGCAGTTCACCTCTGATTTTGTACACTTCTCTTAAGTCTTCCAGGGGATAGCTCCACTTCAGGGAACACTTGGCCTGGCCTAAAGGCATTTTACAACCTGTTCTAGCCTCCATCATCAAAAGAGTCAGGATGACTACAGCTGGCTCTTCTGAGTGCCTCACCCTGTCCTCCAGCCCTTTCCAGAGCTAAGGCTACTTCCAACCTGGTTTCAATATAGGCACTGATTCACCTTTGATATCACAACAGGAGGACCCTAAACAAAGGGGGCCTAGCACCTGATACATTATTCTCTGTTACCACACACTATTTGGGACAGAGTCAAATAGTGGCAGACTAGCCAACAGCACCTGCTTTCAAGCTATTTACATTATTTCCTACAATTGCAAATTAGCCACTAGGGGGGGGGGGGAGACCTGTATTTAACTGCATGCAATTATTCTCCTTGGCTATCAACTATTGAGGACAGGGCCAGTGCAGAGTACATTGTTTTCACTGGAGCTGATTTACTGAAGGCAAAAAGACTGTTCACTTTACAAGGGAATTTTCCCCAGAGCTTACAGAATGATGTGAAGCTTTGTTGACTTCCATCATCCAATCATGTGCAAGCAAAAATTATTTCTTTTAAATTTTCCCTGCACATGATTGGGTATTATTTTCAAAGTGAAAATTCATCACATTTACCAAGCTCTGGGGCATTTCCCTAGCCTTTAGTACATCAACTCCACTGATTAGGACCTCAATGAGGCAACAATTGACAGAGATGGAGAGTAAAGCATAATTACTACAAAGAGGAAGCATACCCCTATACAATGAGCAGAAAGCAAAGCCTGCACATAAAATGAGAAATAACAGTTGCCACATTGCCCTACATAATTAGACAATGTACATAGAAACAACAAGTTGAAAATTACTACCTGCCAAATGCAACAGGGGGATATTGTTTTGTTTCAGAAGCTGCTGAATGCAAATGGAGAGGAACAGGGGGTGATAATTTTTTGACTAGTGCTACCTCCTAAGGGCAACATTGGGGGATCATTTTTTTGCCAACATGCGAGGCATCGCATGTGCATGCCCCCCTATGTCTTTCCTTGCAGCTTTGCAGTGTGGGACAGATGGTGGGTGGTAAAAACACAACATAGACTCCTATTTTTGCTTTCCACCCTACCACAAGTGTAAAGTGTAGGCCTAAGGCAAACCATAAATGAGTCTGGTTTTTTTCATTCAACCAGTGTTTTGAACATAAAAAACTGTCTTGATTTCCCCAGCCACACAATCAATGTGGTTGGTGGAATCCTCCCTGCTGAGTTATTGTATTCTGATGGCAGGAAGACTTCCCCGCCATTAGAATACACTGATCAGCACTGCAGGCTATAGCCTGTAACACTGATCCAATGGGGAAAATCCAACAGGGTGGTTTACAGAAGTAGATTGGTATATTGACTTCTGTACAACCTCCTTGTGCAAATATGGACCAAACTTCAGCCAGTTACTGCTGAACCAACCAAGTTTTGATATATGAACGGGCGGCTTATGTGTGCACTTTAATGCACATTAAACATACTTGAGAAGATGTTCATTGACATGTTTTCTCTTTGTGCTTTTTTCTGTAGTAGAAACCAAAATACTTGATTTTTCCAATGCATTCTGCAGCGTTCTTTGATGCATTGCACTGCGTTTAAATGCAGACTGTTCCATTTTTACCCAGCACACATCAATGCAGCACATTGGTTTGAATTGAGTCTATTGTAAACAATGTAATTCAGCTTATCATTTTGTTGGGCTTGCATTGGCTGCAGATGTGGGAATACAGAACTACAAAGAGTAAAGGAACTTTAACTGGAAATAATAATAATAATAATAATAATAATAAGAAGAAGAAGTAGAAGAAGAAGAGGAAGAAGAGGAAGAACAAGATGAAGAAGAAGAAGAAGAAGAAGAAGAAGAAGAAGAAGAAGAAGAAGAAGAAGAAGAAGAAGAAGAAGAAGAAGAAGAAGAAGAAGAAGAAGAAGAAGAAGAAGAAGAAGAAGAAGAAGAGGAAGAAGAGGAAGAAGATGAAAAAGAAGAAGAAGAAGAAGAAGAAGAAGAAGAAGAAGAAGAAGAAGAAGAGGAAGAAGAAGAAGAAGAAGAAGAAGAAGATGAAGAAGAAAAATGAAAAGAAGAAGAAGACAAAGACGAAGAACAAGATGAAGAAGAAGAAGACAACAAAGACGAAGAAGAAGAAGAAGAAGAAGAAGAAGACGACGACGACGACGAAGAAGAAGAAGAAGAAGAAGAAGAAAAAGAAAAAGAAAAAGAAGAAGAAGACGAAGAACAAGATAAAGAAAAAGATGAAGAAGAAGAAGAAGAAGAAGAAGAAGAATTGAAATAAGCTATAACACTGTATATTAATAATTTCATTTCATTTCTATAGATAATTCACAAAAAATATTTTCCCACCTTTGCATATCTGCATCCCCTGTTTTGTTGAATTTTTTTTTTCTTTATTATCTGCTCAAAGCTTTGTTTTAATAGAGGATTGTTTACAGAGGCGATAAGGGACTGACAGCTCTGAAGTTTTCTGTGGTGTTATTATCCCCACAAGCTCCTCAGCAGGATTAGGGTGACTTGAGGTTACAGAAAACAATTAAGTGACGCAAGCTCTCCTACACGCAAGGAAAATCCCACTCAATGTCATCAGAAATCAAAACAGACAAATGTTTACTTTGACATGATTACACCTCCTTAAGGAGACTAATTACTTTGCTAAATTGTTTTCAGAATTTGGTATTTTTGCAATCAAAGTAGGATTACAGTCCTTATCAAGTAACTTGTCATATTTATAGGTGACTTTCCTAGTTTCCAGACATGACATTTCCTAGTTTTCAACATGACAAACTCAGCCGAATGAAGTCTTATGCAGAGATGCATTAATCTGAAGCATGTATATACTGCATAATCGTACAGTTCCTCTATGTGCTGCTGCAAGGAAAGCCTCTTCTGGGCCCTCTGCAGAGTCCTTTTATTTAAAGCGTAATGCCACTTTTGTTGAGAAAAAAACATTCCCCTCTGGGTGATCTCTGTACATTGTACAAGGATTTTAACAAACCTTGTTGCAGATTCGTTCCTTTTGTTATTCTGAAGAAATCATTGTTTGTTTCTCTGTGCCTCTGTGCTGAGTGGGTCAAATGGGAGTGGTTTCATAATTATCTATCAGATGTAGCAGCCGCAGAGCTCTAATGAGGAAAGCTGCTGGGTCTGCATCCCTTTAGACGTGTTCCTATTGGGAGTATCTCACCAAAAATTAAATTGTTGTTGCAGGGGAAGCCTGAAATCTAAATTGTATCTTAGGCAGACTTCTAGGAAAATTTGTGAGCCTATCACACAAGCAGGAAATGATGTTTCTGGGGTGTGGTCAGTACACATTCTGTGTACAGAACAGCTCCAGGTAGCCATATTGCATTTTCAGAAAATAACAACAGCTGCAGATTGAAAAGTAAAGGTCATTTTTAATAACATTCAATTACACTATGACTTGTGTTGCAAATGTATACTCTATATTAGTATTTTTTTTTAATTTGCTGATTTTTTTCCCCACGAAAGTGGAGTTACCCTTTAATGACATTGGAGGAGAGTTGACTGATCTATAGTATCTCTATAGCTGCAGTTCTCTTACAGTTTGTGCCCATAGGAACTCACCTGGCACTATGTTAGAAGCAAATGCATTGTTACGCGATCAGCAATGGTGTTCTTTAACCAGTTACGGACCGCCCATTGCATATATACTGCAGCAGGGCGGCCCAGCTGTGCAAAATCACATACATGTCATGTTTCTGTGCAGGAGAGGTGGGGGGCACGCTGGGGCACTGCTCCTACTGTTATTGGACACAGCGGGAGCCAATCAGTGGGTCCGGCAGCCGCAATGACCGCCGGGACCCGCCAATCGTTCGGAGGAATAACAGAATGGCGGTCTGCCTATGTAATCAAGGCAGACCGCTGTTTTGTCAGGGAGGAAAAGAGAGATCTTATGTTTCAGCCAAGCTGAAACACAGATCGTTATTTTCCTCTAGTGCATCCACTCCCCCCACAGTTAGAAAGCACTCTCTAGGAACACACTTAACCACTTGATTGCCCCTGGTGTTAACCCCTTCTCTGTCAGTGTCATTTATACAGTAACAGTGCATTTCTTTAGCACTGATCACTGTATTGGTGTCACTGGTCCCCAAAAAGTGCCACTTAGCGTCAGATTTGTCCACCGCAATGTCGCAGTCCCGCTAAAAACTGCTGATCACCCCATTACTAGTAAAAACATTAAAAAAAATAAAAAGTCAATAAACGTCTCCCATAGTTTGTAGACGCTATAACTTTTGAACAAACCAATCAATATACACTTATTTAGATTTTTTTTTTTAACAAAAAAATGTAACAGAATACATATTGGCCTACATTTATGAAAACATTATTTTTTTTTATTTTTTTCATTGGGTCTGTTTTATAGCAGAAAGTAAAAAATATTGTTTTTTTCAAAATTATGTTTTTTTTTTTGTTTATAGAGTAAAAACTAAAAACTGCAGAGGTGATCAAATACCACCAAAAGAAAGCTCTATATGTGGGGAAAAGAAGACATCAATTTAATTTGCATACATCGTCGCATGACCATGCAATTTCCAGTTAAACCAAGGCAGAATCTAAAAAAATGGTCTGGTCAGGAATGGGGTAAAACCTTCCAGAGCTGAAGTGGTTAAAGTATCACTAAACCCACATCATAAAAAAACTATCAATGAATGGTGTATTACATGCTGTTCATAATCACTCAGTCACTAAAAGATATGTTTTCTGTATCCTGCAAAAAACCTGGTTGATCCTGTTGCTCTCCATCTCCACATTCTATCCATGTCCCTAATTCAGCCAGGGATTTTGCAGCTGTGATGGCAACTGTACATGCTCAGTTTTCAGTGAGTTTCTATGCTGAACATTTTTCCCTATCACATCTGAGCTGCCCATGTGACTATAGAGGCATACATGTGGGTGTATACACAGTGGTAAATGACAGCCCACTCCCTCCCTCCTCCTCCATGTCCACTAACCAGCTACACACAATGGGGGCAAGATTACATGTAGATTAATGGAGGCTTCACTACCCTATTATTCTAAGACACAGGCTGGAGGGGCCTGACACAGCCTACAGACAGGCTGGAAAAGATCTGGGTCATGTGACAACTGTATATTGATTAGGTAAAAGGTACTTTGATTTTTTTTGTTAAATAAAATAATTACAATGCCATCATCCACATATAGAAATAGAAGGGGCAATGTAAATTACACAGTGTGTGTTTAGTATCACTTTAAATCTAATGCATAATTTCCCAACAAAAATGATATCGCAAGACAAAGAAACCAACATTTTGTAGGAGTAATTGCAATAATGTGCAAATATACACAGCAATGAAATATTTCCATGAGACGAACATGAAGGCTAAAAATTCTGTTTAAATTGTATATCTAGTCAAGAATATTTTTCTTATTTTTGGATATAGTAGAGAAGGATTAGAAGAACTCCTGTCCGGTTTTACCGCTATCTAGTGCGCCACTAGATACATTTACCCTCACTTCCTGCATTGCTGACAACAGCTTACCAGACAGGAAGTGAGGCAAGGAAAAAGTCCAATAGAAACTAATAAATAAACAAGAATGCTTTTCTTTAGGGGAGTAAGGGAAGGATAGAACCCCTGCCAGATTTTTATTCTGCCTGTATCCTTGTTGCAGATTTTTCCTCACTTCCTGTCTGGTGAAACTCTTTGGAGCCCAGATAGCAGAAAAGCCAGAATCCTCCCCAACTCTATCCAAATCAAGACAAAAAGATGTTAACTTGACAATTTAATTACCAGGCACTCAACATCGCTTCATTATATTTATTAAGTTATTGAGTTAAGTGTATATTCACTTTGATGTAAGAACATTCTCTAGTGAATCAACCCCACTGAGCTGGAAAAATCTAGAGATAAGGAATTCTGATTCTTGTTTGCTGCATGCTTGTTCCAAAACTCTGACTCAAAGGTGCTGACGATAGACAAAAGGGCAACTAGAATTTTCAGAAGAAGGTCAGCAATGGCAGCCGTCATATTTCTTGAATGAAAGGTGTACATAAAAAAATACTTATGTGGTGCTTTGAGAGCAACAGTACATTGGAATGATTGTAGTGTCCAAGGGTTTAACACTGTGCACCGTACATCCCCTTTTAAGCAAAAGAAAGGAAACATTTCTCAAAGATCAGCTGAAATTCTCTAATCTAATATCATGGGAGAAGCAGATAGTATTTTGGAAAGTTCACCTTTTTACTGAAACAAAGCACACAGAACAGTACAAACCTAGTCAGCATGCTGTAATGCTTGTGCTCACACTGGAACAAAGCTATTATCTGCAGTTTATAGCGCTTCGTTCAGAAATAATTACATAACTAATCAATAAATGCAATGTCCTAATCTTTTATTATCCCGTTAATCCATTTTGAAAGTTATATGGGTTTATTTTGGGTCAAAGACTGTTTTATGGAAAAGGCTGAAAATATACAGTGTATAAAGGAAATTGTACTTAGGCAGCAAGGCATGCATGGCTTTACTGGGCTTATTTCCGCTAAAAACTAGAGTTATCTGTCTGAAAGTTCACATTTTATGCACTGACTGAATAACAATGGCACAGAGAAGCTTTGGTTCGCAATCTAGTGTCAGCAACTTGGATGAATCATTTTGACTCAAAGAGAAGTTACACTTCAAACCAATGGTGTACCTAGTCTGTTTACACCTGGGGTGGATAATTTAGAACCAAATACTTTATTGGCCTTGGATAATGCTGTCTGTATCTCTGTTATTGGGATTCAACTTATCTAGAGTGAGGGCAGATAGATTGTACTTTTCGGGAGCAAACTGTATGCCAAGGAATGCTGCAATGTTAATCTAGCTCCCCCATGATCCACAGCCCAGAGCTCAAGCATCCATTGCATCAGTTCACCAGCCATAAGATGATTAAAGCTGTTTTCCAGGAATTCAGCTCCTTTGTAAAATTTGAAGGCACACTATTAGTTAAGTCCAACAAGATGCACAACACCTCTTAGACTTATCTCTATTATTTACATCTGACAGGTTTATAGAACAAAGGACAGCTATCGCAGCAGTTCCAGGAGCCGATGCTGAGCCTTCTGGTCCTAGCATCTTTAACAGCAGAGTCACTGCAGTTGCTATGCCCGTTCCTCCCCTCCTCCTGCCCAATCACAAAAGCCTTTGTATTATGTGAACATATTGATAAAATACAAAGGCTTCTGTGAATGGGCAGCAGAGGGGAGGGGTGGGCATAGCTGCTCTGCATGCTTCTCTCTTCTCGCAGCCCACAGTGTATCCTCGGCAGAGCCATAAACCTGTCAGATGTAAATTTTAGCAATAAGTCCAGAAGATGGCATTCATCTTGTTGGACTTACCTCACAGTGTGTCTTCACTTTTTACATTTAGCTACAGTCCCGGAATGTAGCTTTCAACTTCTGTTATAAAACAATAATCTTAAAAGGTGTTCCCCTAATTTTAAACCACTTTTTGTAGAAATAAATGCCTGCCTCCATCTTACATACATTATTAAAAAAAAGATTCTGCTTTTATTTACTTCTTACTGGGTAAGGGATAGGTCCATATTATGTAAACTTTAAAAGCAAGCTTGAAACTATGTGAGTTCAAGAGATTGTAGACATAGAGTAGTCTTGAAGTTCAGTAAATTATGAATTTAACCTAGAGTCACAGGCTTAGGCAGCAGGGAAGGAATGCAGGAATGCATGAAAAGAAAAGAGTTGGTGGGGGGCATTGAAAGTAGATCATCCAAGATTATTTATCTAAAATGTTAAAACTTGAAAAAAAAAACTAAACATGAAATTTAAATGAAAATAAAACATGATAAATGTGTCCTTATTAACATATAATTATTGTAAACTTATTTCTAAAATAGAAAAATGTAGATCCACATGTAGATTTTATTAAAGAACCTTGCACCATTATTTATAGATGTTTTAGAAATATGTAAAAATTTTTTTGAAGAACTTAAACCCTTAAAACAATCTGTCCCATTATAATGCAAATTTTGAAAATATTTTCAGGACTTTTTTTTTTTTTTTTTTTGGCTCTCAAGCTATGCTTTGATGAATTGTGACTGCATTTTCTATCTATTCACTGAAATGTTCCTGATTTTGCTGAAAACCTCCCATTTTGCCAATCCTTTTTATGGTTCCGAGAGCTAAAGGGGGCAGCAGGGGAGCTCAAGAAAGGTAAGTGTAAGCAACTAAGGGTACCTGATCTGCATGAAATCTGTTAATTTTCCTAGTAATAGGGACATACAGGGATGTTTGTAAATTTGACCAATTCCCTTTTTTATTATTTCTGTAAAACTCACATTTTTTACATGAATTAAAATGAATTTGAGTTTAGGAACAAAAGCATGAAAAACAATTGCCACATTTACACCTCATAATCATTATATCCATTTAGTTTGTGTTTCACTCATCTGTCATTTTGTGTTAGCGTATCATCCGAGATAGTTAAAGGTTAATGTACTATTAGGAGGGAAACAAAGGACTAGGGGGTCAATCTGCTGTATAATGCCGGTGTCAAGGGCATCCATGTACAAGAAAAGGTCATAGTGAATTGCTACATGTGTTCTGGACTTAAACAGAATGCAATTACTGTACAGTTTGTGCAGCTTATTTCAGGTCCCATTGGTGGTAACTGACAAAACAAAATACATGGAATTTAAAGCAGCTGATCGTCTCTCTACAGATACAGTATTTGGTGTAAGCAGGTATAACAAATCTTTTTTATGCCTTTAATTTATACTATTTAGCATCTTCTCTTCCTAATCAGTTTCTTCACACTTTGTCCGGAAGATTGCACATAAATTTCCCCTTATAACATTTTATATTTTAGAAGCCACATATATACACCTAGCTAAGCCTACCATCCACTTTGTGAGATCCATGGTGTATTCTGTTAATTATAAGCTCCACCACACCAGGTTTTTATTTGTTTGATCAGTTCCTGCTTTAAAGTGGTTCTAAAGGCTCAAGGTTTTTTTTCTTTAATGCATTCTAGTCATTAAGGTAAAAAAACCTTCTGGTGCAGCCTCCCCTTATACTTACATGAGCCCCATCTCAATGTAGAGATGTCCATGTGAACAGCGGCTCACCCGAGTATCTCTCTGCTCAATGGCTCACACAGCAGTGGGAGGCATTGGCACCTGCTGCTGTCAATCACAGCCAGTGAGCCAATGAGGAGAGAGTGGGGGTGGGCTATGCTCTGTGTGTAAATGGACACAGAGCACGGCTCTTAAGTGAGCCTGCTCGAGTGCCCCCATATCAAAAGCTATTTGGTGCACTAAGCAGGGCAGAGGAGCAAGGACCACTGCTGGAGACCCGAAAACAGGAGGATCAGGGGTGAGTAAGTTTAACTTTTTTTTTTTTGTTTTGTTTTCTTTCCTTTAGAATCACTTTCATTCTTGGTAAAGGATCAACCTACTCCATAACTATCAATACTCCACTTGGTTTAAATAGTTTCTTTAAACTAAGTTGGTCCAAACAAACTATTATGTTCATTAACAGATGCAGTGTCTGTGTGTGCTGTATAAACTGTATGTACTGTAGCCTCAGCTACAGACAGTATACAGCAATGTTTTCCAACAACAGGACAGGATCTTCCTGTCCCACTCCCAGAGCAAAACCATCTGAACACTGCTTAGCCATTCACAGGGACCTTTGTATTACATGAATAAATACAAACCTTCCCCTGATTGGCTGAGGTGGAAAGGCAGACGGATGTTCTCACAATCTCAGCCTCAGCCAATCATAGTTAGCTTTGTATTCATTCATTGAATAGCAAGTTCCATGTGAATGGTTGAGCAGTGCTTAGCTCAACTTGATTTTGTTCGGGTACAGGAATGGGAGGTTCCTGTCCCACGCCCGGAACGCAGTGCTATATATTGTTTACACAGCGCACACAACCGCTGCATCTGTTAGCAAAGGTAATAATTTGTGTGGACCATCTTGGTCTTAATTAACTATTTAAACTTCACTAAAAGCTGGGCATTTACTTTATCTGCTTGCTGTGCCTTTTGTGCACCTCTCTGATATAGCTTCTTTTTTTTTTGTTACTGGGGCTATGCTATACCTAATGAGAGTCCCTGGCCAAAGAATCTTCAGCACATGACTCTTCCAGGCTGTAGTTCCAGCTGTCAGCAGCTAAGTCATTACTGTGTCCCTACAAATTTGTAGTGGTATAGTAGCCAGCAAGGGGAACCATAGTGCATAGTGGTGGATGCAGGGATCTGAAAAACCTAGAATTGTTGCATGGTGAAGATTCTATGGCCATTGTACTGTAGCTCTATGGGAGAATGAAGATTAGAGACATGAATGGTGTAACAAGTACAGTAAATAGAATGCCTCTTCTTATATAGAATTCCTCAGTTTTCTTTTTTTTTTGACAACAGTTTATTTAATTATCTAGTAAACTCTCTCCTCTGACCATATCTGATTTAGAATCACTTTGTCATCAGGGCCTCAGTTTTCCTGATTGCCACTCCACTGTCCAAAGAACTTGCACTGCCAACTGCCATTATAATGTCCAAAGAAATTGCCTCAGTAGACAGTTTGAAGGACAAAAATGGAACAAAAGTGTTAAAGTGCAACTAAAGGCATTTGTTTTTCCAACAGATGACACTTTCCTTCCTGTTCTCAATCTTTAGTAGAATGTAAACAGGGCTGTGCCGCTCAGATTACATTTCTGGCACAGTCCAGTGTGGCTTGCTGATTGACTGCCACATATGTGCGGGAGTGATGTCATTCTGCACAGGCCAATAAGGTCAGATGTAGACTGGCACCCAGAAAAAGGCAGGAACACAATACCATCACCCCTGAGCCCGCACAATTGGAACTAAGGTAAATATTGGTGCCTTTATTTCAGCTTTTATTCCTAGCCTATTAAGGAGGTTATGGTGTTCTTTAGATACAAAATACCTTTTTGTAGAAGTTCTGCCTGCTTATCATCAGCTAAGTGATATGATTATTGTGATATTAAAACTGGAATATGCTCCAACAAGCATCAGGCTGACTGTATGTAAGAGGACCTGTCATCATTGTAGTGGAGAAAACTTTATCATTGGGGCTATCAGTGTTCACCAAAGCTACCCCGTCCTCCATTCTCAAACACAAATATTAAGCAGAGCTGGACAGTTTTGCTTCTTTTCTACAGAGAAGCCCAAGACTTATAGTGTCATGCATGCACATCGGATCTACCATGGGAGTCTACGGCTACCTTTTTCCTCAATATCAATAATATTTAAAATGTTGGCATTCATCTAAAAGTTTTTTAGTTCCCTTTTTTTCCTGCAGCACAATATACTACTCACAAAACATATAAACTTCAGTGAAAGTTAGCCCCTAAGAAAATCCCTCTTCTTTATCAACATTGTTTACTCAGTGTGCCTCTATTTATTATTCAACAGATAGTTTGCTCATGCTGGACTAATGAAAGCATAACTAATTCCTCATATAATTGTGAGAGTACCCTCCTCATATTGATCTGACAATAATAATTCACAGAGTACAAAGGTTTTTAAATCATAATCAATTTGTCCAAGGCCTAAAAACTAGATGTGAAATGTAAATGAACTTTGTTTATTCACCATAACCTTAATTTGTCGGGTGTTCCATAAACTTTAGCTTCAGAACAATAGGCAATTAACTGTAAGCTACACTGCTAAACACTAACAAGTAAGCATTTGTATGCAGATGACTGCACTGGCTTTGCATTCTAATTTCAAGGTTAAAGTGTAATCTGTGCATAGAATTTTGGGCGCTAAATCTTCAATGCATAAAATTAGGGGAAACAGAAAAAAAGTAAACATTTACCCACTATGTTTTTGGAAAAGGAGTTTTCTTGTTTCAACAAATGTCGATTAGCTACTTGCTCCCCTTGTTCAGCTGCTTCAGTATGAAGAAGTATCATTTGCCTGCTGTTTTTACAGAGTGGCAAATTGATTCCAAAAACCAAAATTCTTCTTTATTTACTTTCATGGCCATTGGATTGAGTACACCATCCATCTACCTATTGAATGTTATATCCTGACATTTTCTATCCAATGAGGTTTTTCCTCTAAAGGTGTTTTGAGGCTTATCCATTGATTTGGAAGCCATACCTATCTGGTAAGTGGCCAGTCTTCTTGTTTCACTTATTGGTGATTTTTTATTATTCAAAACCGGGAAGCTTGGCTTTTTATGCATGCTGGGATCTGTGGTTCTTCCTTCAAGGACAGATATTTTTCATCACTGGAATGGACTTTAATTACGCATGTGATATGGACATTTATTTATTCACTGTACGATTGGGATATTTCTGGTACCCTCATGCAAATTTTTTTTATACTTTTCACTGTGGTTCTCAATATTATTTGTTTTTATCACTTATATGTTAGCGTCACACCTTTTGCCAAATTGATTCCAAAGCATTTCCCTCTAGGAATGAAAAATTGTGGGCCATTTTCTGAAAAATGCAAATTGGAGGTGGATTTTGCTGAAATTTCATAAAAGGCATAATACTTTTTTTTTTACTCATCCCATATAATGGTGCTTATAGAGTGCCAATATAGCTGAACAGTAATTCCAGATATAACTGACAGGCTAAATAAAGGTTTGTTTTCAGTTTAAAAGTTCCAATAAAAATCAGTTACTGTATACATGACATCCTTTCTTAGGTGTATACTTCTAATTCTGCCTCTGATAGATCTCTAGATTGTGTCCTCTTTTGTCAGCAAATTGTTCATTATCAGCTGCAGTTATGTCTTCTGTTTTAATTTGATACGACAGGTATTCCCACCAATGTGTCTTATTGCAATGTTGTCTGTAAACTGCTGCTCAACCCCTTTTCTGGTATTGCATAATTTATCAATACTGATCAGTAAGCATCTACGCATTCCAAATTTGCTGAAGCAGTTTGTTAAAGCTGTATTTGAACATATGGACATGCTTTGAAGGCAATATAGCATGTAATGCTGCATTTCATAAAAAGTGGCAGAATGTTTTTAATTGACCAGGATCTTGAAAATATGTGATTCTAGAGCTAGTGTGATGGAGATTGAGAAGTACTGCACCAAAGCTGTACATTTTATTGAAAGGATGATATACGTTTTGCCAAGGGTGCAATTTTTAAGTAAATAATCTTGTTAAATTGAACATTTTCTTTCACCAATCGTATTGTGATACATTTTAAGTAATGTACTTTTTTCTGAGTTTTCCAAAACACCCCTTCTTTCTTCCAAATGATCATGCAAAGCAAAGGTGTGAACATTGTTTTAAACACACATTTCAACCTTTTAAAGTCCCCTTTACCTCCCTGAAGCAAGTAGAGATGAGGCACTGAATTCAAATCATTAGAACATTGGTCAGGATGTAATAAGGCACAGTGGGGTTGATTTACTAAAGACAAATAGGTCATTAACTTTGCAAGAGAATTTGCCCCAGAGCTTATGGAATGTGGTAAAGTTTCAGTTTACAAAGCATAGCTAACTACATTAAGGAAAAGACAGCATTTTTTACTTGCATGCAATTGGATGATGGTTAGCAGAGCTTTATCTCATTCATTAAGTTTTGGAGAAAATTCCCTTGAAATGTGCAACTTCCCCTGCAAAGTGAACAGCCTATTTGCTGTTAGTAAATCAACTCCTAGTGTCTCTGATGAGTCAGCTCTTTTTTTTTCAAATAGTTTTTATTGGGTTTTGTACAACAGGTACAGAGAAATTGCATTCAACATTCACATTACATTGAGACAACATAATGTATTGCAAGTAGTAATAGTTAAGTAATGTAAAGACAAATATATACAATAAGCAGAAACAATCAGTGAATATTCCAAAGGATCCAGGGTTCCCAGTGTTTGTTGTGTATGTGAAGAGAGTGAGAACAGAGTGCCAATGACCAGGGGTGTAACTACAGGGGTTGCAATTGCAACCGGGCCCCATGCACCAGGGGGCCCATGCGGCTCCCCTGTACACCTGAATAGGAGGGGCAGTGGGAGCAGCATGTAGAGAAATCACTGTCCTCCTTTTTCCTCCTGTAGCTGCAGGAGGAAAATGAAGGAGATTGGTTCCTCTGTATGCTGCCCCCGCCACTCCTCCTATCCAGGTCACTTGCATTCTGCTGTCTCTGGGCCTCTGTGTGCTCCCTTCCCTCTCCTGCCGGTTGCTGCAGGGGATGTGTCACAATAGGGAACCAGGAAGGGGGTCAGTAAATATTTAATTTACCAGCTCCTTCCTTTTCTGAATGGACAGAGTCATAGTCAGTGACATTGTAAAAAAATAAAAATAAAATGATAAAAAATAATACAATTAAAATATAAAAAAATAAAAACTACTGACACCAGTGGGTGTACTTCCAGGATCGCAAAGGTCACACTTGCAACAGGGCCCTGGCATTCCACCACCGTGGGGAGTCTGCAAGATGGCAGGAAGGGGGCCTACTGCAGAACTTGTGAAAAGGTCCCGCTGCAGGACCATAATAAAGAGCCCCGCAATGAGAGTAAAGGGCCCCAGGATCAGTGGAAAGAGGCCCAGGCTAGAAGGGAAAGGCCCCGACCAGGGGTCCGGGGAGGTCCTTCATGGTTTCTTGCACCGGGGTCCTGAAGGTGCTAGTTACGCCTCTACCAATGACTTTTCGTATTCAAACGTAAGTTTGAGAGAGTTTACTACCTCGGAAAGATTAGGAGCTTTAGTGCATTTCCAGCGTCTGGTAATGGTTGCTCTGGATGCCAATAAAATATGTGCCACCACCCACCTAGTGTTTATCGGTAGGAGGTCTATACCTAGGGTAAGAAGGGCTAGGGCCGACGTGGGTTTGATCGGATCACCCGTCATTGATGAAATGAGACCAAAAACTTGGTTCCAGAAACTTGTTAAGTCCTTGCAAGACCAGAGGATATGATGATGAGTCAGTTCTTGACCACAATAGGGTGTCCCCTCACAAAGGGCCCAAATTTGAAGATCATAATGCTCATCATAATGATGAGTCCTCCCCCTTCTTCAGAGAATAAACATAATGAGTAAATATAAGGAATTAAAAAATAATCACAAGTAAATAATTTGCTGCATATGTTTAAACCCTTAGGAAGGGGAAGGTCTCTGAGCCTTTGAAATACATTGGATGTTTTGTGTTGTCCTTTGTGAAGTAATTGAACTTTGTATACACCTTTTACCCTTCTGTCCACATTCCTCAGCTAATCACGCAGCCCTCCTGCCCTGTCCCACTGGAAAATTCTGATGTGGAGGAAGGAAGAAGGTTCAGTGGGTCTTGGGAGAACAAACACTTTGCGCTCTTGATGTGCTTGAGAGTTACTATGAGACTGCTCACAGCTCTATGTCACTGGAGGAGCATGCATACGTCTTTGCCTTGTGCCCTTAAGCTGAAAGCTATTCTGGGGGAAATGTGACACCATCCAAGTAGATGCTAACAAAAATGTAAAGACTGCCAAATCACCAGTGATCAACTTTTAGGTTGTACTATGTGGGAGCCATTTTCTAAGATAGACAGAGGAAAGGGTTGCAACAATATATATTGTATGTAAGGAGATTACATTTTTGATCTGTTTCTTCTGTTGATCTTCTGGTTTATAGTGAATAGCAGTACTAACAAGTGTACAAGGGATAACATTGGCATCCACAAAATGCTTCTACATCTACTGTAAATCTTCGGAATGGAAGCAAAAGAGGCACTGTCTTTGTTTAAGCTGCCTACATATAGTATTACCAAGCTGAAACATGTAAATTGGAGGGACACAGGGTTGTAGTGAGTGGTGGCATAAAAATAAGAAGAAATCCCATTTTATCCTTGCTGGCCTGCAATAGTTTCTTTATTTGTCTAGTCATGAAACAGTTTAGAATGATAATGGCAAATGTGAAACTTTGAACTGTATTTGACGTTCTTGACTACTTTTGTTGATTTTGTTACAGTGGTTTGTGTCTAATTTTTTAAGCTCTTCCTGCCGGCGCTACAGCAAAAAGATGGCTACAGCGCGGACATAAATTGCCGGGAGGGCCTCCATGTACATCCTCCTGTTCATGAGCTGCCTGTGTACCCCATACAGGGCGTGCGCGGCTCGCTCTGTGATCAGCGAGTCCATGAGATCCCAGCCCCTTACCACATGATCATGCTATCAGCCAATGACCGCTGATCACGTGATGTAAATGTAATGTTATCGTTAATCGGCTATTTTTTTCCTCTACCAGCGCAAATCAGTGCTGTCTATCAGTGCCCACCAGTGCCACCTACCAGTGCCCACCAGTGCCACGTATCAATGCCCACCAGTGCCACCTATCAGTGCCAATCAGTGCTGCCAATCAGTGCATCTTTATTAGTATCACCTACCAGTGTCTATCAGTGCCCATCAGTGCTACCTATCAGTGCCACCTATTAGTGCCACCTATCAGTGCCCTTCAGTTCCACCCATCAGTGCCCTTTGGTGACACCTATCAATGCAACCTATCAATGCCCACCAATGACACCTTATCAGTGCCTATAAGTGCAGCCTATCAGTGCCCATTAGTGCAGCCTATCAGTGCCCATCAGTGCAGACTCATTAGTGCCCATCAATGAAGGAGAAAAATTACTTGTTTGCAAAATTGTATAACAAACCATTAAAACTGTTTGTTTTTTTTGTTTTTTTTAATTTTCTGTATTTTTTTGTTTGTTTAGCAAAAAATAAAAACCCTAGAAGTAATTAAATACCATCAAAAGAAAGCTTTTTTTTGTATGAAAAAAAATGTAAAAACTAAACTTGGGTGCAGTGTTGCATGACCGTGCAATTGTCATTCAAAGGGCGACAGCGCTGAAGGCTGAAAATTTGCCCTGGCAGGAAGAGGATTTGAGTGCCCAGTAGGCAAGTCGTTAATTTCAGAAATCATGCACTTTATTGCACTGATAACATTCCTATCCCAAGCCATCTCAATACAATTTTGTAAGGTGTTGCCTTTTCATGGCTCTCAACAGCCATGGTCTATTCCCTAATGTGCTGAGCAGAGGCTGTGATCGAGACCCCATTAGCTGGCATGGCAACATGAAGTTCATGTTACTGTTTATTTTATATCAAACTATGTGATTTGCTTTCCAGCTTCAAGAGTAACACATAAATAGTGTGAAGGCCAAGTTGATCCATTTAAGTGAAGCTTCTATAATAGTAGGTTTATTTTGCGATTCATGCAAAAAAAAAAAACATTGTATGAAGGAAAATAGAGATACAACTATCACATCAATTATTGGGGGTCTAAAATAAATAACTTAATAAATATATATTAACTGAACCATCTTTACTCTCCTGCAACCTTAAATGTGTCATGGTAACTGCTTTAAAAAGGGGGGTTCCTAGGTGCATGTACTGCAATATATGTGTAGATTTCTGCTGTTGTTAAGTGGTCCGTGTCTCGCTGGTCATATTAGCTAAAATATGTGTTTGCATGTACATGTATGGGTCGGATCAGCAGGGAGTCCATTAAAAGATTTTCTGTTGCATCAGAGCATAACGGATCAAATGTCACTTTTGTGACATCTTTGTCAATTCACTTTTTCGTCCATCTTTACATCTTTTCCTTTGATCTATCATGTTAGGTCTGAAAAAATCACAAACTTTTTTTTTTTTTGGACCTAGATGGAATTGAGGTTTATTGGGTGTCAAAGAAAGGAGCAGATATCCATTTGCATCTTCCTGCCCATAGATTAAAATATAATTAAATGATGTAACCTAATTTGCCCATCCAAGGGCATCCTCTGTTTCTTCAGGTGCAGCAACACCCTCCCATTAATGAATGGCCTGCTATGGGAACCACATGTTTTGCTCAACTTTTTGAACTGGACTCGGGCAAACCCCTGGATATATCCGACACGTTGACACGCTTTCACCTATCTAAAGGACACACTTTGGGCATCCTTCAAGCTACCAGCTTTGTGGCTAAAACCTGCCCTACGAAACTGCTTCACTTCAAAAGGACTCTGACTGACTTGCTCCTGGATCTCAACCTTCACATAATATCGGACATTTATCAACGATTACTGGCCCTCCCTACAATTTGCAAATCATTGTTTTCCTCCACCCCATGGGTCAAAGACTTCCCCAACCCATATGCACATGGCCTGGTTCTTTCTGGATACCTAACTACCTACAAACTCATAACTAATGAATTCTGGAGGGAACAACAATACAAAATTCTTCATCGTAGCTATGTATCCTGTCCACGCACTGGCTCACCATCGTTCTCTGCTTGCTGCCCGCTATGCGGCACACCCAAACCCTCTCTTGCACATAGACTATGGCACTGCCCCCCAATTCACTCCTTCTGGACTAAAGTGGAATTACTTGTGGCTTCCATCACTGGTCTGGCTCCTCACATAAACCCTTATCTCTTGCTTTTCAGAAACTTTGATGTGGTTTTGCAATAGAAATTTCAAACCACAAACACGCATTCTTACACTCCACAAAACTTGGCTAGCCTCATGCTACATGATTGCCAGAAGAGCCATATTGGCCAAATGGATACACTCTTCCCCTCCAATGATCAGAGAAGTGAGGTTGGGCCTGCAACACCTCTATGACAGAGAAGCCCTGGACATTAAAACCTCCAACCTCCGCAACTCTGCCAAGTTTGACCGCAAATGGTCCTCATATATTCGAGCCACCTCACACCCCTAAACTCATCTCATATGATGCACGGACCCTACCGACCTGCCATTCGCCAACTCTGCCTTTGAGCTGTTTTATGGATTAAGTTCACCATGATGTACTACTACTAACCTGCTGATTTTATTCATACCACGGCACAAAGCAGCGGGTAGGTCAGCTCGCCCAGTATGACCTCCAATTTCTACTCTGCTCTCAGTGGACCCTTCACCTCAATTTCTTCTCCCTTTTATGGCATTGCCTGCATATGCCTTTTTTTCTTTTTTAACATAAATTGTTATTGAAAATGTTTCCAATATATAAAGTAACAACATAGTAATGAACAGAATAGATATACATGAACATAGATAGGTACATCTATAAAACGTGTATGCAGGAACATAAGCATTAGTGGTGAAGGTCCTTATACATCATTGACTATTGAGCCCAGAGAGTAACCAAAAACATTCTAGTAAGAGTTCCAGGCTGAAACATTTAAAGTTGGGCCAGTCACCCAAGTCTGGAGTTATTAGTCATAAAATAGCAATACCTGTCCCCCCTTTTGGGAGCACACTGTGGACAGGCATTCCTGGTGTAGCACCACCGAGGTGGCGGGTTTCCACATCCCACCCTCTCAGTCCAGACCCGATATATAAGGCACAGGGTACACACTACCAAAATGAACTAACACGCCATAAGGTCAGCGCTACTAACTTCGGAAGTGGCTACTAACAAAAATGAGGGTGTGATCAAAAAAAAGGGGAAGAAGGGGGGGGGGGCACCACCAGAAGCCATTGAGTAATGGGATAGGATTGAGATAATTCAGCTTCCATTTTAGCATATTAGGTGTTTTGCGAAACCCAGAGGGATGGTTATATACAGAGTAAAACTGCATACCCCCTTTTAACACCTGGTCTGTAACTGGACCTCCCCAGCTGGGTCAACATTGTGGACTATGGCCTCTATGCTTAATGGCACCCCCTGTTTGTAGAGGGTCATGCATATATTGCTCCTTTCATCCCATCCCCTATCCCCCCCCACCCTCTCCTCCCATCTTTTCCTAGGCAACATGGTTATTGAGTATGTTCTTTATCAGCTCCATCATTATGTCGAATTACTTGCCACATCTGTACTGTCATTACATTTCTTGTTCATTTGTTGAAAAGTCAAAAAAGTTTGTTTCAAAAAAAAAAAAAAATATATATATATATATATATATATATATATATATATATATATATATATGTATAATTAAAGTAATTTTATTTTATTTATTTTTTTATTTGTTTAGGACAGTGTAGGTGGATTAGAATACCTGTCAGTTTTTTATTTCTACATTGCCACCTCTGCCTTGTTTACTATTAATATTGAAAGTGAAAGTAAAAGAAAATCCAACATTTTGGGGTGTTACCAGAACAGTAATAGGGAGGAAGTTGTCCAATGTGGACACCACTCCTGGTTATCAGGGGGGGGAGGGGGGTTATGCTGACAAGAAATTCCCCTAATTTACAGGGATTTCCTCTCACTTTCTGATATGGCTGTGGGATAGCAAGTAAAGGAAAATCTCCCTAATTGGAAACATATGGCAAAAAGAAAAAAGAGACAGGGATTTACCCCCCCCCCCGCTCTATCCAAAATGAATAAAAAAATGTTTGCTTATATTTCTGCTTTAACATTGCACTTCTGTTCAGATACATCAGAAAAAAAATGACAGGTGGATCCGATTGAAATTACTGTTTGAAAGAGGCCTACACTAATACTATTCTGGGAAAGGGATGAGGATGGGCATGGGAGCTCGAGTCCTAACAAGCAAGTGTAGCATACGTACACATTCTGGCAGATTTAGCTTTTGGTTTGTCCTCCAGTGCTGACAGTCCTGTGCTTCCTGTTACACAACCACCAACTTCTCTGCATCTTATAAATGTTTTATTTTGCTGTTGGGAGGTCAGTGATGGTGTAATCCAGGCACATGCAAACTAGAGTGTAAAACAATTGCCAGGGGAAAGATAAAGGAGTGTCTGGTAGAGAAAACATACAAAATAGTTTCTGCCAAGAAAACACTTGTTATTATAGAAGGGATAGGCTAGAATCTCTCTGTGTCAAGTTGTTTTTTTTTGCCTGATTTCCATTTATTTCCATACATTGGAAAATATCCACTCTACTTTTTTTTTTTTCAGTTACAACCATGGGTAGGGACAATGGTCTAAAATGATAATAAAAATACTGAAGAAGAAATATACTCAGATTATAGATACATTTTAGATACATACAGATTATTGCTACATTTTAAACTGGAACTGATGGGATAGCATGCAAATTAGAGAAGAGCTGCAAACAAGGTATCATAAATTAATCACAATGAGGGAATGATGCACCTTCTGACTGCCTCACTGTCTTCTTCCCAGAAGGTCAGGAGGAAAGTCCTGATCAGTAAACCATATGTGCTGTCACGGGGGCAAGCAGTCCTTATACATATATACCATAAACATCATTATTTTTCCTAGGTCTGGTCAATGTCCTAAAGATAATTATTTAGGATATATGGATACACACTGCACAAAGTAGCATAGACATGATCTACTTCTGAGCCCCACCGGTCCAAATGTTATTACTTGCAAGTCTGTCGGTGAGCTAAGGACATGTGTTCTGCACCCTTTCTTCCCCTTGTAAAAATTGTTTTGCACAACAATACCTAAAAAAAAAAAAAAACCCTACAAATTAATTAATGAATAAATTTAATGCAGCTATAATTATTAAAAATTAACACTTTGCACCCTTTTAGCTGAGATGTAATTATAGGTGTTATGAGTTTTCATAACATATATCTGGTGGAAGTGTTTTGACTGATCCTGGCTCCTGCAGACAAACAGTGGAAAGAACAGTTCATACATATGTCCTGTGGCAGAGTGTTGCCCTGCCAGGGTCTCAACCAGATGGGTTGAGGGGCTCCAGGGAGATTGTGTCATGGAGAGCAAACTGGATTTTCAGTTTACTCACTATTTGGTAAAGTCTGTTTTGGAGCCTGGAGCCTGGACATTTCTAAGTGATCAGGGTGGGGTGAAATCTCCAATCCTGGGTCCAGGTATTTAGAACAGCCAGCACACTAATTGGTCAGGTGTGTGCTGGGCTTTTAGTAGTGACTTGAACATGGTTCCACCCCAACAGACAGGAGGTCATGTCTAGGAGTCAGGAGAGCTCCACCTAAGAGAGGTGGGAGCTAGACAGAGTTAGTGGTCAACCAGTCTGTGGGAGACAGACAAGAGCCTAAAGGCTAGGGCCAGAGCAGGAGTACTGCATGTACAAGCCTGGAGGCTGAGTGATCATTTGTTTTGAAGCAAGAGTGAAATTCTGAAAACCCAAGCGAGGAAACCCTGTTGTTTTGTATTTGCTGAACTTTCTTTTAATAAAAATGGGCAAGAAAAGCCCTTAAAAAGAAAAAAAGCGAGTGGGGGTGTCCTTAAAAGCTCTACATTTGATGTAAGTTCCAACAGTCCCTATCCTTTTATTAGCTGGATTATGGTAAGACAAACCATTTTATTGTGGTACACTGTGAAGTTGTACAAGGGACACCATTTTTTTTTTTACTTTAGCAGGGGGTAGAAGTTGATCTTGTACAGAATCCCTTTGCTGACTATGTCCACCACTGAGCTGGAAGACACTTTATTGGCTAAATGAGTGTTGTATTGTGCAGCCATTTAGCTGCTGTTTATGGAAGATATTAAAAATAATGAAATGTTTAAAGCTCTGCTTTTCATCTTGCCTCTGGGACACAAGATTTTTCCCCCGTTTATATTTAATAGCACACAATCCAAAGTTCCCACCATGCGGAATAGACTCCTGTGTTTCTTATTCTGTTCAGTACCCATCTAGACGGTTCAGAAATTTGAACAAACACATTGGAATGTCTGTGAACTCTCACTGTAATAAATGGTTATGGCATATCAATAGGAAAACATGCTGGTCAGTAATTATGTGCCCAGAATTTGGCTGATACCGCCATATGTCTGCCTCCTGTTTTATCTCTAGATTCAATTAAAGCCAGCACTAGTTTTCAGAAAATAATAACCCTTGTATACTTTGAGGCTGTCAGGAAAGTTCATATGTTGACTTATTAGACGTATAGCCCTATGGCTACAAAAATAATAAATCAGATCCATAGAACATATTGTTCTATGCAGTCCTGCGATGAAAAGCCTCAGAAGTAAGGTCTGAAATTACAGCATAAGCATCTGTTTGGGAGAATTCATAGAGCCGACTCCTTCTGTAGCACTTCTCAAAAGGCGACAAGAGCCGCTGAGCTTCACTCTGAATATGCATTCACCCCGTTCACAAAGGCATATGCCTTTTAATAATGCATCTTGCGATCCAATTAGACATAGAACAATGACATCCTTCCAGAACACAGAGTAAAGGAAATAAAAACTAGGTTTGATTTCTAAGAGCCTTTTGTTCTATGAAAATAATAACAGAGTGGGCCTTTGACAGTCTTTAAATAAGAAATTGTCCCGAGAAATATCGCAGATGAGACAAGTGTCACGCTGCTTACATAATCTATGTTTTCTTTTTTGTTCTTGATTTATTACATTGGCATGCCTCATTTTTTCACAGTTTGTGTTGTAACTGTTTGAGATAACCGAAACAAAGATTCCTGGAGATTAAATGAATTTGTAATAATGAACAGAAGGAAAGTTTATTGTTAGAAGTAAATTAGGGGAGAGGGAACAGTAAAGTTATGTGTTAATTGGTATGACTTTATATAGTGTTTACTGCCCGCTTTACAGTGGACTTGGCTGCTGGACATTTTACCTGTCGACAGTCTATTATTAAACAGTTTTATCATCTACATTGATGCCCAAAGACTTCAAACATGGGCAGGATCAGATTTACGATTAGGCAAAGTAGGCACTTGTCAAAGCAAAGAGGAGCGTTTCTTGCATAGCTATCAGTCTAATTTATTTTTCTTCTTTATAGAACAGTCATCTCATGTAAGTCTCAGGTCACTTAAGAAAATATGCAGCCACTTAATGAAGTTGGACAAGAAGCAGTTTAACTTTAAACAGCAAGAGGGGTTCTTTACTGTTAGAGTGGTAAGGATGTGGAACTCTCTTCCGCAGTTGGTGGTGTCAATGGGGAGTGTGTTGCTAATAAAAAAAAAAAAAACTCCTGACTAGGCATGGCACTGAGTGCAAAATACAGGGATATGGGAAATGGTATTGACATAAATACACACTCACGCCAACACAGCTTGAACTGGATGGGCTGTTGTTCATTCAACTTTACCAACTATGTAACTATGTATATTTTCACAAGCCTGGAACAGAAAAACAAACAGAAAAGGAACAGAAAAACAAGGAAACATTTTGTGTACATTAACTGATCCATGCATATGGTGTGTTTCTAGTGGAGCCAACATTTTCATTTACATTCTTCAGTAAAGAACATCCAGCTCTGAGTATAAGAGTTGAGTAATGAATGGAATCATACAACAATCGCACACATGCTCTGATGTGCCCCTGATATGATTGTATCTTCTATACTGTGTCTATTCAAGATTTAATCATATATCTCTGGGTTGCAAAAATGTGCGATGACCAATGTACAATACAAATATTGGCAGAGAAGGTGTAAAGCTTTGCTCTCAAGATTGTCAATTCATGTATGGCCACATTTAGAAATTACAGGTATCCATTGTTACTGGAATATACATCCAATATATCTCTTAGATGAAGGCTATGAATATGAAGTTTGCATTTCTTCCTATATCCTATTTATTAGAGCAAAGAAACAAAAGTGACTAAGTACCATATGGTCATATGGATATTGAGAGAAAGAAAGTACACACAGTAGGGTATTTTGTTGTCTCCAACGTTGTAGGTGGTAATGTCTACACCTGCCCAATATGACTTTCTTTATCCCACTGGTTCTTAGGCTTTTTAATCTAACACCAAAAAATCTAAAAAAAATGTCACCCAAAAAAACAGCTTGGCATACAAGGCCATGTTTATTACAGAGTCAAGTAGTGGGACAAATGCATCGCAACCCAGTTTGGGTCCCAACCCATAGTTAAGAAGCATTGCTCTATCCAGTAGTTTACAATGCTACAAAGTCAATGCTAAGATTAATTAATCAGTATTTTGTAAGAGATAATATCATTTTTGTAATCAAGTTAATTTTTCTCTGCTCCCTGGCTGTGCAACTTCTTGTCAAGGAGAAAGAGAATGTTCAATGAATGGTCATAATCACTAGCCTGTTGGGCTGTCCACTGCTATTTAGGAGAAATTAAAGGTAAAAAAAAAAGGAAAAGACAATTTATTGTCAGTCATAACATAAACACATCAGTACTGCAAGAATCGGCAACCACTAAACTATTGAAAGACTTTAAGCTATTTAAAACTCTAAACTATTTAAGGCGGGATTCGTTACATTTATCCACAATTATTGAAACTATTATAATGTCCAATTAGATGCAAAAAACACCTCACTGGAAATGGTTAAATATATTTTGTGCTACATGTATCCTTCTTCAGTTCTATTGTCCCCTATGATGTATATCAAATCTGGGTAACAGTGGTCATGTTTTCACTGGTTGCTGTAATGATAGAAGACAAAAAGAGCAGAAGCAGAATAAATCATAAGTCTCTTAAAGAGCTAAAGCAGATTGATCCTTCTGTCTGTTCAAGCATATGAATACAAGTTCTGACAATCTCATGTGTCAGGCACTGGGGGAGATTTGGGGAATCGCTTAGTCAGAAACTGAGTTGAAGGAAGAATTAGTTGTGCATCAGATGAATGTTAGATAGATAGAGAATTGATTGTAAGTTAAAATTTGGCCAGCTTTAGAGCACTAGAGTCACTTGGAGATCCAAAGAATGTTCAGAATAATGTTACAGCAAGGAAATAGGTATTAAAGAGCACCTTACAGTAAATAGTTCACTAGACAAACAAACACCTGGTTATGTATGTGATAGTTTCACAAGAAAATAAAAACTTAACATAAGTGTTCATAAACTATAATAAACTGCTTGCTCAATAATACCATATTCTCTAGGTCCTGGCCCTATCAGCTTAACAGGGAGGCCCCAGGCCCAGTAGGTACTGTTTGTGGACCCACTGACTCTTTGTTATCACCATTCCACAATGCCAAGTGAGTCCCTTTTAGGACAAAGTAAGGATAGAGTAGGCAGCATGCTGCTCAGCACACACAAAAGGCCCACTGTGTCCACATCTGTTCTCAGCCCACCCATAGACAGCTCCCACAGTGCTCAGTTAGCACCTGCAAGCATGTCCAACCTCGCACCCATACAGAGCACGAACTGCGCTAACTAGGTCAAACCCTACGTATGGACCAAGAAACGGTTAGTCCTGGCAGCCAAGATAGTAAGTTTGGCAATCACCCTACTCTTGTGCAAACTATGTAATATCTGATTTCCCAGCTTCTCTCCACTCTATCTCTGTCCTGCTCACTGGTTTCTGTTATTTAGGTAACCCTATGGGATAGTATACATAGGCTTGTCAGAGCAGATAATGTGAACCTTTTCTTGTGGGTGTCACTCTGGTTACCCACAGTTTCCCATAACGTTCTATTAAATTGCATGTTTTGATGCACTTTCTGAAAGGATACCAAAAGTCCTACTTAATGGCATTAGTTCTCACACTGGAACACTGTTATGGTGAGAGCATGAATTGCCTTGGATTCATTTCAGCTTTCTCAATACAGCATTTGGTGCTTATTGTCCAAACAGTTTCTGGTTGCTAAGTAGTCATTGACTATTTTAATGAAGTTCTTCTTTAATGTAGGCTAAAATGCTATGAGGACTTCCCACACCACTGGCTGAGCACTGCGGATCTTGAGGTGGTCTTTTTGGCACCATTTTAAATGCCAATGCTTGCTAAGCATTTGTAAGTAGATTACATTTTACTACTCAATAAAAATGGTTATGTTGGTAATGCACTAGGTCAGTGCTCCCTTTCTTTTGTTGTTGTTTTCAGTGCTTGCAAGGAATCCCACAACTTCTGTGAGGGCAGCAAGACCTTTGGCATCACAGGCATCAGCCACGCAGAAAAGAGATTCAGAGATACATATATATACCCTTAGCACCACAACTGAGTGCAGGAGATATATACTGGCTAAAACCCATACAGTATATAATGGGAGAGTTTATTTTTTTTTATTATTCTGCTGAGCTTTGTATGTGTAAAATCTCTCATTTGTGACATAGTATTTAAAGCATATAGGTACAAGGACTATAGCATAAGTGTGCTGTACATACAATGTGCAGGCTCAGGTTTTATTTAACCATACCCCTTTAAAGCCCTCTCACTTTGTTCACACCTACCATTTGGCATGGCAAACTAAGCATGCCACCTTATTGATTCCCTATTCAACGGTATACCATTTCATAATACTAGCAATTGACAACACTCCTGGGTACTAATGCAATTTGACAGCACAATCACTAGTCACTAGTGCTTAATGGAGCAAGATTTTCCCAGGAACTTCATACAGCAGCACACCCTTCAATATACAGTGCCCTTGATTTCTAGCCCTGACTACAGGTTGCAGCAATCACAGTCAGATTCTGAGTCTCTGTGCATGGTCTAAAGAGGTAAGCGATCTTCTCTTCAGCCAGCTAACAACAAAAAGGGCGAAGGTAATTACCTTCCAGAGATGTCAGAGATCCAAACTGGATGTGCAAAGCAGTGCTGCCAGTACACTGACTACAATCTTTAGAGATCTTGTAGATCGTAGAGATCTTGTAATGAATGGTGAGACAGAATTGCTTCTATTTTTTTCAGTGTCACCACATCCTAGGTCCATGGCCAATGAGAATTTTTAGTCTGCATAACGGGTCCTTTAAAACTGCCTTAAAAATAAAAGCTAAGGTAAAACAGAACCTCAAGGAACACAGTTAATGTCAGGGTACCAATGGCAGGGGAAGGAATCTAGGAACCAGCATCCATCAGGGTACCAATGGTAGGAGAAGGACTCTAGGACCCAGCATCTCCACCAGCACTTCACATGGGTCTTTGTAAGGAAGTCTGCCAGTGGTGGAAGTTGCTGATTGATCTTCAGCTTGTGACCCTTGTTTCTGTGATTCCTTGCTTCTGTGATCCTTAGTTACTAAGTTCCTGACCTGTCTCTTGCCTGCTCCAGTCCTTGACCCTGGCTTGCCTTACAGATACCCTCTGCCTGCTTCTTGTGTTTGATCTTGGTTTCCCACCTGACTTTGTCTGCTGGATTACCCACCTGGCTCCCTATCCTGGCTTGTACCGACTATCCTTCTGACAAAGTGATTCTACAGACGTGTCACACCTCACTGGCACCATCTGCCTGCAGCCTCTGTTTAATACATCAGCAGTATTCATGAGTCCTCCTGCAACTAACACCGCAGGTGACCTGTGCTACTTTGTGCCCGACTCCTCCTGTCTCACCTCCAGGGGAGTCAGGAGGAACTCCCCTGGGAACTTAGCCGCAAGGGAAGCCCTCTCTCCATTGGCCTCCAGCACCCCATACCTGATAGTTAAATTACATGCATGGAGCTGTGTGCCTCTTGCCTGTGATTGGACAACAAGCGAGAAAAAGCTGACTGATTAGGTCATGTCTCTGAGCTCTCCTCCTGTCAGCAAATGTGAATGGTGGACCACTATCTTTTCCCATTGTTGCTGTACAGGGGAATGCAATAAAGATATATGTATAGGTATTAGGTATTTCAATGTGCAAAAACGTTAATGTGTAAAAACAAAACGGTTTGTTTTTTTGTAACACAAAAATGGCCATGCATCGACTGATGATGTTTAGCATCTGCTGAAACTCAGCTTTAAATAATCCCAAGAATTTCCAATAATCGCAGGGATCCCAAAAATTTCCAAAATAGTTCTCTTTTTTTCGGGCTGGAGTTTCTCTTTACAGACTGATCCAAGTAGCATGTATCACAGCTTTATTGCAGAAATCCATAATATTAATGACAAAGCAAAGACGCTTTATGGAAAATTATAAATTGCAATGCTTTGTAAAAATAAGTAAATGTAGGTTTCCTACTATTTAAAAAAAATCCTTTTATTGCAACTGAAGGAACATAAAGCAGCTCCAAAGCCCAGAGCTCGGTGCTATTCACTCACAGGAGAGAAAGGCAGGAATGGGCCAGGGACAGCTCTGTCTCTGCAAACTTTTTCTTCTATTGTGTACAGCACATATCGCTATACTTTTATTCAAACATTCTTCAATTCCAAAACTGAAATACTAACAAAACAAAAGACTTATTATTTATTCAATATAAATAAGAGGTAAACACATTAATCAACTTGTGCAGCTTGGCTTATAGTTATTTATTTATTATTCTATTTATTTATTTGTAACAAATCTTAAAGGAAGACTTCTACAGAAAATGTATGTGGGCTGCCATTGCTAATCTCCTTCCCAAAATTCCAGTTGTCTGGCTATCCAGCAGTAATACTTCCAGAGTCATGAAGCATTGTTCCGCTTAATCGTAGAGGCCGGGACTCTTACCACGCAGGAAGAGTCCCGGATGCTACGATTAGACGGAACAACGCTGGTTTTTATCTTGTCTGATGTAAGTGAGGTATTTATTTAATAAAGGAATACTTTATAATAAACAAATACTTTTTTGAGCATACTACGCTATAGGTACTTTGTTTGTATATCCCTGAGGAACCATCACCTGAGTTTGTTGGGGAAAGAGGAGCCGCCCACGGGCTAGCACCATTATACTAAGGCTAATTACCCCTACCTAGGGGACCAACTTCTGGTGAGTGTTCACCCTAAGGGGGGAGGCACGACCGCACTGCCACACACCGGGTGCTGTTTTCCGGGACTGTGGGTTTCTCAAGTGTGTCACACTAGGACTGATTGCCCCTACCTGGCCAAAGGCACTCAGTTACCATCTAACGGACTGTTACCATTTGCACCATCCCAAGCACACGGCTACTGGGGACTTCCCGTGGACTTCCCGTGAACATTTTTTAAACTGGGCATTAGGGATTGGTTATATGCATTTTTGCACTTTAATTCTCATTGTCTGCATATTATTTGCACTTATGCACCTTTGAAGATTGCACGGATTTGCACCTTATGGTTTAAGCACATGCACTTTTGCTTAGAGGATTTACTGTGTGCATAGCAGCATTTATGTTCTGATTCACTGTATTTATTGTATGTACGTGATGCTTATGTTGTCACAGGTATATCTATATCACATACCTTTCAACTACTCATACACCTTTGGATCTAGTGGCTTAGTCCACTCACACACAGGAGTGACACCTGGTTTGTCACAGCATCACTAAATCACACTTATTTATTTATTAATTTATTGCCACAAGGCAGAACCACTTCTTCACTCGCACATTAGCACTTTTTAGATTTTTATTACGTTTGCTCACTCTGCATTTTGTAAATTGATCAAAATAAAAAATGAAAATATATATATTGAAAACATTCCTACTTTACAGCATTTCTTCACACCTGCCTAAAACTTTTGCATGGTACTCTACATGTACTGTATATTACATATAAGTATAATATTCTGTAACAATACATTTGATATCATCAGAATAGATTAAACATTACTTTACTGCTTTTAAAGTTCTAAACCACAAAGAGCTACTTCATGTACATTTTAATTTCAGATGAAAGGGTCCAGCAATGGTTCACCCCCTTTTAAATCACCTCTCTGTTGGTGAAAGAGACAGGAAAGGCGGGCCACTGTTTGACTTTCTCAAACTGGCCCATCCTCCATACTCATTCACTACAATTCTCATAGCATGATGGGAGTTGTAGTTTCACATAACAGCACAGTGAGAAGGGCAGATGTGACGTGTTTGCCTACATTAGACCTGCTTTTTTGGAATAGCAACAATGATTTTGCCAATTTTGCTGATTTTTGAGCTAAAAGATAAGGTTGTTTATTAACCGGTTTACAGCTTTTAAATATGCATAGTTAAAGTCAATTTTAGATGATTTTTTGTTGCATCCCTTAATTCAGCTTTAGGTTACAGGACTTCAGCTTTGAGGTCCATCTTTGCTGTATAACTGCATATTCCAGAACTATAATATTTCACAAATCCCTTCATATAATAAAAAGTAAACAAATATAAAATATTTTTGAATGCCATCAAAAACTTTTCCTTTTAAAAAGTATACCAACAACTAGAATTCATTTTCCCTAAATTACATTAAAAAGAAAATTGTATGAAAACACGCAATTCCTGCAATGCCATCTCTTTCAAATTGCAGCTATTATATGTGATGTAAACAGTGTATCTACAGAAAATAATTACACTAAAAACATAGTTATAAACATAACTAGAAATTACATATAATGCTTGGAAATGGGCTTAGGTGACTATAGTTCCCCAGCTTATGTAAAATGACTGCTCCTAAGCGTTAGATACAAAAAAATGGGCTGGTTATGAAAGTATTTATATGTTACACCTATAATTTACCTTTTGCCAAGAAAAGGATTTTAAAAAAGTCTGTAAAAGGAATAGGAATGTGTCTATTGAGCTTGCAAAAAACTTGATTGTTATTTAGTGAACCTAAAATGCACCATTATTCTCAACATATAAAGTATAACTCCCAAAGATGAGAAAGAGGGAACCCTTTCAACATTATGTATGTAGGCAAAGGACACAACTCTGCTTCATCCCCCCAGTTACATAAACCATAAAGAATGAATATACAAAAAAAAAAAAATTGGTTAAGTTCACCTATCCGTTTTGTGACATTTATTTTATTGTACCTTTTTTATAGAGTTCTAAAAAAGAGACCAAAAATATGGACAAATGAGGAGAGAAGAGGGACAGAAGGGTTTGTTTTAAACAGAGGGACACTTGAGAGCCATGGGAAATGCCTGGTCAAAATATTTTATATTACATATGATTTCCTCTCATAGGTATTTAGTAATGTGTAGCAACAGTAATCTTCACCAGGTAGTCACAGGTTATTTTTCATCTATTTTATTATACAAAGGGGTGTATATGGACTTTGGACTTTTAGAGGTAAGAAGGCATAGAATCTATATAAACTGCTTTTTAACCATGTTCATACATGTATAATATTCTGCATATGCCAACATTACATCAGCCTATTCAATAAAGGGCATATCACCTTTTTTGGAGTTAGGGAAGATGAGAACCTCTGTCAGGTTTTTATAACTTTCTTGGTCCCAGCTACAAAGATTGTATCTTACTTCCTGTGCCAGTGACCACCAAGACAACAATTTAGATAAAGGTTCCTATCAAGAATGCAGAAATCATTAGGAATCTAGGAGAGGTTCTAACCCTTGTTGACTAAATTTGTCTGCGATTAGGGCAATGTGCCCTCATGCCTATCTTGGGGACCTGGGTAATAAATCTCTAAACCCCAGAGCAACTCAGCAACTTCTGCAATCTTTATTACATATCTTTATTCAGCAACAGTTTTCAGTCAAGTCACGTGATGCAATAGGTCCTCTTCCTTCATTGCTGTCCTCTATCCTGACAAAGTCTGTTCTCTGTAAAATTCTCCTGTAATCACAGGGCATCATGACAACACACCCCGCGTGAGCACACAGGAAGTAGGCCTGAATGAGGATGGAAATTTCTCAACTGGTAAGAGAAATGGCATCAGACTTTAGAGTAGAGAGATTATGGGGGCTAGTGATAGAGAGGAAGTAGGTGTTATAATAAATTTTTTTTTTTTTTTTTTTTATGTTTTAATATTAGCAAGAATTGCATTTCAAATTTTTTGGTTTCACCTACCGTCTAAGTTTTAATGCTTTTTGTGAAAAGACTTGAAGACAAAGGGTTAATAGAACATGCTAATATTTTGTGTTTAACAAATTAGAAAATAAATTAGTTGATAATGACCAGCCTAATGATTTTTTGGTTAACATTCAAACAGTGGCGATGCCGCCGATGATTAATCTGGACAGCCTTCCATTTTAAACATTAATTTTGCCTCTAGGAAAACAAAACAAACTGATGAGTTTTTAAAAGACATTTTCATTTCAATGAGGCTACTCACCTAGCATAAAACATCCTGATCTATTATGCATGCAGACATCCTACCTTACCCTCCTGTTAGTGCTGGTAAAAAAAAATCTATTCTGATATACATACCAAAATATACAATGAATATATGTATTATGTACATGACATCAAGGAGCCTCTGATCTTCTCCTCCACCCCACAAAAGCATTAAGTCTCTTTTGTATACAAATGATATATTTGGTTATATAAATGTGCAAGGCGCGTCCCAAATAAACAGTGTGTCACGGAGAAAAATTGCAGATCGCTATTTACCGTGACCGTGTTAGAGTCAATTCCTCCAGGAACAGCTGGTACTATCTGCTCTACCCAAATTGACTTATTTTGGGTATGCCCTGTATCAAGAAATATGATGCTCTCTTTTTAAATTGAGTGCCATTAAGACGCTGCTTGTAAAATTACACACAGCCACCTGCTCATAGAAGGTAAATGATCCAAAATATTGTTGAATTTTTCATATTTTCCTTTTGGCTAGTCATTACCAATATCATCCTTGAATCATTTGATTGCAAAACTAGTTCTACACTTTCTAAAGAAAGTAGAAAGATCAATTCATCCTCAGGTATGTATCAGATACTCAGTAAATACGTATTAGTACTATGTGAGATCATTTTGGAATAAAAATAAAAACACTTATAGGCCTTATAGATTTAGGACCTCTACCCAAACTTAAGAATGCTGCTTTAAGTGGTTGTTAGGAGGCACATTGTAAAACTATACTTCTCTTCAAAGCCTCTACAATGAAAATGTAAAGTTATTTTTCAAATATGTAGAAAACTAGAAGCCAACATATTTAAACCAGAGATTTGTTCAATGTTTAATTGATACAGAATATTAAAAATAAATCCAGATTGTATATTTGGACCAGAAAAAGTTCCAAAAATGTTTCTCTAATACTAGGGACCTATTTCTCTTCCAAAACAAGGCAGACTGGCCCTATGTTTTCCTTTCTGTGACAGTATTTCCTTGTTCAACTGTGTGCTGGATCTTCTACTTTTGGAATTTTCCTGACCTGTTACATTTACTAATGTACATCACATACAGGGCCAGGTTTACTAAAGCTGTCCAGTCTATTTTGCAGACTTGACCTGAAAATAGAAAAAAAAAAACTAAAGAGATAGCGAGACTTATTTGCGTTTTAGAGGCATGGAAGTCCCACATTTCATTACGCAATATACGTGATTTTCCTTCATCAGATGCCATGTGACATGGAACATTGCCTCTGTGAAACGTTGTAAGTGTAGATGTGCTTTGAGGCATGTTGCCCAAACCTTTCACTAGGTCCTCAATGCACATTAACAGGCCAAAAATGCAAATGCCTATTTTTTCTTTTTTCCAAGAGAACCACATGACATCACAAGCAACCTTGCATAATCTTGCATAACACCTGCATTGCAGCATGCTGAGGGCCAGTTGCATTTATTTACTCGATGTGGTACCACTGGCAACAAGTGGTAATGTATATACGACGAACTGCTACACAATATGTATATAGATAGATAGATAGATAGATAGATAGATAGATAGATAGATAGATAGATAGATAGATAGATAGATAGATAGATAGATAGATAGATAGATAGATAGATAGATAGATAGATAGATAGATAGATAGATAGATAGATAGATAGATAGATAGATAGATAGATAGATAGATAGATAGATAGATAGATAGATATAGATGGGGCAATGAAATGCAATCTACAATGAAGAGAATCGTGCTGAGGAAATTTTTAGGGCACTTTATAACACTGTGTATTGCCCATAGTAGTGTGTAAATAATGCATTTTTCAGTTTCATAGTTCTGAAAGTGTTACTCCTTGTCATATTAGCTTCACATTTTACCATTCATTCAGGCCATGCCACCAGTGGTGACTTTTTAAATGTCAGGTCATTTTTGGTTTCGATTTGTATCTGCTTCACATGGAGACTCAATGTTAATGATACTGTGGCTCCATTTATCATGGTGTCACAACACATTGCTGTAGAGGAGATAATCTTCTCACATTTATAATTTCCCAGAACCAGAGCAATGTCCCTTAGACACACAGTTACAATAGGTGTTACTGAGATATGCCCTTCCCCTCTCCTCTGCCCATTTATTCTGCTTCTAACTGTTTTAGCTCTACATATGTATTCAAACACATAAAACCATCTGTGTATTTCTCTGCCTCATAAGGAGCTTACAATCTAACTTCTAGGGTTATAATATTCTTTCTTATATAATGTTATTTTTTAAACTGGCCATACACAGCTTATAGTCTATACCCTTCAGGCAACCTTTCTCCCAGTTCAAAAAAGTAATTTTCCCAATTGAATTATGTCAAAAGAGCAGGTCCAAAAATTCTCAGTTGAACAGCACTCACATCCAATCAGATCATGACGGTATTTAGCAGCTATGAAGCAAAAAGAGATGACCGCACTCCGATGTAAATCAAAATTGGAGTATATTTATTCCACATCAAACAAATAGGCAAACTGGAAACATCACACTGTGAGTGCAGGACACAAAGGCAGACGCGTTTCACAACTTAGCGATGTCGCTTATTCATTGCCATGTCCCATGGTATTTAGCAGCTGCTGAATACAATAGATGTTAGCTGGCATTCCAATACCCATGATTTTTTGTATGGATGGGGGAATCTATGGATTTCTCTCATTCAGATGAAAGAGAGACATTTGATCTATGTATGAGCAGATTTTGTTTTAACAACTAAGCTACTGTTTTGCATGAAAACCAGCAAGGAGCCTAAAGTGGGTGTTAGTTATCTGTTGAACATCTAAGTTACTAACCAGTTACAAGGGTGCCCACTGGTAATCAGTTCTGCTAAAAGTAGAACTAGAGCACCAACCTCCTATTTTTTGCTGTCCCACCTGCACATTCTCAGAATCAAACCTATATTCACATCCATCCTGAGAAGCAGCCGTTGGATAAGTTTTTGGCATTTTATCTCTCCAACACTTATAATTGCACTATGCACGTACCATGCTACATTAAACTGTTGTACTGAATGTTCTCGCTCATTACGGAGTTTTTCTTGTTTCTCCGACGTTGTCATCCTTTTATATCTCTCGCCTATATACCTTAACTCTACTATGTTTTTATGTTAACTTTCCTAAAATGTGAACTGGACTTGACGTTTATAAGTTTACGATGTACCTGTATTGCCCTTTTTTTTTACATTCTAAATAAAACATTATGGAAAAAAAAAAAAGAACTAAAGCCAAAGCTAATGTTTAAGTTTAGGTTTAGATTTAGCAAGGTTTAAATTCATTATCAGGTTTTTAAAACTGTCTGTGTCCATGCTGGGGAGATGCCTTTCTATTTATCCAAGTGACTATGATACCAAATGTGTTGGACTATCTGAAATGTTACTGCTATCATTGTAACATGAGTCAAAAGGCTAAATCTTTCAATGAGACTTTTTGTCCCACTAAAACTGAATCCAAGGTTTTTCCCCTTACTTTGAGGGATAACTCCTGCTCACTTCCCCTCGTGTCTCTGGGAGAGGCAGAGAAAGAAAGTCTCCCTAATGGGACACAGGCATCAATAAAAATCTGACAAGGATACTAAAGCTTTCCTACTCTATACGAGACTAAATAAAAAAAGTTTTAGCTGGAGTTCTGCTACACTGTAAGCATGTATAGATGCATTATACGGCATATAGTGCTTACATAACAATTGTTTTTAAATTCATATATCAGTTTAGAATAATCTTTTTTTGACTATGAATGCCAGCAGCAAAACACTACCATAAAATTCTTTTGCTGCAGGGTTAAGTGTTAAATTATGTAACTAAACTGAAGATCTCTGCTCCGGTAAGGGTCCTCCAAGGTGGCACACTCGTATTTTAAGATGCATTTCTTTCCAGCAGAATAAAATGTAAGCAGTAGCTAACTTCTCTTTCTGTCTTCAGGTAACAAAGCAAATCTCTTAATTATGTCAGGATGTTGCCTTCTCAAAAAGGAACTCATTCAGTGCTCAAAATTATTCAATAAATGGCCCATTGCTTATTTTTTTTCTTCGCATGCAGAGACTCACGTTATAAGTGCCATTAATTTTTTATATATTCTCCCCTCAAATTACTCACAGACACCTAAGAACTACAGTTCAACAACCAGTTCTCAGCCATTCTTCCTATCTAAATACACCACAAGAGATGAAGAGAGAAAAGCAACATAAAACGTGGAATCTTTCATCACATTTCTACATGTCTCAATCAGTTTCTATCTAACACATGTAGGGCACAAGGTTGAAATCAGTCAGCTGTAACAATGCACTAAAATGCTTCGAGGACATGAAATATACTAAGTGGAGGAGTGGGGAAGGGAAATTGATAGTTGAAGTGATAGATGGTGTGCAAGGGAAATCAGCCCCTTTTCCTTCAATCCAACTATTTTTAACCTTTTCTGAAATGAAAGAGTCACCTTTCTGCTTTTTTCCAGGGCAGATAGGAAGTGGCAGGTTGTTTAGTATTCTTCCGATCCATGATTATAATAATCATTAGGTATTTCAATGATTACACAAAGGACATTCTTTTTTAAGAGTAAGAAACTGTTATGTAGGCAAACCCTCATACAAATATTAAATGACAAAGGAATGTAGTGGTGTATTCATTATTAAATCATGTAACCTGTTTTATTTTAAATCCAACTAGTGTAAGTATCTGCATTTGGCTTGGTAGGCTTAGTATAAGTCTCTTGCAACTCCTTAGAAAAGAGCACAAACAGACTGGAAAGGGGAGGGACAGGCTGAGAACCAATCAGGTTTGATGCATACAAATACATTGACAAGGAACATACTTGATAAAAGGAAAGAACAGAAGCATGACTCTATTAGTTTGTTACTGCTCTTTTTCCTTTTAATTCTTTATTTAGTACATTGTGCAATACATTTTAAGAACCCACAACAATATTCTCTAGATCTAAATTCTAATAGTATGTCACAATAATTATACAGAACCAACATTCCAGACATGATGAAAGAAAAAGAATACATGAGGAAAAAGAATTAAAAGTCCAAGATAAAACAAAAATTAAAAGAAAAAACAACACTTCCCAGGACCTTGGGACCAATGAACCCAATAAGATATATGTTGTAGTCCCTCATACAACAAGCCCAGAAGATCGAATCTCATCACACCTTTTCTTTTCTTTTTTTTTCCCCCACTTTAATGAGGATAAGGAAGACCCTCTTCTGACCCCCCGAGCTAGGGGGTCAAGCTGGGAGATCAAATCAGAAAGGAGAACTACCAGATAAATGCAAAGAAGAGAGAGACCAAGCAAAAGAAAAGAGAAGAGAGTAAAAAAAAAAAAAAGCAGGAAATTGGAGGGGTATTAGGGTAGGATAGAGGAATGGGGGTATAGAGAAAGCTGAAAACTTTGCTCTGTCTTCTGCCTCCCTCCCCCCCCCCCCCCCAGGGATCAATGAAGGGTACTAATGACATATCCTCATACGTTGGGTTCTATTGAACTAAAAGGGGAGCAATCGCTGTATTGAGACATGCAGGTAAAGGCCGTCCATGGCGACCATGTATCCGTGAACTCATCCTTTCTTTCACAGAGAGCCGCTGTCACGTTTTCCATTGTTCTGATTTTGTCTATTTTGGAAAACCAATGTTTTAAGGTTGGCGTGGTTGTACACTTCCAAAGGTCAGCCAGGCAGCATTCACCAAATCCGTTGTCAAAGATTTTTTGTAATGGTATAGGGGCACCGAATTTAGGTGCAAAAGATATCCAAAGGGGTCCATACCAAGATCAGCAGATGTCAGTTGTTTAATCACATTCTTCACCTTCTTCTAGAACTGGGTATACATGGGGCACTGCCAAAAGATATAAAATAGTGTCCCAGACAGCGCCAACACAGCTTAGAAATTTGTGGGTAATGTTTATTTTTTATTTATTTAAATAGAGATGGGACCCTATACCACCTGGCTAATAGCTTATAGTCCTGTTCCTGAAAGCAGCATGCTAAAGATGATTTATGGGCCAGAGAGGTAATCCTGTTCATTTGCTGTACTGAAAAAAATTGTGTAAATCCACCTCTCATTGGCGAATATATGAAGGGATATATCCTTCTGAAGGTTCAATAATCTTTTTTATACAAAATTGACAGCAGATACATATTTACGGTACATATTTGGCCTCTGCACATAAATGCCCAAAAGATGTCAATGGCCTAGCATATAATCCTGCTTTTGGTATAGACCGCAAAAAAATTAGACAGTGGAAAGGCTGACCAAGAACTCAAAGGAGGCTGTGAGAGACCGGGTACATCTTGGGTAGACATCTAGCTTCATGGAGTGACAAAATGCATACACCTAGCCCTACCTAGTCCTGCCAGCACCCATGTCTAAACCAGGTGAGAAATGTGGATCAACGGTGTTAATTGGGATGGAGAAGGGGAAAGGACTTTCATCTAAAATATATGGGGAAAACCAGCAATTGTGGCACCAACAGTGGGATGAGACTTCAACCTACGATAGTATTTATGTGCGACCCAAGGAAGAACGGACAAAGCAATCGGTGTGGCTTGCTCAATTTGCGGCCATAATTTTGTCTGAGGGGATGTACACCACATTTCCTGGACAAATGTAGAGCTTGGTAAGATGAGAACAGGACAGGTAGACCGATTCCCCCCGATGTTTAGGCAGAACTAGCAAACAGTGGCGAAGTCTAGCCACTTTATTGCTCCAAATAAATTTGGTCAGTGTTGCCCGACATGAAAGAAAAAAAGATTGGGAATGTTTAATAGGTATCCCCTACATCAGGTATAGGATCTTGGGGAGCATTGTCATGTTAAATGCATTGCATCAAACCAAACCAAGTGAGAGTGAGTGTCTGCCAGAGATGAAAATGTGAAAAAGAAAAAAAAATAGTGTCCCTCAATGTAAATTCATCGTCAATTATGATACCCGCCGACCCAAAAAATAGAAAAAAATTCAAAAACGCTTTGCCTCTTCTGAGGCTACCTGCCATATGCCGTTCTTCAGCTTTAACAGCTATTTTATAGGCAAGGGGCTGAGCCACCTGGTACGTAACCCGGGTCACTGCCCCCTTCTGACGTCAAGTGATGTCAGAAGGGGACGGTGCCACCAGGTGATGTAACCAAGTGGCCCTGCCTCTTGCCTATAAAACAGCTGTCAAAGCTGAAGCGCAGCATATGGTGGGGTGCCTCAGAAGAGGCAAAGCATTTATAAAATGTTTTCTATTTTTCGGGTCGGCGGGCATTGTGATTGATGATGGATTTACATCGAGGGACACTATTTTTTTTTTTCTTTTTTAATAAAGGACTTGTCAAAAACTGTCTTATGTGGTTTTTCTTTCTTTACATTTTTTGGTGAATGGGAAGGGGTATGATGTACACGATACCCATTTACATGGGGGGGGATCTGGGGGCCCCCTTGTTAAAGGGGGCTTCCAGATTCTGATAAGCCCTCCACACACAGACCCCCACAACCACAGGCCAGGGTTGTCAGGAAGAGGCCCTTGTCCCCATCAACATGGGCACCCCAAAGCACCCTTCCTATGTTGAGGGAAAGGGGCCTGGCATTGTTAAGGAGGGGGGGCACGCTCGCTCATCCCCCCCCCATCCTGACCTGCCAGGCTGCATGCTCATATAAGGGTCTGGTATGGATTGGGGGCCCACAACATTTTTTTTTATATCTTGGCGTTAAGTTCCCCTTAAAATGTATACCAGACTCAAAGGGCCTGGTATTTATTTTGGGGGATGCCGATTTTTTAAAATTCTGTCATAGGGTTCCCCTTAACCACTTAAATACAGGGTACTTTCACCCCCATCCTGCATAGACCAATTTTTAGCTTTCAGTGCTCATTGGCATCTATGGGAAATATTGGTCAGCTGGACATGGCACTGCTCACAAACTATAAGTGACAGGGACACAAAACTTGGGGAGCACTGAGAGGGGACCCAGGACCACAACATATCTATACATTTTAAAAGTGGGGTATGCCTGTACACTACACATACTGTACTACACTAACTCAACACACTATCTACTAACTACCTGCCTAATCTCTATTGTCCCATACTATACACGGCTGCTGTGTAAGCAGCAGCCTTATATAGTGTGGGGCGTGGACTAAGCCCCTGAGCCATGATTGGCTAAAGGCACCCTGCCTTTGGCCAATTATGGCTCTGACAGCAGATTGTGCTGTGATTGGCCAAAGCATACAGGTCAGGTGAATGCTTTGGCCAATCACAAGCACCTAATGCACTGCAATCGCGCAATGCATTATGGGGTACTCATTGGCCGGCGAACTTGCCGCCAAGCACCCCGGGTGTTCGTGTGTTCGGCGAACACACGAACAACCGATGTTCGGCTTGAACATCAAGCTCATCACTATTGCCCAGTCAAAGGGCTGGCAGTAGAGAGAGGACATCAATGTATTCCTAACTTTAAATGATATTATACATATCTGTGCGTTGTTTGATGGGACAGTGAAATGTCAGAACTGGATGGGGAAGAACATAGTTTGGCAAATGAGCATATCTACCATTAATAGGGTTACGTGGCCAAATTTTGATGCGGTCCACCAGTTAAAGCATCAGGTAGCATGAGAGCTGTCACTATAGGCCAGAGCTGTGGACAGAAGTTGTCTGGAAATAGTGAAGCATCAATGCATGGAATTACATTTTAAATATTTACTTTGTGTCTAACTGCTCTGTCCTCAGTAGCTCTCCAATTTTTTTTAGCATCTCAAATATCAGGACATCAGTGTAATTTTTAAGCCCTTTCACCTTTTCCAATATTATAGCAATCAAGTAGAGAAAGAGGTGGTCTAGTAGTCAGTAAAAAAAAAGAGTAACATTACCAGTATTGATGGCCATCACACTATATTTGAAATACCAATAATAATAACCATCAAAATATTTAATGTTATGACATATTGATAGTCCTACACACAATTACTCTATAGCCCTATAACCCTAATACAAACATCTTTAAACTGTGTATTTTTCTTCTTTTTTGCATAACTACAAACATTTTTTTAAAGACTGTATTAGGCATATAGGTTTAATTTGACTGCTGTCTGGGATGACCAGAAGCTTTGAGGGCAATAAATCTACACTAAAACACCTTATGGGTGATGGCTATATGGGGTAGGGGAGAGAGTGCTCACTAGTGCCCCTAGAGATGGGCTAAGGCTGTTGCTTAATGCAAGTATGCCCGTAAAGGCAGCACTCCATCTCAAAAGCGACACTTCTCCACAAAGACAAAAATAACTCCTTGTAATCAGTGGCCCAACTCTTTACATTGTACACTATGAGCAACAGTTACCCATTACACTTCATACTCTTCTCTCTCTTTTGTGCAGCATTTCTGAGCAAGTGCTGAGGAGCTTGAGCCAGTCCAGGACTCGCCAAGGATGCAGAACAAGATAATCAAACAGTGTCATTAACTCACCTTGTAATAAACAGTTTTTTTTTCAGGGCGGGCAAAACAGCAGTGTGTGTTATACGCCGATATATTTAAAAAAAAAATAGCCAGACAATGTTGAGAGGCAGAGGGGGTGGGTGGGGCTGAGCAGAAGGAAGGATGAGTGGTCGCTGTCATAGGAAGCCCCACCTCCTATGATAGACAGCACAGTGGCCCAATGCCAGGACGTGTGACGTCTATCATAGGCGCCGGGACTTCAGATGACAGCAGCTGCTCGTCCTCCCCTCTCCTCAGCCTGGCCCACCCCCACTCTGTGCAATGGCGCTGGCGAGGCAATACAGGACACTGCGCTGGGGAGGCTGCATTGTTGGGCACTGCGCTGGCGAGGCTGCATTGCTGGACACTGCGCTGATGAGGCTGCATTGCTGGACACTGCGCTGATGAGGCTGCATTCATGGGCACTGCGCTGGCGAGGCTGCATTGCTAGACACTGCGCTGATGAGGCTGCATTGCTGGACACTGCACTGATGAGACTGCATTCATTGGCACTGGTGAGGCTGCATTTGATTAAAAAAAAAGTTCTGAGTTCAAGGCTGTTTTATTTCCAATTTAAGCTTTTTTCCTAAAATTATTAGTATAAAAGTTATACGCCGATAAATACGGTATATATACACAGTATATATTTATGGGGAGGACAAGGAGAAGATGGATCCTTCAAACTTATTCAGCTGTGTGTATAAATTGAGCTCCTGTCACTGAGGTCCGTTCACAACAAAGGCTGTTTTGCAGCAGTAAAGTTGGTAAGAAAGGTGAAAAGCCTAAAGTGCCATCTGCTGGCTACTGCAAATTGAAAATATTTTATATTTCCCTGACTATACATGTAAAATTAAACATTTTAAAAATTGTATTTTTAGCCTTGATCATAAATAATATATATAGATATATATAGTATGAAACCCAATCAAATAATTTAAAGAAAAAAATACTACAAAAAAAGGAATCTTCCCTTTCCTCAAACATTCGATTTATTTCACCAGCTTACATCTGAATTGTATTTACATCCTAAAATCTTTTGCTCCAAACATATCATTATGATGTGTGTGACTTTCTTGGAGACTGCAGCAGAAGTGTGTATCTATAATTCTTTTCCCTCTGACAATAGATCACTTTTACACTGATTTACTACATCTTTCCTCTGTGCAAAACACATTTTTTTTCAAAGTTCGCCTCCCCAAGGATTAAGATTGATTGCTTCATACTGTAGATGGCGGCAAAAAAATCTACAGTTTCTGATCACAGCCACTGGTAGAGGCACTTGTGTCATTTGGCATTATTTCTAAGGCAGTGAGCTTCTAAGATGAATTGGGTTCTAAAAATGGGTCCTTTCTGAGTAAGCATTTTTTCTTTTGAAAGGCAAAAATCAGTTTTGACATTCAGATTTCATTTTGTGTCAGTTGCCCTTCTTTAAAGTAACTCTCTACTGAAAGAAATGTTCAAAAATTGCAGCCACTGGCTAGGCCTGACAGCCTAGCAACTAGCATCTTCAGACCAACACGTCAGCAATGACAGTCTCCATAGCATGTCACTACAGTTTTAGTAAAAGTATTAAAATACCCTGGTTAGGGTAAACTCTGCTTTGGGAGCCTAAATGCCTAGGCATTCAGTCATGGGACTAGAAACTTTGGGATTGATTTACTTAAACTGGAAAGTGCAAAATCTGGCTCAGGTATGCGTAGAAACCAATCAACTTCCAGTTTAGTTTTTTTGTCAAAGTTTAACCACCTGAAGACTGCCCCACGCAAATATACTGTGGCAGGGTGGCCCTCCTGAATAAACCGATGTAACTGTACTTCGGCTCATGCTCTGGCGCATGCGCGTGCGCCACCGGTAACCCGCTCCTCCTGTGATTTCTATGTTTTTATTTTATGTGGTTTTTATGGTATATATAGGGATGGAGGCACATGTCTTTGTGAGCCTCATTTAAAGTCCCAATTCCCCCTTCCTTTTTGCACTCCTGCTGTGATTGGACACAGTGGGAGCCAATCAGCGGGTCCAGCAGACGCAATGTCCACCGGGACCTGCCGATTGTTTGGAGGAGAGAAAGAAGGGCAGTCTGCCTATGTAAACAAGGAAAGAAGATGGAGATCTTGTGTTTCTGCTAAGTAGAAACATGGATCTCTATCTTCCGCCAGATGGGCCACCCCCACACAGTTAGAAAGCACTCCATAGGAGCACACTTAACTCTTTTATCACCCCCCGATGTTAACCCCTTCCCTGCCAGTATCATTAGTACAGTGACAGTGCATTCCTTTAGCACTGATCAATGTATTGGTGTCACTGGTCCACAAAAAGTGTCACATTGGGATTGATTTACTAAACCTGGAGAGTGCAAAATCTGGTGTAGCACTGCATAGAAACCAATCAGCTTCCAGGTTTTATTGTCAAAGCTTAATTGAACAAGCTGAAGTTAGAAGCGGATTGGCTACCATGCAGAGCTGCACCAGGTTTTGAACTCTCCAGTTTGAGTAAATCAACCCCTTAGTGTCAGATTTGTCCTCCACAATGTCGCAGATCAGTTAAAAATCACTTATTGCTGCCACTACTAGTAAAAAAATAAATAAATAAATAAATAAATAAAAATTCCATAAATCTATCCCATAGTTTGTAGACGCTATAACTTTTGTGAAAACCAATCAATATACATTTATTAGGATTGTTTTTAAAATATGTAGAAGAATACATACTGGCCTAAAATGATGAATGCATTTGATTTTTTACATTTTTTAATTGGGTATGTTTCATAGCATAAAGTAAAAAAAACATTGTTTTTTCTAAAAACTGCTGGTCTTTTTTTGCTTATAGCGCAAAAAATTAAATCCGCAGACATTAATAAATATAACCAAAAGAAAGCTGTATTTGTGGGGAAAAAAAGACCCCTGTGGGTCATGTAGAAAAAGCAATGAGCCAACTACATGAATGGGAAGATTAGCTATCTGGGAGTTCTAATATGATGATGGCTACTGCACATTTATATGAAATGGAAATTCCACCTCTCATCCACAGCCGCATCATATTTACAGGCCATGTACACCACACTGAATGGGTAGGTCATAGCCTAGGTTTGTAGCCCTCCTATAGTGCATGTATTCTGCAGCAACAGCCCAAATCTAAAAAAGTGTTAAAGAAAATGAAATGCAAACAACTAACATGAGGTGACATTTTTAGAAAAAGCTAATCCAGCTGCATTCATGACATTTTCTACATGTCTAAAGCTCAGCTGTAAAGTGTATGTAAACCCAAGCACTAAAATCGCATATAAGCTTTAATACGTTAATCTAATTTCAAAAGTCATGTTAATGTTTTTACATCTGCAGCTTTCATTAACCCCTTCCTACCAAGCATACACATATATACAGCCTCACGGAAGTGGGTCTTTATCTGTGAGGCTGCATATATGCGCTGCTGTATTTGTACTGAAAGCATGCTGCACAGCACGCTCCCAGCACAGAGACCAAGCTCTCACCTAGATCTCCAGGTCTCGTACTAACCATCAGGATGATCAGTCACTGTACTGCCCCCTCCTGTGTTCTTTTCTCTTTTCTTCTTTTGGAGAAAAAGATACATTGTATTTTTTATTGTATCTTTTTATCCTTGCTAGAGGAGAAAGAGTAAACAGAAAACGGTGTGTGTAAAACATTAAAAAAATAAATAAAAAGAAAAGATACAATAGCTAGATTAGGGTTTCATCTAGGTCAGTGCCAGGGCAAAGGTCATGGTCAGTGTCAAAGGTTAGGGTCAAAGGTCAGGGTCAGTTTATTTTAGGTAGGATAAAAGAACACATTTTTTTTTTTATTCTAGTGTCAATGTTAGTGTATTTTAGGTGAGCACTATTGTTTCTGGGCCCTACTTTGGGTACAAACAACAAATAATATACGTAGTAGTGCTGTGATCATCAGGAGCAGGGATGTTTATTTTCGGTTTTTCTTTGAAGGTTATGGTAATGGGAGGAAAAATACAGCTACATTTTAAAAAATCACATTTTTTATTTTTTTGTGCCAGTTTTTCTGTGATAATATAAAAAAACAAATTAGAAGATATCCAATACCATTTGCTGCTAAATTAAAACCAAATTTGTCCTGAAGAAAACATAGTATAATTCATCTGGACACACCAAGTAGTTGTGATGAAATGTCCAGTTTTACTAACACGTATTAAAGTTGCAAAACTGCATTTAGGTATTAATATGTATATATATATATATATATATATATATATATATATATATATATATATATATATATATATATATATATATATATATATATATATATATATATATATATATATATATATATATATATACATATATATGATGTATACAAGTTGAGGAGGAAATCAGTAGCATTGGGAAAAGAGAACTGAAAAAAATAATAATAAAAAAAAAGAATATATATATATATATATATATAGTATATAAATATTATTTAGTTGGAATTTATGGTATATTTACTTTAAGTGTAATGTGGTTCATTTTTCAGCAGCTACCTTAAAAACCCAAACCTAGATCACCGCAGGCAATCCATCATTCTTTGAAGAAATCTACTTTATAAACTAAAACTGTTCAAATCACTGCACATAAAAAAAAAGCAATGTGTATGTCAAAGATCTCACCCGATACATGTTAGAATTTTTGCAAACATTGGTGGACATAAAAAAGAATGGTAACAGACAAATCCACACATGCCATGTACCTTTGGTTGCTTTTTTTTTCAACCATATATTTAATACAGTACAACTTGTAATCTTGAAAGTTCTTCTCCCACAGTGCAGAACACATGCCTTACAAATACCCAGATGCTAAGGTGTGAACAGATCCTCAATGTAAACCTGGTAGGGAAAATATGAGGACTGCCATAACTGACCTGCTACTCAAAATGCGAACTGCCCTGCTGTGCCTTGCAAGCAGCAAATGAAAAATTGAAGAATTAGGAGTCCTTTCCTGTTGTTTCTGATCCATGATTCTAAGGGATTTGATTTACTAAAGGCAATATGCTGTTCACGTTGCATAATTTTCCCTTTGTTTAGTGAATGAGGAGAAGCTATGCTGACTCCAATCATCCAATCATATGCAAGCAAAATACTTGTTTATTTTCTTTTTCCCTTGACTGTGATTAGGTTTTCTTTTTCACCACATTCTCTAAGCTAAGGGAAAGTTTCCATGCAATCTATTTCCCTTTAATAAATCAACACCAAAGTATTAAAACCAAGCATGACAAGCAAGGGAGCTAGAATGTTATTTCTCCTCCTCCTGCCCGCTCCAGCTGCCAGCACCTCCTGTTGTAAAGTCAAATAAGGCATACTGGGGAAGGGGGAGGGTACAATGTCGTTCCCATTGACTAAGGAGGCAGCAGATAAATGGAGCAACTGTAGCCCCTAGCTTTTTACAGACACTCTTCCTAAAGAAATCTCTATGTCTTTGGTCTCCGTGACTGTACTCTTCACTGGTTGTCTTCCTACTCATCCAACCGCAGCTTGAGCGTTACTTACAATACTACTTCCTCCTCTCCTCTCCCTTTCTCTGTTGGGGTCCCCCAGGGTTTTGTTCTTGGACCACTCCTAATTTAAATTTACACTTCCTCTCTGGGTCAGCTGATAGCCTCCCATGGCTTCCATTACCATCTCTATACTAACAACACCCAAGTGTATTTCTCTATCCTTCAGCTCACTCCCTCACCTCATATATCATTAATTTACTATCAGATATATCAGCCTGGATGTCACAAAACTTCCTCAAACTCAATCTTTTCAAAACCAAACTTATAATTTTTTATCCACCACTTGCCCCTTCCCCTAATCTCTCTGTCAAAATTGATGGCACAACTATCAGCCCATCCCCTCATGCCAAGGTCGTAGGTGTAGTCCTGGACTCTGTACTCTCCTTCAAGCCCCATGTCCAATCACTGTCCAAATATCGCCACCTCAACCTCCGTAACATCTCCAAAATACGCCCCTTTCTAACCATTGACACAAGAAAGCTCCTAATTCACTCCCCCGTCATCTCTCCGCTCGACTACTGCAACTCCCTTCTCATTGACTTACCTCTACATAGGCTTCTCCCCCTTCAATCCATCATGAATGCTGCTGCCAGACTCATCCATCTTACCAATCGCATAGTGTCTGCTACCCCCCCCCCCTGTCAATCCCTCCACTGGCTTCCACTCACCCAACAAATAAATTCAAAATGCTAACAACAACTTACAAAGCCATCCACAACTTAACTCCCAGCTACATCAATAGCCTAGCTTAAAATACCAATCTGATCATTCTCTTCATTCCTCTAAAAGACCTCCTGCTCTCTAGCTCCCTCATCAACTCCTCCCATGCTTGCCTCCAGGACTTTTCTAGAGGCTCTCCAATCCTATGGAACTTCTTACCCCAAACTGTTTAATTATCTCCTACTCTTTTAGCTTTTAGATAATCACTGAAAACCCTCCTCTTTAGAGAAACCTATCCTACCTATACCTAATAACTGTACTTCCATTTTCTCCATCAGCTCATCCCTCACAGTTATTGCCTTTTATTTCACTTGACCCTCCCTTCTAGATTGTAAGCTCTTATGAGCAGGGCCTCTGATTCCTCCTGTATTGAATTGTATTGCCTGCCCTCATGTTGTAAAGTGCTGCACAAGCTGTTGACGCTATATAAATCCTGTATAATATATATATAAATAGGTGGAGGAGCTCAGTGTCTCTAACATCCACCGGCTTTATGATGTCGTCATGCAGGAGTGGAAGAGGGCTCCAGTGGCAACCTGTGAAGCTCTGGTGAACTCCATGCCCAAGAGGGTTAAGGCAGTGCTGGAAAATAAAGGTGGCCACACAAAATATTGACACTTTGGTCCCAATTTGGACATTTTAACCTAGGGGTGTACTCACCTTTGTTGTCAGCAGTTTAGACATTAATGGCTGTGTGTTGAGTTATTTTTAGGGGACAGCAAATTTACACTGTTATACAAGCTGTACACTTACTACTTTACATTGAGCAAAGTGTCATTTCTTCAGTGTTGTCACATGAAAAGATATTATAACATATTATAATTAGATATAAGATATAGAAAAAAAGATATAATTGCAGTAATCAAAAGTTATTTAATCCAGGAATATCCCATAGGCATGCGCAGGGGGTATGTCGGGTGTGCCAACTATGCAGTGTCTGTAAAAAATCCAGGGGCTACAGTTGATCCACTTCTCTGCTGCCTCCTTAGTCAATGGAAATGATACTCTACCCTCCCCCTTTCCCAGTATGCCTTATATGACTTTACAATAGGAGGTGGCGGCAGCTGGAGTGGGCGGGAGAGGGAGGAGTAAACACAGCCTGCAGTGTGGGACGGACTTCAAGCTACCAGGAGAAGGTAAGCTGGGATGAGCACAATGTAGTCAGTACATATATATACAAGCATGCATGTTTGTTTGAGCTTTTGGGTGCACACCCTAATGCAAAAGGCTGCACTTAGCTATGGAATATCCTTAACTAACACAATTAACTGTAACTATAGGAATGACAGATTCAGGCATTCCCACCCTTCTTAAGATTCAAATGTGAACTTGAAGAAGGGTGGGGACACTAGAAACTGTTGTTCCTATAGTTAGAATGTATTGTGTTATATAAGGATCTCCTAGAAAAAAATGTTTGATAACTGCAAATCACTCCCAGTCCCCTTCCTTTGTGCAATTTGTAAGGACAGTGATTGCAGCCAACTGGTTGATGTAATAATGTCTGTCTAAATACAATATGCAACTCCCTCTTAAACTTGTATATACTGTATATAAGCCAAAGACATCTATGTTTTTGTGATTCATTTGAGAGACTTCCCTTCAGTTCTTGTCTCAGAGACACAAGTAAAATGGAATATCACTTTGTTGTCAACAAAAAAAGTGTCCCAGTTACAAGATTTTCTCTTAACTTCTTTAACAACTCAATGACAATAACAACTTTTGGCTTTAACCTTCTTAGCGGGGTTAAATTTCAGAGCCAAAAGCGGTAACCCCCGAGCCACACTCGGGGTACCGCCAGAAGCATCGCTGGATCCTGTAAGAGAGGTTACTTACCTTGTCACCGGGATCCAGCGATGTGTCTCGGCGATGTCTCGCGGCGGATCTTCCTCCGGATCGTCTCCGTGCCCCGGCTTCCGTCTCCTGCGATGTGACATTCGCAGGGGGGTGGAACCAGCGGCAAATTCAAATGTAAAAACACACCAAACACACTGATACAGTTCAAAATAAAAAAGAAATCACATTAGTTTGCCCCCCAGTGCCCTTTCCTGCAGTTTTACTGTACTTTTTATGTAAATATATATATATATATATATATATATATATATATATATATATATATATATATATATATATATATATGTATATGTATATGTATATATATATATATATATATATATATATATATATATATATAATGTATACAGTTGGCTTGGGCTGCTCATTCACAAGAATTACATGCAAAATAATGGTACCGCTTTCAGCACCTAAAATCCAAAAGAATCATACCGCCAGGGAGGTTAAATACACTTTAAACATCCAACAAGGAGTGAGGGTGCCTTGTGTATTTACTGCAACAGGTTTGTGGGCCTGGGGCCTCAAGTGCAGAGACCTTGCTATCACCGTCCCCAGGACATAAAAGAAACGGTTTTCTATTAGAATCTGAAATATCACATTTGGGTGCAGTGATATGAAATATCATGGTAGGCATGTTTGTTTCATTATTTTTGATTGTTGTAATTTTTCTCATTAGATGTATTCATACTTTGTCATGATGTTAAGATGTTGTGGGCCAGCTTGGTTAAAGTGTTTATAAAACACCAATCAGGCAATTAAAATCCAGAATTCAGGACTGACTAGAAGCTAAAAAACTTGTTTTGTACAAATAAAATCTGTTATGAAACTTTCTACAATTAATTCTTGAATTCCTCCTGTGTAATTTAAGAGCTCAAAAACGATGCCTGTGCCGAGGAGGGAGGTCAGCCTGTCCTGTGTTTAAACAGGGATTTCATAACGGTCAGAAAGGAAATGATTTTCCACCGCACTGCAGAGCAAACACCCCTAAATAAATAGGTGAACCACGGCATCAAGATTTCCCCAGAGCTACAGCAACTCATAAGGAAAATTCACAGACAAAGTCAGATGATGTCTCAGACAGAAGATTATACTGGAAAGTGCCTGACCTAGGATTTTCTTTTCTAGAACACTAGAAAAGTTTAAAATAGGTTATTTCTCAATAAAGCAGTAAAGAGAACCTGACCTAATAATTGTTTCTGGTAACAACTGAGCTGATGTACAGGAATCTTTTGGTACCTGCAAGTATCATAGGGTGCCATAGTGACTTTCTGTTGACATTGATCCCTGTGTCACTGTGAAGCCTCCTTGGATCCTAGGCCCAGTCTGTATACAGAACTTTCATTTCTTTCCAAGTCAGTATTAAAGTATAACTAAAGTCAAAACTTTTTATTTTTGGTTTTGGATAGAGTGGAGAGGGATTAGAACACTTGTCAGTTTTTATTGCTTTCTGTGCCAATGTTAGGTCTGTGCCTATGTAATGGAGATTCACCCTCTCTGTTTGTCCTGTTTACCTTTTTTATTGAAAATGAAAATAAAAGAATATCCTAAATTTTGAGTTGTCCCCAGTAAAGTAATAGTAAGAAAATCTTCCAATGGGGGCACTAGTTCTGATGACCTGGGGTCCCCATAGACTTCCCTACAGTGTGCAAGGATTTCCTCTCACTTCCTGTTTGGCTAAGGGACTGGAAGTGAAGGGAAATCTCTGCAACACAGATGGTGGAAAAAAAAATTTGACAGGGGTATAACCCTCCCTTGTTCTATCGAAAATTAAAAGAAAAAAATGCCCATAGTTCTACTTTAAGCACTTCCCCCTCCCAGTGCTAGGACCTTTTCAGGCTTTTCAACTGTTAAAGACCAGAGCCACTACTTGAAGGTCATGGCAAATATTTCTGAGGGCACATGTGACTACTGCTTTTGACTTTCCTTTTTTAATTTTTTTTTATTGATTTGTCTATCTCTTAAAAACAATCATGACAGTTATACAGTTAGGAAAAAAGGCAATATATGCCACATCATGTAACTGTAACTCAGCACAAGGACACTGACTCAACTGTTAACTCAAGCTGGTTGATTTACTAAAGGCAAATAGACTGTTCATTTTCCAAGGATTTTTTCACTTTCCAAGGGTATTTTCCCTTAACTTAGTGAATGAGGAGAATGTCTACAGACTTCCATCATCCAATCATGTGCAAGCAATTTCCCTGCACATAAGTGGGTATTCCTTGTACTGTGATTTTTACTCCATTCACTAAGCTAAGAGAAAAATATCTTGCAAAGGGAAAACTCCCCTGCAATGTAAACATCCTTTTAGGCTCTAGTAAATCAACTCCAATATGTAGCATACTAGGAGGTGTCACCCTAACATTGTTTGAAAAGAAATGAACACAAATGTATTAGAAAAGTGGGGTAATATTCTATATGTATGCAATAAGCTATCAAATGAACCCTTTTCTGCCCAGCCATTGATTGCATTTAATAGGGACTGTGTTCTGGGAGGCAGTTAGCATTGGCGTTCATGTGACCACTGTGATTGGCTTTAGGACAAGAGTCTCCCTTTCCTTTCAATATTTTCATAATTGATTCATAAACATTATGCATGGTGTGCATTTAAAATTGTATTGATGCGGTGTTATAAGGGCAGGGTATTATTATAAGGGTACTGAATTATGACCTTTGGGTAAATTGAGCTTCTAATAGAAAAACTGTTAAAAAAAAATAAAAAAAATAATGGATTTTCTTTTTACAAGTCAACGTCTGTTTTCTATGTACCACAGTTTTTTTAGACAGGTAAAACTGAAGGTAAAGGTAAAAACAAACAATGAAGACATTCAACAATTTTAGAATCAAAAGGTGACCAACAAGACATTGTACACAGAAAGATAAAGGGAGAGAGCATGAGACGGAGAGAGAAAGAAAGTTGTTATTATTAAAAGCTTCCAAGCCTGTACACATCTATGGCAGTATAAGAGTAAGTCTAAGGGAATTTTATGCAGTAACTGCCAAGGTCATTCTTCCTTTTAGATTAACTATTTTTCAAAGGTCTCTAGGAAGTAAAGCGAATTTGAGTGATGGTCTTCAAAATGTTTCCACGTTCCAACTTTTGTCTTACTGAGTGATATTCAAAGGTAATGAGCTTGAGATATGCAGAGCGCAAACAAGCTGCTTTGCATATCAATTACACCTAGTAATTGATAAGCAACTAGAGTAATGTTTTGACAGTAGTGTTTGCACATGCACATATAAAATTAGGTAAGAACATAATACGGTGATCACAAAGTACATTGCTTTATGAATGGAGCAACATTATAAATGTTAGTTTTTCATTTATGACATAGATGCAAGGTAGACTGAAACATACGATAGATAGATAGATAGATAGATAGATAGATAGATAGATAGATAGATAGATAGATAGATAGATAGATAGATAGATAGATAGATAGATAGATAGATAGATAGATAGATAGATAGATAGATAGATAGATAGATAGATAGATAGATAGATAGATAGATAGATAGATAGATAGATAGATAGATAGATAGATAGATAGATAGATAGATAGATGTAGCTCTATCTTTACTTTTCTCCTTTGTATTGCCCACAAAGTTTATCAAAAAATTTCAATTGGGAAAAAAAAAAAGATATTTAGAGTTACCCTCCACAGGAGCCGCTGATTTTAACTGGTTTTCTCCCAAACAGCCCAAAGGCTACCAGTCACCCAAGCAACCGTCTATTCACTCCAGCCAGTCTTAGGGTTGTCTTTATTGCTTATAAAACCTGTAACAGGAGAAGGGTTGGGGGCATGGGCTACTACAAAATGGTCAGTAATTGGCTGTGAGAGGACAATCTTCTACTTAAGCAACTGTGAATATTGGACAGTCTAAGGCCTCACAGCTGGGGACCAAGGCAAGTCTCTTTGGTATGTGGTTACCCTGCATCACTGCATAGCTATTGGTACCCAATGCAATCTCAGAAACACTGCACAGTACAGGAGGGCACTCTTCTCTAAGATCACAGTCAGTTAGTCAATTGCCAGTTTCTAGGATGCTATAAGAGCAGTCTCAGTCCCAGCTACCTCTTACAATTATATCCCAAAAACACAGCATCAGCAGAAATCAAGTTGGGGTAATTACTCATAAGTAGAGTTGAGTGGACACCTGGATGTCCGTGTTCGGTGGGTCCGGCCGAACTTGGAAAAAAAAGTCCGGGTCCGTGACCTGGACTTTTTCCGAACTTTACCCGGACACCGAACCCCATTGAAGTCAATGGGGACCCGAACTTTCAGGCACTAAAATGGCTCTAAAAAAACAATGGAAAGGGCTAGAGTGCTGCAAATGGCAGCAAAATGTTTTATGTCACGGTCAGCAGCAGGCTATGAAGGAAAAAAAAAAATACCCCTTTAAATTTGTAATTTTTAAATAGCAGATTAGAACAGCACTGTGTAGTAAAATAAAGCGTAACGCTGCACACAACAGACTGATAAAAATATATTTTTTTCTCCCTCCTCCTCCTCCTCAGTGGGCTCAAGTGAGGGCAAAAAGATTGTTCACTGCACCACCCCCCACACAGCAAAATCGATGTAGATCGCTAACGGACAATTGTTCTGTCCTGTGTCCCCTAATCTCTCCCTGCCTACTCTCTCCAGCCTGTCCCTAAAATGCTTTTCTATCTTTCCCTGCCTACACTCCGACCTGTCCCTACATTCTTTTCTAACAGCCACAATGTTTTTTTTCCTGTCTTTGTCCCTAATCAGCAGCAGCCAGCACCGTTGTGTGTGCTCTCTCCCTACACTAGAACAGACTGACGCGCAACGCGCTGTGTCTCTAGCTTATAAAGACCTGGGTCACATGCTTCAGCTGGCCAATCACAGCCATGCCGTTAGTAGGCATGGCTGTGATGGCTTCTATGGCACACCAGTTAAACACTTGTTGATTGGCTGTTGAAACCGCGCCATTAAAACCACGCCATTACATACAAAACAGGAAATAAAATTACCGAACACAGATTTTAAACCCGAATATACAGTAAAGTTTCCGGGTCCGTGCCAGGGTAACAAAAATCCAATTATCCGGTATGGACCCGAATAATACAGTCCGTGTTCGCTCAACCCTACTCACATGTCCTCAGAGCAACTGCCACCTTCCAGTCTCCTTCAGACACAATCCAGTAAATGAGACAGTCTTTCTCTAGACAAGATCCCTTTCATTAATCCCTGAAGTCAGTTCCAGATCTGTTCCAGGTTCTAGCTCTGCCACCACTGAGACCTCAATTACACACGCTGCCTCAGTGACAATAGCCCCCTAAGGCTCGGAACTAACCTTACTGGGGAGAGACCCACTCTCCAGGGTTTCAGACTATTTATCACCTTCCCAGTCACCATCTGGGCTCACCTTCCCAAGAATTATGTAGGCCCTGATCAATATTCGGGCTCGTTATTTATATTCTCCTCTCTAAGCTATAGAAACTGCTTGCAGAGGCAGGGGGGGGCATTAAAACTCCCAGCCTGAAACCCTGAACACACCAGACAAAACATTAACTGCTCCCTTGATTGCAGACTAATACTGTACATACTGAAATAAACAGAGAGATTAATAGAAACTGTTTAGAATTAAATATAGACTAGATAGATAGATAGATAGATAGATAGATAGATAGATAGATAGATAGATAGATAGATAGATAGATAGATAGATAGATAGATAGATAGATAGATAGATAGATAGATAGATAGATAGATAGATAGATAGATAGATAGATAGATAGATAGATAGATAGATAGATAGATAGATAGATAGATAGATAGATAGATATTTTCCTTCTTTCTTTCAGCAGTAGAATTATATGCATTTTTAGAGGAAAGAAAGAGCACACTGATTCAATCAAGGAACTTATTTATCTAGAAATAAGAAAGATATAAATAGGTTACATGTAGCATATCTGCTTTCTGGGAGCCAAATCATTCTTGACTGGTCATTCTTTACATTTTCCATTATCTGCATATACAATACAATGTGCTACCTTCGATCTCTGGTTCAGCCTCACCAGGAAGGAGAAAGACTTGAAGTTGGTAGATGCAGGCTGACAGGAAATAAAGAAAAGAAACAGGAAAAATGCTGCAGCATAGATTGCAAATGTCTATACCGAGCAAGGGTAAATTGTTGTACGTGAATGTTTTAAAGGATGAGAATTCTATAAAATATGGAAAAACAGTAAATTCAAACTGCACACCAGGCTTTTATGAAGTTAAACTGATTAGTCACTATAGGCAACAACTATTGTTCCTGTTTTTCTCAATTATTTTGTTTTTTGTTTTTAGTAAGGGCATGCTAGTACATTACTCAATTGGAAGGCTACTTTCAGAATGAATGACCCAGATTGCAACAGTGCTTGGTTTTTCACACATAGTGCAGTTTTTTGCATTTTCTGCAATGGATTAATGCCAGTCACCGCTAGGGCACACAATGTAACCTAGAGGTGTGGTGCTGTGAACTGCAAGAAAATGTAGACAGGCTGCATTTTATAGCAGCACGCAGGCAGAAACTGAATGTCACCTGAAAAGTAGAAAAACATACCACACTGTTGTGCAGAGACAAGAATAAAGCATCTTATAAAGATAAAAATAATAGAATAAAGGAACTGTGTGATGCAATTAATTGCTCATCATGACTCAATGCAGCCAAAAACTGATAGCTGAGCACATGTTAAAAAAGATTGTTCTTGCATATGGGCAGTGTGAACAGTCCCTTAATGTAATATGGTGATAGGAGGCCTAACTGTCTATTTTTGGGTAACATGTATCCATGAAAGACTCCAGCAGTTTACAATTCTAGGAAAGTAATCGATTTGAAAACATCATGTCTTGTATCAGGCATCTCCGCCTCCTACTCTACATTAAACATAACCACTGCCTATGTAAAGAAGTCTCTTGCAAAATGTTCTCTCCCACACAACATGCATAAACCATGCTGCACCTAAAATGGGCAACAAAGCCTTCATCAACACCACTGTGTCAATTTCAATAGTGAGACCTTTCTAGTAATAAAGCAACTATAAAGTTACTGTGGGCTGTGTAAATGTTGTTTTAGCCACATTTCAACCACCAACCAACCAAGTTCTTAAAGGACTAATTATTAAAAGGTTTCAGTATACTGGGGAACGCTTGTCAAAAAATATAAAAATTGAGAGGAAAAAGTTCCTTATTCCAGCCTTCTATGAAATTAAAAACAGTTACAGTCAAGGCTTGTCATGAATCATAACTATGCTCCCACCTGAACTGTCAAGCCATTAAATGGGGGGTGTCATAGCTGATCACATGTGCAGCACCATGGTAACCGCAGATCACACAGAAGCTAAGATGGCAGCTTTTTTGGCTGTAAAGGATAGGGGGGTTTACTTCTGATTTAACTCTCAAACTTCCTTGCATGCCACAGGAAAGTTTAGTTTAAGAGTAAAATAAAGAGCAAGTAAAAAGTTATGCAGAGCATTTCAATCTTTATTAAGTTATGCTATGTGAGTGGAAACATATAACAAATATAAAGTAGGTGTTATCCTAATTTGGCTGCAAAAGTGGAAGAACATTTTAAGTGCCAGTAATTAGCAGAAAACGGACCCTGTTGCACTGGATGCAATGGTCATGCTTTTTCATTATGGCTTATTCTGTATGTAGCACCCTCCTAGGTAGGTGCTAGGAAGAAGCATATTTGTGGCCCTGTCTGCATATCAGGAGGGCCTGATCAATTTTTTAGGCTGTCATGCGTTACTGTTGAGTCTGTTGAGTCTGGGGAGTCTCCTCACTATGTCCAATGAGGGCTCCCATTGGACAGTGGAGGAAACCTCACCAATAGTACACCGGGGCTTGTATCTATGCCAGAGGGCAGATTCTGCTGCAATGCATCCTGGGATGGGGTATAAGTCTGAGGGGAGCACATGACAGAGTGTTTTTGGCAGGAAGCAGAGTGCCAGGAGGGGGGTGACGGCTGTCTCTACTCCTGTCAGCCCAGGTGTGAGTGTCCTGGGCAGAAGTTTTGGGGAAAACAGTATCATGAGTACTTGAGACTGCCCAGGGGTCTGCCTAGGAGAGGGGACCACTCCAGAAGGTCAAGGGGGATCCAGGAGCCAGCTAACCTGAGGAGAAGGTTTAGAGAAAGGAGGTGCCAGTGTTAAAGCCCTGAAGATAATAGAGAGAAAGGGGGTGCCAGTGTGGGCCCTGAAGTGTTTAGCAGCGCAGCAGCAGTACAAGTAGCTAACTCAGCAAGGAGTGCTTAGGGAGCTAAAGAAAGGACTTCTTTGAGTAAGAAAACAGTCCATGGTCAGTTTGGAGTTAACAGGCAGCAAGCCAGCGTTAACCAGCGTCAGCCGGCATTGACCGGCATCTAGTCAGCGTCAAGTCAGCATCAAGAAGCGTTTTCAGTTGTCTCTAGAAAATTGTGCATAGTTGAGCCAGAGGAGTACCCACTTATTCCCTTCTCCCATCCAAGTTCTCAAATAAACCTAAAAACTCAAAGATACGGGACTGGTCATTGTCTTAGCACTCACACTTGGAGGAACATGCACAAGGGTACTTTTGTTGCACCCGGTCGCCCAGGGGGACCCATATCCAGCACAATGGCTGGGAATCCTGCTACATGTATATTACCGAAAGAGACCCTGACCCTTTCAAAGAGGCAGCCTTCATTTATAAAATTAAAGTAGTTCTAAAAGCTCTAGGTTTTTTACCTTAATGAATTTCATGGTTTTGTCCCCCTTATATATATCTGAGACCCATCTCGATTCAGCGATTGTGTGAGAGCAGCGGCTCTCCCGGGTCTCTCTCTCTCCTCATTGGCTCACACAGCAGCGGGAGCCATTGGCTGTCAGAGTGCGGGCAGGGTTGAGCCATGCTCTGAGTGTAAATGGAAACACAGAGCATGGCTTGGGAGTGAGTCTGCCTGTGCACCCCAATAGCAAGAGGCTACTTTGCATGGGAGAGAAGCCAGGACCACTGGTGGGGAGATGCAAAAAGGAGATCATGGCTGTTCTGTGCAAAACCATTGCACAGAGCAGGTAGGTGTAACATGTTCATTATTTAAAAATTAAATATTTCCTTTATAATCACTTTGAAGTGTATATATTTTAGATTAAGTAGGGATGTTTTTTTCCATCTGTTGGGGGCATTGATTTTCACTTTCTGTCCTGTAAAAAGTTCCCCCAAAGAGCGGACTGCCTCTCTTAGACAGTTGTCACTGGAACAGGGATCCCCATTGTAAGATTTGCCTTAACCTCCTCTTCTTGGACAACTGTAAATTTGTCCGTTCCCCATCACGTTCCATCCAGCTGCCATTGGCCACCACAGTAAATAGAAAGAGTGATTTTGAGAAGACATATAAAACAATAAAAACTCTATCCAAAGCTGGAAAGAAAAGTTTTGGCTATACATACACTTTAATGTTACCAAGGATGTATGCATCTTCTCCCTCTTTGCCTTAGCCTCAGCTTCATCCAAGCTCCTTGAGATCACCACTGTCTATAAGTATACTGACTTCTGATATCTCACCACCTTGTGATATTATATGCTAACATATAGTTGAGTTTCAGCAGTGCTCTATTCCAGCCATAGAAATATGCAATAATATTTAAATTACAAACCCGCAGTGCCTTTCATTATCTGCCGATTACTTGAATGCATCTGTGATTTATTACACCTCGATATACATCTCCACATGAGCGAACCGTTTGCAATACTTAATCTCTGCTGGGTGTTCTACCAATCTTTTATTTTCATTATCACTTTCCTTGCACTTTTCTTATCATTTCTTTTAAAATCAGATTTGTTTTTATAGTTTCCAAATTTCATTGACTACCATGTCTTATGTTTATAGTTTAGTTCTCATTTCAATTTTAGACACCTATTACCAAGCTCAGCGGTAGCTCAACTTGAAGTTTTGAATCATTCTGATACTTGGTTAGTGTTTCTTCACAACTTTCCACTGGAGGTTAGCACTTTATTTATGTGGCAGTCTATCTTCTATGTTCAAGGTGTCCTTTGTATTTCCAATCATAATTTTGACTTACATTATATCCAGCTGTGGCAAGTTTTTGTGTTTTCTTTTTTTTTTTTTCTTTTTAAACTGAAGCATTCAAAGTGTAACTTATCAAGATTCACCAATGTCAAGGACTGCTGGGAATTTGGTCTCAATCTCCATCTGGCCCTGTTCTGTGCCGACTTATTGTCAGGTTTTTATTTTATTTTTATTTTAAACATTCTTTCAGAAACCGCTTTTCACAAATGAAAAATGTGGTAGAAATACTCAATCTTTAGTAAGATAAATAACAATGTGCAAAGTGTAATTGCTATGGGTAGAGATTCGACCTTGCATAATACATGTGACCTTCACACCTTTTTGGAGAACAAACTATGTTTCAAATCACTTTGTCACTATAATAAAAAGAACATGTAAACAAAAAGTAAAAAAAAAACTTTGAACTAATTTTTTCTCTGCACCAGTTTGCAAATTGTCTCTCTGTTGCAAAGGAAATCTTCCCTTTGATTTTTCACATTATTTAAACTTCAAGAAGTGTCAGATGCCTGTGTCCCCTTAACACACTTTTTCCCACTGGTCCACAGGTCACAACATGGCCTCCAATGGTTCAGGAGGAGGAAAAGCACGTGCTTATTCCCTCCTTCATCAGACTGTCAGGCTGCATGCGTGAACAATGGTCTGGAATGGATTTTAGGGAGGACCTTACACCTTTTTTTTAGCATGCAGTCCCTAAATCCATACAACACCTGCAGGTCCTCTGACATCATCAAGTACAATGCAGAGCCCCTAACCCTGCTCTGGACATAAAGACACCAAGAGGCAGGGGCGTAACTACAGGGGTTGCAGGGGTTGCAACTGCAACCGGGCCCCATGCGCCAGGGGGCTTGTGTGGCTTCCCTGTACACCTGGATAGGAGGGGCGGCGGGGGCAGCATGTAGGGAAATCACTGTCCTCCTTTTTCCTCCTGTAGCTGCAGGAGGAAAATGGAGGAGATTGGTTCATCTGTATCCTGCCCCCACCACTCCTCCTATCCAGTTCACTTGTGTTCTGCTGTTTTTGGGCCCCTGTGTGCTCCCCTGATCACCCCCAGTGGAAGAGCCCCAGGCTTGAAGGGAAGGGCCCCGGCCAGGGGTCCAAGGGGCCCTTCATGGTTTCTTGCACCGGGGCCCTGAAGGTTCTAGTTACGCCTCTGCCAAGGGGTTTATTTACTAAAGCTGGAGAGTGCAAAAACAGGCTTATTTCTGCATAGAAACCAAGCCAAAGCTTAATTGAACAAGCTGATGTTAAGAGCTGATTGGTTACCATGCACCAGATTCTGAGTGCTCCAGTTTTAGTAGATCTACCCCCAAGGCACAGCCTATTGCTGGACCATAGGGGGGAAGAGGAGAGCATTGGCTTTTTGCAGCCCCCTAGACCAGGCGAACCTTGGCACCCCAGATGTTTTGGAACTACATTTCCCATGATGCTCATGCACTCTGCAGTGTAGTCGAGCATCATGGGAAATGTAGTTTGAAAACATCTGGGGTGCCAATGTTCACCATCACTGCCCTAGACCAAAACAAATGTGCAGTGCAGGGGCAATCCCATGGCAAGGGATGATTTTTCCATTCCCCAGATGTGGGCTTTAAATAAGAAGCAGCAAAAATTATACGTTCCCAGGTCAGCTGCAATAATTGGCAATAACATTCTAGGGTTGCATAACATTTTAATATCATTCAAATTATTTCCATTTCCATTTTAATTCATATCCTCCATGACACAGGTGTCAAACACAAGGCCCGCGGGCCTAATGCGGCCCGCCAGGCCATTTCATGTGGCCCTCACACCTCTCCTGCAGCTACAGCACCCCCCTCAGTCTCACCCAATCCTGTCTCAGAAGTCAGCAGCAGACAGGATGACAGAACTCCTCCACCAGATCCTGCACTTCTCTGTGCAGCCGCGGAGGCGCTCGTCTCTTCCACCTTCCTCCCCATCTCAGGAGTCAGCAGCAGAGAGGAAATAACTTTCTACAGATCCTACTCCTCTGTGTGCAGCTGCAGCACCCCCTTGTCTCTGCCTCCCCTGGTCTCGACATTCAGCAGTTGACTCCAGCCATCCTCTGGTCCTCCTCCTCCAGACTCTGCCGCTTCTGCTTCCCAGCCCCTTCCCTGGCTTCTCCCCAGCAGAAGCACAAGGTAAGAGGGGTAAATTATAATTTAAAGGAGGTTGGGGGGGCTCTTGACACCTAGTCTTACAGATACAACCGACCCTTAGAAGGCAATCATAATACTGATGTGGCCCGTGATGAATATGAGTTTGACACCCCTGCTCTATGATTTTCTAAACTGCCAAAAAAATGTAAATTTTATTCTTCCTGGAACATTTGACATCTTGAAGGAATTCTAGAAATCTCATGTCCTTCTCATGTGATTGGCTCACTGCTTTTCCCAGAAATCTACACTGAGTTTGAAGTCAAGTTTCATGCATTCCCTGCAATAGGCATTGAGTTCATACTGGTGAGGTGGTGATAATGAAGGCAGATAATTTCTCTTAGCGGTTTTACTGAAATATTGAAAATGCTCACATCAATATCACAAGAACGCCTGCTAACAACCTTCCATTGTAGATAATTCACCTGTAGGCCATCAATGATTTTTCTTTCTTTTTTTTTCTCAAAGACCGAACCTTTAATGTGACACTTGCAATGCCTTTGGCTATCCCATCTAAGATCACCTGTGCATTTCTGCTGTTTAAACTATTTTTACAGATTGCTAGAGAGTTGGGGGTGTGAGGAAAAAAATAAAGAGCTTACATCGGCCTCTATGCACAGTAACAGCATCATGCCGGCACCTTGTAGCTTGCCTTTGAATCCACAATATAAACGTATGTCTTGTTTAATTGATCTAAACCAAAAATGTACCTAAAATGAAAAACATAGGTCATATATAGTAGGTTACATGAAAGAGCTGCTACCAACATTTGTAAAAACTCCATCAGCACTATGGAAACCGATGTATATGACATTTATGTCTCTCTGCAGTGTAGTTTATTGGTTTATGTTAGCTGCCATGCTAGGTAAAAGGTGGTGACAAAATGTCATTTGGCTATTGGATTTACTGGAGTGGAGGTTAGATGTATGTTGAAAAATCGTTTTCCAATATGCCACATTCATTTCCCAGCTGCACTCCGGGCACCTATAAAAGATTGTCATTGGATCCAGTTGCAAATTCATTAAAATGCATTTTATTGTAAATGTATTTTTTTATGTAATTGTATTTTACAAAAGACTTGTATTTCTAAGCATGGAATAATGGCCAGAATCTGTTTTCATATTTAGCTTTCTACAATCCCCTGTGCACCAAGACACAGCCTGGCAGAGGGAAAATCAGCACTGCCAATCTACCAGGACTAAACTGTATTGTACAGTGTCAAGGCGGGGCTGACCCATGGGCAGGAGAGGCACCCATCTCGGGCACCGTCATTGAGAGGGCAGAAGCCTTTCTTTCTTTTGCTGGCTATCTCTACTGATCTGCAAGCCTGCTGATGGCTTACACTGGGAGATTTACATGGACAGTGGAGCCCAAATAACTGAAAGCTGAACTCTCAGTGTAATCTGCAAAGATGAGTTGTCAATGTGGCACCCTCCTAGGTAGGTGCTAGTTAGAGAATATAGTTTTTAGCTCTGTCTGCTTACCAGAGGGGCTGCAGGTAAATCTATATTGTTCTCTGCCTACCAGAGAGCAGAATCTGTTAGTGAGATCTGCTCATTGTGCTCAGTATGTGATTCATTCATTTCACTTGAAAATGGAAGACTGCACTTCAACTTGAAAGTTATTGCAGTTAAAATCCATAGATCCATGACAGACAAAGATATCAGAGACAGGAGACAAAGTAGTTGACATGTTTCACAAAATTAAATTTGCTTAATCATAACTATGATTAAGCAAAATTAATTTCGTGAAACGCGTCAACTATTTTGGCTCCTGTCTCTGATATTTTTGTTTGTCATGGATCTATGGATTTATACATAAACTGCAATAACTTTCAAGTCGGAGTGCAGTCTTCCATTTTCATATGAATACATTGCCGGGATTGCGTATCTGACGTGTACCCTACCCCTGATTATTTGATCATATACATCTGAGCGGTCTCCCTCTTGTGTATCCATGTGATTCATTAAGTCTGGAGAGTGTTTCATGCTGGTCCAATAGGGAGGCATGTTGCACAGTGGGAGGAAATCTGACAAATGATTGCATTGGCTTTTGATACAGTCCTGATGATTGGCAGAAGGCAGGTCACCTTTGTGCATGCTGGGATACTGTATAAAAGTCAGGAGCACATGTGCTCAGGGTCTTTTGTAGGAGGGCGGAGTATCCTGAAGATAAATTAAGATATTGTCCACCAAGTCGTCTTGAAAGAAAGCAAGAATCTTAACCGCTATTCATCTAAATTGGCAGGATGAATTAACAGCCTGGCTGTTCCATACCTACAAGTGGAGTAGAAGATATTGTGAATAGTTAAATTGGAGTATCCCACTATTTCCTTCTCCTATCCCCATTACAAAATAAAGAACAAAAACAACCAAACACCCCTGGACTGTTAAATTAAGTGAAGAACCAAGAGGAATGTAAGAATTGCATTTGCTTACAGCTGTGTGTTGGCAACCAGGGGGACCAGCAGAGTGGATATTCAATAGTCCCTACGGGGGGCAGTGCCTACATCAATGTGACAACTCAGTCCTGCTCTTCATTAATTTATGAATGAAAGCTACAGTCGTAGCGATTATTCCTAAATTAGTGTTTGGTGTGAAATGTAAAAAATCTACAATAAATACTTATGTTTAAGACCTTGTTAACTCTAATTTTGTTTTATTAACCCCTTTATCACCTGCTCCCTTAGCTTTATGTTTTTGCTTTTTTTTATATATGTAAATGTTGCATCTGTTTATCTGTTTATTTTGTAAGCCCGCATTAAACATTATTTTTGGGATACCTTCAGAGACTCATGTGGCACATCGAAGTCGGCTGACAGTGGGCTTTAGCATTGCTGTGACCCACAAAAGAAATATGGCCAAAAGAGTTTTGGCCTTAATTCTCTTTATTGAAATTATGGTTCTGTTTCTCTATAATTTTTATGACTAGATCGCAATACTCTAACCCTGTTGTAACTCCTTCCATCCATTTTAGTATCCCATGGATCCAAGCATGTGAGATTTAGAGCTATCATTTGTGCACTTGGGGTGGGGTGGAAAGCACATTGTGGAATCTTCCCCTTGGTGCCTCAGGACACTTACCATTGAAAAAAAGAAGACAGCAGAGTGATGACCTTATTGGTGTATTCATGCTCTTTTATTGTCCAATGAGCAAGCTGAATGAAGCAATGCTGCCAGGCTATACTGGTTAACTGCAGTGGAAAAAGTGAGGCCTATGACCAGGTAATGTTGTCTGCTAGGGATGTTTAAATCATAAGGCTGAATACAAGTACAAATCTTTTGTAGGTAAAACAATTTCAAACTGTGTATTTAAGATATACTAAAGGAAATAAAAAAAAAAAAAATACATACATGTTATACTTAACTGCTCTGTGCAATGGTTTTGCACAGAGCTGCCCTGATCCCAGTGCCATCTTAAGAGCATTATAGGCCCCTGGGCAATGCAGTGCACTGGGGCCCTGCCTACACAATCACCTATGAGAATAAAAATGCAAATTATCGATAAGGTGATATTTATTGGTACAGCAGTGCCAGGCTAATGACAGCTTCCAAGTTGGGCGCCTGTGTCCGGTTAACACACACACAGATGGGAGTCGGACTCGACTGTCCTGTGTGCACCTGTTCCCGTGGAGGCAGACAGGCATTCCTGCAGTTGTGGGCACCCCCTCCACGGCCCAAGTGGCCTGACAGCACCGCAGGGCCGACAGGCGCTTGCCACCTGCTAAGTTCGGCAGGTGGGATGCACATGGGAATCAGGACTACAGCTTGGCTGGGGCTGGGGCGCTGGGCAACTGCCCAGCATGCCCATTCGGTAAGATGGCCCTGCCTGATCCTCCTGTTCTCGGGTCCCCCACTGGCCACTTGCTATAGAGGCACTCTTGTGTGACACAGAACAGGGCTCAGCCTCGCCCCATTCCTCATCACTGGCTGTGCTTGACATCAGTGGGAGCCAATGACTCCCAATGTTGCGTCTGAGCCAATGAGCAGGGAGAAAGCCAGGAGAGCAGCTGCTCTCATGCAGATCGCTAGATCGAGATTGGGCTTAGGTAAGTAGGCTACTTAGGCTACTGCAAAAAAGGTAAAAAAAAAGAAAAACGTCAGCCTTTAGAACCACTTTAAGCCACATGCCTGGAGTTCGGCTTTAAATATATTTTGCTCTGGTTATTTCCTAATGCTATCCCCTAATTATCTATGAATGTCATGAAAACATTTTTTACGCAAACTAATTTATGAAAATGGTGCAGTTTATGAACAGAGGCCTTTTAATATGCGTAAACAGCTTTCATGGGCCAATAATTGCAGCTTGAATAATATGTTCCACCTGCTTCTATCTATAGATACATGTTACTAGCCACCATATTGCTAATCAGAGCTCTCATTTACGCATGCTTTGGGTGAATCGGCACATATAGCATAAAAGGTGAAGTAGCTGCTTTCGCCACACGCCGCAGATGGTAGAATGTTATTAATTGGCAGATGTTTCCGACACATCATCTTTTTATTACACATGACAGTTATGGCTGTCAGAGCGCTGTGCTACTTGATGTCACTATTGTACAATAATTAGAGAGGTAATGTTAAATCTCAACAATAACAAAAGTATAGCTGTCACAGCGACACAATAAACAAGAGCAGTGAAACAGAACACATCCATGAAGATATAACTGAATAAGAAACCCATTCCTAAAGCAACAGATGTTGCATGTGCAATAATAAGGAGGCTGACGAAAACAGAGACTCATCCCAGACCTAAATCTTGTATTATTATTTTAATAGATGACAAAGTACAATCTGTTTTACCTGCCTCCTTTATGCATAACTAAGCAAGAAGCCAGCTATTAAAATTTCAGGTCTGTCGTCTTGATCTTTCGCTATGAATTCTATTATCTGGAAGGTTTGAAACTTGTACTCTACCACATAATGTATTCTGTTATAAAGGGTATGGAGAGCTACAACATACATACGAAGTGGCCATAAGCAAATAGTCCAGAAAACAGCAAATTTGTCAGCTGATCTGCAAAGTGTATAATGGACCATTTTACTTTAACCATGTGAAACCAATAAAGTAATATATTGCCATTCTTTAAATGTGGTGGCTGCATCAGTTTTTCCTTCTTAGGCTTTGTTTCCCTCTGTTTTTCACCTGGGGATGTGGCCTGTAACACACCTCCTGTATTAGAGTGTCCCTACTCTGGATGAAGGGGCACAGGGGCACCTTTGGACAGCAGCATTGTCAGACTAGTGGAAGAGTTGGATGTACTATCAGATTTAGATAGGTTGAACTGGATTGACTGATGTCTTTTTCCAACCTCGCTAACTATGTAACTATTTTCAAAAACTATTAGATGGGCACCTTAAAGACCACAACATACAGGGGTATACAATGTACGGCTAACAGCAAACACACACACACATCATAGGTTGAACTGGATGGACTGATGTCTTTTTCCAACCTCGTTAACTATGTAACTATTTTCAAAAGACTATAAGTGCCGGTTCACACTGAATCGGCACAACTTCGGGGCGACCTGTGAAGTCGCGTACACCGCGACTTCGGCACGACTTGCACGGACTTCATAAAATGAATGTCTATGCAAGTCGCTCCAGGTCGCCCTGAAGTAGTACAGGACCCTTTTTCTAAGTCGGAGCGACTTGTGTCGCTCCTATTAGAACCGTTCCTGTACTACACTATGGACCGCAACGGTGCACGACTTGTCAGGCTGACCAAGTCGCCTCACAAGTCGTACTAGTGTGAATGGAGACTTAGATGGGCACCTTAAAGACCACAACATACAGGGGTATTCAATGTATGGCCAACAGCAAACACACACACACATCATGGGTTGAACTGGATGGACTGGTGTCTTTCTTCAACCTCGCTAACTATGTAACTATGTAAGATACACTAACAAATTGAAGCCAAACTCTAGCTCACACTGAAGTTACACAAACAATTACAGTAAGCCCCCGTTCACACTAAGGCGACCTGTGAGGCGACCTGGTCTCCTCACAGGTCGCCGTAGGTCGCCTTTCATAGGGAAGCTGCGGACCCGTTCTAATAGGAGCGACACAAGTCGCTCCGACTTAGAAAAAGGGTCTGGAGCTTCTTTGGGGCGATCCGGAGGCGACCACCATAGACTTCAATGTTATGAAGTCCGTGGCGGCCGCTCCGAGGTCGCGGGGCGCTGCTCGCACCGCGACCTCGGAGGTCGCCACCCGAAGTCGGATCGCCCCTATGTGAACGGGGCCTAACAGTTGTTTTTTTTTTTGGGATAAAGTTTTTACATAAATAAACAAAAGCTGATTATTGTAAGCACCTCTTTCAGTGGTAAACAGCTTGTTTCACAACTTTAACTGCTACATTTATAGGACAGCTTTTTCTGTTGAGAAACAGCAGACTCACTGGTAGGATCACCAGGTAAAAATAAAGGAAATAATTCAATTTACGACAGTAATTTCTCACATATTAACAGCAGCTTGTTTAAAAATTAGAAATAACTGGAGATCAACTAAAGCCTTCACTGTGTCAGAGGTAATTCATAGAGTTAAAGTGATTGTAAACAATCACCTTGTAAAGTCACCCGATTCGGTTTAAAAATGAATCGAAAGGAAAAACATTTGTGTATAGATAAAAAAAAGAAATTGTGCATAACAATTTTTTCTTTTTGTAATCACATTCCCTCTGTTCTCAGCTGCATTAGAGCTGGGGGGAGGGCAGGGGAGAAACGGCAGCACACTGAGCTTCTCAGTAAAAGGCTGTGCAGGGGAGGCATGTCAGGACAAGTCTGTACGCCATACCCAAACAAAATTTATGTCCTTTTTTCCCACAAACAGAGCTTTCTTTTGGTGGTATTTGATCACCTGTGCCATTTTTACTTTTTGCGCTATAAACAAAAAAAAGAGCGTAAATTTTGAAAAAATAACAATATTTTTCACATTTTTTTATATGAAATTCCCCCCCAAAAAAATTAAAAAATTACATTTTTTTAAAATTTTTGGCCAATTTGTTTTCTGCTACCTATGTTTGGTAAAAAAAAATCACAATAAGCATATTTTGATTGGTTTGCGCAAAAGTTATTGCGTTTACTAACTAAGGGAAAGATTTCTGTCATTTTTGGTGTTTTTTTTTAACGAGTAATGGCGGCGATCTGCGATTTTTTTTGCGGGACTGCGACATTGCGGCGGACAGATCTGACCCTTGACTGACATTTTTGACACTTTTGGGGGTACCAGTGACATTACTACAGTAATCAGTGCTATACATATGCATTGTTACTGTAAAAATGACACTGGCAGGGAAGGGGTTAATTTTATTGGAGAGGGAGGGGTTAATGTATGCCTGGTGCTTACTAACATGTGTGGGGGGAGGTGACTGTGTGACACAGGGACAGATCGAGGGTTCAGCTATGCTGAACGCTGCAATCTGTCACTGCCTGTCACTTCGGAGATCCGCCCGCTTTGTTTACACAAGCGGGCGGATCTCCACACTCGATTCCCTGACGATCGGGGAAGAGCAGCATTTTTTTTTAGCACTGATCACTGTATTAGTGTCACTGGTCCCCAAATGTTAGTGTCCAATTTTTCTGCCACAAAATTACAGTCCTACTATAAGTCACTGATTTCCGCCATTACCAGCAAAATAAAAATGCCATAAATATACCCCGTAATTTGTATACGCTATAACCTTTGCGCAAATCAATCAATTTGTGCTTAGGATTAATTAGGATTTTTTACCATAAATATGTAGGAGAATACATATTGGCATAAATTGATGAAGAAATGTGTTTTTTACATTTTTTTAATTGGATGTGTTTTTTTTTTTTTCAAAATTGTCGGTATTATTTTATTGTTTATAGCGCAACAAAATAAAAAACTCAAATACCACCAAAAGAAAGCTCTATTTGTGGGAAAAACATACAAACATTTTATTTGGGTACAACTTTGCACAACCGCACAATTGACAGGTAAAGTAACGCAGTGCCTTATCACAAAAAAAAAAAAAGGCCTGGTCATTCCTTCAGAGTCGTGCCAAAAAAAGTGACTCCTGCATGCATGTACGGGAGTGACGTCATCGCTGTCTCAGCCATTCATACCTCCGAAGCCCGCGAACCCGGAAGGAAGACCGGGTGAATTTGGAAGCGCTGAGGAGATTGTTTTAAAGTAAGTATGTCATAATGAGCTACTATGTGATTCATACTAGCACATTATGACTAAAACTGCATGGGGCCCACTTTTTTTTTTTTTTTAATGTGGTTTACTACCGCTTTAAATTCGTTTTGTTGTACACAAAACACAATATAATTCCCAATTCATGTACAAAAGATGAGGTTATGTCAACTAAAATGCTACCACATGTGAAGCCTCAAAACTGTGCCCATGAATAGGTGAAAAATGACGGTACCCAAAAATGTTTAATAGGCGTGTTGGATCATTGTTACCTAAAAACCATGAGGCCCCTTTCACACGATCGGACCGATCTGGCCCACCTGTCCGTTTTTCAGGCAGACTTGATCGGGCCATCTATTGACCTCTATTGGGAAGCGGATGTCAGTGGACATGTGTCCGCTGACACCCGCCTGGCATCCGATCTTACAAGATCTGCTGAAAACAAACGGATGGCGATATGTTCGCCATCCATCCAGAGGGTCAGATTGGATGGAACTGGATGAAAACGGACAGGCTGTCTGTTTTTATCCAAACTCCCCATAGAGGAGAGCGGGACTCTGACAGGTCCGTCTCTGCACACAGAGTGGAAACGGACCTGTCATCCGCCTTTCAGCAGGGATCAACAGAGCAATCCCTGCTGAGCAAGTGGAGTCCATCCAAATGGATCCGCCCATATGACGCCCATATTAAGGGCCTAAGCCTGCTGAAAAAATATGGAAACAAGTGCATGGCTGCCGCTACAGCTGCCAACTTGTTTGAACTCTTTCAATGCCTGGGTGTACAGGACATGGCCTAAGAGCTGAACTGACTAATTATATTATTTAAAACAACAAATATATAACAACTGGAAAAATAGACAAACGACCCAGTTCTAAAGAAGAATGTATTATTAATAAACACAGAGCTTTTTTTTATATTTGTCTGGAGTTCAGCTTTAAAGCGTAACTCCACTTTTGTTCAGAAAAAAACAATCCCCTCTGGGTGATCTCTGTACATTGCAAAGATTATAACAAACATTGTTGCAGATTCCTACCTTTTATTCTGAAGAAATCACTGTTTGTTCCTCTGTGCTGAGTGAGTCTAATGGGAGTGGTTTCATAATTATCAATCAGCTGTGCAGCTGAAGAGCACTAATGAGGAAATCTGCAGGGTCTGAATCCCTTTAGATGTGTTCCTATTGGGAGTATCTCACCAAAAATGAAATTTTTGTTGCAGGGGATGTCTGAAATTAGACTTTTATCTTAGGCAGACTTCTGGGAAAATTGGTGAGCCAATCACACAAGCAGGAAATAATGTTTTGGGGGTGTGGTCAGTACACATTCTGTGTGCAGAACACCTCCAGGTAGCCATATTGCATTGCATTTTCAGAAAGTTAGCCTAAGAATTTAGGGCTATTTAGTTATTCCAGTTATTAGTATTAGGGTATAGTAAAAGTAGTATAACTATATAGTCTATAGCAGGGCTCAATATTTCAAGTCCTGAGCTGCTAGCCAGGCCTCAAAGCGCAACTCCAATTTTGTTGCAAAAACATTCCCCTCTGGGTGATCTCTGTACATTACACGGACTTTAACAAACGTTGTTGCAGATTCCTATCTTTTGTTATTCTGAAGGAATCCCTGTGTGTTTGTTGTCTTTGTCCATTTGGGAAAGTGAGTCTAATGGGAGTGGTTTCATAATGTTCAATCCGCTGTGCACCTGCAGGGTTCTAATGAGGAAAGCTGTTGGGCCTGCATCCCTTAAGGCCCCTTTCACACATATGGCCAGTTTGTCAATTTTTCATCCATCCGTTGACGGATGAAAAACGGACATCAATGCATCTCTATGTAAAAACGGATGACAACGGATGATCATCCGTTAACATCCATTTTCATCCGCTTCTGTCAATGTCCGTTTTTTTGGAACGGATGAATGCCCTATTTTTCATCCGTCAAAAAAACGGATCGGATGAAAAACGGATGTAAACGGCCAAACGGTCCGGTTTTCATCTGTTTTTGCATTGGTAGTGGATGTATAAAATATGGATGAAAAATGGATGAAAAATGGATGAAAAAACAGATGAAAAATGGATGAAAAAAAGGATAGAAAAATGGATGAAAAAAAGGATAGAAAAATGGATGAAAAACTGATGAAAAACTGATACATTTTGATGTGACTGAACTGATGAACTGAACGGACTGTATGTGTGAAAGGGGCCTAAAGCCCCGTACACACGTGCCGATCGTCGGCCGAACGATCGGCCGTCTTTTGTCCAGGGCTGTCGTGTCTGTTGAAAACTGCAAAAGACTGCACACAAATTTTGTCGGCCAACAACAGCCGACTGCAGAAGTGATGTCATGTGATGGTTAACTTTCCTTGTCTTTTTTCTTTTCTGAGCATGCCCAGTCTTGCAAATCTGCTGTCTGTTGGCCGAAATCTGTACTGACTGGCGAACAATAAGCCGTTCTGGTGTCGGCATACAAAAATTTTAATGCTTGCACGACAGATTCTGTTCGGCCGAAAATGCGCTGTTGGCTGTCAGAAGCATCATACTAACAAGCCTACAATCGGACGATCGGTCGTCGGCTGAATATTTACGGCCGACAATCGGTACGTGTGTACGGGGCTTTAGAAGTGATTTCCTATTGGGAGTATCTCACCAAAAATGACAATTTTGTTGCAAGGGATGCCTGAAATCTGACTTGTGCAGACGTCTAGGAAAATCGGTGAGCCAATCACACAAGCAGGAAATGATGTTTGTGGGGTGTGGTCAGTATACATTCTGTGTACAGAACAGCTCCAGGTAGCCATATTGTATTGCATTTTCAGAAAATTACAGCGGCTACAGATTGAAAAGGAAAGGTCATTTTTAATAACATTCAATTACAATATGATTTGTGTCGCAATTGTATACACTATATTATTTTTTCTTTCTTTGCTATTTTTTTCTCCCAAGAAAGTGGAGTTACTCTTTAAATCTATAGATACATTTTGTTTTATCAAAGCTGCATGGTGCAAGCAGTGAAGTGAAAATAGCAGTAGCTATAAAAGGAAGCTCCTGAATTTGATAATATAAAATTTGTCCTGAACTGGCAATCTGACAGTACTGATATTTACCAAAAGACCTAGTGTTTGTGAGAGTATCATTGGCCTGCTTTTACCTTCCATGGGCTGCTTAGCCTCAGGCAGTCTTGCTATGACTAAGCTTGTGAAGCAGCCTGTAAGAAAATATGATATTCCCATCACAGCTGTAGCTTTATGAATCACGGCAGATACACATTGTGGTGACTGGGTCAGGAACAGCAAGGACAAAACCAAATTACCTGCCAGTGTGTCCCTGACATTACAACTCACCGGGGATGGTTTTATAGTCTAGGAATGGATCATATGAATTATATTACTGCTGGTGAACTCTTAAGCTCTCTGTCTGGCTGTGGTATCCCTATTATGCCGATTTAACGTGCTTTACTAAGAGTGCAAAACACCCCCCGCTCTGCCAAATGAACCAACAATGGAATATTTTACATTCTGAAAGAAATGACACAAAGATAATATTTTCTATATTAACCACTTGCCCCCTGGAAGATTTACTCCCCTTCAATACCTGGCTTTTTTTTTTTTGCTACTTTTGTTACTTTAACTGACAATAACGCGATCATGCAATGCTGTACCCAAACAAAAGTTATATATATATATATATATATATATATATATTTTTTTTTTTTTTTTTTTTACACAAATAGAGCTTTCTATTGGTGGTATTTGATCACCTTTGGGCTTTTTGTTTTTTATTATAACAATATTTTTTTTTTACTTTCTGCTATAAAACTTATCCCAAAAAAAAAAATCAAATCTCTTTGGCCAAAATGTATTCTGCTACATGTCTTTGGTTAAAAAAAAAATTGCAATAAGTGTATATTGATTGGTTTGTGTGAAAGTTATAGCGTCTATAAATGATGGGATATACTGTATACTGGAGTTTTTTTATTTTTTTATACTAGTAATGGCGGCAATCAGATCTTATAATAGGACTGCGATAGTGCGACAGTCATTCTGACACTGACTGATCCTGGGAGGAAATAACTAACTGCCACTGACATCAGTGCCATTTATTCAGTGATCAGTGTTAATAATATGCACTGTTATGTGTACTGTGCTGCTTTTACTGGGTATCAAGTTGTTTTGCTATGCTATGCTATGCTATGCTATGCTGTGCTACGCTACGCAGGGAATGAAAAACCAACTAGATCCCCGTCACTGAACACTGTGCAGTTTACACTCACAGAGCTGTGTTCCTTGAGACTCAGAGCCAATCGCTGGGTGCCGGTGGTCAATCACTGGCTGGGACCCGGTGATCGGCATGTGCTGTGATGAATCAAAGCAGAGCTGGGCGGTTGGATGCATGCCCTTCCCGGAAATGCAGAATCACATATATATATATATATATATATATATATATATATATATATATATATATATATATATATATATATATAATTCTGTGCAGAACAACCACCCTGTAGCAGTAAAGCTACATGGGACAGTTTTTAAGTATTAAGGACCTAGATTTGCATGCAGGACAACCATTTTTCATTATTAAAGTTTTTTTTTTTGACTGCCTAAGACCCCCCCTTTCCTTTTTCTAATTAGGCCTGGGAACCTTTGGAGACCATTTAAATCTATACATGTGCATATACATGTGTTATTTTGCTGCATTAGATAGTTGTGTCGTCATGGTTTTTCCTGTATGTTTTGTGTATTGCAATGCATTTTTCGCACACTGACATACATTTTCAATGCATTTTAAAATTTTGACTTTGGAGAGGATAGTGTTACTGTCATTGACCAAGACTTAATATTACCTGTTGCAAATGCAACAAATTCGTGGTATATGCATTTTGATGCACTAAAATTGACTTCTTTGGGCCTCTCAATGGACAAAAAGACGTCATATTTTTCAAAACGCTGCACTTTACCAATGAGATGGGAACAGACACTATCTTTATTATGGGTGAAGTTGGACACATACATTAAAATGGGCCCTAAAATGTCAAGCCATGAAATGGTCATATTTTAGTTATAGGTGGAGGCCGCATCAATCGCTGGCTTCTTGTATGTTTTTAATGTTTTAATTTGTTTTGTTATCATTCCTATTCCTGTTCATCTGGGAGACCTGGGAGTTCTCTTCCTACTTTTTATGTTCTGACTAGAGTTGAGTGGACACCTGGATGTCCGTGTTCGGCGGGTTCGGCTGAACTTGAAAAAAAAGTCCAGGTCCGTGCACTTAAATGGCTCTAAAACACCAATGGAAAGGGCTAGAGTACTGCAAATGGCAGCAAAATATAGTTAAGAGCATGGCAAGGGCTCTTAAAAAAAATTCCCCTTTAAATTAATTTTTTAATAGCAGATTAGAACAGCAATCTGTAGTGAAATATAGCTGAACGCTGCACACAACAGACTGATAAAAATAGATTTTTTTCTCCCTCCTCAGTGGGCTCAAGTGAGGGCAAAAAGATTGTTCACTGCACCACCCCCAACACAGCAAAATCGATGTAGACTGTCCCTGCCTAATCTCCAGCCTCGCCCTAAAATGCTCTAATAACTTTCCCTGCCTGCACTCCAACCTGTCCCTGCATTCTTTTTGAACACAATTTTTCACAGAATCACTGTCTGTCCCTAATCAGCAGCCAGCACGTATGATGTGTGCTCTGTCCCTAAACTACAGCAGAATGACGCGGCGCGCTGGGGCTCTCGAACTTATAAAGACATGGTCACATGCTTCAGATGGCCAATCACAGCTACTAATACATTAGTAGGCATGGCTGTGATGGCGCACACCAGTTAAATGCTTGTTGATTGGCTGTTGAAAGCCCACCATTAAAAGTGTGCCATTACATATAAAACAGGAAATAAAATGACCGAACGCGGATTTTTAACCCGAACATACAGTAAAGTTTTCGGGTCCGTGTTCGGGTAACAAAAATCCAATTATTCGGTACGAACACGAATAATACAGTCCGTGTTCACTCAACACTAGTTCTGACATCTCCTGTTAAGATCTTCATAATGTGTCATAAATAAAATACCCAACAGGAAGAGGCAGAACTCATAATGATCAAAGAAAGTGTGAATATCCAAGTCCATAAGTGAAGACATCTCACCAACTGTGCCCCTGAGAGATATGTGAAGTAGGTGGTTTTCCTTTTCAGTGCACATCCACATATAAAATATATTTTTAAAAAAGACAGGCACCTGCATTTATTAAGTATGAAAAATATGCACTGACATCATTGCTCTTTGTTTTATAAAATCCTCACAATACCCATAACCCAGTCCAGCAAGGAATGTCAGCAGAGAACACTTTTCATGGAAGAGCCTATGCTACTATGACGATTAGAAACAGAATGTAGGGGATTACTTTATTCTAGAAAAGTATTAAGGATTTGAAAGCTGCTTAGCTGTTTATCGTACTGAAGGACTGTGAAGCACTGTGAGCTTAATATAAATAATAATAACAACAACAACAACAACAGTGTTCTCCATATACATTACTTTTAAAAGAAAGTCATAACGCCATGCAACTATAATATTCCAATAATTCAAAAATGTTCCCTGTCCACCTAAGCATACTGTAACGACAACTGCTACACTGCGGGGTTTTTTTTTAGCATTTTTGTGGCACAATTTTGGAGTGGCACCATTCATTTAAATGAGCATCTATCCGCTCCAAAAACACCCCAAAGAAGCTCAAGTACAAAATGTTAGAACAGAGCCAGGCACGTTTCGCATTTCAATTTTTGTCGTGATTTAAGCGCATTTTGTCACAAGACAGCTCCGGCAAAATCGCACCATGTTTGAAAAGCCATTACAAAATAATGGCATCGCAAACAAGCCCCTTGTTTTGCAATGATTCTGGAATCATGGGCAGAATTGCGCAATTCTGCCTGTGATTCCAGTACGGTTAGGTGTGAATAGAGCCTTAAAATCAACTGAAATTTTTTTATTAAGAAAAGAATCCTGCAATAGAATACTAGCAATACTAATCTCTCCAGTTGGCTCTGAGTCACAATACCGCTCTTTAGTATCCAACACACCTCTGTTTGTGTAGTATGCCTTGTCCCCCCTCTGGGTGATGTGGTTTCTTCCACCGGTGGCTACTACACTACTGTATCCTAATCTAGTTGCATAGGGGTGAGAAAATGAGACCATGGTCATAGTGGGGAACACAGACATTTGGAACTCCCAGAAATGATGGAAATGAAGGGAGGGAAAACATGAAAAGTGCTTAAAAAAATAAATAAATAAATAAATAAATAAAAATAAGGGTCATAGCTTGCTTATTCTGGTTTATTTAGCCTAAGAATTTTGAGCTATTTAGTTATTCCAGTAATTAGTATTTGGGTATAGTAAAGGTACATTACAAGGATTTTACATTACAAGGATTTTACATTACAAGGATTTTACATTACAAGGATTTTAACAAACTTTTTTGCAGATTCCTATCTTTTGTTATTCTGAAGAAATGTGTGTGTTGTCTGTGTGTAGAAAGTGAGTCTAATGGGAGTGATTTCATAATTATCAATCAGCTGTGCACCTACAGAGCTCTAATGAGGAAAGCTGTTGGGCCTGCATCCCTTTAGAGGTGATTTCCTATTCCTATTGAGAGAAGCTCACCAAAAATGACATTTTTCTTGCAAGGGATGCCTGAAATCTGACTTGTATCTTAGGCAGACTTCTGGGAAAATCAGTGAGCCAATCACAGAAGCAGGAAATCATGTTTCTGTGGTGTGGTCAGTATACATTCTGTATACAGAACACCTTCAGGTAGCCTTCAGCGCAGCAGATTGAAAAGGAAAGGCCATTTTTAAAAACATGAATTACAATATGATTTGTGTCACAATAGTATACATTATAATATTTTTTCTTTATTTGCTATTTTTATCCCATGAAAATAGAGTTACCCTTTAAGAGTCACCGCCCCTAATTCTGCCCCTAAACCCACCGGAGTAAATTATCTCGTGAAATGACACTGTTAAATGTTTTATGCAGATTTAAGTTACAAAAATAAATATAAATAACAAGAACTTTACCAATATTAACATAATAATATTTCATTGATCTGACTGTGATAAATAAAATAAGGAAAAAATTAGATTGACTACTATAGGCACTGCACACATCATTACTGCCTTGTTAAGTAAATATTTGAATACTATATTAAGAATAGCATTAAAAAAATAAAACCAATGAATGACACTTTTACCGATTTAGGATACAGAGAGACCTACAGCGGAACACAGTACTGGAAAGAGGAGCAGGAGCTACCAAAATTACCTTTTCCTATTAACAAGCTGGAGATTGGTTGCTAGGCAGTCCAAGCAACCAATCACCAGCTTGTTAATAGAAAAAGTAAACTTTTGCAGCTCTTGCCCAACCCACTCCCTTCCCCTCCCCTGCCCCACTTTATTTAGTTCTTTGGCAACTCCTGATGTCTGGCAGGCCCTGCTAAGAGAATAACAGGGGGCAGGCTGGGAGGAAAATCGTTTCCCATTCAACCACGCTTGTCAGTGGTGCCCGCCTCCTCTGATGTAGCTCCACACTCGCCCTCAGTTTATTTCCACTGGCCTAATGTGAGCAGGCGAATAGAAACTTTGAGGGCTAGTCTATGGCATTACATTATATTATGGTCTACCCTAAATAGGCATTGCAGCCATTTCATGCCAAATACTTGTGTCCGTGTTTATTTATGCATTTACTGTGTAAAGTCTTATGTTTACAGATTTTTTGTATGGCTCTCTTAGGCTGCATTCACACTTAAGCGTAGCATTTTCACATGTTTTTTACCGTGATTTTCAGGCATTTTTTTCAGGCGTTTTTGGAGGCAGGCATTGACATCTATCAAAAATGCTGGTAATCAGCCCAAAAAGAAGCTCATGTACTTTTTTCAGCTACAGGCGTTTTGCTTCAGGCGTTAAAACGCTCAGATGTGAACAGGGGCCATTTAAATGAATGGGGTTTTACTTGTTGGGCGTTCTGGAACGTTTTTTTTAGCGTTTTTGGAGCTGATAAACGCTCAAAAACGCCCAGGTGTGAATGGAGCCTTAACCTATCCCATCACTCCTCCTACAATTCTCAAACATTGGTAAAAACCTTTTTTTTTTTGTGATGGATGATATGTAGATTTTTTGTCCTTTGTTAAATAAATGTAGCATGGTAAAGACTGGAGGTAAAAAAATGAAATAAATTGATTTCAGAATATCTGCTGACTATGGAATTAACCACAAACAAACAATAACTACACATTTATTTTAACTGGGCTGCCTTTTGCTAAGCATTGACTGACACCTGTAATGGGTAATAACTAAAGAAAGAAGCGTGTCTGCTTCATTAAGCAAGTCTCAGGAAATGGCACCAGCTAAAACACACACATCAAAAGTTGTGTTGCCAAGAAGACCTGCAGTTTCCAACATAAGGCATCTTTGCCAAGCTCTTAACTCCTTGCATGGGGATTAGTGATTCTGCCAGTGAAAGTTGCACATTTTAGAGCTTATTTAATAAATGAACACAATGTTTATTCAGAAGCTCTGACTGCACCCTGACTACTGGCACTGAATATATGCAGTAGTTACCGGCCACATAGATCACCCAACAATTGTGCCAACATATTTAATGCATGTGTGTTTATTGTTTACCAAGGACTGCAACATTTTGATTTTCTTTTAGCAACTAGATGTTGGGGTTTTGGTAATTGTACAGTGTGTTCAGCAGAAGTTAAACAAAGGCTTTTTATTAGCACATTCAACCATGGCCTTCAACTGATTGTGTACTTGTACTGTTAAAAGGCACTGATATTCATCCATTATTTTTACTTACCACAATGTTTCTGAATTTATTTAAAGGGATCACTTGTAAAATAATATGGAGATCTGCTTTGCTATAACATAAATTGTACCATGGCCGAACAAGGCAAAGTAACTTTAAAGCCCAATTTCAGCTAGACCTTTCTTATAGTTTGTTCAGCTATGGATAAAATAAAAGAAATGTGTCTCTTTCTGCAATACTCACCCTATCTCTTTCACTGTCCCCTGACAATTCCCCACTCTGAAAGTTTTCTTCCAGGCTAATTGATGAGTAACATTATTCAACTCACTTCTTTTGGAAGGAAAATGGTGCAGGAAATGTCACCTCACAATTATCTGGCAACTTTCTCTGCTGCAATCAGAACTCCCCACCATCAAAAGTAAGATGAATAGGACCCATGACATCACATCACCAGACCCAAGATCCCCCAGGAAAAAGGTATAAAGGAATTAAGAAAATGTGTGTGTGGATGGGGGGGGGGGGGTTCTGGTGGGAAGGGGGACTTTTTGTGGGCATGTTTAAGTGGAATTGGAGTCAGTATTTACTTGACACATTATTCTCCATCATCCTAATTTGCCACCTGACAGGCTGAGTAAAGCCCAGGTTCAAGTGGACATGTGCCACTTGTAGGCAGGTGCAGTCTACTTTCTCCACTGCAGGTGCTGCTCTCCTGCAGCAGCACTGCACTTGGAGAGGAAGTCAAGAGGAATGTAGTTCCTCTATGGTGTTATTGGTCACTGGAGAAGCATCCAATTGAATGATGTCACCCAATGTGACTCTAGCAGCCATTTTGGATTGGGCAGAGCATATTTAAGCATCAACTCCAAGGTTTAGTATGCTTTTGGGAGTTGGGAAAGGTACCCCGTCTGGTAGGGACAATATGCGAGAAAAGTTGCTGATGAGGTGTGAAAGCTTAGGGCTTGCAATTTCTCTAGACACCTGCCTGTTTAAGCACAAGATGGCCAGGCCACATTCTTCCCCTCTCTAAAGACGCTGTTTGTTAGGCTGCACTCTGCTCTGGCTACACGCTGTTGGAACTGTGAATGTTCCCGGTTGAGCTGCCTTCCCAGTAGGTTATTTGCGGACTGTCTCTATTTTATTTCAATACAAGTTCTTTCAATGAACTGGGACTGAGTGTGTTATTCTCACCACGCCATGCTGCACCCCACCTACACACTTTCCTAGACCTCCAAAATGAAACATTCTGTGCTTAAGAAGCCAGTTTGATATGGAAGACAAAAGTATGAAACAATATGTCAGTAGGGTGAAAGCAGGGAAACATGTTTAGCCTGCTTAAAGCCCATGTTTTAAAATTGAATCTGTTAGGTTTGCCTATTATGGGCACTTAATGGCTCCTTGTGCTGTTTAATTCCCTCTCACTCTAAGCTTTACTTCACAGTGAACTGTAAGAAGCTGATACTAAGTTAAATTCAGATACTTACACCGCTTGCATAAAAAAAAAAAAAAAATGATGTACTAATGAATACAGAGCTGCATTACTTTATGTATTTTATGTCAGCCGAGGCAGGACTAGGTTCAGGTTCTATCATGGGTTTAACGTGATTCCTGTGGGTTCAAGATTTGCGGTCCAGGTAAATGTATGTGCAGAATTACCCAGGAGATTTTTTTAAGCCACAATGCACTTCACGGGGTTTAAACTATGCTCCATAGGCTCAGAAGGGAAAATAAGAAGACTTTATTTTGTGATAGGTTTGAGTTTGGCAGTCACGTTTCACTGCTATCCTGTCTAGCAGCCATTTTTTTTTCTAGCTGCAAAAACTTTTGTTCAGAAAATGGACATTTGTTTCAGGGAGTTGTATTTTGAAGTTTTCATTCATCTTGGGGTATAGTTTTTATTTTTTGTTTACATGGCCTTTTTTCAAGTTCAACTTCTTTTTTTCACTGCATAATAAACATTTATGAAGATTGGCCTTTTGTTTCAGTGGTTGATTTTTGGGGGTCTCTATTTATTTTGAGGGTTTGGGCGCTCCAGATGGAGCATTCACTAGTTAGTGATCATTTTCTCTTGGAGTTACCTTTTGTTCACAGCCACTGCATTGTTTGAAAGGAAAAAAAAATCTAAGGCCAAGCACAGTGTGCTTCTAGACCACTTTACATTCTTTCACTCACACTCACCCCAAACTTCCCATTTCCATATAAATAAAGAGTAACTGTTGAGAAAAAAAGTATTCCCCTCTGGATGATCTATGCTCATTGCAAGGAGTTTAACAAACCTTGTTGCAGATTTTACACTACAGTGTCATTTGTGGTCTCCTAATTCTTGATAGCTACAGAGAACTACTGGCCAATTTCTATTGAGCAATTTCTGCCTATCAGCAGTTCTATTACTGTTTAATGAAATAGCATCTGCCCTTGCTAAGGCCAATCACCCACTGATTGTTGAGGAGAGACACTGGACAGAGCTCTGCAAATGTATACAATACAAAGTGTTGTCCTGTCAGCAGGGATGTGGTGGAATTTGTTTCCCTGCAAAGCAGGGAATAAAATCCAGCACATCTCTTAGTAAAAAAAAAAAAAAAAAAAAAACACACTGGTTAGGCACACATTTAACCGTTTGATCACTCTAGATTTTTAACCCCTTCTCAGTCATTATCATTAGTACAGTGTCAGTGCATATTTTTTGCACTGATTATTGTATTAGTGTCACTGGTTCCCACAAAGTGTCAAAAGTGTCAGTAAGTGTCAGATTGTCCACCACAATATCCCAGTCCCACTATAAGTCACTGATCGCTGCCATTACTAATATAAAAAAATAAATAAATACAAATTTCAGTATACTGTATATCCCATAGTTTGTAGACGCTATTACTTTTGTGCAAACCAATAAATATACACTTATTGTTTTTTGGGGGGTTTTTTTACAAACAATATGTAGCAGAGTTCATATTGACCTAAATTTATGAAGAAATTTTATTTTTTTAAATTGTTTTATTTGATATGTTTTGTAGCAGAAAGCAAAAAATATATTCTTTTTTTGCAAAATTGTTGGCCTTTTTTGTTGCAAAAGATAGAAAAACCCAGTGATGATTAAATACCACCAAAATAAAGCTCTATTTGTGGTGGTAAAATGACAAAACTTTAATTTTTGTACAGTGTTGCATGACCGCACAATTGTCAGCTAATGTAACACAGTGCTGTATAGAAAAAAATGGCCTGGTCATGAAGTACCCCTAAATGGGAAATTTCAGCTGTAGAAGGAGATGGGTGGATGGAGGTATCTGCTGGCTTCTTAAAATTCTTAAGTGCTTCAAAATTATTATTTTCCCACCATAGTTTACATTCATGTTCCCAGATGCAATGGGTACTCAAAATAAAGAAATGTCATCAGCACACCAAGGATTCCTCGAAAGGGTCCAAAGCTTTATTCCGTGGTCACATGATGAATAAATAGCAACGTCCAGAGCCACTCAGGGTCCCTTCATCAGGCAAGTAACTCACTTTGAGTATCCACGGTTTGCAACCTATGGTCATTACAGTACCCAGCATCACTGAACAGCCGGTTATCTTGTATGTGTGCGGGGGGGAATATTGTGTTCATATGCATTGAGGTCTCAACCACTGTTACAAAATGGGTAATCAACTTAATTCAGCCCCTCTTATTCTAATGGAATAAAAATCCAATACACAAAGGGAGACCCCTTAAAAAATCCTCCATTCAATGCGCAGATGTGTCTCAAATAGAGGCCCAGGCACAGAATTCCAGGCATTATCGTTATTTTATTATTATACAGGATTTATATAGCGCCAACAGTTTGCGCAGCACTTTACAATATGAGGGAAGACAATACAGTTACAATACAATTCAATACAGGAGGAATTAGAGGGCCCTTCTCATTAGAGCTTACAATCTAGAAGGGAGGGTCAAGTGGAACAAAAGGCAATAACTGTGGGGGATGAGCTGATGGAGAAAATGGAAGTATAGTTGTTAGGTGGTGGTAGGATAGGCTTCTCTGAAGAGAAGGGTTTTCAGGGATCGTCTAAAAGCTAATATAGTAGGGGATAATCGGACAGATTGGGGTAAGGAGTTCCATAGGATTGGAGAGGCTCTGGAAAAGTCCTGGAGGCGAGTATGGAAGGAGGTGACGAAGGAGCTAGAGAAAGGAGGTTTTGAGAGGAACAAAGAGAGTGATTAGGTTGGTATTTTGAGACTAGGCTAGTGATGAAGCTGGGGCAAAATTGTGGATGGCTTTGTAAGTTGTTGTTAATATTTAGAATTAATTTGTTGGGTGAGCAGAAGCCAGTGGAGGGATTGACAGAGAGGAGTAGCAGACACTGAGCGGTTGGTAAGCTGGATGAGTCTGGCAGCAGCATTCATGATGGATTGAAGGGGGGGTAGCCTATGTAGAGGTATGCCAATGAGAAGGGAATTGCAGAGGCGCGAGATGACCAGGCAGTGAACTAGGAGTTTTGTTGTGTCATTGGTTAGAAAGGGGCGTATTTTAGAGATGTTGCGGAGGTTGAGGCAGTCAGATTTGGACAGTGCTTGTATGTGGAGCTTGAGAGGTGTCTTAATAATAACTAAAAGCCTTACGTGATTGAACTGAGAAACCTCAGTCAACAACATTACAGTTTTGAGTGGATTAACCCTTTAGGCTGGGTTCACACTATTGCGACTTGGATGCGGGTTTTGCATGTCAGGAGATTGTGACCAGCTATGGAGCCAGTTCACATATCCCTGGAGCGGCTCCATTGCGAATTGCACAGTAGTTCTGTGCATCTTCTGGTCCATTTCAGGTCTGAATTAAAGAGGAAGTAAACCCTCCTCTGACACGTTTACCTATAGGTAAGCCTATGATAAGGCTTACCTATAGGTACTGTAAATATCTCCTAAACATGTACCGTTTAGGAGATATTTACTTTACATGCAGCCAGTGACGTCACTGGTGCATGCGCTCTGAAGGAACATCCGCTGGTGCCGTTTCTTCAGAGCCCCATGCTGTGACTGTCGGCTCCCGCGGCTCCGGCCAATAAGATGGCCAGATGCCGCGATCCTGGAAGACGGGCGACTGGACATGTCGCCCGTCATACAGGTGAGTGGGTGGCATGGCGGGGGCTCGTTCTAAGGTAAGTATTTCATAATGAGCTAGTATGTGATGAATATGTGTTTCTCTTACAGGTTTAAAAAAAAAAAGCTGTATGGGTTTACAACCTCTTTAAGCCAAATTCAGGCTGAAATCAGACCTGAAACGGTGAACAGGGAGGCAGCGGTCCCCTGCTGTGAGCCGCTCATGCGGCAGTATGAACCCAGCCTTAATGTCAGGTACTTTTTGTTTTTTTGTTTTGTTTTTTTCTTACTTTTATTCAGGGTCAGCCAAACTTTCTAAATACTGGTTGTATTTCTGTGGTAAAGTACTCTGTTCTTTTGCTTTTAATGTAAAATATTAAACTATTACCTTTACCGACTTAAGGTCTGCCTCTAGTAATTCTACAAGGACACATTTTCTTGAATAAAAAAAAGAAAAGATTCATTAAATATTGGCAAACGCTGAGTCAGAATCAGAACACTGATTAGACTCTCTGTCCATTCTATAGGAATGTGACCTTTCCAGCAAATGTCTACTTGTAATCTATATACAAAAAGCATGCAAGGCAAAAAAAAGATGCCTCATGAAAAAAGTGTACACAGAAATTATTTACTTAACCAGCCACCCATTGTCAAGCCAGATGGGCGCATAAATCCTTGTTAATCCTTTTCACCTTGTGAGGTCGTCATATCCCCCGTAGTATAACTGCAGGGCATGATGTAATCACCCGTACCTGCTGCAAGTTTCCAGGGAGCAAGTGGCCATGTTAATGACCTTACCTGGCTGCTGTGCTAAACTTACTTTGCAGATCTCACGCTAACTCAGCATCAGATGTTCCATAAAATAATCACATTGTAAAACTATTTCAATACTTTCTTCCAATGACTCTGATCACCTTGACACGATGGTTGAACGATCATGAAAAGTTTTTGTGTTGACTGCTGCTTTTGCGCCCTGACAGTTATTTTCAACATTTCTAACCTTGAAGTTACTTTGGAATATAGAAAAATAAAGAGTTCTGTTGTGCAAATCTGAGATGATGGATTGAGTTTAGTTGCTAATATAATTGTAGAAGAATGCAATTGTAGTTACCTTAATCTAAAAAATGTAAACAGATCAAATAATACAAATCAAAATCATAAAATGCTGCTCTTTGTAAATAATTTATATTCTTCAAGCCTAGAAATTCCCAATCCAGCATATTGATATGTGATATATGAGCAATTTAAAGTATATGTAACGCCAACATTTATTTATTTATTTATTACAGTTTTGGATGCAGTAGGAAAGAATTAGACCCTCTGGCACATTTTTATTGCTGTCTGTATCTCTGCTGGGGAGATTCACTTTCTCTTTTTGGCCTGGGGTCACTTGTTTGGGTGAAAACTGTCCAAGAGGAGAATTACCCCCAGTAAAGATTTTACAGATTTCCTTTTTAACTTCCCGATTTGTCTCCAGGACAGGAAGTGAAGTGAAAACTCCCCAATCTGATAAAGATAGCAAAGAGTACAATGGTAAGGGTGTTTAAGGTTTGTGCTATACATACTCTTTATATATCCTTTCTGAAGGGACCGCTGCTTTTGGTGTTGATCAATGACCTTCATTCCGCAGTAGTCACATGATCTCAGCTAATGGGGCTTACAGGAATAATATTCAGGCAAAGTTACGCAGTCCACAGATTATGGCACTTTCTCTTTGCCATTTGGTCACATGGCCAGCGCAGGACCAGCAGTTCCTTTAGAATAAATATCTATTTAAAACAGTTTTTAACCCAAAACAGAAATGTAATATGTTGCAGCTGCAGCTCACCAATTGTTTTATGTGGTGACTGCATTTCTTTTCTATTTTAGGGCTTTTTTCTTAGATTTTTACCTGGTGATCTAGGTAATAACACACTTTTTGTCTTTGTGTGGATTTTGGGAGGTGGGAGCAATGGAGACCTTTGGACAGCAGCATTGTCAATCTAAATACAGGCAGTCCCTGGGTTACAAACATCTGACTTACAAATGACTCCTACTTACAAATGGAGGGAGACAACAGGAAGTGAGGAGAAATCTCCCCCTAGGAATAGAAATTTACACCTGTAAGAGTTCTCATGGGAAAAAGGTGTCTCCACTGAAGCTTTATCACTAATCCTTGTTTCCACACCAAAATTTTCAAAATCCAATTGTCATAGGGACAGAAAGCGAGGTGAAATCTTCTGAACAGGGGCACATACAGCAAAACAAATGGTACAGGGGGGTTATGTTAACCCTTCCCTATGCTATCCAAAAAACGTAAAAATTATTATTTTGGCTGTAGCTACACTTAAAAAATGTACCTGTTCTGACTTACAAACAAATTCAACTTAAGAACAAACCTACAGACCCTATCTTGTTTGTAACCCAGGACCGCCTGTAGAGATGATTTTTTTAAACCTTTTTTTGTTGTTTATAATGTAATGGTATAGAGGTATCAGGATGGAAATGTGCTATTAGACCACAGCAACCGTATTAAACTGGTGTTTGTTTGGTACACAAGACCTGCTTTCTCCTTCTCTGTAACTCTCAGCCATTTAGGCTAAGTTCACATGTAGGCATTTTGGGGTGTTTTTGGGGAGTTTTTCTGCTCTAGGATCAGCTCAAAAAACGCCCAACAAGAAAAATCCTATTCATTTCAATGGCCCCTGTTCACATCTGGGTGTTTTGACGTTTTAAGCAAAACGCCCAACGCTCAAAAAAGTACATGAGCTTCTTATTGGGCAGATTACATTTTTATTTTTTTCCATTGGTCACTAGTCAACCTAAAAACGCCTGCACAAAAACGCCTGTAAAACGCCTGAAAAAACCCCCATAAAAACGCCTGAAAAACACCTAAAAAATGCCTGTAAATAGCAACGCCAAGATGTGAACGTAGCATTATACAATTTAGGCTACGTTCACATCTTGGCGTTGCTATTTACAGGCATTTTTACAAGCGTTTTTAGGTTGACTAGTGACCAATGGAAAAAAATAAAAACGCCTGTAATCTGCCCAAAAAGAAGCTCATGTACTTTTTTGAGCGTTGGGCGTTTTGCTTAAAACGTCAAAACGCTCAGATGTGAACAGGGGCCATTGAAATGAATAGGATTTGTCTTGTTGGGCGTTTTTTGAGCTGATCCTAGAGCAGAAAAACTCCCCAAAAACACCCCAAAACGCCTACATGTGAACTTAGCCTGAAACTATTTTCTTTTCTATAATGTGATGCTTTTTACATCAACATACACTGTGGCAAGTAAAACAGAGTTCCCATATTTAGAATGTTTGATAACTGAACATATAAATCAAGTGCCAAACATTATTATTTTTTTATTATTTGCTTAATAATTAGTAGACTAAACTTTAAAGAGACGTCTTAACAATTTGGACTTGCCTAAAATATTGCTAAAAAAAACTCTGTGCCCATCAATCTGCTTTTTAGCACTTGATAAACTATACAATTTGAGAAGCACAAAGTAGCAGTTCAGATAAAACACAATGTTACAGGTCCTTCACGGGAGAAACTCGTGCTCTACCACCCAGACCAAACATATTCCTCCGCCATAAACTCCACTGTCCTAAAGATGTAATCTGCCACAGTATAAATTTATATATCCAATTGGCAGCACAGATTGGTGGCCACTGTGTGCTTTTTTATTTTTAGCATTATTTTTTTTCTTTTTAGGGAATCAACTTTTTCCTTTACACCGTTGCCTTTCTTTGTCATTTTTTATGTAAATATGTTTTTTGTTTTGTTGCTTAAAAAGTTGTAATATAATATAATATTAATAGTACAAAGTAAAATGTTTTCACTAAGCATGTCAGTGCCTGAATTATTTAAATTCATGCTTTCATTTTTTTGAATAATATACTATCTCTAGTACCAGAAAAAAAGCCAGTGTCAAGAGCTCTCAACAGTTTTCAGAGATCTAGTCTGAAATTTAAAACAAAATGTGAAACAATCTTCTATTATTATTATTATTATTATTATCTACTGATTACTCTATACTAGAACACTGGATATAAAAAGTAGGGCTGATTTCTAAATTATTTGAATGGGATATAAAACATTATGCATTTCCTTTTTTTGTAATGAACTCACAGTAAGGTGTAGCATGGCTTTCTTACAGAAGAAGCTATAGGCAAAACATTTTTTATTAAACTGTGCTGTGTAATAACAAGTTTAAGGTAATTTGGTGTACATCACTTGCAGGAGCATTGTAGCTTATTTAACCACTTAAGGACTGGAAGGTTTTTTCCCCCTAATGACCAGGCCATTTTTTGCGATTTGGCACTGCATTATTTTAACAGACTATTGCGTGGTCGTGCAATGTTCTACCCAAATAAAATTGATGTTCTTTTTTCTCCATAAATAGAGCTTTCTTTTGGTGGTATTTGATCACCTCGGCGATTTTTATTTTTTGCGCTATCAACAAAAAAATTAGCGAAATTCTGAAAAAAAAATACCTTTCACTTTCTGCTATATATATCCCCCCCCCAAAAAAAAAAAATTGAAATCAAATGTTTTCATCATTTTAGGCAAAATTGTATTCTGCATAATTTTGGTAAAAAAAAAATCCCAATAATCGTATTTTGATTAGTTTGCGCAAAAGTTATCGCGTCTACAAACTAGGGGAAAGATTTATGTAATTTTTATTTATTTTTATTTTTTTTTACTAGTAATGGTGGTGATCAGCGATTTTTAGCGGGACTGCAACATTGCGGTGGACAGATCAGACCCCTAACTGACATTTTTGACACTTTTGGGGGGGCCAGTGACATTACTACAGTAATCAGTGCTAAAAATATGCATTGTTACTGTAATAATGACACTGGCAGAGAAGGGGTTAACCCAGGGGCGATAAATGGGTTAAATATGAGCCTAGGGGGAGTTTTCTAACTGTGAGGGGGGTGGGCTTATTGAAACAACACAGGGGCCTGTGTTCCCAATTAGGAGGAACATCGAAGCATTGTAATGATAACTGACAGAATAACTGTCGACTGTGTTTACAAAGGAAGATCGCGGTTCTGTCTTCCCGGGGAGTAATGGTAGGTGCCCAGCAACAATCGTGCCCACCGGCCTCACAGATCAGCTTCCCCTTTCACAAATTGCCGCACACCCCCCATGATCGCTCCCGAGGAGCGTCGTATGAGTGCGGTGATTTGCGCAGCTGAGCCAGCCTGCCACAGTATATCTGTGGCGGGCGGTCGGCAAGTGGTTAATATTTACATTTTCATTGAACTGGATAGTATAGCTCATGCTATACTTCCCGCAGTTTATATATAATGTTCAGCAACAATTTGAAAAGGTCAGGTACTGAATTTGAACCCACAAAAAATCTATTCCGAATATTAAAAATCAGTTCTGGACATTTTCTAGGCTAGTAGTCTAGAATCTCCTTTGACAAAGTGCAGCAATTTAAATAACACTTAAAGTGAAACATTAAAAATGTATAATTTTCTAAATAACATGCCTGTGGGATGCCCTCAACCTACCTGTGAAGTGGTGCATCTGTACCATGTATTCAATGTACTACAGCAAAACTGACATTTACAAGACAAAAAATAAAGGAGCATTCTGTTTTACTTTCCATCAAAAGATACCTGGCTTCAGCTTCTTTACCTCTGTTTATAAAACAAATGGCTGGGAATTCCTTTCAGTTATACCAGATTCTTATCTTAGGTAAGAGTATAATTGTTATTGGGGGACCCCACGCACAAAATAAAAAAAATAAAATGAAGTAAAATAAATCGAATGGAATTCCCCCCAAAAAACATAGCAGACCCTTATCTGAGCATGCAGCCTGGCCAGGAAAGCAGGAGTGGGAAAATTAGTTCACAGCAAATACAGCAAATACCACTCAAGTAGGTTAATACCACTATATATATATATATATATATATATATATATATATATATATATATATATATATATATATATATATATATAAAGATAGATAGATAGATAGATAGATAGATAGATAGATAGATAGATAGATAGATAGATAGATAGATAGATAGATAGATAGATAGATAGATAGATAGATAGATAGATAGATAGATAGATAGATAGATAGATAGATAGATAGATAGATAGATAGATACTGTACAAAGACTGATATTTACAATTTTATAATTTATTAAGGAAAGTTACTTGTTAGTCTTTTGGTAGACTCCTTCTTATCACATGTGGTGGGGAAAACTGTGTTTTTGCCTCTTACATTGAAATAGCTTGAAGCTGCCATTCAGAGCTTTATTTATTTAATTACTATATGGGTTTCCATCCAGTAACCAGATTCTACTTTTTATTTGCTAATCTGTACGGGAAGAATAATGTGACTTACTTTTGCAATAAATGCAATGGTGGGGAGATTTTTTTATTTTTTTATTGCTCTCTGTATCTTTGTCTCCGGGTCACACCTACACATGAGAAGGATTGTATAGCCAACACACATCAGCCTGTCTACTGCTGAATTTCACCATGTAGCTAATAAATATTTATATCCATGGATGACACTGACCTGCCGGCCTGACTTTGTTGTGTTGATTGTTACAAGGAGTGTGGATGCACTCAAGTCTGAGCACCAGTGGTTCCAGTCTCTAGTTGGTTGAACTAGACTTGTGTCTTTTTTCAGCCAGACTAACTGTGTAACTATGTAAAAGGTATGTGCGATTGAGCACTGCTTCCCTGTGTATTTTACACATTATAGTCAAATTTCCTATTTAAATAGCAATACATAGAAGACTCTTAGCCACGTCAAAAACTTAACGAAAAAAGTGTGGGAAATAAAAAAACAAACAAACATACATACTCATCTATAAAGCTGCAGCATCACTCCAATGCTGCAGCTGTCTACCACTGTGCTAATCCCAAGAACTGTGTCCATGTGACTGCTGATCACTCAGTTCTTGGTCTACTCTGAGCTCAGAGCGGTGACTATAAGACACCACTCTCTGCTCTGCCCCTTTAATGATAATTGGAGAACCAGGCTTTGGGGGGTTAGAAATGGCTGGATCAGGCTCTCAGTGCTGCGCTGAGAGGCTGAGCCAGCTGTGGGTCAAGCATCTGGGTGGATCCCAACATTATTGTCTGGATACATCGAGAGACTGGAGCTGCTCTGTGGCATTAGCCAAAGTGGACTTTAACCCACTGTAAGTGCATTTCTGTAGTATGACCAAACAAGCTTTGGCCATATTACTCTTTTTGTAACAAATTAGCTAGAACTGGGCTTTAAGATTAATTTTGAGTGTTTGTATGATCCCCTACTGTTGAAAATGACATACTCCATCCAACAGCAGTTAGTAGGGCTTCATGTAGCTCCCATTGCACTCATTAGATGCCACGGTTCCTAAATAACAAAGATGACGCAGTGAACATATATTATCCCTGGAATCACCCCCATCCAAAAGAGAATCAGTCAATTGGCATGTGCACAGTGTGTTTACTTTGGTTAGCTGTTTACTATGCAGTCAGGCTAGCCATATGTTAAGCCTGCTATAATATGTGTCCCCACCACTTAATGTTTTATTTACACTGCCTGTCTTGTATAAATGGCCAGCTTTCAGCTCATACAAAAAAGAAGTGACCTTTGTTGATTTCAACACTGCAGGTCAATTTATTGCCTAGCATGTAAATACTCTTTTCATGAGAGTACTCATTAACAATGACATGTAATTATGAAAGCATGGGGAACTGAGTAGGTGGCAGGGAATGGGGGACCTTTAGTAAAGCAAAATGGCTGTTTTTCCATTGAATGCTTATTGCGACTGAGTGATGAGTAGTAAAAGGTCAATATTCATCACATATATTGTTGTCCTAACTGTATAGTTTGCCGATTTAATCATGTGGTGCATTTGTTTCAGGAATCCCTGAGGGAAGACCTCATTCAGACCTTAGCAAGTCTTCATCTATGGCTAAGAAAACAATTCCTTTACTCTCCATGTTAATCTTACTCTTTCTCACTGCTTGACAGTTTCCAGACAAATCATATGACAACTTTGCTTTCCATAGAATTACATGTTAACTGTTTTGTAACTGTTGAGGTTTAACTGAGTTCAAGTTTAATTTTAATTGGAGGATGTAAATCAATGAACTACATATTCAAAAGAAAATTTAAACCCATCATACCAAAATACATTTTCTTTAAATAATTGCAATTGTATATATCTTTTTCCATGCCTTGAAAATTGTAACAATCGGTGTCAATGGGCATTTGTTCACTTCCGAAATGCTCCTCTCCCTATACAAGTCTAAAAGAATGCAAAAGAAGCTGAAGTACATCAAATTCAAGTCAGACGGAGGTCTCCATGTCAACTGCACTGGCAACAAATTCTGAATTATTTCAGAAAATCTCAAAAGTATAATGCACACGATTTTCCATTGTAGCCTCTTGATTCTGGCCCCAAGGCTTGCTAGGGCCGAAGGTTTCTAAGCATATCATGGCTTACTGGTCATTTACCACAACCTTTTTTTCTGAGCTGTGGAATAATATAAACAATGTATGGCTTGAAGGTAAAAGTCCATGTGAATTCACTGAGGGTTAAACATGATGTGGACATTGGCTAAACAGATAAGTAAGCCCAATGCATGCAATGAAAGTTCTGAATTATGCCAGATGTCAAAAGCATACTGCACACATTTATCCATAGTAGATAGGTAAACACAAGCACAATGCCCACAAACTCCATTGTTTTTCCTTGTATCAGTGGGCACAACATACACTAAAAATACTGTGGGCTGAAAACTCCCTATTGATGCCCTGAACCATACCTGGGGTTTCATTACCTCCACTCCTTATGTGCTGCCCCTCCCCCCGGCAGTCCTTCCCCTTCCCTTCTCCCCCCATCCCTTCCCTACCCCCCTTTTTCTCCTTGTCCCCTCTTGTTACCCCCCCTCCCTGCCCTACTTCCTCCCTTCTGCATACATATGTTGTATCACCTACAACGTTTCAGTCTGGCTCTGCCGTGTGATTTTTATCTACAGCTTAATGGTTATCATGCTCAACCTACTCCCTCATTCGGCCTGACTGCAACCCCTGTTTCTCCTGTTTGGTTAGATACCCGTGAGGTCCCTATCACCCCCCTGCCTCTTCTCATGCGGTACGGTAAGCTTGGGGACTGTTCCCTTCCAGTACAACAGTTGATTAGTTGCGCCTTCCCACCTTGGCACAGCGTGCTCCCTTTCTGGGGTGCCTGTGGGTTGTCAGCGCCAGTCATCACTTTCTCCTGAACACCCATCTTACCGCCCCCTTATCTTCCGACCCTCACGATTTATCTGTAGTTGCAGTTGTTTATTTTACTCTCTTACCAATCTTTGCACTTCTTCTCATTGATCTGTATGTCAAACGTTGTTACTCATTTGCATTCTTCAATTAAATAAAATACTTGAAAAAGAAAAATACTGTGGGCAGATGTGGCAAATTCATAGTGTACATCTCTTTTTGATACCCATACAAATGTAAATTCCCCACCATGTGTGCAGAAAAAGTGATGGAAACTGATGCGCAGATTTCACTTGCAGAGACACGAGTTTATATCAGTTTTCTTGCATGCTACAGTAAGTTTTATACATGTTGCAGATTCCTGCGCCAAAAAAATCTGCGCATGATACCAACGTTCTGGTGTGAACAGGGCACATAGAGAACTATTGTATTTTGTTGTGCCCTTGCAGACCGCCAGTGTTAATTTCGTCAACTAAAACCGACTAAAACGTTTTCGTCGACTAAATTAACACAATTTTCGTCAACTAAAATACGACTAAAACGAAAACAATTCAGATGACTAAAATACAACTAAAACTAAAATGGCATTTTAGTCAAAAGACTATAACTAAAACTAAATCGAAATTTGCTGCCAAAATTGGTGCATGCTCAAAGCTTAATACCATAAATAATAACATATTAGATTTTTCACTCCAGGACCAGCAGTAGTATATAATGAGTTTGGAAATTGTAGAGAAATGCTTAAATAATGCATTACAAATTACAATTGAACTACACCCATTCGATTATAGATGACAAAATCAGTTTTAGTAGACTAAAATGTAGGACGTTTTAGTCGATTAAAATGTACTGGAGTTTTAGTCGACTAAATATGACTAAAACACTTGCAAAAGTCTAAAATGGGACTAAAACTAAAATGCCATTTTAGTCCTAAGACTAAGACTAAAACTAAATTGAAATTTGCTGCCAAAATTAACACTGCAGACCGTGTGCAGAAAAACTGACGTCTCTGTACATGGTGTGAATGAGGCCTTTGGGTTGGGTTGATACATGTGGATATATGACAGTTACAAAGCGTAAGAGCAATTCTCAAGCAATTTACGATCCTCAGCTTCACCAGGATTCCATGAGAAAGCTGAGTGACATCACTTTGATTAGACAAACAAGCTGGGAGTTTAGGTCCAATGTATTTTTTCTTCAATATTTTTATGTTAGGACTAAAATACTATGAGGGGGGTGTTGTTACATTATAGTGTTTTACTGGTTAACATTTGAAATAATTACAGATACAAAACATTTTCAGTACATTTCTACAAAGCATGCATATTTTCCCATGAGTATCCCCAAAAATGCTGCAAGTACAGAAAATTATCTTTTCATTTGTCAGAAATCCAATGAGCTCCTAACTTCCATTCTCTTTCTCACTGAGATTTCAACTAAGTTGTCAGCCTTGCCTATTTCTGTCTAAGGGGTACATTTTTGTTCTTGATAGATACATACTGTAATAGTATTATTGATCGTAATAACAATAATAATAATATTATTATTAATTATAATATTACAACTTTAGAGTGTGCAGGCAGCTTTGGAAGAGAGAAATTCCTGAAAACATGGACTATTTTTATAACTGTACCCTCATCTTATATTGTATAAAAGTGCATATTTGAGTCTTCTATGGTGCTGGCAAGCAAAAAAGAAGTTATGATAAAAGACATTATCACCTCTTAGCCTGAGAAAACATCAGGGACTACAGTATACATAAAAGAATTGAACAATGTTCTTGGAATTTGTGGCTGTTCCAAGACCACTAGTGAGCACAAACCCCAGCTGTCAGGCAGGTGCCAGGAGATAGATTGTGGGCACTGGAGCAGGGAGCACATTTTTCCATACTGCAAAAATTGAATTACTACTGACATTAGATGCCAAAAAACTGTAATGGAATTGGTGCAGAGGCTCTTTTATTATTTAGGGAAATTAGGCCAAAAAGATACTGACACTAATGTTCATTATTTAGTAAAAAAAAAAAAAAAAACAAGACTAAACTAAAACATTGTCAGTCTGTATTTTACATGCGTGCACACAAAAACCCTTAGGGCTCTTTCACACGGGCGGATCTGTTTTTTAGGCGGATCTGATCGGATCCTCCATGCAGCTCTATGGGGCAGCGGATGTCAGCGGAGACACCTCCGCTGATACCCGCTGACACCCGTATCCGATCCTGTCCGTGAAATCTGGACGGATGGAAACCCTATTTTTCCATCCGTTCAGGTATCGTATCAGATCGGATGAGAATGGACAGGCGGTCCGCTCTCATCCGATCCCCCATAGAGAGCAGCGGGGGCTGTGACACCTCCCTCTCCGCACTGCAAGCGGAGACGGAGCTGTCATCCGCCGGCTCAGCGGGGATCACGGATCGATCCCCGCTGAGCAGCACGGATCCGCCTGTGGAGGCGGACCGTGTGAAAGAGCCCTTAAACTGACACTAAGGGGTTGATTTACTAAAGGCATATAGACTATGCACTTTGCAAGAGCATTTGCTCCAGAGCTTAGTAAATGAACAGAAGCTGTGTTGACTTCCATCATCCAATCTCATGCAAGCAAAAATGCTGTTTTTTTTTTCATTTCCCTTGCATGTGATTGGGTATTCTTTCTAAAGTGAAACTTTAACTCATTTACTAAGCTCTGGAGCAACTGCACTTTGCAAAGTGCAAGTCTATTTGCATTTAGTAAATCAACCCCACAATGATATCCTTATTCTCCAATAATAATCCAAACACATCCACTACAATGTATTATTAATAAAATCATTTTCTGCCTCTGTGTAACATCCTCCATGAGCTCCTAAACCTCTCCTTTTTCCCTTTGTTTCGGTTTGCTTGGAATGATAAGAGTAAATTTGTTTCAGTAATGTAGACTGCTCTTTGCACACAACAAATCCCATTGTCCATAGTTCATCATGGGATCGAGCAACAGAGGGTGGCTATGTTCCTACATACAGTGGGATCATAAAGAATGAATGTAGCCACCTTATAACAGTAAAAAAAAAAAAAAGATTTGGAGACTGTGAGCAATAGAAGGTACTTTTTGAGTTAAGAATACATACATACTTATAGTATAATGATTTTTTTTTTTTTTTAGACTCGAGTTTAGTTTAAATTTAATTTATTGAACCAGACAGACAGACAGACAGATAGACAGAGATAGATAGATAGATAGATAGATAGATAGATAGATAGATAGATAGATAGATAGATAGATAGATAGATAGATAGATAGATAGATAGATAGATAGATAGATAGATAGATAGATAGATAGATAGATAGATAGATAGATAGATAGATAGATAGATAGATAGATAGATAGATAGATAGATAGATAGATAAACTCTACATTATGAAATTACCAGAGCCAGGTGAGCTGCATAAAAATATGTTCTAGACCAACCAAGTAGACTCAAGCCATGCAAAATCTGTACATGACAATGTAAAACTTATTGTTAATATCTTACTATTACGTGGACACAGGAAGAACATCAAGGACCTTACCTAAAAGAATAAAAATAAAAAAAGACAAATCAATATCTAAAATGAGTCATGTGGATAACAAAAAAGCAGTCATACAGCATAATTAGACAGAGATTGATGGTCATGAGTTGCTGGACTTTGTACATAGTGGCATATAGTTTTAAAAGAAATATACTTTGCCCTGTGTTACTGTATTAGAGATCTGTATAGACCAATATCAAAAAGCATATCAGGATGAGCTTTTATCATCATTTTCTTTCTTTACAGTATAAGAGTCGGTTCACACTGATCCGACTCGAAGTCGCCCCGACTTCGGGCGACTAATGAAGTCGCCTGTGCAGCGCGACTTCGGCACGGCTTGGAACGACTTTTCATAATGGAAGTCAATGCAAGTCACTCCGACTTTGCAAAAAAATAGTGCAGGAACCTTTTTCTAAGTCGGAGCGACTTGAGTCGCTCTGATTAGAACGGTTCCATTGCACAGCATTGGAAGCTACTTGTCAGGCGGATCAGTGTGAACCGGCACTAAAGGATAACATATGTATAAACAACCATTCTTATCTTTGTATGAGCCACATGTCCTGGGCTATCTTAGATAATGACATAGTCTTCTTGCTGAGAAAATTGTATTTTAGAAAAAAAAGTTCCTATTAGGATTTTTCATGTAAATGTGTAGTGTTTTGGATTTATTTATTTTATTTATTATGGGTGAAACTAAAAATATTAAAGAACGATTTTAGGCAATATGTAATTTTGTATATTGTTTTCTATTTTAATTTCCAATCACCAGGGGAAGGGGGGGGGTTAGGGGCTCCCATTCACTTTCTTAGCATCTTATCCTTAGTAGTTTTGGTGAAAAGCCATGCTGTCTACGGAGGTCAATAACTCAAGCTTAGATTTACAGATTTAACAGGTTTAACTAAGCCATGACTGCCCTCCACGTTCTTCCTGTTACTTTTATAGTGCATGGGAATTCTAACAATGATCTTCAATTATTTGCTCACTTTTGGTCTGTCGGATATTTATGAAAAATGTATTGTTCTATTGGTTATGTGCAAAAAATATATTGGCTGAAATTCAGAGCTGTCCTGTGTCCAACGCTCTCTTTCTCTGTTATGTCATAGAGACTATATATCCTTCCTTGTTTTTTTCTTGCATTACAAGTGAAATAGTTCCTATGTTGTAGATAAGTAGACAGTGGGAGTGGCTGAGTAGTTTAGCAAAAGACACTGGGCAGGTCTGACACTACCCTGTCCATAAAAATTGTATGTATTGTCATCCCACAATAGGAAATAAAGACCTGAGTACATTTGTATTAAGCTGCAGTCTATTTTTTCCACTACAGGTGGCGCTCATCTGTAGTGACAATGCAGTTGGAGGAGGAAGTTGAGAGGAGCCTCATTCCTCTATGATCTCCATGGTCACAGAGAGGTAGCATCCAATTTGATGCTGGCATCCCATGTAACTTTGGCAGCCATCTTGGGCCAGGAAGAGTCTATTTAAGACCATGACTCCTGAATGTGGCATACAGTTTGCATGTGAATAGAGTAGGTACAGGTCTCCTGTCTGTCAGGGGCAGTGCTTAGCATAGTGAAAAGGGTCCACATGAGTAGGGAAAATCCCGGGACATGCCATCCATCCTGGAAGCCTCCCACTTGAGTCTGGTCTGGCCAGACTGCATTCCACTCCTCGAGATTGTCGGCACACCTGAGACCTCCTGCTACTTCTCAACTCTGTTCATCCTGTCTTCCCACTGGGCCTGTTGTGCATTACTGAACCTAATTTCAATATATTTCTGTTTTTCACAAACTGTACTCTGAATTTTTACTGCCGCTGAACCACACTGTCCCACACCAACTTCCCAAGCATTTGTAGCAGGTCAGAAGTTATTTTTCTGTACTTGCTGGGTCTTCAAATGGATAAAACATAGGCAAGTGTGCATATATTACAGAAATGTACTGCATATATGTTATGTGCATTAAAAGGCATACCTGGTGTTTCAATCTTAAAGTGAAAGTCTCAACACATACAATGTCCACTGTGCTCTCTCTTGATACTATCCATAAAGCTCATGTGCTATGGGCATACTCAGTGTGTTTATTTGTAAAACAGATATCTTAGATAAATAGTTAAAAAATAAAATAAAAAAAAATGCTGATATAAATCATACATTTAAACTCATACAAACTTTAAAGTGAGTGTAAAGGGTGTATTTTTTTTTTAAATAACAAACATGTTGTACGTACCTGCTCTGTGCAATGGTTTTGAGTCTCCCACCAACAGTCCTGTCCTCTACCCTAGTCATGTGCCCCCAATAGCAAGCCTCTTACTATGAGGGCACTTGAGCAGGCTCACTCCTGAGCAGCGCTCCTGTGACTGAACATTGTCCATTCAGACACAGAGTGTGATTGACAGCAGCAGGAGACAATGGCTCCCATTGCTATGTGAGCTAATGAAGAGAAAAAGACCCGGAAGAGCTGCTGTTCTCATGTCCCCAGGAGAGCTGCTGCTCTCATGCACATTACTGGATCAACATGGGACTCAGGTAAGTATACTGGGGGCTGAGGGGTGTTGCTGCACCCAGAAGGTTGTTTACCGTAATGCATAATATGCATTAGGGTAAAAAAAAAAAACATTTCCACTAAATTTCACCTAAAGGAGAAATAAATTGAATTTAATTGAGAAGACAAAATGCAGGTGGATTTAAGATTGCATTAAAATGCATTAAGGTAAAAAAAAAAAAAAAAAAATGTGAATGTGTTTTCCCTTTTTTTATTAGTAAAAATGCCAGTTCATACACTTGCCCATTGTATCTGTTGTAGGAAAAACTCCAGTGCCCCGTGTGGTAAAGAGGTTGTGTTTTAAAGGAATAGAAGCAGGTGCTATTGCAGTAGAGCTTTGCGGATATGCTAAAAAGTGCTGTGTTATACCTTATTCATATTTACTGCTGGCTGTAGATTAGGTTGCAGGCTAACATACAGTACTTTCTCACACAAAGGTAAATAACATCAGGTGGTTCAAATAACGAGTCAGTGCCAGTGGAAAGCAACAGAAGAGGAAAACTATTGGGGAAGCAGAGGGTAGAATCCTGTGAAATCTATGGGTCTGCCCAACTTCATTATGAAGTTTCTATATTATGTAGTTTCACGTTAGTCCTCTAATGTTCTTCCTTGTTGAAGATTTTTTCCTTCCAACACAAGAAATGATAACAAAGATACAACAGTCCCCTTTAAAAACACTTGTATGTGTGCACATCAGTATAACAGACAAAGGGATACTTCATTCAAATAGGATTGAAGTGGAAGGATGGCTTGTACTTTAGTAGACATATATGCTGTGAAAAGCCATTAAGGTAAAATGGAGTCCATTATGCTATTCACTCCTGTCTCATTAGCTCTGATGAGAAGCATTGAAAGTTTTTCCTGCTCTCTACCTCTTAGAGAGGTTCCACCTCAATATAAGTCACTGAAAGATTAAAGCATGGTCTACACTGAAAGATAAATGTGGTCTAGTGTCCTTACACAGTAATTCTATAGCCAATCCAACCATAAAGAGTGGTGCACAGGCAATTTGAGCCAAAAAAAAAAACAGCAGGATGTTTGCTTTACCCTTTCTAAACCAGAAAAACACTTACAGATTTGATAAATACTTTAGTGCAAATTAGAATACAAGTACTGTATATGCAAAGGGCAGTATATCCTAGCTATCATATTCCACATGTTACTGATCTGAATGCAGTTAGTTATTGCACCTTGCACAATTGCTGCACCATACACTACATATAGAATAAATCAAAATAAATAAATAAAGATGAACTAATCCCGAGTTTAAGGATCAACACCAATCTCCCACACCTTACTAATGCTATTACCTTGGCACACAATACATCTAGTATAGAGAGGTATTTTAATTGCATAGCTAGATAACCATGAGTAGGGATGGATAATATTGGGTTTTTGGCTGTGTTGTAATGTCAGTGAAAATAGGGACATTTCCACAAAATTTCTTCTTAAAGGAGAAATACATTGAAGTTAATTGAGAAGACACAATCCAGGTGGCTTTTAAGATTGCAAAGGGCTTTAAATGGCTTCTGAGGTTCATGGAATTTCCTTTAACTATCGCTGAACATTGTTGTGCCAATAAAATATTATTATATTTTAAGGAACAGAAAAACTCTATCCCTATTGCTAATCCTAACCCTTTTTGCATTGGCAAAACTGTGTTTTCAGTGATGGCATGGTAATCACATGGCTATAATTTATTAAATAAAAGGTGTTAGGCTTTGATTACCAACAAAGGCAATGATCACCATGTCAGCACTAACACTGTTTTCTAAAAACTCTGATGTAAACATACATAAATAGGTGTCAAACCATGAGGTGAAAGAATCCAAAAAAAGTTAATAGTTTACAATCCGACCATAAAACGTAGCCCATCCATTGTGGGCTCAAATACAACCCACTTCATCGGGACTTGAAGCAAAGTAATGGATACTTGAAAGAACTGAAACTTCAATTTAAACCACTGGAATCTGTATTCAAAAACTCTGTAATCACTCTAATTCTCCTTACAGACTATGGTTGGTGGATGTTTTCTAGTAAAACTATGTTATTTAATTTAAGTAAATTTTGCCTAAACATTAAGCGTGGAAAAATGTGAGGCTAACTTTGAAGCAATTGTTTCATAATCACTTCATCTGATCCCTAACCATAAGCAAGTTAACATCAATTAAAAAAACAGGAAAACTGCTCCCCAAATAAGTGTTGTGCGGTAAGAGGGTGGAACTTTATGTCATCCTATCCTATAGACTTCTGGGCAGGATGTGCAGATCTACATACAGCCTGACAAGTGACATTATACTGGACCCTCAATGGGAGCTCAGAGGTGGTGTATGTGCTGAATTAATGGAGGTGCATTGTGGGTTAGGCTGAGTATATTGGGGTGAAGGGTGAGGTTCCCCTCCACAAACGGTCCTGTGAGTTACCTGCCCCACACTGTTTAACCTGAATGCACTCAGTAACATAAATTCCACAGACAGACTTCCAAATTCTTCCCTGTTCAAAGAATAGGCACACTTTACTCCCACGATTGACGCGGTCCATGCCTCACTTCCGGTTTATCCCAGAAGTGACTTTGCGTCATCTGGCTTGTGCGGAAACGAGGCTTGGACCGCAAGCCACCGCCATCTTGGCCGGCTCAGTTGTGCCTGGCAGCTTGTAACAGGTGGGATACGTTATTACAATCATTTATATAAATATGAGTTAATAGTATACTCTCATTTTGGCTGGCAATATCCTTTGATAAAGTCATCTGTGACGAAACGTGTCAGGACCATGCCGTGCCTGATTGTGTGTCCAATTTATGTGCTCTATTCCTTGGATGTCTGTAAGTGCATTCCCTTATTTCTTATAAAATCTTTTAAAGTGCATTTACACTATGTTTGCTTTGTTTGGTTTATCCCTTTATGTCATCTGGTGAATGAGAGTTTTCATCCTTCTTCAATCGTCTTGTGATTGCATACTGGAACATCCAAGGTTACAGCACTGCTTTGGAGACCCACCTTATACCATGTGAGCCCGTTTGACCCATTTACTATATAGTAATTTGGGTCCAGTCCCTCTGGTGAGCGCATAATACTGTTTCCCTATTGGTGTTGGGATCTGGCATTTACTGTGATCACACACATCACCCTGGACTTTATACTTCCCCATCTGCACTTGGGACTCATTTTTTTGTATTCGCTTTTTAGTATTCATTCATTTCTTTGAGTCATTTATTTATAATCTTATCACTTTGTCTTCAGCGCTGCACGTTTATATACATTTTTTACACTTTGTCAACTATTTTGTCAGTTGAGTGTGCTAGCTGCTACAGTATATTACACCCTCTTTTTTTCAGATAGGCACACTTTTGTAGGCTTTTGAAAAATATATGCATTAATCCAAAAAGGTCTTGATCTATCTCATGTGTTACACCATCCTTTGCAAAAGAAAAATAACAATTAGTAATATTGTTTTGTTTGATTTTGTTTGATTGATGTACAAAATCCTATTAAAATTGACTGTTGTAACAGTAGTGCAGGGTTCTGGGGATTCACATAGTCCAGGTTCAGAGTAAATAATTGGTTTAATTGTACATTTAATAAGAAGCATTGGGGTTTCATAAAATAAGGAAAGTATGATTTACTACTGATAATAAAAAAAAAAGGGACTTCTTTATTTTATTCTAGCATTCACGTCAAAGACATGAAAACATTAGTTATACCCGAAAGGATATTAATTAAATGGGCCACTGCATGTTTCTAATAAGAACTATTTCAATTGAGGCAGTTTACAGTGATTATGCTGCAAGCCTCTGTGAATCTAAACTATTTCAACTTCTGATCAACTCTCAAGTGTCTGATTATCCTGATTCTCCGAGACCCTCTGTAACCTGAGTTTTTGCAAAGCTCATTCAATATAAAAGTCTTTAGCAAGGAAATCAATGATCTTTTATAGCTCCAGTACTGTAAATCTCCAGGTCATTTGTATCCTGAATTCTTTCCGTGATTAAGCCGATAGTTTTAACTGCAAATCGCACTCCCAAATTAAACAAGTATTCACAGCCATGTCTGTTTCCCTCCGTACACGTCGTTGCCATCAAGCCAAATACTCAAGATACAATGTTACTATTTCCAGCCAAAGAATAACCACTTTATTTAATAATACATCTCTAAACAAGCAACTGCAGGTACACAGAAAAATAAATAACGGATGTACTAATGCAGTCAATAAAGCAATACAATCCAAGTGAAATCATAAAGATCATTCAATATCCCTGCTACAGAGATTGTAGCACCGGAATAATTGCTGCAGTGCTGGGAATGCTATTGAGAGGGCTAAAGGATCATAGAAAAGGCAAGCTGGTATTCTCCTGGGGGAGGTTGGTGTGGGCACGAGTCCTGAGAAGGACCAGAAAAGCACGGGAGTGGTGAACATTAAATAAATAAATAAATAATCGAATAAATAAAAGTAGGAAGCCAGGTGAAGTACAGGACTTTGAAGTCATGAAAGATTGGTAATGACAATAAATATACAGTGCTGGAAATCTTAGCAGTCCCTTTTTTTTGTTTGGTTCCTTTTCTTAGGCACGGTTCAGCACATTTAACTGCATACATGAAATACCGGTGCAGGCTGTTTTATAAAACCGAAGAGACTTTAATCAATTCAGAGTTTTAATTTCCTTAAAACTAAGTTTGCCTAAATGTATGTTTTATTTATATATCAACCCTGGTAGGTTAAGTCATCTCTTGGCTTCTTATATGTCTGGGATAAACCAACAGAAGCTCTCTGACCTTCAGTCCACCTAGCGGCCTTTATACATTTCTACCTACTTTCTCTGACACAATAGGAGCTAATTCATAAGTGCAGAACCAATAAAAATTCAGTATTGTGAATTAGGATCAGATGAATTCTGATTAGTCGTTGTTGGGTATTTAAAATTAGTGAAATTTATGCCTAACATTAACTATTCCTAAAAATGTTCCCTCCTACCACCTATCCTGCCTTCCCTGTGTAAAAAAGATCTTACTTGTCTTAAGCACTAAAACCAATATTTGCAGCGCTAATAATATTCATTCATTATCACAAACGAAAGTCCAGTTATAGTACATATAGAGATTTATTTACTAAAGCTAGAGAGGGCAAAATTAGTCACAATTGTGCAGAGAAACCAATCAGCTTCTAATCTCAGCTTGCTTAATTAAGCTTTAGCAAAAATAAAACTGGAAGCTAATTGGTTTCATGACAATATCACAGAGCTGGTGGATGTTAGAGACCTTGCGCTCCTCCACCTTCTGTTTAAGGATGCCCCACCGATGCTCAATAGGGTTTAGGTCTGGAGACCTGGTTGGCCAGTCCATCACCTTTACCCTCAGGTTCTTTAGCAAGGCAGTGGTCATCTTGGAGGTGTGTTTGGGGTCGTTATGTTGGAATACTGCCCTGCGGCCCAGTCTCAGAAGGGAGGGGATCATGCTCTGCTTTAGAATGTCACAGTACATGTTGGCATTCATGGTTCCCTCAATGAACTGTAGCTCCCCAGTGCCGGCAGCACTCATGCAGCCCCAGACCATGACACTCCCGCCACCATGCTTGACTGTAGGCAAGACACATTTGTCTTTGTACTCCTCACCTGGCTGCCACCACACACACTTGACACCATCTGAACCAAATAAGTTTATCTTGGTCTCATCAGAACACAGGACAGTTCCAGTAATCCATGTCCTTAGTCTGCTTGTCTTCAGCAAACTGTTTGCAGGCTTTCTTGTGCATCATCTTTAGCAGAGGCTTCCTTCTGGGATGACAGCCATGCAGACCAATTTAATGCAGTGTGCGGCGTATGGTCTGAGCACTGACAGGCTAACCCCCCACCCCTTCAGCCTCTGCAGCAGTGCTCAAAGCACTCATACATCTATTTCCCAAAGACAACCTCTGGATATGACGCTGAGCACATGCACCTAACTTCTTTGTTCGACCATGATGAGGCCTGTTCTGAGTGGAACCTGTCCTGTTAAACCCCTGTATGGTCTTGACCACTGTGATGCAGCTCAGTTTTAGGGTCTTTGCAATATTCTTATAGCCTAGGCCATCTTTATGTAGAGCAACAATTCTTTTTTTCAGATCGTCAAGAGAGTTCTTTGCCATGAGGTGCCATGTTGAACTTCCAGTGACCAGTATGAGAGAGTGAGAGCGATAACACCAAATTTAACACACCTGCTCCCCATTCACACCTGAGACCTTGTAACACTAACAAGTCACATGACACCGGGGAGGGAAAAATGCCAATTGGGCCCAATTTGGATATGTTCACTTAGGGGTGTACTGACTTTTGTTGCCAGTGGTTTAGACATTAATGGCTGTGTGTTGAGTTATTTTGAGGGGACAGCAAATTTACACTGTTATACAAGCTGTACATTCACTACTTTACATTGTAGCAAAGTTTAATTTTTTCAGTGTTGTCACATGAAAAGATATTATAAAATATTTACAAAAATGTGAGGGGTGTACTCAGTTTTGTGAGATACTGTATGTGTGTGTGTGTGCATGTGTGTGTGATATGTGTGTGTGTGTGTGTGTGTGTGTGTGTGTGTGTGTGGGGAGGAAATAAGCAATAATAGTCCCATAAATAAATTCAACTCAGTGGTCCAGTGTGGACAACAAAACACCAACACATCCAGTACAGTTACTGTACACAGCCTTTGACCTCCTCCAGAAGGTACCCTATACATCCATACCTTGTACCTTATCAGTATCAGTGCACAGAGATGAAAGAACTCCTCTTGGGATGGAAGCACTAAATCCTCCCCACCAAGGGCACAACAAATCTCTACCTTCTACAATATAATAGACTGTACTGGGAGAAAGGGGGACAGCATCTCAAAACATGCTTTCTTCAATGCAATGACTGAGCCTTTTTATTAATTAATACAAATACAAGTGTGCCTGAGAGGTAGGACTAATGGCACTTTTCCACTGCAAGTACCGGCTCGGCTCTACTCGGCCCTGCTTGGCCCGGTTTGCTTTTCCACTGCTGGTACCGCATGGTACGGTGTTGGAACTGTTCGATACGGTAAAGTATGGTTTGCTTTTCCACTAAAGTAGTACTAAAGTTAAGTGGGTGGGATAACAACGGGGTGGGTGGGATTCTCTGACCAATCAGTGGCTAGTAGTGACTGCATGCAAAGGATTGTGGGATATGGTACCGGGTATGGTACCTCTTGGAACCACAATCGAGGTGGTACTGTTTTTGAGAGCCATACCGTTCGGTTCCATGCAGTGGAAAAGCACCGCCGTACCGTACCGTACCGAACCGTTCCTACACTATACCATGCGGTACCAGCAGTGGAAAAGCACAAAAGCGAGCCGAACCGTTCGGTTCCATGCAGTTAAAAAGCGCCATTAGAGTGACAGTTCTTGCTGGAAGCCTGGTTCTACTAAAGGGCATAAGGGTGTTTCAGGGCAATCCCTCACAAAAAGAACCAAGCTTAGTGTTCCACATGAGGGGGCAAACGCTAACCCAATGACATGACACATGATGATAATCCACAGCAACCAATCAGACTCTGCTGTTATCAGGTCAGAGAAAGTCAAATTCTGATTGCCACACCTTGTAAATTGGTAATGCTATATTAAATGCATCTTGTTTTTACATTATAGTTCATAGGTCACAAATACAACACACAGCAAGAAACATTCCTTAATAAGATTATGTCAGCCTCTCATACTTTCAAAGCATTTCTTAAATAACATCAAAGTACCAACAGTTACTTGCAGTCTCAATGGGATTTCTTTTGTCAGAAATAAACATGGAGATCTCCTATAAAGATGTCAAATAAATGATTTTTTTTGAAAGGTAATTAATCTTAAACCACAACAAGTTAGGAATGGCAATCTTCCTGGGCCAGCCTGCTATGAAAAGAAGTATCTAATACAGTTTATATTTGATGGAGAACAGAGATGTTCCGGCCTGTGATGAAAACCGCTATTCCACAATCATTCCTCAATAACTAGGTTAGATTAAAGTGAACCTGCCATGTACAAAACAATTTGCTCATTTCACAGCAACTGGCATTGTGCTGTGAAGCTGTAATATGAAAAATAAATTAAAATATATCCTATTTTTAGCAGTTCCCAGACTAGTTCTACGTGTTATTTTCACATATTTTCCTGTTTACATCCTATCCAGCTATCAAAGCCAGTGGGAACAGATGGATTTTAAATCTCAAAACTTTATTCCTTTAATTGGCATATCATGCCACTGGCTCCATATGCTAATTAAGCCAAATATAGGATCATTATAGACACATGCAAAAATATAACATAAATTTTAAAACAATATACATTTTTCAGTTTAATATCATGTTCCAGTGAGCACAAAAGTATCTTTATCGACATCTTTACCTAAAGCTACGGATTCGAACTATTCTAAATCTTGTATTACTTTTGCTTTAAGCTGTTCATTTAATATGTGTCCTATATATTCCAAAGGTTTAACATCTTTTTATAAGTCATTGTAGGCAACCACTGTAACATTATTACCTGGCAATAAAATCTTGAATAAAGTTTCTAGCGCTGACCTCCTGATTGGGAACTTCATATGAAGTGTGTGGCCTATATAGTTGTAAGAGCGCTGATTATAACCGTGACCAGAGATCAAATAATAAAGTTAGGAAGGCACTTCACTGCAAAAGATGGCTGTCATTTTTTTATGAATATACTGTGTATGTATGTATATCAATATTCATAACAAAATCACAAATTTATGAGGCTCTTTATTCATTATTACACCAATAATGTACATAGTTATATATTTGGTAAGGTTGAATATAAACATTGGTTTCAGAAATGATTTGATTGTGCATTACCAGGGGGGGGCAACTTGAATGCATAAGGTAAAAAATGCTAATCCTAATGGAAAGTATTGGAACTAGGAGTTGAAATATGGACTTTGTAGGCACATGTAAGGAAAATATCAAAATGTATTCATACACAAGAAGGACATACAATAAAAAAAATAAAATAAAGGAAGACGTTAGCAATTTTTACATGAACAAAATATTAAAACTATAGACCCTAATAGTAACTACGGTCATATAACCAAATTCCCTAAGGGGATAATGATAAATACCAAAACCCCTCAGGGGATATCGGCGGGCCATGATGCGATGGTGGTAATAATAGGAGTATTAGCTCGACATGTTTTGTAATGTATATAAATACTGGTCCATCCAGTTCTCTGTGTGTGTGTGTTTTTATGTCACTTTCATTATCCATATCTCTGTACATTGCATTTGCTAAATAACACATCTAAAAGTTTTAAAAAGTTTTAAAATGTATCTACACTCATCACTGACACCACCAACTGTGTAAGGGAATTTTACATCCTTAACCACTTAAGCCCCGGAAGATTTTACCCCCTTCCTGACCAGGGGGTGTTTTGCGATTCGGCATTGTGTGACTTTAACGGATAATTGCGCGGTCGTGCGACGCTGTACCCAAACGAACTTGACGTCCTTTTTTCCCACAAACAGAGCTTTCTTTTGGTGGTATTTGATCACCTGTGCGATTTTTTGATCATGCGCTATAAACAAAAAAAAAAGCGACAATTTTGCAAAAATAACAATATTTTTCAAATTTTTTTATATGAAATTCCCCCCCCAAAAAAATTTTAATTTTTGGCCAACTTGTTTTCTACCTATGTTTGGTAAAAAAATCACAATAAGCGTATTTCGATTGGTTTGCACAAAAGTTATTGCGTTTACTAACTAAGGGAAAGATTTTTGTCATTTTTTTTGTTTTTTTTTTTAACACGTAATGGCGGCGATCTGCAATTTTTTTTGCGGTACTGTGACATTGCGGCGGACAGATCGGACCCTTGACTGACATTTTTGACACTTTTGGGGGTACCAGTGACATTACTACAGTAATCAGTGCTATACATATGCACTGTTACTGTAAAAATGACACTGGGAGGGAAGGGGTTAACTTTATTGGAGAGGGAGGGGTTAAGTGTGTCCCTAGGGGCGTGTTTCTAGCTGTCATTGGATGTGGCTAGTGGTGTAACAGCACAGATGCGCAGTCCTACATAGCAGGACCGAGTGATCTGTGCTTTTACACAGGGGAGAGTGACAGGCGGCTTTGTTTACATTAGCCGCCTGCCTTTCTCCCTCTCTACCCGACGATCGCGAGTGACCAGCAGACATCGGGTCCGCTGGTCACACGCGCCGACTTCGTCGGGTACGAGCGGGGGTGGGAGCGCCTCCGGCGGCGCACGCTCGCCCCCTATTCGCTTCCAGGCTAGTGACGTACCGGTACGTCACTTTGCCTGGGAGGGGCTGACCGCCGCCATATATAGTCCGGCGGCGGTCGACAAGTGGTTAATACTCTAACAATAGAGAACCTTCTTGTCCAACTTCATTGTATGGCCGCATGCCTAGATTAAATAGTTTTTTCCTAATGATACAGTCATCATTTAAAGATTTGTATATTGTGATCATATCTACTCTTAAACGTCTCTTCTCTAGGTAGAATATATTTCATTTTTGTAGTCATTCTTCATAAATGGGGTTCCCCAGCCGCTCTATTGGCGGGTCTTACGGGACTCTCTCTACTTCAAGGACATTGATCCTAACGATTGGTGATGTATAAATAATGGTTCCCGTATGACAATGTAAACAAGTACTAAATTCAGTTATTATGTGATGCAAAATCCTTATAAAATTAACAAAAAAATACTTTAACCTTCATGCCACCTTCATTTGTGTCCCACATGCTCCAGCTCCTAGGCACTGCAGCTCACAGTGGGAAGGTTTTATCAACAGAGACAATGCTGTCAACCCAGAAAGCCGAGGGCAGGACTAGGTATGGCAATGTGATGACTAACAAGCTACAAGCTTTCAAATCAGCTGTGACAGTTCTGATAGTCACATCCCCTAACATTCCTTTATCCATCTGTAGCACAAGCAGGCACAGTCTATATAACAGTGACAACTCTGTTCTGAATTCAAGAGCAGTGCAGCATCCTTGCCCCACCCTCACAGGAAGATGGATTGGTTGAACTTTACTGGGAGGATCAGCAGGTATTTGTGGGACTTTGCAGAAGGACTGAAATAAAACTGTACATGCAGATGCACTTATTTTTAAATGCTGTAGTACATGTTATAATGGAAAGCCATAATTCTACTACATATATATATATATATATATATATATATATATATATATATATATATATATATATATATATATTTTTTTTTTTTTTTTTTTTTTTTATTTTTTTAATGCAAGTAACATTAATTCCTATATTGGACCTGGAATCAGCTTCTTGCACTTCCTGTAAATTGCAGCTCAGCTGGGTGAGATAGAAGCAACACAATGAGCCAATCAGCTATGTTGCAGTGCAAGGGGCATGCTGATAGGAGGAGAGATCAGAGTGACAGCGAGAATAGTTAATAAGTCTGGTGCTTCTTGGTTCACTGTCCAGTCATGGGGTGCTGTGGGAGACCTGTAAGGCCCCTTTTACATTGATGGACTGATCGGGTCTGCCTGTCAGTTTTTCAGGGGGACCTGATCAGACCTTCCATGACTCTCTATGGATCGGACATGTGACACCCACCAGCATCTGATCCAGCCCACTAAAAACAGACAAATGGGGATCTGTTACCTGTTTCCATCCGATCGCCGACTGCTCCATCCGACCCTGCATAGCGGAGCAGACACAGACCTGTCATCCGCCTGCTCAGTGGGGATCAGTGGAAAGATCCCGTGCTGAGAAGGTGGATCCGGCTTGGTGGAGTCTGCCCCATATGCAAGAGGCCTAAGTGTTACTAAATTGCTCCAGAGAAAAATCAGGGCTTTGTTGTGTGGCAATGCTGTGTACATTTGAAGAACCAGATAGATAGAAATACAATTCCTTTGGCAGGTAAAAAAGCTTCCTTATATGTATTCCATCTGAGTTCAGTTTAAATTAATACATATTAAGAATGACTGTTCCTTGGAGCAACACTTTATATCTTCCTATCTTTACAGCACTGTAAAAATCTTGCTTAATCTTGCTGATTACATAACAGATAAACAGATTAAAAAAAAAAGCAGTTACATGGGAATTTAGAACAATCTGAATATCTGCTACTAAAATATCAAAATAGCGTTGCCTTAGGCTGGCCATACACAGCTAGAATGTCTAAAGCAGAACCTAACTGTACCACAAACTGAAACTTTAATTTGTTTTATTTCATTTATAATTTTTTTTAACTCATTTTTAATATTCAAAGCAAATACTCCCATCCATCTATGTCTCTATGCAGTATTTTTTTTAGAAATTACTTTGACAAATACTCCCCTTTTTTGAGTAAGGACAGCTGATTTATGTTGCATTTACTTCCTGGAATCCATTTGTCCCTAGCTCAGGCATGTAGGCAGTAGGATGTGCTTAGTTTAAAAAAAAACCCTCCCCCTTCAACTAAAATAAAAAAAAATGCCCATGAAGGCTGCTGGGATGTATGACATAATTTTGACTCAGGCCAGAAATAAGGAAGCAACTGAATAAATGTAAAAGAAAAGTTTAAAACAAGTAAATATAATATACCTTCCTATGTATTTCCTAATGCTAGCAGCACAATTATTAAAAAATAGTTAATGCTGATTGAGCCTGGGTTCACACTGCTGCAGTGTGACACTGCCTGTAACTTGCACAGGTATCGCAGCACATTCCTGAGCGAATTACATGCGGTGTCTCTGGGGTGCAATTTGAGCCATGGATTTGTTTGACTCCAATCGCACCGCATTCACACCAAACTAGTGCAAGACCTTTTTTGTCCACACCAGAATTGGATCATATGGGTGTTCACAACAATTCAATCCGAGTCTGCAAATCACGCTGCGTTTAGCAAACCAATTGTGAGGTGTTGTTAACTTAACATACACTCCGCAATTGGTTTGCATGGGCGGGTTGCCATTTATATGATATGCCAAATCTACTGCAAATGTTCTGTAAATTTGCACCACATCTAGTGTGCACCCAGGCTGAGAGAATAAAATTCTGCTTTAATCAGGCTAAATTCGAGCTATGGGTGTCCCTGTTGACAGCAACTGGCTCAAAAAAAGTTGATTGCAAAATTGAAAGAACTGGGTGGAAATTTGTTGGCTGAATATTGACTACATCCAATCGGGTGCAGTCATTGTAAGGGTATTCAGACAGCCACGGGTGCCAGACAGTGGTGTATTTTGGTTTTGTGCTGCCCTAGGCAAGATTAAAATAGGGCTCTCCCTCCTATGTAAATTTGCCCCACTCCTTCCTTTTTAATGGATGTGACTCCCTCCAAAATTGAAGGACTACAAGTCCCAGCATGAACCCATGAGATCTCACGAGAGGGGGGTGCGAGAGAGAGAGAGACAGGGGGGTTGGTGAGGGAGGGAGAGAAAGAGAGGGGAGGGATGAGAGAGAGAGAAGGGGTGAGAGAGAGGGGGTGAGAGAGAGAGGGGGTGAGAGAGAGGGGTTTAGAGACAGAGAGAGGAGGGTGAGAGAGGGGGGTGAAAGAGAGAGAGAGAGAGAGAAAGGGGGAATGAGAGAAAGAGGGGATGAGAGAGAGAGGGGAGGGAAGATTAGAGAGAGAGAGGGGGGTATGAGAGAGAAAAAGAGAGGGGGTTGTGAGGGAGAGAGAGAGGGGGGTGAGAGAGGGGGGTGAGAGAGAGAGAGGGGGGTGAGAGAGGGGGGTGAGAGAGAGAGGGGGGTGAGAGAGAGGGGATGAGAGAGAGGGGGGGATGAGAGAGAGGGGGGATGAGAGAGGGGGATGAGAGAGAGAGGTGATAGAGAGAGAAAGAGTGAGAGGGAGAGAGGGGGGTGAAAGAGAGAGAGAGAGAAGGGGTGGGAGAGAGAGAGAGGGGGGTGAGAGAGAGAGAGAGAGAGAGAGAGAGAGAGAGAGGAGGGGTGGGAGAGAGAGAGAGAGGGGGTGAGAGAGAGAAGGGGGGTGAGAGAGAAAGAGAGAGAGAGAGAGAGGGGGGTGAGAGAGGCACCTCTAGCAATCAGTGGCCAATAGAGTCTAAGGTGGAGGGGGGTAGCTTTTTTGACGCCCCCCTGAAAAGTGCTGCCCTAGGCCTGGGCCTTGTCAGCCTAGGCCAAAATAAAGAACTGGTGCCAGCTATCAGAATAGAATAGCCGGCAGAGGAGATTTCTCTATCAATACTGTTTAGTGTGGATGGGACAATCAAGTGAGCCCTGTAGACTGAATGAGAGAAACAAACATGTATGGCTATCCTTACTAGTGGGTGCTAACATCTGTATCTCTCTCCAACATCTACTCTAAAGCCAGCTAATGGCCCCAGAGAGGTTGTCATTTAGATTGCCTGAGATTAGTGTTGATATCAGATGCTCTCCTCTGGCTGCTGCAGCCCAAGAAGCATTTAAGAAACTGTCAATAGCAAAGCCGTTAGTTTTCTTTTCTATAATCTTAAGAGCACCATTGGATCTGGCACATTTATAAACAATATGGGAACTGAAATGTGGAATTCCTTCAGACGTCAACTCCATATAACACTTTAAGCAGTTACAGAGTTTTTTTTTTTTTTTGCTCTTCTGGAAAAGATGTTTAAGCCATATTAATAAAAACTGATCATTGTAAGCAACCCTGCCAATATGGTTAGTCCAAATACTGTGGATGCCTTTTTCTGGACAGCTTGTTAATGGATGTGGAGAAATATTGGCAGGATCAACAGGTTATAAAACTTTGTTAAAGGGGACTTAGAAAAACAAAAACTGCTATGTTAATGTTAGTGAAATACTGCAACAAGAATGTAATTTCCGATTTTGCCCATAATTACACCTATGAAAAAATAAAAAAAAAATAAAAAAAAAAATAGTGAAATTGCCATTGGGGAGTATTTTTTCAAAGAAATTTCTTCAGAAGGGTCTTTAAAATTTGGTCAAATCATTAGTTGTGAAAAGATCTGATATTAAAGCTCCTTAACAGAAGTTAGGAATTGTCCAGGTATATATTTATTCCAATATGAATTAGGACAAAGAATGGTGGCAACACATTTCAGAGGTCTCACAAATGCTTCCTTCATCAGGGGGTGAAAAAAGTGGGGACCCTTTAAAATAAATACTGTAATGTGCTTACTGTAGTCATTTTTACCACTTGTCATCATTAGGCCGCACATATACGACCTCAGGAAGTGGTTATACCAGGATAATGGATGTAGCTGTAGCAATGATCCTGGTGTAATTTTCCCTCTTTCAATAAATATTTATTGAAAAGATTTAAGAAGAGTGTGTAACTGTGATCAGATATGCAGCTAGAAGTATAATATTGGATCATAGTGGAATTGTTTTAGTAGCATAAATGGGCTTTTTAGTAGAAGTGATCAGAGTGGCTCTAAAGCCACCAGATCACTTTTAAAGGGCTTGAAGGCAACCCTCCCCATCCCTGTTCTCTCTTGTTCCCAGGCTTTCCCATTCCATTAGGGAGCCTGGACCTGCTGCAAGGGGTCAGGTCAGCTGCCTACAGAGGAAAGGGAGGGAAATACATTTTTTCCTCTCCGCTATGATGAATGAAGCTGGAAGCAACAAGAATTTTGTCACTTCAGATTTCAGTTCAATGTTTTTGTGGTCGTGTGTTTGCTCGGCTGCCTTAAAGAGCAGAGGAGGAATCAGGGGTCTCTCCATAAAGAGTTCCCGTTACTATCCAAGCTATCGAAAGGAATGTTGTTGATTCCTTGTAATAGCAATAAGGTTGAATGAAAAAAAAAAAATAAATAAATAAAAAGAGTAAAAAAATACATTTAAATAAAATACATAAAAAAATAAAAATAAGCACCTTTTTCCCCCTGTGCTCACTCTTTGCTTAAAGAGTACCTGTTACTATCCAAGCTATTACAATGTTGTTCATCCCTTGTGATAGCAATAAGGTTTAATGAAAAAAAAGTGAAAAAGTGTAAAAAAAACCCCCCCAAAAAACATTTTAATAAATAACTTAAACAAATAAGTACCCCCCACTCCCCTGTGCTCATGCAAAAATGCACATGTAGGTCCCACGTGTATAAGTAAACAGTGATTGCACCACAAATGTGAGGTATCATCACGAACATCGGAGTGAGAGCAAACGTTTTAGCACCAAAACTCACATTACCTGTAAACTGGAAACTTGTAAATGCTTTTAAAGTGTAGTCTATGGAAATTTTTAGGCATTTGAAATTTTAAATCTTTAAATGTTTGGTAACTATTTATTTGCTGACTATCATCTTTTGTGTTTTGCCTAAAACTTGGGCATCATTTTGTGTTTGTATGCTCTAAAATGCATTCAAGTGTATTTTTTCTGTGCAAATATTGTAGGACATAAAAAAATTACAACAACCGCCATTTGTTCTCCAGGGCCTCTACTTTCAGAAAACATATAATGTTTGGGAGTTATAAGTAAATTTCTAGCAAAAAAGTTTCCTTTTAACACATAATTATAGAATGACAAAATTTGCTGAGATGGATTAATCCATTGACCCATGCCTTGACGGGTCAGGACAGTTTTGATGGCAGAAGGGAGACCTTCTTAATATTAGGTGGGTGGTCAAAAAGCTATGGAGGACCGGTGTATAAATTTTTTTTTTTTTTTAGCCCTGATAAAGGAGGCATTGTGAGCCCCCCCAAACATGTTGGCTCCAAGTTGTATTCTAATACATATAGTATAAACCTAGAGCATGGATTCCTGGGGCTGTAATCAAAGGTCCATTCAGGCACCAGTCAAGGAAACTGCGGAGTTTCTTTAGCATGGAAAAGCTGCCAAACAGGAATCCAAACACCACCACAAGTTCCCATATTCAAAGGATAAACTTGGATCCCAGTGCCAATCTTCCTGCAACCCAAGTTCTTAGTCACTGTATATTGTATATTTAGTTTAAAGAATGAGGCATACACGCGTTGGATAGTGGGAAACTAGAATGCCCAACCAGAGTCCACCCCTAGAAAAGCAGGAAAAAACTGAAGATTCTAATTTTAGTTTTTTAATAAATAAAAAAATGTCCAGCTAATTCTGATTCTGGGCCTCAAGCTAATTTCAATACAGGAAAAGATATGACATTTTCTGAAGAGTACTCAGAAATATTTGTTTGATGTTTTCTAAAGTTCCAAACTTGATTAACTGAACAGAACACAAGAGTGTCAACAAGAGTCCCTACAGGGAGGCAATGCCCTTTGAAAGAGTAATCACTCCCTGCAAACAAATGTCACTTTAATTTTAGTATCTATTCTCTGATCACTGTTACAATGATTAAATGCTCTCCCTTGTATACAATATGACAGGATACACAGTTCACAGTCTGGAGGTCATCGCCAAACATTCCATGCAAGATTCTATTGCCAAGGAACAATGTTTTTGTGGTGACTCTCAGTGCCCTGTAAAAATAATCTAAAGCTCAGGCTTATGTTGGGGAAAACGGTTAAAGGATAACTTCAGTTGAAAAAATAAAAATAAATACGTTTAGAACAGATATTGATAGATGACAGGATAGATAAAAATTGATAGATAGATAGATAGATAGATAGATAGATAGATAGATAGATAGATAGATAGATAGATAGATAGATAGATAGATAGATAGATAGATAGATAGATAGATAGATAGATAGATAGATAGATAGATAGATAGATAGATAGATAGATAGATAGATAGATAGATAGATAGATAGATAGATAGATAGATAGATAGATAGATAGATAGATAGATAGATAAATTATTCCAGGTCAGTAATTCATTGGATCTAATTTACAATCTAAAATACAATTGATTCTATGTGAGCAAGCTAATGTTATGTTCATGGAATTTATTATTAGTCCGCAAAATTCATAGATACTAGTACACAAGCTACAGCGTATAAGACATGTGCGATTGGTTTTGTTACAAATCAAAATTGGGACAAAAGTTTTTTTATTCGGAGGTTCAGTTACAGTATATATCCAAATCTCTGAATCAAAGAAGCAACACATTTCAATGAATCCAAAATAAATTATAATAAAACAACCACATTTATTTGCATTCATTTGTTTTATTCTGACTTTTTGTTAATGTTTGAAGATTCCCAAATAACGTAATGATATAATAAATGAGTCAAATTGATTCAGATCCATTTGGTTTTTATGTTGCATTAACATTTTTCATTAATATTATGAAATGGAAGCATAAATACTGTAAGGTATAAAAGTGAAATAAGATGTTGATTCCTACTTACTGTGTTTGGGTTGGGTGGAGGTGGATCTATTAGAATCTCTGAATCACAACAAATGAATCACACATTTATTTTGTTCCATTCTTTATGGTATGATTTGGAGATTCTAAAGGTTTCACCTCCATCCAATCCAAACAGATTGCATAAGTAATCTCCTGAAATAAAAATGAATATAGCAATTCTTCTGAAATAACTTCCCAAATACAAATCAATACAGAACAACAAGCATATAAAAACAATCAGAATATGTGAAGTGTATGCAATTATACAAAAAGAATCCAAATATACAAAAAGAATTCTAAAAATAAATCATTCTAACCTAGCGAATATGACCAAACAAAATCATTAACTTAACAAATTAATTTGAAATGAAACAAAACAAAATTTTCCGTCGGGCACATCTCTACAGTGTATGCACGCATAATTAGCTATGATAGATGGTTTCCTATGAAATGCACCTTAACAAAGCCAGTTAGGCCAACTAAAATAAAAATCTTATTATCTTTACTGTGTTATACTGTCTCTAAGTGCTGCTAGCATTACTTTATCAGGGATAGTTTAAAATATGATTGGTCTTTTTTGACATAGTATAATTAACACATTGTTAACAACATAAGGCATAACAGATCTAAGGTAAAGGTATTAAAGAAATAAAAGAAGAATATATAATTGTAACTGACATTAAAATGTACCCCTAAAAAAATAATTAGAGCAAGATATTAAAAGGATCAATATATAAATAATATTTATGTAGTATATTAAGTAACATTGTTATTTTTCAGGGATAAAACAACATCAAGATAATACAACAATCCTAAAAAAAAAAAATAGTAAACCACACATAGGTAACTGGGTGGATGTATTGTACTGCTTTCTTTACTAATCAGCCTCACCACATTAAAGCAAAAAGGCTTCACCAGATAGGCAACTAGCAATTCTAGAAGAGGAGGTCCAACTCTACCAAAACTCTCCAGCACTAAATTCAGTTTTTTTTTTGGGGGGGGGGGTGCAACCCTTCTCAGACTGGGAAATCTTCAATATACTGTAAAAAATGGGGATCTTTCTCCCGAAACATGTCAGACATCCAATCGGGTGTGGTCCTATGAGGGGTACATCACATTCTGCTGCAGCTTTTGATGTACTGTATATGCATACTGCTTTTATCCGCCTGTGAGTATCCATTTGTCTTGGTATATGTAATAAATGTGTTAATGGTAATGCACAAGGTGTTTGTGCCCTCTTGTGTGTCTTTTATAGTGCATTGAAGATTGTCCAACTCTAATATTACCTACAGTCTTGCACAATTGTATATGCTCGTTTTCTGTATTGAACGTGTTTAATCTGTTTTTATTGCTGTTTTATGCTTTTGACTTGCTTTTGAGTCTGAAGCTTGAGTAAACTAACCTTTAAATTTGCCAAAATCAGACAGGTTATAGACACCCTAATAAGAAACACTGCCTTCAAGATAGACCTGAAAGGAAATCCTTAGAACACATAATTTTTGCAAACTACTGGTAAATGTCCTATACAATCAGACTAATCCTTTCCTTTACTCTATGAGAAGGAGCGAAGGTGTTAACCACAGTTGTGTCAAGTAAGTCTCACAGGAAGGAGCAGTAGGTCTTGGCATAAAAGACAATATATCAATACTGGATAAAAGAAAATGAGCAAAAAATGTAGGTTGTTTTTGCAAGCAGCAACATATTAGACTTGACCATACATATTATGAAAACATTAAACATTATATTCAATTGGCCAACAAAAGCAACAATTTTGTTTTCTCCAGTTTTATTGTAACCATGAATATTTGTAATATGGGGGAAAAAAAACAATTACAAATAAAAAATGACTACTATACTGTTAAAAATATATATTTTTTCATAACTAACTCTTTTTACATAAACCCTTTTTATGTAAACTGAACATCGGCATCTTAAAAAGTATTTAAACTTTCATTCATGGCATAATACCCAGCAGGCTTAAGAAATGTTATGTCAGAGAAATCCACATCCTAGATTATGTTTAGCTAAAAACTTTTTTTCCCCTTATAAGCTTGATGCTTGTGTTTTTTTTTTTTTTTTCAGCTTCCCAGTATTGTAAATGTAATTGGATTATCAAAAGCTATTGGTCCGTGAAGGGCACAGTAGCCTTAGTGTCACAGCTTCCCGATGGCTCCAGATTTATAACATGAATCATAACTGCTTTTAAATGTATTAACTATCTGCCGTTTGAGAAGCCTGTCTGTTTGTGTGGTTTTCTATGCTGTGTTAGATTTTATGACTTGAGATATAAAATGCATACACGGACACATAAGCAGAAAATAAAGAGAAAAAAAAAAAAAAAAGCATTGGAAATAGTAATGTAGCTGTCCAAGGATTGTAAGGGTTGAAGTTTATAAACAGCTGGCGAGACTTGGGTCATGCCCTGGAGAATTTCATGTTTTCTTGCTCCAGAACAGGATGTTCATTGAATGTGATAGACATATAGTACTCAGCAAGTCCTGACTAGACTGAATAAAATACATTGCAAGTGCAACTAGACTCTAACATGAACAATTCATTTGATAAGATTAGTAATCATGATGGCAGCAAAAGCATTAAAAATACATATAGAGAAAATGGAGCAAATATGTAAAATTTATATAAAGTACCCAGGATACAGGCTGATTTCATTGTTATTAGTTCAACAATTTATGGTATGTTAAGCTAGGAGGGTTTCAATTTCTGTGACAAAAATCCCACCTACATTTACTGATCACTATATTTTTTTATTTATTATTCAATAAAAATATACCAGACATGCAAACTTATGTAGCCAAGCCAAAAAAACTATCTAATTGTCTATCTAATTATCTACATTATATATAGACAATCTAACAATATAACTGCACTAAAACCAAAAAAAGTGCTCCCAAGGGCCTTTAAGCAGCCAAAAAGAACCTTAGGTTGATTTAAGAAAAATTCTTATTGGAAGAAAATGTCATAAAAAGTTCAACACCCATTAAAAAAAATATAAGCTCTGATATGCATGTTCTCCATACAAGAAAACATGTCCTAATTACATTGCTAGTTCAAATCTTCCTCAGGGAGATATGGACATCTGAAATATAGAATATGTCAAATTAGAGAATTTGCATAAATAAATCAATATATCTACATATCACATCATTGCCTACCAATTAGTCATGAAAATCCTACCTTCAATGGAAAAGTTGTGTGTAACCAGAGAAAATTAAAAACACCAAGACTTAGGTAGTTCCCAAATAGTCAGCCACCAAGGCGACACAGGTGGCCCAACAGAAAAATGTCTAACTGCCTGTACTGTATATGCAAACACATGTTTCTATCTCTCTACTGACACAATGACATATGTACAGTTATACTATATTACCAAAAGTATTGGGACACCTGCCTTTACACGCACATGAACTTTAATGGCATCCCAGTCTTAATCTGTAGGGTTCAATGTTAAGCTGGGCCACCCTTTGCAGCTATAACAGCTTCAACTCTCCTGGGAAGGCTGTCCACAAGGTTTAGGAGTGTGTCTATGGGAATGTTTGACTATTCTTCCAGAAGTGTATTTGTGAAGTCAGGAACTGATGATGAAGAAAAGGCCTGGATAGCAGTCTTCTCTCTAATTCATCCCAAAGGTGTTCTATAGGGTTGAGGTTGGGACTCTGTGCAGGCCAGACAATTTCCTTCACCCCAAACTCACTGATTCTTGTTCCTATGGACCTTACTTAGTGCACTGGTGCAAAGTCATGTTGGAACAGGAGGGGCCATCCCCAAACTGTTCCCACAAAGTTGGGAGCATGAAATTGTCCAAAATGTCATGCTGACGCCTTAAGGATTCTGTTCACTGAAACTAAGGGACCAAGTCCAACCCCTGAAAAACAACCATACACCATAATTCTCCCCCCACCAAATAATTTGTACCAGTGCACAAAGCAAGGTCCATAAAGACATGGATGAGCGAGTTTGGGGTGGAAGAACTTGACTGGCCTGAACAGAGTCCTGACCCCCAACCTGATAGAACACCTTTAAGAATGAATTAGAGCGGAACACGCAAGCCAGGCTTTCTCGTCCACATCAGTGCTTGTCCTCACAAATGAGCTTCTAGAAGAATGGTCAAACATTCCCATTGACACACTCCCAAACTTTGTGGACAGCCTTCCCAGAAGAGTTGAAGCTGTTAAAGCGGCATAGGGTGGGCCAACTCAATATTGAACCCTATGGACTAAGACTGGCATGCCATTAAAGTTCATGTGTGTGTAAAGGCAGGATTCCCAATATTTTTGTAATATAGTGTAACTGTATATATGTGATCATGTCAGTAGAGAGACAGAAACATGTGTGTGCATATACAGTACATGAGCATGTAGGCAGTTAGACATTTTTTTTTTGGGCCACCTGTGCCACCTTGGTGGCTGACTATTCGAGAATTACCTAAGTCTTGGTGTTTTTATTTTTCCGTGGTCACACAGAACTTCTCCATGCAAGGTATGACTAATTGGTAGGCAATGATGTGATATGTAGATATATTGACTTATTATTTATGCACACGCTCTAGTTTGATATATTCTATAATTCAGATGTCCATATCTCTCTAAGGATGATTTGAACTAGCACAATCGAAACGCATCAGGGTTTCTCTGAGCAACAACGTAACTTTTATATATATATATATATATATATATATATATATATATATATATATATATATATATATATATAAATATATACACATATACAGTATATATATATATATATATATATATATATATATATATATATATATATATATATATACACAGTGTGTGTATATATATATATATATATATATATATATATATATATATATATATATATATATATATATATATATATATTTATATATACTGTATTAAAATATACCAGTGCAATAAGGACATTTTTTCTTAGAGATCATGCATCATGCATACCAGAGCTTATATTTTTTAATGGGTGTTACAATTTTTATAACATTTTGTTCCAATAAACAATATAAATAAATCTAAGGTTCTTTTTTGCTGCATAAAAGCCATTGGCAGCACTTTTTTGGTTTTGGTGCAGTTAGACATTTGTGCCTATGGACAGAAAATATAGAAAACAAGAGAAGGGAGCACCGACCTAGTGCAATATCACAAGACATTTATTGGAAAATTAAAAGACATGCCATACATTATACTCACAAACGTGTGCTGAAAGTATTTTTTATATGCATGCTTTCAGCACACATTTGTGAGTATAATGCACTTGGTCAGTGCACCCTTCTCTTGTTTTCTATATTTGTGCCTGTGTATCAGCAAGCTGGGTTTGGATTAGTGTCTAATATGACCTAATTGGACCAGTTATACACCAAATGCTGGGGTGCTTTGCATAACACTTAAAGTACAAAAGGCAACAGAACATTAAATTGCTCATGTACTATATATGCATACATATATGCCTGTCTATCTTCTGGTACAACAACATATATGCATCAGTAAGTCAACCACTTGTAATATCCGATGCATTTTTAGGGGGCTAATTAAGTCCTCCTTCTGTAAGGCTACTTTCAAACGAAAAGGTGCTGTCTGCCACTGATACTCTGGGGAATAGACACTAGTTTGCATCATAATGAGACAAAGAACAGTGTTTGCTAGTATAGAAAGCTAGAGCTATTAGCTGGCCTACCTGTTTACCTGAGTATCAGCAACAGACAGTTTGTTTTTACTCAAAAGCATCCCTGACGTTGAGTGATACACTGTATGTAACCCCTGAAATGCATTTCATATGGACTCTAAATAAAAATCAATTTAATTACACTTGATTGTCCCTACAATCCATTTGGTATGCTGTTACCTGTAACCATGCATTATCCAACACTGTATGCATCAATATATATTACTTTCTATCAGCTCATATTTCTTAGTCCAACAATATGTTAATTTGATCATTTTAACATAAATAAAATTGAGTAGCAAATACATCCAATTAAAAAACAAAATGTATGTATATATATATATATTGTATTGTGGAAATAAGCCCAAGGACATCTTAACAATAAGACACTTGTTAGGCTCTCTCTTAAGAAAATGTAGAATGTTCTATAAAACCATCATCATGGATACACTCTTGCATTTAATTTGTTAAATAAATAATTTATAGAAATAAAAAATATAAACATATATCATTAGCCAAAAAATTAGCATACACTTAAAAAAAATGAACCAAACCATTTAGCTCAGAGGCTTTTAAAAAAGCAAGCTGCGGTATCTATGGTCTCAGATTTACAGTTCATGTGAACAGCGCTCATTCTGGGAAAAAAAGCTGATTGCGCTACCTGATACCCAGCCACTAGTGGGCAAATAAATCTAAAATAAATGTCAGCAGTATATGTCAAAAAAGCTTCCATGTAAACTTTAAAATAATTTTAAATATATCCTAGCTAATACTTCATTGTCTAATTTCTAAGTTGTATAACATAATGTATAGTGCAGTATAGTAACCCTTGCAGCTGAATTGGTTTTTGAATGCACCATAATAATCTCACACTGAGCTCATCATCTGCATCATAAAGAATTTTCCTTGACCGTATGTCATTTTCAAGCTATCCAGGATTATTATTGTGCAATGAAACAATATTCAATATTATCCATTATTAATAACCTTCATTGGTTTAATTACGCTGTTATGCTGCTGCAGAGGGTTTTTTTTTCTCTTTTGTTTTGACCGTAAATCCTTGAAATCATTATAAGAATAGCCTTGCAGCCATTGACTAACAAACCCTAAAACAGGTTGATTTATTTAAGAGATGGAAAACACTCATGCATCACTAACCAGGTGAATAGATTTGAATCACAGGACCCAAAGCAATAGGCACCCCACACCATGCTGTTAGGGTGATGATTAAGAGGCACAGAAGTTCCTGCAATGTGAAGACAGTGCCAGAGCAATACAGTGCTGAAAGCTTAGCCATACCATACACTATGGGGTTGATGTGTTAAAACTGGAGAGTGCCAAATCTGGTGCACCACTGCATGGTAGCCAATCAGCTTCTAACTTCAGTGTGTTCAAATAAGCTTTGACAATAAAACCTGGAAGCTCATTGGTTTCTATGAAAAGTTGCACCGGATTTTACACTCTCCAGATTTAGTAAATCAACCCCATAGTGTACGTAAAGCCCAACAATAAATTACTATTATTTGCTGTCTTTTGGTCTGCTAAATATACCCTTGAAAGCATTTTATTATATTTGTTTGACAAATACAAATAAAAAAATAAAAAATAGCTGTTCATCCAGCCAGAAATAGTGTGAGCTGATAACTTCTGTGCTTTCCACCTCTGGATTGTTATCAGTTAGAATTGTTCCCTGCTATCTTTGTAGACTACAAAACATCTCCCTGGGTATGGAGAAGAGAGGGAGGTGTTATATAGTCTTAACACAGTGTAGTGTAGTCCTAACACACTCCCTGTCCTAGGGTAACAAAGCTGCTAAGTACAGTTGTCCCCCTGGGACAATAAGTGTTTTAATGGCAGGATTACCAGGTTAAAATAAAGGAAAAATAGAAAACAAATGCAGCCACCACCTCTAGGGACAGGTAAGCTGCAATACTATCAATATCTGTTCTTGGGTTTAGCCTCAACTTTAACCTCAGGTTACAATCTGACTGTACAATCTCCTTTACCAACAATTATGTAGTAGAAGTGCCTGTTTGATAAGATACGAATTGATATAAAAATGCCTTGATGGTTATATGTCAGTCTGGAGGAGTAGGAATTCCAAAGCAGGCTGCATTTGCATGCAGACTGCCTTACGTAACAACCACATGTACTGCTAACCCTCCATGACTGAAAGAATGCTAGATATCCTTCAGCCAGGAAATGATGTGAGGTCTATATGACCTGCTGCCAGTGCTGTATTTTGGCCTAGGCTGACAAGGCCCAGGCCTAGGGCGGCACTTTTCAGGGGGGCATCAAAGAAGCTGCCCCCCCCCTCCACCTTAGACTCTATTGGCCACTGATTGCTAGAGCTGCCTCTTTCACCCCCTCTCTCTCTCACCCCCCTTTCTCTCTCACACCCCCTCTCTCTCTCTCTCTCTCTCTCTCTCCCACCCCTTCTCTCTCTCTCTCTCTCTCTCTCTCTCAATCTCTCGCTCACTCCCCTTTCTCTCTCTTACCCCCCTCTCTCTCCCACCCCTCCTCTCTCTCTCTCACCCCCCTCTCTCCCTCTCACTCTTTCTCTCCCTCTCACCTCTAACTCTCTCTCATCCCCACTCTCTCTCTCTCTCTCACCCCCCTCTCTCTCATCCCCTCTCTCTCACCCCCCTCTCTCTCTCTCTCATCCCCCTCTCTCACCCCCTCTCTCTCTCCCTCACAACCCCCTCTCTTTTTCTCTCTCATCCCCCCTCTCTCTCTCTCTCTAATCCTCCATCTCTATCTCTCATCCCCCTCTTTCTCTCATCCCCCTTTCTCTCTCTCTTTCACCCCTCCCCTCTCCCATCCTCCTCTCTCTGTCTCTAATCCCCTCTCTCTCACCCCCTCTCTCTCTCTCTCTCTCTCACCCCTTCTCTCTCTCATCCCTCCCCTCTCTTTCTCTCCCTCCCTCACCCACCCCCCTGTCTCTCTCTCTCTCTCTCGCACCCCCTCTCGTGAGATCTCATGGGTTCATGCTGGGACTTGTAGTCCTTCAATTTTGGAGGGAGTCACATCCATTAAAAAGGAAGACGTAGGGCACATTTACATAGGAGGGGGGCGCCCAATTTTAGTCTTGCCTAGGGCAGCACAAAACCAAAATACACCACTGCCTGCTGCAATGACTAATGCACACTATGGGAAACCTGCAGAGTGCAGTGAAGTTATAGTAATTAATTTCAGGACAGGAAAGGAGTTTGTACAAATGTGCAAGACTGCAGGTAAGATTTGAGTTCAGCTATAATGACAATATTTTGTGGGCATCTTAAAATGGTTACACCCAAGAGTTTTGCCTTTCCTTGTATTGAGAACTGCACATGCTAATATACTATAATTATGAGCCAGTAAAAAGAGCATAGTGGCTACAGACACTTAGCAGTTGTTATGAGGACAGACAGATGGCTATGTATGACCAGTTTAAAAATGATCATTAAGTAAAATCAGCCATGTGGCTCAGAGCTCACTGTATTACAAATCTTTGAAGGTCGTTAAACCTAAAGTCAAATTTCCAAAAAAAAAAAACAATTTTGTGTGCAAAATTTAGAGCTGGTCCCCTGTTTTGTGTCTGTTTTCTTACCTACTAATATTTAGACACTGCTTAAAAGAAAAAAAAAAAGTTGTGAGACTGTATCAGGAAATAAAGCCTGTCTTAGATAAAGTGCAGCTACTATGGGCTTGGACATTATATACAATGACCTTCCATCCCTTGAATATTTGAATGATTGAACACAACTCTACATACTTGTTGGTAAAGGAACACATAGAGTGGAGAGGGATTTGAACTATCTGTTTTTTTACTGCTGATTGTGCCCATGTTAGGGAGTACCCGTGTTAGGGAGAGTCGCCCTCTCTATTTGTCATGTTTACCATTATCACTGAAAGTACAAGTGATGGAAAATTCCACATTTTGGGCTGTCATCTGAACAGCAATGGAGGGGAATCTTCCAATAGGAACAATAGTTCTGGTGACAACCAGTGATTTCCTCACTTTGTATGGATTTCCCCTCATTTCCTGTTTTGGCTATGGCACAGGAAGTGAAGGGAAATGGAACACAGAGGAAAAAACAAAACCTCACATTGGTTATAACCCTCACTTTATATATATATATATATATATATATATATATATATATATATATATATATATATATATATATATATATATATATATATTGTATTGTGGAAATAAGCCCAAGGACATGTTAACAATAAGACACTTGTTAGGCTCTCTCTTAAGAAAATGTAGATTGTTCTATAAAACCATGGCACAGGAAGTGAAGGGATGGAACACAGAGGAAAAAACAAAACCTCACATTAGTTATAACCCTCACTTACTCTATTCAAAATGATCAAAAAAGTTTTGCCTTTATTTCCACTATGAAGACAATTTAAGGATTATAGCTTGAAGGCAAACACTGACTAGCAAACCGTATCTAAACCACAGTTCCAAATATAATGTTCACCATTTTCATCACTGAATTTGTGTAAGAATTTTAGGGTGTACTCACACTTGGAACAGTTCTTCCCTTTGGTCTGATTGGTTTGTCTAGTGTGAAAGCTCAAGGAACGGTTAAGAAAAGTGTGCCTGGGACTGCTTGGAAGAGGTGAGTCCAAGCACAGTGCACTTGTGGTATGGTTCACTTCATCATGAGGGAAAAACTGTCCCTGAGCACTGAACTCTCCATAGATCACTGAGCATGGAAGCAAGGGATCACTTTGGTCTAATTTGTTTAGACTAGCAGGATATTGGGGAGGCGGGGGCAATGGAACTTATTTCCTCATGCACTGCCCGGTTCACATTGCCGGCAGGGTCCCTATATGCAACTATGTCTGAGCAGAAGTTATATCATCCCATGCAGGCAATCAAGATGTCTGAAAACTGGCACCTGTAAAGAGCAAAGGAGAAGCCACCAGCACTTGCAAGAGACACTTTGCTGACTTTGGACCATTGGAGATAAGTATGGTGACTTTAGTTCTTCTTTAAAGGTGTACTCTCACTGAGTTTGTGTAAGAATTTTAGGGTGTACTCCCTCTTTGGTCTGATTGGTTTGTCTAGTGTGAAAGCTCAAGGAACGGTTAAGAAAAGTGTGCCTGGAACTGCTTGGAAGAGGTGAGTCCAAGCACAGTGCACTTGTGGTATGGTTCACTTCATCATGAGGGAAATCTGTCCTTGAGCACTGAACTCTCCATAGATCACTGAGCATGGAAGCAAGGGATCACTTTGGTCTAATTGGTTTAGGCTAGCAGGAACTTTGGGAGGGGGGGGGGGCAGTGCAACTTATTTCCTCATGCACAGCCCGGTTCACATTGCTGTCAGGGTCCCTATATGCAAGGATGTCTGAGCAGAAGTTATATCATCCCATGCAGGCAATCAAGATGGCTGAAAACTGGCACCTGTAAAGAGCAAAGGAGAAGCCACCAGCACTTGCAAGAGACACTTTGCTGACTTTGGACCATTGGAGATAAGTATGGTGACTTTAGTTCTTCTTTAAAGGTGTACTCTCACTGATCTGGGTAAAACCAAACCATGCCAGAGTTTCTTTGTCCCCCCCCCTCCCCATATTTGTATTAAAAAAAAAAAAAAAACTCAGTAAAATTGATGGCTTAACAAAGGCTTTTTGGAAGTGCTTCAAACAATAACATGCTTTTAAAATTTGATTTTGGAATGAATGGACTTTCCTGAACATAAACCACATAAACTGTAAAAAAAAAAAGGTGTTTGCTTGAGAAAAAATATTTCCCTTCAAATATTCTTGTCACTGCATTTGAAAACAACAATCAATTTGACCCCACTAGCAAATAAAAAATGTAATGAATTTTCTTAAAATGAAACATTTCTATAAAAATTCAACTTGTGTACGGCCAGCTTTACTCTTCCACACTCTTCCACATTTAATATTTAGAATGGACATATAAGGTGTTGTTTGCATTCTGACTGCAAACAGCACCTCGCTTGTCCATTATAAATAGTATTCCTAAAGTCTGTGCAATGTATGAACCCCTTTCTCTGCTTCCTGTATCACCAATCCCATATTTATTCTCATGGCAAGTTTAAATCTGCTTCATGGCTAAAGGAACCTCTTGGTTCCAATATTTTTTAACAAGAGACAGCAAGGAGACTGTGGTTGGGAGTAGCTATCCTGCAATAGAAGCATGGGTTCTCAGATGACCAGATTAACAATAAAATGGAATGAGGAGCATTTTCAGTTTTGACTGGAGTCTACCTATATTATCCTATATGGATATTACATTTTAAAGTGCAGTCAACTTTTTTGTTCTTGGATCAATCTAGGTTTTAATATTTATTTCATTTTGCAAAGTTCAGACAGGCAGTCTTTATACAAGCAGTCATCTCAGAGATCTTTTGATTTTTTTTTTAAGATTCCTTGAGTAAAGTTCATCCTCCAACACAGCATATCAGGACAAGGTTGAGAAAATAAATTCTATAAGTGTTTGCCAATGTGGTGAATAACACTATTTACACCCGGTAGGAGATCAAAATTTCTGGAGAGTACTTCAGTTCTGTAATTTTCATCTTCGGATCAAATTGTATCTTCTACTGTCATTCAAACTTACTTTCCAAAATTGAAGGTTTAAGGAAAAACTAGGAACACAGAGACCACGGTAAGTGGTGCATTAAATCCCTGAAGAGCAAGAGACAGGAGAACATTGAATGCCAGTGTGAAAACAGAGGCATCGAGCATGCTGTGAAACAATGCAAATCTCTCTTACGGTCGACGGGAGTTTTGCTCTTCTGAAATTTATCAGCCACTTCGTCTACTGTCAACAGTAAATCTGTGCTGCCGTTGACAAAACACCTTTCAAATTCGGCCTTTCGGTCTGGATTCTGTTATCACTAAACCTAGTAGCATTTTGCTCTCATGTCATGTTCCATGGTCTCCAGCTAGGAAATAGGACTATAAACCTCAAATTGGTGCCTGAGTGCATGGGGATGAAACCGAGAAGCAAAGGAAAAAGAAATTAAATTGAAGCACTTTCTTTTTCAGCATTCGTCAGGGACTTTCTATTCTGGTAAATGTCAAAGATGGACGCGCACCGCAAGAAAAAAATGACTATCCATTTCTCTGCTCTTTTGGCCTTTTTCAATGCCATTTATCATACCGCGATTCATTTTTCCATTATAGGATTCAATTTCAACCCTTTGGGAAATATTAATTCCAAACTGTTTGCAAAGTACGACATGGGCCTTAGTGAGCAATGAAAATAGGCTATGTTGTAAAGGGTAACGTATATGGAATAGTCTTAAATAGAGATGTGACTTAAAATTGTCATTTGCCCAGGTTAAGTCTTTGTAAAGTCAACAATGTGCTGAAGTAATGAGGTCGCGAATGAGGCAAAGTAAAACTTAAATGACCATTGAGTTTCAAAATGTTTATGAGAGTACTCAACACCTACTCATAGTAGAAGTCATAGGTTGGGTTGCATGCATTTACATATATATAGGATAATGGAGCCAGATTTTCTTTTTACTAGGAATGGCTAATGTAACAGAGGTATTATTACCATTATTGGATTGTATGAAGCGAACATATCACACGCACTGTAAAGAGCATCTGCCCTTAGTGACAAAAAATTGTAAATCAGAAAAGGGGCAGTGTTACTTTAGAAACCAATTCAATTCAAGATGCATTTTTTCCTCTGTAGATTAAAAAATAGAAGTAACTGTGTGGTTGGCTGCTACAGAAAATATCACACATTGTACCATTCACATTATCTGAACTCCCTATTTCAGTGGGATTAAAATCTCAGTGCTGAGACCATTCTATTATTGCATAGGCATTCCTCACTCATGTCACACTGAATGGCACCTGATTGTTGGGGAGGAACCACTGTAAAAAAAACATGCCCCTTCAAAACTACAGTAAAACCTCGGTTTGAGAGTAACTTGGTTTGAGAGCGCTTTGCAAGACAAGCAAATTTTTTAAATACATTTTGACTTGATATACAAGCGATGTCTTGATATACAAGTAGCGCCATGTATAAAAAAGAAGAGAGGAGCCTCTAAAGTGTAGCAATATGGTTACATTTAATGAAGGTTCAATATTTAGCAACTCACATGGTTGATGATTAAAACAGGCACATCTAAGTATGCAGGCATCTGGGGTAAAGCTGTCCACATAGACCATCCTCTGCACAGCCATCTTCATCATCCCTTCCCCGCTGCACTCCATGAGTGATTCAAAGCCTCACTTTCAGATCACTCTACTGCAGGCTATTCTTCCCGGTCATGATTGCAGACTGACAGTGGTGAGAGGCAGTGGTTCAGAAGATGGTCAGCTTTACCCCGGATGCCTGCATACTTAGGTGTGCCTATTTTAATCCTCAACCATGTGAGTTGCTAAATGTTGAACCTTCAATGAATGTAACCATATTGCTACACTTAGAGGCGCCTCTCATCTCTCTTATATTCTGTAGCTCTGCTAGATTTTGCTTCTAATCCCCTTGGGAAGGCTGCATATTGTGGATGGACATTTTATGGTTACACAACCTATCACATTGCTATAATCTTTGTATATAGACTATAAACCGAAGGACTTGTGGAACGAATCATCTGAGTTTCCATTATTTCTTATGGGGAAATTCGCTTTGATATAAGAGTGCTTTGGATTGCAAGCATGTTTCCAGAACGAATTATGCTCGCAATCCAAGGTTTTACTGTATTTGAATTCCTGGTGGTGGAACATCACTCAGTGTGTCAGGGTCTGACTTCCAGTAAAAAGGTACTAAAGAAGTTCAGGAACTTATATTTATATAATCTGATCTTGTTTAACTCTTTGTGGTCTTCTTGGTTAACGGGCTTATTCGCACATCTTTTTTTACTTTTCTTAGCACGTGCCCGCAGGAAGTGGTGTGAACTGTTCTCATAGAACTCAAGGCAAAATGTCTTGTCTATGAGTGGGATTTCATTGGGCAAGGTTCCCATCACAGCCCAACACATAAGGTGTGAACAGGTCCAGGGCCTAGGAACATTAGATTAAAGACAACAGGGAATGGGGTGGTGTTGTTAAGTATGCCAATGCCAGGATAACAAAAATAATGAAGCACAGAGCAGCAAGTACGTTAAATTCCCTGGATATATCTCTAGTCTTCTGTAGCTTTAAAGAGATCCTGTCATCAGACCATTTTTTAAACAAAAAAGTGGGAGTATCTTTATGCAGTGCCATTGTTGCATTCTGCTCTCATGGAATCTGACCATTGACTGGAGAATGTTTTCATCACAGAGGTCCCTACTAAGTCCTCCAGTGTTAAAGGGGTGGTATATGGGGGGAGTCTACAACCTGACTGATCAGCTGGGTAGAAGAGAGCAGCAGGAAGCAGCTAATAAGCACTGGTCAGAGTAACAAGGTGCCAAGAGCCCAAATGGACAATGGTAGGAAGATTTTTTGTATCCCTTGTAATGGCAATGGAAAGTTGGTGGCACTATTAACCCTTCCTCAGACGTGAGACCAGCGAATGGTCTTCAATGATGTCAGGGTAGCTCACTTCATTATAATATGTGGGTACAATAGTGTAGTCTTCTTAGTAGGTGTCTGTCAATGACACCTTGCAGTCACAGGATGTCCTAGTCCTTCCAGAGAGTAAGTGAGTATTGCAGCCAGTTTCTTCTTTTTTTTTTTTTCTTTAAAATAAAAATGTATCTGTGATTGGTTTGTAAAAGCTAACTTCCCCTTTGGGATCATGTTTTATGTTACACCCTTATTTAGGTTGTAACATGATACATGGTCACAATCCACAGCCCGCCACAGAATCACGGGATTCTTCTTACTACTGGTTACTTTCTAATTTGAATTTGATGTGGCAGTGCGTGGTTCTGTACTAGCATTCATTCACAGAGACTTGTAATTGAAAAAAAAGCATAGCAGAGGGATTCATATTTCTCAGTGGATCATAACTATGCTGATGTCACCGCACACATAGTACATCAACACTACCTCCAGCTCTATAAATGAAGGTCCATACTATGGTACCAACTTGAACTGAATGCATGGTCTGCAGAAGCCAGAGCATTGCATCTGCTCAAATGTAAAAAAAAAAAAAGAATAAATGCACATTTTTTGCAATATGGGTGCACTTACTATTTTTTTGGAATTTGCGGAATTCTCTTAGCCACTTCTTGACCGGAAGGATTTGCCCCCTTAATGACCAGGCAATTTTTTGTAATTTGGCACTGCATTCATTTAACGGACAATTGCTCGCTCGTGCGATGCTGGACCTAAATAAAATGAATGTCCTTTTTTTCACTACAAATAGAGCTTTCTTTTGGTGGTATTTGATCACCTGTGCAATTTTTATTTTTTGCGATATAAACAAAAAAAGAGCGACAACTCTGGAAAAAATTATAAACAATATTTTTCACTTTCTGCTATATAACATTACAGAAAAAAAAATAAAAATCTAATTTCATCATCCTTTTCAGCCAATTTGTGTTCTGCTACATATTTTTGGTAAAAAAATTCCAATAAGCGTGGGGAGTGTTTTCTAACTGTATGGGGGAGGGACTTGTGAAATGAGCACAGGGACCTGTGATCCTAAATAGGAGGATCACAGGAGCTCTGCGTTCATTTTAGAGAGGACGGTCAGCCTTGTTTACAACAGCAGACCGCCGTTTTCTCTCAGCGGGGAGCAATCACGGGTGCCCGACAGCAATCGCGGCCGCTAGCCCCATGGATCGGCATCCCCACTGCCTAGTGAGGGTGGGTGCGTGCCTTCGGCGGTGCGCGTTTGCCCATCCGGCAGCGCACGCTTGCCCCCAGGAGTGCTCCTGTGAACCCCTGTACAGGCATGGCGGTTCGTGCAACCAAGTTTCTCTGCGGCAGGCGGTCAGCAAGTGGTTAATGGTAGAACTAAAGGCAAAACCTAATCAGGTTTTTTTTTGCCATCTGTGTCCCATTGGGGAGACTTCCATTACTTTCCTATCCCATAGCCAAAATAGGAAGTGGGAGAAAATCCATCTGAAGTGAGAAATACCCTGGTTGTCACCAGGATCACCAAAACTAGTGTCATTATTGGAAGATTTCTCCTATATTCCTGTTTTTTTTTTTTCACTTTCTGTGATAACATTACCACAGGACAAATAGAGAGGGTGAACCTAAAGCCCCGTACACACGATCAGATTATCGAACGATCTGTCGTCCGTTTTTTGTGGCATGCTAGTCTGATGTGGAAAGTGAAGAGGTTATTTTCATATGAATTTTCCCGTACGACAGAATTCTACTTCAGAAGTGATGTCATGTGTTGGATTGCTTTGTATGTGTTCTTTCGTCTCTGAGCATGCCTAGTCTTGCTCTTAAGATTTTTTTCCGTCAAAATCTGTACTAATGAGACGAAAATCGGACGTTGTATTACGGACGACAAAAATGTTATAGCCTGCACATCAGGATTTTTTCGGCCGAAAAGTCGGAGTCGGCTGTCAAAAGCACCATACTAACAATCCGAAAATCGGCAGATCGGTCGTCGGGGGGATTTTCCCTTCAGATTTTCTTATCGTGTGTACGGGCCTTAACATAGGGCATAGACAGCAATAGAAATCTGACAGGTCTTTTAATCCTGCTCTACTCTATCCAAAACTAAAAGTAGAAAAGCTTGCATTTAGTTATACTTTAATGTTAACTGATCCTTGTTCACCAAGAACTAGAAAAAATGTTAATTGAAGTTAAAAAGTAGATTTTAACAGCTTATCATTTAAATAATGAACCGTCATTTCTGCTCTGACTTACAGCATTAAATGAATTACTCTTTAAATCATTAAACAAAAGTCTGTGTGCTATGTGTTTTATTCTTTCTATTACTGAGACAGAAACAAAACTTACAGGTTTATTTGTGAAAACAAACTGTTTTTTTAGAGAAAATTTGCAAAAAAAATGTTGCTAAATAAAAATGACTACTGTAGGAACTCAAAAAGGAAGGACTTACAATTGTCATGACAAGTATAACAAGTTAAAATAGGAGCTACAAAAACGGACATCACTAATCCAGTATGTTGGTCGGCAATAGTTATAACCTTGTTTTTGTTTTAAAATAGACTTTGTAGTTGGCTATCACCTGTGACAACCAGGCAGCCCATAATGCATCAATCCACTTCTAACAATTCATAAGATAATTAAATCTATTTTGTGCAATCAGAACAGGATACAACATCCATTACTTTAGAGACAGAAAAGGTTGAGTATCCCTGAGTTCAATACAGGCCGGGACTTTTCGTTCTGATTAAATAAAAAGTGTAATTTTACGGCATCCAATCCAAGAGTGCTCAATCTCTGCTTTTCAAACTAATTATTTCAATGCTGCTTATAACTGTTGAGACATAAATGGAATCATGAGCAATGGCGAAGCAACAATTTAAAATGTAAAGGCTATTTATTCACTTGACACAAATTTAGGCTGATGTCATCACCACAAGATTTAAACTAAAGCTGAACTCCAGGATAAGCAGATATTGTCTAAATACAAGAGGCATGTTTTTTTTTTTTTTACTTGAATCTTTGTGTGCTTTGTGTATGTCTTCCAGATCTCTTCAGTAATCCAATGTAAAATGTAGCCTTTGTGCCTTTGTGCAGGAGTTTCCTATAATAAAGACCAGTCACTGCTGCTCTCTCCTTGTGCAGGGTGACTGGGTCTGTCTCCACCCCTCCTGTGGTTTTCTGCAGGCAGCCTTTAGTGGGTGGGACTACTGGGCCCCTCCCACAGCTCTGCTTTCTGCACAGGGTATGTGCAGCACAGTGATGATATCACCACTACTGTTACAAGTAATAACCTGGATTTGCAAAACCATTTAATGGACACAAAGCAAGTTTATTCTTTTGTGGCTATTGGGGAACATATTTAACTTCTTCCGGACCATCTGCGGCAGGCAGCCCCTCCTAGCCCCACATCGGTCGCGCGCTTGCAGCCAGGGGGCGAGCGCACGCCGCCAGCGGCGCACTCCCACCCTTACTTGGAAGCAGGGACTCCGATGCACAAGCCCGGTGGCTCCGATTGCCGCCGGCTACCCGCGATCATTCCCCATTGAGAGAGAAGGATGGACAGCTATTGTAGACACAGCAAACCGTTGTTCTCTCTGGAAAGATCACAGAGCTCCTGTGATCCTTCTATATAGGATCACTGGTCTCTGTGGTCATTTCAAAAGCTCATCCCCCCCACAGTTAGAAACACTCCCTTAGGCTTACATTTAACCCCTTGATCATCCACTGTGTTAACCCCTTCCCTGCCAGTGTCATTATTACAGTAACAGTGCATATTTTTAGCACTGATTACTGTAGTAATGTCACTTCCCTCCCCCCCCCCCCCCAAAAGTGTCAAAAATGTCAGTTAGGGGTCTGATCTGTCCGCCACAATGTCATAGTCCTGCTAAAAAACACAGATCGCCGCCATTACTAGTAAAAAAAATGAAAATGCCATAAATCTTTCCCGTAGTTAGTAGACACAATAACCTTTGAGCAAACCAATCAAAAGACATTTATCGCGATTTTTTTTTTACCAAAAAATATGTAGCAGAAAACAAATTGGCCTAAAATGTAAAAAAAAAAAATACATTTTTACATTTTTTTTTTAGGAATGTTATATAGCAGAATGTGAAACATATTGTTTTTTTTTTTTTTCAGAATTGTTGCTCTTTTTTTGTTTATAGCGCAAAAACTAAAAATCGCACAGGTGATCAAATATCACCAAAAGAAAGCTCTATTTGTGGGGAAAAATGACATCAATTTTATTTCCCAAAAATGGCATGGTCATTAAAGGGGCAAATCCTTCCGGTCCAGAAGTGGTTAAATAAATGTTTTTATGACCACAGCTCAGCTTTAAAGTGGTACTCTAAAGTATAATTGTACAGATTTGCATGACTAAATAATTGAAATTCCCCAATATTGAGCAAGCTCTCAAACTCTAAACTCAGAGCTGCTGCATCAGGGGAGGGAATGCGCATGTGATGGGGTTTGAATCAGAGAAAGAGCTCACTCCTGTGATCGTGGAGCTGAACAGTAATGACTAGGCCTCTCTTTGCGACATCCTAGCAATATCCTGGGAGTTATCCAGTCAGGCTTCATGAGGCACATAAATGGCTTATGCCTGAAGCAGGGACATTTTTTAATTTTGGTCAAAGCTGCACAGCGTGTTTTTAATCTATAGATGTTGCCTTATTGGTAAAGCTAACCCTTTAAATATTGAATTAATTTTTTAATGTTTGTAATGCATTTTTTGTCAGTCAGCATTATCAGGTTTAAAACAGGCAGTGAGGTGGCATATAGCCTCCTCACCGCCTTAAAATGTCCCACTGAAAAATGATCCATTGCTTTCTAGATGGATAGAAAGCGCTGTTGCCTATCCAAATGACTAAATGGGCAGAAGCAAAAAACACATATATAGGTAATACAGCTTTCATATATGCATTTCATCTGTATATTTAGTTGTTTGCATGGAGTACAGGTAAGTAGTATTTTTTTCATTTTTCATTTCCAGAATTGTTATGGGTTTAAACAAAGATGGATTACATATCAAACATGAGATTGACTTAACAATTAAAGCAAAGAGATTACACAAAGTCAGGGACTTTCAAGATTTAAATAAAAGAGCGTTTATACAGTATATACACTGCTCAAAAAATGAAAGGAACACTTTTTAATCAGAGTATAGCATCAAGTCAAGTAAACTACTGGGATATTGATCTGGTCAGTTAAGTAGCAGAGGGGGTTGTTAATCAGTTTCAGCTGCTTAATGAAATTAACAACAGGTGCACTAGATGGGCAACATTTAGGCAACCTTCAAAACAGGAATAGTTTTACAGGTGGAGACAGCAAAGAAGAAAAACACAGAGCAGCGCCACCTAAGTGTAGTATTAAAACAAGTCTTTAATAGTGTAAAAACACTGTTTCACTTACAAAGGTATATGGAAAGCAGACATTAGGTAGTTGTTCATCCGATCCGCTTTGAGGGAGGCTGGGGAGGTGAGAGCAGTATTGGTCCTGGTTGTGCCAGTGGCTTCTGGCGTTTCCTGGAGTCCTGTGCCATCTCAGCTACTCCTTCGTCATCACATCTGGCGTAAACGGGGCAGTGCTCGCGTTCAGGGCATGCATGCCCCTTCCTCAGGCCACTGCCTTTTTTTCCCCACCTATCTTTTGCTAATGTTTTTCACTAGTTTTGCATTTGGCTAGGGTCAGAGGTGTAATTAGAAGCTTCAGGGCCCTAGTGCAAGAAACCATGAAGGGCCCCCCATCCCCAGGCCCATTACATTGGTCCTAGGGTCCTTTATTCTTACCCTACCCTGTATTAGAAATGTAAAAAAGTTTATTATCAAAAAACCATAAATATACCCAACGATAATATATATGATCAAAATAGAAAACCACAAGGAAAAAATTTAAAAGAAATTAAATACTACCCCTGGTCAGACACAAAGGAACCCTCCCAGCTTTCTCTCAACCCCCACCCCAAAGAGACACCCAGTGACCTACCACCACAGTTTATGCTAAACCAGCCTGCATGGAAAATATCCAGTAAAACAATACATAAAAGTAATGCACTAATACCTCTGTCAGAATAGCAATGGGGTAAGTATATATAAGTCCCAATAGAGGCTGGGTTCACACATGCTGCGGCTGCGGCCACGGCTTACAGCAGGGCGTCCGGTGCATCCCTGTTCATCTAATCAGGTCTGCCTGAATTTGCATGTGATTCAAAGCCAAGGACGCACAGGACCCTGGAGGTGTGTGAACCGGCTAGGGTCAATGTCACTATTGGTAGCATGAGGAGATACCTGGACCCTATAGAGGTTGCACAGGCAGTCCAACTTCTCCAGGATGGCACATTAATATGTGCCATTGCCAGAAGATTTGTCTCCCACCACAGTCTAAAGAGCATGGAGGAGATTACAGGAGACAGGGAGTTACTGTAGGAGAGCAAGACAGGGCTAAAGAACGTGGTTAACCCATCAGCAGGACCGGTATCTGCTCTTTTGTGCAAGGAGGAACAGGATGAGCACTGCCAGAGCCCTACAAAATGACCTCTAGCAGTCCACTTGTGTGAATGTCTCAGACAAACAATCAGAAACAGACTTCATGAGGGTGGCCTGAGGACTCAATGTCCTCTAGTGGTCCCTGTGCTCATTGCCCTTCACCGTGGAGCTTGATTGACATTTGCCACTGAACACCAGAATTGGCAGATCCACCACTGGCGCCCTGTGCTTTTCACAGATGAGAGCAGGTTCACCCTGAGCACATGTGACAGACGTGAAAGGGTCTGGAGAAGCCATGGAGAATGTTATGCTGCCTGTAACATCGTTCAGCATGACAGGTTTGGTGGTGGGTCAGTGATGGTCTGGGGAGGCATATCCATGGAGGGACGTACAGACATTTACAGGCTAGACAATGGCACCCTGACTGCTATTAGGTATTGGTATTAAATCCTTGAACCCAAGGATGGGGTCCTGGGTTCCTCCTGGTGCACAACAATGCTCAAGTTCATGTGGCGAGAGTATGCAGCCAGTTCCTGGATGATGAAGGAATTGATTCCATTGAATAGCCCTCACGCTCGCCTGACCTAAATCCAATAGAACACCACTGGGACATTATGTTTCGGTCAATCCGACACCTCCAGGTTGCACCTCAGTCTGTTCAGGAGCTCAGTGATGCCCTGGTCCAGATCTGGGAGGAAATACCCCAGGATACCATCTGTCCTCTCATTAATAGCATGCCCTGACATTGTCAGGCATGCTTACAAGCGTGTGGAGGCCATACAAATTACTGAGTACCATTTTGAGTTGCTGCAATGAAATTTCAGCAAAGTGGACTAGCCTGCTGCATCTTTTTTTTCACTTTGATTTTCGAGGAGGGACTTTGAATTCAGCTCTCTGTAGGTTAACCACTTTCATTTCCATCAAACGATGTGGCATCCTTTAATTTCTAACACATTACCCAGTCCATATCAGTATAGATATCCAGCATATTTCCCATGATATGTTAAATGTTTGATATAGTGAAAATAATAAATATTTCTGAAATGTTATATTGCATAAAAACAAAAAGCTCAGAGCCAGAGTGCCCCTGCAATATCCCAGTGATTACAAGAGCAACACATTCCGCTTGCAATCTGTTTATAAAAATGCATGAGCAAACCATATTAAAACAAAACCAGGGTGCTTTAACATTGGCGGAAGGAGCGGCAGATCAGCGTGTCCCTGGTGAAACAGATCATATAAGCAGATATGTAAAAATATTAATGATATGCGGATTGCTGAGCAGTCCTCCGGTTTGTATAGCTCTTCTCTGCTGACACTTGATAAATAATATATAGTGCTCTGTGAAGAAAACAGGTGGTCTAGGCCTGTTTTATTTACACATCTCCTAACTTTGTAAATTAAATATGTATTAACGAAGAAAGGTCAGTGAAAGGTATACTAATGATTGCTAAAATAGCTTTTAGTTTAGGTACACCCCATTAGTTCCAAAATAAATCAAAACTCCAATGAAATGGCATTTTGAAGCATATTGTCATCTGCGTTCTAGAACGCTCGGTTCACTGCATCTTGGCATTTTGAACAAGTGGTTCTGACAATGATTAACATGACTTAGGCTTCTGCAGGGAGACCCAAGAGAAATATAACACCAAATTCTCCGCAGGTGTGTAATGGGCCAGAGATTCACAATCTGTTCTGCAAAGTCACAACTCAAAGTCTTGGGAAATATCAATCCTTGGGCTGTTTTACATCCAATCCACCAAGGGTATTCAGAATGTCGCAAAACACTTCATTTCAAAATAGTTCTATGAGGACAACACATTTCTTGTTTTTAATATGGTGTTTAAATAGGCACTCTGGTTTTCCTATATCAGTGCTTGTGCCAATGAGAACCCCCATATTATGATGTTACAATAACAGGTTTATATGTATAATGGGGCTTGACAATAAGGTTAGGAATGGAGACACCAAAGTGCTTGGTACTTAATTCATGTTGTTGATTATACAGTTACAGGTAGATACAGCAAGCATGTGTCCAGTGCTCTGACTGTCTCTAGATAGCAAGCACAAAAACACACAACTTATACGATGCAACACACCTGGAGTTAACTGCTTTGAAGCAGAATTGAATCTTCACAAACCGAGTAAGATTACAGAGGAGCATATAAATTAATATCTCCGAAGGTTAAAGAGGAGCTTTACTCCTCCTACCTCCCTTACCTAGTATGCTGGGTTCTCTTAAAGAAAATTTCCAGGTATGGATATTTTTTAAATAGTTGCATTAACCCAGCTTGGATGAATGCCAAGCATTTAATGATTGAATGCAGTGAAGAGGCGGCATGGGGACGTCACATTCTCCCCCTCACCCAATCAGGGAATATTTTGCATTCATGAGAAAATGCAAAGCAATCTCTGAATGGCACCCAGGTCCAGTGACTGACCTTTTGTGTTCACAGTGCAGCAGGGTAGCCGCCGACTTGGGACTCAGTAGCTAGTGGAGATTACTGGGGAAGCAGTGTCTACTACAGTAACTTCCGGCTTCTGGAGGGATCCCACAGATATGGCATATACATAGTAACATTAGTATAAACTAGATAATCCTGCAGTGACCTGTTGTTCAGGTGTGACAGATATTGTCCCACTCTACCATCTTGGTCTTTATCAGCTGACTGCCTTTTTCTGGGTTCAGACAGCCCAACCCTTGTGATGCTTGTTGCTCCACCTTTCCCCCGGCCACTCCGAGAACTGGTTCCCATGGCATCCTAGGTGACGAGATTATATCAGGGGCTGCTGGAGCATGAGACTCGGGCCAGAGTGGCAGTGGAGAGCAGGGTAATAAAAAGTAAAAAAAAAAAAGTAGAAATAGCCTTTTACAAAAAAAAAAGAAAAAAAAATAGCTATTATATTTGTGAATTAAAGTTCCGTTTTAATCAGTGCTCTCACTCGCATCCTCCTTATCTCCCATATGCCTTTGACTTAATAATATCAATGTCAAATTCCATAGGACCCACTAATATGAGACTCTTACCAATATCATGTTCATTGTGAGCTGTGGAGTGATTGACAGACCAGGTCAGAGTTGTCACAAGGTACAGAAAAAGTGATTTTATCAGTGCAATTTTTTACTTTTACGGATATGGATGCACTTTATGATTATCTATGAGCCCCATGCACACTGCTGTGTAAGGATCAGTAAACTTGCACTGTGTTAAGATCAATAAAACAAAAAAGTAATGGTTTCTGAGGTCCTGCATAAAGACCGCATTTTACTCTGCGTGCATACACTCATTAGTGATAATGTTTACATGTGTACAGTGCAAATGCACTTTATTGGAATTACCTGAAATCTTAGCAACAAAAGAACATTTACTCTGTAACATTGGATACATGTAAATTATGTTCAAATGTTACGTGCATACAATGCATAGACCTTTTTTAACGTGTAGGATATTGTGTACTAGTTGTTGTTGTTATATTTTCATTTTCATAAAGTCGTGTGCATGTACCCTAACTGTGAATGCATACTGAGTAGGAAGCTGGACAATCCCTATTGAAACATAAATGAGACAGTAAGATTATTTTTACTTGTTGATATAAGGGAACATACCCCTACATTCCTCTTATATTGTGAGATTTTATATATTTAATCAACGTTTAACGAAAGTGGACGCTACTGTTATTGCATGGACTAAGAAGGTATGAAATGCTCAGAGGAATAGAAAACTATTGGATAACCTGCTAATCTAACCTTCAAGAGTCCTCTTAAAGTGGAAGTTGTCTCAAAAGGTAAATATTTATTATGTTCTAATAATGCATATAATAGAATAATCTTTAAGTTCTAAGCAGTATTAAACACAAAACCAAAAGTTTGATTTATTGCAGCTTACTGATCCTTACAGGCAGTGGCTGCATTATTTTCATGTTCCTGTTGATCCAGCCAGTAATTCACTTCCTGTCTCAGAGTGGCGCCGTTCTAGATGGCGGTGCAGCGAAGACACCTTTGGACAACAGCAATGTCAGTTGGGGCAGAGGAGAATGTTAGATGCACTAGCAGATTTTTATGGACTTGACAAACAAATTAAAGCTGATCTCCAGCTTACACTTTTTAAAGGGGTTGTAAAGTCAGAAGGTTTTTTTATCCTAATGCATACTATGCATTAGGATAAAAAACCTTCTGTGTGCAGCAGCTCCCCTCAGCCCCCCTAATACTCATCCAAGCCCCCTCTATCCAGAGATGTCCACGAGTGCCTCATCCATCTGATTGGCTGAGACACAGCAGGGGCACCATTGGCTTCTGCTGCTGTCAAACAAACTCAGTTAGCCATTTAGGAGAGAGGGGGCAGGTCCGAATGTGTCTGATTAGATACACAGAGCTGCAGCTGGGCTCCGGTGCCCCCATAGCAAGCAGATTGCTGTGGGGGCACTCAACAAGAGGGAGGGGCCAGGAGCTTCAGCCAAGGACCCGAGAAGAGGAGGATCTGAGCTGCCCTGTGCAAAGCCACTGCAAAGAGGAGGTACGTATAACATGTTTGTTATTTTAATAGGAAAAAAGAATCTTTACAATAACTTTAAGTAGTCACAGCAACTTTTTTTTTTTTTTTTTGGTTAATAAGTTTTACATAAATGAGTAAAAGCTATTAGTGTTAAAGGGTTTGTCACCTTTGCTGGACAGCTTGTTCTGTTAAAGGTTGAAAAATAGAAAATCTAGTAACCAAATCAAAAGGAAAAACGTCTAAAAAGAAAAAACTAAAACAGCCATCTTAAGAATTGATACGTTTTATTTGTGCTTAAAAGAGTTGTAAAGTCTCAAGGTTTTTCACCTTAATACATTCTATTCATTAAGGTGAAAAACCTTTTCTGCTTCAGCTGCTCCCTCAGCCCCCCATTTTCTTGCCTGAACCCAATCTCTCCAGCGATGTGCACAAACCTAGAGGCTCCAGATGCTGTCTTGGGTCCTCATTGGATAGATTGAAAGCAGCGGGAGAGATTGGCAGCAGGACTCATGGGCGTGCCCGCACGGGTGCTCCCATCAAAACCGGCTCTCCATGGTGGCACCTGATGAAGAGGAGGAGCCAGAAGCAATGCCGGGGCACCCCAGAAGAGGAGGATCAGGGCTGCTCTGTGCAAAACCCTTGCACAAAGCAGGTAAGTATAACATGTTTTTTTTTTTTAAAAACAAACCTTTACAATTACTTTTAGAAGTACCCGAAAAAAATGTACCTTTTGTGTGAAATACCTCCTGAAAAATAACAGTGCACTAATATGTTAGTTTTCCTAGGCTCTCCTGTACCTACAGCCTCATAGCTATATACTGTATCTGCATTGTGAGATCTAGGGTACTGCTGCACAGTGGCGTAGCGTGGGGGGTGCAGGGGGGGCCAGCCGCACCGGGCGCAACATCTGGGGGGGCGCATCCGCAGTGTCACACTGTCTGTCTGACTCTGACATACACAGTTCACACACTGTCTGCAGCTGCCTCCATCTTTAGGCTGGGAGATGTCCAGCGCGGCCGCCCTATGGCTGAAAATGGCGGGTCGGGGCTGGACTGTGCCTCACCTGTCCATTGGTGTAGGGTGGGGTGGCGTTGCAAGCCAAGCCCCGCCTATGCCGCCTCTCCTCACTGCTCAGTCAGTTTAGCAGCGAGTGAGTAAGCAGCCTGGCGCTGTCACAGAGTGTTTTTTTTTTAATCACCTGATTAGAGCCAGAGGCTCTAATAAGCTTCAAAAAAGGGTGGACCCGGGGCACAGAGCAATGCGCCCCGAGCCCATCCATTGTGTGACAATAGCGAATTAAATTTCGCTATTGTCACACGGGTCCTCCTCCTGGCCAATCAGGAAGTGGGTCTGAGACCCGCTTCCTTATTGGCTGAAAGGCGAACGCATGCCATTGGCTGAGGAGGAGGCAGGAGGACTCGAGGAGATGCAGGGAACCAAGGAGAAGCCGCCGCTGCAGGTAAGTCTCTCTGCATTGAAGGAGGCATGCTGGTCTGTCTGTATTGAAAGGGGGGCACAAGGATCTCTCTGCATTGAAGGGGGGCACGCTGGTCATTCTGCATTGAAGGGGGGCACGCTGGTCATTCTGCATTGAAAGGGGGCACGCTGGTCATTCTGCATTGAAAGGTGGCACGCTGGTCATTCTACATTGAAAGGGGGCACGCTGGTCTCTCTGCATTGAAAGGGGGCACGCTGGTCATTCTGCATTGAAAGGGGGCGTGCTGGTCATTCTGCATTGAACGAGGGCAAGCTGGTCTCTCTGCATTGAAAGAGGGCACGCTGGTCTCTCTGCATTGAAAGGGGGCGCGCTGGTCATTCTGCATTGAAAGGGGGCACGCTGGTCTCTCTGCATTGAAAGGGGGCACGCTGGTCTCTCTGCATTGAAAGGGGGCACACTGGTCATTCTGCATTGAAAGGGGGCACACTGGTCTCCATTGAAAGGGGGCACCCTGGTCATTCTGCATTGAAAGGGGGCACGTTGGTCTCTCTGCATTGAAAGGGGGCATGCTGGTCATTCAAACTTGTATTTAGATGCATTTTACTTTAATTACATCAGTATTTTCATAACAAACAATACATGTGCTTAGGGGGTAAGGGTTTCTTTAACTAATCTAGTGGAAGAGACTCGAATGCTACAATCCTGCGGGTCAGGGGGTGCAAATTACTTGCCTTGCCCCGGGTGCCGACAACCCATGCTATGCCACTGCTGCTGCATCTGACTGCTAGTCTCTGAAGATTTGGATTATTATTTGGTCATTTCTCTATTGCGCTACTCATTGTTCTCCTTTCTGGAGGCTCTGGCATAAGGAAGCAAAGTCCTGCCTCCTCCAAGATAGCCATCTGTGCACAGAGACACAGGGCAGAACAACAAATGGTAAGTCATTAAAGAGAAAAAATCATCTGCTGGGAGACCACAGACAATACTTTTTACTAGTCTTTTGCCCTCTGCTTGCCTTTGTGGGCAGCTTTTAGAGTTCAATTCCTCTTTAAAGCAACTAGATATTCTCAACACCCTGAGAGAATGGAAAGTCATGTAAAGCAAGCAACTAGCTGCTTATTACTAAAGAGACAATGATTATGGGACTTAACGTAAACCCAAGTTTTGCAACATACAGATCCTGTTTTGTTTGCAACAGACCTGGAACTCTTAGGCTCTTTGCACACAGGGCCATCTAGTTGGTGTGTGTCCTTTCTTGTGTTTTAGTGCACCTGGGAGGGACAGGTCCAGCATCGAGAACCGCTGTCTGCAGCTTGTCAATATTATGGCAGACAGTGTCTTGATGGGGCTAAATGCTGTATTGAGAGGTTTTCGTGTTTAGGGCCCTATGTGTTCAGGGACGAATGTCCGGAATGCAGAAGACCTGCATCCCAAGCGCAGGGGATTTAGTCATGGATAACTTTTTAATGCTCATGAAATCATTTATAACTGAACTATATTTGGAACAAGGTCACCAAAAGTTCAAGAGAACCCAGCAAAGCAATTAATATTGCAAGAACCTATTAGGCTGCTCAGGCAACACTTAAACACATGGCTGAATAAGATAAAGTGCATTAAGTAATCAAAGCTCCCACTTATTCACAGATAAACATGCTAAAAGTATATCTAAAACACTATCTTTTTTGTTGTTCTTGATCTACGTCTCACATGGGAGATTTCCCTTCAACTCCATAGACACAGCACCTGAAAAAAGTTCTCATTGGAAGATTTCCCATCCATTCCTGTTCTGTTGAGAGCTCAACATTTTGGATTTTCCCTTACTTTTAGTCCCCGGTATAATGGTCATGACCAAACATAGTGCGTGTGAATCTCCACTTTGGGAACACGCAAAGCACAAGGACAAAAACCTGATAGATAATTTACCTCTTTCTTAAATATACTTTAGATTCACGTTAGAGGCAGAAAGAAAATCTGTTCAAAAATGTGGTAGACAGGGAAAAATACAAACTTGCAAAAAAATAAGATGTGCCACACTTCCAACACATTTTATACACCACAAGAAAGGTACTATTTTACCAGCATTCTGTTTAGCATTTGATCTGTTTGGGAGATTTTTCAAAGGAAGATAGAATCATGCAGAATTTTCTTTAGATGACCTCTTGCATCAATAATGGAGGACATGACTGCAGTTTAAAAGCCACACTCAAAAAAGGAAAAAGTTAAATTTCATGTTAAAAATGCATAATATGAGAAAGTTAAAAACTTTGGCCACTTTTTGTTATCTGAAGGTTTAAAATCAAATTCACCTAAACTGGCAGCAGGTTTTTTGAGGCCACCTTGACACTAGTCAGACACCAGTAAGACCTTGCAATTTTATCAACTCTCAGGGACATTTTAACAGAAAGCTCTGCAAAATAAAGTGGTTGTGAAGGCTGAAGGTTTTTTACTCTAATGCATTCTCTGTATTAAGGTTAAAACCTGTCTGTTGTCAACTTTCCTCCCCAGCCCCTCCAAATATTTACCTGAGCCTGATCTCGATCCACCACTGTGCTCAAGAGCAGCAGCACTGCTTTCTCTCTCCCTCTTTCTGGACTCAGTGAGGTCAGTGGGATCCATTGGTTCCTGCTGCTGTCAATCCAATCCATCAGGAAGGGAGCAGGGGGCAGTTTCGAAACATACTGTAAGTGTCAATGGACACACATATCATGACTCGGGATCAAGCCCACACGTGTGCCACCATAGGAAGCAGCTTCCTATGGTGGCACATGGAGAAGAGGAGATGCCCAGGGTTAATATCCTTTTAAATTGATATCTTATTGGGTAGAATTCCTATCCTATAGACAGAACAGAATGCAAGGAAATAATTTAGAAATTAAAAAGGGGGAATTTACAGTTGTTACAGTAACATGTGCGGCTGCACCTCTCAATTGCATGCCATTTAGGCTCACCTAGAGCATACAGTGATTGCTCTTCAGCCTGGGGAACAGACAGGTCATGTCTGGTAGACCTAAGGGTTGAATACGGTATCCCTAAGATGTCCCTGGAGGCACTTTGAGTGGAGAAGGAGGAGGATGATAGCATTACATTTTGGGAAGTATTGGTGACCACTTATTAACCACTTAACGACTGCCCACTGCAGATTTACTGCAGAAGGCAACAGCTTCTGGGCAAACCAACGTAGTACTACGTCGCACGCTCGGGAGACTCTAGGGGGCAAGAGCGCGCCGCCAGCGGCGCACTCCGCCACCCGCTCGTCAGTCAGGGAGCCAATGCGTGTGACCGGTGGCTCCGATGGCTGCTGGCCACTCGAGATCTCCCACAGCTGAGAGAGAAGGACAGACAGCTGATGTAAACACAGCCTTCTGTCATTCTCCCTAAAGTGATCACAGAGGCTATGCAATCCTGCTATATAGGATCACATGTCTCTGTGATTACGTCACAAGCCACGTCCCCTGAAAGCTAGAATCATGCCCCTAGGGACACATTTAACCCCTTGATCACCCATACTGTTAACCCCTTCCCTGCCAGTATCATTTTTACAGTAACAGTGCATATTTTTAGCACTGATTACTGTAGTAATGTCACTGGTATCCCCAAAAGTGTGAAAAATGTCAGTTAGGGGTCCGATCTGTCCACCGCAATGTCGCAGTTCCGCAAAAAATCGCAGATCGCCGCCATTACTAGTAAAAAAAAAAAAACAATAAAAACTAAATTTTCCCGTAGTTAGAAACACAATAACTTTTGCACAAACCAATCAAAATACCCTTATAAATATGTAGCAGAAAACAAATTGGCCTAAAATGTTAAAAAAAATTAGATTTTTACATATTTTTTTAAAAAATTTAATATAAAAGAATGTGAAAAATATTGTTATTTTTTCAAAATTGGCACTCTTTTTTTGTTTTTAGCACAAAAAATAAATAAATCGCACATGTAATGAAATACCACCAAAAGAAAGCTCTATTTGTGGAAAAAAGGACGTCAATTTTATTTGGGTACAGCATCGCACAACTGCGCAATTGTCCATTAAAGTCACGCAGTGCCAAATCGCAAAATAGGACCTGGTCATTGAGCAGCCAAATCCTCTGGTCCAAAAGTGGTTAATAATAAGTGGCCCCCTTATGCTGGTGAGGGAGACCCCTGGTGGCAAGTTGTGGAGGAGCACATTATGATTATTCCAAGGACACACAGGGCACTTACAACTTAAAGGACTTATTACAGCACTTTTTTCGGCACCCTTTATCATTTGATGTTCTTCGGTATATTTACAAATGCTATTTGATCTATTGCAAACTGTTTTTTTTTTTTTTTTTATAGATTTTTTTATTTGTTTTGTAATTTGCATGTATATTTTTAACATGATCTGAGTAGATAGTGGAGCGCTGCTCTACTTTGTATTTATGATTGAGGTACCATGGTGTAATATTTTGCACATGGTTTGGAGCAGAAGCTAGTATATAAAATGTAACACTAGGGTTGACATGTTTAGGTTCTTCACCTCTAAGGAACTGTATTATTGTTTTGGGAGTGGGTGTTCATATTATATTTAAATCTAACAGTAACATCTAAACCCTATTGAAAGATTTCCTCTCTATTATAATCTATGGATTTTTCTCTACTTTCAGTTTTGGTGACAAGAGTGATAGAGGTTCTAACTCTTCACCACTCTATCCAAAAGTAAACACACACAAAAAAAAATTGGATTTAGATACATTTTATGGTTCTTGACTTCAAATAATGACCTGACATTGCACTACTGATACAAGAAGGAACATTTATGACTAGCTATGCACAAATGCAAAATGTGTGTAGAAAAGTATTTGTATATAAATATTTTTAACAATTCATACATGTAAAGACATCCAGACCTTACAAAATGGTGGGCCACATAGGCATAGTCAGAGTGTCCTTAAACATTCTAAAGCCTAGTACACACGCAACGATTATCGGCCGAACGATCGTCCGTCTTTTGTCCAGAGTGGTGTTTTGTTGATTGGAATGTGCCTAGACTGCACACGAATTTTCTCGCCCGACAAAATTCTACTTCAGAAGTGATGTCATGTGTTGGTTTGCTTTCTTTGTGTTCTTTCTTCTCTGAGCATGCCCAGTCTTTCTCATAAGATTTTTCCCTGTCAAAATCTGTACTGACTGCACGAAAATCGGCCGTGTTTTGACGGCGGACAAAAATTTTATAGCCTGCACACCAGATTTTTTTCGGCTGAAAAGTCGGAGTCGGTTGTCGGAAGCATCATACTAACAAGCCGAAAATCGGCAGATCGGTCGTCGGATGAAAATTCCCTGCCGATTTTTGCCGCGTGTGTGTTTAGCAGTCACTGAGTACCTAAACAGTGTTCAGCTATGGATTTGTCTATACCTAGCACTATAAAGCCTAGGGGCCCATCTACACTTGCGTTGGCCCTCTGAAGAGCGATCTGCAGTGGAGAGCAGTTAGGCGGACCTAAAACAAGGCTCAGCTATGTGTTTTTACCCCAAACCACAATTGTTAACTAAGCCCAATGGATCTAATTATAAAACAGTGAATGTGACTTTCACTGACCAGTCTATGGTGGAGAATCAATTACTACCATTTAAAACAAATGGAACTGGAGGATCCACCTGCAGAAAATGCATGCTGAATGTTAGATTTGCTACTTTAAAAATACACCCACAACTGTTGAGTAAAGGGTGGTGGAAATTTACTATAAAAGTTTGGAATTGTTTTAATTAATATACATGTTTTTTTATTTATTTATTTATTTTTATGTCTTTGAAGTTCTTTAGTCATTTTTAAGAGGCTACAGTATCTCTAAAAATGTTCAACATTTAATAATCAAAGACATAATAATTACACTTACTTACTTGCAAGGAGAACTTCACTTACCTGAAGTATATTGTATAGCTTTTTATCTGATGTTCAGACTTCTTGCAAGTACGGGTATAATTAAGCAGTGACAATCAGACAGTTACACCTGTGCTGCAGTGGCCTCAGGACAAGGGTCTGTAATTGCTTCCATGATTGCTTGTTACAAAATGATTCTGAAGCTTTACTGTGTCAAGGTCAAAGAGCAGAATATTACTGCAGCTTCATCAGGGTGTGCAGACTTATGAAAACATACGGGAAAATAATTCAGACGCAACTGCTTTTTCTGTCATGTATATCGATCAATAAGACATCTAATTACTCAATAAGAGGCCAGTGGTTCTACATTTTTGGCTGCGTTATTTAAAATAAATCTGCCATTCTCTTCATATTTTTACAAGTCCTACAAAAGAGAATAGCCCGTAAAGCGTCTATCATTACCTTTATAAGAAAAAAAAACCCTCCTCATCTATGCCTCTCTGAACTTAGCTTTACTTTTGGTCACTTTCCTAACTTCAAGGCTAAGCTTCACCAATCGCGATTACTAGTCCAGTGAAAGCATCATCAATAGGGGCACTCTCATTCAGGTGAATAGTTGTCTTAAGCTGTTTGCCCTGAAGTCTGAAAATGGCATGCTTTAGTTTGTGCCAACCTTAGAAATATGGAAGCTGCTATTGCCCTATACAGTATCTCACAAAAGTGAGTACACCCCTGAAGAAATGACACTTTGCTACAATGTAAAGTAGTGAGTGTACAGCTTGTATAACAGTGTAAATTTGCTGTCCCCTCAAAATAACTCAACACACAGCCATTAATGTCTAAACCGCTGGCAACAAAAGTGTGTACACCCCTAAGTAAAATAGCCCAAATTGGACCTAATTAGCCATTTTCCCTCCCTGGTGTCATGTGACTCGTTAGTGCTACAAGGTCTCAGGTGTGAATGGGGAGCAGGTGTGTTAAACTTGGTGTTATCGCTCTCACTCTCTTATACTGGTCCATGGAAATTCAACATGGCACCTCATGGCAAAGAACTCTGAGTATCTAAAAAATAATTGTTTCTCTATAGGCCTAGACTATAAGAAGATTGCCAAGACCCTGAAACTGAGTTGTAGCACGGTGGCCAAGACCATACAGCGGTTTACCAGGACAGGTTCCTCTCAGAACAGGCCTCGCCATGGTCAACCAAAGAAGTTAAGTGCACATGCTCAACGTCATATCCAGAGGTTGTCTTCGGGAAATAGATGTATGAGTGCTGCCAGCATTGCTGCAGAGGTTGAAGGGTTGGGAGGACACCCTGTCAGTGCTCAGACCATACGCCGCACACTGCATCAAATTGGTCTGCATCACTATCATCCCAGAAGGAAGCCTATTCTAAAAAGATGATGCCCGAGAAAGCCCGCAAACAGTTTGCTTAACCGGTTGCCGACCGCCGCACGACTATATACTGCGGCGGTCAGCCCCGGCCAGGCAGAGTGACGTATCGGTACGTCACTCGCCTGTCACTGACTTGCGAGCCTATCGCGGGCGGGCGCGCGCCCGCCGCGGCTCGTTCACAGACAAGTCAGTGCGTGTGACCGGCGGACTCGATGTCCGCCAGTCACACTGCGATCGCTCCTGTGAAGGGAGAAAGACAGAGCAGCTTGTGTAAACAAGCTGCCTGTCAGTTCTCCCTGTGTAAAAGTGAAGATCTGTCCGTTCTACTATGTAGAACGGTTGATCTTTGCTTTTACACCAATAGGAATGTCCCTACACAGTTAGAATCACGCCCCTAGGACACACTTAACCCCTCCCTGTCCAATAAAGTTAACCCCTTCCCTGCCAGTGTCATTTTTGCAGTAACAGTGCATATGTATAGCACTGATTACTGCAGTAATGTCACTGGTACCCCCAAAAGTGTCAAAAATGTCAGTCAAGGGTCCGATCTGTCCGCCGCAATGTCGCAGTACCGAAAAAAAAATCGCAGATTGCCGCCATTACGCGTTAAAAAAAAAAACACCAAAAATGACAAAAATCTTTCCCTTTGTTAGTAAACGCGATAACTTTTGCGCAAACCAATCAAAATACGCTTTTTGCGATTTTTTTTACCAAACATAGGTAGCATAAAACAAATTGGCCGAAAAATGTTAAAAAATTTTGATTTTTACTTTTTTTTTTGGGGAATTTCATATAAAAAAATGTGAAAAATATTATTTTTGCAAAATTTACGCTCTTTTTTTGTTTATAGCGCGTGATCAAAAAATCGCACAGGTGATCAAATACCACCAAAAGAAAGCTCTGTTTGTGGGAAAAAAAGGACGTCAAATTCGTTTAGGTACAGCGTCGCACGACCGCGCAATTGTCCGTTAAAGTCACGCAGTAAAAAAACGCAAAAAAACCCCTGGTCCTTTAGCAGCCAAATCCTCCGGGGCTTAAGTGGTTAAGACAAGCAGACTAAGGACATGGATTACTGGAACCATGTCCTGTGGTCTGATGAGTCCAAGATAAACTTATTTGGTTCAGATGGTGTCAAGTATGTGTGGTGGCAACCAGTTGAGGAGTACAAAGACAAGTGTGTCTTGCCTACAGTCAAGCATGGAGGTGGGAGTGTCATGGTCTGGGGCTGCATAAGTGCTGCAGGCACTGGGGAGCTACAGTTCATTAATGGAACCATGAATGCCAACATGTACTGTGACATACTGAAGCAAAGCATTATCCCCTACCTTCGGAGACTGGGCCGCAGGGCAGTATTCCAACATGATAACAACCCCAAACACACCTCCAAGATGACCACTGCCTTGCTAAAGAAGCTGAATGTAAAGGTGATGGACTGGCCAAGCATTTCTCCAGACCTAAACCCTATTGAGCATCTGTGGGACATCCTCAAATGGAAGGTGGAGGAGTAAAAGGTCTCTAACATCTACCAGCTCCGTGATGCCGCAGTGGAGGAGTGGAAGAGGACTCCAGTGGCAACATGTGCAGCTCTGGTGAACTCCATGCCCAAGAGGGTTAAGGCAGTGCTGGAAAATAATGGTGGCCACACAAAATATTTACACTTTGGGCCCAATTTGGACATTTCCACTTAGGGGTGTAATCACTTTTGTTGAATGAGAGCAATAATTCTAGAGCGAGACCTCTCGTGTAACTCTAAACAGGTAACCATTAAAAAATGTTAGCGTGTCGCCTATGGAGATTTTTATGTACTGTAGTTTGTCGCCATTCCAGGAGTGTGCTCAATTTTAAAGCATGGCATGTTAGATATCTATTTACTCAGCATAACATAATCTTTCACATACAAAAAAAGTGAGCTATTATTGCTGTTTTTTTTTTTTTTAAAAATCACTGAAGTGTATTTTTTACAAAAAGATTGCGTTTGAAAGGCCACTGGGAAAATACAGAGCCAATGGCGCTGCTGCTGTTTTTCAGCCAATCAGAAAGGAGAGTCCCAGACGGCCGAGGCACTCCTGCACATTGCTGGACCGAGATGGGGCTCAGGTAAGTATTAGGGGGGCTGAGGGGGGCTGCTGCACACAGAAGGGCTTTTTTCCTAATGCACAGAATGCATAAAAAAAAAACCTTCTGCCTTTACAACCACTTTGACTGAACTTAATAAAAAGGGTAAACCTGTGTTCACTTCAATCATCCAGCCATGTGCAAAATAAATCCTGTTATTTAAATCTGCACATGATTGAATCTTTAAAGGCAACACAGCATCACCTTATTTATCAAACTCAGTATATATTCCATTTGCAAAGTGAGCAGTCTTTTATTAGATTCACAACATGTGTAAAATGCAGTAATTCTCAGCTACCAATTAGGTCTCAATTCTCTTCTTAGTAAAAATGGATACTACATAAAATCTGTTGTTCATTTTTCAGGGGGACCCTATAAGACCCTCCAGTTGCCTCTATAGAGCAGCGGATGAAAAAGGACTTGTGTCTGTTTACACCTGCCTACTACCAATCAGATCCGATCCACCTAGATGGAGGAGAACGGATTCCAATTTGTTTGTTTTTGGCAGATTGGATCAGATTGGAGGTAGGCGGGTGTACACGGACACAAGCTTGTTTACATTTAGCTGCCAGTAGAGCATAGCGGGCTGTGTCCATGTCCACTCTACTTAAGCAGAGCAGACACGGACCTGTCATCCACCCACTCTGCTCTTCTCAGCAGGGGATCAGTGGACAGATCCTATGGTGAGCAAGCAGAGTCCACCCAGTGTCAGCCCTGTGTGAAAGAAGCCTAAAGCATTTTGTAACCAGCCACATGCATCTTTTTATTATGGAACCGTGGCAGATTTAAATAAGAAACTGTTAGAGTAACAAAGAAAGTTAATTTTGTCACTCTAATAAATAAAAAATACTAGGAATAAATATCTAGTGAAATGTAAAGACAATAAAAATAACAAAGACTATAAAAGTACATATTACAGCCCCAGGAAACTTCAAGTTGACTTCAGGTATCTTGCGTCTTACATTAAGAGGGTATTTTCCCTTTTTTGTCACAGTTCATTGTGTTTCAGTGTTATGAATTTTATTAATACCTTCCATGTGAAACCACAATGAAGACAACCTATGAAAATTCTGCTCAAATCATAGAGAAACATGACTTCTCGCAAAATAGTTTATAACTGTTATGGAATTAGCTACTGAAACGATTAGCAAGTTTTTCAAAAACTGCATTTGCAAATTGTTCTGCATTTTCATATTTCACATTTTTTTGCAAGCACTTTTTAGCATGGTAATTTATCCTGTGTGTGAAGTCCCCAACTAAGTAGGCTCTAGTCAAACATAATGATTTTGCATGTAATGTCACCCAGGGGACACCGCAGGACTCTAAAGTTAATATTGGCTTTCATTTTGTGGCCCTGGTTTTATCGTTGACACTATTCCTATAGCTGCCAGTATCATTAGTTTCCGCAAATCAGTGTTTTGGCTTTAGACAAAGCTCTCTTTCTGACCCCACTGCACCCTTTTCTGCACACACTGAAAATTAAAGAGAAGGTTTAAAACACAGAGTCATGTGAAAGGAGACTACAGTCCTGAAGGAAACATTGAGAGGTGCCTGAGAAATTAACCAGTTTACGACCGCCCGCCGCAGATGTACTGCGGCAGGCAGCCGCTCCCAGGCAAATCGCCGTACATGTACGGCAATCGCTCTCGGGAGGCTAGGGGGCGAGCGCCCCCGCTCGTCAGCAGGGAACTCCGATGCAGGGGGCAGGCAGCTTCGATTGCCGCCAGACACCCGCGATCGTTCCCCGCTAAGAGAGAAGAACAGTCAGTTGTTGTAAACACAGATGACCGTTCTTCTCCCTGTAATGATCATATAGCCCCTGTAATTCTTCTATATACGATCACATGTCTCTATGGTCATTTTTAGAAGCCACGCCCCCACATATTTTTTGCCATCTATGTGTCAGTGAGAAAATTTCCCTTACCTTTCTTTTCCATACCCAAAACTGGAAGTGAGAGAAAATCTTTCAAAAGTAAGGGAATGCCTGGTTGTCACAATGGTTACCAGAATGAGTGCCCCCATTGGAAGATTTTCCCTCTTTTCATGTTTTAGTGACAACCCAAAATGTGGGATTTTCTTTAACTTTTGGTGATAACAGTAAACAGGATAAACAGAGAGAGTGAATCTCCTTAACAGGAACATAGACCTCACAGGTGATCTAATCCTACACTCCACTCCATCCCAAAACAAAATTAGTGAATGTCGCTTGCTTACTGTTGTACCAACAGCATTTCGTACAGAGAAGACTTGTCACACCAGCTGGCTATCTGTGTGTTGGGAAACCACTAATTCTGTGATATAACCCCTCAAACTTCTCCTCCCTGTGCTGCTAGGAGCCAAAGATCTGGCCATGTAAAGCTAGGTGATAAGGACATTTGGACTTCATAGGAGAATTTGTCCCAACAGGTTAGGAAAAAAGGCGCCGTGGAAGAGTTAGGATAAAAAAATTAACTTGCTTGGAAATGGACTTTAAACCAGGTTTCCATGTTTAGTTTTCCTATAAAAAATGTTGTTTGGGCCAGCAGGCTCCAATTGATTGTTATAGAAGGTTCTGAATGCTGTGAGTCCAGTAATGCACTGCAACAGCTTGTACTGCATATAGTAATGTGTCCTGTGTTCCAGCCAAGTACTACTCACATCCCTTGTATGGCCAGAAAAAAAATGAGAGGTTATGCAGTATTATCAGCCATTCAGGGAGCTCCTAACGTATTTATCAATGAATACAAGGTGTTCCCCAATTAGCTGATGTAAAGCTTGTGATATAAACTGTCCACCTTTTCACTTCAGACATTTTTATTTTCACCTGGTGATCCAGCCAGTAACACACTTCTTGTATTAGGGTGGCTGAACTTCACTGGATGAGCAACAGAGCCACCTTTGGACAGCACCATTGTCAGTCTGGGGAGGGGATAGTATTAGATGCAGTAGCAGATTTAGATAGACTTAATTAACATATTAAAGCCAAACTCCAGGTATCATTTATTAATTAGTTATAGCAGCTTTTTTTTTTTTTTCATTTTGGGTTAAAAGTTTTACATAAAGGAATAAAAGCTGACCATTGCCACTATTAAATGGTTTGTATCAACACTTAGGCCCCATCACACACGGAGTTCGCCAGCGTTTTTCTCAGCGGGGGGATCGATCCGCCGATCCCCCGCTGAGCATGTGGATGACAGCTGTGTCTCCACGCTGTGTGCGGAGACACAGCTGTCAGGTCCTCATTCTTCTCTATGGGAGAATTGGATGGGAACGGACCGTCTGTCCGTTCTCATCTGATCCGATCTGCCTGACGGATGGAAAATAGGGTTTTTATCCGTCCGGTTTTGATGGATCGGATCGGACAGGATCGGGTCAGACATGTCCCTGCTGACATCCGATGCCCCAGAGAGATGCATGGGGCGTCCGTTCAGATCAAAAAAACTGACAGGCGGATCTGAACGGACTCCGCATGTGAAAGGGGCCTAAAGCCCCGTACACACGATCAGATTATCGAACGATCCGTCGTCCGTTTTTTGTGGCATGCTAGTCTGATGTGGAAAGTGAAGAGGTTATTTTCATACGAATTTTCCCGTACGACAGAATTCTACTTCAGAAGTGATGTCATGTGTTGGATTGCTTTGTATGTGTTCTTTCATCTGTGAGCATGCCTAGTCTTGCTCTTAAGATTTTTTTCCGTCTAAATTTGTACTAATGAGATGAAAATCGGACTTTGTATTACGGACGACAAAAATTATATAGCCTGCGCATCAGGATTTTGTCAGCCGAAAAGTCGGAGTTGGCTGTCGAAAGCACCATACTAACAATCCGAAAATCGGCAGATCGGTCGTCGGACAAATTTTCCCTACAGATTTTCTTATTGTGTGTACGGGCCTTTAGTGCCGGTTCACACTAGGGCGACCTGTGAGGCGACCTGGTCGCCTCACAGGTCGCCGCCGGTCGCCTCCCATAGGGAAGCTGCGGACCCGTTCTAATAGGAGCGACACAAGTCGCTCCGACCTAGAAAAAGGGTCCGGAGCTTCTTTGGGGCGACCAGGAGGCGACCGCCATAGACTTCAATGTTATGAAGTCTGTGGCGGCCGCTCCGAGGTCGCGGCGTGCTGCTCGCACCGCGACCTCGGAGGTCGCGGTGCGAAGTAGCGTCGCTGCAATGTGAACCGGCGCTTAGGGGTTGATTTACTAAAACTGGGAACTGCAAAATCTGGTGCAGCTGCGCATGGTAGCCAATCAACGTCTAACTTCAGCTTGTTCAACTAAACTTTAACAAAAAAAAAAAAAAAAAACAGCAAACTGATAGGTTTCTATGCACAGCTACACCAGATTTGACACTCTCCAGTTTTATTAAATCAACCCCTATAACTGCCACGTGTGCTGGAGCCTTTGATCTGTTAAAGGATTACCAGGTGAATATAAAGGAACAAAAAATCCTAAAAAAGAAAGCTAGCCACTACATCTAAGGATTAGTAAGGAGTGATATGTAAACTTTTTGCTTTTGGATTTAATATTGGTTTAGGCTTTCTGCTTGAAAAGTAATAAGATGTGGCAGACCTGGGCCAGTAAAGCTGCGAGAGCAAACCAGCTTGGCTAAGAGTTCAGTTGTTGTCCCTCTAAATATGAAAAGATTCAGAATTATTTTGGACACAAGGGAAAAAGCAGTCTGATATAACCAAGAAATGTTTTCAATATATCAGTCTGCAAGCTAAATTTCCCCTGACAATTACCCAGAAAATGGTTACGCAATGGTGTATTGTTTACTGTATACTGTGGTTTCAAGTAAATACATAGACACTGTGTCACAAGAGAACAAGGGCTTAAGCCTCGTACACACGCGTCAAAATTTGGCAGGGAATTTTCGTCCGACGACCGATCTGCCGATTTTCGGCATGTTAGTATGATGCTTCCGACAACCGACTCTGACTTTTCGGCTATAAAAGTTTTTGTCCGCCATCAAAACACGGCCGATTTTCGTGCAGTCAGTACAGATTTAGACAGGGAAAAATCTAATGAGCAAGTCTGGGCATGCTCAGAGAAGAAAGAACACAAAGAAAGCAAACCAACACATGACATCACTTCTGAAGTAGAATTTTGTTGGGCGAGAAAATTCGTGTGCAGTCTAGGCGCATTCCAACCAACAAAACACAACTCTGGACAAAAGACGGACGATCGGTCGGCCGATAATCGTTGCGTGTGTACTAGGCTTTAGGTTCTGACTCACCATTATGGAGCATAGTTGCCTGGTAAAACCGATACTTCACTAAGCATTCTTTATGCCTAACACAGCCTCATAACCATAGTGAAAAAAAACACCTTTTGCATTAACAAAAAAGAAGAGCTCTGCTGCACTCTGTGTTGAATATATTGTAAAAACTCACAGAGGTCACATATTTTTTTTATCATCTGACTACAGCAATTTGACATCTGATTGTTTGTTATATGTCACTGCACTTTTCCCATAGTTTTTTTTTCACAATGAAAGCACAACAGCTCTTTCTGAAACACACCATCCCTAGAACCCATTTATAGAAGCACTAGGCTGGTATAGCCAAGTGCCCCTCTTCCTACAGGATAGTTTCCATAATCGGCAAACACCCCTGTACAGGATGTCCCTATGAGGCAGTAGGCAGCCCAAAAGTTGACTTAGTAGGTGGCCTGCAAAGTGCATCACCATTTTAGCCTATTGCAGGAAAGTTTTATTGTACATGTTGCCTTGTTACCAGTTTGGAGAGCTAAACATATTCTTATTCGAGAGGCAATTTTTATAAAATGTAAAGCTTTAGACACATTATTAACTCATAGTAAATCATTACCATTTCAATCCTATTTGCCTACACAATCAAGTTAATTAAACATGACTCCAAGCTTTTTTTTATTTATTTTTTTATTTTTATTTTTGATCTTTCAAACTTGCCAAAAACTGTTGGCAGTAGGGGAAGAAATGGGTTTGGAAAGTGGTATGGTAAACCATACTCTCTTCTGGTGAGAGACATATGCCATAGTGGTCATGCTTGAAGAAGAAGTACAAGACTGCCAAATGCTGCAAATGTTGGTGGCCAGTTTTAATTTTTTTGTCCTTGTTCCATTTGGAAGACATAAATGTCAAACATTTTTACAGTGAAGATCTTTTACTGTTATGTTTTCACTTTTTTATTTATTTATATTATGAACGTACCACTTTCTTGCTGCATCAAGGTTATCAACTTCCAACCGCTATGTCAATCCAGAGGGACTGGTGTGTATTTCAGTTATTTACAGACAAGGATGTTGTACTTTGGGGAACCGTCTCAAAGAACCTGACTCAAGTATTTACTGGCCTGTTTTCTGTTTGCTTGTTTTCCCCAATAGTCAGCTCTGTTACTTTTAACTCATAGGTTTATGTTTGTAGAGCAATGTGACCTTTATTTCTTTATTCTGTTAAAAGTAAGCCTGTATTTTTTTAGGAAGAGAAACCAGAAAATAAAAATAATCTTTATTTATTTGCTTCTAGCTGTTGCTTTTGCACTTAGATGTTAAAGATGTTTTTGATGCTATTGAAATGTATGCTTTTACTACTATTCTTGTTCCATTACTACCAACACCTGGCAATATGCAAGGATAGCAGACACAGCCTTTTGATCTCCCAGTTTCCACTAGCAATGGGTGCTAAATGGTTAGCACTCTTCATTTACAATACTGGGATCTTAGGTTTAATTTCCCCATTGGCATTGTGTTTGTGTTGGTTTCCTCTGTGCTCCAGTTATCTCCAACATTCTAAAGGCCTACTTATAGTTTTTCCAGCTTGGTGCATTTGTTTGCACAGAGGTTGTAGGGATGTTCGAACGTTGTTGGAGTTATGGGCCATACACACTATAATATTTTCTGAAGACTTTTTCCTTTAGATTTACCAGAACCAGATAATATGAGGTCAAACCTAAACCCTTTCAATTTGAATGCAATCTGGCAGGCCCTTGCACTACATAGAAAAGATAAATCTGAAGGAAATCTAACCACAAAAGTTGGATAGGGTGTATCCAGCTTTAGAGCCTGAGAAGGATAGTTGGAAAGCTCTTCAGAATGTATGTGCGCTATGTAAAAGCAATAAAAATAAATACATGATCCTCCTAGATAGAGCTGAACATTACACCAAACTATGGCAACCCTGTGTACACCACTTCCTATCCCCCCATTTCGATGAGACCCTCTTACTTCCATGACGCAATTACATCCTCATCACCCCGGATGCTCAAGACTGATTGTTGGGATGGTTATGGAGCAGGACTCTGGGACCTTTCTCCCTTTCAAGCAAAAAATAATAAAAAAAATAAAAACCTGCTATCCAAAATTGATGGATATAATGGACATAAAAGCATGATTTGTACTTTCTACCCTCCTAGACCAACTGCGTTGTTCTTTCTACCTCCTATCCCTGTGGGCTGGCTAAAATGGGAATCAATCGGGGGGTGTGTGTGATCCCTGCGCTGTCTGAGATGGCTAGAGACTCCCTGCTGCAGCGCCACTGGGACTGTTACTAAGGCAGTGAATAATATGATTCTAAGGGTAGTGGTGCGCTTCAGGGATAGGCTCTAATGAATTTCTATTTGGGTTGGTGGCAGTGATGTGTACAATTCTTGCTATCAAAGTGCTCCACGTGATAAATATGAAATTTATGTTTTTAAATAATTCGGTGATAAAAGTGCAAATGTATTAATAAAATCAATCAATGTCGAGAATATCTTAAAATAAATAAATATATGAGTACGGTGTGTATCAATGAGTAAATAAATAAATAACAATCGGAGTGCTACTTCTTTACCAGTGATATCAATAAATAAATAAATTCAGTGTTGGTCTTCAATCTGATTCATAAACAATAAAACACATATATATTGTGCTCAAAATAAAGTGCTCCATGCAATTTTCTATTAAAATGGTGCTAGAAAAAATATCTGTGAATAATTCAATTGCGATCCTTCAAATATAAATATTAAAATGAAATAGTCCAAAAGAAGAAGATTATATAGAGTAATCCAAAATGGCTTGTGTGAATACGTTCCTCTCTTATATCCGTGCTTCACTCATGCAATTAAGTGACTGTGATCTCCTTCACCTTGTGTGTCACCTCTGAGTGCTCTAGCCTCTCACCTTATCGGCAAGATAAATTTGCCTTTTGGTATTTATCCAGGCTCAACGAAAGACTCACTTTCTCTCAATCCCGGTCCTTTCTTGCTCAATGGAGCTGCTTTCTTGTTTCGATCGTTTTTTGTACTATCCTCTTTGTCCGATCTTTAGTGTGCCTCAGAGACAAAGACTATTCATGGTGCAGTATATCCAACTCATTTATTAAAATATAAGGATTTACACTTACAATTTAGGCATAATGCTTCAGCATGTAAACAAAAAACCAGCCGCCGCTGTGGAGATCGGGCTCCGTTGTAACGTCACTTCCGGCTCCTCCGTTACAACGGAGCCCGATCTCCACAGCGGCGGCTGGTTTTTTGTTTACATGCTGAAGCATTATGCCTAAATTGTAAGTGTAAATCCTTATATTTTAATAAATGAGTCGGATATACTGCACCATGAATAGTCTTTGTCTCTGAGGCACACTAAAGATCGGACAAAGAGGATAGTACAAAAAACGATCGAAACAAGAAAGCAGCTCCATTGAGCAAGAAAGGACCGGGATTGAGAGAAAGTGAGTCTTTCGTTGAGCCTGGATAAATACCAAAAGGCAAATTTATCTTGCCGATAAGGTGAGAGGCTAGAGCACTCAGAGGTGACACACAAGGTGAAGGAGATCACAGTCACTTAATTGCATGAGTGAAGCACGGATATAAGAGAGGAACGTATTCACACAAGCCATTTTGGATTACTCTATATAATCTTCTTCTTTTGGACTATTTCATTTTAATATTTATATTTGAAGGATCGCAATTGAATTATTCACAGATATTTTTTCTAGCACCATTTTAATAGAAAATTGCATGGAGCACTTTATTTTGAGCACAATATATATGTGTTTTATTGTTTATGAATCAGATTGAAGACCAACACTGAATTTATTTATTTATTGATATCACTGGTAAAGAAGTAGCACTCCGATTGTTATTTATTTATTTACTCATTGATACACACCGTACTCATATATTTATTTATTTTAAGATATTCTCGACATTGATTGATTTTATTAATACATTTGCACTTTTATCACCGAATTATTTAAAAACATAAATTTCATATTTATCACGTGGAGCACTTTGATAGCAAGAATTGTACACATCACTGCCACCAACCCAAATAGAAATTCATTAGAGCCTATCCCTGAAGCGCACCACTACCCTTAGAATCATAAAATGGGAATCACTTTCAAATGACACAACCATACAATACACCCTGATTCTGGGAGTGGACAGGTTGAAATAAACAGTTTTCACGATCAACATTAATATCCTAAAACCAACAATAAGAAGAGCACATTAAACTGTCTCCCTATTAAGATAACAACTATGTTCTGGGTTAATGGACCCACTTGGAAATATATAGTATGGGTAGTAGTGTGTGCCACCTGTCTTTCCCTGCTTTAGGCAAATATTTTTAATGGCTATGCAGAAACCTAACCCTAGAGAGAGGAGGATATTCTTGAGTAAAGGTTTTGAAACTGATAGGAAACATCTGCAGTACAGAAAGACATGTAAATTAAAACCCTGCCCATCCAGACAAAATTGGCTGGGGGTAGGGGATGTGGCCTGGTCATGTCATATAGTGGGGATAAATACAACTTAGGCATTGGTACAGTCTCCTCACAGTTATGAGTAAAACATTCAAAAGGGGAAATTTATAACAACAGAACGAGCCATAGGTACCAAACCTATGGTATGTTTTATAAACTATTCCAAAAGGTGAAGGAACCTGGGAAACACAGCATTGCACCTTTGTATTGTTTTTTTAAGCCAAGGCTTAAAACAATCCAGGAAGCAGTTCTTTTGCATGACACGCTTAGATATTATAGCAGAAAGCCAAAGCATAGGGGAGGTGGAAATAATCACACCACACAACTGTCAAGAATAACTTTTATAGCAATGTTTCAGTGAATGAAATGAATGCATACCACACTGCTGTACGACTATAGTCATCTGATGTCCTTATGTATCCTCAGATAAAAATTTGGCAGTGGCAGTAAGACTAAAGTCAGAAGGGTGATTCTGCCACTATAGACAAATCACTGGTAGGGGTCTGCCTGTCTGTCCTCATGCAATCGTTCCCTCTGTAGAAAAATGCAACAAGATGTCACTCTTTTGCTTGCCTGGATGCTGATCCATATCGATCAATAGTAAAGAGTGCAACATCCTGCTTCCTCAAATACAAAAGGAGTGATTATATAAGGACAAACAAGCACCCTACCAGCAATTCTGCCCCTGGCAATTTAGACATATCACAGGAGGCAGAATCGCTAGCAGCAGAAGTTGACCATCTGATATCAGCTTAAGGCTGGCCATACCCCAGTAGAATTTCATTTGAAAACTTTCATTTTCAGAACATTCCTTTGATTTTCTAATGCTCAAAAGAACAGCTTTTCACAATTTCAAGCAAAAGGTTCAAAGAAAATGTTACTGGCTAGCATTAATTTGCTTGGGTACGTTGATTTACATGTAGACATTCATAGGAAGTCGATCATTTGAACTTTTATCAACTGAAACTGTGCAATGTAAATTTCATTCCTAATTATAAAAAGTCAATAAAGTTCATTGGCTGTTTTATATGGTGACATAGTTTATCATCAGAGAATAACAATATTATTTGAGCTTCTTTTACTTACTAGGAAGCATTATATATTACGTCACTGATATAGTGCTCTTTTCCTCTTAGGCATACTAGCATTCTGGCTGAATACAGTTCACTGAGCAGTATCTTCGCAGTTCCAAAAGAATGCTTGCCAGGTGCAGCTGACCCCGGGACACCAGCAGCATACACATTAGGAAGAAGTACTGTGACATTGCTTTTTTAAAAGCTTCACATTTACTGCTTTATTTTTCAAACATTTATGGTTTATTAGAAAGAATATTTATATACACTTTTACAAGACGGTACCAAATTAATGAGAGAGACTGGATGCAGATGTTATATACTGTACATTATGTACTCACAACTGTAAATGATAAAGATATTCAAATTTACGGAGCAATTCATAATAAAAATGTTCATAAATATAATTACAACATTTTCCAAACTGCTTTACAAATGGAGTATAGCAGATGTATCCAGTTAGCAATAAAGAACATAACTGTAGAAGAGAAGAGAAAAAAAACAAAAAACAATTACTATAAATTCTACAAATCACGTATGCAGAATTGTCATAGGTGAAGCACACAAATTCAGGCATGTACTGTATGTGAGTACAGAGGGCAAATCTTAGGGAGCAGCTGACACTAGAGGACCCTTAAAATGTACCCGCGTCCAGGCTATGGACATGCAGCACATGTCATATAAAAGAAGTCCTCACTGACCTATGTACAGTAGTTGCATGTGCTGTGCTCCAAACTATAGCAACAAAATTCATTCAGGGTCCATTCACACTAGCGCGACTTGTCAGGCGACTTGGTCGCCTGACAAGTCGCGGTAGGACGCTCGCCATTGAATAGTACAGGACCCGTTCTAATAGGAGCGACACAAGTCGCTCCGACTTACAAAAAGGGTCCTGTACTACTTTGGGGCGACCTGGAAGCGACTTGAATTGACTTCAATTATATGAAGCCTGTGCAAGTCGCGCCGAGGTCGCGGTGCACGCTGTGCACCGCGACTTCACAGGTCACCCCACAAAATCCTGTCGCGGCAGTGTGAATGGGCTGTTAGTGTCTCCTATTAGAAGTGACTTGGCATTCTGTCATCCTTCTGATCTCTAATGTGTCCGTAGCTTGGATAAGAGAGCACAGGGGGAATGTTTGGACAGCAGCATAGTTGGTCTAGGGGAGGGGAGTGCTAGATGTACTAGCAGATTAACATACACTAACAAATTGAAGCCAAACTCCAGCTAATACTTTATAAGTAGTTACAGCAAACTGTTTTTTCCTCGTGGGATAAAAGTTTTACAGAAATAAAAAATATCTGATCATTGTAAGCACCCCTGCTAGTGTTAAATGGTTTGTCTCACTCCTGTAACTGATACGTTCTGCTGGAATGTTTGTTCTTTTAAAAAACAACAGACCTACTGCCTGGGTCACCAGGTGAAAACAGAAGAAAGAAAGTCTTTCCCTTTTCAATGGAAACCTGACGCGATTAAGTAGTTAGGCATCCAACTGACAGTGTGTCTCTCAGACTTATATACAAAAAAACATGTACCCATTCTACATGCCATCTCTAAAGATTTACGTAGGTGGAACAGACCCTCTTTTTCATGGTTCAGACGTGCGGTCATTTTAAAAAAAAAACATCCTTCCCTGTTTCTTGTATATTTCACAAACAATTCCCATTAAACTCCCACCAACCTTTTTCCAGGCCTACAAACGTAAATGTGTAAATGTTCTCTGGCAACAGAAATGTTTGAGGTTAAGCTAGAACCAAATAACAAGCCCCAGGACAAAGGGTGGAATTAGTTTACCTAATCTCAATAACTACTACTTGGCTAGCCACCTGTCCAGAATAGTAGACCGGACGGTACAATCAAAGGACTGGGTGCGCCTTGAATGTTTTTTATCTTTAGTACCATTAGGGTCGACCCCATGGCTTCTACCCTGCCACATTCCTCTCATTCTAAAGGAACACCCTCTGATTGGCCCGAAACTAAGCAGCTTCAGGGAAGTTTGTGTAAAACTACAGCTTTCATTAAACCCAGGTCCCCTAACGTCCATTCAGTTTAACCCAGCCTTTCTTCCGGGGATGTCCACGTGATTTTTGGCAAACATTTGACCACACTCCAAGGTTTTGGCTCATCAGTGCTTTCAAGATGGTGCACTTTTAGATCTTCCCACTCTGACCACAGGTATGATAGGAAACTCTTTCCATTACTAGTCCTATTTCTAAATTTGTCACTTCTTACAAGACATTGACTGCTCCAAATGTTTTAAGACCATTTACCTCATATGAATCACTATGCTCCCAAACTTCATCTCAACGACATGTGATCTCTACAATACATAACACGCTTTTTTCATCCACACCCTCTAATTTAGGGAAAGCATGTCAGGCGTGGGAAAATGAATTACAATTGGAACTTTCCAAAAACCATTGGGAACATATCTTTACCCTCGCTTATAAAGGGTCCAAAAATGTCACGATACAAGAAAACAACTATAAGATCTTAACTCGTTTTTACCGAACACCAGTTCTGCTCAACAAGTTCAACCCTGAAACGTCCAATAAATACTGGAGGTGCTCGAGAAAACCCAGAACATTCCTGCATATTTGGTGAACTTGTACCTCAATGCAAGCATTCTGGGCTCAAGTCCACAACATTATGACACATGTCTCCATCCAACGTTTAGAGCTCACACCAGCACAACTCCTACTCAATCACTCAACTACACCTACACATTCCTACTTTAAATCCTTAGCTTTCCATATGATCAATGGGGCCAGACTCTGTATTCCATCACACTGGGGATCACCTCATACCCCGACCATACCAGAATGGTTCAAACGCATAAACAAAATAGCAGGGATGGAAGAATTATTTGCATAGCTAAGGATACTTCTTTCAAATTTTCACGCACATGGGTCTGCTGGTTTCACTTTCAGACTACAGAAAAGTACAAAACTTTACTAGGACTTGACCTTAGCAGCTCCCCAAATAAACAAAAACAATGAGCTACGAAATTTACAATCAAGCTTTACCCCCAACTACAGACGTTGGACCTCCCGCCCCTACCCAGGGGATGTGTCTGGGAAGTTCTTCCTCCAGGAAGACTACTACTCTAGACACATACAAGAACTCTTAATATATATTTTTCAATCTGTAAATATGCCTCTTCATTGAAGACATAGCTCTGTCTATCGCAAAGACCAAGGAGGAGATCTCATTATCTTTCCTGCCTAACCTGCATATTCCCATTTTCCTTATCAACTCCCTCCTAAACCTTTATGTATACCCCTTTAAAACACCTTATTCTATCCCTTCATGTATCATAATAACATCTCATGACATCTGATTGTAACACTTCAAACTTTTTCCTTATGAATGGAAGACCCTCTAAGGATTGGGCTCTCGTCCGATCACTCAACTAGCCAAGCCTAATTATATTCCCCCCAGGTTATTTATTATTACAGAAATGGGGCTCCAGTATAATGTTCAATACCGTTTCTGATGACTTTCTATTATGGTAGAATCCAATCTAGTTTTTATTTTTGACTACATACCAAAGTGCAGATTGCTTTATGTTTGAGATGTTATCACATACAGAAGGTGTATATAATATGCTTCAATGTGCTTCAATGTGCTTTTTACCATAAACCGATGATCTGTATGTATGTCACTACTGTGTATTGTTCCTTTTTTTTAATAACAAATTGTGTGGGGAAAAAAAAGCATAAAAAATGTAATTAATACAACCATCAAGTCTAAGAATTGTTAAGCTGCGGTATAATAAATATTTGCTTTTGTATTTAATACCATTTTACCAAGAATATATTCACGGTTGTCCATTTTCTTGCCGTAAAACATGTTTTTTCCTGCATGAAAATGCATTTTTAGCACTGATCCAATTCATTCTATATTGCTGATTCAAATTGAACTATAAGGGGCCAATCACATCTAAGCATGTTTGTTATCAGATGCACTGCACTGCATGCACATAGGTTTAAATGAGCCCTCAATGTCATCCTGACAACACCTTTGGTATATAGGAAATTTTTAGTGAAATTAAACAGCACTAAACTCAGGCAGCAGAATGGTTGCCATTGCTGTCTGATATTTCTCTTCTGCCAGGAAGAATGCAAGTAAATAATAAGAAAATAAGTAATCTCTGAGAGATGTGGCTACACTACTATACCAAGTCAAGTATGGTGATTCACATTGCTACAATGCACACTGGTGACTTGTTCTTTTAAAGAAAAGCAGGTATCTTACAGAAAGAGAGCTGAAGTGTAAGCAGCTGGAATAAATGACATTACTGGCAGACAAGTTACAGAGGTGGTACTGTATATGCGGTAGAACAAAATAGGATATTCTGCTGCCTGAAGCTGGCAAACATTAATGGCCTGTGAGAGACTTTAGTGGTTTGTTGTGCTTTCCAATCTGCTTGAGGAAAATACAAGTTTGAACCAATTTAGTTTCTACACAAAAAATACAGTCTTGCATGGACCAAGAGTACAAAAGACATTAATATTCTAGGTTCTCTGTTAGGTCAACAACAAAACACAATTTTTGTATGATTCTTTGACACATCATAGTGGTCATTTCCACTCTTTGACCAATAAAATGTAATGTAACTATGTAAGATGGGCATCAAAGGGGAAGTTTTTAATCTGTATGAGTTCCCAATGGGAAGGTTTCCCTGTATTCTTATTCTTGTGACAGAGGATCAGAAGGACAACATGCGATAATAAAACTCCCCAATGAACACAGAGAAAACAGTAGGGTAAAGTGTGGACATGCTAAAGCTGTTAAAGCTGATTATTTCATCCACCATCTGTAAACCTCCTCCTCCCAACCCCAACTAATCACTTGCATTTAAAAAGAAAACCTAAATACCCCTTTACTCACCTGAATATGGTGTTGTTCCAGTCCTGAGTCCTCTCTCCTATTCCTTTTACAGGAATTGGGGATCCTTCTTTAAAGGTCCTGCCACTGCCGGAATGACACTTCCTACTGGTTTTCCAGTGCTGGGATCTCTTGAGAAGAGAGTCAAGGTGAGGAGACTGTCAGGGACTAGCTAAGTGGTCAAAAAAGCAGCGTTGTATTACAGGTTCTCAACACCTGAAATTGGTGCTGGCAAGGGATTCGGACACCTGACTTTGGTGAGTATAAAAAGCTTGGCGAAGTTAACAAAAAAAAAGGCTGAGTGGGTTAAAGTTTGCCAGAGATGGCCATTAAAATTTTCTGGTGTCAAAGGAATAAAAAATGATCATAGATATCCTTAATAGAGTCACAAACAGTAATATATATATATATATATATATATATATATATATATATATATATATATATATACCAAAATACATTTTAATTCTTCTCCGCTCTATTTAAAACAAACAAAAAAGGAAGCTCCAAGTACGAAGACTTTCAGGTATGCCATTCTAACATAGAAGAACAAACTTCATCATACGTGTTTTAATGCCACTTTGTTAAAAGTTGCTAAACTGTAAACACATTCTTTGTAGGCTAATTGTATAATCATTTATAAAAGTACAGTGGTATTTCCTGCAGTTTTGCAGTTAAATGGAGAAGATTGCAGACCATGAATGGACTGCAGTGCTTAAGAGACTAATTGGTTAATTAAATGTTGCAATTAAATGTTGTGTTGTTAAGGATGTGTTGCAAACTAGGCTACTTTTTATGGAAAATAGAGGAAAGTGCTCCCAACTGACTTCCTGCACGTATTTCACCCCTGTAAATGTCTCTTAATAGTAAATGAGGAAACAATTTCACCTAGAATATGAGGGGTACATTTCTTTTTTTTCTGGCACAGAAATAAAAACATTTCCTTTTTAGATGTTTCAGATAGTGTTGGTGTAGCAGTAGCACAGCGATAAAAAGATAAGCTGTGAAAATCTTTTTTTTTTTTTTAAAGTGTGTGACGGTTTAGTGGCAATGATCGTAGTTGCTCACATTAATGCAGTGGGAGCCAAAGGTTAAATGGAATGAATGAAGAGGCAGCAGTGGGGTTGTGCAAGGTTAGGATAGTGGTGGGGTTGTGCATGGTCAGTGCAATGGCAGGGTCATGCACAGTCGGTGCAGTGGCAGCGTCATGCATAGCTGGTGTAGTGGTGGTGCCATACTACTAAGTATATTAAAAAAGAATAGCGCACACATGCAAAATAAATGACTATCAAATATGAAGACAATCCATAAATAAATACATTTTTTTAATTTATGGATTGTCTTCATATTTGATAGTTATTTCTTTTGTATGTGTGCGCTATTCTTTTTTAATATGCATGTCGCTTGGTTCATAGCTGCACCAGCTTTAGAAATACATGTTCAGGGCTTGCTCCCCCAACTATTTGCTTGTTTATTATACTACTAAGAATCCCTAAACCTAGTGATCTTGAATGCAGAAAGTGCTTGTGCTTGTGTCCTGATACTGGGGCATTGTGGAAAGCTGGCCCTGTACTCTCCTGCTGTACATATTCAAGGCCATGGCCTTCAGCTGTAGCTTTTGGAGGGCTCAGAGCATTCATCCTCTTCTTCCTGTTCTCACTACCATATAATAATGTCAGAAATGTGGCAGTGAGGTACCACACATGAGCAGTAGTGACAGGCCTTTACTTCCACTATAATGCATGCTGGGTAGATGTCATATGATGTCCACCCAGAACTAGAACGGCCCCACGTGATCATCATTCTACTTTAGGCTGGGCAGAACTGGTTAAACAGGGGCATAGATAAGGGGGGGGGGGGTCAGGTGGGCCCAGCATCCTTCCAAAACGTCAAGTGTCCTACCCTTTTGCACAGAACAAAAACAAAGGCTGCACAGTACTCAAAGTGAGTGATTACTACACTGTTAGTGCAGTAGGCTGGCACCAGGCAGGCAGTGATTCACACAGAACATGGCTAGGCTGGGCTGACAGATCAATCTGCCTGAAGTCTAGCCCAATGGATCACAGTGACACTTCCCAGTGTCTGTAGTCCTGCCTATGGTCCTCTACACTATGTTTTCCTGCCACCGCTTTGTGACTTTGATATGGTCAGAGCCTGGCCTGGAGGACAGTACATGCAAGACTGGTAGCCTTCTGTGCCTGCACCCTGCCTCCCTTTAGCCTCACTTAGAGTGTCACTGTCACCGACCACCTACCGCTGTTGCCATACATAAGTAAGTAATTGCAGCAAAGACAGTGACTGCTTTAAATTCTGCTTACTGGCGCCCCTCAGCACTCAGCACCAAAACTGTCTGCTACTCACAGTGCCCTGGCCCTTTGTTATTGTATAAAAATGGATTGTTTTAAGCTGAAATGTTCATGTCCTTAATTGTAATAGTAAAATAGGGTAGTGACTTATCCAGTAATACAGGCTGTACAGCGCAAACAATGGCACTGATAATCCTTAAATACATAGCATTGATAATCTCTAATGACATGTTTTGTTCAGATTTAAGAAAAATCAATGTATGCTTGGTGCATTTTTCAGTAAATTTTTATTCTTTAATGGACTGAAAATTAAAAGAGAAGTGCAGGAATTAAAAAAAATAAATAAACATACACACTCACCTATATGGCAGCAGCATCAGTCCAATGCTGCAACTGTCCTCAAGACCGAGAATAGAGTAATGACATGACCACTGATCGCTCAGTTCTCAGGTCTTCACTGAGCAGAGAGTGGGGAGATGAATAACAGGACCAAGTCTTCCAAAAAAAAATTATAATACAAGGAGGCTTTTGCAGCTTTTTTAACTCTTAAGTGGTGTTATTGTCACCAACCTTTTTAATTTAGTTGCTACTGATGTTAAGGGAAATAGAAATATCTTATGAACTATGACATGTGATGTTTCTGTGGTGGATTCCATGATCGCAAAGAAGCATTGCAGAAGCTTTGGTACTGGAAGCAACCATCAGAAGAGCAAATTTCGGAATTAAAGACATTTAGCTGATGTTACAGTGATGACAATGAGGAGGAAAATAATTGTGTTGCAATATAGTATTGACTTACCCAATATAGGACAATACAATAGGAATGAGATTGTGCCTGATCTTCCCAGCTTCAAGTGAGAACAGTTCACAATGCCCTACTATGGATGAAAACTTTTCATGACTGAGGCCCTTGTACAATGTCTGCCAAATCCCATACTCAGAAATTGCTGAGAACCTGTAACAAGAGCAGCAGCAATGGTGGTAGTGCCCCATGCTACTTCCATGTGTAGTAGTCTATTTGGTGGCCTATCATAGCAGTCGACCCTCCTGCTCATCATCATCATCATGAACTGATTTTTTTCTACATATTCTTTTGACCCATCGTCAGACAGTTGGTATGTTTCTTTAAACACATCCTTCCCACACGTACCTCTCTGCCATGGTGGGATCTGCCAGCCCATCACTGCAACAATCATCAAAACCAAGGATTGTAATATATTTATATATATATATATATATACAAGTCTGCATTTCCACCTGCAGGGGGCATGCACGTGCTGCTGACGGGCCCTTTCCGCTGTGATAATTCACAGCAGAAGCTGATCTGTGGGTCCCGGGGACTCGTTGTCCTCCGGCACCCGCTGATTGTTGGTAAAACACGGAGAAATGATATATGCCCATGTAAACAAGGCTTATCTCAGTTCTGACAGGGGTAAAGGGGCAATCTTGTGTCTCTGCAAAGCAGAGAATAGAATCAATCTCTTCCCCTAGTAAAAGCACCACACTCTGTACACAAAAACACTGACTAGGCACACAGTTAACCCTTTGATCACCCTAGATGTTTAACCAGTTCCCAGCCATTGTCATTAATACAGTGATAGTATTTAACTGTATTAGTGTCACTGGTTCCTGCAAAGTGCCAAAAGTGTCAGTTAGTGTCCGATAGTCCAGAGCAATATTACAGTCCCGCTATAAGTCGCCGATCACCGCCATTACTAGTATAAAATAAATACAAATTCCACAAATAATGTATATCCCTTAGTTTGTACAGGCTTGCATAAACCAATCAATGTGCGCTTATTGGCATTTTTTACCAAAAATATGTAGCAGAATACATATTGGCCTATATTTATGAAGAAATTTGATTTTTAAAAATGTTTTATTGGATATGCTTGGATATGCAGAAAGTAAAAAATATAGCTTTTTTTTTTTTCAAAATTGTCGGCCTTTTTTTGTTTATAGCGCATAAAATAGAAAAAGTAGAAAACCCAGTGGTTACCAAATACCACAAAAAGAAAACTCTTCATTTGTGGGAACAAAATAACATACATTTTATTGGGGTACTCTGTTGCAAGACCGTCCAATTGTCAGTTAAATTAACCCAGTGCAGTTTTACACAAAATGGCCTGGTCATGAAGGGGGTAAATCTTCTGGAGGTTAAGTGGTTAATGAAAATTAGCAATGGGCTTGGGCGTGTTTGGATTGAGCCTGCCAGAAAGCCAGCACTGCACACCGCCAATCATAGGCAGCATGTGTATGAGTAGCTGCTGATCGGGAAATGCCTCACTGCCTATGATTGGCAGTGTGCAGTGATGGCTGCCTGGCGGGTTCAATCTGAACACGCCCGAGCCCATCACTTATGAACATCATAAACACTCTTTGACCTTGAGGGCCCCCAGGAAAAAAGTCTTCCCAAAATGATATAAAGCACATGATCTTGTCTGTTTTTAGTATTTTTACATACTGATAGTGTTATAATGTATAGCTCTTTATTAAAATATTGTCATGACCTACCGCTGTTTGAATCTCTGATTCCTTATTAAAAAAAAATAAAAATAAAAGTATGATAAAGGATAACTTCCACATGATGAGCACAAACATATGTATACCTCAGTACTAAATGAGAAATGTAAATTGACATTTACAAAAGACGATTGTGGAAAGATGCATTTGACTTAAAACCCTGTAAACTTCTTCAGTTTTTTTCTTTTGGGGTGGTGAATCACTGGTCATGAGAAAGGGCAGATAGGTATAGGGAAAGGCAAGCAAAATCACATGGTGAGCCTACCCAAGGTCACCAAGAACTAACAATGGTGCAAACATTTTTTTTTTTTTACCACTAACCATCACATTTTGAAAGTATTTACATTTGAGAGAGTTCAGTATTGGATTCTAGTTTCTTCCAAACAGTTCAATAATTTCTAGTTTTTTTTTTTTTTCATTGGCCAACATAAAATATGTCTAATAAAACGGAGGAAGATGAAAATTAGGTTTGATCAGGGCTTTTCTTCAGCTGAAACTTGGTAGAACTTCCACCATCTCTGGCTCAGACCCTCTCCACCCTGCTGAACACTATCACTTGTAAATGCAGAAGACTGGCTTCTATGTTTACAAGTGACAGCTTGTTTCCCAATTGTTCCCACAGATCTGACCTCCTGAGAGATTCCCACTGAGTGCAGGATGGGGACAAGGGAGATGCAGGTGCTGGGCAGATGCCGACAGCCCCACTGGATTAACTACAGCACTCTGTATACAGCACATCCATGAACACTGCACTCTGTACACAGCACACCCATGAGCCCTGCACACTGTATGCAGCACACCCATGAACTCTGCACTCTGTATGCAGCACACCCATGAACTCTGCACTCTGTATACAGCTCACCAATGAACTCTGCACTCTTTATGCAGCACACCCATGAACTCTGCACTCTGTATACAGCACACCCATAAACTCTGCACTCTGTATGCAGCACACCCATGAACTCTGCACTCTTTATGCAGCACACCCATGAACTCTGCACTCTGTATGCAGCACACCCATGAACTCTGCACTCTTTATGCAGCACACCCTTGAACTCTGCACTCTGTATTTTGCGCACCCATAAACTCTGCACTCTGTATGCAGCACACCCATGAACTCTGCACTCTGTATGCGGTACCATGAACTCTGCACACTCTGTATGCGGTGCACCCATGAACTCTGCACTCTTTATACGGCTCACCCATGAATTCTGCACTCTGTATGCAGCACACCCATGAACTCTGCACTCTTTATGCAGCACACCCTTGAACTCTGCACTCTGTAAGCAGCACAACCTTGAACTCTGCACTCTGCATGCGGTGCACCCATGAACTCTGCACTATGTATGCGGTGCACCCATAAACTCTGCACTCTGTATGCAGCACACCCATGAACTCTGCTCTCTGTATGCAGCACACTCCTGAACTCTGCACTATGTACATAGCATACTACCAAACTCTGCATGCAGCCAACCCCTGCACTCCTGGGATTTAATGCCCCTTTAAGACTCTCTCACTGTTAGCGAAGTTTGAACACACCCACTATTTGATTCGGTTTGGAGGGTGTGTGTGTGGGGGGGGGGGGTTTTGGGGGGTTGTGGCTGCGTTCCTGCACCCATTTTCTAAGAAAAAAAGCCCTTGGTTTGATAATGGTAAACACAGGCATACCTCAGCTTTAAAATGAGAAAAGGGATCATGGCATGTTTTGTACAGACGGATTGTTTTGGGTTAGGCTTTGTTACACAATGTTCTAGGAAAATGACAAAATTAGTGATTGGAACTAATATTCTATGATTATTACAGCTATTACTGCAAAGTACTAACATGCAAAATATTTGGTTGACTGTGCTCTAGAGGTAACAGTACAATTTTACATATCTGAATTTATGTACTCAAACACTAAACACACACATTTATGTACATTCAGTTGCTGTAAACATATTTCTTAACCTAACTTATTCCAGTTCAGAAAAAAAAAGGCTTATGAAAATAAGATTACTGCATATTGTTTTATATGCAAACAAGGTTTAACACATAATGCAATAAAATTTTTCTTATTTCTTTTATGACAAAAAGTACTTTCCTTATACTCTTTCATTTTGTAAAGGAAGAAATGCTTCCTAGGGTTATAAACAATGTTTACTAATAATGAGATGTTGTCCTTGTAAGTTTCACTTTGATGGATGCCCATTGTTTCCTTTCAAATGACATAATTCTACAGGGGGAAACAAAACAAGCCTTGTATACACCATCTGAATTTTTTATCTCAACAAACAACTATGATTTGCTGACAGTAAACTAAAATATATATATATATATATATAAAAAGTACATTTCTACTGCACTGCTAATAAAAATTGGTATACAAAAATGACAGTACAAAAAAGCAAGCAAAAAGAAAAGACAGAAAAAAAAAAAAAAGATGTACCTTTAGCTTGTTTAGATTCTTGAAAGAGAATCTTAGAATTATAAGGTCATACTTAGGTCTGTGCTTCCAAACCTTTGAAAGAAAAATGTCAACAATTCTTGACTTTGCAAGGATCATCTCAATGCATAATTTATTTTCTAGGATTTTTTGAATAGAGCGCGGTTACACAGAGAAAATTAAGTTGAATGTGATTTCTACTTCAGAAAAAATAATTCAGCCAAAACATAGAAAGCTGACTGTTGAGAAAGACGCAGTTTGTAAAATTATTCCAGGATGTGAAAAGAACAAACCCACCTGCAAGAATAAATGCAGAGGATCCAGCAGTTTTAGATTCTATCATCTTGCAGGAACAGAAGCCACAGACAGTATGTCATGGGATATACAATTCTAAATGATCATTCTGCTGGAGTCACCATGGCAAGTAAAAGCAGCAAGAGTCCTTTTTTCACTTATACTTGTGGTACATTAGGGGTTCGGTTCACCTAGGGCAAATAGGTTGTTCACTCTGCAAGGGACAGTTCTCTTTGCAAGGATATTTTCCCCAGAGCTGTATGGTGAAATTTCACTTTTTACAGAATACCAAATCATGTTCAAAGAAAAAAAAAACTGCATTCTTGCTTGCACATGATTGGATAATGGATGTCAGCAAAGCTTCCTCTCATTTACTAAGATCTTTAGAAATTTCCCTTGCAATGATTACAGTCTATGTGCCTTTAGTAACTCACTCCCTAGGTGTCCTGAATTGGCTTCATTTACTTTTTTTATGGACGGAAAGAAGTCAGAAATGGTGGCACAAATAGCTTTTACTGCATTTGTCATCACACCTTAAAAAAAAAAAAAAAAAAAAAACCTAACATCAATATTACCACAAAATTGAATGCTGCACCTTAACTTCAACCTAACCTGTAAACATAACCTCCCAACCTGAACGTTTCACCAAAAATATAAACCTAAAAGTTGAAATTCCAGTCAAGTCAAAAAATGCTCCTTCCCTCCTCTAGGAAGCCCATATTGCTTGTTAAATCTAGGAGGTTATATCATAAAAAATACATACTTACCTTATTCCTCATTCCTCTGAAAGTCAGTACTCTCCTCCACCCACACAACATGGGCAGTCCCTAAATGTCCTTATGTAAAATGCTGGACTGCTGCTCCTGAGTTTTTCATAAAGACATTGCGTTCTATGACGAGCTAAAAGGAGTGACTTCGTAGAATCAGTCATTGAGTGGGGAGCAAGCCATTGGAAGAAAGGAATACGTTTTTTCTAGAGGTTTTATTTTCTAGGAGGTTTTGTTATACCCCCTAGAATTTACAAACTTAGTACAGATTACTGGAGAAAGGGCATATTTTAGAGGCTGACCAAAGTATGTTTTTTAAATGTAACTAAACCCAATACATTATTTTTAAAAATATTTTTTTGACGTCTGTGTCACCTTGTTTATCATGGTGTCAATTGTCAAAGAGAAAATTCAAAATTTTACACTTGTCACCAGAACAGGTGAGAGGGAATCTTACAATGGATACATTTGTTCCAATGAAAACTAAATGGTTTCCCAGGACTTTTGTTGGAGGTGAGAGGGAATCTTACAATGGAGACACTTGGCCTGTGACATTAGAAGAATTTACATTCATGTGTTGTATCTGTGTAAAAAAGAATCTGATAGGGGTTCTAAGTCTTAAAAGTTTTGACTTTGGATACAAGAGTTAAAGGAGAACTATGCTCACCTCGTCCCCAGTAATGTGACATCCTGGAGCTCCCTGCCCAGCCACTGACATCTTCGGGCAGCTGGCTTCTGGGTCTTAATCTCTGCCCACTCTCATTGGCTGGGCAGGGATGACCTTACTTCCGTACATGCACGGGGCTTCAGACAGATTCGGCAGTGAGAAAATTTATAGAGTGAGCTGTGCATGTGCGACTCACTGTACAAGGGTGGACAGGCAGGTAGGTAACTTTAATGCAAAAGAAGTGTGATATAGTGATTAAAAACTCGCGCTAAAAGGATGTGATGTCAAAATGTAAGGTGTAACTGTGAAAAAATATAAGTGTAATGCAGCTGCTGTTCACCAAGTAAAAAACTTAGAAAAATGAATAAAACCAAAAAACACAGTGCTTGAAAGTATATAAAGTGCCAGAAATTACCAAATTCGTGATAAAGTCCAAAAAATTAAGATAGTTCAAATTTCATGTGCACAAAGTGCAAGGTATACCCTTAAATATAACTATAAATAAAGTGATGGTGGTGCTAAAAAATATTATTAAAGGTGCTCCTGTGTAAGTGCTGAAGTGCTCATAGGATAATCACTGGTGCCAGGTGACTTGATCCCCTTCAGAAGTCCCACTCACCAGAATGGATGGAGCCTTGCCAGGGGTCAAAAACACTTGTGGTCATAAGAGGTTCTCCAAGCTGTTTTCCTAGTGGATTGGAAACCATAACATGGCAAATCCTCTCCTTGATGACAAAAGTGCAGTGTGCTGGAAAATATATACTTTCAGTATAATGGCCCTAGGTAGCTCCAAAACAATAAGGAATCCAAATAGTGAAGCCCATTTTCAAACTTTATTTTCCACATCAAAAAGAAGTATATTTACAATAAATAAAACTTGTAAGAAGCAGATGAAATATCACAGAGACGGTTTCGGGAAAGCCACGGCCGCGTACGTTCCACAGAGAACCAGGAAGTGACCAGGAAGTGACGTCAGAAGGTGCCGCACCGGAAGTACGTTTTTATTAATGCAAAAGAAACAAAGCAGGTCTCTTGTGCATTAGAATTCCTTCCCCTTCACCATTTTTTTTTTTTAAATTTTAGCCCTAAAGATCCATTTTAACTTCCAATACCAACCTTAAACTTCAAGGACAAATTATACAGCAATAAATATTGTATTATTATGAAAATAAATACTCTTATGGCAATGCTTGGCACAATAAAACTATCATACCAAAATGTATGCAAGATTTTTTTTTTCCAATTACAATACATCCAAGTACTTTTCCAAGAAACATACAGTCATTCTGAAGAATGGTAATTCGGTAAAGGGCAAATGATCAGCTGCCGGGAGTCTACAGATAATGCTACTGACTAGTCCTTTGCCCTTTTCTTTAATCTTTTGGGCCTAACTTATGCAGTGCAGGTTCTCTTTAAGCAGAAATAAATTAATTTGACATTGACATTGACTGGAAATCAGGCGGATAAAAGCAGACCAGGGGCTTCTAGTACCTGCCAGGCATATAGCTGATTCTTTTGAATAGTCACATAGCAATTTGCCCAGTCCAAGATATATCTCATGGCTCTAGCAAGAGAGTTTCATTAATTTATCAACTTAATTTGTCAACGGCTCTATGGTAAAATGTCATGTGCATATTTCAGAGCATCTACAACATTTAACTGACCTAGAAAAAAATAGATTTACCCTGTTTGCCCTATTGGAGTCACACTGGTTTATTCATCTCATATTAAATATTTTCTTATTGTAGTTAAGGTGATAGTTGTTTTGAAGTTCTATGGCGTTTCATGGTTGCTTTACTAATACAGAACTGTAACGTGTATATTGCCGCACTACAGAAGTGATAATGTGCAAAGTATGACTTAACCGGTTGCCGACCGCCGCATGACTATATACTGCGGCGGTCAGCCCGGCCAGGCAGTGTGACGTATCGGTACGTCACTCGCCTGTCACTGACTTGCGAGCCTATCGCGGGCGGGCGGGCGCGCGCCCGCCGAGGTGCGCGCCCGCCGCGGCTCGTTCACAGACAAGTCAGTGCGTGTGACCGGCGGACTCGATGTCCGCCAGTCACACTGCGATCGCTCCTGTGAAGGGAGAAAGACAGAGCGGCTTGTGTAAACAAGCTGCCTGTCAGTTCTCCCTGTGTAAAAGTGAAGATCTGTCCGTTCTACTATGTAGAACGGTTGATCTTTGCTTTTACATCAATAGGAATGTCCCTACACAGTTAGAATCACGCCCCTAGGACACACTTAACCCCTCCCTGTCCAATAAAGTTAACCCCTTCCCTGCCAGTGTCATTTTTGCAGTAACAGTGCATATGTATAGCACTGATTACTGCAGTAATGTCACTGGTACCCCAAAAGTGTCAAAAATGTCAGTCAAGGGTCCGATCTGTCCGCCGCAATGTCGCAGTACCGAAAAAAAAATCGCAGATCGCCGCCATTACGCATTAAAAAAAAAACACCAAAAATGACAAAAATCTTTCCCTTTGTTAGTAAACGCGATAACTTTTGTGCAAACCAATCAAAATACGCTTTTTGCGATTTTTTTTACCAAACATAGGTAGCATAAAACAAATTGGCCGAAAAATGTTAAAAAATTTTGATTTTTACTTTTTTTTTGGGGAATTTCATATAAAAAAATGTGAAAAATATTGTTATTTTTGCAAAATTTACGCTCTTTTTTTGTTTATAGCGCGTGATCAAAAAAATCGCACAGGTGATCAAATACCACCAAAAGAAAGCTCTGTTTGTGGGGAAAAAGGACGTCAAATTCGTTTAGGTACAGCATCGCACGACCGCGCAATTGTCCGTTAAAGTCACGCAGTAAAAAATCGCAAAAAAAACCCTGGTCCTTTAGCAGCCAAATCCTCCGGGGCTTAAGTGGTTAAATATACTAGTGTGATGTCTAAATGAATAGTCCACATAAAATAAAAATGTGAGAAAATGACAAAAATATGTAACCAAAGTCCAAAATAAATTGGAAACACCCACTGTGATGCTGGACAAAAATGAAGACCATTTCTATGGTCACCACATGAACCATCACCAAATGTGAGAAATGTACTCTTACCAGAATGAATAGTCCAGATCACAGTGCTTGGCTCCATTACCTCAATATGGCTCACTTTCCAGCATATGGTAAAAATCAATAGTGACCATATATTATCCGAATATTCACACTGAATCAAAACAGAAGAAACCACATAGTGTAAATCTGGCTAAAAACTTTATTGAGAGTACACAATACAAGATCTATTTACATGGTAAAAACAGATATGTGCTTTAAAAAGTAACAATTCCGGGCTGTACATCAAAGATTTCAGACACTAGCTTATAAGCAATACAGATCCAAAGAGGCCTGGCAAAGTCAAATGTGTCACGTGGGTGGAGCCTGTGCATGCAAGGTCACTGCGCCTTTTTGGATCTGTATTGCTAATGAACTAGTGTCTGAAATTTTTGTTGTACAGCCTGGGATTGTTACTTTTTAAAGTGCATATGTGTTTTTACCATGTGAGTAGAACTTCTATTATGTACTCTGATTAAAGTTCTTTTTCCAGATTTACATTATGTGGTTTGCACCGTTTTGATCACATGTGGATATTCCTGTAATACTGTATATGGTCACTACTGATTTTACCATACCCTGGAGAGTGAGCCCTATTGAGGTACTGGAGCCAAGCACTGTGATCCGGACTATTCCTTGAAGGAGTGTTTAGAATAAGGCTAGTTGGGCTCTGTGGTGGAGTAATTTCATCCTTGTAAGAGTGCATTTCTCACAGTTGGTGATGGTTCACGTGGTGACCATAGAAATAGCTTAAAGAGGAACTGCAGTATGCTTACATAATAAAAAAACATATTTGCCATTCTGAAGCTTCCCTCCAACTACTTTGCATATTATTTTTATATATACTGTGATTCTATACTTGCCAAATATGCTGCAGAAATCATCCTCCACTAAGCCTGGCTGCAGCCATTTTAACTGTGGGCAGCTAAAGCTGCTGCCTGTTCACTTCCTGGATTTACACAGACACACACACACACAGACACACACACATATATACAGACAGACACACTCATACAACTGCTTGCCTGTACATATCTCCTCTTTCTTGATGAATATTCATGAATCTCTGCAGTCTCCTGTTATCTCTGCCCTCATCCAGCCCCCTCCAGCTCTGAAGCTCTCCTTGGCTTTCCTATGACTCATCCCTCCCTCCCTTGCTGGCAAACTCTCATGAGGTGAGAGAAAGAGAAATGTGCATGATGTCATTAGCCTAGGCTAATTACCAGACTAAAAAGAGGAAGTGGCTGTATAAGGTACTGACTGGCAGAAAAAAAAAAAATTACTATACAAAGTTAAAACAACAAGGGCAAAAGGTTTAATAGATGGAAAGATGAGAAAATTATAGAAGGTCTGCTTGAAGCATGTAATTTTTGTCCAGCAACACAGTGGTATTTCTTTTGAAGAATTTACTTTAGACTGTGGTTATATACACATTTTTGTCATTTTCTCACATTTTTATTTTATGTGGACTATTAATTTAGACATCACACTACTATATTATTTGCACATTTTCACTTGTATAGCACTGCAATATACATGTTACCATTTTGTTATATAGTTTATCTAACTATTTGTTGCCAGCAGCTGTTATCTTTATATCTACTAGCTTACCTACGTTTGTTTTATTACAGAATTGTAAAATTGAATATATTTTGTGCTTTTACCAACTAATACAAATAAATTATGCATGCTACAAAAAAATCTAAAAAAATATCATAAATAATTACCAAGGAATAGCAGATACCGCCATCAGTTTTTACTTTCTGTCTGATAATGTTTTTTGTTCTCTAGGTATGCCAAAGTTGATTCCTTCTTATAGGAACTTGCCGTGAACACATCTAGAATTGGATTTAGCTATACATGAAGACTTTCTTCAGCAATCACTAGAGATGTGTACATTGTCCACACTGCAATCCATGAGTACAATTGCCAGAAATACACCGCTGATTGAAACTGATGTTCACTGATGAAACTTCAGCCCCCATTCCAATAAGGTAACACTATGGCCATACATCTAATATAATCTTTAAATGTATGTCAAGCCAAAACTTTTCTTCTTTTATTATTTTAGATAGAGCGGGGACGGGTAAATTAAAGCAGAACTCCAGCCAAAATTAACAAGATAAAAATGAATAGCCCAATAAACAGTAAAATATAAAACCAGCTTTTGCTGCAATATTCACCTTCATTCTAGAAGATACAGGCAAGGTTCATCAACCCAACTGTCAGAAACTATAAATCCCATCATGTGTCTGTCTCTGTGAGTCATGCCTGTGTCAGTCTTGAAGTTACTCTTGGGGACCTGTAGTTCCTCAACAGCTAGAATGCTGACAATTGCTTACCACTGATCTAGAAACCTCCTCAACAGTTTTTTTTTCTTTCTTCTCTTTTTAGTCCACCATCTGATGGTCAGCATCATTCAACCTACTTCTACTGAGCCAAGGTCATCCTGAACTGGATGGCGAAAGAAGATGCAGTACATTGATGAGCTTATCTCTCTGTCACTCTGCTTTCTCTTCCTATCAGCATGCTTCTTATCAGTGCATGAACTAATTAGCTTCTTGTTTTGCTTTTTTCTCATGTACTCCAGCTCCCATTTACAGGGAATGCAAGAGACTGATACGAGACTAAATTCAAGTACTTACACCGCTTTCATTTATAAATACAATAATGATATATTTATTTTACAGGGCTGCAAAAACGTGTGTCTTTTATATCTGCCTAGAGTTGCGTTTTTAAGTTATTATTGCCACCTGCGTCCAGATGGGGAGATTTCCCTTTGCTTCCTGTCTTGGATATAGGATATAAAAGGAAATCTCTTCACAGAGAAAGGAATTTCCATGTTAACGAACTGTCATGGGAACATTTGACCCGTTTTTGCCTCACATATAGCTCTGAAAAGAACTCCTAATTTTTGTATTTCCTATCACTTTTTGTCTTGTTGCAATAGTCAACCAGATAAATTGAGGGGTGCATCTTCGCAGTGGGTATACAAACAGTAAAAGTAAAAACTTGACAAAGAATCTACACCTTCTCTACTGAATCCAAGACTCTGCCTTTACATACATTTTGAAGACCAGTATTTGATGATCTAAAATGCTAAAATTGTCACCATAACAAGAAATGAAGAAGAATGTTCCAATGAGGATGCCTGTTTAAGCAACAACTGTCAAATAGAGGAATTTCCCCTCTCTTTGTAGAGATTTCCCTTCATTGCTGTTGCATCTTCAACACAGAAAAACAAATCTCTCCAATAGGATGCCCATTGTTTTGGGTATGCTTACACTGTAACAGATACAGTGGTGTCACCCTCCAGGCTGTGCTCTCTGGCAGAGGTATCACAAGAGTGGTTGCATGGAGCTAAAAATGTTTTAGCTGATTATACAATTCACATATGGGCATTTCAACAGTGTATTTAGCTACCTGGATTTTAGCTTTAGCTTGATTAATCTCACTTTTTTGTAAAAATGATAACAGTGAGTGATGAAATTATGCAGAGCAGCATCATAAAAAAAATGCGAGCGCTAACATAAACAAAAAATTGCATCAGAACTGATATATAAAAAAATATATATATTAATTTTTACTTTAATATAGGTTCAATCCAAAGACTGGGTTAGTGTTTTAATTAGCAGTTTTTTCTTTAATATAGTTTTAGCTATGTTTAATGCTTCTTAGGATCCTTTCATCAGAAATGCATCAAAACTAAAGAAATAATAAAATAGCCATAAATTATTACATATTAGTGTTCAATTAACAATGATGTTACTTTAATCATTTGTCAGCAGTAACGTAATTAGATATTGAATTTAATACTTAATGGACAATATCCTGGAAGCACAAGACACACCACCTTGCCAAGTTAATCACCAGGTCCATGACCTGGAAAATTTCTCTTGTACAATTCTGTGTTTAGTTGGGCATTACAGTTATTACACTAGAGAGTCAATACACCAATTGATCGCTTGCTATATATAGTAATGTCACATTGATCCTACTGCATATGCAATATTAGGAAAACATATAAATATGTAAACTAGTACAAAATTAATTCATATTCCCTTTTTTAATATAGGGTTCTTATTCTTAAATTGCGTAACCCCTAGCAATCAGCCAGTTTCCATCTTGCAAGGGTCAGCAGAGAAACTTCTATTTGCTTGTTCGAGGTTTCCTCAAGGTTACAGAACCTTTAATTAATAATATGCAATAAATAAATAGTGTTCCAGAAAATATTCTGTAAATGGATCATACATTGAGCTGGATTATCTTAAAATATATGGCAGGCATAAAATACATGGCAGGTATATGGCTGGCGTAAGGTTATAACAAAATATATATAATAGATAAAAAATGCCTTGCAATATTTTTGTCTGTTAAAATGAGCAACATTTTAAGAATACAGTATCTCGAAAAAGTAAGTACACCCCTCACATTTTTGTAAATATTTTATTAACTCTTTTCATGTGACAACACTGAAGAAATGACACGTTGCTTCAATGTAAAGTAGTGAGTTTACAGATTGTATAACAGTGTGCTGTCCCCTCAAAATAACTCGACACACAGTCATTATTGTCTAAACTCTGGCAACAAAAGTGAGTACCCCCCTAAGTCAAAATGTCCTAATTGGGCCCAAAGTGTCAATATTTTGTGTGGCCACCATTGTTTTCCAGCACTGCCTTAATGCTCTTGGGCATGGAGTTCACCAGAGCTTCACAGGTTGCCACTGGAGTCCTCCATGATGACATCACAGAGCTGGTGGATGTTAGAAACCTTGCGTTCCTCCACCTTCCATTGGAGGATGCCCCACAGATGCTCAATTGGGATTAGGTCTGGAGACATGCTTGGCCAGTCCATCACCTTTACCCTCAGCTTCTTTAGCAAGGCAGTGGTCATCTTGGAGGTGTGTTTGGGATCGTTATAATGTTGGAATACTACTCTGGGGCCCAGTCTCCAAATGGAGGGATTCATGCTCTGCTTCAGTATGTTACAGTACATGTTGGCATTCATGGCTCTCTCAATGTACATATGTCCCAGCCTTGATGTTATGCTTTGCAGCCATGGCAGAAATCATAAAGCGCAAAGCACATGTGAATTAATCCTTATTTTTTTTTTAAATCATTTTCTAGAATTTTTTTTTAAAATGTATTTACATTTTTAACTGCCCTGTTGGGGGGCCTTATTGAAATAACAGGGGTCTAAATAGACCCCTACTGTCTCACTTTTAAGAGAAAGGGACTGAGGACATAGATTTATTAGTCCCTTTCTCTGCAGCCTAAACATCAGTGATGAATGGTCATAGCGATAAGTACAGATCACTTACTGTGTTCATTCAGAACAGGAAGGGGCTGGTAAATGATACTGGTGTGCATTGACAAGCTAAAGCCTGCTATCAGTTGATGTCACAGAGCTGGATAAGACTCTGCAGGGAACCTGATAATAATGTGTACCGCTGAGAGCCTGAGCAAGCTACTCCTGTCCCCTCCGAAGCCCAGCACTCCAATGAGCGCTGGAGGGGCATAGCTCATTAAAGACTGAAAACTGAGCAAACAGTGGTCTTTAATCGCTCAGTTCTCAGTGTAGAGTCATTGGGAGGCATCTGCAGTATCAGATTGATGCTGCAGCCATCTAGGTAAGAAATCATGTTTGTTTTTTGTAAACCCACACTTCTTTTTAAAGTATTTTGTTTTTCCATAGTTCTATTTTAACTTTATGCAAATGTTCTGCTTTAACATTTGCCTCCAATGGTTGCAATATGACACTGTCAGCTAGAAGTAGAGCGTACTCTAAACACGTTTTTAGTTTCACCAAGACTGACACTGCCAGCATCATAATTTAAATCTGAATTCTAGGAATCCAGCTCCTTTGTAAAAAGTTAAGACACACTATGAGTTAAGTCCAAAAAGGTGCATGACACCTCCTTGGCTTAGCTCTAATAGTTACAGTATATCTGATAGCTTTATAGTACTCCCGGAGAATGTCTATTGCGGTAGTTCTGAGGGAAAGACGCTAATACTTCTGAGCTCTGCATCTTGAACAGGAGAGTCTCTGCAGCTGCTATGCCCAACCCTCCCCTCCTCCTGCCCAATCACAGAAGCCTTGGCTTTATGTGAACACAATCACAAAATACAAAGGATTCTGTGAATGGGTAGCAGAGGGGAGGTAGTGGCATAGCTGCTCTGTATGTTTCTTTGCTCTCGGATTCCCCAGAGTGTCTCTTTGGCACAACAATGAACCTGTCAAACAAATAATAGAGATAAGCCCAGAAGATATCATGCAGCTCCTTGGACTGAACTCAATGTATTTCTTCACGTTTTACAAAGTGGCTAAATTCCTGGAATTCAGCTTTAAAGAACAATAATGTTTTTTGTAGTCTTTTTTTTATTAACTTAAGAGATTAGCCTAATGTTGTTAATCTTATCAGTGCTTGTTAAAGTTTCAAGAACCCAGATTCTACATATAGTTTGTAAATTTACAGTATATGTACATGGGAACAGTTATATTTAATCATTAGGTATGCGGACTCTGCTTCCTAGTTTATCTATTTTTTCCTAACTGCAGGTCAGCCCAATAGGGTCTGTCTGATTAAAAACAATATACTCTGCAATTTTAAATAACATAAACACCTTCAATGTACCTGTTATCTAGAGACATTCAGATATTTTGCTTAATCGTTGGGTCGGTCACATGAGGGAGCTCAGGAGAAGGAATGCTTTTATTTTTGGCAAGAAACAAGGATTTTTTTTTCTCTCAAAACAATAATGTAGTAATTTAAATAACAGGTCTAGTTTAAAATATCAGCTTGATAACAGCAGTATTCAGAGAAATACTAAAGGTAATTAAGTATAATAGAGTTTAAAAATAACTTCTATATAAAAGTATATATAGTAGGAGCATTGCTCTTTTGGTGGCTGTGTCTGATCTAAATGGTCTTTTTATGATTTAAAGTATAAAAATAAACAAATAAATAATACAAGTGCAAACTAAAATATACCTGCATAGCTCCTACTCTTTTCATTATTCAACATTTGTAAAACTAAGAAAAATAATTTTTTTGATTTGCAAGTACCTAAACAGTTGCAGCAATGACAAGAACAGGAATTCAAAGCAGAAAAATCAGGTTTGTGGTGTTGACAGCGATCGTGAAGAGGAGTCCATGTTCCAGTATCAGATTAGATTAAACTGGCTCAGGGAATCTATATAAATTGCATTCACTTCAGCTTCATGGTCATGTTTTGCCCATCAGGAAATGTATTCAAAATGGAATCTTCATGTTCAATTTAAAATTTGGATGGAAATCATGTCAAAATTTATTACTGTCTTCGAGGCTGCTAAAGCATGCACTGACAACAGTCACTTTGCCTTATGTAAGAAGGTTTTTACAGAAGTTTTAGAATAAATCCTTCGTAGTTCATTGTATGAATACATTCTTGAAGTAAAGAGAAGCAAATGTACATGAATAGCCAAGGGATAAAACACATTTGTTATAGACAAGGTAGACATCTGCAAAAGCAAAAACATAAGTTGCAGATGCCTGTGGAACCCATGAGGCTTGATGGAACCCAAGTTGCCACCCTTACTGCTCCATGGTGGGAAGTCCAGAGGTGTGGAGTATCCACAGTCTCAGGCAGTCTGTAATTCTCCACAGCAACACCCTTTTCCAAAGAACATTCTCCAAACTTGATCCAGTGCAGATCTGAATCTGATAGGTTGTCATTTAGTAACAAAGATTGGGAAAGTCCTTCCCGTGGGGACTTTGATAAATAGGATACATTTTAAGTGGCATAATAAACCTTTTCGGCAAGCAAAGATTTTTTTTTTCAATAAGGCAAATGTAGAAAACCCGAGAAGTCTGTCTGATTGGCAGTTGCACTCTGCAGGTGCAGTTGCTCCAGAGCTTAGTAAATGAGGTAAAGCTTCACTTTGCAAAAAGTACCCAATCATGTGCAAGGACAATAAAATAAAAAATTGCATTTTTCTTTGCACATGATTGGATAATGGAAGTCAGCATAGCTTCTGTTCATTTATTATGGCGGGAGTAACTGCTCTTGCAAAGTGCACAGACTTTTGCCTTTAGTAAATTAACCCCAATGTCTCTTTTATCCTATGCATAGGGTTAAGCTAAACCTTTAAGCCTTAGGGTCCATTCACACTAGCGCGACTTGTCAGGCGACTTGGTCGACTGACAAGTTGCGGTCGGTCACTCGCCATTGAATAGTACAGGACCCGTTCTAATAGGAGCGACACAAGTCACTCCGACTTAGAAAAAGGGTCCTGTACTACTTTGGGGCGACCTGGAGGTGACTTGCATTGACTTCAATTATATGAAGTCCCTGCAAGTTGCACCGAGGTTGGGGTACACGCTGTGCACCGCGACTTCACAGGTCGCCCCAGCAAGTCGTGTCGCACCAGTCTGAATGGGCGCTAAGTCAATCTTTATTTTTGTTTTTTAGCTGGAATGATTAAAAAATGTATCAGGTTTTAATTAAAGTCTGTGATCCAATTAAAGGGATCTCCCCATATTCCCTGTATTGCTCCTGGGAAAAAAGTAAGGGTAATCATTCCAACAGGGGTACAAAGTGTAAGGGAAGGACCAGTGTGTTATAATACTGGAATATCAGGGCATGCACAAGCGCATTTTTCTAAGCGTAAAGTTATTATGATGTATGTTAGCACCCATGTGTATATGTATTAGCATGTGCGCTAAGTAGTGTAAGCACACATGCATACTCAGCAGTGGAATTGGCACCAAACAGCCTATTTAGACTGGCAGGTGACACTGACAGCTCACTGAGAGGACTTTAGCTACATGCTGATTTACCTGTGACCTGACTTTCTACATTTGCCTTCCCATGCACTACCTAGCTTGCCTTTGAACTATCTCTGGATTCTTGTCCACCCTTTGTGACCTTGGCCTGTGTAATCCCTAACAGCATTTATTCATTGTATTTGTCCCTGTTGCAATGACCTCCTTCAATTTCACCAGAACAAAAATGCAAGGGGGAATCTACATAACAGTGACACAAACATCAAAAATCTGACAACATTTCTAACACCTTTCCACTATATCCACAATTATCCATTGGAAAACACATTAATGTATGACAAACATATCAGTCAAACTAAACACAAGTATGATTTACACATAATAAAAGCAGGGTTTTCTTACTATTACTTGGACACCAAGAAAACATCAAGTACGTACCTGCAAAACAAACATATAGAAGCATATAAGTAAATATTTAAAACAGAACGTGCATTATAACGACATAAACACTGTTTTAATTCAATTCTGTTTTAATTAATTTTTACATCTTTACATAAACCCATTTGTAAAAATGTATTCATTGCACTACCCTGTACTATAGTGGTGCATTCTGGACTAGCAATATTTGTGTAGTCTCAGACTACTTGGACGTAGGTTGTTGATTCTGTCTTCTCTTACAGCTTCTGAACTTCTATGAGCTGTCAGATACACAGTTTAGTCAGACGTTTGAGAAGCAGACAGAGACAGGGATAGTGTTTTTTACACATTTTTTTTTTTTTACAAAAATAAATGCTGTAGACTAAACAAAACTTAAGAAAAACAATGACAATGATGAGGGTCTCAAGCTGGCCCAATGAATCAATATTATTTCATACATTACTAAGCTTAAAATATTTAGACATTCCAGCCTTGAAAGGTATGACAATATCAATTGGTGACACTGCCAATGGTCACACTACCAAGTTACCTAGCATTAAGATACCTGAAATTTGTATGTTCTCCCCCTGTTTGCACAAGATTCCTCCAAGTGCTCTGGTTTCCTTTCTCATTCCAGAACATAGTGATAAGCTTTCACCTGAATTTTTAAAAATTTCCCAAGTGTATACAGGCATACCCCACTTTTAAGTACACAATGGGACCAGAGCATGTATGTAAAACGAAAATGTACTTAAAGTGAAGCAATACCTTTTTTCATTTCTCAATGCATGTAAATACACTAGCTCCATAGGAAATCTTGGTCAGCTTGACATGGCATTGCTCCCAAACCATGTGACAAGGACACCAAGCTTGGGGAGCATGTTAAGGGGATCAAGGACTATGACATAGTAGATTACCTAGGCAAGCTGGCCAGCCACAAACATGATATGTTGTAGTCCTGGGTCCCCTCTCGGTGCTCCCTAAGTTTGGTATCCCTGTCACTTATGGTTTGGGAGCAGTGCCATGTCAAGCTGACCAAGATTTCCTATAGACGCCAATGTTAAAAACCGGGAGTAGTGTCATGTCAAGCTGAACAAGCTGTGTCCTTACTCGCGAGTGTACTTAAAGTGAGTGTACTTAAAGCGGGTATGCCTGTATATGAGTATGGAAGGGACATTAGGTTATACTGTAAGCTCCTACTAGTGAGTTCTGATTCATGCCATGCACCCTGGCCCAGTCCACTGTTAGCACAATATACTGAAAGAAAAAAGTCAGTCGTTCCAACCATTCAACACCCATTAACTTCCTATATTTTCCAGGTGAGGCCTGAATCCATATTGTAGTGTGTAAACAACCATTAAACATTTAAAAACCCTATAGAAACTCCTAGCCCTTTGAGGTCAAAGTGTTAGAGACTGTTTAGGGTCTGAATTCTCATGAAACTTCAAAAGAGTGGAGAGTGGGGCCAGGAGTAATAACCCTGGCTAATTTACATGTCCAATGGTGTTGAAGCTCAAACAGGGTTACCTACTTGCTCGTCATCATCATGTGGCAGTGTTCAGGCCTAGAAACTGCTCAATGTACTGTCTACACAAAAAAAAAGGAGTTCATACATCATTCTAATATTTAAACAGGTGGTGCAGCAGGTTACTACAATTACTTACTACCTAGGTTTAGAAACTGTGGGGAAGGATTAGCATCTGTTAGGTTTTTATTGCTGTCTGTTTCTCTAGGGGGGATTTTTGCTTTAATTCCTGTCCCAAAAGCCACACAGGAAGTGAAAGTAATCCTCTTCAAGGACAAATGTATGAATCTGTGAGACGTTATAACTCTTTCCACTGTTAAGAAATTACTTTTACTATCTTCTGTATCTCTATTACTCCTCAATTTCGATCCTAGTTATCACACAAGAAGTAAAGGAGGATCTTCATAATTAGGTCACAGATTAAAAAAAAAAGTGGAAAATAGTGCGGTAAACATAATATCTTAAAGTATTGTTGTGGATGTATGTAATCTTGTTCCGTGGCAGGCAGCTTCTACAAAGGTCCTCCATGGTCTCTTGGCTTATAGTGTAATGTAACAAAAATGTAAATTGAAGAGCTACACCACCTCTAAAAAGGTCTAGATACAAATTTTCTCCAAAATATATGCCAAGAGGTCAAGCCAAAGAGTACCCAACATGTTTTTTGGACCCTCAAAACACGTTGGCTACTCTTTGGATTGCCCCCCTGACTAAGAATTTGTTCTACCCTGAAGGGGACATAAAGGGGTTAAAGCTAACATTTTAAACATGATAGCAATTTTTAAATATCTCAATGGGGATCTCAGCATAGAAAAAAAGCTGTTCAGTCGAAGGGATTGCATGAGGACTCGAGGGCATACAATACGATTAGAGGAGAAGCGTTTTAACCTCAGGCAACGGGGGGGGGGGGTCTTTACTGTTAGGGCTACAAGATTGTGGAATTCTCTACCACAAGAGGTGGTTTCTGCGGGTAGTATGGTGGCTTTCAAAGACTCTTAGACATGCATCTCAAGGATCAGAACATTCAGGGCTATATGAGATGATTACAGCCACACACACCTACACAGGTTGAACTGGATGGACTATTGTCTTTATTCAACCTCACCTACTATGTAACTATGTTACTAAGTAAACATGCACAACAACATTGCCTGGACAGCTTGATCTGTTAAATGAACGTAAGATATAACTAAAGGCAAAACTTCTCTTTTTTTTTTTGGTTTTGGATCAAGTGGAGAGGGATTGGAACATCTTCCTTTTAGGGAGATTCACCTTCTCTATTTGTCCAGCTTACCATTATCATTAAAAATGTAAGTAAAAGAAAATTCCAAATTTTGGGTTGTCCTCAGAAATGTAATAAAGGGAAATATTCCAATGAAAATACTAGTTCTAGTGATCTGGGGGTACACTAGTGATTTCCCTAATATGTAGGGATTCCTTCTCACTTCCTGTTTTGGCAATGGGACAGTAAATATAAAATTTCCCCGATGGGACACCCAAAGAAAAATCAAAAGCTGGCAGGGGGTATAACTACTCTATCCAAAAACAGTTTTGCCTATAATTCTATATATAATAAAGGAAAAAATCCCAAAATGAGAAAACTATTTCAGCCACCACATTTACTGGTTTGTAAGCTGAAATATATAACATTTTTGCTTTTGGATTTAGTGATGCTTTAACACACTTCCTGGTTCAGGAAAACTGGAGCGACTGAGATCACACAGTGTTATTACAAGGACCTTTCTGAATCATGTTTTAAAATAAGTAGCTTTTATGGATATCCCCTTTAAATCTGAACAACTAATATATTTTAACACATTTTCAAGCCATTATTCATGAACACCTATATATAATATCAGGAAGCTGTGCTGAACTTTGTATTTCTTCCTCGTTTCCTTCAAGGACAATCACTGAATAATTTGGGGTAAAAAAAGATTTAAAGATCAATTTTACATCACTGAAGTCTTTCGCTTGGTAGAGCAATTATAGTCGCACTGGGAGAAAACTATATTATGAATGTTATAGGTAGAGAATTTCACTCTGAAGTGTTCAGAAAGAAGATTAATTTTCAAAAGAAGAGCTGGAGGCTGGGGGGGTCAGGAGTTGGCGGGTCACTGTTGACCAGCCACATGCATATAGACAAACAGTCCAAGGGGAAATTATTGTACAGGAATATTGGAGGGTCTACGTTCTTCAGACTTTTTTATGTTTCTACATGATAGATTTCATTTAGTTACTGCACTCTGGCACACACGGCTGAAATATTTATACATGTACTTAGCTGCTGCATCTCATCTCTAGACTGGAACACACTGCAATCAAAATATATTTCTGTGTAGCTGTAATTCTTAATAAAATGGATAAAAGTAAATAGTGAAACCCATGTTTGTACATGTATGTGTGTGCACATATGTGTTACAGGATCTTGCTTTGTGCAATGGTCCAAATCATTTGGTGGAGGGGGGATTATGGTGTGGGGTTGTCTTTCAGGGGTTGGGCTTGGCCCCTTAGTTCCAGTGAAGGGAACTCTTAAGGCGTCAGCATACCAAGACATTTTAGATAATTTAATGCTCCCAACTTTGGGGGTGGCCCCTTCCTGTTCCAACATGGCTGCGCACCAGTGCACAAAGCAAGGTCCATAAAGACATGGATCAGTGAGTTTGAGTTGGAGGAGCTTCACTGACCTCAACCCGATAGAACACCTTTGGGATGAATTAGAGCAGAGACTGCGAGCCAGACCTTCTCTCCAACATTAGTGCCTGAGCTCACAAATGAGCTTCTGGAAGAATGGTCAAACATTCCCATAGACACTCCTAAACCTTGTGGACAGCCTTCCCAGAAGAGTTGAAGCTGCTATGGCTGCAAAGGGTGGACCAACTCAATACTGAAATCTACGGACTAAGACAGGGGTGCCATTAAAGTTCATGTGCGTGTCAAGGCAGGTGTCCCAAAAATTTTGGTAATATAGTGTACATACCTATTTGTCAGCTACAGGGAAGAGGAGAGAGCATGAACAACAGCTGGAGAACCCAGGAGTGAGTGGTGACATCACTCAAAGAATTTCATGGCCTATCCATTGTCAGCAGTCCGTTCTCCCCCCTGCAGCTGCCACTGGCTGATACAGGGGAGCTGGATCAGGTGACCAGACTGGAGTCGGATAAATATAGGTAAGTATATACATTATATATTTCTTACACAGGTTAGTCAGCATAGGTGTTGGGGGGAGGGGACATTTTAAGACTAGTTAGGTTTAGCCTGGATTTCCACTTACATTTTCTTTAAATTTTCATTAAATGTGTCATTAATATGATAACAGTACATCTTAAAATGATCTATACTTGTTAAAAAAGTCAATATGTATTTAATATATATTTATGGGGCAGTCATCTATCAGATATAAACTATTAGCATATTCTTTATTAACTTCATGGTTTGGTTGTTTCCTTTTGCAGATGACTGACAGATGTAATGGAATATAATTAAAATGCACAGCTACACCATTTTAAATTTGAAAAGTAGAAATTGTGTTTTAGCTGGGCTGTATACCTTTAGATCTCTCTCTTTCAGCCCCAGTGGATTTTTATGGCGAAGGATGTTGGACAGAGTGGTGCCAACAGGGCCACCCATGGCCCGAATTTCAGACAGTTTATAAGAGTCAAGCCAAAATTTGCTCCATGTATAGCCAGCTTTCGTACATAAACAGAATAATGGAATTAACTTTTTTAAACTATATTATATATATTTTTTAAACAAACATTTTATACTTACCTGCTCTGTGCAGTGGCTTTGTACAGAGCAGCCTGGATCCTCCTCTTCTGGGGTCCTTTGCCAGTGCTCCTGGCTCTTCCCTCCTGCCAGGAGCCCCCACAGCAAGCAGCATGCTCTGGGGGCACCCAAGCAGGGGCGCTCCTGACCGTGGCTCTGTGTGTCCATTCACACACAGAGCCGCGGCTTGGCCCCGCCCCCTCCATCTCCTGATTGGCTCTCTGGCTGTGATTGACAGCAGTGGGATCCCATGGAAAAAAACACAGAAGGTTTTTGTGCCTTTACAACCACTTTAAGTCAGTAATGCCTCTTCTGTATCCATCTCTGATTTTGATTAATCCTGTTACTGGGGTTTGACCTATTCAAGCTTTGCCAGTTGCCATTTCATTGTCTGCTAAAGCTCTGGCTACTTTTATTACAGGCAACTACAGCTGGCAGGGCTTAGCCATGGAACAATGGAATATTAAATCCCAGAAACAGGGTGAAACTAAATCATAAAGGAACACAGAAGTATATTTCTGACTAATAAGAATAATACCAGGCAGCTAAACCTTGCAGTGGGGAGGGGTACCCACTACAAGGGTAAATTTTCTTTTTTCTCTTCCCTCTGGTTTTCTGCTTTAAAATAGAAAACATAAGTACAGTTTCACTTTAATCAGGGGGTTAACTGGAGGGAGGGCTAAAAAATGAGGTTAAAAGCTGAATTCCAGGTATGGATTTATTGCATAGTTATATTGGTCCAGTTTGTTGGACAGTTGTGGAAGCAGAGAATCACTGTAGTAGTCAATGCTACTACAGTGATTACCGCTGTCTTCCAGGTCCCATTTTGAGCAGCTGCTCTACTGCATAGTAACCACAGAGGGGACAATCGCACGGCCTGGGCACCATTCACAGAACTCTCTGAATTTTTCACAATTAATGCAAGATGTTCTGATTGGACTAGGAGGAGCAGTGAAAGTACAGAACACTTTGCATCATCCAAGTACAGAACACTTTGTATCCATTAAGAAAAATGCAAGACGTTTAATTAATGGAGCCAATGCTGAGCGAGCGACCCCTTGTGGTTACTATGCAGCAGTGCAGCTGTTCCGCTCAGGATCCAGAAGTTAGCGGTGATCACTGCAGTAGTGGTAAATATTACAGTGGTTCTCTGCTTCCCACAGGTATGGCATATATGGCATATGCATACTTACAATGATCAAAGCTGTAACTATGCAATACAATCTATACCTTGAATCCAGTTTTAAAGTGATTCTGAAGCCAAATGTTTTTTTACCTTAATGCATTACCTGCACCAAGTTAAAAAAAAGAGGCAGCATAGAGGCAGAAGCCTGTATTGGCTCCTGGTACTGTCAATCAAATCCTGTGAGGAGGGAAAGGGGGACAGAACTGAGCCAGGCTGTGCGTGTCTATAGATGCACACAACCCAGCTCGGGAGCTCACTCATGTGTGTGCTCCCAAAGAGAATTGCCTGCTATAGGAGCACACAGAGAATAGAAGAGTACCAGCCAGGGACCCCAGAAAAGGAGGATCAGAGCTGCTCTGTGCAATATATTGTCACAGAGCAGGTAAGAATGACATCTTTTTTTTTTAGGAAAAAAACAATGGAGTTTTTAGTATCACTTTCATGACCTAAGGACCACCCCACATACATTTACTGCGGCAGGGCGGCCCTTAAGTGCAAATCACGTGCCTGTACGTGGGTGTTTCCATTGGCTCTAGGGGGCGTGATCGTTTGGAGGAATGACAGAACGGCAGTCTGCCTTTGTATGTCAGACAGGAATAGAGAGATCTTGTGTTCCTCCTAATCAGGAACACAGATCTCTCTCTTCCTGCAGTCAGTCCACCCCCACACAGTTAGAAAGCACTCCCCAGGAGCACACTTAACCCTTTTATTGCACCTGGTGTCAACCCCTTCCCTGCCAGTTTCATTTATAGAGTAATGCCTCGTACACACGCAACGATTATCGGCCGACCGATCGTCTGACTTTTGTCCAGAGTGGTGTTTTGTTGGTTGGAATGTGCCTAGACTGCACACAAATTTTCTCGGCCAACAAAAATCTACTTCAGAAGTGATGTCATGTGCTGGTTTACTTTCCGTGTGTTTTTTCTTCTCTGGGCATGCCCAGTCTTGCTCATCAGATTTTTGTCTGCCGAAATCTGTACTGACTGACGGAAAATCGGCCGTTGTGTTGACGGCCAACAAAAATTTTATAGCCTGCACACCAGATTTTTTTCGGCCGAAAAGTCGGAGTCGGTTGTCGGAAGCATCATACTAACAAGCCGAAAATCGGCCGATCGGACGTTGGCCGAAAATTCACAGCCAATTATTGATGCGTGTGTGTACGGGGCTTTACAGTGCATTTTTTTTTAGCACTGATCACTATATTGGTGTCACTGGTCCTCAAAAAGTGTCACTTAGTATCAGATTTGTCTGCCGCAATGTCGCAGTCCCGCTAAAAATCGCTGATCCCTGCCAATACTAATAAAAACAATTAAAAAAATTAAAAGTCCATAAATCTGTTTTGAGTTTGTAGACGCTTTAACTTTAGTGCAAACCAATTCATATATATGCTTTTTTGGGATTTTTTTTACCAAAAACATATAGCAGAATACAAATTGGTCTAAACTGGTGAAGAAATTTGATTTTTTACATTTTTTTTATTGGATATGTTTTATAACTTAATATAACAGTAAGTAGAGTATTTACACATACTGTACAATAAAGTGTAATTTTGGTGTGTATATTTGTTTTTACAATCTATAAACTTATTTTAACTCAAATTTGTATTTTACCAGGAGATGTCCTCTAAATAAGCCTATTACCATTCCTATAAATGATTGGACATCGGTTAAGCTATTACAAAAATAAAGTTATAACTACACTTACAAGCATAATTGCTGTGGTCTTGGAGCAAAATGCAATCATCCCAGTGTCAGTGATTGAGGCATTGCCATTGGATAGGGCAATGAACTATCTTAAGGTCATCAGACAATATTTCAGGATGTATGCTGTGTTAATAAGTGATATCGCAGCACAAGGCAGTGCTCTCATTATGGTCAGGTTTGCATTCCTCTGCGCTGTAAATAAGAGCCCTGACTACTTGGCCATAGCACTCAGTTGGTCAGACTATCATTATAAGCATCACCATGAATTGATAATTAAGAAATTACAAAAATGCATGACCTCTTGTTAAACAGCAATAAATGTTTTCTGCCTGATGGGAAAAGCACTAAATTAAATTGGCCTCTGAGGAGGAAAAACTAGAACAGGCATCTATCTTACAGAGATTATTGCAAGTTATTTAGACTTGTCCACACATTGCATTGGGAAGTGGATGATTGAGGTGTCATCCCTGAGCTTAAAGACCAGCAAGGGGAAACGTTTGGTTTAGTAATTTATAGTTAGTAAGGTTGAGTAAAGACCCAGTACATCTGGTTTGACCTGTGTGGGTGTAAAGCCCCGTACACACGTACCGATGGTCGGCATACAAATGTTCCTCTTTTCTCCCCGGGATGTCGGTGTCTGCTGAAAAGTGCAAAGACAGCACAAGGACAGCACAAGAATTTTGTCCGCCGACTGCAGAAGTGATGTCATGTAATGGTTAACTTTCCCTGTGTTTTCTATTTTCTGAGCATGCCCAGTCTTGCAAATCTGCGGTCTGTCGGCCGAATTGTGTACTGACAGGCGAACAATCGTCCGTTCTGGTGTCGGCATACAAAAATTTTCATGTTTGCAAGAAAGACTTTTGTCCGCGGATTGTGCGCAGACATCTGTCGGAGGCACCATACTAACACGCGTACAATCGGCAGATCCTTCGTCCACCGACGTTTGTATGCCGACGATCGGTACGTGTGTACGGGCCTTTAGTATACATTTATGTGTCTCCCCCCTTCCCATATCCCTGTACAATGTGTACACTAATATGCCTATCTAAAAGTTTTTTAAAACAACACTTCTCCTGACACCCTAAATTATGGAAGGGAGTTTTGCATATTTACCATTATAATGGTAAAGAATCCCCTGCACAGTTTAAGGTTAAACCACTTCTCATTCAACTTCATTGAGTGGCCACGTGTCTTCTTCAGCGACCTGAGACTTAACAGTTTTCTCCCTATGCTAGAATCACCATTTAGATATTTATATATATATATATATATATATATATATATATGCAATTTACCTCCTCTTAAGCATATCTTCTCCAGGAAAAATAAGCTTAACCACTTGCCGACTGCCTAACGCCGATCTACGTCGGCAGTCAGCCCCTCACAGGCAAAGTGACGTAGGGCTACGTCACTAGCTTGTGAGGGTCTAGGGAGCGAGCGCGCGCCCCCGGAGGCGCGCTCCCGCTCCCGCGTGGTCACGGACCCCCCCGCGCGTGTCACTCTGCGATCGGCGGGGGAGAGGGAGAAAGTCAGGCGGCTTGTGTAAACAAGCTGCCTGTCATTCTCCCCTGTGTATGAAGGATGATCATACGGTTCTACTATGTAGAACCGTTGATCACTCTTCATACATCTGAAGCCACAGCCAATCACAGTAGAAAGCACTCCCCTAGGGACACACATAGCCCCTCCCCTTCAAAAAAAAGTTAACCCCTTCACTGCCAGTGTATTTTTACAGTAACAGTGCATATGTATAGCACTGATTACTGTAGAAATGTCACTGGTAACCCCAAAAGTGTCAAAAATGTCAGTCAAGGGTCCGATCTGTCCGCCGCAATGTTGCAGTACCGCAAAAAAAATCACAGATCGCCGCCATTACGCGTTAAAAACAACAAAAATGACAAAAATCTTTCCCTTTGTTAGTAAACGCGATAACTTTTGCGCAAACCAATCAAAATACGCTTTTTGCGATTTTTTTTATCAAACATAGGTAGCATAAAACAAATTGGCCGAAAATGTTAAAAAATTTAGATTTTTACATTTTTTTGGGGGGGGGGAATTTCATATAAAAAAATGTGAAAAATATTGCTATTTTTGCAAAATTTACGCTCTTTTTTTGTTTATAGCGCGTGATCAAAAAATCACACAGGTAATCAAATACCACTAAAAGAAAGCTCTGTTTGTGGGGGAAAAAAGGACGCCAAATTCGTTTAGATACAGCATCACACGACCGCGCAATTGTCCGTTAAAGTCACGCAGTGCCGAATCGCAAAATACCCCCTGGTCAGGAAGGGGGTAAAATCTTCCGGGGCTTAAGTGGTTAATGTGTATAACCTCAAGCCCCCCCCCCATTAGTTGTTTTGCCCTTCTTTGGACTCTCACCAGTTCCAGCACATCCTTCCAGAGGACCAGTGACCAGAACTGGATGGCATTCTTAAGATGCAGCTGGACCCAAATTTTGTAAAATGGTAGAATTATAGATTTTTCTCTTGATTAAATACCCTTTTTGATGTATTCTAATAGTTTGTTGGTCTTGGTTGTTGCAACTTGCATGTCATCAACAACAACCCCCAGATCCTTTCCATCCTTGATTCCCCCAGGAATCACACTTCGCCTAGTGTGTAGCTTGCGTTCATATTTTTAGCCTCCAAGTGCATCACTTTACATTTCCATTTTACATTTACAATGTTTAGTGCAGGATTGACATGGAATGGATTGGATGAACTAGCCCAGGCTATTCCAATCCTACTTTCAAAAAAGGTAGGATCATTACACGCCAACAAAGTAATGTTCTTGTGGTCACACCACCTACAAATGCTTTCACTTGGAAATATTTTTTTCCTACCGCAGCATTGGTTTTCTGAGAGAAAGGTAGGAGTGATTGATAAACAATTTCAATCATGCCTCCTCACGCACTGGTGGGTGAAGACGAAGCCCTGCAAAATCTAGAAACACCTCAAAATCAATTTTTTTAGACTGCTGCCTATTTCTTCCCAGATATTTCCCCAAACATTTTTCCTTTCAAAGCACGCTATCCCTCATTTAATGTTATTCAAGCAGTACTATGGTACCAAGTGGGTTACAGTTAAATGGGCAGTACTTAGGTCTCGTGCACAACAAGTCTGATGAGCTGCATTGATATGCACTCACTAACACAGAGTCAATGCAAAGACACAAAGAAAACAATTGTCTCCTAAGTACCCTGTTCACACATGCAGGTCTGTATTTTTACATATCATAATGCTCAAAAATGCATGTCAATGCACCCCATTGCATCACAACATGCTAATGTATATGGAGGTTGATTTGCTAAAACTGGAGAGTGCAAAATCTGGTGCAGCTCTGAAAAGAAACCAATCAGCTTCCAGGTTTATTTTTTCCAAAAGCTTAATTGAACATGCTAAGGTTAGAAGCTGATTGGCTGCCACGCACAGCTGCACCAGATTTTGCACTCTCCAGTTTTCATAAATCAAGTCCATGGATTAGAAGTACCATTTTGTTATTTCAATAGACTTAAAAAACTTTGTAACAATAAATCCCACCACCCGACCACAATGCACACCAGTGCACTCCAGTCTAAACACATTGTGTGGACCATAACCTGCACCCCTTGATGCAAACAAGCCCTTATACAGAAATTTCAGGCAATAAATTAAAGGGACCCTGTCACCAACTTAAATATGTGGATAATAGCAAAGAAAAATCAAGTATTTCAAATGCTTACCTGCAGAGTTTTTCCTTTTAATAAATTATATTTTGTTTGTGAACTTGCTATAAAAGTTGACTACGCCAGGAAAAGTTGTTTCCCTGGCACAGCCCCCCACCCCGACTTACATTTCATAGTCCTCTCCTCTTCTGTAAGTGTCTAATTACTGTCTGTGCTAGTCCAGCTCATCCTCCGCCCCTCCCCTCACCACCCTACATAACCTTTTTTGTTGCACTTGAGCAAAAATGAAGGGAAATACTATAATACTATAATACTACAGCTGCAGGCATCATTCAGATATCAACCTCCAGTTGAAGTCTCGTGGGATGTGGCATAATGCGCAGAGGTACTAAGCAGTGGGCAGGATTGAAGCTGTACATGTAAGAACTGCTGGAATTGTTTTTACACATGCTGTGTTTTACTTTTAATAAATGTGAGTCTAATGTATGAAGCTAGGATTCTGGCTTATTGAAACTACTAAGCCAGGCACTGCACCATTGGAGATTGTCTCTTTCTTCCCATATGTTACTCTGGAGTATTTCTAAGCAGTGTGGAGCCGCATAGAGATTGGACGCCAGAGAGTACTTTCATATTTGCTATGCTGACCCCTTGCGGGTCTACAATGGAGGTGAGCAGGCACTTCACCTGGTGATTTGAGCACAAGAGAGGATACACACTGAGTGACTAATATATGCACTTTAAATGAAAAGAGACATTGGACTTTTGCATATGTTCTCTGCAACTTAGGAGCACCTTCCTATTGGTAGTACCTTATTGTATAGCTTATTGCTTTTCACATATCTATTATAATTATATATTTTTTTATTTGTATTTTTCAAAAGCAGCGCTATCACATATTCACATGTTTTAACTTATTATAGAGTGATTTGATTAGATTTTGTTTGCAGAGGATATTTATCCAAACAAACTTTTTGTAACAAACGAGTAGCAAACTTTACATTCGGAAATGTTAAGGTACCATCTGAAAGAAACACTGTATGGTGTAGGGCAGCGGTCAGCAACCAATTGCAACCAGGTGATAGTTAGATTGAGTCTCTGAAATTGTCGACCCTTGGCTAAACGGCTCCGCCACAGTGCTGTCAGAGTGAGGGAAGGAGAGAGCCGGCTGGGAAGAGCAGGGAAGGAGAGAGCTGGGTGGGAAGAGCAGGGAAGGAGAGAGCTGGGTGGGAGGAGCAGGGAAAGAGACAGCTGGGTGGGAGGAGCAGGGAAGGAGAGAGAGCTGGGTGGGAGGAGCAGGGAAAGAGAGAGCTGGGTGGGAGGAGCAGGGAAAGAGAGAGCTGGGTGGGAGGAGCAGGGAAGGAGAGAGCTGAGTGGGAGGAGCAGGGAAGGAGAGAGCTGGGTGGGAGGAGCAGGAAAGGAGAGAGCTGGGTGGGAGGAGCAGGGAAGGAGAGAGCTAGGTGGGAGGAGCAAGGAAGGAGAGAGCTGGGTGGGAGGAGCAGGAAAGGAGAGAACCAGGTGGAAGGAGGGGGGAAGGAGAGAGCCAGGTGGGAGGAGCAGGGTAGGAGAGAGCTGAGTGGGATGAGCACGGAAGGAGAGAGCTGGGTGGGAGGAGAAGGGAAAGAGAGAGCTGGGTGGGAGGAGCAGGGAAGGAGAGAGTTGGGTGGGAGGAGCAGGGAAGGAGAGAGCTGGGTGGGGGGAGCAGGGAAGGAGAGAGCTGGGTGGAAGAAGCAAGGAAGGAGAGAACTGGGTGGGAGGAGGAGGGAAAGAGAGAGCTGGGTGGGAGGAGCAGGGAAGGAGAGAGCCAGGTGGGAGGAGCAGGAAAAGAGAGAGCTGAGTGGGAGGAGCAGGGAATGAGAGAGCTGGGTGGGAGGAGAAAGGAAGCAGAGAGCCGGGTGGGAGGAGCAGAGAAGCAGGGAAGGAGAGAGACAGGTGGGAGGAGCAGGGAAGGAGAGAGACAGGTAGAGCAGGGAAGGAGAGAGTCAAGCAGGGGAGGAGACGCTCTCGCACATAGCTACCTTTCTCAATGAAGCTGCAAGGTGAGGTGGTCACAGCAGCTCCAGTGAGCCCACACCTGCTGCTTCAGTGAAAGATGTAGCTCAGTGTGAGAGAAGGTCTCCTCCCCTGCTCCGGATTTCTCACTGTGAGCTGCTCCAGCTGTTTATGTATACAACAAACGTTATCTGGTGAGTGAGTGCTGGGAGTGTCCTTTGTTCTTGCAGGAATACCCTGGGGGTGGGGGGGAGGCTGTCTGTGTTAGAAAGTGTTGGAAAGCGGGAGCCTGTACTGAAGGGGAAGGCCTGGAAGGAAGGATAAGGGATGTTAGAAGAGATCTGTATTTTGAGGAATATGAGTTGGGGAAATTAAGTAGAGGGGGTCATTGTGGTGGTACTTTGTAAATGGTTGCACAGGTAGATCTCCACCATTTATACCCCTGGTGTATGGTGTAAAGTAGACGCTTTGCTGAGGACAACTCATTAATCACAGAAACATGTTTTAAAGTAGAACACCCTGGAGAAGTATAGGAATTACCCAACTTTTGATCAGCTTTACCACAAGGAGGGTTGATGAATGGAGAACACACCAACAGGAGATGTTCACCAAAGGTGAGCTTTTATCTACATTTATGGATTTTTTCATTTGTATCTTTCAGCTTTAAAGGGTAAACTCCACTTTCGGGGGGAAAAAATAGCAAATAATGAAAAAATAATATAGCGTATACAATTGAGACACAAGTCACATGATTTTTTCTCAACAAAAGTGGAATTATGCTTTAAGGGAAAAATAAATGGTAAACTGCATGTATGGTAGATATGTACTGTGTGAAATACATTTTAAACTTTCTATATATTGTACATGTATTTAATTTTGTATGCTTTGTCTACTGAAGCCAATGTCCTTGGCATCATAATACTAACTCTTCTGTCAAGTACTCACAGTCCTAAGACCTTGATAAGAAATTAAACCGCCTACATACTGCTTACAATTTTAATATTAATGACATACTTATTTAAGCATGGTTAAAAAAAAAAAATACTCAAATGTGCTGAATAAACATAACGAACAGTTATTTGGAAAGGTGCTGGGTGTATTTTGTGTCTGTTCCCTAATTCAGTAGTTATTAATTATTAATTTGGAAACACTGATCAATTTAAGGATAGGAGTTGCCTATCTAAAAAAAAATTCCAAGACAACTGCATATGCATTTTTTTTTGTTCTAAAAAATACTTTCAACTGAAAATGTTCAATTTTCCTAATAATTTTCAGCACTGTGGCTGATTCATTAAAACTAGAGAAAAGAAAATGAGAATCAATGTGTCATTGTTTCCCTTAGCAACTACTAACTATTATTACTTAATTTCTTTAAAAAATTTAAAACAAATGACCTGCTGACAACAGCTCCCGTTTCCTTTTCTCCAGTTTTAATTAGCTCTATTGTTTCAACCACAACATAACCAGTATCGTAAAACTTTCAAATAAATTAATATAGATAAACCAACTAATACATGCATAAAACATTAACTGGACCAAACTGAAACTTATCACCTAAGCTAAATAGGCTGATTTATGATACAAAGAGGAGCAAACTGAAAAGTTAGATGAGTAGACAGCAGAGAAAATGACTACATGGGCAATGTCCAGCTAAATAAGCACACTGCCAAGAAAAGTGATTAGTAGCAACATTTATCATAACTCTATTGACTTGCCTGAGCGCACGTAAACATATTCAAAATATTAGGTACATGAAGTGGGAATATTAAGCATGGAAATGGAAGTCATGCGTATCTTTCAAAGTAAATTGTTTTATGGCTTTGGATAACTACCAAAAAAAATCACCACTTAACTTGAAAGGTCTGTGTGAGCAGCATACGGAAGTAGACTAGACATGGTCTGTAGTGAGAAGATTATGAGCAGAATCCAAATTTAAATTGGCAAATAAATGGAGGTGCATATTCAACACTTAAAGTGTATGCATAACCTGTTTTTATTTTTTTTAAAGCTCTTCTTGACAGTGGGACCTCCCATGTAAGAAAATCAACCTTTAAAGTTGAACTACAGGCACACACGTTTTAATTTAAAATATTCTTTAATCTCCAGAAAGGAAATAGATCCACTTTACCTTTAAATAGTAATATTTAAATACATATATAGTAAAATTAGCAATGGTTTCAAAAAAAGAATGCGAGAAGCAGGGCGACCCTGGGTTGCAAACCTGCAGTGCCATCAACCCAAACAAGCAAATGGTTACAACAAAAAGAGAACTAGGGGCCTTCTAAGACAGCACCCAAGGAAAAAGATTTAACACATAAATATACTAAAAAAAAAGTCCAGATTAACAATTAAATCACATAAAAGTTTAAAAGAATCCTGCATGATGCACACAGGCCACCTACTGTATATATTTGAATTATACCTAGTGTCCCATTTCACAGGTAACAGATTGCAGTCAATGTGTTTCATAGATAGCACATGCCATATCTTTAATATATCTGATACCCTTATAAGCGTTTCACAGATAGCGCCACTTCATCAGGACCAGCAGTCAAAGGGTTACTAGACATCCATGCAATTTCATTGATCTCGGTATAGTGGTCACAATGAGAATATGGCCTCAAATGGTTACAGCAATCTAAGGCTATGCTTAAAGCGGACCTTCAGTCATTTTTTTCATCTTTCCATCTATTAAATCTTCTGCCCTTGTTGTTTTAACTTTGAATAGTAAAACATTTTTTTTCTGCCAGTAAATATCTTACACAGCCCACTTCCTCTTTCCTGTCTGGTAAAAAGCCTAGGCTATTGACATCATGCACAGCTCTCTTTCCCTCTCTCGTGAGAGTTTGCCAGGGAGGAGGGATCATAGGAGAGCCAATGAAAGCTGCAGAGCTGGAGGGGGCTGGATGAGGGCAGAGATAACATGAGACTGCAGAGATCCATGAGTATTCATCAAGAGCGGAGAAATGTGCAGGCAAGCAGTGGTGTGAGTCTGTCTGTCTTTATGTGTGTATATATATATATATATATATATATATATATATATATATATATATATATGTGTGTGTGTGTTTGTGTGTGTGTGTTAATCCAGGAAGTGAACAGGCAGCAGCTTCAGCTGACCACAGTTAAAATGGCTGCACCCAGACTTTGTGGAGAGAGATTTCTGCCGCATATTTGGCAAGTACAGAATCGCAGTATATATAAACTTATTTGCAAAGTGGTTGGAGGGAAGCTTCAGAATGGCAAATATGTTTTTATTACAATTTATGTGAGCAGATTGCAGTTCCTCTTTAACCATTTCTGGACTGAAAGGATTTGCCCCCTTAATGATAATGAACAGGCCATTTTTTGTGATTTGGCACTGCATTACTTTAACAGACAGTTGCACAGTCGTGCAATGCTGTAAATAAATAAAATTGATGTCCTTTTGTTTCCCACAAATAGAGCTTTCTTTTGGTGGTATTCAATTTCCCGTGTGATTTTTATTTTTTGCACTATAAACTAAAAATAGCAACAATTCTGAAAAAAAGCAATATTTTTCACTTTCTGTTATATAATGTTCCCAAAAAAAAAAAAAAATTAAAATCATTTTTTTTCAATTTGTATTCTGCTACATATTTTTAGTAAAAAAAAATTGCAATAAGCTTATTTTGATTGGTTTGCGCAAAAGTTATTGCATCTACAAACTAGGGGAGATTTATTTCATTTTTATTTTTTTTACTAGAAATGGCAGCAATCTGTGTTTTTTAGTGGGACTTCGACATTGCGGCGGACAGATCAGACCCCTAACTGACATTTTTGACACTTTTGGGGGGACCAGTGACATTACTACAGTAATCAGTGCTCACTGTTACTGTACTAATGACACTGGCAGGGAATGGGGTTAACCCAGTGGTGATCAAAGGGTTAAGTGTGAGCCTAGGGGAGTGTTTTCTAACTGTATGGGGGAGGGACTTGTGAAACGATCATAGAGACCTGTGATCCTATATAGAAGAATCACAGACACTCTGTGATAATTTGTGTTTACAACAGCTGACCATTGTTCTCTCTCAGCGGGGAGTGATCCGGTTGCCCACCAGGGCCGCTCCCGCGAATCAACGTATATCTGCGGCGAGCTGTCAGCAAGTGGTTAAAGACATGAAATATGAACTAAGCATGTCCCTCTATGGTGTGTACTTGTCTCAATCCAGAGCAGCAAGTGTAATTTCTGTCTGCTGCCCTATTCCGCTGCACTTCTGCCAAGTTTTCTTGACACAAGTTCCTTGCTCTCTCTATCACACAATGAAAATCTGATGCATCACATCATCAGTTCTAATCCTTCTTTGAACTTTAAATTGGTGGTTGATACATCAGGAGAAAAAAAGAGATCATATTATTCTAGCATAGAATATCTTTTAATTGGCAGAGGCTTATGACACAACATGTGAAGAGTATTCAGCAGAAAGGGGGTTTGTGTTAGAGCTTTGTTTAATGGTTAGGTTTGTAAGTGATTGACGGAGATTGGGTTAGGTGTTGGAGATGGAGGGTTACTGACATGTATTAATTAGTGTGTTTTATATCTACCTAGAGTTCAACTTAAGTATTAAAGTTAGAGGTTGGTCTTCCCCAACCCCCCTCATTTATTAGATTTTAGTTTCATTTGTAGAGGTGAGGTTCAGCATCACATGTCGTCACGTGACCTAGGGCAGTCTACATGTAAATGCAATCTGTTTAGGAACACTCACTCCTCCATGGACAACCGCCCATTTGAATATTTGCATAACCCCTCCCAAGAGCGAGCCCTTGCTTACAATTGCTTTAGTAAATATAAAATGATAAATAACTTTTTTCATCAGCTATATATAGCAGTTAGAGCAGTCTTGTGACTTGTATCAGTGTGTGCTAATAGCTTGTAGGAGGAGTTTTCATTTTTCCCACAATTGTCCTATTAGGCTCAAATACCCCTGATCCTCTGTCTGAACATATATGGACAGTGCTGATTGGCCCTGTGCTTATCGCATGTATCCTCCCAAGAAAAAAAAAAAAAAAACTCTCTAGCAATACACACCAAACTGTGCAGCCTGACTCTATAGACTGTAAATATTAGGTTATTTTTTGGAGTCTGTTGAAGAAGGAGATGATCAGAGAGACATGGTCAAACAGCCTTTTTACACAATGCAGAGGATTAACCCCTTAGGATCCACAATACGGGGTATAACAAGCATGCTTTGCTGCATATACAGACTGGTTTTACTGTAATGGGTTTAGTAACACATAATCATTCACCTGGGGTGGCATCTTTATTGTTAACATAGTGTTATTTATTTCAATAAGCCCCTATCCACAGACCACGTTACCCACCACCACACACTTGTCCTCTCAACATTGGAATAAGCTGCTTTGTCCATGCAGGGGAACATAAGGATGAGGATCACAGTGGGTGGGGTGTTAGCAAAGTATCAGAGGGGTGCCAGGTGTGATGAGAATGGCACGGGGTAGGGTGTTAGCAAGGTTGTAGTGGGTTGCCAGATGTGATGAGGATGAGGATGACAGGGAGTGGGGTGTTAGCAAGGTGTCAGTGGGGTGCCAGGTATGATGAAGATGAGGATGAGGATGACAGGGGGTGGGGTGTTAGCAAGGTATCAGATTCATTGTTGACCTCATTTTGGCAATGTTAACAGCAGGCAGTGATGCTGATTCTTTAAATATGTCAGAGTGATTCCCCAAGAAAATGCAGTCAGTAAAGTCACAGCAAGCTCTTTGCTTGCATATCAAATTGCATAACAAGTTGCAGCCTATTGCCGGTGATGGCACGTCCCAATCGGTGCGATGTTGACTTTGTCGTGCCACACCAATTTGCAAAAGTAGTTCCTGCACTACTTTTGTTGATTTCAGGTGCGACTTTAATGGACATCTGTGCGTAAAGCTGCAAAGATGTATTTCAAGTAGCACCTGAAATCACACTGACCTGCTACTTTTAAATCATGCTATTTCATGGGAATTAGCACAATTTCAAAGTAGCATCAAAGTGAACCATGGTTAAAGGTCATATTAAGTTGCACTGCATCCTCCCCCCTCCCTCTCTGTGAATCTGTCATTTATTTGTGCTTCAAAGCACCACTTCCACATTTCTCGCTTAAGCAAGAATTAGGCTTTTCTTACACTTTCCCCCCAAATATGCTACAGCGCTTTAGGTCCTGAGCAAGCCCTGTGGCATAGCTTTACATTGCCTGGTCTTCCTAACTATTTACGCATGTGTGGGATTTCCCATGTATGCGCAAAGATGGCTATCAGGGAAGTCCTAAATCTTCCCTGTCTTTGTGCATGCGCAATAAGCAGCTGCATATGTGCAGATGCACCAAAGGACTCTGTCAGGACCCAAAGGCTGCAGGCAGCCCTTTAGCACAACTGCCCATGCACAATAATGAGGACAACAGAGGGGGCTGAGCCAGGACAGAGCAGGACTAAAATTCTGCTTTAAATCAGTATAACAGCCAGGTAGCTAGCATTTCCTGTAGGATAAAGCAGCAATAGCAGTCTTCATATTACACTGTGCACAGGGTTGCTTTAACTGAGTCCTTTACATTTTGTGCTTTCTCTGCCAGTGGGGTAAAATTCATCAAGTATCTCCTTATAGTATTGTTTAGTTATTAATGTATAAATTAAATTGTAACAATTCTGGCACTTTTATATTTGTTGTTCAGCTTTTAAAACAGCATGGTATCATCTAACATTTCTTTATACTGTACAAAATAAATAGAAGTGTCTGTCTTTAAATCACAGTAAGCGAGTTTGAACAATCAGTTTGCCTTCATATTTCAATCAAAAATTGTCTGGAGTACTGTAGGGCAAACAGTATATTAAAATGAATTGTTACCATCGACTGCCAGATCTTTGAAACTGATTATGAATCTCAGTTTTACTGCCTGAGCGCAGAGTCTAACATCAGTAACATTCTACTTTACAACATACAAGTAAATTACACACACATTAGTAGTTGGCAATTCATTTTTTTTTCTTACTGCTGATGAGATAAAAATGAAAAACAGCCCGTAGAACGGAACATACTCATTGCCGATTCAGTGCTAGAGGGCGCCACTTCCAACATGAAAATTTCTGATGTTCGCACATAAGTAAATAAAAAAGTAGCTTTAAGGATCATCAGAATTTTGTCTCCAATGTTACACTGATACATATTCAGTAAGCACTCATCATGCTGTTTCAACAATTCAAATAGCGACAAAATGGCTCAGGATAGGGTGTGGCTTGGCCACTGGTGGTGATGGCCACATATTCCCAGAGCTGCATAATGAGTCTGCTTTTACCAGCAACTCTAAGCAATGGTAGATACCTTCCACACTCTGCAGTCACCGAAACTGACACTGTGTACATCTAGGCTCAATGTCCCACAAACAAGAAAAGAAAATGGGGCCAAGAAGACATTTCTTCCCTCTATCTATGGGAAGACTTCTCAAATGGCACCACAGCAGACAGGGATATTTGATCATCAGATGTCTAATCCAGCAAAGACCTGGAGTAACTGAACTGGAAAACCTTCTCCAAGACTCACAAATACATCTCAAACATTTAGGTATGAAACCTTTGATAGCTCCATCACCATGACCTTACTTCAAAGGCCCAGATAATAAAAAGCAAATAGTGGATGACTCTGCTCAGGCACAGAAGCTCCTCGAGGCCTATGCTTCATATGCTACACTATTCACCTCTAACCATCCAGCGTCAGAACGCACTTGCTATTATCACTAATAAGGCTGGATACACACTATACAACTTTTGTTGTTGTATTTCCTTTAGATTTACCTTCAACTATGTAGTGCAAGGGCCTGCCTGATTGCATATAAATTGAAAGTGTTTAGGTTTGACCTCATATTATATGGTTTTGGTAAATCTAAAGGAAAAAATCTAAAGGATATTGTAAAGTGTGTATCCAGCTTAAAAGAGCTGCAAAGGGATCTTAGCAGCAAAATTACACAAGTGCAAACACTTGCAAGAACGATCCATATAGAAAGAACTAGAAAGGGAATACACAAAAGCCAACAATGGCCATACACAGAATGAAAATGGATCAAAGATAAACTCTTTGAACTAGAAGACAGATCCAGACAAAGTAAGTAATGTGAAATTCCAAGGATTAGCAGAATTTATGACCAACAATCAGTGTATACCAGATTTACAGCAAATTGTAGAAATATTAGTGTTATTGGCTTTGGATTCATGAGACTTATTTTCTCTGCCTGGGATTTAGGGATAACATTATGCTATCATTTCTGCACACTGCTCCAGTGTTTCTCTAGTCTAGCCTTTCTTTAACCTTTTTTTCACAGAAAACCCCTAAAAGAATTTCCAGGTCTCTGGGAACCCTTACTGAAAACCAACTGATTAAGTGCCGAAAGGAAAATGCCCCTTACGTTGGTGGTCAGTAGGAAGAATGCCGCCTCACAGTGGTGGTCAAAATGCCACCCTTACAGACAGGTCATTGGTGTCATGCCTCTGGCCTTACAGTGTTGGCTGTGGAACTATGCAGGCACTCTCAAATTGGTGGTCAATCAGCTACAGCTCAAGGAACCCCTAACAACCTCTGGAGGAACCCTAGGGTTCAAAAAAGCCTTGGATGATTATGGCTGCTCTGATATGTCAGATGTCCTGTATGTCTCTTGTTTCGACAACTGTATGATTGCAGCTCCATGATGCTCGTCATTGTGTCTCTGCCCTGTGTCTCTTCCCTCATCAAACCACTCTTACCTATGCCCACCATGAATATATATATATATATATATATATATATATATATATATATATATATATAGTAAAATAGTGCTGTGCTACCTTATACCCTTGCTGTACTGGAATCTTTTCATTCTTTCTATTTACTGGAGCCTTTTGTTTCTTCAGTGTCTAATGGCTTTGCTGCTCTCACCCATTGTTCTGTCTGTCTCTCCTTGCTCTCTGGTCCGTTCACCAAGTCTATTTTTTTTTAACACTCCGCATTCCCTGTCTATGCACTTTTTGGCAGTTTAACTTATGTTGTGTCTCACTGCATTCTTTTCTTGGCTACTGCCCAGTCTGTTGCTATCACCAGCAGTTTAAGACCTGCAGGCTGTAGGTGATTTAAAGTTGTTGTAAAGACAGAAGGTTTTTTTTACCTTGCTGCATTCTATGCAGTAAGGTAAAAAAAAAAAAACTTCTGCATGCAATCTCCCCCAAAGCCCCCTCCAAATACATACCTAAGCCCAAACTTGATCCAGCGATGTGCAGGAGAGCTGAGGCTCTCTCAGCCCCCTCCCTCCACATTGGCTCAGATACAACAGTGGGAGCCATTCTCTCCTGCTGCTGTCAATCACAGCCAGTGGCAAGGCAGTAGGGGTGGGGATAAGCCCTACTCTGTGTGTCTTATGGACACAAAGAGTGGGGCTTAGGATCGAGCACACCTGAGTGCCCATATAGCAAGCAACTTGCTATGGAGCCACTAGGCGGGGGAGGAGCCAGAAGTGCCGACAGGGGACCCAAGAAGAGGAGATTCAGGGCTTCTCTGCTAAAAACCATTGCACAGAGCAAAAAAGTATAACATGTTTGCTGCTTTATCACACACAAAATGAAAACAACAAACGTTAATTTTACTTAAAGCTTTCCATTGATGGATTCAAATTTGGCTGGTTAAGCAGGTATTGTCCACATTTGTATCCATATGTGTCTGCTTTTGCTCAACAGAAGTCAATCTAATTATTATTTTTTTTTTTTTTTTTCGTGGGTCTGTCATGCAATTTTTATGCACTGACATTGAAGTCTATGGGGCCCAACACACACGTTGACGCACCGAAAAAAGCACCTGTCGTATTTTTCCCAAAGCCCCATGGAAATGATGGAAATCCTCTTGTCATATGTTTTTGCATTTCAGGCAACACACATTAGATAGCACAGGTGTAAATGGAGTATTAAGCTTCCCTTTTATATTTCAATTGGGCTTTAAGGGTTAACTTAACATTTTTTGCACCGGTCGTCTGAGGCTATGAAACAGAATAACCCAGCATTTTCATCCACAGTCCACTTTCAACTATACAATAGAAAAATGGCTTTTAAAATACTTATCAGTAATACTATTCAAACTAAAATGACCACATCCACACACATTAAAAAATACAATTTCCTTTTCATTTAAAATAGCCACTATTCTTTTCTGAAATCAGATTACTCTGTCCTGACATCAGCAGAAATAATAAAGCTAGTTGTTTGTATAAAAAACACATAAAAAAAATCAAATGAAATAGCGTTTTTGGTGTGAGCTCTATAACAATTTGGCCAGTTCAACTCATTTTTTTCCCACAGACATTTGTCATAAGACTATTGCTGACAAAAGGGGAACGGAAATTTCAATTACACTGCACTGTATGGTGATCATTCGCTATGCTTTGAATACTGTGTAAGTCACTTATCTTCACCATGCAGCAAATTCCATCTAGGTCAGGGAAAAGTTTGCTGACATGGACCTCTCCAAATGCTAGACACATTTACTTTATCGCCGCTTTATGTTGTTTCATTTGCAATCTTCTTATGCATATTTATACCTTGCAAGGAAAGGACATTTTTGAAATCTTTGCCAAAGTCGGTGACTGTTAAGAGAGCCTAGCTTCAAATTCCAGAACAAGATTACAGGGTTCCACTATGTGCAATGCCTTCAGCTGACTTCAGGCTAGATCTTCAGAAAAAACATAAAACCTACTCGGAAATATGCCATTCATTTTTTAGATTTTTTTTTATCTTAAAGTAGACGTTTTAGTAATCTTAAAAGTGAACTCCAGGAATGAGAGAAAATCTACCTTGCAGAGAGGTCCCCATGCACAGCAAGAGTTAAAGTTCTTTACTTACCCTATCCCTCAATCAGGGTTGTTCTCCTCTGCCTGAAGCTTTGGGCTGCACACATTGTGGTAGAAGAATGATGAACATGGGATTGAGTGGACTGAGAGTCCCTTAGAGAGTCTTTAGTGCTGGACCAGTTGTGTGAATGGAGGGAGCCTACCAGAGCCATGAATTAGGTAAGTATCTCTGAACCCATAGACTAAAAAAACAACATTTAACGCTTGAACAAAACATTCAAAGTTAACAAATTTTACCTCCCCCTACACACCCTGTGGGGGGGGGGGGGGGCTAAATGTTATCTAATTCCAAGAATTTAGCTTTAAAGTTTTGCAAGAATAAATTCCTGATATGTCCTGATATGTTATCAACAGTATCATTTTTCAAAAAAGTTCTACCTCCTTTTAATTAAAATATGTCCATAATTGTAATCAGGAGGAGGCTTATTTTTAAAAAGGGGGAGTTGGGGGGGTTGTCATGAAGACACCAGCCTAGCTCTGACAGCTATAATAGATCTGAGCCAAAGCCTGGAGGAAGATAGTTCTCTACCCGTGGCTGCCAGATTGCCGGGAATTTATGCATTGTGTCAGCTTCAACTTTTTCATGTAGCATAATCTGGGTAACCCTAAATTTAGTCCTCTAGTCCTGCTTTTCCAAGCCATAACCTTGCTTGACTTCTGTAAGAACACGAGACAGTAGAAATTATGTATTTATGTGGTCAGGTCTCAAAATGAGAAAAGCTTATGTTGTTTGTATAGGTACCATAGGAGCATGCTGAGCATGTCAAAAACCTCTGAGATCAAATATGACACAACATGAAAACAGCCATCTCTGGTTCACTTTAAAGATATTGTCACACGCGTGATCCTGTTGCAAGCAGGAATTCACATGGAGATCGCTAGAAATTCACATGGAGAACACTCATCAGCTTTCTATGTATCATCTGTCACCTGATTAAAAATACTTTAAAACAGAACTAAAGGCAACTAAAGGAACTAAAGGCAACATGAAAAAGACGATGAGCATGCCATGTCTCTTCTGCACTAAAATACACCTACCTGTCTGCTCAAAGTTTTTTGTGTCATGTAAATTGAGCTGTGCATGTGAGTGCTGGGTTGACTGATTCATACCCGCTTGCCGACTGCTCACAGTATATTTACTGCGGCAGTCGGCCCCTCACAGGCAGAGTGACGTAGGTCTACGTCGCTCGCCTGTGAGGCTCTGGGGAGCGAGCGCGCGCCCGCGGAGGCGCGTTCCTGCTCCCGCGCGGTCACGGACCCCCCCGCGCGTGTGACCAGCGGACCCGATGTCCGCCGGTCACTCGGCGATCGGCGGGGGAGAAGGAGAATGTCAGGCAGCTTGTGTAAACAAGCCACCGGTCATTCTCCTCGCTGTAAAAACACTGATCACTCGGATCTAGTATGTAGATCCGTTGATCAGTGTCCTTACAGCTAGAGCCACAGCCAATCACAGTAAGAATCACGCCCCTAGGGACACACACAGCCCCTCCCTCCCAAATAAAGTTAACCCCTTCACTACCAGTGCATTTTTACAGTAACAGTGCATATATATAGCACTGATTACTGTAGAAATGTCACTGGTAACCCCAAAAGTGTCAAAAATGTCAGTCAAGGGTCCGATCTGTCCGCCCCAATGTCGCAGTACCGCAAAAAAAATCGCAGATCGCCGCCATTACACGTTAAAAAAAAAACACCAAAAATGACAGAAATCTTTCCCTTTGTTAGTAAACGCGATAACTTTTGCGCAAACCAATCAAAATACGCTTTTTGCGATTTTTTTTACCAAACATAGGTAGCATAAAACAAATTGGCCGAAAATTTAAAAAAATTTTGATTTTTACATTTTTTTTTTGGGGAATTTCATATAAAAAAATGTGAAAAATATTGTTATTTTTGCAAAATGTACGCTCTTTTTTTGTTTATAGCGCAAAAAGTAAAAATCGCACGGGTGATCAAATACCACCAAAAGAAAGCTCTGTTTGTGGGAAAAAAAGGACGCCAAATTTGTTTAGATACAGCGTCGCATGACCGCGCAATTGTCTGTTCAAGTCACGCAGTGCCGAATCGCAAAATACCCTCTGGTCGTTTAGCAGGAAAATCCTCCGGGGCTTAAGTGGATACTACACTGTCCAACAAAGATAGTTAAAGACCGGCACCCAGAGGGAGCCAGAGAGAGAGGATTCCACAGCCTGAGAGGGACCCCTTGTTGACTTTGGACCATTGGAGAGGAGGAAGGTATGGTGACTTTAATTTCATTATAAAATGTAAGCTGATGTTCAGGGAATGTTGCAAATCCAACATCTGCCCTTCATAGCAATCCTGCCACTGGTGAGTTCTCACTAGAAGCTGGATTACTAAACTGTCGCAAGTGTGATGTTAGTCTAAGGCCCCTTTCACACATACGGTCCGTTTATCCGTTTTTCATCCATCCGTTGACAAAGGAAAAATAGACATCAATGTATCTCTATGTAAAAATGGATGACAACAGATGATCATCCGTTAACATCCATTTTCATCCGCTTCCGTCAATGTCCGTTTTTTTGAACGGATGAATGCCCTATTTTTCGTCCGTCAAAAAAATGGATTGGACGAAAAACGGATGAAAAACGGATGAAAACTGATGACAACGGATGAAAACCTGATGGCAACAGATGAAAAACGGATGACAATGGATGAAAAACGGATGACAATGGATGAAAAACGGATGACAATGGATGAAAAACGGATGAAAAATGGATTAAAAACGAATAACAACTGACGAAAAACGGATGAAAAATGGATGACAACTGACGAAAAACGGATGAAAAATTTATGAAAAACGGATGGAAAACTGATACATTTGACGTGACTGAACTGATGAACTGAACGGGCCGTATGTGTGAAAGGGGCCAATGAGCGCTGTATGGGAGAAATAATGTTATTTTTTTTCCAGATGGGGCTTCAATTGTACAGACCACAACACAAGGCTGTTTTTAATCAAAGTTTATAATTATAGGCACGCGCAGGTGCACACAGTAAATAAGGGCATGGAGGCAACAAAAGAAACAACAAAAGAAAAAAAAATCAACCTTCTACAAAAGAACAATTAGGAAAGCAAGAAGCTATTCACTAAAAATTCGATTTTATTTTAAAACAAAGATGAATGCAGAGAAAAGGTGAGTATCTGTACACAAATTAATGCATCAGTATTCTATTTTTTTTACTAATCATGATAGTTCTTCTTTAAAGCAGCAGAGTTTTACCCCCCAAGGAACAAAAATGAATTCCAGTAATATATAACAGGCAATGTATTTCCATCCAGCAGAGGCCCCTCCCACATTCCCTGTATCCTGCTAATTGCAAAACAGCTGAATAACGATCTTTCTGTATAGGTAACTCTACAGTCAATAAAACCAAAAATTAAAACTATCATGGGCCCTAAGCTCGCTTAAGCCTAGGGTCCCATTCTTGGGATTGTTCAAGTTGCCCCCTGACTGTGAAGATAATTAGAAGTCTACTTTTACCTTGCTTTCTTCTTGATCAAAAGTGCTAAATCTAATTAAAAGAAATATAAACTTTGCTCTTTTTTCAACTTTAATAAAATTATTAGCATTACTCAATAGCAAGTATTTAAAGGATATCCAAACTAAAGAACAAAAATGTAACATATTTTGTTGTACCAGTATCAGTAATTCCATTATTTTATTTTTTTTTTATTATTATTTATTTTTTTTTTTCACATTTGCAGCCACATTTTGTTATAACGTCTACTTTGTATTTGTTACATGTTCTCATTCACATCTTTATTATCATTGCCTCAGCTTTCCTGTTGTTCTGTGTATATCTACCCTATCAAGGATTCTATGGAGAAACCAGATCATGCGTTCTCCCATGATCAAACTACAGCTGACCTTAAGAATGTTGCCCGGAATACACAGGCCGCCCAAGAGGAAAACACACTGAGGATGTGCCTCTGATGTTCCTCCAAGGAGGAAGTAGACAAAGGTACAACTTAATGAATTAAATAAGTGTATAGGCGCTATTTAAAGGGTATCACACATAAAATAATATTGCACTCAAAATGATATAAGAATATATTTAGCACTTCTAAAAGGTGCAAAGTGAGATGAAAGGTGACTCAAATAATGTTAAACAAGTGCTATGTGAACCAAAATATTCATGATCTGAGTGTATAACAAATAAATGTGCATATATAACAGGAAGATTCGGATACGTGCTTGTACCAAATCTAAATAAACTGCAAAAAATATGGTATATATCCTTAGGTAAATAAAGTGTCTGTTGTGCTTCAATGGGAATAAATATATAATAAAGTGACTATGTGCTGAGGCAAATAAATAAAGTGACTATGTGGTCAGGCAAATAAATCATGCAAAATGTGTATACCGATATGGGAAAATAGTGTTGCATATATAATGCAAGATGGTGCCAAATAGCCTGTTTATAAACTGAAATATAAATGTCAAATAAACCATAAAATATGTAAAGTGTCCTTTGTGCTTCAAATAGTGTCCATTCAAAGATAATAAATATATAAATAATATGAAGTGACACTGTGTTGAAAAAATAGTCCAATTTCAAAAGTGCAAAATAAAAAATCCCAAAAATTGGCTAAGTGGGTGTCTTCAAATGGTGTGAGGATCCCAGATCAGTGGACCAGTGCAGGTGTGGATACACTCTAATAGCAGTGGCCGCTCTCCTTAATGATAATAATTTATCGCAGTATAAAGAGACTCTTGGATACAGTGGGTCTCTCCCTCAGATGATCATCGGGTACCAGGTCCCCTTTATAGTACACAAATGGGTCCTCTCTCCAGCATACTCCACTAATATGTTCCTCCACTCATGTAATAACAATGAAGGACATCCCCATAGTGTAGTATGAAAGTAGAAAAGTATTTTTTATTGAAAATATAGTAACTAACATATAAAGCATATGTACAGTGTAGACAATAGGCCGCAGACTGTAAAAGCGTCTTCCACAACTACTTCCGGTCTCGGCCGAAAACCGGAAGTGACGTCACCCAGTCAACTTACCCTTCTCACATGGACATACAACCCCTGATGGTGCTCGGAGACTAAAGAATTTTCTTCAGCTAGAATACAAATGTTTTCTGTAAAATTCTTCAAAGAAGTATTTTCAGTAGGATACATTTTTTCTTAATAAATGGGCATGTTGGAGAGATGAACTATGGGACACATAGTCCTGAATAGTTTTACCAGTAGACGTTTAAGATGTTCAGAATGCTTGCTCCCCGGCCAGGAACTTTGGGGAAGCTGCACACAGGAAGTAGTATCATGCAGTTGGGAGGTAGTTAAATTGTGTTTATTTATTTTTCTATTAATAAATGCAATATGATATTTTGAAAAAGGCAGGTGTGTTTTCATCTAGTCTGTTATTTTTATTCTTCCATTAACAAACCAAGATGCCCAGCAAAAGTGTTCGTTGGAGGATTGAGACAAGCCATTGAACAATGATCATCTTTTATTTTATTTTAATTTTTTTATGTAAATCATTTATCTCAAAATGAAAACAACTGCTGTAACTGCTTTAAAAAGTGTTAGCAGAAGTTTAGCAGGCTTTCATGTGTCCATCTAAATCTGCTAGTGCATCTAACACAACCTTCTCCCCAGACTGAAAATGCTGCCTGCAATGGTAGCTTAGTAGCTCCTCTAGTGGAGTGAAGATCCACTAAGACAGAGAGTGTGAGTGTGATACTAACCAGATCACCAGCTGAAAATAATAGAAATAAACCCTGAAAAAGGAAATTAATGCAGCCATTATATTTAAAGTGATACTAAACGCACTGTTTCATTTAAAATTTTCCTTCTATTTCTGTATATGGAGGGTGGCACTATAATTATTTTAGTAAAATAATAAAAAAAAAACATCTTGTTCCTTTTTCCTAACTGATATACAACTGTTACATGGCCCAGCTCTTTACCAGCCTGTCTGCAGGGAAACACAAGCAGGAGGAGCTTCCAATCCTCTGCTACTGGTCACATGGTCAAAATAATAACAAAAAATTATTAATATCAATAAACTGTTTAAATTGGCATAAATATATATATTTGAAATCAAATCGTTATTATTTTTGGCAATAATATGGTGTGGGGGCGAATTTCTGCCAGTCACAGGCTGTGCCACGCCCCTCCAGCCTGTGTTTTAAAATAAGAGGGAGCTGAAGCCTCCATTAATCTACAGGTAAAATCCTGCCCCATTGTGTTTAGCTGCTTATGGGAAATGGAAGAGGAGGGAGGGAGTGGGCTATCATTTATCACTATGTATACACCCACAGGTGTGACTCTATAGTCACATCGGCTGCTCAGATGTGATGGGAGGAAATGCTTAGGATAGAAACTCACTGAAACTGAGCATGTGCGGATCTGCCAACACTGCCCTGCAAAATTCCCAACTGCTTGGGGACATGGACAGAAGGGGGGAAATAGAGAACAACAGGATCAACCAGATTTTTTGCAGAATACAGAAAACGAATCCCATAGTGACTTAGTGAATATAAACAGCATGTAATACACCATTTATTGATAGTTTTTTATGATGTGGGTGCAGTGACACTTTAACCACTTTAAGACCGGAAAAGATTTGACCCCCTTCCTGACCTGGCCCTATTTTGCGATTCGGCACTGCATTACTTTAACGGACAATTGCTCAGTCGTACGACACTATACCCAAACAAAATTTACGTGCTTATTTTCCCACAAGTAGTATTTGATTACCAGTGCGATATTTATTTTTTGCGTTATAAACAAAAAAAGAGCGACAATTTTGAAAACAAAACAATATTGTTCACTTTCTGCTATATAACATTCCCAAAAAAAAAAAAATTAACATTTTAGGGCAATTTGTTCTCTGCTACATATTTTTGGTAAAAAAAAAATCGCAATAAGCGTATTTTGATTGGTTTACGCAAAAGTTATCACGGCTACTAACTACTGGAAAGATTTATGTCTTTTGTATTGTTTTTTTTTTTTTTTTACTAGTATTGGCGGGGATCTGCGATTTTTACCGGGACTGCAACATTGCAGTGGAAAGATCGGATCCCTGACTGACATTTTTGACACTTTTGGGGGTACCAGTGACATTACTACAGTAATCAGTGCTATAAATATGCACTGTTACTGTAATAATGACACTGGCAGGGAAGGAGTTAACCCTATGGGTGATCAAAGGGTTAAATGTATGCCTCATGCTTACTGATGTGTGTGTGTGTGGGGGGGGGGGGTTCTGTGACACAGACAGGGATCACAGGTTCAGCTATGCTGAATCCTGTGATCTCTCCCTGTCTGTCACTGAGAAGATCCGCCTTCTTTGTTTACATAAGCAGGCGGGTCTTCTCACACTTTCCCCGACCATCGGGGAAGAGAGGGTGCCTCTCCTCCTCCCACTGTGTCTAAACACAGCGGCAGCGAGCCTCCAGGAGCAGACTCCGACCACTAGGTGTCCAGCGACGTAGGTCTACGTCTCTGGACCCAGGGGAGCCACACTGCTGCAGTCGGCAAGTAGTTAAGGATTGGTGCTGCTCTATAGTTGCTATATAATAAATGTTTGCTTTTGGGTTTATTATCACTTTAATCATATCTGCTAAAGCTCTAAACGTTTCAAAAAGACAAGATTGATATTAGATTCTATTTACAGATTCAACCAAACCTCATTAAAAACAATAGGAAATGTTTAGCATGTACCAGAGTTCTGCTTCAAATGCGCTAAATCTTTTATACAGTGGCAAACTGAATTAGCAACCTTCCCAAAAGTGCCGACCAAAACAAATGATAATCGGAGCGGAGACAGGGATTTCACGCGCTTATTTCATCCATTTCTTAATGCTGGGAAAATATTTTGCTCTATTTTACATTAATTTGAAGGGTCACTTCATTTCCACGGCTCACCTTCCCTTTACTCATTGGTAAATGACATCCTACCGGGATATTGTTTGACAGAGTCAATTAAAAGTGGATGATTTACTGTACAGTGTACAAATGAGTCATAGAATTACTGCTATTTGTAACATCATTTAGACATGCATTGCAGCCCTTTTTGTGCCTTATCATTACATCATAAATGGAGTGCATGAATCTTAGGAAGTGCAGTGAAGAGAAATGAGACTGAGATGTATTTACTCCCTGCAATGACAGTAATAACTATGGATCTCACCGTTATAAGTCACATACAGCTAGGTGCTTATACTGTCCACATGTCATTTCCAGTATGTTACTTCTGCAGGGTAAAGCCCAACTTCAGATAAAACACTATTTATATATCATTTTGGATACAGCAAGGAAAAGTTATAGCTTCTGCTTGTTTTTTGTGGTTCTATTGCTGTGTCTTTAATGATCAGATGTCCTTTCATTTCCTGTTAGGACAAGAAGTGAAAGGGAATCTCGCTGACGGGATTCACCCTCTCAATTTGTTCTGTCTATCATTATCACTGAGCGTGAAAGTGAAAAAAAAATCTCAGATTTTGGCTTGTCCCCCATGAGAGAAGGGAAATGGACATGGAGAGATAGGAAATGTTCCAATGGGGACACTAGTTCTGGTGACCCTGGTGGAAGCCCTCCTATTTTTAAGGGTTTCCTCTCACAATCTGTTTTGGCTATGGTACAGGAATGAAAGAAAAACCTCCCCAATGGGACACAGATTACAAAAAAAAAAAAACCGGACAGGGGTTATAAACCTCTATCCAAAAAAAAAAAAAAAAAAGTTTTGTATATTGTTCTTGCTTAACCGGTTTCCACCTGGCCTATTGTACAATGGCAGCTGGTCAGGACCGCTCCTGTTCTGGGAGGTCGTCCTCCCATTCCCTCGGACACAGCACATCACTGATCAAGGTAAAGAGCTAATTACATTGGCTTTTTACCAGGTGATTAGCTGCGTCCAATCACAGCTGATCACATGTAAACAAATGCTGGTTATTGGCATTTCCTTTTCTCAGCGCTGTCAATGTCTGAGGAAAAGAGAGCATAACCAGCTTTCCTGTGATAGGGGACATTTACACTGATAATCAGGGCACTGATCATCAGTGTCCTGATTATCAGTGCAGTCCTATCAGTGCCAATCACTATCCATCAGTGCAGTCAATCAGTGCCCATCAGTACAGCTAATCAGCGCCCATCAGTGCAGCCTCATCAGCACACATTAGTGAAGGTGAAAAAGTACTTATTTGCAAAATTTTATAAAAAAAAAACAAATAAAAAGTTTTTTTTTTCAATATTTTTTGTCTTTTTTTCCTGATTAACCAGTGATCTGTCCCCTTAATGACCAGGCCATTTTTTGCGATTCGGCACTGCGTTATTTTAACCGCAAATTGCGCAGTTGTGTGACACTGTACTGAAATAAAATTGATGTCTTTTTTCCCCCCACAAATAGAGCTTTATTTTGGTGGTTTTTGACCACCTGTGCAATTTTTATTTTTTGCGCTATAAACAAAAAAGGAGCAACAATTAAAAAAAAAACTATATATTTCACATTCTGCTATATAACATTCCCCCCCCCCCCCCCAAAAAAAAAAAACATTTTCATCCTTTTAGGCCAATTTGTATTCTGCTACATATTTTTGGAAAAAAAATTGCAATAAACATATTTTGGTTTGCACAAAAGTTATCGCGTCTACAAACTAGGGGAAAGATGTATGTTGTTTTTATTCATTTAATTTTTTTTTTACTAGTAATGGCAGCGATCTGCGATTTGTAGCGGGACTGTAACATTGCGGCAGACAGATCAGAACCCTAACTGACATTTTTGACACTTTTAGGGGGACCAGTTACATTACTACAGTTATAAGTGCTAAAAATATGCACTGTTACTGTAATAATGACACTGGCAGAGAATGGGTTAACCTAGGGGTGATCAAAGGGTTAAGTGTGAGCCTAGGGGAGTGTTTTCTAACTGTGGGGGGGGGCTTGTAAAATGACCATAGAGACCTGTGATCCTATATAGAAGGATCACAGGTGCTTTGTGATCATTTCAGAGAGAAGAACGGTCAGCTGTGTTTACAACAGCTGACCGTCCTTCTCTCTCAGCAGGGAGCGATCGCAGCTGCCCAGTAGCAATTGCAGCCGCCGGCCCCATGCATCAGCATCCCCGCTACCTAGTGAGTGGAGGATCACACTGCCAGAGGCACTTGCTCGCCCCCCCATCAGCACCATGCGCGCAACCGACATAGTCCTACATAATTTCGTGCAGCTGAGCCAACCTGCCGTGGATGGTCGGCAAGTGGTTAAATTACACCAAAAAAAAAAAAAATTCAGAAAATGTCATATGGGTACAATGTTCCATGCCAGCGCAAATGTCATTCAAAGTGCGATAGCACTGAAAGCTGTAAGTTGGCCTGGGCAGGAAGGGTCCAGAATTGAGGTGGTGATTATACTGTATGTATGACTTTTTCCTACCATGATAAAACAGTGTACAGAAACTGTAAAAAGAAAAAGAAAGCGTGAGACTTAATTTGCTCAAACACATTTTTCGCTCCTGCTTGGGCAAAGCACAGGGTCTATAGCTAAATTCAGCCTGCTAGTCTGTGTCATCCAATAAAATGTAAATCACAAATATAACAGGCTAATAAATTCCAACTGTAGCAGCCTTCCTCAAAGCACATGGTGCTATTAGAAAGGCTGCTACAGCTGAAATGTGTGAAATGTAGCGGATAAAGTTTTACATTTTATTGGATGACACAGACTAGCAGGTTGAATTTAGCTTTATTCTCTATGGACCGAGTGTGGAGACACTTCAGCCAGAGCAGCGGCTTGACCACAGTAGCTATGGTTTGCAGTTGGACATGGGTAACAGATTTCTTTCTAAAGCACAGCGTCACTTTAAAACATTATAAAAATAGTGATGCAGTTTTCTTTGTACACTTTACATTGTCTGGTGTATGGTAAAATGGACTCACATAAAAGTCTGTAAATGTAAGCATTACATAAGATAGGGGGAGTCCCTCTACATAAGTAGGAATCAGAAGGCAACGTGTGTGTGAGAATTGTGCAAAAAATTAAACTACCGTATTTTCCGGCGTATAAGACGACTGGGCGTAATAGACGACACCCCTAATTTTCAAGTTAAAACATAGGTTTTGGGCTATACTCGCTGTATAAGACTACCCCCCTTCCGAAGCAAGGCAACACCATTGAAAAACATCAGATTTCTCATAGATCTCCAAGGTACCCCAAGTACTGTAATACATGTAATCTCTCATAATATCTCCAAGGTACCCTAAGTATAAGTATTACCAGTAGATGTAATCTCAAGACGCTGGCTGTGCGGGAATCCTGTACTGGTATACTGTATGTACCGTAGCTTCGGCTACATACAGAGTACTGCGCTGAGCCAATCACAGTGAGCGATGTATTCTATTATGGAATGCAAAGCCTGCTCGGATTGGCAGAGTCAGAGAGGCGGGCTGATGTTACTCCGTCAATCCGAGCAGGCTTTGCATTCAATAATAGAATACATCGCTCTCCCTAATGGGCTCAGCACGGTACACTGTATGTAGCCCAAGCTACGGTACATACGGTACACCGGTAGAGGATTTCCACACAGCCAGCATCTTGAGAGATTACCTCTACCGGTAATACTTATACTTAGGTTACCTTGGAGATATTATACTTGGCGTATAAGATGACCCCCCATTTTTGGGGGATTTTTTTGAGGTTCAAAAGAAGTCTTATACGCCAGAAAATACAGTATATTTAATGTGCTTGAACTGTGCATTATGGATCAGCGGTAATATGCTTTACACCCTTGCAATCAAGAATCAATTTGGTTTTAATTTTTTCAATAGACCAATATTTACTGTAAGTCCCAGCTGCCTTCCTAAACAGCAAATCGTTAAGTAGGCAAACGCAAGCATTCAACTCTCAATTTATTTGTTTTTGCAGCCATATTTTACTGTAAGTCTCAAACTCTTTCAGAGTGTTCAAAAAGCACATTTCAGCCATTTAGAAGAGAAACAATTATTTAGATAGAAGTTATTGTTTCTTGCAAAGTAATTTTTTTTTCTTAGGACATATTAAATGGAAATGTCATTTAAATTACAAGCACATAAACCAAATACCACTTAAGGAAAAATCTTTACAAGTGATTATTAAAAGAAACAAATTGTATAGAATACGTGTGTACTGTTATTTGACTTGCCATTTAACTGGAACTTTCAGTGTTGTATTTTTTCATAAATATGGATGTTTTTGTATATGCTAAATGGAAATCAGCATTTCCTAAAGTAGCATAGAAGGGTACATTGGCACCTTTTGCATGTCTTGAAGAGTGCCCTAGTTTTTCCCCACAGCAGTTAGTTTTGCAACTTAAAATATTGAACTTGTTTTACATTTTGTATACAAGACTTGGGTCTGGATCAACGGTGAATAAAAAAAAACTTAAAGAAGAACTTCACCAGTTAAAGGACAGCAGCTATGGATACTGTAGTTGCTGTGCATAGCAGTCCATGGATTGCAGCCTTTTCCTTCCACAGCCAATTCTTCTCACCACTGTGAGTCCCTGGTGCCATTATCTTGTATTTGGGAGCTGGCTTTCTGATGTATCATAGCTGGCTCCCAAATGGACATGCAGGAGATCAAGGGGCACGGGGAGAGTGGTTCTCAGCCTCCTGGGAGGTGTGACGTGTTCCAGGAGGCTGCAGGCAGGGGCAGGGACAGGATGAGCTCTGTCACCCTCTCCTATGCAAGAATTGAGGAAGGGGGAAAAGGTACTGACAAGAAAAACAGTACTTACCCCCAGGGCTACAGGTGGGGGGGGGGGGGATGGATGACCAGTATTTACCTTTTTGAGTGAAGTTCAGCTTGAAGGACCTTGTGTATGGATAGCATTTGGGACCCCTGCTTTCTCCAGACACATGTATACTTAATTCTTAAAAGGAATGTGTAATGTTTGCTTATATAAATTCTTCAATACTTGCATTTGTTCTAATAGGGTGGGGGGGGGGGGAGCAGTGCGACCTCAGTGCAGATATAAAAGTGATTTATTACATAAAAGCAATTAAAAACTCACACAGAGGAGATGATGAGTCAACATGTTGGATAATTCATCTGCAACACTTTAGGCATGAGGTTGACTGGAACAGCCGCTGGCCCGGGCTGTGTCGTGGATTCCGGCACTTCCTATGTCTCCGGCAGATTTACAGTGTCTTGCGTCACATCCGGTACCTAGCCTGAGGAAGAAGCACGCCGCATGCGCCGAACGCGAGCACCTCCCGGCCACTACCGGATGTGCGAGTTTTTTATTGCTTTAATGTAATAAATCACTTTTATATCTGCACTGAGTTGGCACTGCTTTCCCCCCCCCCCCCCCACGCTACTTGTCTATTAAAGAGTCTATCTAGCTCTGTTTGGAGCATGCAGCCACCACATCCATCTATTTCTAAATCAACCAACAGTGACTGAACTATTCTTATATCACCTAACAGAGACTGAACACTCCCATGGTCATGCACTCCGAGGCATGCACTCATTGTACATGACACTTCACTAGCACTGGTCAAAATGTTGTAGATTCATTTGTTCTAATGCCTGATGCTCATTAGAACTGAAGAAGTGACTCGGAAAAGCTCCAAAACATCACAAAAAAATTCCAGTTAAATGTGACTAATTACTACTAGGTATACCATGAACTGGATACATGAGAACCTTTACAGACAAGGCTTAACAATATTTTTTGCTTGTTTTATAGACAGGTAAATAAGAATTATTGGATATGAATATTTTATGTTTACAGTTCCAGCCATCAGGTGGAGCTTTAGGCTAAGTTTCATCTATGTACTAGGTTATCGAAAAAAGTAAACATCAGAAAAACATAGGTACACATATTACAAGACACACTGGAAGTTGTTTTACCTTCAAAATATAGGCAAGAAATACACCTTGGTCACCTCTCTACCCACAGCCTGTAATTTCACAAGGAAGGAGCAGCAACAAACTGAAGAGGTCATCTCTCTGCTTTCTCCTCCTATATGCAGAACACCCCTATAAGTGCTGCCCCACCTCCTCCCACAGAGGACTCTGCAATAGAGTAAAAATCACGAGATTTAACCACTTGACCTCCGGCAGATTTAGCCCCCGTCATGACCAGGCATTTTTTTCGATATGGCACTGCGTTATTTTAAATAAAAATTGCACTTATGTAATTTTTTCCCCCGACAAATAGAGCTTTCTTTTGGTGGTATTTGATCACCACAGCATATTTTATTTTTTGCGCTAAAAAACAAAAAAAAGACGGACAATTTTGAAAAAAAAAAAAAAACACAGTTTTTACTTTCTGCTATAAATCACATCCACTAAAAAACAATCAAGTTTCTTCATAAATTTAGGCCAATAGGTACTCTGCTACATTTTTTTGGTAAAAAATCCCAATAAGTATATATTGATTGGTTTACGCAAACATTATAGCATCTACAAACCACAGGATATATTTATGACTTTTTTTTTTTTATACTAGTAATGGCCGCAACTAGCGACTTATAGACTGCGATATTGTCTGGGACAATCATATACTGATACTTTTTACACTAATATAGTGATCAGTGCTAAAAATATGCACTATCATTGTACTAATGACACTGGCTGGGAGCGGTTAAACATCTAGAGCGATCAAGGGGTTAACTGTGTGCCTAGCCTGTGTGAACAATAAAATTGTAGCATAACAGAGAGCACTAGATTCTGCAATTCCATTGTTCCCTCCTATATTGTGGAGTGATATCGAGGCTCACAATGCTGGCTGGAGGGAGAGTAAGTCACAGAGGAATGGAGCGCTTGCAGCACGTCAGATCTATCTCTTGTCCATAGAGCGGAACCACTGATTTTGGCCTACTGGTAACACAGGGGTCAAAATATCTAGGTGAGCTGTCAGATTGCACAAGTGAAGGTGAGCACTAGCACACAGATATTTGTTTGCACTGTATGGTGGATCACCTTGCTGATTGGCTCCTTCAAGTCACATTTTTATAATTTATGGAATTTAGGGCCCTTTCACACGGGCGCTCCGTATGTCCGCAAATCATCCTATTTTTTTGCGGATGATTTACGGACATAATGTATGTGAATGGCATCCGCTGACATCCGATTTTCTTCCTTTCAGTTCTGTTCCGTTTTTTGGAACGGAACAGAACCCTATTTTTCCTCCGTTAAAAAAAACGGAAAGGAAGCAAAATCGGATGTCAGCGGTGTCATCCACTGACATCTGCAATGCTCATAGACTTACATTATGTCCGTATATCATCCGCAAACAGATGGAATGATATGCGGACATACGGAGCGGATGACACAAGAGTCATCCGCTCCGTGAAAAAAAACAAAAAAAAGGACCGGAGCGGAGCCAAAAAACCGAACGGCCGTGTGAAAGAGCCCTTTATGTTTCACATTGAATTTTTGATTTTTATGTTTTTTTTACACATAATATTTCTACCTTAAATAGCACTTCATTATATTATTGATTCTTCTTGCACTATATGGTTCATTTATATTTTTTTCCACAGTTTTGGCGCAGCACTGTATATGAGTTTGATGTGTTGTATTGAGTGTAGTGAAAATGCTGTTTCAGTGACACTTAGAGTTATACATACATCTTTTTTCATTTGTTTACACTGTGATTGCACCGACTGATTTTTGGCACATATATATATATATATATATATATATATATATACACATATATATACATATATATATATATATATATATATATATATATATATATATATATATATATATATATATATATATATATATATATACACTGTATATATATATACACACACACACATATACATATATATATATATATATATATATATATATATATATATATATATATATATATATATATATGTGTGTGTGATCCTGCTCAGAGCTGCAGCCCTTTAACAGTATAACTGCTACAGGGAGGTCAGAAAGCAGTTAAAGTTCTTTGATTCAATTTTAATACATTACTTAGCTCATCAGTGTTTGCTTTAAGTGCATAGTGTCCACCTTTAACTGTTTTGTTGGATCCCATACAAAGGCACAGACAGGTCCCAAGTTTTTCCCTTCCCCAAAGCACTGACAGATCCCAAAGACCTGCTAACTGCAGCATGTCTGCACATGCTTGGAAAAAACCCAGATAGAAGAATTTCAAGATGATGGCACAGAAGCAGAGTGGTGCCTTCAGCTGCACAGAAGAAAATGATGGATTCCATGGACTGGTAAGTATGCTCTTTTTTATGATTATAAAGGAACATGTATTAGCCAGATGAAATTTCATTTAGGTAGGATGAAGTTCCTCTTTAAATATCTTATAGTCCTTTCTGTGTTGGTCATAGTAGGACAACATTTGTGCTTTTTTAGAAAAAAGTAGAAAATGAACATGAAAATCTCATTGGTTGCAAATCGTAACAGGCACAGTTCTCTAATTCTAGCTTTTATATACCAAGTCCTGTTCTGAGATAAGCTTGGCAGTTTGCATTGCTCCTTCAGCAGCTCATGTGGTTTCCTAGATGAACATTCACCTCATAAACGCATTCAGTCTGGTGGTGTAAACAAATTAGTACAATTAACTATGGGGTGGTAACATGATTAGAAAATGTGTAGGTTGTGAAAATATCAATTTCCGATGCAGCCACACCATGACATGCTCGCGAATCACCAACTCTGCTGTATAAATAGATTTTATGCTGCTTATGAGAACAAGAACATTTAAAGAAGAACTCAACTAAATTCAGGATATCCTCTTTTAAAAGAGGAGCTGTGAAAATTACTAAAATACAACCAATGACACTTGCTTGGAATTGGGAAACAGCTTAAATAGAATTTAGGAACATTACACCCATTTTAACTGTTCTTTGATGCATAGCTCATGCCAAAGCAGAGCAAAAAATAATACTACCTATACACAAAATATTCATTCCACTTAGCTATGATATTCTGAGGAGCAACAGCCAAACATAGAACCAAAATTGATATGCATGCACTTAAATCTGTTAGATAGAGGTATGCTAACACCAAAATTTAAAATATACATATCAAACTGATGTTTCTTCTAAAGATTTATTTTCTTAATTTCTTTTTTTTTTTGTCATAATTTTTTTTAATACAATTGTTGTTTAGTTAACACTACCTATAAGAATAAAAATTTGGAAGCAAAAGTCTGACAGTTTCGGATCTGTCAGGATCCTTCATCAGCTTGTTATACCTGATAAAGGATCCTGACAGATAGGAAACTGTTGTAATCTTATGAGTTTGTAACTCTCTTAATAAATCTACAAGGTGCTACAGATTGGACTTTTTGTTTTTCTGTACATTGAATTTTGGGTGATCTCCATTGTGTGCTTTGCACCTGAAGGATCTGTTTATTGATGGGTATGTGCTGCCCTGACCAACACATTTATATAAATATATATATATTGCACTAAATAACAAGGAGACAATAAGGAACCAATAAAACCCAACTGTAAACTATTCCTTGCACTGCAGGTCCTAATTGCTTATTTTGTCTAGGGGAGAGTAGAAACATGTTTACCTACCTGATCCTCTTCTTCCCTGGCCATTGCCTTCCCCCCACACTCTGGCAAACCACTGTCCCTTGACATCAGTACATCTAGTGCAGGTCTAGGGAACTTGCTTTGGTCTTGTTGACGTCAAAATCCTAGACCACTAGAGCGGGGGGGGGGGTGGGGGGCAAGAAGAGGTTACAGGGACCAGTCTAGGTAGGTTTTCCCCCCCCCCTAGACCTAAACAAGCAAATAACCCTTGCAGATGGGTTATTTTTTTAGTTGCCCATATTTGGGCTTTAAATATAAAAAATGCAATCATTAATGACGTTTCAATGTGACTTGGTGGAAGCAGAGATGGGCTAATCACATAATCATGCTCCTATTTTGGATTTTCCTTTACCACCATCACAATAAGGGGTATTTTTTAGACCGACGCCTCATGTGTGAATTCTACCTCTTTCGTTTTGAAAGAGTCACAGATTGGGTAAGGCACTTTTAGTTTAAAAAAAAAAGGTAAACTAAAATAGTATATTGTGTTTCTGTGCTTACTTGTGTTATCCTAACACATGGCACTGTGTATAATGCGACAACTGAATACTCCTGGATTCTTGGATCCCACCGGATTGTCCAAGGATTTAAAAAAAATACTGGGGTCTTAAGGGTCCAGGACATATCCTGCTGTAGGGTGCTGGAACATCCATTTCAGAACCCAGCAACTGATCTATGTCAGGAAGGTTGGGTGGTATAATCACCTGTCAAAGAATATCTGCATAGTTCTGGGAGACAGGCAAAGTGAGTGAATGATGCTGGACACAGAGCATCAGATGTATCAGGTGTGCCACATGCCTGGTCAAAGAGCAATGACATGGGAGCGGACAGAAGGAACCACAGAGTGCAGAAGATGACCAGGCATTAGTCATATTTTGAAGATTGTTGGATTCCAACGATTATTTTGTTTCCATAGATCTTCTACACAGCAAAGTGAGGACTTGCCCTTAATCAAATAATAAGTATTATACCTTTTTTGCACAGATCACTATTTGTTTTTTTTGTGATAACATTGTTGCTTTAGCCTTCATTTACACTGAAGTGATTTGTCATGCAATTTGACAGGTGAAATTACAGGACAAGTTGCAGCCTATTGGCGGCAATGGCACTGTTCCAATAATTGAAATTAAAACATTGACTTTGCCACGCTGAACCGATTTGCAAAAGTAGTGCATGCACTACTTTTGCTAATTTCGGGTGCAACTTCAATAAACTATCTCTGCATGAAGCCCCACAGATGTCTTTCAAGTTGCACGCGAAGTCGCAGCTTTGAAATTGTGAGATTTCAGATGAAGTTGCATGATTTCATGAAGTTCCATGATTTCAAAGCTGTGTTCAGTGTGAATGAGGACTTCATGATAGGTGTACATACTTTATGTGGTTTTATTAATAGATGTTATATGCATATGTGCAACAGTTAGACCCAAAAACAACAGCAAAAAAAAAACAAAACAAAAAAACTGTTTTATTTCAAGTGCACCATGTCTTACCCAGCATCTATCTGCACACTGGCACATACATTCAATAGCAAACCGCGTGTTAGTAAATTCAGCATATATATGCTAGAATGTGTATGCATCTTCGTGCATTGTGGCCTTATGGTAAATTTGGAGAGGATGTGTTTGTCCATGCACAATTGATGAGCTAGCCTATGCGAATATGTTTGATTGAATCAGGCCCAATATGTTTGCTACTGTCTTCTAAAATATGCATTATTTATTGTTAGAAAAGACTGTGCACATGGCAGTGAAGTAAACGTGTTGTTTCAATTTTTGTCCCTGCAAGAACCCATTTAAGATATTTGTCTCTTTTTGTTTCACACTGAGATCAATCTGTAGAAATGGATTTAAAAAAATAGGACAAACAGTATAATATTCATAAGGCTATCAGCTCCTGCACATTTAAAAATTAACGTTTTGGACTACAGTAAGGTAAATCAGCATGCTAATTTAAAACAAAGCAGTTATATTTGAGTTCTAATAGATTTCTGAATAAATGTATTACTCGAATAGATGCTTAAAACCCACCTGAAATTTTAAGATCAGACAAGAAGAAAAATTATGTACCGTATATACTCGAGTATAAGCCGACCCGAGTATAATCCGAGGCCCCTACTTTTACCACAAAAAGATGGGAAAAATGATTGACTCGAGTATAAGCCTAGGGTGAGAATGCAGGGTGGCGGGCATGGTACAGGAGAATGCAGGGTGGCAGGCATGGTACAGGAGAATGCAGGGTGGCAGGCATGGTACAGGAGAATGCAGTGTGGCTGGCATGGTACAGGAGAATGCAGGGTGGCTGGCATGGTACAGGAGAATGCAGGGTAGCTGGCATGGTACAGGAGAATGCAGTGTGGCTGGCATGGTACAGGATAATTCAGGGTGGCTGGCATGGTACAGGAGAATGCAGTGTGGCTGGCATGGTACAGGAGAATGCAGGGTGGCTGGCATGGTACAGGAGAACTCAGGGTGGCAAACATGGTACAGGAGAATGCAGTGTGGCTGGCATGTACAGGAGAATTCAGGGTGGCAAGCATGGTACAAGAGGATGCGGGGTTGCAGGCATACTAGTGTGGCTGTGTCTCACTTACCTGTTCCAGAGGCGCCTTCATTTTAAAAATGGCGCCGCCCGGCGCCGACACGTCATTGCGCACGTGCCGCCGCCGCTCGGGACAGCTGGTATACGTTCGGCTATTCCCGGCCTGTCCCGAGCGGTGGCGGCGCATGCACGGTGACATGTATACGCCGGGCGGCGCCATTTTTAAATCTTAAACACTAGCGGCCGGAACTTTTTTTTTTTTGTTGACTCGAGTATAAGCCGAGGGGGACGTTTTCAGCACAAAAAAATGTGCTGAGAAACTCGGCTTATACTCGAGTATATATGGTATCTGGCAGTTTTATTGAAGCTGTTTATCAAAGTTATTGTACTGTATATATACTGTATATATATATATATATATATATATATATATATATATATATATATATATATATATACACACACACACATATATATACATATATATATATATATATATATATATATATATATAGTATATATATATATATATATATATTTATTTTTTTTGTGTTTTTTAAAGAGAAGGAAACACAAAATATAAATAAACAAACAAATAAATACATACATATCGATATATACAGGGGCTCATTGAAATTATAATGCACGCAATACATAGGATGTGCAGTCCACCGTTTTTGAATGCAGCCTCATTCACAAGACCATATTGATTTATGCAGAAAAAATATGGTCTGTACTCTGAACACAGTCAAGATTTGTGCAAACATTTACATACATGCAGTAAAAATGGACCTTTCTGGCTGTTGCTGCCCAGGGCCAGCAAGTAAATATCAACAATGTGTAACCTGTGGTGCCACCACCGCCACTGATTACACACTATTGATGTTTACATGTTGGCCCTGAATGTGTCATTCTTGTGGCGGTACATGCACAGAATGAAGACAGATTCTGAATGACTGAAGGGCGAGGCTATTCTCTGCTACAAGAATTACTCATTCATGTACACTTCAGTAGTGTCTAATCAGCACCTGCTGGCTACACATTATTACTTACATGTAGGCCCTCAGTAGTGGCAATGGACAATAGAATTTATGTATGCATGAAAACATTAGCACAAATGTTTACATGTGTACTGAATAAAATACGGCCTGGGCGCAGCTTTGGTCTTGCTTTTATTCTTTGGGCTGCTGAACGCAGTGCATTAAGCATACAGATGCATACAAAACTTTTAGCTGTATACATCTGTTAGTGACATTTTTGATGATGCTCATGTAAATGAGCCCTAAAGGATGAACACGTAAATATGTCAGAGCATAACAGGATACAATAAGATGATAGCAAAAAAACAGCAAATAAGTGAAGGCCTCATGCACACTGGATGTTTTTTCTGCTGCTTCTAGGGGTGATTGTCGTTTTTTTTTTTTCCCTGCCTCTAAACGCCCCTGACTGTAAAAAAGGGAAGCGCACGCGGACCTCGGATAATATCGCTTTAATAGGGGACAATACAATACAGTTAAGTTGCACTCACATTTCCATCCTTATTAGACAAGCACTTCGGCATATCAACAGAAGCTCCTCGCTCCTACCGTCCCTCCAAGTATTCCCCCGGTCTCCTCTCTCGCAGCTGCCGCCGCTATGAGCCCGCTCTCTATTACTTCCTGCTAACGGCTCCCTCCGCCAGGTCACTACATGCCGGTACTAGTGCGCCTGCGCACTAGTCTGCCGTCACACACCGCTGGAAAGGTTGGCCTAAGCCTTGGCCGAAGCTGTACGCAGTATGGGGCTACGGAGAGGAGGGATCCAAAGGGATGTGCTGCTTCTACTGGTTGCCACAGACAACGTGTTTCGGAGGCGGAGCCTCCTTCTTCAGGTCCCAGGTCGCAGCGACCAGGACATACCTGCCTAAAAACATACTCAGGATCAGCGCCACAGGCATGTGCAGGGACTATTTTTGTTGATTCTAAATGCCCCTGCATGTTATCCCATGTATCCATGCAGAAAAAAAATGCAGCCTGTGTGCAGGAGCAATTGGAAAAGGAAATGAATGGGCGCTCTTGCTGGGGGATGAGTCCTTTGTTCCAGACAGTCTTGATAGGTGAAATGTTAACCAGACTGATGGTGAATGATCCAAAAGCACAGTGTTAGAGCTATCATCGAGGGCAGCTCTTACAGGGCCGAAGCGAGATCCCACATGTGCTTCCACAACCGGTACTCGGTGAATCAGGAAGGACGCCGGGTCATGACGCTCCACCTCTGCCTTTATGTAAGTCTTGATATGAGCTAAATAAAATTGTAATTACTGCTTCACTGAGTGGCACCTTCTTTTTACTCTGTGCGTCCAGGAGCAGCCAAAAAAATGTTTGATGCTCCTAAATGCATGTAAACATGCCTAAATGCCAGGAGTGTTTAGCGCTTAAAGTGCTTGTTTACCACTGGCCTTTTTTTCTTTTTCCTGCAAGGTAAAGTCATGTGAAACCGCTTCCATCTTCACCTATCTTGCTTCCGTGTTTGCGGGCTCCGGCTCTGTGACTGGCCGGAGTCATGATGACATCACTCCTGCGCATGCACACAGGAGCTGCCGTTCATGGCACAGGTTTCGGAAGGAATGGCACCGGCGACCGTTCCTTCAGAGCGAATGCTCCTGTGATGTCACTGGCTACATGTAATAGAAATATCTCCTAAACGCTGCACATTTAGGAGCTATTTACACTACAGACGCTCTTCGTTTAACGTCTTAACTGTTTAACGACCGCTCAGACTTACGACCAGCTTTTTGGGCACTGTACGTCATTGTATTGTACAGTACAGTACAGGATTTTTGTTGTTTATATTTTTTGTTTTCTGTACTTCTCCAAATTAAAACAATGTTATTAAGTTGAAATTTTGTGTTTAGACCTTTTTTTTTTCAGAATACAGTAGAGTAGTTAGGAATGCTTAAAACATTGATTATTTGTGGCTTCTCGTTTAACAACCAATTCGTTTAACAGCCTGGTCGCTGGAACGGAACCTGGTCGTTAAAGCGGAGTTCCAGCCACAAAAAAAAAAAAATTCAACACACATACCCCCGGGACAGTCAGGGCTAGTACATTCCACAATGGCTAGCCTCTGATCTGTGCCGGTTCGCACTTACCTTTTAGAAGAAATACTCACTTTTAAAATTTCTTCTCCAGCGCTGCCATCTCAGGTGTGGGCAGCTTGAAGCCAGCGCGATCCTCTTCTGCGTCTTCTTCCATCCTCTTCGGTCCCACGATGCACTGCGCCGGCCCGCCGTCACTTCCGGGTCTGCAGCGTCATCCCTGCACAGCTTCTGGGCATGCCCAGAAGCTGTTTAGCAAGGTATGATGCGCATCGGGGCCGGTGCAGGCGCATTGATTCCTGGGAGCGATGACGTTCAGCTCCCAGGAATCATTGCAAAGCGGAAGTGACGGCGCGGGCCGCGGCCGCCGAGGGAGGAAGTGGAAAAAAGGTGAGTATATTTTTCTGCAATTACAAGGTGAGTAAAAAATAAAAACAATCGTAATTATCCATTTCTGTTTCAGGTGAGCTATAGCAAGCGGATGGCCCAAAATGGACTATGTCAATTTTGTGGCTGGAACTTCCGCTTTAAGTGAGGAGAGCCTGTACCAATATATAAGAATTATTATAGGTAAAAAGTCAGGAAAGAAAGTTTACTTCCTGTTTAAGCAATAATTAATTTCAAGGGCCAGAATAATTGATTAATAAATATATGAATTAAAACCTAGGTGCTTGACATGTCTAAATGCACCGAAATGAGCCTAAACGCGTTTACAAGCATCAATCGTTTTTTTCTGCCAAAATTCTGCTGCCAGGAGAAAAGGAGTCTAGAGGAGTTAGCAAAATGTCCAGTGTGCATGAGGCCTAAAAAAACGTGTGACCCTTCTCAAAAGAGCATTAAACCTAAGTGTGCAAGTCATATTGAGTTCCAAAAAATAGTGATTTTCTGTATGGGAAAGTGAAAAAAAAATATTGGAATTTAGGAAGAATGTAAGAAAGAATCCAGCAGGGAATAAAAAAAAAAAAACATAGATAAAGGAGAAAAAAAGGACTTCTGATCTGATAGATGCAGATAACGATGCTAAAAAAGAAGTACGTTTGGGGTAAAGTTCATCCTAAAATGTCAGCCCATGTTTATTGCCTGTGGATTTTTATTGTTTTTTAGCACAATACACCGGATGTTAAACACTCAGAAAGTATTCCTGAACTTATAGGAATTCAGCTGTATTATTTTCTCAAGTTTTTGCATTGACGTGAGTGGGAAACTGTGGGTGCTGGGAAAGAGCTATAATTTTCGCTGCTTAAGTATATATCAGTTTGACAAAGACATTCACACAAATATGTTAACCGGCCTGACAAGCAGCCATGTTCTAAATTGCAAATCATCAATCTATTCCAATTCTAAACGTCTGTTTCAGTTCTTACAAGACCACCTACTCCACGTCTGCAGCATTTACAGTACAGTCATCTAAAGCAATAAAACTCCCTACTTACTATGATGCTGATCAAAGTTGGCAAGCTGCAAAGAAATACAAAGTCCAGCATGCCCCAAATCACTGCTGATAAAATACTAGCAAAATAATAACAAAACACCATGCAGTGAGTAACCTTTGTATAAATGAATATCTTTTAACACAAGAGATTTATTGTAAAATTACAGGAAAACCTTTTTTATTTTTATTTTTTATTTGGATAAAGTGGTAAAGAGTTAGAACCGCTGTATTGATGTATTTGAGTAAATCCAATATTTTGATTTGCTATCCGAACAAGAACATCCAATGGTGACACTTGTTCCAGAAACAACAGTCTAAAATAAGGTGACCAGATTTTTAAAATGAAATGCGGGGACATATTACATTTTTTTTTGTTGGCAAATGGCACAGGACTGCTAAATACACAGAGCGCTGGGCACAGGACTACATAATACACATAGCGCTGGGTACAGGACTACATAATACACAGAGCACTGGGCACAGGACTACATAATACTCAGGGTGCTAGGCACAGGACTGCTAAATACACAGAGCGCTGGGCACAGGACTACATAATACACACAGCGCTGGGTACAGGACTACATAATACACAAAGCGCTGGGCACAGGACTACATAATACACAGAGCACTGGGCCCAGGACTACATAATACTCAGAGTGCTGGGCACAGGACTACATAATACACATAGCACTGAGTACAGGACTACATAATACACAGAGCACTGGGCAAAGGACTACATAATACACAGAGTGCTGGGTACAGGACTGCATAATACACAGAGTGCTTGGTACAGGACTACATAATAACCAGAGCACTGGGCACAGGACTGCATAATACACATAGTGCTGGGTACAGGACTGCATAAAACACAGAGTGCTGGGCAGAGGACTACATAATAAACAGAGTGCTGGGCACATGACTGAATAATAATACACAGAGCACTGGGCACAGGACTACATAATACACCGAGCCCTGGGCACAGGACTACATAATACACAGAGCACTGGGCACAGGACTGCATAATACACAGAGTGCTGGGTACAGGACTACATAATACACAGCGTGCTTGGTACAGGACTACATAATACACAGAGCACCGGGCACAGGACTGCATAATACACAGAGTGCTGGGCAGAGGACTACATAATAAACAGAATGCTGGGCACAGGACTGAATAATACACAGAGCGCTGGACACAGAACTACATAATGCACAGAGCGCTGGGTACAGGACTACATAATACACAGAGCACTGGGTACAGGACTACATAATACACAGAGCACTGGGCCCAGGACTACATAATACTCAGAGTGCTGGGCACAGGACTACATAATACACATAGCACTGAGTACAGGACTACATAATACACAGAGCACTGGGCAAAGGACTACATAATACACAGAGTGCTGGGTACAGGACTGCATAATACACAGAGTGCTTGGTACAGGACTACATAATAACCAGAGCACTGGGCACAGGACTGCATAATACACATAGTGCTGGGTACAGGACTGCATAAAACACAGAGTGCTGGGCAGAGGACTACATAATAAACAGAGTGCTGGGCACATGACTGAATAATAATACACAGAGCACTGGGCACAGGACTACATAATACACCGAGCCCTGGGCACAGGACTACATAATACACAGAGCACTGGGCACAGGACTGCATAATACACAGAGTGCTGGGTACAGGACTACATAATACACAGCGTGCTTGGTACAGGACTACATAATACACAGAGCACCGGGCACAGGACTGCATAATACACAGAGTGCTGGGCAGAGGACTACATAATAAACAGAGTGCTGGGCACAGGACTGAATAATACACAGAGCGCTGGACACAGAACTACATAATGCACAGAGCGCTGGGTACAGGACTACATAATACACAGAGCACTGGGTACAGGACTGCATAATACACAAAGCGCTGGGCACAGGACTACATAATAAACAGAGTGCTGGGCACAGGACTGAAATACACAGAGCGCTGGACACAGAACTACATAATGCACAGAGCGCTCGGCACAGGACTGCATATTATACTGAGGCTCTTAAACTCCAGTCCATCTAAGTGGTCTCTTATTGGAGGAGGTGGATATTGTGGCATTGCCACCCTACATCTCCTCCTCATCTATTTGAGTTGCATTAATTTGGAAAATTCTAAGTGTTCCCCTAAATGTTGTCCACGTCAAGCAAGCACTTGCCTGTGTTCACAAGCTGGCAGGGCAGCTGTTCAGTACGGGAGTCAGAAGTTACTGTTTATCACTTTAGTATCAGTGAGGACCACAGTGATTTTCAGCTTCTGCAGGAATCGCACAGGTATGGTATATGCATAGTCATATTGGCCCAAGCTGGACCAATGTAGCTATGTAAAACTATCCATACCTGGAATTCATCTTTTTTCTATCTAGATACAACCCAAAAGGCAAATTAAAGCACCGACTATATAAATAAATTAGGACTTTCCTCAACCCTCATATATTGCTTGGCTGCAAGATGGCGTGCAGAATGTGATAGCATATGTGCATTGCCAAATTGCACAAACATACTAGGGCCAATAAGGAGAGGAGCCAATCAACCTACCAGCATATCTTTGGAGTGTGGGAGGAAAAATATGAAAACACAGGGAGAAGATGCAATCCCCATGCAGATATGTTCTAGCAAAAGTTTAGAACCCCAGCAAGCGATTGTGCCACTCAATAACATACACATATAAATTTGTATATATATATATATATAGGTGCAGAAACTCCCCTCTTCTGAGTCACCCTTTATCTCTGCCCTCTACCCACCTCTGAGTAACTGAGTAAAGTCCCTAGGTTCCACCCCCTACACATCTCCCAGTAGTGCCCCTTTTAAAGAATACAGAACCAAATATCATTTTGTACCTTTTAAGTAATTTGTAAGCAATTTAATAGACTCCCACCCCAGCAACAGTAGACACCCTCCAGCAACAATAGACCTCCAACACAACAATAGGCCTACCCCCAGCAACAATATACCTCCCAGCAGCCAGCATCACATACAGCCTGCAACAATAGACCTCTCCCTCAACAGTAGATCCCTCCCAGCAATAGTTTACCCCCAAGCAACATAAGACACCCCATCAGCAACAATAGACACACTTGGCAACAATAGACCCCACACAGAAATAGATCCCACCAGTGACAATAGATCAACCAGCAATCAGCATCAATAGCACTTCCAGCACTCCTTGCCAAAAAAAAAAAAAAAAAAAAAACATTTAGTGCTGGAGTTTTCCCAACATTCCCACTGAAAAAAAGCCTTGTATATATATATATATATATATATATATATATATATATATATACATTATATTGTCAAAAGTATTGGGACACCTGCCTTTACACGCACATGAACTTTAATGGCATCCCAGTCTTAATCCGTAGGGTTTAATATTGAGTTGGCCCACCCTTTGCAGCTATAAAAGCTGCTTCAACTCTTCTGAGGAGGCTGTCCACAAGGTTTGGGAGTGTGTCATTGGGAATGTTTGACCATTCTCTAGAAGCGCATTTGTGGGGTCAGTCACTGATGAGGGAGGAGAAGGCCTGGCTTGCAGTCTCTGCTCAAATTCAACCCAAAGGTGTTTTATTGGGTTGTGGTCAGGACCCTGTGTAGTCCAGTTAAGTTCCTCCACCCCAAACTTGCTCATCCATGTCTTTCTGGACCTTGCTTTGTTTACTGGTCCAAATCCTTTGGTGGAGTGGAGATTATGGTGTGGAGTTGTTTTACAGGGGTTGGGCTTGTAAAGGGAACTCTTAAGGCATCAGCATACCAAGACATTTTAGACAATTTCATGCTCCCAACTTTGTGGGAACATTTTGGGGATGGCCTCATCCTGTTCCAACATGGCTGCAAAAAGCAAGGTCCATAAAGACATGGATGAGCGAGTTTGGGGTGGAGGAACTTGACTGGCCTGCGCAGAATGCTGACCTCAACCCGATAGAACACCTTTGGTAGGAATTAGAGCAGAGACAGTGAGCCAGGCCTTCTCATCTGGCATCAGTGCCTGACCTCACACATGCGCTTCTGGAAGACTGGTCAAACATTCCCATAAACACACTCCTAAACCTTGTGGACAGCCTTCCCAGAAGAGTTGAAGCTGTTACAGCTGCAAAGGGAGGGCCAACTCAATATTGAACCCTACGGACTAAGACTGGGATGCCATTAAAGTTCACGTGCGTGTAAAGGCAGGCATCCCAATACTTTTGACAATATAGTGTGTGTGTATATATATATATATATATATATATATATATATATATATAGAGAGAGAGAGAGAGAGACTATAAAACAGACTATGGGGTTGATTTACTAAAGACCAGAGGTGTATAGTAACTAAGTAGAACTACTTCACAACTGTACTTAAGTACCGAAAGGCGGTATCTGTACTTTCCTAGAGTAGAATTTATTTCTCCTACTTCCACTTTTACTTCACTACATTTTTTCGATGATTTCAATTCGAATTCGAAAATAAATGCTACTGTATGTATAAATAAAATCTGCATTTGAAATAATAAAAAACAATATGATGTTCAAACTTTTTATTTCCTTACTTTAATAACTATATAACGCAGTACTTGTACTTTTACTTTCAGTACTTGAGTAGCAACATTTTTAAAAAAACTACTTGCAGTACTTAAGTACAAAAAATGTTGAATACTTTAGTACTTCTACTCGAGTCACTTTTTGATTGAGCACTTCCACTTCTACTCAAGTCACTTTTTGATCAAGCACTTCCACTTCTACTCAAGTCACTTTTTGATCGAGCACTTCCACTTCTACTCAAGTCACTTTTTGATCAAGCACTTCCACTTCTACTCAAGTCACTTTTTGATCGAGCACTTCCACTTCTACTCAAGTCACTTTTTGATTGAGCACTTGTACTTTTACTCAAGTATGGGTTTTGAGTACTTTATACAACTCTGCTAAAGACATGTGCAGTTGTCCACTTTGCAAGGGCAGTTGCTCCAGAACTTAGTAGATGTAAACCTTCACTTTGGAAAGAATACCCAATCACCTGCAAGGAAAATCAAAATAAAAAAGCAGGATTTTTGCTTGCACATGATTGGATGGAAGTCAGCAGAGCTTCTGCTAATTTACTAAGCTCTGGAACACTTTGCAACTTTTCAAAGTGCATAGTTCATAGTCTATTTGCATGTCTTATTGCCTTTAGTAAATCAGCCCCTATACCTTTAACCGCTTGCCGACTGCCGTCAGTAGATTTACTGCGGCAGTCAGCCCCTCACAGGCAAAGTGACGTTAATTAACGTCACTAGCCTGGGAGGGTCTGGGGAGCGAGCGCGCGCGCGCGGAGGCGCGCGGAGGCGCGCTCCCACGCGGTCACGGACCCCCCCCCCGTGCGTGTGACCGGTGGACCCGATGTCCGCCGGTCACTCGGCGATCGTCGGGGGAGAGGGAGAAAGTCAGGCGGCTTGTGTAAACAAGCCACCTGTCATTCTCCTCGGTGTAAAAACACTGATCACACGGTTCTACTATGTAGAACCATTGATCAGTGTCCTTACACCTCAAGCCACAGCCAATCACAGTAAGAATCACGCCCCTAGGGACACACACAGCCCCCCCCCCCCTCTCAAATAAAGTTAACCCCTTCTCTTCACTACCAGTGTATTTTTACAGTAACAGTGCATATGTATAGCACTGATTACTGTAGAAATGTCACTGGTAACCCCAAAAGTGTCAAAAATGTCAGTCAGGGGTCCGATCTGTCCGCCGCAATGTCGCAGTACCGCAAAAAAAAATCGCAGATCGCCGCCATTACGCGTTTAAAAAAAACAACAAAAATGACAAAAATCTTTCCCTTTGTTAGTAAACGCGATAACTTTTGCGCAAACCAATCAAAATACGCTTTTTGCGATTTTTTTTACCAAACATATGTAGCATAAAACAAATTGGCCGAAAATGTTAAAAAATTTAGATTTTTACATTTTTTTGGGGGAATTTCATATAAAAAAATGTGAAAAATATTGTTATTTTTGCAAAGTTTACGCTCTTTTTTTGTTTATAGCGCAAAAAGTAAAAAGCGCACAGGTGATCAAATACCACCAAAAGAAAGCTCTGTTTGTGGGAAAAAAAGGACGTCAAATTCGTTTAGGTACAGCGTCGCACGACCGCGCAATTGTCCGTTAAAGTCACGCAGTGCCGAATCGCAAAATACCCCCTGGTCGTTTAGCAGCCAAATCCTCCGGGGCTTAAGTGGTTAACACCCTTGCAAGAAAACAATGAATACTAAAAGTAATAATAACACTACTAATGATAAAAAGCATTAAAAACAATGTCCCTTTAAAGACAAGGCAGACAAAAAAAAAGAAAAAAGAGCACATTAAAGTGATTTTATACCCTAGCAGCTTTGTTCTCAGTAGAGAAGTACAAATAGCATTTACTATTGATCACTGTTGTGAGGAGAAGGTCAGCTCTAAAGTATTGCCATCTGGGCATGAATATAAAAATCTATTCTGTAAAGGTACCAGAATCCACAAGCCAAGCTCACATTTTTAAATATTTAATCACGTCTCTCATCACAGCCATTCATGGCTTTGTGATAATAACTTTATAGGATGCTGCATGGATTGCTCATGTAATATTTCAAAGCCACTGATTCTTTGCACAGTACCTGGAAGACAGAACCAGACCCGTTCATTGAAAGTAAGCTTTCACAGAAAACAATATGTATTAAAAAAAAAAAAATAATAAAAAAGAAATGCCATAGTTTTATTTTTTTATTATTTTTTTTTAGTTGTATCTTGTATTTGTATTCAGTGGTTGGTGCCAGCTCTGGAAAGGTTAATGCTAACATTTCCAGCACTGATGCCAGCTGAGCTGGGTATTTTAAGTTCTACCCTTTCCTATGCTGTTCACAGCAAGAAAAACACCCACCGCTGCTCATTTCCTGACTTTCCTGATAGATAGAAGTGAGCAGGGACCAGCAGTTAATCCTTGCCTCTTGTCATAGCCTCCTGTTCTCTGTGTATGCTTGGAGCCATGGGGAGCACTTTGGAGCTTTTATTTTTAGTTAGAGAAAAAAAAAAGATATTATAGGCCTCATTTAGTGTGTGAAACTGTCTGTGTTGCTCTGAAAGGCTGAGGCTTATTGTTTCCTATTTGAGGCACATTTCTTTTAGAGCCTTACATAGCTAAAGCTTAAGGGATCCTTCAGACTGAGATAAGGGCCGTATACCACAAAGAATCATGGCAGCTGATTAACTGAAACTGGAGAGTGCAAAATCCGGTGCAGCTGTGCATGGTAGCCAATCAGCTTCTAACTTCTGGTTGTTCAATTAAGGCTGGCCATACATTATACAATTTTTTTTTTACAATTTTCTTTAGATTTACCTTCAATTATGTAGTACAAAGGCCTGCCTAATTGAATACAATTGATAGTGTTGTTTAGTTTTGACCTCATATTATATGGATTTTGATAAATCTAACAGAAAATTGCACAAGAGCATTGAACATGAATGGCCAGCTTAGACAAAAACCCTGGAAGCTTATTGGTTTCTATGCACAGCTGCACCAGATTTTGCACCCTCTAGTTTTAGTAAATCAACCCAAGTATATTTTTGTGGAGGGGATCATGGGTGTTAACAATCGCACTATGAGCAGTTACATGTGGTTAGGGACAGAAGAACGGCCAATCACACACTTTACACTCATTTATCCCTAATTGGAAGCAACAGACTGATATGCATTAGGCCCCTTTCACACATGCTGTCCGTTTGTCCATTTTTCAACCATCTGTTGACGGATGAAAAACGGACTGTGACGGTATTAGGTGAGGTGAGGAGCAGATACTTAATGGTTTGAATTGCTTCAGATGGGACAGCCATATTTGTCAGCAATATCTTCATATAGAAATATGAAGATTTAATCCTATTTTACACTGGTAGACTTAGAGCCGGTTCACACTGGGGAGAGTTGTCAGGTGACCTGGTCGCCTGACAAGTCGACCTGGGTCGCCTGCCATAGATTAGCACAGGACCCGTTCTAATAGGAGCGACACAAGTCGCTCCGACTTAGAAAAAGGGTCCTGTACTACTTTGGGGCGACCTATATTGACTTCAATGATATGAAGTCCATGCATGTCGCTCCGAGGTCGCCCCAGCAAGTCAGGTCGCCCCTATGTGAACCGGCTCTGAGACTGTTATAGAACATTGCCATGAAGTCTGACTCCTAAATAATGTGTGTATTCCATGTCCCTGCATGCCAGACAGGCTTCCCTATTGTTTGTGTATTGAAATTGAATGTGTATTGTGTTAAAGTTTACCTGTCTCGTTGTTAAATGTTAATGACCTCTCTTGTTCTGTCTGTCTTAAGATAAACTTATTATGGGATGTATATGTGTACACTGTATGGGAGTGTAAAACTCTGTTTTCATTGGATTGTGAATGTCAGGGACTGTTCTCAACAAGGTCCACCTGGGCGGTAACCTTGTGGGGGGAAACTGTATAAAAGTATGTTTCTTGTTCAATAAAGAGATATACTTCCCCCTCAATCTAGAGTCCTTTCTCTCATTGGGGGAATCAGCTACAAAGTATTGCTATGTCCTCCATACTCCCTTGGATAATCTCTAAGCTCTTGTAAGAGCTTGTGTAAGAGCTTGTTCTGCTGCACTCTCTGGGGAAAGAGAGGTTCACCCATGGGAACCTGGAGCCTTGTCGTAGGTCCAGGGTGGGCAGGAGATGGCGAGACCCTAACCAAGCTGCGGCGGTTCGTGGGGTCTGAAGTGGTTACGGTGTCTGGTGGAGTGCTTGGAGCCCTCAGAAAGCACTAGGAGCATCTGTCAATGAAGGTACCCGGTCGGGGTGCAGGTTGATCCGTTACACGGACATCAATGCATCTCTGTGGGAAAACGGATGTAAATGGATGATCATACATTTACATCAGTTTACATCTGCATCTGTCATCATCCTTTTTTTTTTAACTGATCAAAGTCTATTTTTCTTCCGTTAAAAAAAAAAAAGATTGGAAGAAAAACTGATGTAAACTGGCAAATGGTCAGCTTTTCATCCATTTTTGCATTGGTCGTGGATGTAAAAAAAAAACGGATGACCACTGATGAAAAACTGATAAATACTTCATCCATTTTGACATGACTGAACTGATGAAATAATCCTCATATGTGAAAGGGGCTTTAGGATTTATGCACACTGGGTGCTCCCTAAATCAGCTTCCAGGTTTTTTGTCGAAGCTTAAAGTAATTGTAAAGGCTGAAAGTTTTATTTACCTTAACAACTTGCCAACCAGCCGCCGTAGTTTTACTGCGGCAGGTCGGCTCTGTCCCGCCATACAATGTACGCTTCACGGGACCGCTAGTGGGGGCGCACACACATGCTGACTGGCCACAGGGAGGCCGGGCCTTTGCGATCGCTCCCTGTGGGGACATAATGGCGGTCTACTGTTGTAAACACGCCAGATTGCTGTTCTGTCAGTAATGAACACAGGGATCCTGTGTTCCTCCTATTTAGGAACACAGGATCCCTGTGTTCATTCAGAAAGCCCATCCCCCCACACGGTTAGAAAGCACCCCCTAGGGACACATTCCACCCTTTGATCACCCCTGGTGTTAACCCCTTCCCTGCCAGTGTCATTAGTACAGTAACAGTGCATATGTGCATATTTTTAGCACTGATTACTGTAGTGATGTCACTGGTCCCCCTAAAAGTGCCAAAAATGTCAGTTAGGGGTCCGATCTGTCTGCCGCAATGTCGCAGTCCCGCTAAAAATTGCTAATCGCCGCCATTACTAGTAAAAAATAAATAAATAAAAATGAAATAAATCTTTCCCCTAGTTTGTAGACACAAAACTTTTGTGCAAACCAACCAATATACACTTATTGGGATTTTTTTTTTTACCAAAAATATGTGGCAGAATACATATTGGCCTAAAATGATGAAGAAATTAGATTTTTTCATTTTTTTTTATTGGAAATGTTATATAGCAGAAAGTAAAAAATATTGTTTTTTTTTTTTCAGAATTGTCGCTTTTGTTTGTTTATAGAGCAAAAAAATAAAAAAATCACAGTGTTGATCAAATAGGGGCTTCCACAGAAAAATTCAACACCAGCTGAAGTTTTGAACACTTTTTCATACTTTAAGGCCTCATGCACACTGGACGTATTTGGAGCTGCTGTTAGCAGCGTCAGACGTTTTTTTTGCAGCTGCAGAACGCCCATCCATGTTATTCTATGGCCTCATGCACACATAGAGCTTTTAGGAGCTCCAAGTGGCATAGACGTTTTACAGCTCCAAAAAAAACCCAGGAACTGTGCGTTCTGGAGCTGCAGCGTCAAGCTGTAAAAACGTCTGACGCTGCTAAAGGCTGCATAACGTTGCTTAACCTGCGTTAAGCCACATTATACGTTTTAGAAGGGCCTGGTTTGGAACCTGGGGGGGAACCCCACACCGTTTTTTTCCCCATTTTGGCGTGGAGTTCCCCCTCAAGATTCTCACAGCGCAAGTCGCGCCGCAAGTCGGATCATCCTGATCCGACTTGCGGTGCGACTTCCATTCAAATCAATAGGCTCCCATAGGGAACCATTGATTTTGAATGGAGGCAGAAAAAACGCTGCTAACAGCTACTGTGGCCAAACGTGCAATAACGCTAATGGAAAAAGCTACCGAAAGCATGTTTTTACAGCTGCTGTTTCCCAGCGTCAAGTAAACAGCTTTGGAGCACGTTTTTATGACGCCCTGTGTGCATGGAGCCTAAGACATGTGAATGCATCAGCTCGTACCTGCTGATATATATATATATATATATATATATATATATATATATATATATATATATATATATATATATATATCATCACATTTTACTGTATACAGTATACTGTGACTTTCCTTTATAAGACAAAGGAACAAAATAAACATATGTAAAATAATTAATCTTTCCCACATCTTGTCAAACAAAATCCCTAGCGGTCTTGATCCTGGCCTTCGCTACCCTTCCACAAATCCAGTATCATTAGTGCATGAGTCACAATGTCCAAAACATATAACCAAAGTTATTTCCATGCATATATTCTACACAGTATTGAAAGCATCAAAAGTGTCTTTGTAAACAGGGACAGTAACACTGGAAATTACCCTACTCTCAGTAATTGGTGTTTGGTTCTTGTTCCCTGGCTTTGTATTGATGGCCTTGGCTGTTGGTTCTGTAACATCTAAATACAAGATGCATATATACAATTTATCCATGTTGTCATTTTATGCTGTTTCCATTAAAGCTACAATTAACAAAGCTTCTGCATCTAAAAGACTTTTCCCAAAAATAGCCTAAATATATAGTTATATTGCACAGGCAACTGGCAAAATTACTATAATCCAACTAAGGCAATGATGCACCAGCTTTTGTCTGCAGAAATATGCTGTATTTATTGATGAAATGAACAAAAGACTGCAATACATCAGGAAAACAACCTTTGAATTTTTATCGTTAACTCTGTCAGGGTCCGACGCTGTCCACACACACATCAATTTTGTATTGTTTTGGGGTTTTTTTAAGATATAGGATTGTATATAATACAATGTTTGCTGCTTTATTCCTATGAAATATAAAAATCAAGATCAGAATTATAAAAATGTATACTGTAACTATACAATAGTTACCAACAAATGTTTATTCAATTGATTTTTTTTTTTCCGATAAGTGCTCCTGCAGCACAAGTATATCCCCAATGAGGTGTCAAGGACATAAGTGTGAAGGTGCTGGCAGCCTGGCTTTTTAGATACGTTTTTACCAGCAAGGCCTCAGACATCATGAGAGGACACAGCCACTGGAGGTGGTAAGCAAGGATCCTCATTATTGCATTTGTGTTGTTTTTGTACCCAGAGTTTTTGGAACCTTGTACCTGGGCCCATACCAATAAAAAAAGAAATCCTTTAAGTTCCCAAAAAACACCAACTTTGCCAAGGAGGGACTTGAGCAGTTGCAACAAGAAATCTTACTTGAAGGCAGAAGAAAAACATTGAAAGCCCCCATGGAAGTGTTTTCCTAACCCCTGCCACTATCCCTTATAAAAGCCAGCTTGGTCCGCGTGTAAAATTGGACAAAATATAAATAAAAGCATGTGAAATAAAAAATAAATTCCAACAACCCATACTATCATTACATGTATTAACGGTGTACTGTTCTCAAAATATAATATTTTTCACAACGGTGGTCCTTTAACTTTGCAATCATCTGCTCTAAAGTGCACAGTAATAATATATTCCATTTACATTAAGGGTGAACTTAAACTCACCTCTGTGACGAAGGATATTTTAACCACAGTTAAGAAATGCATTACATTGCTTTTATTCCTGGGAAAATGAGTCATCTGGCAATACATAGTGATGCCAAGTAAAATTATGTTCTAAAGCGTTAGAGAATTTCTCATTAGTGGTTCCTAATATAGCCTTAAGAGAAGGGCTAAGCCCTGGTATTTTGCAGTCCACTGACCAGACATTTAGTAGTTGGAAATCATTGACATCTTATACCAATATGAGAGACCCAGATGTGGTAAGCCAGGTTACAGTTGAAAAGACAGCATTTTACAACAGCTACAAAAGAATCATACATGTGAACTGCAATGGAAACCTTCTTTATCACATTTTGTATAGTATATTTGACCTCCACTCACCCGGGCCCCCAGCCAGCTGAAGATACCTCAACCTTCCATTGTGTTTTTTTTTTTTATTATTATTACACAGGGTTTATATAGCACCAACAGTGTGTGCAGCGCTTTACAATATGAAGGCAGACAATACAGTTACAATACAATTCAATACAGTAGAAATAAGAGGGCCCGGTTCATTATAGCTTGCAATCTAGAAGGGAGGGTCAAGTGAAACAAGAGGCAATAACTATGGGGGATGAGCTGATGGAGAAAATGGAAGTACAGTTGTTAGGTGTGGGTAGGATAGGCTTATCTGAAGAGGAGGGTTTTCAGGGATGGTCTAAATGCTAATAGAGTAGGAGATAATCGGGCAGATTGGGGTAAGGAGTTCCATAGGATTTGAGAGGCTCTGGAAAAGTCCTGGAGGTGAGTGTGGGAGGAGGTGACAAGGGAGCTAGAGAGCAGGAGGTTTTGAGAGGAACAAAGAGAGTGATTAGGTTGGTGTTTTGAAAATAGACTAGTGATGTAGCTGGGGGCCAAATTGTGGATGGCTTTGTAAGTTGTTGTTAGTATTTTGAACTTAATTTGTTGGGTGAACGGAAGCCAGTGGAGGAGTAGCAGACACTGAGTGATTGGTAATGTGGATGAGTCTGGCAGAAGCATTCATAATGGGTTGAAGGGGGAAAGCCTATGTAGAGGTCAGCCAATGAGAAGGAAATTGCAGTAGTCGATGCGTGAGATGACCAGGGAGTGAACTGGGAGCTTTGTTGTGTCTTTGGTTAGAAAGGGGCACATTTTGGAGATGTTGTGGAGGTTGAGGCGGCAATATTTGGACAGTGATTGGATTTGGGGCTTGAAGGAGAGTTCAGAGACCAGGACTTTACCTAGGACCTTGGTATGCAGGGATGGGCTGATAGTTGTGTCATTGATTTTGACAGAGAGATCAGGGGAAGGGGCACGTGGTGGAGGAAAAAATAAAAAATGTGGTTTTGGATAGATGGAGTTTGAGGAAGTGGTGTGACATCCAGACTGATATATCTGCAAGTAAATTAGTGATACGTGAGGAGACTGAGGGAGTGAGCTGAAGGGTGGATAAATAGATATGGGTATCGTCAGCATAGAAATGGTATTGGAAGCCTTGGGAGGCTATCAGCTGACCCAGAGAGGAGGTGTAGATTGAAAATAGGAGAGGTCCAAGAAAAAAGAACCTTGGGGGACCCCAACAGAGAAAGGGATGGGAGAGGAGCATGTAGAATTTTAAGTAATAACGCTAAGGGTGCGGTTGCAGAAGTAGCAAGAATACAGTCACGGAGACCAAAGGCGTGGAGTTTTTTGAAGTGGAGGGGGTGGTCAACCGTTTCAAAGGCATCAGAAAGGTCCAACAGTAGGAGTACAGAATAGTGTCCATTGCTTTTGGCTATTAGTATATCATTTGTTAGTTTTAGGAGAGCAGTTTCAGTGGAGTGTTGAGGCTGAAATCCAGACTGAAGGGGATCAAGAAGGTATTCTCGGCAAGGTGGTCGCTCAGTCAGCTGTAGACCACACTTTCACTGAGTTTGGATAAAAAGGGAGCAAGGAAATAGGGTGTAGGTTATTAAGATTGGTTGGGTCCAGTGAGGGCTTTTTAAGTATGGGGCTGACTAGTGCATGTTTTAGAGAGTTGGGGAAGATGCCAGGCGGGAGGGAGAGATTGAAGATGTGGGTTAGAGAGTGTAGAATAGGGCCAGAGGGGAACAAGATCTAGAGGGCAGGTGATTAGCTGGACGTTAGAAAGTAGTTTAGCAACCTCATCTATAGTGGTGGGGTTGAATGAGGGAAATAGTGATTGTACCTGTGGGCATGAAGTGTAAAGCATGGATGGTATCTGAACAGGAGGGATCTCCTCACGAATTGTATCAATCTTCTGTTTGAAGTGATTGGCGATCTCCTGGGTAGTGAGTGAGTTAGTGGGTTGAGGCAGTGAAGGACAAAGTAGAGAGTTGAAGGTAGAGAAGAGTTGCCAAGGATGGGATAAGTTGTTATTGAAAGTGATAAAATAGGTCTGCTTAGCAGTGTGAACACTGGAATTGTATTTTTGGAGGGCAGATTTATATTGGTTGAAATCTTTCTGAGACCTAGTCTTATGCCATAGTCACTCAAGAACATGGCTATACTTTTTCAAACTTCTAGTGTTATCTGTTTGCCAAGGTTTAAGGGGTCGGGCCTGATTTGATGTGTAGTGAAGGGGGCCAGTGTGTCCAGGGAGGCTAAAAGTGAAGCACTGTAGACAGAAGTGGCTAGGTTGGTGCAGGACAGGGGTGAGATTTTGTCATAAAGGTGGTCGGTGGCAGAGTAGAGAAGAGAAGGGTTGAGATGACGTAGGTTTCTAGGGGTAACTGTAAGGCAGTTGGAGGGAGAGGGGATGGAGGAGAGGGAGAGTGAAACTAATAAGGTAGTTATGCTCCCTTATGCATCCCATGCTGCTCAAAGTGTGGGCGCGAGCAGCTATTTAGTGCATGAGTGAGACTGACTGCCTTGGTAAAGAGCACTGGGAGAGGTCTCCTGGTTATCAGTATACTCTTTAAAGATCTCCGCTGTCCATGACCTTTGTGATGAGGGTCCTGGTTATCCGGTACCGGTAACAGTCAGTATTATTGAACTCGGTGGTGGCTCTTCTGACTGCTCCCTAGCAATTAATTGGTATGTATTGGACACCTATATTTGGGATTTCCTTCCTTCTATATATGGACTTGGGCGTCTGTTTACATTTATTTTGGATCAGTGCTACACCTTTAATTAACTAATAAGGTAGTGTTCAGAGAAAGGGAAAGGATAGTTGTAGAGGTTGCACGGAGTGCATGGGTGGGAGAAAACAAGGTCAAGGATATTGCCTTCAGAGTCAGTAGAAGCATGTATCCATTTCTTCAGGTCAAAGGAGGAGGTTAGACTGAGAGGTTTGGAAGTGGCAGGAGTGTCAGTATTATTAGGGATGTTGAAGTCACCAAGAATGATTGTGGGGATTTCAGAAGAGAGAAAGTAGGGTAACCAGGCAGAGAAGTTGTCAAGAAAGGTTGATACTGGGATACTGGTCCGGGGGGGGGGGGGTAGATCACAGCTACCCCTAGAGAAACTGGAGAGAAAAGACGAATGCAGTGTGCCTCAAATGAGGAAAGTGACAGAGAGGGAGGTGGGTGAAGTACCTGAAAGGTGCTATGTGGGGCTAGAAGGCAGCATAAGACACAGTGTTGGATTCATGAAGCCAGGTTTTGGTAATGGCAAGTCGATTAAATGAGTTAGCGATAAAGAGGTCATTGAGAGAGGTGAGTTTATTACAGACAGAGCGGGCATTCCAAAGGGTGCAAGAGAAAGGAAGTTTGGTATTGGGAAGAAGAGAAATGGGAATTAAAATGTGTTGATTGTGTCTGCAGCCAGAGGGTGCAGGTAATGGGTGTGTTAAGTACAGGTAAATTACGGAGGCCCAGGGTTTGGGGATATATCTCCAGAGGTTAGGAAAACCAGAAAGGTGAGGGAGGTAATATGAGAGTGTGATTTATATGAAGGGACATGCCCCAGTGTCCTGGAGATTAATGCCCAGTACACACAATCCGAAAATCGGACGACGTTCCATCCGTTTTTGTTGGTTGCTAGGAACTCTCAATTATATTCGTAAATGGGAGAGGTTACTTACGATATGAATTTTCTCGGACGATTATTCAAAAGCTTCCGGTATGCGTAATCACGTTGTAGCGTGTGAGTGGAAATGATGTCTACTGCTCATGCGCTGTCTACTGCTCACCATTTTGTTCGGACGAACAACATACTGATAATACGATTATCATACAATGTGTTATAATACGATCAAAATTTTTATGCTTGCACGACCGGATAATATCGGGCGAACTGCCGTGATCGCCTCTCGTAAGCTGTGTACTAACAATCAGATTATCGTCCGATCTTTTCACAAGCGTTATTTTTCGTCTGATTTTCGGATCGTGTGTACGGGCCATAAGTGTGCATGTGGATTTAGAAATAGCAGGAGATGGTGAGTGCAGTAATAAGGAGAGGACAGAAGGGAGGGTGAAATATATAAGCTGTGGAGTGGAGACGAGGGGTGAAGGAGAGAAAGTTTAAGGATAGAGGACAGAAGGAGAGGTAGAGAGTGCATGTTACAAGGAGAAAGAGCTGAAGGGGTAAACAAGGTCACCTGTAGTCTGTGTGGTGTTTATCTCAGTGTGTTTATTCACGTTGTGCAGTCGCTGTAGTGATGAGTCAGAAGTGCTCCCACAGCAAATGTTTTCCAGCTTCTAGTACCCCCTAAACTCCCACAATGGCCCACAGTGCCTATTCAACCTCCCACAGCACCGTCCAGTCTCCAACTGAGCCCTAATTCCCTCCCCTAGCTTGATGCAGAGCCTCTAGCTGTCAATAGAGCCCCCCCCCCCCAACCTTCCAGAAACCGCATCCTTTACAGGGCAACCAAGTCAGCTGCAGAGTCCCCTAACACAGCCTATAGCCCCTATCCCCTCCACAATGACATGCAGCCCCATCCAGAGCCTTTCAACATTTCAAAACATATTTTGCATCCCCATACTTTTTATTGTCTGAGTATTTTCTACCATTGGGGCATAAAACGTTTTGGACGAATTTACTGGTCTCAAAAAGGTTGAGAACCACATCATTAGAAAAATAAGTGTCAAAAAGAAAAATATACTGTAAAAACAGGGAAATATTTAAAAATGATCACTAAAAGTAAAGCAGGAAGAGCTGTTCACTGAGGACTGTGTAATGCCTAAGACTTTATCTGAGGTTAGCATAGGTAAGATAAACTGATTGATAAAGTAAAGCTCCAATTTTGTTGAGATAAAAACAATCCTCTCCAGGTCATTTATAAACATTGAAGGGATTTTTGGAAATTTGAGTGCAGATTTGTGAAAGACTATTTTGTGTGCTAAGTGGCGAGGTTTACCAGCCATAATCAAATGACTGGTTCCAGTAATAAAAGAAAAACAGACAGGAAAAATGGTGTAGGTCAAAGGACCAGAACATTCTATTAGGGTAACAGTGCCACAGAAATAATAAATCGCAATACAAACCAATCTGGCGGATCGCTGCTGCTCTAATTAATTTGGAACCAATTAATAAATCATGAAGGAATGTTTTGGTGAGCAGCACTGATCCACACACCTAACTTAATGTGCTCAGCCAACAATGTAAACAAATTACATAAACCATAACAACCTATGTAAGAAAGCTAATAAGACATGATATATATGCAATATACAATAATTGTCAAAAGTGCTTAGTGCAAATAAAGTGCAAAACAACAAAAAAATTGACTAATGCCAAGTGAACCAAAATATGAAAAAGTGATGAGTCCAATTGTGACACCACAAAAAAAAGAAAGTCTCTTATAATAATGTCTCACTTTATTATTAATATTGAAAAAAATGAAGTTTGAGAAAAAGTTCCTCAAACACGTGCGGCATCCTCAAACATGTGTGGTATCCTCAAACATGTGTGGTATCCTCAAACACGTGTGGTATCCTCAAACATGTGTGGTATCCTCAAACACGTGCGGCATCCTCAAACATGTGTGGTATCCTCAAACATGTGTGGTATCCTCAAACATGTGTGGTATCAAAACACGGAACTCGTATGACCCAACCGCAGTGCAGCACTCAAAGTGATTCCGTCACCGCTTTCACTAGATATCAGTCACCAGAACACCAGGCTGGTCAGATTTTAGTCCAGCAAGCACAGACTCTACTCCTCTCCACAGTCAGGTTCCCATCTGCTTTCCCCTTTTTTAAACCACAGCGCTCAGTGTAGGAAAGATGGAAAAAATGAAGAAAACTTCCATTGCGTGAATCGTAAAAACAGTCTTTTATTAAAAATACAGATATTCCACTCATATGTCACGAGTGTCCTCCCGACATTAGGGTAAAACGCCAAACATTGTGGCCTCTAATGGGAGACGAATGAGCCACAAAATTTGGCATTTTTGGACACATACAACATACAGGGGTTGCTTTACCAAAGACAAATAGGCTGTTCAACTTTGCAAGGGAAGTTGCAATTTATAAGGGGAATTTTTACCAGAGATTTGTGAATGAGGTGACATTTCTCTTTGCAAAAATACACAATCACGTGCAAGGAAAATAAAAAAAAACAGCATTTTTGCTTGCACATGATTGGATGATAGAAATCAGCAATGCTTCTCCTCATTCACTAAGCTCTTGGGTACATTTCCTTGCAAAGAACAACTTCTATTTCAAAGTTCATTTGCCTTTAGTAATCAGTAAATTAACCCGAAAGAGAACTGAATGCACCTAGTCCTACAAAGAAGACTGTTTTTTTATTATTTTTTTATTATGTTTTATTGAATCTGGGAGTTGATTAGTAAATAGGCTTGCTCTGCTACATTGTATAGATAGTTTGCTGCTCAAAAATTATCTTCCCCCAAATTTACAGAAAATTGTCAATGCAGATTAGACATTTATTAATTTTAATGATGACTGATTTTCAATGTGCAGTTAAAGGGATGTGCCACTTTTCTATGGAAAAGAGTGGGATCATTGGACTCACTGTATGTAATAGCGATGTTACCATTTAATACACCAATTACAGTAAAACCTTGGATTGCGAGCATAATTCGTTCTGGAAACATGCTTGTAATCCAAAGCACTCTTATATCAAAGTGAATTTCCCCATAAGAAATAATGGAAGCTCAGATGATTCGTTCCACAAGTCCTTCAGTTTATAGTCTATATACAAAGATTATAGCAATGTGTTGTGTAACCATAAAATGTCCATCCACAATATGCAGCCTTCCCAAGGGGATTAGAAGCAAAATCTAGCAGAGATACAGAATATAAAAGAAAAGAGAGGCGCCTCTAAGTGTAGCAATATGGTTACATTTAATGAAGGTTCAACATTTAGCAACTCAGATGCTTTATGATTAAAATAGGCACATCTAAGTATGCAGGCATCCGGGGTAAGCTGTCCACATAGACCATCTTCTGAACCACCGACTCTCACCACTGTCAGTCTGCAATCGTGACCGGGAAGAATAGCCTGCAGTAGAGTGATCTGAAAGTGAGTCTTTGAATCACTCGTGGAGTGCAGCGGGGAAGGGATGATGTCGATGGCTGTGCAGAAGATGGTCTACGTGGACAGCTTTACCCCAGATGCCTGCATACTTAGATGTGCCTGTTTTAATCATCAACCATGTGAGTTGCTAAATATTGAACCTTCATTAAATGTAACCATATTGCTACACTTTAGAGGCTCCTCTCTTCTTTTTTATACATGACGCTACTTGTATATCAAGACATAATTTATTTAAAAAATGTGCTTGTCTTGCAAATCCCTCTCTAGCCAAGTTACTCTCAAACCAAGGTTTTACTGTACTCTAGAAATTGACCCTACAGGGAAAGTTCTGCTTTATGTCCTCCTCCTCATCGTATTTCTGAACTTTTTTTTTTTTTTTTAGGAGAGCGGGTACCTCATTTTGGCAGGTACCTGCTCCCACTTCCAGTCGGATCACCTAGGTACCCTCCTCCCTGCACGCAGCCTTCTGGGACACATCACAGATCTCAGTAGGCTGCGAATGATTCACACATTTTCAGTTTGGCTTACGCATGCGCAGTGGGAGGCCAGATGTGAAGCCGCATGGAGTCACAGCAGGTTTCACACACAAAACATGCTGGCACCAGGGACCTGCAGCCTGGCAAAGAACCGGCCCAGGTGAGTACAGGGCTGGATCATTGAACACTTTTAAAAAAAGTCAGCAGCTACAGTATTTGTAGCTTCTAATTATTTATTTTTTTCAGAATAAAGAACCACTTTAATAAACCAATTATTACTAGCAAGTCTTGAATCAGTGTAATAATGTATTTTACCCATAGTAGGGTGTTTGTGTGCGGGAAAGGGGATAGGGGAGGGGGGAGTGTGCATGTTATGTAGTCTGCAGTAGGCAAGACTAGGGCCAACCCACAGCCAATAAAAAATTACATTAAATAAAATGATAAAATACAGTATATGTCTCAATAACATAAAACATTTAATCTTAATCTCTAGATGCTTCCTTTGCTACAACCTACAAAAGTTCTGTATTACATTGTGATTGACTATGAGCACTATAATGACACAGTCCCCTCAACAACCACAGGCCAGAGCAATACCACTATTCATCTTTATTACGCCGCTTGCTCAGTAAATCAAAAAAGGCTTTGATGGATATGATTTAGGCGAGGGCAGAAAGGGGAGATTTGGATCCTTCAAAACATTTGTCGGACTTTCAATTGACAACGGTCATTTTTCACATGCAAAAACTGGGTAAAGTGTGAAAATATATCATACATAGAAGAAACAAACAGCGAAAACCATTATATCAATAAAATGTTATTACTGCTGCATTTATCATTAAAATTTGACAAATAGCAGAATTCTAAAGTTACGATTATTATATTTACTTTACTAACCTGTAAACACATTGGACGAGCAGGGTTATTGTAGTGAACAGGTGTCAGCTAAGCTTTTGTAGTGGCAGATGCTTGTCAGGCTCTCACATGAGTTAACACCATCTCTAAGAGCAGCCATGTTATTTGCTCATAATTATGTTGTGCAAACCCTTTACAGCTGCTTCCAGAACTGCTATTAAAGCATTAGGATGTAGTCTTCTTAGACACTGTAGAAGTACCAACTTTAAGGGAGAGGTGGCATTGAGATATTTCGGCCCTGATCACTGGGCTTGTTACCTCTGCCAGCACCTAGCCAGCAGACATTCAATACTGTACTACCCCTTCCCTACAGAAATTGTTGGAAATGGTCTTAGCAGAACATTAGGAGAAAGTTATTGAAAAAGAGTGCTAACTCTTGTGGGGGGACCCATTCCTCTACCCCAAACTAAGCTAAGTATAGAGCAAAGGTAAAACCATTTTCAGAGATTCAAAGTATAATTAACACAACCGATGTTAAGTAATTGATTTTGCAAATATCATTTTAAGTGATTTATTCATTTACTAGAAGATTATTCCTTGCAGCTGATTGTTTTAACCACTTTACCACCAGAGGATTTTGCTGTCTTACGTCTGGGCCACTTTTTGCGATTCGGCACTGTGTGACTTTAACTGACAATTGCGCGGTCGTGCGACACCGTACCCAAACAAACTTTACGTCCTTTTTTTCCCACAAACAGAGCTTTCTTTTGGTGGTATTTGATCACCTGTGCGATTTTTACTTTTTGCGCTATAAACAAAAAAAAGAGCGTAAATTTTGAAAAAATAACAATATTTTTCACATTTTCTTATATATGAAATTCCCCCCCAAAAAAATTTAAAAATCAAATTTTTTTTTAAATTTTTGGCCATTTTGTTTTCTGCTACCTATGTTTGGTAAAAAAAAATCGCAATAAGTGTATTTTGATTGGTTTGCGCAAAAGTTATTGCGTTTACTAACTAAGGGAAAGATTTATATCATTTTTGGTGTTTTTTTTTTAACGAGTAATGGCGGCGATCTGCGATTTTTTTTGTGGGACTGCGACATTGTGGCGGACAGATCGGACCCTTGACTGACATTTTTGACACTTTTGGGGGTACCAGGGACATTACTACAGTAATCAGTGCTATAAATATGCACTGTTACTGTAAAAATGACACTGGCAGGGAAGGGGTTAATTTTTATTGGTGATCAAGGGGTTAATGTATGCCTGGTGCTTACTGACGTGTGTGGGGGGAGGGGACTATGTGACACAGGGACAGATCGCAGGTTCAGCTATGCTGAACCCTGCAATCTGACCCTGCCTGTCACTTAGGAGATCCACCCGCTTGTGTTTACACAAGCAGGCGGATCTCCACACTCGATTCCCCGACGATTGGGGAAGAGCAGCGGCGATCGCCGCCGATCCTCCCTTGGCCCGACTCCCGCTGTGACTGAAAACAGCGGGAGCGAGCATCTGGCGGCGTGCGTGCGCCGCCGAGACAGGGGAATGTCTGGTGACGTAGGTCTACGTCGCCAGACGTTATCGAGCCACTTTGCCGCAGTAGAGCTCTAGTGAGCAGTGCGGGAGTGGTTAAAGAAATGTTTTTTAACCTTTTCTCTGCCTTTTTTTTTCTTTTTTTGCATACTTTTTAAAATGCACATTTTAGGTAGAAGGTTATTTAAAACCCCCAAAAGAATATATTTTTTTCAAAGCGGAGACCCTGGAAAATAAAATGGTAGCCATTGCTAATTTTGGGATTTTACACAGTATTAGCCATAGTTTCAGTAAAAAATATGCCAAAAGTAAAAAAAAAAAAAAAAAATGAGAAATAAGAATGATCTTATAAGAGTGTTATCAGGGGAAGTAATGTGATCTCTGTAAAACATATCTAAAAGTGGTACACCTTGCCTAGAATACATGAACTTAATATGAAAAGGTATGGCTGATGCAAGTTGGCAATACAAGCTCTAGGCGGTCACAAATATATGCTACTGTAGAAAGTATCATCAATTGGAAACCACAACCAATCAATTTAAAATGAATTTGAAAAAAGAAAAAAATAGATTGCAAAATATATGTTAAGCTTAGTTTATTAAAGAGTTTTGTTTGAACTTTTGCTAAATATTCAAGTTCTACCTAAAAACAAGCTGTAAAGGGAAACATCAAGGCAATGCCATTGCTGACCCCCTGTGGATAATACTAATTTCCTGGCTCATCTGGCTTCAAATGTATTAGTTAAATAATAACAATAAACATGTTTTAAGTCAGAGTAAAGTCAAATCTCCTAACCTGCGCACATTTGATGACTTACAAAATGCAACTGGATCATCATAACAGCAAGAAAACTAGCATGTATTGAAGGAAGGGTTCTGCAATGGTAACATGTATACTTTCTAAATATTTACTATAATTCCTTTAGGATTATCTAAAGCCATTTTTTGTTTTAGATGTGTAGTGTAGGTTAAGATGGTTTCCCCATTATTTTTGTTCTAGTGACAACTCGAAATTTAGAATTTTTCCTGACTTTGCAATGGGCACCAATAAAAATAAGAAAGGTAAATCTTCCAAGTGGGAACTCACACAGTACTAAAAACACAACATAGGTTCTACCCATCTCTACCTTCAATCCAAAAAAAAAAAATCACACTTTAATATGTTGTGTTAAATGTATAGGTAAAGAGAAGGCCCCTGCGCTATCACATAAAAAGGTGTAGTGAGGGACAGCTGCAGCTACCTATTCAGCCTTACCAAAGCTGGATAATTAGAGTAAAAAGATAATAAAAATGAATCTTATCCAAAAAAAAATAAAAATTAATTGAGAAATAATGTGAATGGATGAGTGAAAAAAAATATATAAGAATAAAGTGCTTGTAATCCTAGTAATAAATAGATAAATTATATAAATGCAATATGATAAAGAACCTGGAAGATAATAAATAGTGGTGGTGAGGTAGTAGATGAGTGACAAAATAAATACACTTGATACTCTATAAAGCATACATAAATAAAAAGTCCATTCAGGTGAATCATGTGCCAAAAACCTGAATAATCTCAAGTAATAAAATATAATAAAAACAATAAACAGTGATGGTGAGGCAATAGATGGGTGACCATAGGTGTGCGCAGCCTAATGCATTAGGGTGTGCACACCAAAGCTCATACACACACTACCAATCTCTCACGATGCTCATTCAGAAAGGGAAGGAGCCGGCAAATTATATATTTACCGGCCTCTTTCCCCGCTCATCCTAAAACATCCCCACATCAACAGCCGGCTGGAGAGGAGTGGAGGGAAACCAGAAGATCTGTGGGGGTTAGGGGGAGGGGAGCCAGTGCAGTAGGGGGAATCTGTGCTGCACAGGGTGATTAGGGTGTGCCTGGGCACACCTGGCACACCCTGTGCGCAGACCTATGTGGGTGACACAATATATATACTTGACACTCTAAGAAACATGTATATATAAAACGTCCATTCAAGTTAATCTTGTGCCAGAAAACATGGGTGATCTCAAGTAAGTGTTCAGTGAACAACCAGATAAGTGGCACCAGATGGTAGAGCAGTGAATCAGTAACTCAAGAAAATTCTTCTGGGTGTACTACACCCCTACCTTACTGCTGTACAGCAGTTTACAGCATGTAAAAAATCTCTGGTAATCTTGCAATATATCCAGGATGTGGACTGTAGCATCCAAAAAACTCCAAATGGAGTACAGACAAGAGAGGCTCTTCTAGTGTAGTATATTCCAAGATAGTTATTAACAAATAGAACAATAACTCACATTTTGAACAGCAGACAATCGGCAGGTTACATCCAAAAAACGCTTTGGTCTGTGTCTCGAGCCGTCCGTCTAGCTGCACTTCCGGGTTTGCCTATCATGTGACGTCCCGACGCATATCATCACGTTCACGAAACTTCCTCAGGGGAAGTGCAGTGTCTGTACTTCATTTGGAGTTTTTTGGATGCTACAGTCCTCATCCTGGATATATTGCAAGATTGCCAGAGATTTTTTACATGCTGTATCACTGCTCTACCATCTGGTGCTGGAGCCACTTATCTGGTTTTTCACTGAACACTTACTTGAGATCACCCACGTTTTCTGGCACAAGATTCACTTAAATGGACTTTTTATATATAAATGTTTCTTAGAGTGTCAAATATATATATTGTGTCGCCCATCTATTGCCTCCTCATCACTATTGTATTGTTTTTAACATATTTTATTACTTGAGATTATTCAAGTTTTTTGGCACATGATTCACCTGAATGGGTTTTTCATTTATGCATGCTTTTTCAGTATCAAGTGTATTTATTTTGTCACTCATCTACTACCTCACCATCACTATTTATTATCTTCCAGTGTTAAATTTATGTTTACTGTATGATGAAATGTAACATTTTTTTTCATAAGCCATTGTAGTTAAGATTTTCTTTTTTTTCACTCAGGGCATCTGTTTTCTTAACATTTGCTGCAATTACTTAAATTAATTGTGTTCCAAGTTTTATGTTTTTCAGTCAAACATCTGATGCTAAAACAAAAAAGAATTGGATATAGTTATATTTCATATTCTAATTTACGTGTCTTCGTTGTCAAACTATGGTATTTTGGAGGGAATCATGCGCTCTATATAGTAATGTTGATTACTGAATGCATACCTATAAAACAAATAATTAAGCTGACCGGCAGTTCAGGAATTCAGAGAGTGCTAACTCAGCATTTGCACTCTTATCACCCTCAATAACATGGAAAGAGCAGGTGTTAAACAGCCCATTAATATGTTGGTGAAAGAGATTATTTTCAGTGTCCCTCTTGTATACTATAGTTGATTGACTAAACCCTGACCAATTAAATTGCCAGTTGAGATACATTTCTCGTAAGTCACACAATACATGGGTCCAAAACACCTGCAAATTAAAATTACAACCAGATTGCAAACAATTCACTATAAGAACTCTAATTCACCATCTTTTATACATTTCAAACTGGTATGATACCCTGCTTAGGTCTTGTGAAATTACTACTCAGATGAAAACGATTCACTAGAACAAAGGAAATTGTAATGATAGAGCAAATTTAATAAATTGATCTGCAGTTTGTAGAGTATGTTATGTTTGTGCATGTGTTTCAGTTAATAAACATGATTACCATATGATTGCAGTTCTTTGCTGTGCAGCCCCAGTATTAAATATCAATAGATTTTTTTTTTCATTAAACCTTTACTTAAAGAGGAGTTCCACCCTAAAGTTATACTTACCTCCATCTTCTTGCTCCGGGTCACCTGAAAAACAAATGGATAATCACAATTTTGTTTTTTTTTTTACTTACCATGTTTAGAAGAAAATATACTTACCTTAATTCCTCTTCCTCCCCTCGGCGGCCACGGCGATTCGTCACTTCCTGGCTTGCAATGATTTCTGGGAGCTGAACGTCATCGCTCCTAGGAATCAATGCGCCTGCACCGGCCCCGACGTCAGTTCCGGTGCAGGCGCCGTCATACCTTGCTAAACAGCTTCTGGGCATGCCCAGAAGCTGTGCAGGGATGACGCTGCGCACCGGAAGTGACGGTGGGGCCGGTGCAGTGCATCGTGGGACCGAAGAAGACGGAAGAGGATACAGAAGAGGATCGCGCTGGCTTCAAGCTGCCCACAACTGAGATGGCAGCGCTGGACAATACATTTTCAAGGTAAGTATTTCTTCTAAAAGGTAAGTGCAACCCGGAACAAATCAGAGGCTAGCCATTGTGGAATGCACTAGCCCTGACTGTCCCAGGGGTATTTTTATAAAAAAAAAACTTTCCCAGGGTGGAACTCCGCTTTAACAAATGAACGTGTAATACAGAGAGCATCTATTACACTTAAAGACTCACTATCTGTTATGAGATCCACATGACTTTTTAGACAGCAAGGGGAAGAGTCATTCAGTTGCATATGTAAATTGGAGATTGAGCTACAGTGCTCTGTAAACAACAGTTTTTACTCAACAGAGAGTGAAGGAGCCCATAGCTTCACCTTCACGACAGATACAGAATACTCATCTGCAGTATTTAACATCAGCCTGGTTTACAAAGTGAAATATATATTTTCATATATACATACATATAGTAGCCCTGGGCTAATTGCATTTAAGACTGCATGAAGTGAACCATTATTTCATTAACACCTCTTTCGTCCTATAGTAGGTTGGTGGCCAGGCAGGACATGACATCCTTTTAGAATTTGTGGGCAGTACAGCAGCACAGTCTATAACCGGCTGTAAAAATTACAACTTCAAAAAACTTACTAAATACCTGGGACTGTCTACTTTCTAAAAGTGTGTCATTTGGAGGATATTTGTACTGTTCTGGATTTTTTTAGGCCTCAAGAAATTAGATAGACATCAGTATTGATTGATATTCAGATATATATACACTATTTTTTGTGAACTTTCCTACAGACGAAATAATATACACTGATTATTTTCACCAAGGAAATGTAGCAGAATGTATTTTGGTACCTACATTTATGAAGAAAGGTTATTTATTTGCTAAATTCTATAACAGAAACAAACACAAATTAATTTTTTCAACATTTTTGGACTTTTTTTAATTTAGAAAAAAAAATCAAAAAATGAAAACCCAGTGGTGAAAAAATACCACCAAAAGAAAGCTATATTTGTGTGAAAAAATGCTAAAAAATTCTTATGGGTACAATTTTGCATGATCGCGCAATTGTTATTCAAAGTGCAACAGCAGTGAAAGCTGAAAATTGGCCTGGGCAGGAAGGGTGTAAAAGTGCCTGGTATTGAAGTGGGTAAAAATGAAATAGTCCTCTCCATTTCATCCCTCTTTATAAACTGTATTTCCAGACAGGCTTTTCTTCCTGGAATAAGTAACACATTCTCACATGAAGAACAGTAGTGATTTCACCATCATTGGCAATCTTGTCCAACCTTTAGTAATAAGCTTAGTACCAACAAATGACACTAAAATTGTGACTTTAGGGTCAAATTGTAGAAGCAGACATTGAATTAGCCATCACAGCCACATTAGTCTTTGCTTCAATTTAGTCTTTGCTTCAATTTATTGCTTCCTCAATATTTAAATCTGGTTATTAGGCATCAACAGGCCCCAGTGCAATTCTATCGTAGAATCTCCAAACTGTGGCCCGGGACCAGATGTGGCCCTCTGCTTGACTTTATCTAGCCCTTGGGGCACTAGTCATGCAATTGATTCAAGACACTATTCTGCAAACTGACTCGAACAATAGGGCATAATTCATGCCACTGACTTGAACAATTGGGCACTATTTCTCCCACTAATGCCAACAATGGGGTACTATTCCTCTACCTTATATCAAAGATGGAACACTGTTTACTCCCACTAATGCCAGAAAAAAAAGTATTTTCCCACTGGTCACAGTCCAGCTCAGCTAAAGCCTGAATAAAGGAAGAGAGGAAAGCGCCTCTGAGTGTAGTAAAGGTTTTAATATGGCAATAAAAACATAGTAACTCACATGGAGGTTCGAGAATGAGCATGTAGATGAGTCAGGCTCCGGGAGGATGGTATTGCAATCTGCGGTGTTCGGCGGTGTCCGGCACATCTAGGGAGACTTGAGAGAACCCGCTCTATCGTCTTCCGGGTGGACGGGTGGGGACACTGTGCGGCGGCCGGCAGAGTCTGACGTCAACATGCTCCGAAACGCTTTGTTAGCCCAGTTGCCATTCTTGCCATTCTTCCTGCTCCTGACGTCAGCCGCTGCCAGCCGCCGCACAGTGTCCCCATCCATCCACCCGGAAGATTATAGAGCGGCTCTCTCAAGTCTCCCTGGACCTGCCGGAAACCGCCGAACACCACCGACTGCCATACCATCCTCCCGGAGCTTGACTCATGTACATGCTCATTCTCAAACCTCCATGTGAGTAACTATGTTTTTATTGCCATATTAAAACCTTTATTACACTCAGAGGTGCTTTCCTCTCTTCCTTTATTCCTACATGCAGAGTTGACTTCACTCCAACAGACAGCTTGCCCTGAGTGCCTTCCATCCATCCCTGGAACCCCATCCTGGACCCCCCCCCCCTTCCCCATTGGACTCTCAGATAGTCCTTTTAAATGCCTTCTTTTTCCAGGGAGCACTTGCACATGGATTTTTAATCCCCCCTTGTGCCTTGTATACTTTTGATGGGTAATTGTGTCTTGTTTACATACACTGACACTATTTCGTACCCGCTGCAGCAACTTTGTTTGCACTACCTCTGAGCGCCAACACCCCCATATACAGCTAAAGCCTGAAGGACAGTAAACTGACCCTTTATTTAGAAAGTTTGGAGACCCCTGCTCTACTATAATATCAGATGTAATTTACCAATATATCCCGTGTCCCTTTAAACCACACCAGAGTACTCCCCATCAAGCTAAAAATCTTTCCTAAATAAAAATAACCAATGGTGCAGTTGTTTTTCAGTTCCATAATTCAGTCAGGGCAGAAAATGCAATAATGCAGAAATGCACCAATATAATACAAAGTGCATGAAAAAGTGCTGCAAATGATTAGGATTTGTATAGCAAAAGGGGTATGTGTGTACACAAAACTTAAAAGAAAGCTAAATGAATAAAAGAAAGTTAGATTTGTGAAAGCTGCTTTTTATACTGTAAAACCATATAGAACTGTTACAAGCTGCCAGTAAATATATATACTAAAATTTTTAGACAACTACTTTTGACTCCCAGAGGCCTACTGTACTGCTTGCTAAATCTAGATTTGGCCTTAATCAAGTTTAAAGTGTAACAAATTTTGATTAGCTAAATGTTGTGCCATAGCCTTCTGTGAAATAACTGTATTGCTGTAAACTGGAGATAAAGTGGTTGTGTTTTTCCAGGGACAATAAGTGTTTTGCAGGGACAGAGATCAAACATTGTGAGACCTATCACACAGTAGCCCATCTCCATGTCTCTTGGTGTAAAGCTCTTACATTTTGCAAAATGTCAAATGAACTCCAAGTGGCTGTTCTGCAAATCTCAACTTAAAAATGTGTCCTGAGGCTGGCTATCATCTCTGAGAAGGCTCTGGTTGAATGAACTCTAATCTGACCCCTGAGCATTAGCTCAGTGAAGAATAACAATGCAAAATACGTGAAGACAGCAATTTTGACATAGCTCCTCTGTAGATGGATTGATTTATCGTGCTGATGTCTCAGCTCAAAGTAGGTCTCCAAGAGCTTAACTTAGATCAAACTAATATTCCATGAAACAGCGGGCACCTATATGGTGACAGAGTTATTTCAGTTAAAGACCTTATAAAAGTCAGTTCAAAAAGAGAATAAGAGATAATTTAGAGAAATACAGTCATAACTAATAATATTGCTATGGGATTATTCTATAAATCAAGACATTCTTTAAAATGCATCTACTGTAGAGCCAACATTGTCAGGATTTTATTGTTTTTTTGTGTTAACACTGGGGAGATTACCCCTCTGTCACTGAAGTTAGAGGTGAGCTGAAATTTTTCAAAGGACACGCATTTAATGTCTACGAGAGCACTCTCACTCACCTTCAAGAAATGTATTCTCACTTTCTGTAATGTCTCCAGGACTAGAAGTGAAGAGAACTGTCTCCTGGAAATCTGTGTACTCTTCAAGTTCAAAACTGATATAACCCACAATATGAACATACTTCTTCAAACAAACATGCCTTTAAAGAATCAAAGTCTCCTAAAGTAAAAACTGCTTGCCTTCTTATACTTATTTGATTTCTTTCTCAATCTGAAAAATATAGGATATAATAACTCCCCATTTAGGGCAACCACATACAGAAATGAAAGGCATGATTAGTAAGACAAGATTATTAAAACACAGCCTTTTTTTTTTTTTTTTTGCAGATGCCAGAAGGTCAATCCAGATGTTCCCTCTAAGAAGCCATAGACTTGAGCTTTTCTTGGCATAAATTACCTACACAGGTGAGATATATACTCCCACCAGCATGCTTTAGGTTTGCCCAGTGGCTTCTTCCTTGGGAAATTTGGAACAGTTCCTAGGGAATTTACCAAGGAGGCATCCTCGTAAGAATCCCTAACTAAATTAGAAGACACTTCTTGATTCAAAAAGTAATCTTGTATACAAACAGCCATTATATATATATATATATATATATATATATATATATATATATATATATACATATAAGAACAATGTCCACGTGAAAAAACTGCTATAAATATATATATTTAAATATTCCTTATACTATATAAAAAAAAAAAAAAGTGCTTTGCGTAAATAGTGCAAGAATTCAATCAATTAAAGTATGCACTATATAGAAAGTGCTTTAGTACTATCTATGCTAAAATGATTTGTTCAAAAAGTTCACTCTTATTGCTATTACTATTGCTAGTTGTTAAGATAGATCTTTAGTGGTTCCATCTTTCAGTGCAACCCCTTCTTCTACATCATCCTCCATGTACCTAAATATCCCTTAAATATTTCTGTAATCACTAAAGATTTATCTCTACAGTTGTTTGATTGCAATAAGTGGACTTTTTGCACAAATAATTTTGCACAGATAGTACTAAAGAACTTTCAATGTAGAGTGCACTTTAATGAATTGTATTCTTTCACTATTCAATGTATGATATACAAAATATGTTAGATTTAAAGGCATGCATTTATTGCAGTTTTTTATTCATGTGCATAATGTATTAGGATTCAGGGACATACTGAGAAAAGAGGTTTTGGCACACACACACTTATATATACTGTATACACACACAGTGAGTTTTTATTTATTACATGTACATCCCAACTTGAGAAAGAGGGACACCTAGACATACAGATAACATGTGTCACATAGTACAAAAAAGTACCCATGGCTACACTGTTCTGAATATTGGGAAAGATGAAAAAGGCATAATGAAAAAGACTTCCTGTAAAATGTTTTAATTAAAATTTCCCAGTATCAATATGAGGAAACAATGCCGTGCTGTCAGTGGTTAGTGGGAAGCCCTCAAATGCAAGATACCTTGGACAGCTATTTCTAGTGATGGCCCAATAATTTCCATGAAGAGAGTTTGGCCAACAGGGCACCCAATAACTACTGTGGCAGAGAAGAGGGCCATGGTGGACACCTTTTCACTTCTATTCACGTCTATAAACAACCACCCACTGCTTCTTTGATAGGACATGTCCTGGACCATAGAGATGGTTTAACTACTAAGATAATCCAGCGTCCAACCCAATTGGAGAGCACATATAATATATATACATCCAAACTTGTGAAATAAAAACACATTAAGTACACATTGAGACTTATACATGTAAACATGCATGTTTAAGGGCCTTTGAGGTAACTTTATTCCTGTAGAAAGTGAACAACAATTTAACCTATAATAGATAAGCTAAAACTATTGTATTTTCTAATTCATTCACTTGCTGAAATGTGCACAATGCACTCAAGATACTTCCCTAATAAATGGTGTTCCTTTAATGGTTTTCAGTAGAATAGAATCTCAGAATTTTTTTTATCCCAGTCATTGTCAAGCCTGTCCTGTCCAATGTGGCTTTGCATTGATTATACATCCATAAATCCAGAGGATGTATTATTACCATGTATTTTCCTGGGGAGAGTCCTGGCTAGCTATTTAATAATTGCTGAAGACATTGACCTTAATGATCGGATTTCTGTCTGCATTGCCTTGAGATTCTGACTTAATTCATACTTAATTCCTATCTTTCCCATTCTAGGTGACACTCACCACTTGTCTATTAAAGTATGGATAAAAGTATACAACCTGGACATAAACCAACTGCTTGCCAAATCTTTCAAGACTGCCACTTACTACCTTTCATGATTTACTAAGCATTTACTTTTACTCTGCAGCCATGGCTTGAGTTTGAAATATAAATTACTAGAAAGGGTAATTGGCTGAATGATGAGACAGAGTGTAACTTGCAGTTTACTAAACAGGTAGATGTTAGAAGCAATAATGAAGAAACAGGATGGCAAGGAAAAACATAAAGAATAATGAATGCTGCACAAACATGAACCATTCACAGCCATTTCTTAGTAACTCAATCACTGCATAGTCTTTTTAAGACTCCTAGTGAAGCCCAGGGTAGCTTTGGTAGCATTGGTGAACAACCAGAGGGATCCGAGGTCCAAGGAAAGAAGGCTACCTCACTTGACCTGGAATACTCTGATATCAATCAAGGGTGAGTCTTTCAGAGAAGCTGAATGTTATTAGGTTCCCCGTGCACTGGTTTTGACAGTAGAGGGCCTATCACCTGCCTGAAAATCACTTGCCATTGAGGGAGGGTAGTATATATATTTATCTTTCTTTGGTGTGTCCAGGAATCTGAGAGCTGTGGGAAAAGGAGTAACAGAGCCTGCATCTGAACATGGTGAGTAAAATTGCACTCCACTACAATATATTCAAAAGTAAAAAAAAAAAATATTGTGTTTGCCTCTATGTCCAATAAATTATTAAAATGATGCTACAAAAAGCCTGGAGACCACAGAGGAATATATAAAGAAAATGATCACTTTCAGTTGTAAAGTTTGGTAATGTAATAATATGTAATAGTAATATTAATATTGAGGTCCTTCATCTCCTCTGTCAGCAGCAGTGGGCAGCCCAGGCTGTGTAATAACACCCTAGGAGGCTGATCTATGACAGACTAGAAGTGATCGACTGATTATCGGCAAAGCCAATATATCGAGGGCCGATATGCACTTTGCCCGATATATCAGAATCGGCCTTTTGATTTACCGATATTGCCGATATTTTGGGAAAGTGCTTGTACCGGAGTGATGCCTGCAGCTAGAGGCATCACCCCGATACCGGTGTCCATAGCCGACGGCCGGCTGTCTTGTAATGACAACCGATGCGGCCCATGCTCGGCTGTCATTCCAGGAAGCGGGAGGGGACGCCCCCCCTCCCACCGCCTTCTGCTGCTCGCCCGGGTCTCCTGTCCCACCGGGAGACCCGGGCATCCTACCTTCACCTCCTCCATCTGACCGTCTGCATCTGCACCGCCGCCGTCTGACTGGGTCTCCATTTCTTTGAATTTGGCGCCGCCGAGTACCCGGAAGTGATGTCATGACATGACATCACTTTCGGGTACTGGCGGCGCCAAATTCAAAAAACTTACAGCATTCAAAACAGCCAAACTTGGCGTTTTGAATGCCTTTAAGTGCAGAGGAGGGGTTTGGGGTCTTTTAGACCCCCCAGATCCCTCCACCACAGTACCTGTAGACATTTAAAAAAAAAACTTTTACTATTACTAAGCTGTTGTTTTTTTAGATTTAGATTTAACTTAATACTGCTTAACTTTAAATCTTTAGGCATATATGCTATAAAAAATATATGTTAAAGGATTAGGTATTGCTGCATACATAAATTGCACACTATTTTAATCTGAAATCAATTTATTGGATATTGCAGACATGGAATGGGGTATATAATTAAAGAACCTACATGTCATAGGGAAATTGAATAGACATGCTCCTTCCCTTGCTGGTGACATTTAATCTTGTAGCCTTAATACTGTGCTCGAGCACAAGTCTTGTTCAGTGTTGCTTGTGTCAGATGTCATGATCCTGGGGTCATTTCTTTATGTGCACTATTGTCTTGAATTCCTAATCATGTATTTCTACACCTGGATCTTCAGCAATACATTCCTGTACATGATTCTAAATAAGAACCTGTTCTCTTTCCTGTATTGGTTCAAAAATAAATGGAACTCTGTTCTTATTACTAAGCATGCATATCAGATTTTAAAAATGCAGCAAAGTTAACACAGACAATGATCGAATCAGTAAGCAACATAACAAAAAAATAAAATAAAAAGTATATATATATATATATATATATATATATATATACCAATATGCACCGTATGATTCTCTATCTGTGAAATATATATATATGTCTGCTGCCCTAATCCATGGAATCCACAGATAAAGAGGTCGGATACATGACTTTACATTTCGTCTGTGTGTTAAGAATCATGAATTCCAGGTGGCCCCGTAAGTTGGTATGATTTTCATGTCTGCATGCACTAACTTAAAATGAAAAATATTATTTTTTGTACATTTTAAGCCAAATATGATGGAAAAACACCTTCTGTTTTTAAGAAAACATTTCTGTACCCCACAGTATTTTAGTAGTGGGCTTTTGGTTCCCTCAGACACACATCACCAAAACCTAAATTTAAAGCAAACCTCAAAACAAACATGTAATATATTCCAGTTTACAAGTCATAAGATATGGTGACTGCTTTTGTTTTCTATTTTCAGGCTAAGAACTTTTTCATCAAGTACAGAAAAATACCCGCTGATCTTGCTAAAACACAGTATCCTTATCTCTTCCTGTGAGTTTAACAGATATAAAAAAAATATCATTGAGGGTTGTGGTGACCGCGAGCATGGATGGCCGCATTCTGAGGAGGCTCTTTCAGACCCCAAGATAATCCTCCCCCATCCAAGTGGATCCTAGCCCAAAGGACCTCAATCTTCCCCCCATCAGTGGCGGGGGAATAAGAGGGATGAGCCGCCGAAGGAATGACCCACTGATACCCCGCAAATTGAGTGGCTTTTTCAAGCCTGTAGGCCGCGAGCAGTGGCATCCAATCCTCTCCAAAGCCCCAGCGCTATGCAACAACAGCACCAAGAAAGTCCATCAGGGTAGGGAATCCTCAGGAAGCTTCTCTCCTTCATCTAGGAGCCCTGTGAAATCTAAACCCTGCATGGTGTCTCCCACAAGGTCCACAAAGGCCTTCAACATGGTGGTGACTGCTACAAATTAGCCACAGCAATGGCCCAACATGCAGACCCCCTTCATGAACTTCACCGCGCAAGGGCAGCCCGTCTCAGACACTACCCTTAAAGAGATGCTACTCTCCCTAAGGTCTTCACTGCAAACTCACATTCTGGCATGTGTTCACCAATGCAAAACTGAAATTCATCAGATAGGAGACAAAGTGGATAGAGTGGAAAACTCACTAGATATATATATACAGCATCCTTCAACACTATGGTAGATGCCCATGCTGCTCATAAAGATGAAATTGCATGGTTGAAAGATAAAGAGGCAGATCTGGAAGATAGGTCCAGGAGTAATAACATCAAGATACGTGGCATAACTGAGACCGTCTCAACATCTCAACTCCCCCATTAAGTGCAATAATTATTCTCAGATTCTGGCACCAAATATGTTAGGCCTTGACCTATCCATAGATAGGATTCACAGACTGCATAAATCCTCCTTCATCTCAGCTGATGCTCCCAGATATGTCCTACTACGAGTGCATTTCTTCCAGACAAAAGAGAGAATTCTGACGGCCTTCCGCCAGACCAAATATCTCCCGGAGTGCTATTCTGCCTTGCAATTACTCCCAGACCTGTCACCCCACACTCTGCAAAGGCAAGGAAACCTGGCCACAATAACGAAGGCCCTGTGTTATCACAACATTACTCACAAATAGAGGCACCCAGCCACTTTATCCATCACCCACATCCGAGTCTCATCCATCACATCCATTATGGAAGAGGGTCTAACCCTCCTCCGTCCTCCCAACCACCCCCCCCCGATCTTCTGGAACAAGAGTGGCAAACAGTCTCATGAAAGAGGCCCTCTAAGAAATCCTCATCTCAATCTGGAGGCTTGGGACACAACCTACAAATGTCCAACTAATCTTGCGGCCTAGATATGGCTTCCTACCTTGTTGTCCCCTAATCTGTCCTTAACGCAGCTTTGCTGTGCCCATCTTTCTTCGGAGGACACCTTTTTATTAGTTCTTTGTTTTTGTTTACATGGTTCAGCCACCGTTATACCTTCCAAGATCTGCAGTACAAGTACAACCAAGAGTACAACCCTGATTCTTTATACAAAGCCCTACCTTAGTGCTTATATCCCAACCACAACCTCCACAACTATCAGTATGTCATTGAAGTGTATCCCCATTAATGTTAAGGGTCTAAACCATCCTACCAAACGCTTTTCATTATGGAAAGAAGCATCAAGATCAAAAGTGGATATTGTTTCCACACAAGAAATGCACTTCCACAAAGCTGCAATATCCAAATGCTCCCACAGGGACTATCCTTACATATTTCTGGCTAGCACACTAGAGAGGAAACACGGAATTCTGGAGGCTATTGAAAAATCAGTCACCTTTCAGCTGAAATCTTCTACCTAGATGAAGAGGGCCGCTACATCATAATAACAACACTCCCTATACTTTGATATCAGTTTATGCTCCGAACACCCACCAATTGCGATTCCTGTGGAGACTGCTCAAGCTTATCCCTCAGATCAAGTATGGGTGGTTATTGATTTGTGGGGACTTTAACTTGATTGTCGATCCAACTCTGGACACTAGCTTGCTAATTCCAAGGCGACCACAGACGCTAAAAGATCTGTTTCATGCTGAAAAGGTGTATGATGGTTGGAGATGTCAACATGCTAATGGGCGAAACTACACTTTCTTCTCCTCCAGACACCATACATACTCTCACATTGACTTATTCGTGGCAAACAAATGGCTTCTACAAAAAAATGTCCTCCTCCTCTATCCAGGCCATTACTTGGTCTGACCATGCCACAATAAAAGTCAAAATTCTACAGGAAAAGGGGCCATCTGAGGCCATCCCTCAGCATCTCAGATAATTCTTTGCCAATAACTCGGATTCAGTATCTGATCCCTTTATTCTCTGGAATGCTCACAAAGCATTTATCAGAAGCATTTGCATTTACCAGGGAGCCAGGCTTAATAAGGCTTATGCCTCAAATCTCAATAACCTGCTGTCAGAAATCCACACACTAGAAACCAAAAACAAAGCTGAACTGTCTCCCACTATCTCTCACTCCCTCATAAAACTGAGAGAAGAGTTGAGATTATACCTCTTAGACCAGTATGACAAACACCTGTGTTGTATCAAATTAAATCAATATGCAGGGGCCAATAAGACAGGGAAATGTTTAGCAAACAAACTTAAATCCACACAGGCAAGATCTAGTACACCTAATTCACCACATTCTCAAACACCACATCACCAACCCAAAGGAGATAGCAGACAGGTTCAAAAACTATTATGGGGCACTATACAATCTCTGGGATGACCCCAACAACCCACAGCACACCCCCCCCCCCCCTTCAGATATTCAAAATTTTCTATCAAACTCCCTACCCTGTGAGGAGCTCAGCTCGAGAAACTCCATGCCCCTATCTCAGGCCCTGAAATAGCCAGAATATTTAAGGCTCTTCCCAATGGCAAATCACCTGGCCCCGATGGTCTGCCTAATGAATATTATAAGGTCTTTGATCCCACATTAACACACCATCTAAAGGATGTCTTTAACATAGCAGCCAGCAAATCATTGTTTACCTCTGAGATGCTGAGAGCCCTTGAGGTCTCCTTACCCAAACCTGGTACAGACCCGGTAACCCCGGCCAACTTCCACCCAATCTCGCTACTAAACTCTGACACCAATATATATGCAAAACTCCTAGCTATGAGCTTGATTAAAGTACTTCCATCACTGATCAAATGAGATCAAACGGGTTTTATTTCCGGAAGACAAGCACTGGATGCAACCAGGAGAGTCATAAACATCATACACCACGAAGAAAAGACTCTTACGAAGGCGTTCAACAGGGTAAACTGGTTATATATGAAAATGACACTGCAGAAATTCAGATTCCAAGGTCCAATTCTAACAGCCATCATGGCCCTGTCTTTAGTCCATATGCCCAGGTTAATGCTTTGGGTATACTGTCTAAACAATTTGACATTTCCAATGGTACTTGACAAGGATGCCCTTTATCCCCCACTATCTTTACTCTAATGATTGAGCCCCTGGCAGAGGCAATAAGGTCCAACTCAGCTATAACTGGCTTTCAGCTCCAGAATACTACACATATACTAAATTTGTTTGCCGATGACGTTATCCTCTTCTTGACTAATCCCCAGTCATCACTCCCAGCGGCCCATCAAATAATAACTCAGTTTGGCAATATTTCATTTTACAAGGTCAACACAACAAAATCTCTAATTCTCGACTTGGGGGTCAGAAAGGACATAAAATCCTCCCTCCAAAAACTCTTACCTGTCTCATGGAGTGATGACGGTATCCCATATCTAGGCATAACCCTAACAACTTCCTCCCACTCAATACCCTTGGCTAACTCAAACCTCTCCAATATAACAAAGGAACTGGACCAGCTAACCCATCACAATATATCTTGGTATGGTAGTCTTGCTGCTATTAAAATGTTCATCCTTCCACAAATCCTCTATGTCTTCAGATCCCTGCCCATCCCCTTACCAAACTATTATATAACATCCTTGTTGAGTGGCCTTAAGAAATTTCTATGGAAAGGCAAGAGAGCCAGATGTTCCCACTCTATTCTTATTAAGCATAGCTCCATAGGCGGTGCAGGAATACCAGACTTAAAAGAATATTATTGGGCAGCTCATCTGGACCAAATTAAACATTGGTTCTCCTCAGACTAGTCTCTTCTGTGTGTAAGGTTGGAAGAAGCCCTGGTTACAGACCAAGATTTAAAAATGCTCTTACTATTTGACATGTGGAAACAACTGACTCCTAAAGACATTCAATTCCCTACCCAAGCCTCTATGCTAGCGTGGAGACACATCAAAACATTAAGATCTCCCCACAGCACCACTTATCCGATATTCCCTATAATCAAAATTTTTTAAACCCTTATCCCTAACTTACCAACTAAAGCACTAACCACCTAAGGCATTCTTCGTCTAGAAGATGTTTCAGATGGAAATTCACCTCTTAGCCTGGAAGAACTGACCACCAAATACCAACTATCCACCCAAATGCAATTATCTCAAGATTGCTGTATTTATTGATGGAACACCACATACCAAAATTTGAACTCCAGCTGTTGTGGAACTACAAGTCCCATGACGCTTTGCAGTTACAAGTATGACTCCCATAGGCAGAGGCATGACGGGACTTGTAGTTCTGCAATACCTGGAGGGCCACCAGTTTGACACCCTTGCCCTAGAGCATGGGAGTTCTTCCTTTCACCCAAGCTTAAACCCAAGGGTATATCCTTGTTCTATTACCTGTTGCAAAACAAAACATCTTTTAGCAAATCGGATACTATGCTTAAGTGGGAAAACCATATTTAAAATAGGGGATAATCTGTTTTTTCATGCTCTGGAAAACTATGCATTTTCTTCTTCATAAGTTGGTGTGGGGGGGGGGGGGGTAAAAATCCCATTGCTGTTAGGATTCTGCTTTAAAGCCTAGCTCCTAAATGTAAATATTACATTCATCTGCAAATGGGCAATATGATGCAGTAAATGATTTTGGAACATATAGGCAAGATGAATATTTAAAGTGGAGCTTTTATTTTTATTAGGTCATATGATATCTGAATTTCCTTATTTCAGCAGATCGGTTTCCTATTTCTTTACTTGCAATGGCACTTAATCTTCCTTTCATATGAAGTCAATTAAACCTCATAATTAATATTTTCTGCTACACAAAATTCCAGAGGCAATAAAGCCAATTAGGTAAGAAAAAAATCCGGCCAATTTAAAGGAAGGTTTTACACAACAGAGCTGACTTTCTTTTATCTCGAGAGAACAGTTTTATAAGTGACTCATGATCCCACATGCTTTTCTATTTACTTTCTCGCTTTCTTTTCCATTTTCAGTAGCTAGTCCTTTTAGCCAGTGTCTCTTATATGTTCGATTACACATCCGGATTTATGACATGTAATTTATCCAGAAAATGAAATGCTTCCATTTGCTAAAGATAACTGATTCTGAATTTCCAAAGCCTCTATTTGGATACATTAAGAAATGGCTTAGCATATTGGCAGATATTTTCCTTTAATTGAACTTATTTATATAATATATCGGTCTCTCAAGTGATATTTTCCACACTTTTAAGAACTATTTCTTTCTGATTAAACAGGAGATTTCTTTTTATGGTTTTGATAACATCACTTGATGTTAATTCTTTAGATAAGGATTTGACTTGGCTGTGAAATATACAAATTATGCTCAAAGAGACCTGTTACATGGAAGAAGTATCCTAATGAGGGAACCAATCTGCATTGGCAATGTGTATGTATGCTGGTATAAAAATGCTAGGATGTGCCTCATAGGTCACATGACACACATGCCTCTGGAAACTGTAGTTGCTGTTCGGGAAGGAGCAATTCGAAGGGATCTTGAATACTGATAAGGAATGTTTCTGAAAAGCAGATATCGCATAAGCACTTGCATTTCAGTTAACATGAGATATATATATATATATATATATATATATCTTTCACTTAAAGATGCCAGTGAATGCAGTTATGTATTCATTAAAACATATTCAAAGTATTTTATATGCAGCTAATCAGGGCTTTTTTTCAGCAGGAATGCGGGGAAACACAGTTCCGGCACCTTCAGCATTAAATGTATGTAATGGCAAGGGGTGCTGGGTGGTCCAGTGATGCTGACTGCTGGGGGATCTATTGTTCTTGGAGGAGATCCATTTTTTCATGGCAATCTATTGTTGCTGGGGAGGTGTATTACTGTTTCTTGGGGTGTGGGTGTGTGTGTGGGGGGGGGGGGGCTTATGTTGCTAGAGGGTCAATTGTTGCTGGACCAGATCTACTGTTGAGGGAGGAGTCTATTGTTGCTGGCTGCTGGGGAATCTATTACTGGAGGGCATCTATTTTGGCATGGAAGTCTTTTATGGCTAGGGAGGTCTATTGTTGCTGGTTAGGCTTATGTTTTTTTAAACTTTTCTTTTAGAAAGTTTGGAATTTTGCCTCAATCACAATTATTTTTGGTATGCGGGAGAATATTTTTTACAAACCAAAGGCGTAGCTATGGGGGCAAGATTTTCCCCCAGCGTAGCTAATTTATTTATGGCCCAATGGGAGGAGGAGGAGATTTTAGTGAACAGACCCCCAGAATTAATCTTCTATAAAAGATTCATTGATGATTTGATTATTATCTGGGAAGGGGACATTTTATCTTTTAATTTTTTTTAAAACCAGAATGAATTTTAATAACAAGAATATCGCACTTACATGGACTGAGAGCAAAGAGAAATTGAATTTCCTAGATTTGGAGATTTTTATAAAAGATGGTCGTTTACATACAAAAAATTTTTTTAAACCTACCGACCGCAACTCCTATTTACCTATGGATAGTTGTCACCATAAAAATTGGCTATTTACAGTGGGTACGGAAAGTATTCAGACCCCCTTAAATTTTTCACTCTTTGTTATATTGCAGCCATTTGCTAAAATCATTTAAGTTCATTCTTCTTCCTCATGAATGTACACATAGCACCCCATACTGACAGAAAAACACAGAATTGTTGACATTGTTGCAGATTTATTAAAAAAGAAAAACTGAAATATCACATGGTCCTAAGTATTCAGACCCTTTGCTCAGTATTTAGTAGAAGCCCCCTTTTGATCTAATACAGCCAGGAGTCTTTTTGGGAAAGATGCAACAAGTCTTTCACACCTGGATTTGGGGATCCTCTGCCATTCCTCCTTGCAGATCCTCTCCAGTTCTGTCAGGTTGGATGGTAAACGTTGGTGGACAGCCATTTTTAGGTCTCTCCAGAGATGCTCAATTGGGTTTAAGTCAGGGCTCTGGCTGGGCCATTCAAGAACAGTCACAGAGTTGTTGTGAAGCCACTCCTTCGTTATTTTAGCTGTGTGCTTAGGGTCATTGTCTTGTTGGAAGGTAAACCTTCGGCCCAGTCTGAGGTCCAGAGCACTCTGGAGAAGGTTTTTGTCCAGGATATCCCTGTACTTGGCCGCATTCATTATTCCCTCGATTGCAACCAGTCGTCCTGTCCCTGCAGCTGAAAAACACCCCCACAGCATGATGCTGCCACCACCATGCTTCACTGTTGGGACTGTATTGGACAGGTGATGAGCAGTGCCTGGTTTTCTCCACACATACCGCTTAGAATTAAGGCCAAAAAGTTCTATTTTGGTCTCATCAGACCAAAGAATCTTATTTCTCACCATCTTGGAGTCCTTCAGGTGTTTTTTAGCAAACTCCATGCGGGCTTTCATGTGTCTTACACTGAGGAGAGGCTTTCGTCGGGCCACTCTGCCATAAAGCCCCGACTGGTGGAGGGCTGCAGTGATGGTTGACTTTCTACAACTTTCTCCCATCTCCTGACTGCATCTCTGGAGCTCAGCCACAGTGATCTTTGGGTTCTTCTTTACCTCTCTCACCAAGGCTCTTCTCCCCCGATAGCTCAGTTTGGCCGGACGGCCAGCTCTAGGAAGGGTTCTGGTCGTCCCAAACGTCTTCCATTTGAGGATTATGGAGGCCACTGTGCTCTTAGGAACCTTAAGTGCAGCAGAAATCTTTTTGTAACCTTGGCCAGATCTGTGCCTTGCCACAATTCTGTCTCTGAGCTCTTCAGGCAGTTCCTTTGACCTCATGATTCTCATTTGCTCTGACATGCATTGTGATCTGGAAGGTCTTATATAGACAGGTGTGTGGCTTTCCTAATCAAGTCCAATCAGTATAATCAAACACAGCTGGACTCAAATGAAGGTGTAGAACCATCTCAAGGATGATCAGAAGAAATGGAAAGCAACTGAGTTAAATATACGAGTGTCACAGCAAAGGGTCTGAATACTTAGGACCATGTGATATTTCAGTTTTTCTTTTTTAATAAATCTGCAACAATGTCAACAATTCTGTGTTTTTCTGTCAGTATGGGGTGCTATGTGTACATTCATGAGGAAGAAGAATGAACTTAAATGATTTTAGCAAATGGCTGCAATATAACAAAGAGTGAAAAATTTAAGGGGGTCTGAATACTTTCCGTACCCACTGTAACATCCCGAGGGGACAACTTATCAGGATTAAAAGAAATTGCTCAAATGACAATGACTTTATTACACAGTCCAAAGTACTAGTGGAACGATTTCAGGCAAAGGGATACAACATGGAGAAAGTGAATTCTGATTTACAACAAGTAGCATTATTAAATAGAACTGAACTTTTGGAAAACAAGAGGACACCACCAAGGGAGGTGAACAATAATTTTAAGCTTGTGCTTGATTATAATGCTCAACACAAGCAAGTTGAACGCATCATTAAAAAACACTGGAGTGTCCTCAAACAAGATAAAGTTTTGGGACCCCACCTTCCGGAGAAACCTGGTTTCATATACAGGCGAGCACCTGTGTTGAAAGATAGGTTAGCACCGGGAGTGGTAGATCCCCCTAAGCGTATGAAAAATACTGTTTTCCAGTTTCTATCCGGATTTTTTGCATGTGGGAAATGCGGTGTCTGTCGTCAAACGAGGAAAAACATAAAGAAAAGAAAATCGTTTAAATCTAACAGCACAGGCAACGAATACCATATTAAAGATTTAATTACATGTACCACCATTGGGGTGGTCTACATGATGGAGTGTGGCTGTGGACTCCAATATGTGGGTCGCACATCACGACCCCTGAACATAAGAATAGGAGAACACATCAAAAATATAAAAAAGGGTGAGGTGTCACACAGCGTCTCCAAGCACTTTAGAGAAGTCCATGATAGAAACCCTCATTCTCTAAAGTTTTGGGGAATTGAACATGTACAGCCACATTGGAGGGGGGGAAACTACATTCGACAATTAAGCAGAAGAGAGTCCTTCTGGGTGTATGAGACGAAAGTATTGGCACCCAGGGGGTTAAATAAGGATTTTGACCTCAACTGCTTCATTAGTGATAGATAGCCCCCCCTCCCTGAAATATCTGTAGATTCACTCAATATTCATCATTTTAATATATAGACATTTGTCATAGTTTTTATACAGATTTTTAATTTTATATATTTTTATATACATATATATATATATATATTTTTTTTTTTATATTTTTGTGTCATTTTATAGAATTAGCAATATATTAGAGGTATTCCACTTTTAACAATAATATATTTTGTGAGTTTTTAACATTATGGCAATAATTTGATTTAATGCGATTTTATGTAATAAAGATGTTTTTATGCGATGATTTTAGGAGAAACACCCGGGGGATGGCGGCGCAGTCACGCGGTCTCTGGTAGTGATTTAGTAGATCTATATATGTTTTAAATTGCCCCCTCGATATAATAGCTAGTGACACCGAAGATCACAGGAAGTGTATCTTTTGGTTCCGGTGTCCTGTGCATAGCTCAGAGTGAGGAGGACATGTGACCGCTGGCCAATCCACCGTTAGCAGCATTGGTAAATAGGCGAGGCTGGACACGCAAACTTCACCCCTACCGAAGAAGCCAAACGGAGCCCACGCTCCAGGCGTAACGCGTATAGGGAGGCGGAGCCTGCGTGCCTGACGCCGATCGCTCGGGTGCTACTCTCTAACACTGAATGCCATAACAGCAGGCACGGCTGAGTGCCCAACAAATGTGAGTTACCCCTTTATGCTCAATAAAAGCTCATTATTTACATTCAGAGAGCACTAGATCTTTGCTTTATCTTCATTTTATGTCCTGGCGACCCCCGGAGGTGAAGGCTGGAGAGGTTACCTGTGATAGTCTGTTTATCCCCTGATATGCTCATGCTGGCCCGTTTGGGTCTGGTATCAAGGTGAGAGGCCAATCTTACTGGTGGAGGGAGTTCACACACTGGTGGTTCCTGCTTGATTCACAAGGGATTGAGGCTGTCCTGTCATCACCTGGATATACTAATCATTACTTTGGAGCACTTTATATGAACATTTATGTTTCATCAGAGCACATATGATGGACACCATATTTTGTTGATAACACTTGTTGATTCATGTAATCAATAATTATTTTTGTGCACTTCTGGCGCAGCACGTTTTTTGATTTTTATGTTGCTGTGGGCTCAATTTTTGCTGGACGGGATCTATTGTTGAGAAAGGGGTCTATTGTTGCTGACTGCTAGAGAGTCTACTGATGCTGGGCTGGCTGCTGGGAAATCTGTTGTTGCTGCCAGGGTCTATTGTTGTTGGAGTCCATTGTTCCTGGGATAATCAATTTTTTGCTGGGGAGGGTCTTTTGCTGCTGGCTGAGGGGGATCTACTTTACTGCTTTTCCTGTTATTAAAACATTTCACACAAATTACTCATCACCAAAAAATAATACTTGGTTCTGTATTCTCTATAAGGGTTGGTCCTGGGTGGTGGGTAGGGGGTGGAACAAGGGATGGTGCTCAGAGGTGGGTAGGGGGCAGAGACGAGAAGAGACAAGTTCCTGCACCTATTCACTAAGAAAAGAAGCCCTGCAGCTAATAAATACTTGACTTTGACTGGATTTCAGCTTTTATTAATCTCCTGTCTGCTGTGAGTGGAAGGGTAAGCAGTTGGGATCAATCAAGGGTCCTGCATGTACATATGCTAATAAAGAACATGCTGACGGGAAGAGACCAAAGGGATGACATTATAAATTATCAATGTGTTGCGGCTCCTTCCCTGTCCAATCACAGGCTGGGATGGGGAGGGGAACAAGTTGTTTGTTTAAAGTGGTAGTAAAGCCTGCTTTGTGAATTTTACCTGCAGGTAAGCATATAATAAGGCTTGCCTGTAGGTAAAATGAATATCTCCTGAATGTGCACCGCATAGGAGATATTCACTCTGCATGCAGCCAGTGACATCATCGGCGCATGGGCTCTGAAGGTCTGGCAAAACTCGCTGTAACTTCAGAGCTTTGTGCCGGAACTGAGGGCTCCTGTGTGCATGCACAGGAGTGACATCATCGCAGCTCTGGCCAACTCTCACACAACCTGGAAAAAAGCTCAGGGGAAGAGGTCAGCCCTCTCAGTGGTGACATCCCGCTGTGGGAGGACTTAGCTCTTAGGTAAATATTGCATATTGTGCTAGGATGCGATGCAAGCTAGCACATTATGTAATTGCCTTACAGGTGTTTTTTTTTTTTTTTTTACCAGCCGCAGTTTACAACCACTTTAAGCCCGGAAGGATTTGCCCCCTTAATGACCAGGCCATATTTTGCGATTCGGCACTGCGTTATTTTAATGGACAATTGCGCAGTCGTGCAACGCTGTACCAAAATACAATTGATGTCCTTTTTTCCCACAAATAGAGCTTTCTTTTGGTGGTATTTGATCACCTGTGCAATTTTTAATTTTTGCGCTATAAACAAAAAAAGAGCAACAATTTTGAAAAAAAAAACAATATTTTTCACATTCTGCTATATTACATTTCCAAAAAAAAATGTAAAAATCTACATTTTTTAACATTTTAGGCCAATTTGTTTTCTCCTACATATTTTTGGTAAAAAAAATTGCAATAAGCGTATTTTGATTGGTTTGTCAAAAGCTATTTCGTCTACTAACTACGGGAAAGATTTATGTCATTTTTATTGTTTTTTTATTTTTACTAGTAATGGCGGCGATCTGCAATTTTTTGCAGGACTGTGACATTGCGGCGGACAGATCGGACACCTAACTGACATTTTTGACACTTTTGGGGGTACCAGTGACATTACTACAGTGATCAGTGATAAAAATATGCACTGTTACTGTAATAATGCCATTGGCAGGGAAGGGGTTAACCCTGTGTGTGATCAATGGGTTAAATGTGAGCCTAGGGGAGTGATTCTAACTGTGGGGGGGAGTGGCTTCTGAAATGACCATAAAGACATGTGGTCTTATATAGAAGGATCACATGGGCTCTATGATCATTCCAGGGAGAAGTACGAAGTTGTAAACACAGCTGACCATTCTTCTCTCTCCGCGTGGAACGATCATGGGTGTCAGGCGGCAATCGGAGCCGCCTGACTGCTGCGTCTGCTTCGCGCTCACCCCCTAGCCTCCTGCTCGCGACCGACGTATAGCTATGTTGGTCTGCCCAGGAGCGGCTGCCTGCTGCAGTATAACTGCGGCGGGCAGTCGTAAAGTGGTTAACTGCAACAGAGAAAAGTCAGGTCACATGGCTCAGCCGTCTATTAGGGCCTGTATTTGTCTGGAGTTCAAAACAGTGGGATTGATTTACTAAAGGCAAAAAGATTGTGCACTTTGCAAAGTGCAGTTGTCCTCTGCAAATGCAGTTGCTCCAGAGCTTAGTAAATGAGGGGAAGCTCGCTCTGCTGACTTCCATCATCCAATTATGTGCAAGCAAAAATGCTGTTTTATTTATTTTTTGTTGTTTTTCTTGCATGTGATTGGGTACTCTTTGCAAAGTGAAGCCTTACCTCATTTACTAAGTTCTAGAGCATCTGCTCTTGCAGGGGGCAAATGCACTTTGCAAAGTGCACTGTCCATTTGCCTTTAGTAAATCATCCCCTATGTATGTATGTATGTCCAGTGTATTTGTCTGGAGTTTAACTTTAAAAACTATGTATGTATGTCCAGTGTGTTTGTCTGCAGTTCAGCTTTAAAAACTATGTATATACTGTATTTCCAGTCTTTAAAAAGGATTTACATCTAATCTAATCTCAACTATAGTGCATCTTTTAAAATAGTCATAGCTTATCTTAATGTGTATATGTGTGCCCATACAAAATCCCATTAGAAGTAAATCCCAGGATTTTTTTTTACACTTTTAATATAAAGGTTTATACAGTGTTCTTAAAAAACACCATATTTTGTGCTCTTTTTTACATTCTCTTTCTCCATGTATGCAGTATATGTATGTTCAGTATATACAGTATACGTCTATGAAATGACAACAGAATATGTGCATACATAAAACGAATATAAGGCTGTAAGCGTCTAATAGAAAATATCCTTTAAAAAGAATATTAAAATGAATAATTCAGACAGAGAATGGTATGTATTATTAAGAATGCCGTCTTGGAAGAGAATTCATAATTTGCAGCTCCCAATGTCAGCATCGCTTGTGACTTTTCTTTCCCATTTCTCTGGAACTAAAATTAGAGAAGCGCTTGTTTATTGCAGGCTCCAGTTGTTACTATAAAATTCTGTATTGATGATTGGACAACAAGCACTTTGAAAAGAAGAGTTCTAGGAAAAGTCACCCTAAAGGCTATTTATCAGGAAACACACAAGGATTTGAATTGTTGTGAGCTTTGTTCATTATGATCTCTGAGGTAAAAAACACTTGAAGTAATAAAGCAACAGAAAAGTAGCACAAACACAAGTTATAATTCTAATATCAATGCAATTTTATATGAATGGTTAGTTTGCTGTAAATTCCATTATTAACACTGGCATTCAATTGTATGAGAAAAGTAAAGTTTTCTTTTATCAATAAACCAACAATGGAGTCACTTGATTGACTTTCAATTACTGAATGGGTAACAACATTAAAGCAGAAACAATTCACTGTTATCCTGTTATCATTATTATAAAATCATTGATGACTTATTCTACAGCACTTTGATAAGTACTTAGAAACATTAATATTATTCTTTACACTGGTGGACAATTTATCATGGGTATTGTAGGAGGCAAACTACTTAAATAATAAATAAACCACACTACCAATTCTTTTGGATAAATCATGGCCGCGGCTTTATTATTGGTTTTAACCAATTTTACAATCAAACCATTTAAACATACTACTGAATACTTTATTAATTTCACATCATAAATACCAAATACTTCAAACACGGCCCAGCCACGCCACTATGGCTCGAGCCTAAAAATACCTTTACTTTAAACAAAGGTTATCAATTATCCCCCTGTCCTTTATTTTCATGGAGAGTGGTCCCACCACATAACAAGCTGTGACGAGGGATGGGGGGGGGGGGGGGTTGGTGAGCGGGGAGCTGACCTGGTGGAATCCTTCTTTTGACTGGCAATTAGCTGATCACAGAATCCCTTTTTATAAAGGACCCCAGGAATTCCAGAATCTTCAAAGGGTCATGTGACCCTATAGACCAATCCTAGATCACCTTTCCCAGATTCTGGAATATTCCTAGGGTCACCTGACTCACTAGCCAATCAGAGATCTTATACCTCACATAACTCCCCAGGGAGCTTGAAACTGTTACCTCCACAATCCCATAAAGGAAAAGGGGGGGGGGGGCTCAAAACCGACTTTCCCCCCTTTTCCTTTACATTCCTGTAACATTCATACGCACATACTTTGTAGGCTCAGTAAAATGTGATATGTTATTTGATAAGATATACAATGGAAGAACCTCAAGGAAAATACTGTATATATACCCACATACTGATTTTTAAAAGAGCAAATTTATTGAAAAAAAAGACAATTCAGGAATATTAAGGGACTGTTTGTCAATGATGATCATTGTGCCTACTGTAACATGGCTATTAAACCTGAACTCTGGATAGCTATGAAAGACACCAACTAATACAGCTCAGTATTTAACATTAATTGTATAATATATCACCAAAAGAATTGGGCCAGCTGCCTTTACACGAACATGAACTTTAATGACATCCCAGTCTTAGTGTTCAATATTGAGTTGACCCACTCTTTTCAGCTATAACAGCTTTAACTCATCTGGGAAAGGCTATCCACAAGGTTTAGGAGTGTGTCTATGAGAATGTTTGACCATTCTTCCAGAAGTTCATTTGTGAAGTCAGGCACTAATGTTGGACAAGAAGACCTGGCTCACAGTCTCTGCTCAAATTCATCCCAAAGGGTTTCTATCGGTTTATAATCAGGACTCTGTGCAGGTCAGTCAAGTTCCTCCTCCACCTCAAAACTCGCTCACCCATGTCTTTATGAACTTTGCTTTGTGTGCAGGTGTGCAGTCATGTTGGAACAGGAAGGGGCCATCCCCAAACTGTCCCCACAAAGTTGGGAGCATGAAATTGTCCAAAATGTCTTGGTATGCTGACGCCTTAAGAGTTCCCTTTACTGGAACTAAGGGGCCAAGCCCAACCCCTGAAAAATAACCCCACACCATAATACCCCTCCACCAAATCATATTGACCAGTGCACAAAGCAAGGTTCATAAAGACATAGATGAGCAAGTTTGGAATGAAGGAACTTGACTGGCCTGAACAGACTCCTGACCTCAACCTTCGGGATAAATTAGAGCAGAGAATGTGAGCCATGCCTTTTTTGTCCAACATCAGTGAGATTTGCCAAAACCTACCTCAAGAACAGCAATCAAATACTCAATACAAAATTAAAAGAATAGGGCAATACTCCCAACCAATGGTAACATCCAGCTCTCCAGTATATTGACTATGAAGAAGGGGCTCCATATGCCAGCCATTCAGAACATATATAGTATATGCTAGTGAAAAAAAGTATTGCTTGAAAGTTCAGTGGGGCCAGTGATTGTGTCAGTGCATTACCTCAAAAAAATGCAAACATCTGCAGAACAAAATAAGCTTCTCAGAACCATATATTAAAACTAAACCCACCATACCAGTGCAAAGGAAGTCAGGAAACTACCTAGTGTACTCAGTTGGAATGGTTGGAATGGTAGCTCATAAGCCTATATGCTATAAGAAAAAAAAATATTACTGAATCATTAGCTATGTCTTTAAAGTAAAACTCCAGTTTTATTAAAGAGAAAAAGTTTTTTTCTGCAGGTTGACTATATATTTTGAAGATTTTAAAGTCAAGAGGAAGGTTCTGCCTCTGTAATGACCTCTTCATTAACATCCTCAGCAGCAGTTTAGATTTTTGATGCTTACTTCTCTGAACAAATATGTCAGTGAAGATAAAAATTCCAAGTCCAATAAATCTAACTATATTTTTAGAGATTTTTAGGCTGCTTGTGATTTTACCGCAAGCTCTGTGTGAACTTCAGACAGAGACATTAAATAATTACAGGAGTAGAGGGCTCAGACTGAAAACTGTTTCCAGGGATAAAACAGAACATTTTTAATTATTTAGTGGTTACAGAAAAGCAATGACGATTGTCCTGAATAAATTTTTTTTTTTTTCATAGTCACAAAATTCAAAAATGGACATGAAACTCGCCTTGTATAAGTTCAGCATGGCTCCTTCCAGGATTGCGTGGCATTTAATAAACACTTGCTGAAGTGAACCCTCCTGCTTTCTTTAGAGGATTTAGAATCCAAATTGGGCACCCACGCAATGGACTGTTGGAGACACAAACATGTACAATACAGTACTTCTTCGTTTCTCCCCCAAGTCCCTACATGCAATTAAGGAAATTAAACCATAGAAGAACATTTTCTACAAAAGACACGCAACTGAAGATCTTGTCAACCTTATATAAACAATTATCATCTATATCTTTCTCCTTGGTACCAGGATATATAAAAGAATGGGAATGCCCAGTAATTTAGGAATACTGCAAAAAATACTCAGTAACATTAAAAACATAACAGGATAAGGAGGGGACCCAGGACTTCAACATATCCATACATTTGCAATGTGGGTTATATCTGCACATTACACTGACTGCATTAAACTGACTGAACTCACTATCCACTAACTACCTGCCTAATCTTCATTGTTGCACATTATACAAGGCTGCCGTGTAAGCAGCAGCCTTATATAGGCCAGTAACCACCTGCAATACCATGTAAGTTTTGGGGGATTTGAGGTTACACCTCCTCTCCCCTTTCCCTCCCAGTCTTCATTCTTCCACATCTGCATTTTTATTACACACATATATATATATATTTATTTTTTATAGATCAGACATCAACTTCTGATGAAGTGGCATACTCGGGCCACAAAACGCATCAAGTGTTATGATGTTGTGATTATACTTTATATATATTTACTTGAATACTGTTTATCATTGTGATCCATTGATGGTGTGATTACAATTACTCTTGGAAACTTGCCATGATGACTTTTATGAACACTGCAATTGGGATTACATATCAACCATTGTTTACTTATTTATGTAACACATACATTAATTTATGCTATGTTTTTCATCTGCCTGTTATTATCAATAAATGTTGTCAATTTTTCCCTGCAAGCCTTGTTCATGTCCTTCACGCAAAGCCCCAACCTTCCCCCATTTTTTACTAAATCGGGATGGAGGCGCCCAACATTTCCCACGTCGCACGTCGCATTTAAAGTCCCAAACCTCCTCCTTCTGTATACATTTGTGAGATCAGGCACTCCTGCTGGACAAGAAGGCCTGGCCAGCAGTCAAGTTCCTCCACCCCGAACTCGCTCATCCATGTTTTTATGGACCTTGATTTGAGCAATGGTCCAAGTTATTTGGTGGAAGAGGGATTATGGTGGGAGGTTGTTTTTCAGGGTTTGGGTTCGGACCCTTAGTTCTAGTGAAAGGAACTCTTAAGGTGTCAACATACCAAGACATTTTGGACAATTTCATGCTCCCAACTTTGTGGGAAGAGTTTGGGGATGGCCCCTTCCTGTTCCAACATGACTGCACACCAGTGCACAAAGCAAGGTCCATAAAGACATGGATGAGAAACTTTGCGGTGGAGGAACTTTACCTTAACCCAATAGAACACCTTTGGGATAAATTAGAGCACAGACTGCGACCCAGGCCTTCTCGTCCAACGTCAGTGCCTGACCTCACAAATACGCTTCTGGAAGAATGGTCAAACATTGCCATAGACACACTCCTAAACCTTGTGGACAGCCTTCCCAGAAGAGTTGAAGCTGTTTTAGCTGCAAAGGGTGGGCCAACTCAATATTGATCCATACGGACTAAGACTGGGATGCCATTACATTTTATGTGCGTGTAAAGGCAGGTGGCCCAATTCTTTTGGTAAAATAGTGTACAATTAGTGTTGAATACTGAGCTGTATTAGTTTGTGTCTTTTATAGCTATCCAGAGTTCAGGTTTAATGGCCATGTTACAGTAGGCAACTTTTGGTACAGCACAGATGCCTAATTAAAGTCAGAAAGATCATCATTAACAAACAGTCCCTTTATATTCCTGAAATATGCAAGTATTTGAGAACAAATACTTTTTACATTGCTTTCTCTTCTAACATAACAACTTTTTTTGGTCTCCATTCTATATAAAGCTTTGGTCAATAGGTCAGGAAACCTGAGCTAAAATCTTTGAAAAAGAATATCTGCAGTGGTGATTTGTTAACACTGTCAAAAAATAAAAAAAATAAACTGTTTATTATGGAAACTGAAAAAAAAAATCAAAGCATATTTTTTGTCAACTCAAAAGCTTACGTTTGTTTGGTGAATTGTGCCAATCATGAGAGAGGGTCAAGCAGATGTTTCATGTACCAGACCGTAAGACAAAGGAATATGTGAGGTTTCCAAGCAACCCAAAGACATCTATTAATTTTCTGTTCAGTCAAAAGAATGTTAAGGGTTCGTAGTTAAGCAGATATATTCACAAATCAGTAGCTTAAAACTGAAAAGCTAATTAGATTATATGCATGCAAACCTATTTTTTTTTGATACATATAAAGAATAATTTTCCTTTGTCAAGCCATCAATGTATCAAAAAACAAGAAATGACCGTGACCCAGCTAGCTGATTTCATCATAAAGTGATTGTTGGCTATCTTAAGCAAAAGTGTAGACTGATATACAATACCTCCATTTAACACAGCCATATATTAATTTAAAGGTGAATTCCAGGTATTGCACATTTTTACAAAACAATACATTGGTCCAGCTGGGTCAAATGTAACTATGTATTTACCATACTTGGTCAATCTCCCTTGGAGCTAGAAATTTTCTGAAGTAAACATCACTACTCCAGTGATCTCTACTTGCTCCTGGGTCCTGTGCTGAAATAAACCACACAGTATACAAGGCTGGGCTATTCATAGAAAAAAGTTGCCCAAGGCAACTAAAAATATTCACTTGCCATACAAAAGTCAAAACCTAATAAAGCAACAAAACCAACCACTGTACTGTATATGCAATGTAATTTTTATCTTATTTCTTGAATAATGCACAAGCTGCGTTTGCAAGGGTCTGAAAATTATAAAGAATAATTTAAATTACCACCACTGTTGTTTCTCACACAATGTAAACCCTAATGTTAGCATTCTTGGAGATGGCATGACATACATTTATGAAAGCTGTTGTGGATGGCAAGCAGTGTGGGCAGACTGGTTCCATGTACAGGCTCACGAAACAATCTGCAAGCAATTAACTCCTTGAACCAATTCATACAGCCAATTTTTCTTCCTTACCATTTGCTGGTGGTGTTCCCTTCCTCCACACACCCTACATTGATTTATGATGTCCATGGTATTATGCTTGTGACCTGAATGACATAATGTAAAATATGCCTATCTAACTGGCAAAAGCAAAACCTTTCTATGGATATTTTTTTCAGATTTTATAGACCACCTTATCTTGATATTTTAACTGTCTGTAAATTTCTGGATGGTAACCCTGGCAGTGAAACGATCATTTTGTTTTCACATGGGAATGGCAATGATGGATGACTGGTCATAAGACATATTCTAACAAGATGAAAAATGTCTTGGACTATCTCCACACTCACATCTCATGGTCTATGTAGTTGCTGCTTGCAGTGCTTGTATTGCTTATATAAATCACATGGTGTATGGGCAGTCAATTCCATAAAAAAAGCAGAACTAAAGAAGAGGAGGTATTTCACATTGTCAATGGTCAGGGTTGTTCCAGTTCATTTTTAACTGAACTTTGCCAACATTGACAGTTTATTAGGAGGCTTCAATGTCACTGCTGACATAATGTTTTTTTTTACATTATTATAACTATCATTATATTTAGATGAGAAAAATCCACTTTTCTTGGAACTTCAGGGCCTATATATCTGGACAGTGTTTTATCAATACACGCAGAAACAAAGGGGGAAAAAGCTGCGCTTAGTCACTAGGAGACAGCCAGTACATAGGTAAATCAGACCAAATAATACAATAACAAAAAAGTGTACAGTGCCAAATCTATGATAAAAGCATAAATTAAGAACTTAATAAAGACCAAAGTCCACAAAGTCCAGTTTATGGTATGGTAGGTACTTATGAAGACCATACTCACACTGGTAGAGCAAGTAAAGTGAAATCTCCTGAAAAGTGATACAGAATCCTTGTGGTGTTGTCAATTTTAACCCATCCTAATTCTATTCAAAGTAATTGCTGGAGTTGGGTTGTATTGATAAAATAACAAAAAGGTGTACAGCGCCAAATCTATAATAAAAGCATAAATTAAGAACTTAATATATATGTATATATATATATAGCAGGTGGTTTAACTCTCCAGCATCTACCAACAACTGAAATATCAGTTTTGAGTGGATTGGTTCTTCAGGGAGAAATTAAAATGCAATGTCTGGCAAGTGAAACTTTAAAATTATGAAATCTGTCTACCATGACACTCACAGGAGGAGAGGGCAGCTTTCTCCAATCAAAGGAAAGGAGGAGGAATTTCCTGATGGATCATACTGCATTGTGTGCAATGGCTAAAGTGTTATCAAGAACACACAGAGCCAGGGTATTGTCACAGACAGGCCCTTTTTTTACTGCTACTTGACCAACAAATTATGGAAAAATGGAAAACTGACATATAAAATACAGAATTTCCCCTTTAATGAAATGTTATAACTTACTGAAACATGACAATCATATACCAGACCTAAAAAAGCAAATCAACCAGACGTATTAAAAATTTGTATTCTTAACATTTTCTATTATTTTTCTATGCCTAGTTTGATAAACGTTTTAAAATGACAAATTAATAAAAAAGCATAGAATATATAGGTCCAATAAAATAGGTGTCCAACAATAATTATAGACATTACATATATTATACATTAATAGTCATTTTATTGCTACAGGATTTTTATACATTTATTTTCTATTTTTGAGAACTCATATCCCCATGAGTGTTAACTGAGCAAAAAATTACATTAATTTCCAACAAAGTACAGAGAGTGTCTGTGATGGATGTTGCCAGAAGCATTGTTACACCTTTGTAAATTCCCCAGTCTAATTTCAACAAATGTTATAGAAGGTAAGACTGAATGGTTTAAAAGGGAAACACTATATATATATATATATATATATATATATATATATATATATATATATATATATATATGTGTGTATGTGTGTGTGTGTGTGTGTACACAGTATATATATAAATATATATATATATATATGTATATATATATATATATATATATATATATATATATATATATATATGTGTGTGTGTGTATACACAGTGTATATATATATATATATATATATATATATATATATATATACACAGCATATATAAATATATACAAACAATATATCCAAATATATATGGTATATTTACATTCATTATATAACTGTATCAATGGGTTGAGTAGCACCCTAATCCCTGCGTGCAGTGCTGTTTCCTTCTGCTTCCTATCTCCTCCCTGCAGTGCTGCATGCTTCCCTCCTCACCTCAGCGGGCGGGAAAGGGGCTGGTAAATATGTAATTTTCTGTCCTTTCTTTTCTGAATGAACATAGTGAGTGATCTGTACCGATCGCTCCTGTCTTCATTCTTAACTGAAGCATAGTAAACTATTTTTACTGCAGGCTGCAGAGAAAGAGACTGGGGAATCTCTGTCCTCAGTTTCTTTCTCTTTCTCAAAAGTAAAACATCAAGGGTCTGTTTGGACCCTTGATGTTTCATTAAAGCCCCATAACAGGGTTCCTAAAAAAATGTAAATTAATTAATAAAAAAAATAGTATTGCAAAAAAGAATTAAAAACAAAAACTACTGAGACCGTCCACTACCCTACTGACACCAATCTTTGCTCTACTGACATCATCCACTGCCCTACTGACACCGTCCACTGTCCTACTGACACCAATCTTTGCACTGCTGACACCGTCCACTGCCCTACTGACACCAATCTTTGCTCTAATGACATCATCCACTGCCCTACTGACACCGTCCACTGCCCTACTGACACCAATCTTTGCACTGCTGACACTGTCCACTGCTCCAATAATACACATGCATGTGTGTTTGTGCTCTGGGGTACACACTCTAATACAATAGACTGGGCACACCAATGAATCCTATAAATATATATTTATATGCAGGCAGCTATATTTACTACTGAAAAGTACTAAACAATTTATATGCATTACTGCTGCTCTGTGTCCCTGCCTTATTAGTTCATCTTAGCAGTTGGTAAAGGAAATCTGTAAAGGAAAACAATGAAGACTATTATTGCTGTCCTTCATAGGAAGATGCTGGTTGCTTGGCTGCCTCTGGCTTCAGTACTTTGAGTCACTAGCTTAGAGCAAGCATGGAACAAACATGCAAATAGTTAAAGTTGTAATCCAGGCAAACAGCTACATACATTGATGACATTACATAAGAGAGTGCTGTTTTACCTATCAATGGAGTTGTATTTCTGTCCATGCAGTCCTGACATTTACTTAGTGCCACCACATAGCACCACAGATCTGTCTGGCAAAGAGACCAGATTTTTTACTGCTGCAATTCAGTAACAGGTCTCACCCCTCCCACAGCCTGTGCACGGTGAAAGAAGAAGCAGCAAACGGATGAGATCAGCTCTCCGTCACTCTGCTCTCTTTTCCTATCAGCATATTCCTTGTACCACAGAACAATTCATTGGTTCATTGTGCTGCTTCTTTCTCCCCCACTCTAAGTTCTGTTGTAAAAGGACTGCAAAAGGATGATACCAAGTCAAATTCAGGTGCTTACATTGCTTGCATTTATTAAAAAAAAAACACATTTAATGGTGTGCTTATGAATGCAGATCTGCATTTATTTGTGTTTTATATCTTCCTGCTGTTTAGCTTTACGAAAGATTGCTAATATGCAATCATCTTATTCTATGGCATCCTATGTACGTATTTGTCTCAGCAAAGGTTTCATTTCCTAATCCCAATTTCTGATATACAGAAGGCCACTAGAGGGAGCATTTAAAAATATGCATGTAAAAAGTATTCAAAATATACTGGAAACAAGCAAAGCATGAATACCTGTGAAATGTTCTACTGTTAGCCTTTCAGAACTGATATAAAGAACCATAACTTTCTAAAATGCTCACATGCCAAACTCCAGGATAAAGCTCTGCAAAAATAAATGTACTTAGCCTCAAACTAGTATAAGTCATTCATGAAACTAGTATAATTCATTTGTCAATCTAGTATAATTTATTTATCAAACTAGTATAATCGATTTATCAAACTAGTATAATTTATTTATCAAACCAGTATAATTCATGTATTAAACTAGTATAATTCACGTATCAAACTAGTATAATTCATTTTTCAATCTAGTATAATTTATTGATCAAACTAGTATAATTCATTTGTCAATCTAGTATACTTCATTTATTAAACTAGTATAATTTATTCATCTAACTAGTATAGTTCATTTATCAAACTAGTATAATTCATTCATTCAGCAATTCTAAACACTGCTAGGTGTCATCAAGGGATATTCCAGGAACTGAAGTGTTCCTGCTCCTTATGAGCTCCCCTCTCACTTTGCCCTCCCCTCCAATCAGCAGGTTTCTTATTAGCACTGAAATACAACTTATTGTTTCTTGTGCTGCTTACCCCTTTCTAGCCTGAGCTCTGCCATACAGGGACTGCACATGGCCCATCCTCATACTGATTCAAGTGGCATTTAGATGCTTGCATTGAGAAATACATAAAGCAGAGTTTGAGGTATGGCATTCTTACCTGGTTGACCCAACGTCCTATTTATATACTATACTGGTGGAATCTCTCCAGAAGCTGGAAATCACTGTAGTCAGCATTTGTATTCCAGTGATCCCCATACCTTCTGGGTCCCGTTGCGAGTGGCCGCACTGCTGAATTCTGAACAAGCGCGATTCAGAGGATGCTTTGCATTTTCTCAATGAATGCCAAATGTTCTCTGATTAGAAGAAGTGGAGAAATGGGGCGACAACATCATGCTCTCCATCTCCACCATTGGTATGTTCATCCCTGCCAACATCTGAAATATGAGTTTTGGGTGGACTGACCTTTTCACAGTAACATGAAGAATAATCCTCTGTATTCCCTCTTTACAGATGCTTCACTACAACTGCTATCATTCTTACCCACATGGAAGAAAAATATATTAAAAATATATTTTAAATAGATATTTTTTATTTTTCCCAAATATATAGGAAATATATTTGAAATGCTAAAATTTTGGCCATATTCAATATATTTCTTAATATTTTTTCCCTAAATATATTGGAAATACATTTTTCTTCCATATGGGTAGTACTTTAAAAACATTTTGGAATATTACGGTATTGAAATAAATATGAGTATGCTAAAAATCAATAGTGTCTAGAAAAAAAAAAGATCTTCTAATGCCCACTTACCAGGAAAACTGATTCCTACTGTTCATATGTAGGATTATAAGGGCACAAAAGTAAAAAAATAGCTGCAAGGCTTGAAGTATTAATGTAAATTGAGCAGCCTGCTTGTAGCTGTGTTAAAAAAACACTTTTCTTGTATCGATGCTAAATTTGATGCATTTGCCCATAAAATTTATTGAAATGTTGTAGCTTTCAGTAAAAAAAAAAATGGCTGTACCCTTCTAAGCCTTTCTATAGCCATTTAATTTTAATATAACACCACTATTTGTTTTATAGCTTGAAAACGGCAGTTTTTTTGGCAAACTCATTCAACATTTATCCAACTTTTACAAACTTTATAACATCGGCAACTGTGATGCTGCAGTTTAACTGAGCAAGAACACTGCCACATACAATTTATTTTACTGTGCTCCCTTACTGTTTCATACATCAGATTCATAGGAAGAGCGAGAAAATTGTTTTATTGATTTATAAAGTCCTGATACTTTTTCGGCACCAGATTAAAAAGAAATTAAAAAAATGGACCTGGCAATCCAATGTCTCTATCAAAGTCATATACACACATGCACAAAGTGGGATCAAAAAACTATCCCTGGACCTCATAAAGACTGGCATAGAAAGATTTTACAAAAGTATCTCTCATGTGGTGCAGCATGCGCCAAATTTATGTACCTGCCTAGAACCTACACCTGATTTTGGTGTGGCTGTGCCACTTTTAGAATGCATGCAAGATACTTTTGCAAAATATGTCTGTGCCAGTTTCTCTCTATGTATGCCAAAATAAAGTTGGTCTTAAGATGTGTTTGAAAGACACAAAACTGATTTTGAATTTGGCGCAATCTTTGAACTACAATGTAAAAGAGGCACATTCTAAAACTACCTGAATTTGGTGCATGAGTCGCTGTCAGAACCAAAAGTATTGCATATGCTTCATGAATTTGGTGCAAACCAATAACAAGAGAGATTAACTCCAGAAAAGTGGCACAGCAGCTTTACTCAATTTCCCCCTATATATATTTGGATTGTGAGAAAATGTGGTAGGAGCTCACCATAAGAACTTCTATCTACATGTTTTTTTGCCTGTTACCATGCGAACATTGTAAGTGCAAGTCTTTTTTAATTAAAAGGTTTTGTAGCAATATTACGCTATGTGCACTCTTCTTTCTGGCTTTTATGTAACCTTCTATGAGAGATCTACATCCCTCTACAAACCACTTCATGAGCCTGAAATTACATCCATGGTCGTATCTTAGGAGGAATCTGGATCATCTTTAAAAGCCCATTTGGTCTGCTTGCTATATGGTAATGTAGACCCATTTGATCTGGTGAGCACCCTATTCATTTGGTTTTATCTGGTGATGGGATATCTTCTTTCATTTTAACCCTCCTCTTATGTTAGAATTCCATTACTATCCATGATGTTAGGGTCAGTTTTGACCCGTGTTTTAAATCAGCCATAAAATACCCTCTGAATAATTATTTATCATCAAATTTGTTTCTTACCTCTTGGTTACCTTGTTAGGCTTCTTTATCCTTGAAAAGATTGGTTTTAATATTTTTGGTGTGACCCCTTAGACCTTTCTTTTGATAGCATACCTCTCATTTTCAAATTTAAAAAATGGTAAAATAAAGTCAGCAACTCTGAAATGAATTTGTCCTATGTTTCTTCACTTTATTTGGAGAAGCAGACAAGCAGGAAAAGAGATAGGCCCCTCCCTAACTACAGCTCACAGGGTTGAGAGGTGATTGGCTGTCAGTGTTACTAAGCAGAGAGAGTGTTTATGATTTCAGTTTTGGCACTTAGTGTCCTAAAATCCTATATTATAACTGGTTTAGAATTGACCCTAACACCATGAACATCTTAATTTTCACCACAGTATTTTATAATTTAGTGAAAAGGATTATTTTTCTATTACATTGTTTAAATAGAGGTTCCTGACAAAGTAAAAAAATCTTGATGCAATAAACAAATTTATGTGATACTTAGGCCCCGTTCACATAGGGGCGACGCTACTTCGCACCGCGACCTCCGAGGTCGCGGTGCGAGCAGTGCGCCGCGACCTCGGAGCGGCCGCCACGGACTTCATAACATTGAAGTCTATGGCGGTCACCTCCTGGTCGCCCCAAAGAAGCTCCGGACCCTTTTTCTAAGTCGGAGCGAGTTGTGTCGCTCCTATTAGAACGGGTCCGCAGCTTCCCTATGGGAGGCGACCTACGGCGACCTGTGAGGTGACCAGGTCGCCTCACAGGTCGCCTTAGTGTGAACGGGGGCTTATAGACATTCAAAACCTGAAAACGGGTCGGTTCTGACGCTAACATAAGAGGAGGGTTAAAGATATATTGTGTTCACCGTCAAGATTTATCACACTCGTGGCACTATTTTTCTTTCTGTATGGAAATTTTTTTTTTTGACATGTGACTTATTTAAATCATTATTTGTTTTTTTTTCACCATGTTATTACAAGTTGGTATTGTCATGTTAATGCCTTCCTCCAATTTTTTAGCGCTGCACTTATTTTCCTTTTTTGTATTCCTATAACTTGTATATCAGTTATTTTGTGCTGGCTGCTTACACTGTGGTATTAGCGCTTATTCAAATTTTTTTCTTTTATGTATTGTGGCGAGAAAACCTTTAGGCCCCTTTCACACTTGTGCGACATGCAATTTGGGACTGCTAAATCGCATGACAAGTCGTTCTCCATTATTTTCAATTAGTACCATTCATATCTGTGTGACTTGAAGTCGCACTGACTTCAAAGTATTCCCTGCACTACTTTGGCACGGTTTTGAAGTGTTTTAAGGCCAAAGACATTCAAGCCCAGTCAAACTCGCATCAAAATCGCGGCAACAAAGTCGCGGCAAAATCGCTGTAAAATTGCGCGACTTTGAAGTCGCACAAGTGTGAAAGGGGCCTTACTTGCTTCTTACTTGTAGCCTGACTATTTTAAACACTTATTTAACCAACAGAAAAATGTTAACAAACAAAACTGTTACACCCTAGGAAAGTTTTTAACAGGAATTTTAGAAGTTATATTGGCATACCTCATTATCTATATTGGGTACAGGAACTTGAGATAGTTGGCTGGGACAGTAAAAATTAATTGCCACATAACCTATTTTGAATTATCTCTTTGAGTGCTGGGTTGGTTGTATTAAGCTACAGTACCCAAGTGTGCTTGAATTTGAAAGGGTTAACTCCAGGTTGATAAATATGTTTTCCCAGGCATGACATGTTATTGAGGTTGATTTACTAAAGGCAAATAGACTTTTTCCCAAAACTTAGGAATGTGGTGAAGCTTTGCTGATTTCCAATATCCAATCATGTGCTAGCAAAAATGCTGTTTTTTATTTTCCTTGCTTCTGATTTACTATATTTACTCTGGGGAAAATGTCTGCAACTGCACTTGCAAAGTGCACAGCCTATTTGACTTTAGTAAACCAACCTATTGACCTGTAAAATCCAATTAATATAAGTGGGATCGTTATCAGTTATTTGAGTTTGAACTAACAATTTGCACCAAGTAGACAGTCCTGTAACAATTAGGTAAATCATTTAAAGTATTTAAGATTTAAAAAAAAAATCATAAAATAAACTTTACTCAATAGGAATTTTATTATTAGACTTTTGATGCATGTAGGCATATTACATTGGACCAGAAAATAAAAGTGCTATCTTGTGGGGCAGAGGTCCCCAACCCCCGAGCCGTGGACCAGTGACTATCCATGGCCTTTCAGGGGCCGGGCCACACTGCGGCCAAGTGAGGCTTGACTTGATTTTGCGGCAAACTACCCCCATCTTCCCCCCATCAGCATACTGCCTCCTTATCCTGTCTCAGACAAATGCCCCCTACTGTCCATTTACCAGTACTGCAGACCGTGGAACTAAGTGTTGATGTGCTGTGTTTCCCATTAGACCATTTATACTGCAGCACCCGGTGTGTTATCTATGAAGAATGGGGAAAACCAATGATCAAAATCATGTCCAGCTATGTAAGTACATGTCAGCCTGGCCTGTTTGTGTCTGCAATGTGGTGGGGGGTTAGCAATACGGACTGAGGCTGGGGCTCTGCACTGGTGGGGTTACATGTCCTAGCATTCCCTGTATGGTAGTGCACATAGCTGAATAAACTCCTCCAGGAAGACTACAAGCCCCAGGATGCTTTGTTTGGCAGTATACATACTTGATCAGGCCCCTACAGGAGGGTTACCTGTCCCAGCATTAACTTCAAACAGTATACTTAGTTGATTGCTTTCTCCAGAAAGACTTCCCACTAGGGGTACTACAAGTCCCAGCATGCTTTTCTTGGCAGTATACATAGTTGAGCAAGCTCCTTCAGGAGGTCTACATGTCCCAGCATTCCCTTCAAGCAGTATGCATAGGTGAGTAAACTCAAGGTAATTGGGGGATCTGGGCTGCACGCATGGAGGTGTGGCTGCATGGAGACTCCTATGGAGGCCATTGAGGCCATATCAGTGAGCAGGTGACAATTGTGCTGCAACCCCATACCCCTCTTTACTCCTCCTCAACCACCCCCCCCAACTTTCTGCATGCAGATTCCCCCTAGACCCCCCCAAAACCAAAGCCTGGTTGTGATCCAACGATATGCACGAGAACCAATGTTCTCCAGGGCCTCTTCCTCCTCATTGGATAATAGACTTGCTATTGTCAATCAAAGTCAGAGAGGAGGGAGTGGGGTGTGGCACACAGAGGTGGCTTGGGAGTGCCCCCATAGCAAGTGGCTTGCTATGGGGCACTCAGCAGGGGGGAGAAGCCCAGAGCATTGATGGGAGACCCGAGAAGAGGAGGATCAAGGCTGCTCTGTGCAAAACTATTACACAGAGCAGGTAAGTATAACATGTTTGTTATTTAAAAAAAATAAAAATGGCATGTTTAATATCACATTAAAGTTATTTTGAAAAATAGCAGCACACTTCCTGAAAATTTAATGTGCCTAAGCACTCCTATTCTGTACCCTTATTTCTGCAGTATGGAAACATGTAATGCACTGTACCTTTAATTACTAGCATCACATCATTTTGGATGACATTTGGTGACGTCCCTTCTTTGATGCTCACTGATATTTTCAGAACCTATAGTGCATGCACCTCTGTACTTTTCCTTTGTAGGTTCTGTGGATCTCTGTTTTCTGCAGCTCTCCTGATGCTTTTAAATTATATACCACGAGTCATCCTGAACTCTGAAGCAAAGCCCAGGCTCCTCTATCAAATTGGTTACCCACACACAGATACAGATGCAGAACAAAATACGGTAAGTCACTAAATGGGAGAACAGCCTGCTGGAGACCATTTGCAATATTGGTCACTAGTCCTTGTCATCTGTTTGACTTTTTGGGGGTACACCATCTACAGAGAAGGCCCTTTTAGCTAAGGGAATGCCTAAATCTAATGTGTAAAGTGGTGTAATCTATAGTAACACATAATGATTTAAGTGATGCTGGCTGATGGATGAATTCTGAGTGATTGATTGTCTTGTAAAAATAGAACCGCATTTCTGCATGAATTTTATACAACTTGGAAATAAAGACAGTTGACTATACAGCCTTGCAGAGAGAATTATACAATGCACTTTTAGGGAATATGAAACAAAATATAGAATGAAAGAAAAGGCAACCCAAAAGATACAACTTCTAAAATTGCTTAATTCTAACAGATTAAAAAAAAAATAATAATAATAATTATTATGCTTTTCTATTTTTTTCACCCAAGTACCAATTCTTGCACATGATTTGAAAATCCTTCCAGACGGTTTTATTGTTTTAACAAACGACTACATGGCAATTGGTTTTTCCTTGAGAATTGTTCATAAAACAAATATGACCTTGTTTAAACTTCTTTATCTTTATCTAGTAGCTGGAAAAAAAGTTGGCATTTTGAACATAAAGCTTTGTTGTGTACTACTGAAGCTTCTACTTTATCGAAGATTACTACTACATGGTCTTCAAAAAAATATACACATTATTTTAAGTCCTTGGTGAGATCGCCTGATCTAAAATATTGTATAAGAATCAAGCATAAATCACATATATTTAAAACTCTGAAGGGGAGAAAAAAGACACAAAGCAAGATAAAATTCACAAGTTGTGACAAGTTTCCTACCAAAAGGGGATTACCACTTGACGGCTGTTCTTGACAGAGACATCCTTGGAGGACTTAAAAAGTGCTGAACATAACTCTGTTCTAGCTTACTCCCTGAACAATTTACTAACTTGTCAACTCCTCCTCCCAGGTGCCTGCAAAATCAATGGCAGGAAAGGCAGCATGGCGGAGTCATTCATTCAGAACAAGAGTAATGCCTGACATATGTAAACTATATGCAGCACTTCAATACACATGTTTAATGGAAAGAGAATACTAAAGACAACTGAATGTGGCTGCCACCCAGGAAGACTGTCTATCATCTTTTTGCTGAGTGGCTTTCCATTCCTCTGTTACCATTTCATTTCTATTAATGTATCTTTTGCTTTTTGCCATTATTATCTCTCAGAGCAGTAATATCTCTACTACTTAGAATAAGCAAACCAGTCACATTTAATTCCATTAGTCACATAGCAAGGTGAAGTAAGCTAATGTTGCTAGCACGGTGCACCAAGACTTGGGATGTGCAAAGACATCATTCCACATTCATCTTGTTCTTCTCAAGCTTGTTTTCTTAGTTAGTAAATGGCGGCCCCGCGCGGCCTGTGGCTCCGTGCAGCCTGCGGAAGGATGGAGGTCCGTGCGGCCTGCGGAAGGATGGAGGTCCGTGCGGCCTGCAGAAGGATGGCGGTCCGTGCGGCCTGCGGAAGGATGCATTGCTATGCGCTAGGTAGGTGCTTGATCGTATCACCCCTCTGCATGGCTGTTTCCAAACAGCAACGCCAGCGGCACCCTGTCCATCCCTGACTGGGCTCAGTCATGGCTCCTTCCTTTTAAAATGCAGTGACTCATGTAGATAGTCAGCTCCCAAACCAAGCCTCCTGCAGTGGTATACCTGCAAGTAGGGAGATATGTGGAGTGTGTCACAGGATAGAGGGGACCCGGGATCATGAGGGTCCGACCATCCACAGAAGGGCCCGCATCCATTCCCAAAACCCGACAGGGGGAGGGGGAACATTCTACTCACCATACCGGAACAGGCGGGCACCCACTCCTAACAGAACCCCTCTCCACCGAGGTGGGGGGGCTGCCGACCAATACGGACGCTGCGACTCAGTTTCTGACTGGTCGTAGGTGACCTGGCGAGCGTTTAGCTTGCGGGGCCAGTCCCCGTCCAGTGGGACTATGTTGCGGCCGACACAGCGCGGAGCTAGGGCCTGCACGCGCTCGTAGGCTGGCTGGGGTGACCACTGGATCTCAACATCCAGCCCGTCGCCCAGCTCCAGCATAATTGCTTGAGGAACAAAAACTGGAGAGAAAAAGCTAACTAAAAAAGTTTTATCTAAAAAAGCTTGCCAGGACCAGAGATCCCAGCAAGGAACTTAGGTCCTTACTCCTGACTAGGCAGAAAAAAAACTGACATCCTGTAGCAGGGAGAGAGAGGATATACCCTCTGGGACTGCCCCTAAGGTGTGGCCAGAACGTTTTTCCTGCCTAGTGTCCTACTCCTGTAGGGGGCAGTATAACCCTACTGATATTAATCAAAGAGGACTGCGTCTGTCAATGAGCGACAGAGAAAATAAGTCTCACAGGGGGTATAACCAGCCCTTACTTTATCCAAAATGAAAAAATCAAAATAAAGTTTTTGCCTTTAGCTCTGCTTTATATCTAAACCCCAAAACGTTTTTTAAGCTTTTGGATACAGTGGAGAAGGGTTGGAAATCCTATCAGATTTCCCCACTGCCTGGGGCTCCATTGGAGAGTTTCCTTTGATTTCATTCTAGTAAAAAGGTTGTCTCTAGGACAGAAAATGAGGGGGAATCTCTCTAAAAGCAACAGTTGTTTTTTTTTTTTTAAGGTAAAAAAGGATCTTCAGGCTGTATGAAAAAAGTCAGCTACTGCAAATACTGTAGATTTTGAATCTTGTTAAAATTACACTTACCTGTCCAGGGAGCCAGGGATGTCTTCATCTGGGCCAAATCTTCTCCAATCTTTGGATCCCTGGCACTGGCATGTTTACTAAAGCAGGGTTATAATGTAGCTGGTCCTGGCCATTACATAAGTCAACGTGGTGATACTAGGCTATACTACTCCCTGAGCATTTCTGTGCTGGGGATATCATAGTACTTAATTTGAATTTTGGCCAGTCTATGGACATTCAGATATCTATACAATCTTAATAAGCAGTAAATAATCTTTAAAACTAAATCCCAGACACTTTCACCCACTCCTTGCTCCCCCAAATTAGTAGCTGGGTTTATTTAAAAAAAAAAATGGCCTAAATACTCACCTAAAACTGCTGTCACATGACTGAAAGCTCGAAAGCTTCTCAAGGTATTAAAAAAAAGCTGCAACAAAAGGATCGCACACCACCATCAAGGTTCTAGAAACCAGGAAACTTACTCAGATGTCTTGTCTAATAAACTGTTAAAAAAAATATTAATAAAAACAAAAAAAAAAATCTGCTGAATTGGCGGGAGGTGGACAGGAGGTATAGGTGGAGAAGGATTGTCATGTTCGGAGATGGGCTTTAACACTCTTACATAGTTAGTGAGGTTGAAAAAAGACATAAGTCCATCCAGTTCAACCTATGATGTGTGTGTGTGTTTGCTTTTAACCGTACATTGTATACCCCTGTATGTTGTGGTCTTCTCTTTTTTTCTTCGTCTACCTTCATCAAAATTCTTTATTCACCCTCTCTACCATCTCTATTATATTTTTTCCCCTCCAAATCTCTTCTAGGTTTATATTATTAAAAATAATTTTCTTTCTTGTGATCATTGTCCATTGCTGTTTACAAGCATAGTCACAACAGCCTTGTATAAAACATATTACATGGAATACACCTTCCCTATTTTAGCACTATTAAAAGACATTCAAACTGTTAGCTGGAAGGCCAAGGACACAACTTTATTAATTTACACAAGAAGGTATTTCAACAATAACAGCAAACAAACTTACAGTTGAGTACAAAACTGAAGTCACAATTTAGCCCAACATTATATGGCTGAAATTCCTGTGCTGTTAGTTCAGGACAGACATCTAAACAACTGACAAAGGTCTGCTGTAGCCCTGCAAATAAAGCTGTGACAATAACAATAAATAGAGTTGGAGAGCGGGAAAATGACCTTTCCTTTTAAATATGCAGTGCTGTAATGTTCTGGAAAAATGTCAATGCAATATGGCTACCAGAAGGCGTTCTGTGCACCATTAGTGAAGGGAACACCAAGAGTCATTTCCTGCTTATGTGATTGGCTCACTGATTTTTCCAAAAGTCTGGATAAAGATACATATCCAAATTAAGGCTTTCCTCTGCAACAAAAATTTCATTTTTGTTGAGATACTCCCAAAGGCTTAAAGTGATAATAAAGGTCTTTAAAAAAAAAAAAAATGCTTAATTATGGAGATAAAGATGGAGCCGAAGTGGTTAATCCATTGATTTAGGTGTAAATTTTGTCACATATGTTCCATAAATGTTTAGGCGCTCCATCTAGCTCTTGGACACTCAACATTTGCCTTGATGCATTCTATGTTGATTCAACTAATGTGACTGAGTCACCCGTGTTGCCTTATGAGTTTAGGTGGAATCTCCCTTATCGTGTTGTGATGATGAGGAGTTATGTATAAAACTCCATCAGTAAGTGTAAATATATGAAAGTAAATGTACACATTTTTGATTGCAAACTCATACTTGGGAATTTATTGTAGATGTATAATTTGCGTAAGCCAGACGGACCGGTTTTAGTAATCAATGAATCCAGTGTAACACGTCCCTTTGAAAGGCCAGCTGGCTATTTACATGTAAACACATAAAGTGAATACCTTTCAACTAGTCTGTTTGAATTTGAGCTGTCGGGTAGCCGGGAGGGAGCCAGTTGATGTGCCTCATGGTGTCACCCTGCGATTACATCTCTGGGAGCTAGACTTTCTGGGGCCAATGCATCTAGGATGAATAGACTGACATGCCCGCCCTGATTTGTATCCTCCATATCAAAGAACTCTCATTAAGATATGCAATGAGGATAAGCCATCTGTTGAGGGGTGGGCCACAGGCCTCAAGGATAAATCTTGCATATCTTAAGTAGAAATTTCAGAGCTACTCCACAGTTATGAATAAATCCCCCCCCCCCCCAACAGAGAGGAGTGGTTAGAAAGAGGCTTAATTATGGGAGGAGGAAGTGGTCCAATCCTGGAGGAGATACGCCCAGAGGAGGAATAGGGCGGGATAGCTTACCCAATGAGAATAGCCCTATACAAGGCTATGGGATATGGGTCTATATTAGCAGAGGTGAGATAGAGTGACTTCCTGTTTTGGCATGGGAGAGCAGGAGGAAGCACTAAGGGTAATTATGAAGGAGTAAGGTTTACATTGTATATTCTCTTTGTGTAGGTCGTAGTATGTTTGTATATGAGTATACACTCTAGACACTGTATTTGTTCAGTTAAATTAGGAATATTTTACATTTTGTAGTATGTACAATAGTTAGATTGTTGTAAATTAATTAGGCTTTTCAAACTATATACCAATAAATAATTGATGTGTTAAAGCTTTCATTCAAAGTCAAAGAACTCTAATTTTTAACCCAAATATTGTCTGATATCTTTCGGGTAACACCCGTTTGACTATAAATGTTGGGAAATGTTCTTGACACTCACTGGATATAAAGACATATCCTGAATAAGCTACAAAATGTATTCAATATTACAGAACAAGTCCAGTTTAATGTAACTATCTGCTACTGGCTATACATTTTAGGAGACATTAGTTTAAATTTAAGTGTACCAGCAAAAGCAATGCCGCACACAGAGGTGCAAAATAATATTCCTCTTTATTAAAATAGCCATCAGGAACAGGTTCTATTCTGATATGGTTCAAGCCAAGCATAGTGCTTTCTCAAATAAAAAAAACATTATTTGAGAAAGCGCTGTACCTAGGTGGAAATATGTCAGACTTGAACTTGTTCTTCCTGGATTTTTACATAAAAGAAGAATGTTATTTTACATCTCATTCCTGTTGCTGGTACAATTGATTGCTTCAGTGGAGAGGATCTCACCTAGTGAAATCTCAGTGATCTATGTCTAGTGATCTCAACAAGTGAAATATTTGATATTAGTTAAAAATTGTTTCATTCTGGGATATGCTGATCACTTGTTGCATTTATTTCTCTCCTTTACTTACCTCTATTTTTACTGTTTACTATCACACATTGAAACCCGTTGCAACATTTATACAACTCTTTTCCTGCATATACATTATTCTCTTTCTCGCTATCTTTATCCCCTTTTCCTTATTTTGTGCATATACATTTCCCTTTCTTGCCCTACCTCTTTCCATCTGTCATTAGAAAAAAAATTGTGTGCCAATCAAGAGAACTTTTTTCCCTAGTTTTGTCCTGGCAGTTTATTTAGGATGTTGAGGCTATAAACAATAAATAACACCTAATTGATCTGCTCATGTTAGCTTGAAGCTGTTTAGACTTGAGGGACCTGCATATTATTGACCTAATTTGTCATAAGGGAAGATTTACTAAGGAGTCAATGGAAATAATGAAAGTAACAACAAGTCATCTGTTCGTGCTGACTCAGAATAGTGGTGGTGTGATATTCAGCATACTTATTACCTCAATGGCCAGAATGGAATGGTTTTTAAGAATATCTAACTATTAGGAACACCCAGGGGCACTTCAATGTTAAATATTTCTTAAAGGCACATTATTGCATATATTTATTCAGTAGTGTTGTAATATATTTAAAACAATACAGAGAAGAGAAGAAAATGTCTTATACAAAGGGTAAAGGAGGTGTGAGTGCTCCCGGGTCCTTGCTCATCTCCGTAATTAAGCATTTGTTTGATGACATTACAATTACATTCTTTACAAAATAAAGCATCACTTAACATTAAAACACATTTATTGTTGGTCCATTACCTTCTGAAGCGCACTAGAGCTATAACATTTATGAAATAAAAACAGACTAAAGGGCATTATAAAAAATAAAATATATCAAGTCAAGTGATGATTGAACGTTAATGCTTTTATATCAGATATATGGGGGGCAATTCAATTTTGCACCTACTCTATGCTTATCTGGAGAGCAGAAAATACATCTTTGTTGTAAATAACCCACCCCTTACTGTAAATTTAAAAGAATGTTAGATTCAATCTTGTTTTATGATTTACATAATCAATGGAAGCCTGACAGTCCGAATTTCAAGAAACTGCACAATCAATTTGCAACTAGATCCAATAGATGGCAAATTGTTTTATGATATTCTCAATTTTCTATGCAATGTCTAAAATCACTGACCTTACATTTAGAAAAAAAAAACAAAACGACGTATTCACCTAGGTGGATGCAGCATAAGACTGATGGTGCATCTGTTCCCCGCCTTCTCTAGGACTGAGAACTGAGCAATCAAAGACCATTGATCACTCAGTTCTCAGTCTTCTGTGAGCAGAGAACCGGCGACTGTCAGGTCTGCCCCTCCAGCACTCACTGGAGAGCCGGGCTGTGGAGGGGTCAGTAGGGGCAGACACGGGCTCTCAGTGGCTCACTGAGAAGCTAAGCCAGCTGCCAGTCTAGGAATCTGTGTGGATCCTGACATTAAAGTTGGAATCTTTCCAGAGTCTGGACTGGCTGAGTAATGTCAGCTGGCAGTGGACTTTAGCCTGCTGGTTGCTTTGATAGCAGCCTTCAGCTTGTCTGCATTGTTGGGTTTGGTGTCTCTCATCTTTTTCTAGACAATACCCCACAGATTCTCTATGGGGTTTCATTCATGCGAGTTTGCTGGCCAATCAAGCACAGTGATACCATGATCATTAAACCAGGTATTGGTACTTTTGGCAGTGAGGGCAGGTGACCATCTCTATAAAGCTGGTCAGCAGAGGGAAGCATGAAATGCTCTAACATTTTCTGCTGGTGGGCTGTGCTGACTTTGGACTTGATAAAACACAGTAGACCAACACCAGCAGATGACATGGCTCCCCAAATCATTATGGACATCACATATCAGCTACAGCCAGCCTCCTAGTGAGAGGGGCATTACACCCCCTTTTCAGGTAACTACAAGTAACTGCATTTGTACTTGACTATATTGCACCATTTATTTTGGTAAGAACTTCACTTATTCCCATTTCTCTAAAACATTGTTGTACTCTATTGCCGCCCATTGGTCAAGTGTGGGAGGTACTCCTAGCAGTCAAGTTACTATATTATTTTTATTGACTGTTATTCTCTGTTCTATACTGATTGCATACACTTTTACAATTCTATCTGTTTTTAAAGCTATCCTGCATTCATTCAGTAAACACCAAATTGCACATCGCCTTTTGTCTGATCATTTGGCTGATAGCATTACCTAACTTATATATTGACTACTATGTGTGCTATGTAAACCCAGCAAAACTTTTGTGAAAACGAATAAAGAAAAGAATTGGGGTAGGCATTGCAGTGCAAGTTATCTGAATAATATTCTGTGAGTGGTGTATGTTGCATTCTTAGTACTAAGGTTCCTATCTGTAACTGTATTTTTCCAGCCACTGTCATTATTTGCGGCTGGTAGCTTTTAAGCATTATCGGAGCTAAATAAACACACATAGGTAGTTTTATTGGAAATGGAGGCTTGCAGTACCACTTTCATTACATCAACAACATTTGAATAGTACAAAAATACTGTTTGCTGAAAAGTAACTCAACTACTAAATAAAGGAGAGTCAGGTTGCAACAAAGGGAAACAAATAAAGAATAAATTCCTGTGCTGAGGTTTCAAACGAAGAAGAAACCATAAAAAAATAAAATGGCACTGAAGTACTGACTGTCATCATTGGGGAACTGCACAATTATGGCTACAAACAATTTTAAACATTTGCAATGAGTCATTTCTATCCTTCTAACTTGCCCGGCCGTGATCAGTTGTAGGTGTAAGGGGTTTTCTTGGCTATGTGTAGTAAATAAGCCCCATTAGGTTCAAATATAGGACTGTGTTTTGGCAGTTGAAGAGAGTTCAAATGGCCCAACCTAAGAAACCGCTGATGGATGGTCACATTCAGACCAGAAAGTGATAGTTCAGGAATAAGTCTGTAGTTGGGGAGTGTAGGGGGTGATGGATGCCCCTTTACTCAACTTTCTTAACAGCGGGTACTGGCTTTTTTAGCTCTGGTCCCCACAATCTTCTGGGCTCCCATCATCTTCTGGGCAGGGTTTAAAAATTTCAGCTCCTTAATGCTATTTGGTGTTCAAAGAGACCCTGCCTGATGGAACAATAATGACTGGACATGTGAACTGTCACCATGGATGGGTTTTCCATAGCTGAGTCCAGCAGGCAGGCTGCCAGCAGAAAGTACAAGAGTATGCAGCTTCTGCTTAAGGCCCCTTTTACACTTGTGTCACCTTAAAGTCACGTGATTTTGCCCCGATTTTTACTGGAATTGAAGCAATGCCTGTGTAATCTTAGGGTCTATCAGCCTCAAAACGCATCAAAGTCTGGTCCCCAAAAAGGGTCACTGAGTCCCATTTTTGTCCACCACAATGTCCCAGTCCCGCTAAAAAATGCTGATTGCTGCCATTACTAATAAAAACAATAAAAAAATAAACAGTCCATAAATCTATCACATAGTTTGTAGACGCTATATCTTTTGTGCAAACCAATCAATATACACTTTTTGGTATTTTTTTTACCAAAAATATGTAGCAGAATACAATTTGGCCTAAAATGATGAAGAAATTAGATTTTTTACATTTTTTTTATTAGATATGTTTTATAGCAGAAAGTAAAAAATATTGTGTTTTTTTTTTTTTCAAAATTGTGTGTCTTTTTTTGTTTATAGCGCAAAAAATAAAAACCGCAGAGGTGATCAAATACCACTCAAAAAAAACTATTTGTGGTGAAAAAAAAGTAAATTAATTTTTTTTTGGGGTACAATATCGCATGACCACACAATTGTCAGTTAAAAAAAAAGCAGTGCAGTATTGCAAAAAATGGCCTGGTCATTAAGGAGGTAAAACCTTCTGGAGCTGAAGTGGTTAAATGATTTTTCTTGGAAGCAGGGGGCGGAGATCTGATGTTGCACACACTGCAGAGCTAGGTGTAATCTGAGAGCTGATTGGAGGAAAGTGACACACATAACTCTACACAGGCTCAGAAAAGCATAGAGCTAAGGTTATGAGTCATCTGCTGTGTGCTGGACGGGGGTGGGCCATCTTCCGGGAGGTGTTGGCTTATTCTATTAGGGTCAGTTAACACCACACAAAAGCAGTCTGGATGTGTCTCTGTATGCACATTTGTTATGTATTTTTGACATATTCTGATGCATTTTCCTGTGTTTTCATGGCGTTCCAGTGCGTTTTTTCCCCTCTTGTTTTTTTTTTTTTTTTTCAAAGTTTCCTGTTTTTTTTTTTTTTTTTTTTTGCTGTAATGCACTCTTTTGTGTTTAGAGGAGTTCCAGTGTGTGTTTGATGCAGTTCAGTTCCTTGCAGAAAAAATGCAGCATGTTCTACTTTTGTTGACTGTACAGGAATGCACTGCAATGGTGTACATTGTGCCATTAAAATCCATGTAACCTACTGTTAATGCATAAAAAAAAAATGCACTGGACTCCATGTGGTGTGAACTTAACTTTAAGAATGACTCATGCAGGGGGGAAGGAGAATTATATATTCTACTTTTGCTATTAGACATAGCTGATAAAAAATGTTAAAAATCCCATTCATCAATTTAGGCCAATATATATTCTGCTACATATTTTTGGTAAAAAAAAAATCCCAATTTTATATTGATTGGTTTGCGCAAAAGTTATAGCGTCTACAAATGATGTAATGTTTTTGTGGAATTTTTATATATTTGTTTTTTACTAGTAATGGCGGCAATCAGCTATTTTTTTGCAGGACTGTGACATTGTGGTGGACAAATTGAACATCTAACTGACACTTTTTGGGGTCCAGTGACACTAATACAGTGATCAGTGCTAAAAAAATGCACTGTTACTATAATAATGACACTGGCAGGGAAGGTGTTAACATCAGGGGTGATCAAAGGGTTGTCCCTTTGGGGTGCTTACTAACTGTGGGGGGTGCACTGATTAGAGAAGACAGAGATCTGGGTTCCTGCTTGGCATAAACACAAGATCTCCATCTTGTCCCCTTGCAGAACAGCAATCTGCCTTATTTTCATAGGCAGATCGCCATCCTGCCTCTCCCAGGGATGATTGCGGGTGGCCTGTGGACATCGGGTCTGCCAGTTCTGTTGATTGACATCCCTGTTAAGCAAATTACATTGTGATCACGTCTCCGGCGGCACGATGGCACCATCTAGTGGCTATTAAACGAAACCACAGACGGTACATCATATCGCGCATGGAGCCACTTTGCCGCAGTAAATATGCAGCGGCTGGTTTTTAAGTGGTGAAACTAGTGAGTGATGTTTGCCATTCTTCCTGTCATTTTCAATGCTAGCTTTCCTTAAATTGGAAGTCCAGGCTAGAACTGACTAAGCTTAAATTGGTTCCCATCCCCCTTCTAACTCCTATACTATGAAGAGAGATAACACCGCTCAGGCTAGTCAAAGTCCACGATTCAAGGTAGGTGCTGAACCTTGGCTCGCCACCAGGAGAAGCATGAAAGAAGAAAATGGTCGCACACCACCACGGAAACCAATGAAGAAAAGTTCCTTTATTCACATAAGTGGTACAAGGTACAGCAGGATAGGACAGTAGACGCGTTTCACATGACTGTTAACTTTGGTAGCAGTCGTGTGAAACGCGTCTACATAACTCGTATGCTAGCTACTTGGTAGAAGGAAGATGCTTATACTTACCTATTCTTAGGGTGCTCCAGTCTGGTCACGTGGTCAGCTCCCAGTGGCTGGCTTCACGGGAGAAGAGGACATTTGACAACAGATGCCTCATAGTAAGTGAATGACGTCACCACTCAGGCATTCAAGCCACTGTCGGCGCTCTCCTCTCCCTTGATGTCATCTGCTGGAGAGATCATATGACCGGACCGGAGCTCTCTGAGCATAGATAAGTAGATACATCTTCCTTTTACAGAGTAATTAGTATAGGAGTCAGAAGGTGGGTGGAAGCTGTTTTAAGCATAGTCAGTTCTAGAATGAACTTTTACTTTAACATATACAGAAGAAGGAGAGATTTTGACATCAGGGCGCAGAGACAAGAAGACATACTTGCAAGAACAGAATTAGTCTTTCAAAAAAGTAGCTTTGAAAGTTTAGTAATTAGGTAATCCTTCAGGCAGTATGGGAAGGCCACGTTACATGATGCAAATGAAAAAAGCTTCAACAACAGAATAGCTTCCAAAGGTGCACAGTTGTATACATGTCAGGTTCTATATTAATACTGATTTAACTGACAGAAACACTTTTACTGTAATACCGTAAAAGCTTTGAAAGTTCAGTGTGCTTATTCTTGATCAGAGTTTACCCCTGAGTTATAAAACTTAGTATGATTGACAGCACAGAGTTAGCCTGTTGTAAGCTGATTACATAACAGGATCAGCATACTGGTGTGCTGTCTGATTTAATCCTGACCTTGGAAAAAGATTACTACCATAAAAGTTTTGCAGGAGACTTGTAGAGTCTGAAACATACACTGATTGAAGATATCTGATTAACTAACATTATATAAAGTAAATAAAAGATCTGTTGTTTCTGCCTATCACTGGCATATGTCCTATCCAAATAAAAGAAAACAGGCAAGAGATGAATGCCCTTAGACATCATAAGCACTATATCACTCTTGTACGCTCAAAATATAGATTTGCAATAGCAAGGAAAATGTACATTTCCAGGGTTAGTTCACTACCTCATTCATTCAGAGTCTCTTTTTTTTGTATATGTTTCTGTGGTGGTGGTTCCTCAACTAAGGACATCCTAAAAACTCACAAAATAATATACCTTGGTACCCTACCTACACTTTTAACCATTGTGATTGCCGGACTTCCACTGAAGATTGACTCCAGTGGTTGGTTGACTGAAGTAGTAGGGTAGATGTTAAAATTTCCAGTCTAGCAATACAAAAAAAAAAATCAAGAGTTAATTTCTCTGAAATTTCAGAATACATCAGGAGATTTGGGGGTCAAAGGGAAAGACAAAATTTAGAATCTTTTTTGGTGTTTTTTTAAGGGGAGGTTAAATGTCTCTCAAGAGCTACATACCTGGATCTTTTCTCATTTTAACATGTATTTAAACACACATATAAACCAACAGTACACAAATAAAACCAAAATAAAGGGGGGGGGAACACATGTCGAAATACCCTAAACTATGCTAACCCCCCCCCCCCCCAAACAAAAAATCTAAATGCAGTAAATACAAAAGAGGATTATTTTTCCATGCAAATTTCACCTAAGCAGCTTCATTAATAAAATTGAAAGTTTACACGTTGTCTTAACTTACAACAAAATAAATAACTTTTCTGGCAAAATCTATTTCACGCACATCAATCCACTCATCCTTATTCCAGTCATACCATAGACTACAGTAGTGATTTCCCAGTGTTGGAGAAGAGTGTTGGAGAAGAGTGTTGGATAAGGGTTGGCGTGTTTTCTTCTCCTCCACTGCCAATATGGGAGCAGGTTCAGAAAGTACTAGATTAGATGTTTCAGACACCACTGAGGGAGAGTACCTCTGTTAGTGCCAAGAGATGTAGCCATACTGAAGAAAAGGTATGGCGATGGGGGAGGGCAAGAGGATGCTGCTACCATACTCACTTTTTCATGTAGAAGTAAAGGAGGGGGTTTGAACTGTTGTGTGGCAGTTGGGTTCAGCATAGACTGAGCAAAGCAAGAATTTGAAAGTGCTAATTCGGGAAGCATTTCAAATGACTGTCATTACTATTTCAGCCTTTGTCCCAGCTGGGGACATTCACACTCTCTATGTGTCATGGTGACCATTGTCACTGTGACGGAATGGTAAAGAAAATTCAGAATATTAGGTTAGCACCAGAACTAGAATAGAAATGAAAGTTTATATTCAGGACAATAGTTCTAGTGAAAATTGTCTAAACCTGGGTTTCTCAGCTGGGGTCCCATGGAGTCCTAGGGCTCCTTCAGAGGTTGCTAGGGATTCCTTAAACAATGAGCAATCTATGCCTCACTGACACCATTGATCTTTTACGCTATCTGCAAGGGGGTAATTCATCCCAATGGTCACAAATGTAAGGAGCATTTTCTCACTGACCAATACACTAATGTATCATAAGTTGTAGATATAGTCATTTTTAGCAGGGGTTCCCTGAGAGACGAAAGTTATTTCAAGGGGTTATCTGTGTTGAAACGGTTGAGAAAGTCTGGTCTAAACAGGGTTCTCTCCCCACTGTAGACATTAAATCTCACTTCCTGTTGTTCGTAAAGGACAGAAAATTAAGGGAAATGTCTACAATGGGGCACACAAGGCAAAACATAAATAAAAAACGACAGTAGTTTTAAAGGAGTTGTAAAGACAGAAGGTTTTTTTATCCTAATGCATGGAATGCATTAAGATTAAAAGCCTTCTGTGTGAAGCAGCCTCCCCAGCACCCCCTAATACTTACCTGAGCCCCATCTCTGTCCAGAAATGTCCATGAGTCCCTCGGCCGTCCATTGGCTCCCGCGGCTGGCAATCAAAGTCAGTTAGCCAATCAGGAGAGAGAGGGGTGGGGCCGAATGGACACACGGAGCTGCAGCTCAGCTCGGGTGACCCCGTAGCAAGCTACTTGCTGTAGGGGCACTCGTCAGGAGGGAGGGGCCAGGAGGAGCTAAAAGGGACCTGAGAAGAGGAAAATCCAGGCTGCTCTGTGCAAAACCAACTACACAGAGGAGGTAAGTATAACATGTGTGGTATTAAAAAAAAAAAAAAAAAAAAAACACAAGACTTTACAATCACTTTAACAATTACCTACTACATTTAAAATGAAAAAAAAAAAAAAAAGGTTTTGGCTTTACATACACTTTAATATTTTTCTAGTCTTTAAGTGAAAAAATTTCAGGCTATATTAGCAGAGTTTATATGGTAACTTTATAAATTATGCAACCAAGCTTACAATCATTCTGATTTGTTCGTACGGTTGAGAGGGCGGGTGAACAGCGCCTTCATTCCTCAAAATAACCTTCAAATAAGCATAACAAAAACAAGCTCTATTCTGCATTGACTGTGCCATTTTCAACAGCATCTTAAGGAGCAATAACAGGAATTGCATCTCACTGGCGGGCCGTTATAATTGAGAAACTCTGAGTGTACTGTTGCCATCCACTATCCAGTAGCAAATGTGTTTCTGGTAATTAGTTTGAAAGATGTGATTTTCCTCTAATGCAGCACGCTGCTAATCCCCTAATCTTTGTAGAGCACTTGTGGATTCTTTTTTTTTTTTTTTCTCCCCTGACTTACAGGTGTGACTGGTTAAAAATGTAATGTTCCATTTACATCAAAATGAAATAATGATTAAAAATGAAGTTAGTAACCCAATTAGTACCCAAATGAATGATGTGCTATTGAGCACAAAGAGTAAAACGTCATCCTGTTTCTATAAGCAGAATACAGTCCAGCTCTATTGAATACTGAATGAGAAATTTGCTGTGCTGCTACTTCTTTTTAAATATCTCTAAAATAGAATTTAAGAAACTCTCTCCTGGGTTTCCTGGGAAGAAAATATAGTATTGACATAAACTCGGGAAGATGCGTGAGCCAGCTTCAATCCATTAGGTTTCATTGACTTTTCTGGAGCTTCTGAGTTTAAAGAGGAACAGGAGGTAAAATGGAGCTTGGTCTGCAAAACATATTTTTGGTCTATTATTAAAGAGTAAAGGTGGTGGTAAAACACATTTTTGGCTTGATAAAAAAGCTTGACATAGTTAAAAAGGTAGAACTGAGCTGGATCAACAATTTTCAAACCTTAACCACTTAAGCCCCGGAAGATTTTACCCCCTTCATGACCAGGGCCTATTTTGCAATTCGGCACTGCGTGACTTTAACGGACAATTGCGCGGTTGTGAGACGCTGTACCTAAACGAATTTGACGTCCTTTTTTTCCCACAAACAGAGCTTTCTTTTGGTGGCATTTGATCACCTGTGCGATTTTTTGATCATGCGCTATAAACAAAAAAAGAGCGTCAATTTTGCAAAAATAACAATATTTTTCACATTTTTTTATATTAAATTCACCAAAAAAAAAATGTAAAAATCAAAATTTTTTAACATTTTAGGCCAATTTGTTTTATGCTACATATGTTTGGTAAAAAAAATTGCAAAAAGCGTATTTTGATTGGTTTGCGCAAAAGTTATTGTGTTTACTAACTAAGGGAAAGATTTTTGTCATTTTTGTTGGGTTTTTTTTAACGAGTAATGGCGGCGATCTGCGATTTTTTTTGTGGGACTGCGACATTGCAGCGGACAGATCGGACCCTTGACTGACATTTTTGACACTTTTGGGGTTACCAGTGACATTACTACAGTAATCAGTGCTATACAAATGCACTGTTACTGTAAAAATGACACTGGCAGTGAAGGGGTTAACTTTTTTTTCAGAGGGAGGGGTTAAGTGTGTCCCTAGGGGAGTGAATCTAACTGTGATTGGATGTGGCTTGATGTGTAAGAACAGAGATCAACGGTCCTACATAGCAGAACCGTATGATCTCCATTCTTACACAGGGAAGAATGACAGGCGGCTTTGTTTACATTAGCCGCCTGCCTTTGTCCCGATGCAACGGACGATCGCGAGTGACCGGCGGACATCGGGTCTGCCGGGCACATGCGCGGGGGGTCCGTGACCAAGCGGGAGCGGGAGCGTGCCTTCGGGGGCGCGCGCTTGCTCCCTAGAGCCTCACAGGCTAGCGATGTAGTCCTACGTCGCTTTGCCTGTGAGGGGCTGACCGCTGCAGTAAATAGTCATGTGGCGGTCGGCAAGCGGTTAACTGAATGACATTTAGATGGCTAAATCAATGTGTATCATAATTGACCATCTTTAATTGTTTTTTTTTTTTTGTTTTTTTATAAAAAACTGTTTTCATCTATCCTTTGTTGAATTTTGTTGCTAGTGTAGCCAAGGTTTCCAGACCTGTGGCCTGATGTGGGTCTGCCATTGTTACCGGTTACCTCTCCAGCCCATGTGAGCTGTGACCCTGGGTGTGAGAACTGAGACATTGACAACTCTGGCATCTTTGTTCTGTTGTTTTATTGGATTTTAAGGGTATGGGTGAAAGGAATGACTGGGATACTCCTTTAGGCTCAACTAATTACACTTGGGACTTAATCGTAGAAAAATGTCCGTTTTCGCTTCTGTGACATCAGCCGATGCCAGCCAACGCTCCTTAACACTGAGAACACACTGTAGCATGCTAGACATGCTAGATCCTCGACTATAAGTCCAGAAGACCCAAGACTGTGAACTGTAGAATTACTGACACTGATCACTGAATACTCCCCTCCCGCCTTGCACTGGCTTGAGGTAGTACACTGTAGGTTTCTGTGAAGCTGCAACTGTTAACTGACACACACTGTACACTTCAGGGCCCAACTGCAGGTGCCCCCTTTAACTTGAATTCTTCGGGGTTCACTGACTATGTACCCCCCTCTGTAACTTCAGGGTCCTCAACCTAGGTACCCGCTTTCAGCTAGCTGGCACTGGATCCAGAGAACCTCTTCTGGAGTGGTCCCCTCTGACTCTGGCAGACCCCCAGGGGCAATCCGCAGTACTCACGACCTGTGTAGGCGTTCCTGGGACTGGACCCCTCTCATGCTCCGCAGGCTTTCTGCACAGCGGATCCCCTCAGCTCAGCTCAACACTCTCTGGATCCTCAGGTGACACCCTGAGACATCCACCTCCTCAGACAGGAGGTGAGACAGCCACACTTCCCCTCCTGGGACTCTGCTCCCACCAAAGACATCCTGTCACACACTTCCCCCAAACTTTTACCCACTCCCAGAATCCTTTGCCGCATAATCTGCCTTCTGGGGTAGTTACAAGCTTGGATGTGTCCCCTGATTGGGCTTCCCACACTGCCCTATGAGAAGCCTCTCACAGGAGCCAGTGGGGATACTTCTCCCCTCAGCAGGCACATCTGGAAGCCCTTACACCCTAACTAAATAAATCACAGCCCTGCTGTTAGGCAGACAAGGCTCACTATTCATTTACCTAGCACCTACCTGTAGGGTGCTACACTAGTAATCTACTGCAGCCATTCAGCCATGTCCTGTCTAAATGCATTTGCTCCAGCATCAGCTGCACATTATTGCTCTGAACCTTTGCTCTGGACCATCAGTCCTCTTGAGTTTCTCTTAGTGAAAAATGTGGACCATGCTTGAGAAATGTGAGGTAACACAGCCTGTTGTAGTCTCCACCAGGGATAAATGTGACAAGTGACAACCAGGGACAGACTTAGGGGACAGTTGTCACTCCATAACAAGTATTGCCTGAACAAGGATGGCAAGATTACCAGATTGTATTTAAATGAAAGCCGCATATTTAAAAGGAATGAAAATTTTGAAATGACATTAGTATGTTATGGCTTATATGACATTATCGCAATTGGGTTTGAATCTACTTTAACTTCTGATTTGACCTTACAGTAATTATCAATGTACTGTATATAGGATAGAAATGGGGCACTATGGAAGCTTTGGTAGAAACAATTGCTTTTTTATCAAGTAGAGAAACTTAAAGTGAATCTAAACCTTCCTATTCCTAAATTGCTCTAGATTCAATTTACAAGCATGGTTCGACAGCTAACATTGACAGTTTTGACAGTTTGGTCCATCTAAGGCAGCCCGTACATTATGGAATTTTTTTCATTTAACTACCAGGTTGAAAGAAAGAGAAAACCTTGATTCTCCCATCCTCACATTTGATGTAGATGGGGGTAGCCCTCCCACTGTGGTGCTGTATTCTGACAGCGGCACTGATTGTTTAGCAGAAACCCGAAAGGCTGGTTGTATAACCTGCTGAACTGGTCAGGTTTTTATGCATAGGTGGACTGTTTTAGTCACCCCGGCCATTAAAGTGCCATTTTGGTTGAACTACCGTGCTCCTCCTTCTGGTATTTAGCTGCCTGTGTAGAGGTTAAGCATGTGCCGAACACTGGGGGCTGACATAAACCACCACACCATATAGAGAATCCTAGCACACCAGAAATGTGCCGTGAAGGGCCCTGAAAAAGTACATGTGCAACCAAAGGATTGGAAAAGAATTGTAAGCAGAAAAGAATCATAATTTGTCTTTGGGGGAAAAAAAAACTTTTTAGGGCTATGCAACCTTTGCTATAGACGCTTCTCAAACTGGGTTTAGTTCTGTTTTAATTATGTTTAACAGACCATTCTAGTCTAGGTACCTAGCTGACTTGCTAATATCTTGACTTCAGTGCTTGAAATAAGTATCCCTTGGCTTGGTATAAGTATGCAGATTAGGATCTCTGACTTTACTATGGGGTTCATTTACTAAAGACAATTAAACTGTGCACTTTGCAAAGTGCAGTTGCACTTTGGAAGTGCAGTTGCTCCCAAGCTTAGTAGAAGAGCAGAAATTTTGCTGACTTCCATCATCCAATCATGTGCAAGCAAAAATTCATTTTTTTTCCCTTGCACATGATTGAGTATTCTTTGCAAAGTAAAGCTTTACCTCGTGTACTAAGCAAAGTGTACAGTCTATTTTCCTTTACTAAATCAACCCCTATGACTTTTCTGATCTGCATTTCGCCTGCTTTGTTGATTAAGTAACTGGAAAATAGTTAGATCAAAGTCAGCCATTAAAATGCCTCTGGATATCATGAAAACCCTAAACTATGGTCACACACTAAAGAATAGGCATTGCGGAAACCCTTCCTTAGCACCCACTACCTGTTTTAGAGTGTGAAGGAGAGCTAAATGTGTGCCCAAGGCCCAATTTATTAAAATACACAGTAAGCCTGTGACCAGAGGTGGCAGAGACAAATTGGCAGCCTTTCCCTGTGTCGATATTGGCTGCACAATTATTTAAATCATAAACATAACTATAGCGGTTTCATATAAATGTATTTATGCATTGTAACAATATCCTATCCCGAGTTAAAACCAGTAAAACAAGAACTCTCCTGTGTAAAAACAATGCACTTGAGGAAGGGGGTGGCTTTAGGCACTAAAGGTCAACTGACTACAAGCTCCAGTGACTGTATCCCAGCTAAGGACATGGCTCCAGTGATCACTATCACAGGCTGCCACATACAGTTACCATGAGCAAGTGGTATCAATAGATGACAGCATCTATAACTTGCTAATGCCTTGTTGATTAATCTTAAGGCACTCAGTTAAAGATGACCTTTCAGTAACCTTACTGAGATGAGATGATATGATCAGTCTGATGTAGCCAAGAGAAAGAAGTTCTTACATTTCCTCTCTCCAGTAATCAGCCAGCAAAAATGTGACTTTTTACATTGGGCAGACTAGATGGGCCAAATGGTTCTTATCTGCCGACACATTCTATGTTTACAAGTCCAGGTAAAAAGCTGCAGCAGGGGCTGATCTGTGTCAGATAATTGTAAACACAGCCAAGATCTGCACAGACACCAGTAATTACATAATTGTGCCATTTCCGAGCCAGCACCTCAGTCCAGGAGTAAATGCTGACCATACATACTGTATGAACAAAGATGGGGTTCTTGTTCTAAAGAAAAAAGTAGATAAAGGTATTCTCATGGTAAAGCCTGTTATCACTGTGAGAGGTTTAATTACCTGTAGGTTTTACAGTTTACTCATTATTATTTGATTATACATAAATATTTGATGCTAACAACTTAACTTCAATATCCTCAAACCATGTAAGCAGGTGCTGGCTGGGGTATTTCTGTGCTGGTTATGTTTGGCATTTTTTGGGTTAAATTAATTTTCCGTCGTTTAAGTTGCACTGCTTAGTTAATGTTGGCCAGCAGAGGTAGTGCTGTTTAGTAGGGAAGGGCTAAATCTGCTGGCCTGTTTTCCCCTGAAGAGTACCACCCTCTGCTGGACAAAACATATAAAAGGAGAACTGAATCTTGGTAAAGAGCTCTTTGGGGACTGAACTGCTAAGATGTAAGCCACTACTCTGCTGGGTTATCACCCCTTTTTGAAGCCCAGTCGGGGGTTCCAAGGAGTATGTACTTGGATCACTTGGATGGTCTTATATGGACTTATATGAACTTATGCTGCCAGTTATGGATTTACTACCTGTTTTTGGATTTTTGCTACCAAATTATGGGTTTACTGCCAGCAATAGGCTCTTGCCTTGCAAAGGACTTTTGAAGGACTTTACCTCTGAATTAAGGTATGACTACCTCTTGGAGCACTACAAAAAAGGCAAGGAGAAAGACACAACGCCTTCTAAGTGCAGCATGCAGGCAATTTAATGAAGTACAGATAAAATCTTACTTACTGAAATCGTAAGTCATTTTTAGGCATATATTGCTGTGGTACCTACCACAACACTATATGCCTGAAAATGACTTACCTTTGTGAGTAAGATTTTATCTGTACTTCATTAAATTTTCTGCATGCTGCACTTAGAAGGTGCTTATATCCTTCTCCTTGTTCTTCTCTAGCCACTTGCCGACCGCCACAAGTAAATATACTGCGGCGGTCAGCCCCGGCCAGGCAAAGTGACGTATACATACGTCACTAGCCTGTCACCGGCTTGTGAGCCAATAGCGGGCGAGCGCGTGCCCGCTGAGGCGCGCCCGCTGCGGCTCGTTTACTAAGCAGTCAGTGTGTGTGACCAGCGGACCCGATGTCCGCCGGTCACTCCGCGATCATCGGTGGAGAGGGAGAAAGGCAGGTGGCTAATGTAAACAAGCCGCCTGTCATTTTCCCCTGGGTAAAAATGGAGATCAGACGGTTCTACTATGTAGAACCGTTGATCTCTGTTTTTACAATAGTAGACCTATCCCATCACAGTTAGAAACACGCCCCTAGGACACACTTAACCCCTCCCTCTCCAATACAGTTAACCCCTTCCCTGCCAGTGTCATTTTTACACTAACAGTGCATATGTATAGCACTGATTACTGCAGTAATGTCACTGGTACCCCCAAAAGTGTCAAAAATGTCAGTCAAGGGTCCGATCTGTCCGCCGCAATGTCGCAGTCCCATAAAAAAATCGCAGATCGCTGCCATTACTCGTTAAAAAAAAACACCAAAAATGACAAAAATCTTTCCCTTTGTTAGTAAACGCGATAACTTTTGTGCAAACCAATCAAAATACGCTTTTTGCAATTTCTTTTACCAAACATATGTAGCATAAAACAAATTGGCCGAAAATGTTAAAAAATTTAGATTTTTACATTTTTTTGGGGGGGAATTTCATATAAAAAAATGTGAAAAGTTATTTTTGCAAAATTTACACTCTTTTTTTGTTTATAGCACATGATCAAAAAATCGAACAGGTGATCAAATACCACCAAAAGAAAGCTCTGTTTGTGGGAAAAAAAGGACATCAAATTCGTTTAGGTACAGCGTCGCACGACCGCACAATTGTCCGTTAAAGTCACACAGTAAAAAAAATCGCAAAAAAAACCCTGGTCAGGAAGGGGGTAAAATCTTCCGGGGCTTAAGTGGTTAAAGTTGTTTCTATCTTCTACATCAGCTGCCACTATACTGAGCCTCCTACATGTATGGACTTCCTCTATTGACTCTTATAGCCTATCTGCCAAATATGCATGGCTTACAAAGAGACCTTTGGGATTACACTTTGAACTCCCACTTGCGCCAATATTGTTGTTTTTTTGTCACTACAAAAAGGGCACTTACAGAACTTTGTCAGGAATGTATGTTGGAGATGTCTTGGAGAATTGTTTCTTTGCTACCCACACTACTTGTGTAGAAGAAGTTTGCTGTTCAATACTGCCTGATCTAAAGTCATTAAAGGGTTGCATGTATGGCATATTATAAAAAACAGAGCTTAATCGTGGGGACACGATAAATTAAAGAAGATACAGTACAGAGGTCTATTGAGATTTTAATCTTTCCTAGGGAGGCTATATTGCCGTCCCTAATGACTTCCGTACCTGTGTCAAGTGCTGATGTAGTTAACCAGCTAGCAAGCTGGTGACATGGCATGGGAGATGGAGAAACGGAGACTCTAGTAGTGAAAAAGCTTGATACTTTGCCTCCTTTACTAGTGACTGGTTCCTCACATACTGAGACCATCCTCGTGGCATGGAGTTCCTAGGGGCCTAGCCTGGGAGTCCTGAGTGATGAAGTGAGGCCTCATGAAGAGAACAAGCATGGGTTTATGAGTACTGATCTTCCTGTATCCAATAGCAACAAATGGATTATAGGTTGGTGGAGACTGGTACAAGCTCTGCGATATCGGTCCAGAAATTCTGCACACCTGAGGAGAAGTGAAGTCTAGCAGAACTGTGTCTGTAGTGCATATGTGTCAACAGTGTAGCAATTTGGCCATGGACTACAAAGAGAAAACATGTGTGTTCCTAGAGGAGTCTTGATTTTAATTTAGGGTGCTGACTTAATGCTGTTATCACATGTATTCAGCCTCTGCCTGCCACTGGGGACCACTAGCAAATGTTGCACTCCGGGGTCCCTGTGTTTGAGTGCCGAGCCTCACCCGCAACCGAGCCGCACCCTCACATTCACTTATAGCACTCACAGTATTTTCAAAAATAATACAAAAAAAACAAAAGTGACATTTCCACCACTGAGAGCAACACTGCAAAACTATATAAAATAAAAGGGCATTGTATAAAACATGCAGAATATTTAACCTGACAACAGAAATTTCAGCATTAGAGAACAATAAGTGTTTAAACCACCTGGGAAATTGACTCAAAGCATAAGACAACTAGGGACCATTAAGTAAGCCATCAATATTTTAAAACATCCAGAGTCCACAATTAAAGCCATAAAACCATATTGGGTTGGTAACATAATGACATGTTCAAATACATTCGCCTGCAGCTATAGGAGACACTTGAAGGAATATTCAATAGAATCCTAGGCTGTGCTGGTCCCTTAAGCCTACTGCTGTGTAATGCTTACAGCTACATGGACTGTGCCAACAAGGCAACTTCTACAGTGTCAAAAGAATAATTTTAGTCCTAAATTATAAGCAAGCAGCAGAGATATAAGCCCAGGGCTTATAAGGACCAAAAAGAGTTTATTCTGTTCAACAACATTTCAATGGATTGCAATCAATCTTTGCCTTGACAAATATGAACTGTGATCTTACACATACTTCCGCTGCGCAAGACCGGAGTGTCTCTGCTACTTTCTGTTCTACATCTACTGATGTTATTTTGGAATATAGTGTGTGTGTGTGTATATATATATATATATATATATATATATATATATATATATATACTGCCTTTTGTTTCACTTGACCCTCCCTTCTAGATTGTAAGCTCTAACGAGCAGGGCCCTATGATTCCACCTGTTTTGAATTGTACTGTAACTGTATTGTCTTCCCCCACACTGTAAAGCGCTGCGCAAACTGTTGGCGCTATATAAATCCTGCATAATAATAAATAATATATATATATATTGCACTTCCATATTTTAATATGTAGCTAGTAGGTAAGGTTAAGATAATGTTTTTATGGGCTGCTCTCCATATATACAAGAGGTCTTCAAAAAGTTTCCACACTTTCTCATATTTAATACTGTAGTCATAAAAAATAGGACATTTTTTGAAGAATATATATATATATATATATATATATATATATATATATATATATATATATATATATATATATCCTGTATAATAATAGTATATAAACATAGCCCTGAAATAAATTTAACCTGAACTCTTAACCTTAGAACTGAAAGTGTGTAACTCAAAATACTCATTTTAATGCAGCTTTGCATTAAAAACCATACTGAAAACTAGATATGAATTGCAAAACACAACACCTCACTTCACACTTTAGTAAATCTGTGCCTTGTATGTACATGGAGAAACAACATTTATTTAATACATATGCAGGCTCTGCATTGTGCTTAGTAGTGCTGTACAATGACACTGCTGCACTGTTTCTATCTTCAAATGCAAGTCTACAGATCACCTCATTGTACACAACAGACTCTTTACACAAAAAACAACAGATTGTTTATAGGAATAACTGAGAATGTCAACACTCATTAAGCAGGGATGCTAAACCCATTCACTGATATAAAGATGTACACTAGAGGAACCTAACATGCAGCAACCCTTGAAATAAACTTTGGGTTTTGTGGAACCCTTGCCAATAATTACTATAACTGAAGCTCACGGTAACAACATTTTATATAAGTAATAATAATGAATGGATAATAATATTGATGGCCAGAAAATAAAGAAGTGTTCCTTCAAATTGATGTTCCATGAAAAAGTGTTACCTTAAATTGGTGGTCAGTTAAGAGCATTCCTAATTTGGTGGTCAGTGAAGAAAAGCTCCCTTAGATTGGTAGTCAATAGGAGAATGACTACCTTTCATTTGTGATCATTGTGAGAGGACCCTGTCACAGTGCCCAGATTTCCCCGCTGCTTCCCGCACGTCTCCCACTGCCCCACACCACATACGTGTGGGGAGACATGCAGCCAACATCTGGCCCCTCACACACAGCTCCCGCCATTCCACACTTCCTAAGTGCAAGGCACCAGCCTATCCTCTACTGCAGCCGTTATGTGGATTCCCTCTTACTGGACGCAGACTTTCTTCCCCTAGGTGCCAGGATCTAGCAGGCATAGTGTGCTCCTCTTCCATGTGTGCTCCACTGGAGACATAGAACTTGCTCCCTTCTGGTGCACTTGATGTGGCCATGCAGAATGGGGGTAGAGCATGTTGATCCTGCAATCTGATTCTAAGCATCAGGCTTGCTGAGCTATGAGATTGCACCAGGTACTGTATATGTACCTGGGCTGGAGAACCTAGTATGTAATTCTGCTACCAGTCCTCCTGGATGCCTGTGAGGTTGAGCCTCTAAGTACTGCCTCTGCCCCATTGCCTTGCCACCTTTCTGCTTGTGCCCTTTGCTTTCTTCAGCCCCTGACTCGGGACCAGGGTGCCCAGTGCTCCTCTTTCTCTTGCTCTGGACCCAGGGGATTCCTGCCCAGGGATCTGCCTCCAAAGACCTTTCTGAACAGTACATCCATCACCTAGACCACCTCGCCAGTAACCTGGGGTCATTCAGCATCCTCAGCTTGAGTCCCAGAACCCTCCTGTCTTTCTACTTGCAGTGCTCTATTACTGCCATGAGGATTGTTCCCCCTTGCTGTGCCTACTTGATGCCCTGTGATCGGTTTCCCCTTTGCTGTGCCATGTTACCACCCTGAGAATCATTTTCCCTTGCTGTGCCTTCTTGTTGCCCTGTGGACTGTTTCCACCTTGCTGTGCCATGTTACTGCCCTAAGGATCATTCTCCCTTGATGTGCCTCCTTGTTGCCCTGTGGACTGTGTCTCCTTTTCTGTGCGATTTTACCACCCTAAGGATCATTCTCTCTTGCTGTGACTTTGTGTTGACCTGTGGACTGTTTCCTTTCTGTGCTATATTACTGCCCTAAAGGAATATTTTCCCTTGCTGTGCCTCCTTGTTTCCCTGTGGACTGTTTTCCCTTTACTATGCCATATCACCACCCTGAGTATCATTCCCGCTTGCTGTGCCTTCTTGTTGCCCTGTGAACTGTGTCTCCTTTGCTGTGCCATATTCTCCCTTGCAGGGCCTCCTCATTTCCCATTGGAATGTTTCCCCTTTGCTGTGCCGTATTTCTGCTCCATTAGCAGTTAACCCTTACTCTGCCACATTACCACCCTGAGGATCATCTCCCATTGCTGTGCCATATTGCCATTCCGTGGACTATTTATTAGTACTGTGACATATTTTTGCCCTGAGGACTATTTATCTGTACTGTGTCCTATAGCCATCCCATCTGTATGCTCAAGTTCTCCAGTAAACGACTACATGCCAGGTTCTGTGATTCACCCCCATGGGCTCTCTCTGCGTTCCTAGTCCATTAGAGACCCCATTACACTGGTGATCAGTGGGAACCCACCCCCCTTTTACAGTATCTAAAAAGTGGTGACCATTGGTTAGGTGGGAGGGGGGTAATAAAAGAACCCTTGCAACCTCTGGAGGAACCCTGGTTGAGAAAGGATGCACTAAAGGAACCATTGGGAGACTCAATATATACAATAATCAAAATATAAAGAAGCAAACAAATAAAAATGTAAAAATCACATCAAAAATACTTTCAGCAGGAGGGGCTTCCTTTATACATCAGGAGGGCTTTCTCTGCACACAATTGTCACTTCCAGCTGGCTCTGCACTACACACTATCATGGAGTCTCAGGGCAGACAAAACTTCCATAAAGACTGCAAGGCTGGTCTCAACCGCATGGGGAACCTGAAATACCACAGCTCCTATGTCTATCTGTCTATGGCCTCCTATTTTGACCGTGACGACGTAGGTCTTGGTAGTTTTGCCAAGTTTTTCCGGAAACATTCAGAAGAGGAGAGGGAGCATGCAGAGAAGCTAATCAAATACCAGAACCAGAGAGGAGGGAGGGTGTTCCTCCAGAGTGTTGAGAAACCAGAGCGTGATGACTGGACAAATGGTTTAGATGCACTGCAAACTGCTCTAAAGCTGGAGAAATCCGTAAAGCAGGCTCTGCTTGACCTCCATGGTGTGGCTGCTGATAAGAATGACCCTCACATGACCGACTTCCTGGAGTCTCCTTATTTGTCAGAGAGCGTAGAGACGATGAAAAAACTTGGAGATCACATCACCAGCTTGAAGAAGCTTTGGTTGAGCCACTCTGGCATTGCCAAGTATATATTCAACAAACACATGCTAGGCTAAAGCTTCTAGTACAGTTAGAAGGCTTTTGCTCCAATAGCTCTGTGAAGGCTGAAGAATGATATTTATACAAGCAAAAACATAATACGTTTACCAGCATTCATTTATATAATAAATTTGGGACCAATTTAGTTTTGAAAAAAAAAAAATACTTTCATGTAAATGTTACAAAAATGACTCAAATTTTGAGGACACACCAATGTTCCCATTTAAAAGAAACTTACTGTCAGAGTAATATCTACATTGACACCCCTGATTCCCTTCTACAACTGCTAGCTGCATGGCTGGCTTGCTGATCACTGACCCGAAACAAGTAGACAGGTTGGGAATTACAACTTCACTGTCTGCATACTGGGTCACTGGGTCATGTAGTGTCTCACAAGGTAGTGAAGCCTAGTAATGACTCACAAAATGGTAATGCTATCGGTATGACAGCCATGGAGCTAACATATTCAGAAGGAGAGTCTGGAGTGACAGCACAGATATTTTTCACATGACAGGTTCACTTTAATTATAGAGACAGTTTGTTAAATTGGCCAGTAAGGCAGCATTTGTTGTACCTGAATTGATCTGACTTTTCCCTTACCCACGGTGCAAAGCTAGTGACACGTCTGCTGCAGTGTTCTAAAGAAAGCAGATTACTGTGCCAGTATTCTTGAGAAAATGCGATGTAACATCGGTCTGACAATCAAGCCTTATAAGCGTGCATACAGTACATTAGTCATGTAAGTGATTCATTCATCTTCCTATAGAACCTTACATTTAAATGTGAAAATTTTAATATATTTTCTTTTTTAAAACCATCCATGTAGGTACACGGTTTTAAAATGTCTTTTGGGGGAGCCTGTCGTTCCAATTCCATCAATTCGAATGAACATAATACTAACATCCCCAGGTAAAAGTCATGATGCAATTCTGTAAGACAGTTCCTGTATTTTCCGCAGTGTGGGTGTAAGAGCTAATTTGGTCCTTAGATTCTTTTGCTTCATTAACAGTCTTAACACATTCGCTGCAGCTTTCGAAAACCCTTTCAGGCTTTAACACTTCATCAGTAATATAATGTCAAAATATATATGTATCAAAACAAAGCCGATGCATTTTTTGTATTGTCATGTAGAACATTTTTGCCTGCCAAGCAAAAAGAAAAAAAATAAGAATTCCTGTCTGGCTAAAATGCATGAATAATTATATAAAATAATATTGTAGTATTGCATTCCTTCAGATTCACAGATCCCTTCATACATAAATAGATTAAATGGTCGCACTGCAAACATGAGGAGGCAGATGAGGTCTGAATCCTGGAGAATGCAAACGTTTGCAACGAAGCAGCCAATGTTTTCATTTTCATCCGACAATAACATTTGGTGACCTGCTTTACTACATGCAGTCATCAACAAGACGTTAATTGTGACAGCCATCCTTGATGGCCATATCAGGCTAGATTGCATACCCTATCTTTTCAACAGCTCGAGAACTTCATATAATAACTATCCTGCATAAGAATAAGAACGGCTATACAACGCTTTCTGTTTGCTATTGCTTTTTCTATATTAGCTGGCTCGCCAGTGAAATGCAAAATTCTGATCACATGTAGCCGTGCTGCATAGCAAAGTAATATTTCTACCTGAGGACACATTAGCTTACAGTTCATTGCTTGCTTTTCCTCACTGCCTCACTACAGCATAATCATGGTGCAGAAACGCTAGACAATATGAAGGCACAGTCAGAACTGCCAAACAGGAATATGGAAGTCTGGATGTTCGAGGTATTGTGTCAAGTTGCAGTACAATGGATTCATGAAACATCGTACAGCCCTTTTCAAATCATTTGTATTATGTAACATGTTTACAGTGTACAGTATGTTTATGCCACTTTTATAATGTATATCAAAAGCAATCATCAAAATGTATGTGAACATGAGTCTGAAGCCTTACTATTGGCCCATTACTGTGATGGACAGACTCTCTGACTAATAGCGAGTCTTACGTTGGAAATCCAGGCAAACAGCTCAATACAGAATTCTCAATCAATGTACATTGGACAGAGATGGTCCAGGATTGAAGGTTTTTTGGCCTTCATGAACATGTACATTTTTTTTTTTTATTTGTTTATTTGTTTTCGAAAAGATGTATAACAGGAATAACATTTGCGGTCGCAGCCACCTTAGACATAAAGAACATGAAAATATAGCATTGTCTGGAGCAATAAGAATATGGGGTATAATGGCAGAAAATAACTCGTAACATATCATAGAGGTTGGTAAAATACAATACAGACATTTACTTTTTCCATCTGTAGAAGTTCAAAGTTGCTCCCTGTGTGTAGGTAGGACATAATGCGGTTACATGTTAAGCCTAATAGATTAGAGTGGAGCAATCAAGAGGTTCCCTGCAACTGGTTGTGTTACAGCACAGCCGATGGGTTGATGGAGAGTAGGGTGGGGTGTTTGTGGGGGGGGGGGCAATGATTAAGAGCTATCTAGGTGGAGGGGGGAATGGAAAGTTATGCTGGAAGGAAGGGTAGGGATAGTGGGATAGGGGAAGAGGGAGGAGGGTGAGCATAGGTAAAGGACTGAAATAGGAGCGAGGAAAGTGTGTATAAAGAGTCCATCCTTCTCTCCTGTGAAAGGAGACTATTAATTGCTGGAATTGTTATTGATGGGGGGCTGGTAGGAGTCTATGGAATCCACAAAGGTCATCCAACAAGCCCAAATTGTGTATAATTTAGAATGGTTCTCTCTGGCCTAATGAGCAAGGTCTTCCATTTCTGCTATTTTCTTACTGTATTGAATCCAATCAGCAAAGGTTGGGGGAGTTTGTTCTTTCCAACGTAATGGAATGCACATCCTTGCCACATTAATGAGTTGTATAAGCAGAGATTTTATATATATATATATATATATATATATATAGGGATGAACATGTCATTTTAGATTCTCAACCTCAAGCGTACAATTCCTGGAGAGCTGCAGGTGGTGCATATAGCCGACCATACAAGTGAATGGTTGTACGCGGCTGTACTTGTGTAAACGTCTTTGCGTCTTTGCATCAGTGTTTACCTATGCATATGCTTATGATGTACTGTATTTCTCTGAATGTGACCATGACACTTTGGGGGAACACACCATATGCGGCTCCCTGGGTGCAAGAAAGCATTGAGAATATTATGCTTGAACATTTTATGAGCCTCTAAATGACTGCACATGAGGCCTTATTGTGTAAAATATTAGAAAAATAGGCTGGTTTAGGGCCAGTGTTGATAGGCTTTTGTTTGTTCCAGAACGTTTCTTTACCTATACAAGTCCATAGTTAGGGAAATTCAACTGAAGCAGGTTAAGTGCAGGTCAAATACGGGTCAACTGCACTTGTAATGATCTTAGAAGCATCTCAAACTGATGTTAATTGCAGATTTGCTCAATAAAGATCATTGACATTGGCCATAAATTGCTGACTGTTGGAAATCAGCAGCACTGAGATACAAAATGTATGAGGAATAGGTGAAAACAAGAATTTTATTTAAGACACATGGCAATTGCTTACAATATAAAAAATACTGTAACAAACTAGGGGTTTGCATCTGCTTTAAGAGATGTGAAGGCCAGGCTCCTGACCCCTTAAGGGCCTTAAGTTCAGGTATGTTAAGGTCACTAATAAGTGCTGACAGCACTCTAACATGCAGGTACATAGCTCTTCAGGATTGCCTTAAAATCACTATAAGGATAGATAAGACAGAAATATAGAAAAAGGAAACTCTTGAATAAAGAGACACAGGGCAGACATAGGTAACAGAAGGATTTCTACTCAGTAGCCATATTGTCGGTGGGCCAAGACTGTTCTATGGAATAGATTTTAAAGCTGAACTGCTTAATAAAGTTCTCAGTCAGGCAAATTGCATCTGGAGACCAACTGCTGTATGTCAAGGAGAATTATTTTATTAACCACTTAAGGAACGGAGGGTTTTACCCCGTTAGTAACCAGGCCATTTTTTGTGATATGGCACTGCGTTATTTTAACTGACAATTGCGCGGTCGTGCAACATTGTACCCAAATAAAATTGATGTCCTTTTTTCCCCATAAACAGAGCTTTCTCTTGGTGGTATTTGATCACCTCTGCAATTTTATTTTTTGCACTTTAAACAAAAAAAATTGACAATTCTGAAAAAAACAAAAAACAAAGATGTTTTACTTTCTGCTATAAAACATTCCCAATAAAAACAAATAAAAAATCAATTTTTTCATCATTTTAGGCCAATATGTATCCTGCTACATGTTTTTCATAAAAACAAAATCCCAATAAGTGTATATTGATTGGTTTGCGCAAAAGTTATCGTGTCTACAAACTAGGGGAAAGATCTATGTCATTTTTATTTATTTGTTTATTTATTTATTTTTACTAGTAATGACGGCTATCAGCAATTTTTAGCGGGACTGCGGCATTGCAGTGGACAGATCGGACACCTAACTGACATTTTTGACACTTTTGGGGGGACCAGTGACATTACTACAGTAATCAGTGCTAAAAAGTTACTATACTAATCATAATGGCCGGGAAGGGGTTGACATCAGGGGCGATCAAAGGGTTAAGTGTGTCCCTAGGGGGTGTTTGCTAACTGTGTTGGGATGGGCTCACTGGATGAACGCAGAGACCTGTGTTCTTAAATAGGAGGAACACAGGATCCCTGTGTTCATCACTGACAGAACAGCGGTCTGCCGTGTTTACATAAGCAGACTGCCGTTCTGTCTCCATTGGGAGAGATCGCGGGTGCCCAGTGGACATCGCGGCCGCTGGACCTGCTGATTGGCTCCCCCTCTAGCCAATCAGCATGTGCGCACGTGCACGCACCCCCACTAACGGCTACACAAACCAATGTACATCATTTTGTGTAAAAGAGCTGACCTGCCGCCGTAAAACTATGGCAGCTGGTCGGCAAGTGGTTAAACCCCATTTCATATAAAAAAAAATATTTGATATAGAATCATTATCTAACAGACTCATTGGCCACCCATTTGGTTTAAACACTTTGCAAGAGCTGTGACCCATTGAAGTATCACTTTAGAAAATATACGTTTATACAGTATATATATTAGTGTCTATTTTACAGCACTAGGAGCTCACACTCCATCAGATATTAGCTGATGTGTTACATGCAACAGGAAAACTGTAACTGTGGATTTCATAAAGCCCAGGCTTCCCTGGTCACCATTGTGTTTAACCCAGCTGCTGTGAGTCATCCTGACACATGGTTGGGTGGCACTGACATTTATTCTGTCAGGGTGTCGGGAGTCACAGAACTGCTAATTTGCATATTATCAGCTTTCCCAGAGCCAGCATACCAAAAAGAATTTATACACAAGTACATTAGAAGATTTAAATAGCTTCGGCTTTGCCAGAATTTATATAAAGATGTTAATGCAGGATATTTTTAGTGGGAACAGTTTTGTATATTGTAATGTTTATGTAATGTTATTATGAAATGTTCACATTTTGAGCATCCTGCTGTATTCTTTTATCCTTTTTCTTAAATGTACTTCTATAAATGTATAGGCAATGTAGACAAAGTATAGTGTACACACAGAAAAAAAAAAGTATATATATATATATATATATATATATATATATATGTATATACACACACAATATATATATGGACTGTAAAAAAAAATCTTTGTACCAGAGCACTGAGATTCCAGTTGTCAGGCCAGGATTTTAGACTTTTCCTCCGAACTGATTCTTTTAACCTTTTCAGAATTTCCAAGTGGCAATGTTTGTTGACCAAAATTATCGTGTTCTATTAACTCGTAGTGAACTATTCCCTTTTGATAAAAATAAAACCACACTAGCATGAGCATACGAGGGTTCGGAGGGTTCGCACTCTATCCACATTTGCATCCGTCCTTTGAGTTTTTGGCTGCCTACTTCTTGAATCATCATGGACATCTTCACCACTGCTCCTTAACCACCTTGGCGGTAATCCCGAGTGTGACTCGGGGTTGATTTTTCATATCAGGAGCGGTAACCCCGAGTCACGCTCGGGGTGGATTGCAGAGAGCGCAGCAGTGTTCTCTTACCTTATCCTGGCGATCCAGCGATGATCTCTCATTGCTGTGACCGCCAGCCGAGAGTCCCGCCGCTCCTCCGTCCCTCCGTCGGTGTGATCACTTCCTAGTTCCGTTCCCTGCAGCAGCAATGCTGCATGGGAGCGGAACTAGGGAGGGAAATTCAAAAAAAAAAAAAAAAAAAAACGTTGCACAAAACACAAAACACATTTTTTATATATATATATATATATATATATATATATATATATATATATATATATATATATGTGTATGTATATATATATATATATATATATATATATATATATATATATATATGCACACACACACAAATATATATATATATAATTATATTATTGATTCAATTATAATTCATACGTTATATATTATATATATATATATATATGCTGCAATGCTGCATGGGAGCGGAACTAGGGAGGGAAATTCAAAAAAAAAAAAAAAAAAAAAAACGTTGCACAAAACACAAAACACATTATATATATATATATATATATATATATATATATATATATATATATATATATATATACACACACATATATCTATATATAATATGTAATGCATGAATTATAATCTAATCAATAATATAATTTTATTATATATATTATATATTAAATAATAAAATAATATTATTGATTCGATTATAATTCACGTGTTTGTGTTTCAAATTTATCACATCTGGGATGTCTACTAGAGTCTTGTTTTGGTCAGGTTTAAGTCAGTAATTACTAAGAATTGTAGGCCTATAATACATAACGCCAAATTTCCATGAAAACAATTGTACCGCTTTTGGTATGTAATTCCTGACATAATCATACCGCCAGGGAGGTTAAAATCACCTATGCCATTCAAAAACACTTGATTTCTTCACTAAATGTTCACTATAAGCCTGTTGATTCTTCTCCTACCCGATAAACACTGAGTCAACGGGTCTTTGACCCAGACGACTACATGTTAGAACATGTCAGAACACGCTCAAGTGCAAATGGCTGTGTGACACTCCACCATAGTGCTATGCCGCGGGCATCCCAGGAATTAAATTGTCACACCTTTATGTATATATATAGATATATATATATTACTGTATATCATCATCTATTGCTTACTGCCTTATCTATAGAAGCACACAAATATGTAATTTTCCTCTTTAGAGAATATTGCTCTAATATTTTGACAGTCAAGGCATAATACTTACTGAAGGACTACTGAAAGATAATTGTGTCTAAGCCATATAATGTAAAATTTGTATTCTTTTGGGTACGTCTGGAGACATGCAACAACATAGCACATATACAATATGTAATGGGTGAATGTGCCTGACTTAAGGTAGGTATGGATCTCATTAGTGGCTTTGATGAAATAACTCCACCACATATAAAACTGATTCTTTGATGCAATCAGGCATTCTGTGTGGGACACAGCCTTGAGTGGGTCTGTTTGAAAATGTCTTTATCTACATCACAACCAAAGAATCAAAAAGTGTTCCCATATGATCAGGCAATGGGCCACAACAAAGTGCAATGGACTAGTGAAATACTGGGTTCCTCAGCATTTGCATCCTTTTCTCTGTATTAATCCCAAACATAAGTATACATTTTGGCCAAACAGTAGCTTTCTATGTCAAATTTACTTGAAACATTCCATTAGGCCAACCATAGTCACATATAAAAAAGACTACAGGATCCCTTTAAGAAAAATCCGGTTACTTTTTAAAATCTATTAATTAGTTCTGTCCTGGAGTTAGAGCGAGAGACATTGTCGTCTTGAGTTGTCTGTTCCTTAATTGGAGGAGAACACATTATTTCCACACAGCTATTCTCTACATTGTCTATATTTTGGAGCTTACAAATGTACTTACTTACCATGTTTATTGCTGAGAAAGGACATTTTATAATTGTTTATAAGGATAAACTATTCCAGCCTAAAGTAATGTGCATAATTTGTAAACACCTGAACCAAACAGAAAGGGAAATTCTGTTCTGTTAGGGATTGAAAATGAAGTGGCATACAATACGGAAAGAAATATTGTAATGAAAAGTACAGAATATATTGTTCTCTAAATCCAAATGCTTAGATTGCATGCAATATGCATAGTAATTGGCATATTTATGTTAAAATCCTTGTACTCAACAAATGCGGTTGCTAAGTGCACAGAATTTGTATCATTGCAGTAAGTCAGACACATGGGCAGGATAGTCATTATTAGTTATTCTTTTTTGTTATTCAAAGTTTTTGTACCTATATAAACCAATTGGAATTAAAACAATTTCTGAAGGATGGAACAAAATTGGGATCGTTAGCCATAGCAACCAATGGGATTCCCTGAATTTTTTTCGATCAGCATATATGAATCCTGGCTGGCTGCTTTGGACCTGGAACATGTTACACGGTACAACCTAAATATGGGCGTAACCTATAACATGCTCTAAAATGTGAACTCATCCTTTAAATTAGACTACAAACCTGAAGCATAAAAATGTGCAGAACTGAGCCAAAATGGAAAAAAAATGTTCATAGAAGGGAGAAGGCGGCCTGGGAACCAGGGTTGCCAACCATCAGTGAATTTATGGACAGTTTGTAAAAATCTGTGATTTTTACAATTGTCTATATATACAGTATCAGGGAGCTAATAATTTGTCATGCTGTGCTGACTTTTTAGGGAAAATCAGACAAATTACTTGTTGGGTATTGTCAGTGTTTCCATATTGTGTTTGTACTGTTTAAATACCGATTGTCTTAGTTTTTAACAGGAGTTCTGTCCTTTTTTTTTAGGTTGTCAGTAAAAATGTGTTCTGTCAGTAAATTTCCCATGTTTTGTCAATAAAAAATGCTGCAGGAGGTTGGCAAAACTGCTGGAAGTTAAAAGTTTACCTCCAGCTATCACTTTTTCAGCAGTAATGGCAAACTTTGCTTTTTAATTGTTTATTTGGTTTTTTTTTTCCCTTTTCTAAAAATATTTAAACCATATGAATAAATGATGGCCATTGTAAGCACCCCCGTCAGTGTTTTATGGTTCATTCCATCCCGGTAGATGTCACTGGTGCTGTGTTTTTGGACAGCTTAGTCTGCAAGTAAGTGTGGAGAACATATAAATAAAAAGCATGCAAAATAAAGCATGCATTCATACATGTAATACTATATTTACAGGCATTCACCACATACAGATACCAGAGTACAATATGTTTGTGAACCTTTGAATAAACGGTTAGATTATATTATATCTCATGACTGGGCCTGCACAGCTGTTGTAGTAGTTGTAGTCTCTTCTCTAATTCATCCCAAAGGCGTTCTATTGGGTTGAGGTCAAGACAATCAAGTTCCTGTGCAGGCCAGTCAAGTTCCTCCTCCTCAAACTCGTTCATCCATGTCTTTATGGACCTTGCTTTGTGCACTGGTCCAAATCATTTGGTGGAGGGGGGATTATGGTGTGGGAATGTTTTTCAGGGGTTGGGCTTGGCCCCTTTGTTTCAGTGAAGGGAATTCTTAAGGCATCAGCATACCAAGACAGTTTGGACAATTTCATGCTCCTTAGGGCCCTTTCACAAGGGCTTACCAATTAGGTCCACCTGTCAGTTGTTCAGGCAGACCTGATCTGATGCTCCGTGCACCTCTATGGAACAGTGGATGTTAGCAGGGACATCTCTGTTGACACCTGCTGCTATCGGATCTGATCCTGTCCGTGAAATCCAGATGGATGGAAACCCTATATTCCATCCGTCTGGAGGATCGGATAGGATCGGATTCATCCAATCTCCCATAGAGGAGAGCGGGTTCTGACAGGTCCGTCTCTGCACACAGAGCAGAGACGAACCTGTCATCCGTCAGCGGGGATCGGGGATCTGAGCAAAACAGACTCAGTTTGAGGATGGCCCATTCCCGTTCCAATATGACTGTACACCAGTGCACAATGCAAGGTCCATAAAGACATAAATGAGTGAGTTTGGAGTGGAGGAACTTGACTGACCTGCACAGAGTCCTGACCTCAATCTGCTAGAACACCTTTGAATGAATTAGAGCGCAGACTGCGAGCCAGACTCTCTCTCCAACATCAGTGCCTGACCTCACATATGCGCTTCTGGAAGAATGGTCAAACATTCCCATAGACACACTCCTAAACCTTGTGGACAGCCTTCCCAGAAGAGTTGAATCTGTTAAGGCTGGGACAACTCAATACTGAACCCTACGGACCAAGACTGAGATGCCATTAAAGTTCATATGTGTGTAAAGGCAGGTGTCTCAATACTTTTGACAATATAGTGTAAGTTATATGTACAGCAGGGGATCTTGCTGTTGGAGTATCCAAGACACAGAAGAAGCCAGGAACAACCGGTGTGTCAGCAGTGTTTGCTCCATTTTTTTATCCCCACAGATTGATTAAAAGCCTTACCATCTTTGGGCCCCAAAAAATGAAGACTTTGCATTAGGACAGCTATATGAAAAAAACAGGTGTTTTCCAACCAAGCTTTAGCCCAACCGTATACTGTACATAAAATCAGCTAAAAATATTTGCTTACATTTTTAAGAATTTATCAGTTTTGCACATACACACTCTTCTGTTTATTGATCAATAAATCTTAATAACTTTGAAGGGAAGAAAAGAAAAACAAATGGAGACAGTGAACCAAACAAAATATTAATTTTCAGTGGAAATAAATGGCCCTGCATCAAGTCTTGTGGAACACCTATTTCACAAAGCAGTCAGAGCGTAGGAAAAGAAAACACAGAAAACACAATACATTAGTATAATTGGAAAGCACATAAAAACTACACATTCAGCTTAACAGTTTAACTAATTTTTAAATGTAACAAAAACGGCAGGGGAGTAGTAGCATGCAGGTACACATAAATGCAACCAGGTGATAAGTTTAAATATTCCTGATAATTAAATCAGAATTTACAATTAATATTTCACTTAGGTCCCAGAAACTGCCACATGCTCAACATGGTATAAAAGGAGATGAAAGACAGAAGATTATCTCTCTTATCTTCAAGCTTTCAATATTTAGAATGTCTCAATCCTCTTTTTTTATTTGATACAATTTTGGACTGCAACTGAGGCACAGACTAAATAATATTTACTAAAAATAACTGGCAAAATAATGTTTGCCCAATTTTTCACTCTGTTGAAATATTATATTACAGGTTAGACTGTTTAAAATGGTGTTAACTACTTGAGCCCCCAGGCTTTTTTTTTCCCGTTTAAGTCCCAAAACGTTTTTTTTTTTTTTTCAGTGATGTCTCAGCTCTATAATGTATACCTTTTAGCATTTGTAATCTGCTTTAAAGTATTATACATCTCTTTTTTCAGGACAGATATGGCTTTATTTGGTAGCAAATTTGGATACATATATTTTTATTTCCTTGGTTTTTATTGAGAATAAATAGTAAAAAAATTAAAATTTTCCTGTAATTTTTCCCAACCAACTTTTACATAATTTGCGCACCCACATATATTTACCCAGCTGTATATATTCAAGAAAGTCTACTGTCTGAAAAAATATAACAATAGTGTGATTTTTATCTAACCGAGGAATGGTAAGGCTTAAAGTAAACAAGTGTTTTTCTTTAGAAGAGCTATACAGTATTCCCCTTTCAACACTTCATTGCGACTCACACAGGAAAAAAAAAATAGTTCGTGTAAATTGGTAGCATAATATTAAGATAAGAATAAGTTGGGTTGGTGACTGCACAGATTAACACATTGGTGACTTTTTCACTGGTTTTCAATTGCAAAAAATCTAATTTAAATTGTGTCCACTTACGCAAGCATTTTACACTTGGACCTGTGGATTTATCTGGGGAGGGAATTTTTCTGGCTTATTGTTTTATATATATATATATATATATATATATATATATATATATATATATTTATGGCATTTATGTAACTTTAATTTTATTTTACATCAGACCCTCATACAGCTATATAGCAGCAGATCACTGCAATCGGCCAGCAATAGATTAATAGAGCAGACAGCTCTGCCTAAACCTTTAGGCTCAAAGGAAGTGCCATGACATCACTTGTGACTTCACTGCACACCCAGTGTAAGCATTCTGTTTACACTGAGCTGCTACAAATGCTCCTATGGTGCACGCCGACGGAATCATTCCGTGCCGGTGGAGCGCAGGAGCCGGTCAAGCGCATGCGCGGTAGGGGCCGCGACCGGCCCCTCTGCACCAGGAAATCTGTAAGGCAACCAGCTGAAGAACATCAATTATTAGGCAACTACACAGGGCTGTTACTCGCTAATCCCATTACTCAGGTAATATAAACTTCAACTTCCTGGCCATGAGCTGCATTGCTCATCTGCCAGGAATACGATGATCCCCCTACCCTATGATTTTGGCTTCACTAAACATTTATAAAGTAATGACTCCTCGGATTATATTTACCGCACTATACAATACAATGGGATTAGAAATTCAAACAATGCTCCTTTCCATCTAATGGGTTAATAACATACAAATTGATGGATATATTAATAAACCTCATGCATCCCAGCCTTATAGAGCTGTCCACCCCACAACATTGTTGGGAAATGCCAACTCTGGCTTGTTATGCAATATTGCCCTTACATATCAATATTTACACGTGAGCACAATATAAACCCTGTCGCGGTAACTTCAACACAGATATCTATTTGCCCCAATGTCTTTGGAAAAAAAAAAAAATTTGAAAAAACTTTTTTGAATTTTTCTCTATTCAATATAATAGACAACTACAGGGTATATACATCTATTTTTATCAATTTGATCTTCTACTGATATGGAGTTTCTGATCTCCCCTCCTCAATCTTCATTCAGCAGGATTGCCAATCTTTGGGTTTCAGCTGTTCCTAACCAGCCTTTGGCTGGACAGCACACACTACTGGGATCATCACTAACAAAAGAACCCTTGACACTTCTGAACAGCATTCCTTGGTCATTGGTTTGAGCACTCTGATTACCTGTTTTTAACCCTATGCTGGCAGGCGCACAATTCTAAATCAACACAGCAGAATATGTAAGTGTTTTTTGTCTTGAAATTCTGTTTTTTAGGACATTGTCTTTTTACAAACTCTCTGATAAGATTATACTATGTCTGTAACATTACAAAATTACTTATTTGTACAATTAACTATCCACAGACCACTACCCAAGGTCACCCCTGAAGAAGGAGTAATAATTGTCATTCCAAAATGCGTTGGGTCTACACCCTGGGGTCTTGTGGTCAATATCTGCCTGCTGATTCGATGTATTGTATACAGCTTGCCATATTTTAACTTTATGTATTTTTTTCAATAAATTGTATTTTCATTAAATTTTGTGTTGTCTACACCAAGTACATTTTTTTGAATTAGTGCCTTAAAAGTCCCAGAACTAGGGGAATTCTCTTTTTGCAATATATACCCGGGATGTGGAACTTTTAGGAGCTGTCCAACACGAGCACAGTTTGTCCTATGGTGCACTGAATAGCACTAGAAGTCCAGAAGTCCACAGAAGATCAGAAGTCCAGAAGCTGATCATTTCTTGAACCCTGGTTGGGACCTGCAAGAGCTGCTGATTCCCAATTCCCTTTTAAAATAGGACTGGGAGAAGTGGCTTTTATCTCAGTGCTATTAAAAAAAATATATATATTGCATGCTAGATTTTAGATCGTCTTGACTTTTGCAATTCAAACTGATTCAAACAGAGCCTTTTAAATTTACAAAACAATAGGGGGGGGGGGGGTTATAAAAAGGGTCTGAGACAAACTTGGTTTTAAACTTTTTCTCAGTCAGCTTTTAAATTTTCATTTTCTAAGTTTTGTAGAAAAAATGGAATGGACAACAGGAGCAGTAGAGATATAACTTGTCCCAGATAATTTTTAATAATTCCCACAAATGTATTTAAAGCCCCAGGGGTTGATTTACTTAAACTGGAGAGTGCAAAATCTGGTGCAGCTGTGCATAGTAACCAATCAGCTTCTAACTTCAGCTTGTTCAATTAGGCCCCTTTCACATGGGCACCTCTGGTTAACATAATCCGCTTGCTCATCAGGGGATAACTCCACTGATCCCTGCTGAGCAGGCGGATGACAGGTCCGTGTCTGCTCCACTTTGCAGAGTGGACACGGACACAGTCCTGCTCACCTATATAGGGAAATCGAATGGAAATGGACCGCCTGTCCATTTTCATCCAAACCAATGCGCCGGACGGATGGAAAATAGGAAAACAATCCATCTGTTTTTGGTGGACAGGATCGGATCGGATGGTGGCGGGTGTCAGTGTGTCTGCCGCTCCATAGGGGACAATGCAGTGTCCAATCAGGTCTGCCTGAAAAACTGACAGGCGGACCTGATCAGACAGCTCATGTGAAAGGACCCTTAACCACTTCCAGCCCAGGCAAATTCTGGCACTTCTCTCTCTCTGTAAAAATTATCAGAGACCCTAGGGGATAAAATGGCGGTTTTTGCAATTTGTTATGTCACACAGTATTTGCGCAGCAATTTTCTGGGGAAAAAAACACTTTCATGAATTTAAAAAAAAACACTAAAATTAGTAAAATTGGTTAGTATAGTGTGAAAGATAATGTTACGTCAAGTAAATAGATAGCTAACATGTCATGCTTTTAAATTGCGCACACTCATAAAAAAGGCGCCAACTTTGGTACTTAAAAATACCCATAAGCTACGCTTTAAACATTTTCACAGGTTACCAGTTTAGAGTTACACAGAAAGTCTTGTACTACAATTATTACTCTTGCTCTAACGTTCATGGTGATGCCTCACAAGTGTGATATATTTGGGTACAGCGTCGCAAGACTGCACAATTGCCAGTTAAAGTAACACAGTGCCGCAAGAAATGGCCTGGACATGAAGGGGGCGTAAACCTTCCAGAGGTGAACTGGTTAATTATTTACTAAAGATAGAAAAAGTGAATTAACTCAAAGAAACAAAAACTTTAAAATAAAGATACTATGGAGAAAATATTATATTAATGTAATGTACCCTAATAAATTAAAGTACATAAACCATAGACATCAGGTTCACATTACAGTTTGTCTCTTAAACGCTCATCTTCTTGCAGCAGCCAGTTTGTAAAAAATGTTGGTGCAACTTACATACGTGTAATGTACAGCAGTAATGGTCATCTCCATCTAGTGGCCGACACACACAACACTTTAGTGTTATCACACTAGAGCAGGGTTCTCCAAACTTTCTAAACACAGTTTCAGTTTACTGTCCTTCAGACTTTAGGGAGGCCGGAATGTGGCCATCAAAAGTAAAAAATGTTGCAGCTTCAGTTTAAGAAAACAATGCCCCACCTTTGGTGTCATTGGTAGGAATTTTCTCCCATCATTGGTGTTCTTGGACTCTATTGCTGGTGTCAGTTGGAGGAACTGTGCCCTATTGTTGGCGCCAATGGGAAGAATTGTGCCCCATCGTTGGTATTTTTGGTGGGAATTGTGCCCTATTGCTGGTGTTACTGGGAGGAATTGTGCCCCATCATTGGTGTTCTTGGGCCCTATTGTTAGTGTCAGTTGTAGCAACTGTGCCCCATCAGTGATGTCATTGGTAGGAATTGAGCCCCATCATTGGTATCATTGGGCTCCATTGTTGGTGTCAATGGAAGGAATTTGTGCCTCATCGTTGCTCTCATTGGTGGGAATTGTGCCCTATTGCTGGTGTTACTGGGAGGAATTGTGCCCCATCATTGGTGTTCTTGGGCCCCATTGTTAGTGTCAGTTGGAGAAACTGTGCCCCATCAGTGATGTCATTGGTAAGAATTGAGCCCCATCGTTGGTATCATTGGGCTCCAATGTTGGTGTCAATGGAAGGAATTTGTGCCCCATCGTTGGGGTCATTGGTAGGAATTGTGCTCCATTATTGGTGTAATTGGACCCCATGGTTGGTGTCAGTGGAAGGAAATGTGTCTCATCATTGATGTCATTGGTAGGAGTTGTGCCCTATTGCTGGTGTCACTGGGAGGAATTGTGCCCCATAATTGGTGGCATTTGGAGTAATTGTGCCCCCTTATTGGGTCCCATCATTCGTGTCATTGGTAGGAGATGTGCACCTTTGCTGGTGCCAGTGAAGTTAATAGTGCCCCAAGGGCCAGATAAAAGCACGTTTGGAGAGCACTGCACTAGAGCTTGTGCGCAAGAAACCTCCAGAAACCTGGGAGGGTGGGCCCCAACATTTTAATTGCATAGGGGCCTCCACAGAGTTTAATCCAATCCTTGTGCAGGGTGACTGGTGTTGTATCTGTCTTCCTGTATTTATCTGTAAGCAGCCAGTTTAGTCCCAGTCATAACACTGGGTTTGAAAATGTATTTGGTTTGCACAAAGTGGATTTATCCTTTGTTATTTTTGAGAAATATATTTGAATGAAAACCTTTTTTGCTTAGAGTTCAGCTTTAAAGTATAACTTTTTTTGTTTTAGTTAGAGTAGAGAGGAATTTTATTGCTGTCTGTGCCCTCATTATGGAGATTCACTCTTTTTGGTAACTATTATCAACAAAAGTAAAAGTGAAATAAAATAAAATAAAATATCTTGGGTTGTCACCAGAGCTAGAATAGAGGGGAAACTTTCTATTTCTAGTGACTCTGGTGACAAACAGGGATTTATTCACTTTGAAGGGATTTCCTCTCACTTCCTGTTTTGGCTCTGTTTTGTGTTTCCCAAAGAAACACAGAAGGCAAAAAAGGAAACTGACATGGGATTTAACTGTCCCTTCCTCTATCCAACATGAACAAATAGCCTTTGCTTCTACTTGAAGCCATGCAGCTCATTACATGCTATTATTATTCGGAGCTGAGGAGTGCTCGGCTGGTATGCAGTATGTGTACACATTTTTAAGAGGCTGGGCCTGCTATAAAACTTAGTGTTAATTACAAGGGGTTAACTCACCACTAAAAATGGTACTTACTATTTCAGATTGATTCCTCCAATCCGCCTCTGTAAAGGTCAGATGATGCTGACTTTTGCTGCCCTGCCCCAGGCACAGTCAAACTAATTTCCCATTGAGTCATCCTTTCTGTGTATATCCTTCTGCAACTGTCACCAGAGTCATGATATATATTATCTCCAGTACTGGCCATGTTGGTCACAGGTCCTCCTAATGAATTGTATCTTTCATATTTACTTTTCTTTCCAATCCACATCAATGTTCATAAAACACAGAATCGTTTTTCCAATAAAATGTCAAATGAAACAAATAGCACAAATGCCAGCTAGGTAAACATGGACTAATTAGCAAGGCACTGCACAGATTAATGATGTTGTGCAGAATGCAACATTCCAGCAATCAGTCGCAAAATAAAAATTCCTGATTTGCCAGTGAAATCTAATTGGGTGCCATGATTTACAGTAAGCCACCTGTAGCACTCTCCTAGGTCAGGTGCTAGAGGTGAGGCAAATTTCATTTTTGGCTCTGCTGTTAGAAGTGGAGATACAATTGTGTTTAGTTTTACTCTGAGTCCTGCAGCTGCAGGCTTGCCTGTCTCTCCAGAATCTTCTGGAAACATAGTGAGTTGGAGAGGGCAGAGTCGGAGCTGGCCGAATATACAGCTTCAGCCAATCCATGGTTGAGAAGAATGGCCAGCAGGGGGCTCACTGATGTATATAAAGCAGAGAGCAGAGAATAACAGGGTCCTTTTGCCTGGTGAGAGTGCCTGGAAATTCTGTTAAACCTTCGAAGCTTTAAGAAGTCCTGGATGATTCTTGCTCAATGAGAAACCAAAGGATCACACCAAAAATCACAGGAACATTAAAGGCAACATCCATAGGGGACCTTCCTGTGAGAATTCATGGCAGAGTTAAGCTGAAGTTGAGAAGAGGTCTTCAGACAACTTGGGTCACAGTGAGTTGGCATTGGAGAATTCTGAGGAATTCTGAGGAAAGAGATTGTTGCCTGTACACCCTTTCTTGTTAGAGGGATCATTCCAGACTTGCTGCCAGGGTTGTGCCTTAGAGAACAGAAAGCCCCTGTACTAAAACCATGTGCTACCTTTTTGTGGAGGAAAACTCTGCTTTATGCTGCATAGCTGCTTTAAGATAGTGTCCTCATTCAAGTTGTTTATTTCTGGGCATCCCAATGCTTTTTCCAATGCCCATCCTAGTTCTAAAAAACTCTAAACACACCAAAACAGACACTATCTGCCTGATTACTGTCTGAGGACTGAGTATGGATGCATCTGGCTTAACCACTTTACCACCGGAGGATTTTGCTGTCTTACGTCCAGGCCACTTTTTGCGATTCGGCACTGTGCGAATTTAACTGACAATTGCGCGGTCATGCAACGCCGTACCCAAACGAAATTTACGTCCTTTTTTTCCCCACAAACAGAGATTTCTTTTGGTGGTATTTGATCACCTGTGCGATTTTTACTTTTTGTGCTATAAACAAAAAAAAGAGCGAAAATTGTGAAAAAATAACAATATTTATCACATTTTTTTTATATGAAATTCCCCCCCAAAAAAATTGAAAAATCAAATGTTTTATCATTTTTGGCCAATTTGTTTTCTGCTACATATTTTTGGTAAAAAAAATCGCAATAAGCGTATTTTGATTGGTTTTCGCAAAAGTTATTGCGTTTACTAACTAAGGGAAAGATTTCTGTAATTTTTGGTGTTTTTTTTTTTTAACGAGTAATGGCGGCGATCTGCGTTTTTTTTTTGCGGGACTGCGACATTGCGGCAGACAGATCAGACCCTTTACTGACATGTTTGATACTTTTGGGGGTACCAGTGACATTATTACAGTAATCAGTGCTATAAATATGCACTGTTACTGTAAAAATTACACTGGCAGGGAAGGGGTTAATTTTATTGGAGAGGGAGGGGTTAATGTATGCCTGGTGCTTACTGACATGTGTGGGGGGAGGTGACTGAGTGACACAGGGACAGAACGCAGGTTCAGCTATGCTGAACCCTGCAATCTGACCCTGCATGTCACTTAGGAGATCCGCCCGCCTTGTTTACACAAGCGGCGGATCTCCACACTCGATTCCCCGACGATCGGGGAAGAGCGGCGGTGATCACCACCGCCCGACTCCCGCTGTGACTGAAAACACCGGGAGCGAGCCTCCAGCGGCGCGCGCACGCTGCCCACAAGCGGAGGAGACCACCGACGTAGGTCTATGTCGCTGGTCGATAACGAGCCACATTGCCGCAGTAGCAGCAATGTGAGCGGGGGTTAAAGTGGTTAAAATATCTTATGCCTGGCTGCTTGCTCCACTAAGGAATCAGAACCTGGGATCAAATCGACCAAGTCAGAGGTCCGCCACACATAAATAGGTCAAAATTTGACCAGTCCCTGCTGAACCAGCTACATTTTGATCCAGGTATGGGCCAGTTGGTTGTACTAAAGTCGATCTAATGACCAACTTTTGTACAATCACCCTGTCGGATTGTTGCTGCTCGACCAACGCCGCTGGCTATAGCCATCAGTGCTGATCAGTGTATTCTGACAGTGGGGGAATCTCCCTGCAGTCAGAATACTAAGGCACAGCGGGAAAATTCCCCCATCCACCTCAAATGTGTGGAAGGGGAAATCCAGTCAGTTTTTTTTTCAAACAGCTACTCTATGAGCAGTTCTCTATTGTCAGTGGATACATTTAAGGGTGTATTTATCAATGTTTTCACCCAAGATCCACACATTTTCTAACCTAATCTTATGAGAAATTTGTAAATCATGGGTCATTTTGGGGTGAACATATTGATACCTATACCCCTTATTGTAAATCTAGTCACTAGAATTTCAAGTAATTTCTCTAACCACTTGAGTACCAGCCTGTAATACCCTAGGACAGTGATGGCAAACCTTGGCACCCCAGATGTTATCGAACTACATTTCCCATGATGCTTATGTACTCTGCGGTGTAGCTGAGCATCATGAGAAATGTAGTCCCAAAACATCTGGGGTGCCAAGGTTTGCCATCACTGCCCTAGGCCATTTTTCAGTTTTGTGTGAAAGATAATTACTCAGTCATGCAACACTGTATGCAAATGAATTTATACAATTTTTTGAGACCGATAGAGCTTTCATTTGGTGCTATTTAACAACTGCTGGATGTTTGCTGTGAAAGGAAAAATTACCAATATTTAATAAAAATATTTCACTATTTTCTGTTATAAAACTTAGGACATCATGAAAACCCCCAAAATGACCCTTTCTTGGAAAGCTGCCCCCCTCCAAGGAGATCTCACTTGTTGCCACAATTTTTTTTGCAAATTAAAAATAAAACTGACAAAATGTTTAATATGAAACGTTGAATTTTAAAATAATAACTGCTAATCCTGCAATGGAAATCCATGTTCAGGCATTTACTCCTACAGGATGACAATGCTCTGTCCGAGTCTTCCAATTGTGCACCTGCATCATCAGGTTGTCAAACAAGTCTTTTGAAGGAGACTACAATTGGCCATTTGAACACACACTAAGTAGACATGGTTCACTTTTGTCACAATCAAGCAACCTGATGAGGAATGTTGTGCAGCCATCACTATACGCTATAAACTATACTATACGCTATACACTATACACAACAAATAATTAAAAAAAACACAAAACAGCAACTGTTTATGATACACAATGCTTGAGCATGGGGTAGGTCCATGTGAAAACAACAAGAGAAGGGCGCACGACCTTGTGCATTACCACTTAAAAGTTTATTAAAATCAAAGAAGGGTAGCGTACAATATACTCACAAACGTAGCATATGAACAAGCATATAGGAAATGGGCACCGCTCGCTTCCAGGACACTTCTCTACTGCTGGATAGCGTGATGGTGTCCTCAAAACCTGATGTGGCTTACGTGTTTCGAGGGAGGATCCTCTTCCTCAGAGCCAAAAGAGTGGCGATTTTGGCTCCTATATGCTTGTTCATATGCTATGTTTGTGAGTATATTGTACGCTATCCTTCTTTCATTTTAATAAACTTTTAAGTGGTAATGCACAAGGTCGTGTGCCCTTCTCTTGTTGTTTTCTTGTAGTGCCTTTTGGATACCCTTGGTCCTGAGGGGGGGCAGCAAGACCGCTCCATTTGTGTCATAAAACCGCCTAGAAGATTCGCTTTCCCGTATACCACTCAAGTGCAGGAGAGATATTGTTGTAGGACCATGTGACCCTGGGATTTGGTTCAAATCCCGGGACAGTCTTGTGGAAATCAAAATAAATGGACAGTATACTAGTGATGAATCATCAATGGGTCTAAAATAATAAATGTCAGGAAAAAAAGAAATGGAAAGGTTTTATTTTAAAAATAAATTACCATGTTGATGAGGAAGGACAGGAGGTTCATGGAAGGCAAAATAAGCAGATGAACCTTCGCCATAAATAGGAATCATAAAATGCTCAGTACATGACATACAAATACATTTGAATATATAATGGTAATATTTTCCATAGAAGCTCGAAATATCTTCTATCCACGTATAACTGTGTTGAATGTGACCTTTTTGGAAAATGGACGTTTTATCACGAGGCAAATTCCAGCGTACATGTGCTTCTGTTTCCATCATAAAAATAAGAAATAAAGGTACTAAGGTGAAAAAAAATTACAAACTTGAAAATTAAATTGCAGGATTTGCATTCAGCAAACTTTAAAGGAGACAATTTCTAGGAAGATTAAATTGGAACATATGACTATAAAAGTCAGCGTTGCTGCTACAAAATTAGTTTTCAGAGATGAATTCGCAAAAAAAAAAAAATAAGGTAACAGTTGCAACAGTGATAAGCTAAAGTGACTGAACTCATTAGGACTGTTCGGCTGCCTCTTCACTGAATATTATCACGCTGCGGTCTTTAAAGACATTATTTTCCACTGTCCTCCTGAACATCTGTGGGATTTCTCCTCACTTGTTATGTGCACTGTTAAACATATCCAATATTCAACTATCCACTAGGCATATCATTGTTATATAAACATTCAGCTCCAAATAAGAAGACGTGGAATAAAAAAATAATGGATGAGAGAGTCTTTAGCAGAGCAGAAACACGCAGCCAAGTTTTAAAATGGAATTGGAAGGACAATTAAGATGAGACAATAAAACAGAGATGTAAAATGGACATGCCCGTGAGGGCTGTAATTATTCAGACACATTAAAACACAATGACTTTATACCCATTGCCTCTTTTTAGGAAAGCTAGAAGAATGCATGTACTTAGTGTCATACTTTTAGCATGACTTTTTGCACCTCGTGGCTCACGTAAGGCCTCATTGACATGGGTGGCAAAGAGGGCGTGACAACAGGTTGTTGTTCCCCATTTTTTGTGCAGCTCCCCCCGCCCCCCTTATTCTTACCTGAGCCTAATCTCAATCCAGTAATGTGCACAACAGCAGCAGCCCCCTCTGCTCTCTCCCTCCACCTTGGCGCAGAGACAGCAGTGGGAGTCATTGGCTCCTGCTGTTGTCAAACACAGCCAGTGAAAAGGGAGAGGGGGCAGGGCAGAGTCCTGATCTGTGTGTCAATGAGCGCACATAGTGGGGCTCGGGAGCAAGCATGCACGAGTGCCCCCCATAGCAAGTGGCTTGCTATGGGGGCACTTGGCAGAGAGAGGAGCCAGAAGTACCGGCGGGAGACCTGAAAAGAGAAGTATCGGGGCTGCTCTGTGCAAAACCATTGCACAGAGCAGGTAAGTATAACATGCTTGTTATTTTAACCTCTTTGCGCAGGTGGTATGCATATGTGTGGCCTCTCGGTGGGTGGACCCTGAAGCCAAGCGGCCGCACATATGCGTACCTGAATGTAAACAGAGCTGTACCAAGAGCGTGCACTCTTTCAGTGTTCTGTCAGAATACAGCTACCTATCAGAATCTGCTACCGGAAGCTACGTAGGGACTAGAACAACTTACTGTGCATGCGCCATACATTCCAACATGGCTGCTATACGTTCCAATAGGTTTCCTAATGTGACAGAACACAAAGCAGTGACGGACATCTTCTTACACCCACGCAAGTCTTGGATTTTACATTTATTTCACTGTGACCGAGCGAAATACTCTATTTCACGATATAGTCGGTTTATCGCTGAGCAGTGTGGGGTGTACCAAGATGGCTGTCGCCATCTTCTATCTGCAGGTTTCTCCCTATACTTGCTAGAATACAATAATATTACAAATGTAATACTGTGATTTACTATATAAGGTGAGTTTACTGCTAAAATGAATGTAAAATTCAAGACTAGCGTGGGTGTAAGAAGATGTCCGCCTCTGCTTTGTGTTCTGTCACATTAGGAAGCCTATTGGAATGCATAGCGGCCATGTTAGAACCCATGCCGCATGCACAGTAAGTTTTTCTAGTCCCTACGTCACTTCCGGTAGCAGAATCTGATAGGTAGCGGTATTCTGAAAGAACACCGGCACAGTTACTGGTGGCGAATAGAAAGTTCCTGACCTTTACTTGCGATTGGGAGCTTTCCGATTATGTGACTACTGTGGCAGCCAATCATGACGATCACATGATCCAAAACCCCGCCCCGCCTCCCAGCATCAGAAACTTCTTAAAGGGCCAGGAGGCACCATTGTTAAGTGGCTATTAAAAAAACAAAGGTGTAGCATTTAGAATAATTTTAAATAAGACAGAGCTTGCATATAAGGTTCGAGTTGGTGCCAGAACCTACATTTTGTAACTCTGGTATGCACAGTTTCTGACTTTCTGATGGCCAATACACAATACACCTTCACAATACACAGTTTTGTTTTATTTTTAAATGACAATAAATGATATAAAAACGTAATGAATTGATGTTAGAAAGCCACTTTAGATTCATATGATGCCTGGTAGGGCTCTGTTTAGATACAATAGGCTACCGTAAACACAATACTTAATAAAGTAAGAAATCAAATGACACACAAGATGCACATAATGAGTAAAAATTAACTACACTACGATTGTTTTGGATACAATAAACTATTCCACCAAGATATTACACAGTCACAACATTAATTATGGACCAATTTAGATAGTAGAAAAGTACTAATTATTGTAATATTAAAAAAAAAAAATATTCTTAGTTATCCATTCTAATGCCACAACAGAAGTGACAGAAATAAATTGGATTTTTATCTAATTGTACTGCCATGCAAAGATAAAAATAGGAGGTAAACCTGACAACACATTTAAACAATAACCCTTCAGCGTGATCAAAGAGGCTTATGAGAACTGTCTACCTGAATATCCGACTGTCTGCATAAACATTAAGAAGTGTGAAGGATGAAAGGAAGACAATTTAATCTAAGTGATACTCCAAATAGATCCTTCTAGATAATACTTGAGTGGCATAATCAATTCTTTTGGATAAAGCATCAACATCTCAAGAAGGCACTCACTTCCCTTAGAATAGGTAAAGCCTTGTTGAAAAGTTCAGGCATTCCTGACATGAATGTTGAAGCACCAAGTAAGGGTCAAAGTCAAGGCTGAGGACAACAGTTATATGCCAGTGTGTAGTCCTCATGCTTGACTTTGCAGAAGCAATATGGGTGTCTAAGGGCTATTTAAAGAAAAAAAAAAAAAAAGCACATTTTAAGCTGCTCCTATTCCTTTTTCTCTTTTTTGAGGTACATTGACTAAAAAAATCATAGCTTGTAGTAGTAATAAACCCAAAACCAAAATCATAGTATATTGCAGCTTACCAATCATTAGATGTACAAGTTTTCTTTTCTTTGTGTTTTTTTCTTCTGTTTATAACTGGTGATCTGGCCAGTAACACACTTCTTGTATTAGAGTGCCCCGTTCTGGATTGAGGAGCACGGGAGGCACAGCAGTTTTAGAGCCAGTTCACACTATTACGACTTGCCAGGCGACTTGGTCAGCCTGGCAAATCGCGCACCGTCAGGTCCATTGAGTAGTACAGGACCGGTTCTAATAGGAGCGACACAAGTCGCTCCGACTTAGAAAAACGGTCCTGTACTACTTCGGGGTGACCTGGAGGCAACTTGCATAGACATTCATTATATGAAGTCCGTGCAAGTCGTGCCAAAGTCGCGGTGCATGCGACTTCACAGGTCGCCCCCGAAGTCCGAGCGACCTAATGTGAACGGGGGCTTAGCAGATTTAAAAACATTAACACATTGAAGCCAAACTCCAGCTTTATAATCAGTTACAGCAACAGTTGTTTTTATTTTGGGATAAATGTTTTACATGAATAAGTAATAGCTGATCATTTTAAGTACTCCTGCCTTCGCTAAATGGCTTGTCTTATCCATGTAAACTGTTACAGTCTGCTGAAGAACTTGAGCTTTTGGAAAACAGACTTAAAGGCCAAATCACCAGATGAAAATAGAAGAAAGAATGCCTAAAAAGGAAAATGAATGCAGGCATCAAACCTAAGAAATGGTAAGCTGCAATATAATAAATGTTGGCTTTTGGGATTAAAGTGATTGTACAGCTTTAATTTTTTTTTTTCATTAGCATAATAAACAAGTCATATTTACTTGTTCTGTGCAATGGTCCTGCACAGAGCAGCCCGGATCCTCCTCTTCTCAGGTCTCACGCCAGCACACCTGGCCCCTCCCTCATGGGTGCCCCCTGCAGCAAGCAGCTTGCTATGGGCTTGGTATGGGGGCACCCGAGCCGAGCTGCTACTCTGTGTGTCCATTCACACACAGAGCTGCAACTTGGCCCTACCACCTCTGTCTCCTGATTGGCTTACTGGGTGTGGCTACAGCAGCGGGAGCACATCAGGAGGCGGAGGGGCAGGACCAAGTCGCGGCTCATGTGTGAATGGACACACAGAGTAGCAGCTCGGCTTGGGTAACCCCATAGCAAGCTGCCAACCAGGAGTGTGAGTCCCAATCAGAAGTGTGAGTCCCCAGGTAAGGCAATGCTCTCATGGACATCGCTGGATCGAGAGGGGGCTCTGGTAAGTGTGGGGGGGCTGCACACAGAAGTTTTACCTTCATGCGTAGAATGCATGAAGATAAAAGACATTGTGCCTTTACAACCACTTTAATACTGCTTTAAAGCTGAAGTACAACTGTATTAAAAAAATTAATAAATATATAAATAATAATAAAAATAATAATAATATAATGGTTAATGTTGAAAAATAGTATAATGGGAAACGTTGACTAACCTGTGTAAAAAAAAGGCCATCCGCATATCAAAGAATGTCACCAAAGACTCAGATGTTACTTCAAAGAAACTTTAGTTAGCTAGGTGCCACCCACTTCAGAACACATAAATTGTATTAGGGGCCCTAGCCAGCTAGAGCAAACGATTTCATACTTCAGAAAGTAATGTGATTGACTTGCTCTCCAAACATGTATCTACCTACATGTTTGTCTAAATAAATATAATTTTCAATCTGGCTTCAACAGTCAAAATGTTACTGAAACCCATGAGTTTTGGGGTTTCCCCTACATTTACCTACTGTCAGCCCACTCCAGTCTGGTCACGTGACCCAGCTCCCCTGTGTCAGTCAGCCACGGCTGCAGGGGAGAGGAGGGAATGCCGACAATGGCTGAACATTGCAGGCTATGGGTGATGTCACCACTCCAGGATTTTCCCACCAGTGTCGAGAGCAAGGGATCATATGACCATAGTGGACTGAAAATAAGTGCGTAGACAGATACTTTTTTTTTTTTTTTTCTTTACACAGGTTAGTCAGCATAGGTGTTTGGAGGGGGGTAAGGACATAATAAGGCACGTTAGTGTTAGGTAGGAATTTTACTTTAGAAAACTAAAAAAGCAAATAAAAGCAACTCAAAAAAGACTTCAGTGGTACCTAAAACAATCTGCATTTGACTGTCATGAGGAGCAGAAGCCCATTCACAAGCTCAGTCCAGGAAAAGCACAGAAGTGAGTCCATAAGGCAAACTGTCGCTCCATATTGATATAATGACATTTCAAACCAAAAAACCCGGTTGTGATTGGAAACATTGCTATATCAGTACGATGTGACAGTTTGTTTTATAGACTCATTTCTGTGCTTTAATGAACTGAATTAATAAAAAAGCTATTTTAGCATGGCTTTCCTTGTGCCCACCATGTTCTGGCATCTTGTGCTGCTGCCATTTGTACTGAAATGTTGCCTTTTACTTTTGTTTTTGTAAAGACAGATTTGCTTTAAATTATTTTTCACATGCAAATGAAAAATGATTATGCAATCACATTGTGCACAGAGCTGATTTAAGGCATAAATGGGCTCAGGCACAACATCACTCAATTAGGCCTACATCATTTTGAAGGACATTATTATTTTTATTTATTACAGATACTTATATAGAACCGACAATGTATGCAGCACTTTATATATACAGTGGGTACGGAAAGTATTCAGACCCCCTTAAATTTTTCACTCTTTGTTATATTGCAGCCATTTGCTAAAATCATTTAAGTTCATTCTTCTTCCTCATGAATGTACACATAGCACCCCATACTGACAGAAAAACACAGAATTGTTGGCATTGTTGCAGATTTATTAAAAAAGAAAAACTGAAATATCACATGGTCCTAAGTATTCAGACCCTTTGCTGTGACACTCATATATTTAACTCAGGTGCTTTCCATTTCTTCTGATCATCCTTGAGATGGTTCTACACCTTCATTTGAGTCCAGCTGTGTTTGATTATACTGATTGGACTTGATTAGGAAAGCCACACACCTGTCTATATAAGACCTTCCAGATCACAATGCATGTCAGAGCAAATGAGAATCATGAGGTCAAAGGAACTGCCTGAAGAGCTCAGAGACAGAATTGTGGCAAGGCACACATCTGGCCAAGGTTACAAAAAGATTTCTGCTGCACTTAAGGTTCCTAAGAGCACAGTGGCCTCCATAATCCTCAAATGGAAGACGTTTGGGACGACCAGAACCCTTCCTAGAGCTGGCCGTCCAGCCAAACTGAGCTATCGGGGGAGAAGAGCCTTGGTGAGAGAGGTAAAGAAGAACCCAAAGATCACTGTGGCTGAGCTCCAGAGAAGCAGTCAGGAGATGGGAGAAAGTTGTAGAAAGTCAACCATCACTGCAGCCCTCCACCAGTCGTGGCTTTATGGCAGAGTGGCCCGACGGAAGCCTTTCCTCAGTGTAAGACACATGAAAGCCCGCATGGAGTTTGCTAAAAAAACACCTGAAGGACTCCAAGATCGTGAGAAATAAGATTCTCTGGTCTGATGAGACCAAAATAGAACTTTTTGGCCTTAATTCTAAGCGGTATGTGTGGAGAAAACCAGGCACTGCTCATCACCTGTCCAATACAGTCCCAACAGTGAAGCATGGTGGTGGCAGCATCATGCTGTGGGGGTGTTTTTCAGCTGCAGGGACAGGACGACTGGTTGAAATTGAGGGAAAGATGAATGCGGCTAAGTACAGGGATATCCTGGACAAAAACCTTCTCCAGAGTGCTCTGGACCTCAGACTGGGCCGAAGGTTTACCTTCCAACAAGACAATGACCCTAAGCACACAGCTAAAATAACGAAGGAGTGGCTTCACAACAACTCCGTGACTGTACTTGAATGGCCCAGCCAGAGCCCTGACTTAAACCCAATTGAGCATCTCTGGAGAGACCTAAAAATGGCTGTCCACCAACGTTTACCATCCAACCTGACAGAACTGGAGAGGATCTGCAAGGAGGAATGGCAGAGGGTCCCAAAATCCAGGTGTGAAAGACTTGTTGCATCTTTCCCAAAAAGACTCCTGGCTGTATTAGATCAAAAGGGGGCTTCTACTAAATACTGAGCAAAGGGTCTGAATACTTAGGACCATGTGATATTTCAGTTTTTCTTTTTTAATAAATCTGCAACAATGTCAACAATTCTGTGTTTTTCTGTCAGTATGGGGTGCTATGTGTACATTCATGAGGAAGAAGAATGAACTTAAATTATTTTAGCAAATGGCTGCAATATAACAAAGAGTGAAAAATTTAAGGGGGTCTGAATACTTTCCGTACCCACTGTATATATATACATATCACATTCACATCAGTTCCTGTCCTGAAGGAGCTTACAATCTAAGATCCCTAATTCACATTCATATATACACATAGGACCAATTAACCCATCAGCATTTCTTTGGAGTGAAACACATACAGGCGCAGGGATAACATGCAAACTCCAGGCAAGTGGCGCCATGGTTGGGATCTGAACCAGGTGAAAGTGCTAACCACTTACCCACTATGTTTGTTTCCTACAAGAAAATAAAGCTTTTAGTATTTAGATTACCCCTCCTAATAACTGTTGCCTTACTTTCAACATACTGAAATTTTTTTTCAAAGTACTGCAAATCAGGCAACTGTCATGTTTCTATGGTATTAAACGATACACAACCTCTTCTGCAATGTAAGTGGAACTAAACCTAGCTTGTATAAACCACAGCTCTTTATTGCATGCCAAGTCTTTTCTGCAATACTATACACTCACCTGCCTGCTTGCAACCTTCTATTGAATATACAGTGAGCAGCTCAGTGTACATTCAATGCACACACCAGATGTGCAGTAATAACAGACTCCCATGTAGGGGATGATATCTTCCCCCACTGGCCAATCAAGAGGCAGTAAATCTAGCAACTAGAGTTAGTTGGGGAGTTAGATGACAGCAGCTGGCTAGAAGAGTAACAAGAGCATCGCTGGAAGGTGGACGTGAGTATTTTGGGGGGGTTTAGTTCCACTTTAAGGTGGAAGTTAAGCCAAAACTTGTTTTTGTTTGGATTGAATAGGAAAGGATTAGAACGTCTGTAATTTTTTGTTTGTCTTCCCAATGGGGAGAGGTTTTTTTGCAATTCCTGTCCAGAGTCATAACAGGAAGTGCAAAGAAATTTTCTTAAAGTCAGAGGAAATGTCAGTTTTGGCAGGTAAACCTGGTACAAGTGTTTTCCTTTGCTTATTGTGCTACGATGGTTGCCCTAGGGACAGGAGGTGATGGAAATGTCAAAAAGGGAAGTGATTGGCGCTGCCAGGAAAGTAGGTTAATGGGAAATCTGGGTTAGGCTCCTATAGTTCAAGACCAAGTTCAACACATGCAAATGCACATAGAATGTATGTGGGAATGAGAACTATATAAGTAATAGGATATAAAAACACAATGGGTGTGTAATATGTGTGATGTGGAAGTGATGTGGTCACGTAGAGAACGTGACCACATCACTTCCGTCTGAACGATCCTGAGGCTAGGAACGCATATCCGGCGGTTGGGACGCACGCTGATCCCAGGCGAGCACCGCGAACGAGGTAGTTGCGGACCCTATGCCATACGGATGCGCTGCATGTTGATTTTATGTGAGTACATGTCTTTTTTGGAATCTAAATAAAAGTTTTAAAGGCAATCCTGCACTATCGGAGGCTTCTGTTTTTCCCCTTTTTCATATACCCGGGAATTGTACTGGAGCTCTCTCCCTGATGCTTTAACCCCTATGTGTACCGGAGCAAGGAGTGGATACGAGTGGTAATAGGAAGGATAGGACGGAACCAGATTGCCGGTGTATGGGAGCGATCCCTGTTATCGACCCGCTATTTACCCCTGTAGGGGTACGGACATCCGGTAAGCACAGGACCCCAGGAGAGGGGGAGCACCCTATCTTCCAACCACTCACTGCACTCCCGGCTTCATAGGAAAAAAAAAAAGAGCACCTTACTCCATCCTTATATGGACTATAGAACTTTATGATTTCTGTACCAACTCTGATTGCACTATTTTTGGACAATTTTAAAATACACAGAACCTGCTTTTTGAGCCTTTGAATTTATATGGTTCTCACTTTCATAATTTATATAGTTATTTGCACGGCTGCACTTATTTATTTACTAGTGTTTATATTGTCACCAGTGTGGGATGCACATAGTTCACCCACTTATTTATTTTCATTGCTTATGAGTATGCAGTTGCACTTTATTGAATAGATGGTTATGACTATTCGGAATGCACCTTATTTAGTTTGATTAGTGCACTATATTTATTTTTTAGCACCTTTGCACACTAACTCTCTATATCACCATAATTTATTAATACTATCTTTATATGCTTTTATATTTTTATACCTACATTTACATATATTTGCATATTTATGTTGAGTCTCAATAAGCAGGTATTGAACACATTTATTTATTTATTGATTTGGTATCAGCACATAGTGTTAATTTTACACACATATTACACACCCATTGTGTTTTTATATCCTATTACTTATATAGTTCTCATTCCCACATACATTCTATGTGCATTTGCATGTGTTGAACTTGGTCTTGAACTATAGGAGCCTAACCCAGATTTCCCATTAACCTACTTTCCTGGCAGCGCCAATCACTTCCCTTTTTGACATTTACACCTGACGCTCCCCCATTGGGGGTGCATCTTTTGGAGTGGGCAGCAGCCATTAGTGTTTTATTTATAGAAATTTTACGCACTATTTTATAGATAGCTTATCCTAAGCGCGGATCTTTCTTCTTTTCTTCAGGAGGTGATGGAAACAGAAAGAAAATCCAACGGAGGACCTCTTTTGCAAAACTAAGAACAAGGAGTTTTGTCTGGATTGTATCTTGACCCTTACAGCTATCCCTAGATCACATATGGGTTGATTTACTAAAGGCAAATAGACTAGTACCTTGCAAGTACATCTGCACTCATTTTCCCCAGAGCTTAGTGAAGGTGCTGAAGGTTTACTTTGCAAATAATAACCAATCATGTGCAAGGAAAAAAAAATAAATATTTTTTCTGCTTACACATAATTAGATGATGGAAGTTAACAGAGCTTCACCACATTCACTAACCCAGCTAACTAAATTCCAGCATGTTTCAGGGGTATGGAAGGACTCCCTTTATCAGGGGTCATTTTTGTTGGACTGAGAGAGGACCCAGTGTCACAATCAGGGGTCAAGTTCAGAGACCAGTAGCTATAGCAGTAAAGGGGTTCCCACTGATCAGCAGGATAAATTAACAAGTAGGTTACCCTAGTAGATGACACAAGCTTACCCGAGGTTCGGGGTCTAAGCACAAACCAATATTCACCAGAGCTCCTGGTGGTGGAGATGGGTTTTGCTACCTGTTAATACCAGGTCATGTTCTTCAGGATTGCCCCACCAGGAGGTGAGCAAGCCAGGGTCCAGTAGCAGATATAGCAGGTAGGGATCAAGCAGAAGCATAGTCAGTAGACAAGCCAAAGGTCGGCAACAAGTGGTTGTAGGTTGGGATTAACCGGAAGCATAGTCTATGCAAAAAGCCAAAAGTCTGTAAGAGGGGTAGTGGAGATAAGGACAGCTGCAGGCATGCAAAGGAGCAAGATAGCAGCTGGAGAAGGCACACTAATCTGCAAACAGGAAGTGCAGAGAAATGGCTAAAATCAGGAAGTTCGTGGGAGAAACAAAAAGTTCAAGGTTCACCAGAAACAAGAGACAAGGCAAGGAAGTCCAAAGAATCATATAGGGAGCATCTCAGGTGGCTTAACAGGAAGAGCCATTGCCAGATGTAGCAGAGGTTGTGGGTTCGGATCCTTGCCCTGACACCCAGGGAGAAGGTTAAGTAATATGGAGCACACAATCTATTAATGGAGGAGTATGGCTGATCATTCCAGTTGCTTGATTAGCAAGAAAGTCACCTTGCAAATATACTCTGATAGTAATCCCTGTGATCTGTCCCCAATTGAAAGCTAAAATAAACTTGCAACCTTTTTTTTTTGTTCAGAAGTGTTGCTGGGGATCGTCCCTCTTTACCCTAGTAAATGATGATGAAACTTAAAAGCTCCAATCTACAACAGATTCAGCAGGCTAAAAGTAAATAAATTATTGTTCAACCATCTTCTTCCATAACTATGTCAATCTGTGAGATTGTGGCAATCTATAAATTTCTTGCAGTCAAGACATTGCTTATTTATATTCTGATCTAGTGCACTAAGTTCTGTATATGCAGCACTCTTTAGAGCTCCGGTACACAAATAATCTAAAAATATGCAAACTACAGCAGTTCCTTTTCAACAGTTCTCTCATTAAAAGGGGTTAGCGAACAGTGTGATTCAGAGGCAATGACAGTTCCATTCAGTTTGCCTGTCACTGTCTATGAGATTACTGACCTTGCCCAAGCAGCATAACCTTGATTATACCTTAATATGTACAAATCTCTTTTGCTGCAAGTCAATTAGCTCTCAGGATCATAACTCGCGTGCCCCTTTGTGAGATATTATTTTACAGGATAACTTGTCTGGCTTATTACTTTTTTTTCTTTAATGAGTGCAGGTGGAAAAAAATGCAAGGGTTCATTCAGATGTGAAATAATTGCTGACTGAGCCCTGAATTAACATGCATTTTTTCCCCTCTAAGAAACAATTGTAGGGTGACAAACTTAATCTACAGTTTCACACAAAATGACCCCAAGGCTTTTGATAATAAGCCTAATTCATCATAAAGTGTTCACATCCACAAGCTGGAGTTGCTTTATTCCTAATCATCTCCTGACAGATGTAGACATCTAAATTACATTGGTATTATAATACCCCACTTCAATTTCCTTACTCAGCAGTAGATGGGCAATCACATCAATTCCAAATGTGTTGACAGATAATTACCTGCATGTTGTACCGGGAACTAAATGACAATAAGGAAGGTAAGGGAGCAAGTAAGCGCTGAGCTAGAATGATCATTCATGGAATACTTCTAGGTTTAAACCTAGGGTGAAAAAAAAATGCAAAATAAAAACAAAAAAAAATAAAAAATACTGCTGTAAAGTGTAAGCCCACATAGATAAAACATGTGTTTCAAGCCTTAGTGTATGCATATGTACATGTATACGTTATTGATATATTGCTATACATGTAAATAGATCTGATTGATGTAAATATTCTTTTCATTATGAGTTAATGATTTTAAAAACATTGTTTCTATGTTTGAAATAATTCACTATATTTGCTAACTAAAGCATAACTCCAGGATTCGTTTTTTTGGGTGACAGCACAAGTGAAATAAATTAACTCTAATGATGAGTATCCTTTGCCTTAGTGACTAAGGGCAGTAGAGGGCAAATCTGAGTGCAGCTGTATAAAAACTAATTTATTCACACAACAATTGTCAAGTTACAAGACAATGTGGTGATATCAGGCATATACATGTGGAAGAATCATTCAAGGGCAGCTTTCGGGGATGGATCTACCCAGAACGAGGTGAGCTTTCTTGGGAGTGATTGCAGCACCTGTAGCTGTAATGCAAAGGAGAAACCACCACAGGGGCAGCAGATTAAAGCCTCGTACACACGCAACGAATTTCCGCCGACCGGCCGTCTGTCTTTTGTCCAGAGTGGTGTCTGTTGGTTGGAATGTGCTCTAGACTGCACACGAATTTTCCCGCACGACAGAATTCTACTTCAGAAGTGATGTCATGTGTTGGATTGCTTTCTATGTGTTCTTTCATCTCTGAGCATGCCTAGTCTTGCTCATAAGATTTTTCCCCATCGAAATCTGTACTAATGAGACGAAAATAGGACGTGTTTTGACGGTCGACAAAAATTTTATAGCCTGCACACCAGGATTTTTTCGGCCGAAAAGTCAGAGTTGGTTGTCGGAAGCACCATACTAACAATCCAAAAATCGTCAGATCGGTCGTCGGATGAAATTTCCCGGCCGTATTTCTTCTCGTGTGTACGAGGCTTTAGTGTAGCAATAGGTGAATGAAAAGCAAGCTATGTAAATAAGTGAGTACATCAAACTGGGGGCTGGCTGACTTTCATGCACCTCTTAAAATCCTTCAACCTCATTTTGTGTTTTGTTATAGGGATGGAGACGCCGGGCAACACCAGCTTGGGTCTCATCTAAAGTCCCACCTAGTCCAATATGTTTAAAGCAACCAGGGATGGAGACGCCTTGCTTACAGCTTGGTGCCTCATCTAAAGTCCCACCGTGCGATTTTCGTGCGTTTTTGGTGGATGCAGTTTTTGATTTGACCCTAGTGTTTTCCGTATACAGGGATGGAGACCAATAGCATGACCTGCTTGTCTCATATAAAGTCCCAAAGGAAATAAGGGATTTCAAAGGCAGTGTGCTTTACAGGCCATGCCCCATATATAAAATCCCTTCCTATCCATATACTGCATCCACCAAGGGGATGGAGGTGTAATGCTTTTCAGCTGGTCTTCTCCAGTTTGCACCATGGTTATATTTTAACCTAATTATTTGAACTTTTTGAGACAATAGCCAGTCGTGCATGGGGATGGGTTGGGGGAGGTTGGGCTGTCTCCCTCTCACCTGTTCCCCATCCACCCATTAGCGGCCATGTGCCTCCAGTGTGAGGACACTAAATTAAGAGTGTAGGACTGCAGATTTAAACAGGGTGCCGTGACGTGGCTCTGCAGCTTTCACATGCGTTTGCAAATGTGTGTCAACTAAACCCCTGTTCTTTGTACCAAGAGACAGGTCTTATTTGGTTGGTGACAGACTGGAAGGTGAGTACATCAAACTGGGGGCTGGCTGACTTTCATGCACCTCTTAAAATCCTTCAACCTCATTTTGTGTTTTGTTATAGGGATGGAGACGCCGGGCAACACCAGCTTGGGTCTCATCTAAAGTCCCACCTAGTCCAATATGTTTAAAGCAACCAGGGATGGAGACGCCTTGCTTACAGCTTGGTGCCTCATCTAAAGTCCCACCGTGCGATTTTCGTGCGTTTTTGGTGGATGCAGTTTTTGATTTGACCCTAGTGTTTTCCGTATACAGGGATGGAGACCAATAGCATGACCTGCTTGTCTCATATAAAGTCCCAAAGGAAATAAGGGATTTCAAAGGCAGTGTGCTTTACAGGCCATGCCCCATATATAAAATCCCTTCCTATCCATATACTGCATCCACCAAGGGGATGGAGGTGTAATGCTTTTCAGCTGGTCTTCTCCAGTTTGCACCATGGTTATATTTTAACCTAATTATTTGAACTTTTTGAGACAATAGCCAGTCGTGCATGGGGATGGGTTGGGGGAGGTTGGGCTGTCTCCCTCTCACCTGTTCCCCATCCACCCATTAGCGGCCATGTGCCTCCAGTGTGAGGACACTAAATTAAGAGTGTAGGACTGCAGATTTAAACAGGGTGCCGTGACGTGGCTCTGCAGCTTTCACATGCGTTTGCAAATGTGTGTCAACTAAACCCCTGTTCTTTGTACCAAGAGACAGGTCTTATTTGGTTGGTGACAGACTGGAAGGTGAGTACATCAAACTGGGGGCTGGCTGACTTTCATGCACCTCTTAAAATCCTTCAACCTCATTTTGTGTTTTGTTATAGGGATGGAGACGCCGGGCAACACCAGCTTGGGTCTCATCTAAAGTCCCACCTAGTCCAATATGTTTAAAGCAACCAGGGATGGAGACGCCTTGCTTACAGCTTGGTGCCTCATCTAAAGTCCCACCGTGCGATTTTCGTGCGTTTTTGGTGGATGCAGTTTTTGATTTGACCCTAGTGTTTTCCGTATACAGGGATGGAGACCAATAGCATGACCTGCTTGTCTCATATAAAGTCCCAAAGGAAATAAGGGATTTCAAAGGCAGTGTGCTTTACAGGCCATGCCCCATATATAAAATCCCTTCCTATCCATATACTGCATCCACCAAGGGGATGGAGGTGTAATGCTTTTCAGCTGGTCTTCTCCAGTTTGCACCATGGTTATATTTTAACCTAATTATTTGAACTTTTTGAGACAATAGCCAGTCGTGCATGGGGATGGGTTGGGGGAGGTTGGGCTGTCTCCCTCTCACCTGTTCCCCATCCACCCATTAGCGGCCATGTGCCTCCAGTGTGAGGACACTAAATTAAGAGTGTAGGACTGCAGATTTAAACAGGGTGCCGTGACGTGGCTCTGCAGCTTTCACATGCGTTTGCAAATGTGTGTCAACTAAACCCCTGTTCTTTGTACCAAGAGACAGGTCTTATTTGGTTGGTGACAGACTGGAAGGTGAGTACATCAAACTGGGGGCTGGCTGACTTTCATGCACCTCTTAAAATCCTTCAACCTCATTTTGTGTTTTGTTATAGGGATGGAGACGCCGGGCAACACCAGCTTGGGTCTCATCTAAAGTCCCACCTAGTCCAATATGTTTAAAGCAACCAGGGATGGAGACGCCTTGCTTACAGCTTGGTGCCTCATCTAAAGTCCCACCGTGCGATTTTCGTGCGTTTTTGGTGGATGCAGTTTTTGATTTGACCCTAGTGTTTTCCGTATACAGGGATGGAGACCAATAGCATGACCTGCTTGTCTCATATAAAGTCCCAAAGGAAATAAGGGATTTCAAAGGCAGTGTGCTTTACAGGCCATGCCCCATATATAAAATCCCTTCCTATCCATATACTGCATCCACCAAGGGGATGGAGGTGTAATGCTTTTCAGCTGGTCTTCTCCAGTTTGCACCATGGTTATATTTTAACCTAATTATTTGAACTTTTTGAGACAATAGCCAGTCGTGCATGGGGATGGGTTGGGGGAGGTTGGGCTGTCTCCCTCTCACCTGTTCCCCATCCACCCATTAGCGGCCATGTGCCTCCAGTGTGAGGACACTAAATTAAGAGTGTAGGACTGCAGATTTAAACAGGGTGCCGTGACGTGGCTCTGCAGCTTTCACATGCGTTTGCAAATGTGTGTCAACTAAACCCCTGTTCTTTGTACCAAGAGACAGGTCTTATTTGGTTGGTGACAGACTGGAAGGTGAGTACATCAAACTGGGGGCTGGCTGACTTTCATGCACCTCTTAAAATCCTTCAACCTCATTTTGTGTTTTGTTATAGGGATGGAGACGCCGGGCAACACCAGCTTGGGTCTCATCTAAAGTCCCACCTAGTCCAATATGTTTAAAGCAACCAGGGATGGAGACGCCTTGCTTACAGCTTGGTGCCTCATCTAAAGTCCCACCGTGCGATTTTCGTGCGTTTTTGGTGGATGCAGTTTTTGATTTGACCCTAGTGTTTTCCGTATACAGGGATGGAGACCAATAGCATGACCTGCTTGTCTCATATAAAGTCCCAAAGGAAATAAGGGATTTCAAAGGCAGTGTGCTTTACAGGCCATGCCCCATATATAAAATCCCTTCCTATCCATATACTGCATCCACCAAGGGGATGGAGGTGTAATGCTTTTCAGCTGGTCTTCTCCAGTTTGCACCATGGTTATATTTTAACCTAATTATTTGAACTTTTTGAGACAATAGCCAGTCGTGCATGGGGATGGGTTGGGGGAGGTTGGGCTGTCTCCCTCTCACCTGTTCCCCATCCACCCATTAGCGGCCATGTGCCTCCAGTGTGAGGACACTAAATTAAGAGTGTAGGACTGCAGATTTAAACAGGGTGCCGTGACGTGGCTCTGCAGCTTTCACATGCGTTTGCAAATGTGTGTCAACTAAACCCCTGTTCTTTGTACCAAGAGACAGGTCTTATTTGGTTGGTGACAGACTGGAAGGTGAGTACATCAAACTGGGGGCTGGCTGACTTTCATGCACCTCTTAAAATCCTTCAACCTCATTTTGTGTTTTGTTATAGGGATGGAGACGCCGGGCAACACCAGCTTGGGTCTCATCTAAAGTCCCACCTAGTCCAATATGTTTAAAGCAACCAGGGATGGAGACGCCTTGCTTACAGCTTGGTGCCTCATCTAAAGTCCCACCGTGCGATTTTCGTGCGTTTTTGGTGGATGCAGTTTTTGATTTGACCCTAGTGTTTTCCGTATACAGGGATGGAGACCAATAGCATGACCTGCTTGTCTCATATAAAGTCCCAAAGGAAATAAGGGATTTCAAAGGCAGTGTGCTTTACAGGCCATGCCCCATATATAAAATCCCTTCCTATCCATATACTGCATCCACCAAGGGGATGGAGGTGTAATGCTTTTCAGCTGGTCTTCTCCAGTTTGCACCATGGTTATATTTTAACCTAATTATTTGAACTTTTTGAGACAATAGCCAGTCGTGCATGGGGATGGGTTGGGGGAGGTTGGGCTGTCTCCCTCTCACCTGTTCCCCATCCACCCATTAGCGGCCATGTGCCTCCAGTGTGAGGACACTAAATTAAGAGTGTAGGACTGCAGATTTAAACAGGGTGCCGTGACGTGGCTCTGCAGCTTTCACATGCGTTTGCAAATGTGTGTCAACTAAACCCCTGTTCTTTGTACCAAGAGACAGGTCTTATTTGGTTGGTGACAGACTGGAAGGTGAGTACATCAAACTGGGGGCTGGCTGACTTTCATGCACCTCTTAAAATCCTTCAACCTCATTTTGTGTTTTGTTATAGGGATGGAGACGCCGGGCAACACCAGCTTGGGTCTCATCTAAAGTCCCACCTAGTCCAATATGTTTAAAGCAACCAGGGATGGAGACGCCTTGCTTACAGCTTGGTGCCTCATCTAAAGTCCCACCGTGCGATTTTCGTGCGTTTTTGGTGGATGCAGTTTTTGATTTGACCCTAGTGTTTTCCGTATACAGGGATGGAGACCAATAGCATGACCTGCTTGTCTCATATAAAGTCCCAAAGGAAATAAGGGATTTCAAAGGCAGTGTGCTTTACAGGCCATGCCCCATATATAAAATCCCTTCCTATCCATATACTGCATCCACCAAGGGGATGGAGGTGTAATGCTTTTCAGCTGGTCTTCTCCAGTTTGCACCATGGTTATATTTTAACCTAATTATTTGAACTTTTTGAGACAATAGCCAGTCGTGCATGGGGATGGGTTGGGGGAGGTTGGGCTGTCTCCCTCTCACCTGTTCCCCATCCACCCATTAGCGGCCATGTGCCTCCAGTGTGAGGACACTAAATTAAGAGTGTAGGACTGCAGATTTAAACAGGGTGCCGTGACGTGGCTCTGCAGCTTTCACATGCGTTTGCAAATGTGTGTCAACTAAACCCCTGTTCTTTGTACCAAGAGACAGGTCTTATTTGGTTGGTGACAGACTGGAAGGTGAGTACATCAAACTGGGGGCTGGCTGACTTTCATGCACCTCTTAAAATCCTTCAACCTCATTTTGTGTTTTGTTATAGGGATGGAGACGCCGGGCAACACCAGCTTGGGTCTCATCTAAAGTCCCACCTAGTCCAATATGTTTAAAGCAACCAGGGATGGAGACGCCTTGCTTACAGCTTGGTGCCTCATCTAAAGTCCCACCGTGCGATTTTCGTGCGTTTTTGGTGGATGCAGTTTTTGATTTGACCCTAGTGTTTTCCGTATACAGGGATGGAGACCAATAGCATGACCTGCTTGTCTCATATAAAGTCCCAAAGGAAATAAGGGATTTCAAAGGCAGTGTGCTTTACAGGCCATGCCCCATATATAAAATCCCTTCCTATCCATATACTGCATCCACCAAGGGGATGGAGGTGTAATGCTTTTCAGCTGGTCTTCTCCAGTTTGCACCATGGTTATATTTTAACCTAATTATTTGAACTTTTTGAGACAATAGCCAGTCGTGCATGGGGATGGGTTGGGGGAGGTTGGGCTGTCTCCCTCTCACCTGTTCCCCATCCACCCATTAGCGGCCATGTGCCTCCAGTGTGAGGACACTAAATTAAGAGTGTAGGACTGCAGATTTAAACAGGGTGCCGTGACGTGGCTCTGCAGCTTTCACATGCGTTTGCAAATGTGTGTCAACTAAACCCCTGTTCTTTGTACCAAGAGACAGGTCTTATTTGGTTGGTGACAGACTGGAAGGTGAGTACATCAAACTGGGGGCTGGCTGACTTTCATGCACCTCTTAAAATCCTTCAACCTCATTTTGTGTTTTGTTATAGGGATGGAGACGCCGGGCAACACCAGCTTGGGTCTCATCTAAAGTCCCACCTAGTCCAATATGTTTAAAGCAACCAGGGATGGAGACGCCTTGCTTACAGCTTGGTGCCTCATCTAAAGTCCCACCGTGCGATTTTCGTGCGTTTTTGGTGGATGCAGTTTTTGATTTGACCCTAGTGTTTTCCGTATACAGGGATGGAGACCAATAGCATGACCTGCTTGTCTCATATAAAGTCCCAAAGGAAATAAGGGATTTCAAAGGCAGTGTGCTTTACAGGCCATGCCCCATATATAAAATCCCTTCCTATCCATATACTGCATCCACCAAGGGGATGGAGGTGTAATGCTTTTCAGCTGGTCTTCTCCAGTTTGCACCATGGTTATATTTTAACCTAATTATTTGAACTTTTTGAGACAATAGCCAGTCGTGCATGGGGATGGGTTGGGGGAGGTTGGGCTGTCTCCCTCTCACCTGTTCCCCATCCACCCATTAGCGGCCATGTGCCTCCAGTGTGAGGACACTAAATTAAGAGTGTAGGACTGCAGATTTAAACAGGGTGCCGTGACGTGGCTCTGCAGCTTTCACATGCGTTTGCAAATGTGTGTCAACTAAACCCCTGTTCTTTGTACCAAGAGACAGGTCTTATTTGGTTGGTGACAGACTGGAAGGTGAGTACATCAAACTGGGGGCTGGCTGACTTTCATGCACCTCTTAAAATCCTTCAACCTCATTTTGTGTTTTGTTATAGGGATGGAGACGCCGGGCAACACCAGCTTGGGTCTCATCTAAAGTCCCACCTAGTCCAATATGTTTAAAGCAACCAGGGATGGAGACGCCTTGCTTACAGCTTGGTGCCTCATCTAAAGTCCCACCGTGCGATTTTCGTGCGTTTTTGGTGGATGCAGTTTTTGATTTGACCCTAGTGTTTTCCGTATACAGGGATGGAGACCAATAGCATGACCTGCTTGTCTCATATAAAGTCCCAAAGGAAATAAGGGATTTCAAAGGCAGTGTGCTTTACAGGCCATGCCCCATATATAAAATCCCTTCCTATCCATATACTGCATCCACCAAGGGGATGGAGGTGTAATGCTTTTCAGCTGGTCTTCTCCAGTTTGCACCATGGTTATATTTTAACCTAATTATTTGAACTTTTTGAGACAATAGCCAGTCGTGCATGGGGATGGGTTGGGGGAGGTTGGGCTGTCTCCCTCTCACCTGTTCCCCATCCACCCATTAGCGGCCATGTGCCTCCAGTGTGAGGACACTAAATTAAGAGTGTAGGACTGCAGATTTAAACAGGGTGCCGTGACGTGGCTCTGCAGCTTTCACATGCGTTTGCAAATGTGTGTCAACTAAACCCCTGTTCTTTGTACCAAGAGACAGGTCTTATTTGGTTGGTGACAGACTGGAAGGTGAGTACATCAAACTGGGGGCTGGCTGACTTTCATGCACCTCTTAAAATCCTTCAACCTCATTTTGTGTTTTGTTATAGGGATGGAGACGCCGGGCAACACCAGCTTGGGTCTCATCTAAAGTCCCACCTAGTCCAATATGTTTAAAGCAACCAGGGATGGAGACGCCTTGCTTACAGCTTGGTGCCTCATCTAAAGTCCCACCGTGCGATTTTCGTGCGTTTTTGGTGGATGCAGTTTTTGATTTGACCCTAGTGTTTTCCGTATACAGGGATGGAGACCAATAGCATGACCTGCTTGTCTCATATAAAGTCCCAAAGGAAATAAGGGATTTCAAAGGCAGTGTGCTTTACAGGCCATGCCCCATATATAAAATCCCTTCCTATCCATATACTGCATCCACCAAGGGGATGGAGGTGTAATGCTTTTCAGCTGGTCTTCTCCAGTTTGCACCATGGTTATATTTTAACCTAATTATTTGAACTTTTTGAGACAATAGCCAGTCGTGCATGGGGATGGGTTGGGGGAGGTTGGGCTGTCTCCCTCTCACCTGTTCCCCATCCACCCATTAGCGGCCATGTGCCTCCAGTGTGAGGACACTAAATTAAGAGTGTAGGACTGCAGATTTAAACAGGGTGCCGTGACGTGGCTCTGCAGCTTTCACATGCGTTTGCAAATGTGTGTCAACTAAACCCCTGTTCTTTGTACCAAGAGACAGGTCTTATTTGGTTGGTGACAGACTGGAAGGTGAGTACATCAAACTGGGGGCTGGCTGACTTTCATGCACCTCTTAAAATCCTTCAACCTCATTTTGTGTTTTGTTATAGGGATGGAGACGCCGGGCAACACCAGCTTGGGTCTCATCTAAAGTCCCACCTAGTCCAATATGTTTAAAGCAACCAGGGATGGAGACGCCTTGCTTACAGCTTGGTGCCTCATCTAAAGTCCCACCGTGCGATTTTCGTGCGTTTTTGGTGGATGCAGTTTTTGATTTGACCCTAGTGTTTTCCGTATACAGGGATGGAGACCAATAGCATGACCTGCTTGTCTCATATAAAGTCCCAAAGGAAATAAGGGATTTCAAAGGCAGTGTGCTTTACAGGCCATGCCCCATATATAAAATCCCTTCCTATCCATATACTGCATCCACCAAGGGGATGGAGGTGTAATGCTTTTCAGCTGGTCTTCTCCAGTTTGCACCATGGTTATATTTTAACCTAATTATTTGAACTTTTTGAGACAATAGCCAGTCGTGCATGGGGATGGGTTGGGGGAGGTTGGGCTGTCTCCCTCTCACCTGTTCCCCATCCACCCATTAGCGGCCATGTGCCTCCAGTGTGAGGACACTAAATTAAGAGTGTAGGACTGCAGATTTAAACAGGGTGCCGTGACGTGGCTCTGCAGCTTTCACATGCGTTTGCAAATGTGTGTCAACTAAACCCCTGTTCTTTGTACCAAGAGACAGGTCTTATTTGGTTGGTGACAGACTGGAAGGTGAGTACATCAAACTGGGGGCTGGCTGACTTTCATGCACCTCTTAAAATCCTTCAACCTCATTTTGTGTTTTGTTATAGGGATGGAGACGCCGGGCAACACCAGCTTGGGTCTCATCTAAAGTCCCACCTAGTCCAATATGTTTAAAGCAACCAGGGATGGAGACGCCTTGCTTACAGCTTGGTGCCTCATCTAAAGTCCCACCGTGCGATTTTCGTGCGTTTTTGGTGGATGCAGTTTTTGATTTGACCCTAGTGTTTTCCGTATACAGGGATGGAGACCAATAGCATGACCTGCTTGTCTCATATAAAGTCCCAAAGGAAATAAGGGATTTCAAAGGCAGTGTGCTTTACAGGCCATGCCCCATATATAAAATCCCTTCCTATCCATATACTGCATCCACCAAGGGGATGGAGGTGTAATGCTTTTCAGCTGGTCTTCTCCAGTTTGCACCATGGTTATATTTTAACCTAATTATTTGAACTTTTTGAGACAATAGCCAGTCGTGCATGGGGATGGGTTGGGGGAGGTTGGGCTGTCTCCCTCTCACCTGTTCCCCATCCACCCATTAGCGGCCATGTGCCTCCAGTGTGAGGACACTAAATTAAGAGTGTAGGACTGCAGATTTAAACAGGGTGCCGTGACGTGGCTCTGCAGCTTTCACATGCGTTTGCAAATGTGTGTCAACTAAACCCCTGTTCTTTGTACCAAGAGACAGGTCTTATTTGGTTGGTGACAGACTGGAAGGTGAGTACATCAAACTGGGGGCTGGCTGACTTTCATGCACCTCTTAAAATCCTTCAACCTCATTTTGTGTTTTGTTATAGGGATGGAGACGCCGGGCAACACCAGCTTGGGTCTCATCTAAAGTCCCACCTAGTCCAATATGTTTAAAGCAACCAGGGATGGAGACGCCTTGCTTACAGCTTGGTGCCTCATCTAAAGTCCCACCGTGCGATTTTCGTGCGTTTTTGGTGGATGCAGTTTTTGATTTGACCCTAGTGTTTTCCGTATACAGGGATGGAGACCAATAGCATGACCTGCTTGTCTCATATAAAGTCCCAAAGGAAATAAGGGATTTCAAAGGCAGTGTGCTTTACAGGCCATGCCCCATATATAAAATCCCTTCCTATCCATATACTGCATCCACCAAGGGGATGGAGGTGTAATGCTTTTCAGCTGGTCTTCTCCAGTTTGCACCATGGTTATATTTTAACCTAATTATTTGAACTTTTTGAGACAATAGCCAGTCGTGCATGGGGATGGGTTGGGGGAGGTTGGGCTGTCTCCCTCTCACCTGTTCCCCATCCACCCATTAGCGGCCATGTGCCTCCAGTGTGAGGACACTAAATTAAGAGTGTAGGACTGCAGATTTAAACAGGGTGCCGTGACGTGGCTCTGCAGCTTTCACATGCGTTTGCAAATGTGTGTCAACTAAACCCCTGTTCTTTGTACCAAGAGACAGGTCTTATTTGGTTGGTGACAGACTGGAAGGTGAGTACATCAAACTGGGGGCTGGCTGACTTTCATGCACCTCTTAAAATCCTTCAACCTCATTTTGTGTTTTGTTATAGGGATGGAGACGCCGGGCAACACCAGCTTGGGTCTCATCTAAAGTCCCACCTAGTCCAATATGTTTAAAGCAACCAGGGATGGAGACGCCTTGCTTACAGCTTGGTGCCTCATCTAAAGTCCCACCGTGCGATTTTCGTGCGTTTTTGGTGGATGCAGTTTTTGATTTGACCCTAGTGTTTTCCGTATACAGGGATGGAGACCAATAGCATGACCTGCTTGTCTCATATAAAGTCCCAAAGGAAATAAGGGATTTCAAAGGCAGTGTGCTTTACAGGCCATGCCCCATATATAAAATCCCTTCCTATCCATATACTGCATCCACCAAGGGGATGGAGGTGTAATGCTTTTCAGCTGGTCTTCTCCAGTTTGCACCATGGTTATATTTTAACCTAATTATTTGAACTTTTTGAGACAATAGCCAGTCGTGCATGGGGATGGGTTGGGGGAGGTTGGGCTGTCTCCCTCTCACCTGTTCCCCATCCACCCATTAGCGGCCATGTGCCTCCAGTGTGAGGACACTAAATTAAGAGTGTAGGACTGCAGATTTAAACAGGGTGCCGTGACGTGGCTCTGCAGCTTTCACATGCGTTTGCAAATGTGTGTCAACTAAACCCCTGTTCTTTGTACCAAGAGACAGGTCTTATTTGGTTGGTGACAGACTGGAAGGTGAGTACATCAAACTGGGGGCTGGCTGACTTTCATGCACCTCTTAAAATCCTTCAACCTCATTTTGTGTTTTGTTATAGGGATGGAGACGCCGGGCAACACCAGCTTGGGTCTCATCTAAAGTCCCACCTAGTCCAATATGTTTAAAGCAACCAGGGATGGAGACGCCTTGCTTACAGCTTGGTGCCTCATCTAAAGTCCCACCGTGCGATTTTCGTGCGTTTTTGGTGGATGCAGTTTTTGATTTGACCCTAGTGTTTTCCGTATACAGGGATGGAGACCAATAGCATGACCTGCTTGTCTCATATAAAGTCCCAAAGGAAATAAGGGATTTCAAAGGCAGTGTGCTTTACAGGCCATGCCCCATATATAAAATCCCTTCCTATCCATATACTGCATCCACCAAGGGGATGGAGGTGTAATGCTTTTCAGCTGGTCTTCTCCAGTTTGCACCATGGTTATATTTTAACCTAATTATTTGAACTTTTTGAGACAATAGCCAGTCGTGCATGGGGATGGGTTGGGGGAGGTTGGGCTGTCTCCCTCTCACCTGTTCCCCATCCACCCATTAGCGGCCATGTGCCTCCAGTGTGAGGACACTAAATTAAGAGTGTAGGACTGCAGATTTAAACAGGGTGCCGTGACGTGGCTCTGCAGCTTTCACATGCGTTTGCAAATGTGTGTCAACTAAACCCCTGTTCTTTGTACCAAGAGACAGGTCTTATTTGGTTGGTGACAGACTGGAAGGTGAGTACATCAAACTGGGGGCTGGCTGACTTTCATGCACCTCTTAAAATCCTTCAACCTCATTTTGAGCTATGTAAATAACAACCCACAGAAGTACAGGGTTAGGAGCCTTTCAACGTGTGGGTCTTCCACCTCACATGGGTCAGATCGTCCATTAACCATCCAGATGTAGGAAATTCAGGGGTTCAGCTGTCACTGATGCCTATAAATGTGGATGGGAACCCTGAATGGATGAGGGGGAGAGGCAGGCAGGTAAATGACAGGATCTCCCCTTGTCCATTCACAGAACTCCTTCTGCTCTGTAAAAAAAAAGAAAAAAACAAGTTTTGTGGGAAGAGGAAGGGTGACTACATGACATGATACTTGCACTGCATGGGCGGTAGAACTCTTATTTGACGTGACAGAAGAAGAGCGCTGTGTTTAGTATCCTGCACCAATAAAGATGGAATTGTAAGGTGAACAACAGCCTTCCAACCATATGATAGTTATCATTAGACATAATCTATTTCACTTGTGTTGTTCCCTCCTAAAATGTATTTTTTGCCAGAGTTCTGCTTTAAATATTGCTACCTTCTTTACTGAATGGTTGTGCTTTACTGCTCCTTTTCATGTAGATTTGTTACTGGATGGCTCACCAGGAAAAAAATGAGGGGAAAAGTCTAAAAAAACAATGTAGCCACCATATTTAAGGACTGATAAGATGCAATATTTTATTTTTTTATCTAATGTCACTTTTAAGCCTGTCATGTGATACATAAGATCCTCTTTGTCCCTGCATCTTCCCAGTCACCAGACAGTCTTTAATCATTGATCAACCCTGAAGTGATGATGCTGCATCATTGTATGTGTGTGCAAGGGGCTGTGGTGAAGTCCTTTCAGAGGGACTCACAGGATGCCTTCCCCTTTCCAGCCTGAATGATGGTGGTTGTCATTCACATATAAAGACGTAGGACATCTTAGTATCTACTAAAGAAAATACTGTAGTGGATTGTACCCAAAAGAAGGTGAATATTGCAGCGCACACTTCTTTTTTTTTTAAACATTCAAAAAATAGCATGGTGTTGGACTTTAGGTCTGATCAGGTTCACCTGTCAACTTTTTAGCCGGGCCTGATCGGATGGTCCAATGATTCCTATGGACCGGCGAGTGTAAATAGACTAGTGTCTGTTTACACCACCCTACCTCCCGTCCAATCTGGTCTGCTTAACAACAAAATAAAGGTAATCTGTCCCCTTCTGTCTAGGAAGATCTGATCAAAGAGCGGTTGGGTGTAAATGGGCAGCAAAGTAAATTTACTCCCAGCCACCCATAGAGCACAGTAGGCATTGTCTGCGTCTGCTCTGCAGAAACTGAGTGGACACGGATCTGTCATCCGCTCGCTCTGCTCTAATCAGTGGAGGATCAGTAGACAGAACCCCTGCTGATCAAAAAGAGTTTGCCCCGTGTGAAAGGGCTTAATGGCCAAATAAACAGAGGCAGCTTACAGTATAAAATTCTAGATTCACATTTTCCCCTTATGTCACAGTACCGAGCCACTGAAAGCACTCTCTAATGTCAAATCTACATATATCTATGTATAATAAAACAGTATAAATAAATCTGTGCTAGGTAAGTAAGACTCAAAAAGCAACTTGCTAAGAAATAGTGAAACCACTTCTCATAATATTTGTGTCAAACAGCACCATAGATCAAAACAAATAATGTGCAAACGATTGCAATATGAAACAGCAAATACAGTGAGGGAAAAAAAGTATTTGATCGCCTGCTGATGTTGTACATTTGACCACTGACAAAGAAATGATCAGTCTATAATTTTAATGGTAGGTTTATTTTAACAGTGATAGACAGAATAACAACAAAAAAATCCAGAAAAACGCATTTCAAAAAGTTATAAAATGATTTGCAATTTAATGAGTGAAAAAGGTATTTTATCCCCTATCAATCAGCAAGATTTCTGGCTCCCAGGTGTCTCTTTTAAAGGGAGTGCTCCTAATCTCATCTTGTTACCTATATAAAAGAAACCTGTCCACAGAAGCAATCAATTAATTTGATTCCAATCTCTCCACCATGGCCAAGACCAAAGAGCTGTCCAAGGATGTCAGAGACAAAATTGTAGACCTACAAAAGGCTGGCATTGGCTACGAGACCATCGCCAAATAGCTTGATGAGAGGGTGACAACAGCTGGTGTGATTATTCGCAAATGGAAGAAACACAAAATAACTGTTAATCTCCCTCGGTCTGGAGCTCCATGCAAGATCTCACCTCATGGAGTTTCAATGTTCATGAGAATGGTGAGGAATCAGCCCAGAACTACATGGGAGAATCTTATCAATGATCTCAAGGAAGCTGGGACAATAGTCACCAAGAAAACAATTGGTAAGACGCTACTCTGTGAAGGACTGCAGCCACCCCAAGGTCCCCCTGCTCAAGAAAGCACAAGTACAAGCCCATCTGAAGTCTGCTAATGAACATTGGAATGAGTCAGAGAAGAACTGGGTGAAAGTGTTGTGGTCAGATGAGACCAAAATGGAGCTGTTTGACATCAACTCAATTTGCTGTGTTTGGAGGAGGAAGAATGCTTCCTATGACCCCAAGAACACCATCCCTACCATCAAACATGGAGGTGGAAACATTATGCTTTGGAGTTTTTTTGCAAAGGGGACAGGACAACTTCACAGCATCAAAGTGACGATGGACGGGTCCATGTACTGTCAAATCTTGGGTGAGAACCTCCTTCGCTCAGCCAGGGCATTGAAATTAGGTACTGGATGGGTATTCCAGCATGCCAATAACCTAAAACACAAGGCCAAGCCAACAAAGGAGTGGCTCAAGAAGAAGCACATAAGGTTTTGGAATGGCCTAGCCAGTCTCCAGACCTTAATCCCATAGAAAATATGTGGAGGGAGTTGAAGGTTTGAGTTACCAAATGTCAACCTCAAAACCTTCATGACTTGGAGAGAATCTGCAAAGAGGAGTGGGACAAAACCCCTCCTGAGATGTGTGCAAACCTGGTGGCCAACTACAAGAAACGTCTTACCTCTGTGATTGCCAACAGGAGTTTTGCCACAAAGTACTCAGTCATGTTTTGCGAAGGGGTCAAATACATATTTCACTCATTAAAATGCAAATCAATTTATAACTTTTTTTAAATGCGTTTTTCTGGATATTTTTGTTGTTATTCTGTCTCTCACTGTTAAAATAAATCTAACATTAAAATTATAGACTGATCATTTCTTTGTCAGTGGGCAAATGTACATAATCAGCAGGGGATCGAATACTTTTTTTTCCTCACTGTAAAGTGCAAAAAGTGCATCATAGAACAGCAAACTATAAGTGCAATATGAGACAGGAAATATTTAAACATGCATGTTCTAATAACAAGCAGTGGATAAAGTGCCAGAAACTGCAATATGGAATAGCATTCAATAAATTGTGGATATACATCTAACACTAAGGCTCAGTTCACACTGGGGCGGCACAACTCTGTACTACTTCGGGGGCGACTTGTGCATTGCCATGCACCACGACTTCGGAGCGACTTGCATGGACTTCACATAATGGAAGTCTAGGCAAGTTGCTCTGAGGTCGCCCCAAAGTAGTACAGGACCCTTTTTCTAAGTCGGAGCGACTTGTGTCGTTCCTATTAGAACAGGTCCTGTAGCGGTCAATGGACCGCGAGGGAGCGCGACTGACGACAAGTCGCGCTAGTGTGAATCGAGTCTTAATCCTGCATAAAAGTAACAACAAATGTGCAAACAAACACAATGCATATATAAATGACCTTATGTCATAATAAAAAGGAAATTGTGAAGTCTATAGTGAGAACAAAGACCATTAGCCTGTGCTCTTCCAACTTTGGTGTGAAGAGATCCACCATCAGATAGGAATAATCATCACGCCTCTTATCAGAATAGATGGGCCGCATAATATATATGTATGTATATATATATATATATATATATATAAAGATTGGCAAACTTTTGAGTAAAGACCTGGTTGTTGCTTGCCAATCTTGTAAGGAAAATAATTTTCTACCTATCCATATGTAAGTACTAGACCTCTAGACTTTTTGATTTAATTTTCAAACTCATCGGTGTATTTTTTCACAAACAGATTAGATATATGCTCAGTCAACTAATCAGTTTTTATTCATAGATTATCTCTAAAAAGCTCCTGAAGAGTGGATGCGATTTCCATGAAACGCGTAGAGCTATGTACTGTTTATACTGATCAGGACACGAACCATGGAATATGTATGGGAATAAGGATGATCTATTGGTTACACAGAACCTGTACACTCTCATATGGTTTTTTTGACTTGTATTTTAACCATGCATCTTTAAACTGATATATATATATATATGTGCCTTAGTATGATATAGTTTTTATCTGCCTATATATAATTATTTAAGTATGATTTAGATGTATGCATGTTTTGATATATGTATTTTTTATTTCTTGATTCATGCTCGTGTCCTTATTGGTCATCCTTTTTTATTGTTGATTACTTGGTCTCATTTTTGTGACATATGCTGCATATTTGCATCTCATCATGTAGCAATAAATATATTCTTTGTATCATCTGGCTTTTGGTTGGATTTTTTCAAACAGCATTGACCTCATGCAAAGTCCCATAACCTTCCCCCTTTTTCTTGCAAATAGCTTCAGGGATGGAGGTCTCTGCTGTGATGCTGCGGATCAATCCCATATTTTGCATAAATAAATAAATATATATATATATATATATATATATATATATATATATATATATATATATATATATATATATATATATATATATATATATATATATATATATATATATATATATATATATATATATATATATATATATATATATATATATATATATATATATATATATAAATATAAATAAATAAATAAAAAAAAAAAAAAAAAAATATATATATATATATATATATATATATATATATATATATATATATATATATATTACATTTAAAAATTAAAGCTAGGAGGTAAAATTATGAGTTATATCCAAGAATATTTTATGATTAACAATTAAATAATGACTCAAAATATGTTTTAGGAAAAATACACTCTCTAACTAGCATGTGTCGAAAAAAAAAATATTCAAAGGCTCCTTTTGTGTATTTTTAGAAAGTACATTAAATATGTAATTTGAATGTTTGGTGTTGCATTAATTAATGCCTGTATTTTACTTAGAGTTAGATAAACAGATAGAGATATATGTTGGTGCTATTACTTTGTCCTCTTATAACTTCTGCCTATATATAAATAATGTTTAGCATCCAATGCTTGTCTAAGAAGCCAAACCAGTGCATGACTAAATATAATCTAAATATTTCAAAAGCCTGTTTGTACAAAGGCAATATTTGCTTATGTTTTTAACTGTTTTCATGATTGCACCCGGGAAAAGAAAAAGTAGTATTATTTAAAAAACAGCTTAGCAGGCGAGAACATAACTACAGAAGATTACAGGAAAGGAGCGAACAAACAAGAGGTGACAGGAGTCTCCTGGACTGAGATATTTGCATTTTATTGCAATTTACTTGGAATTCATCAATGGTCTGGAAAATATGCAAAATGAGGCAGCAGCTACATTGGCTGTTTTAAAAGCATGGAATATGTACAGTTGTGTTTGCCCCGAGTCTAGCAACAGATAGCAAGTGCGGAGTCTCCTGGGGCAGAGACGGTGGTGGATGGGGATTAAAAAAAAAAATACGTCAGATTTGTTTTTATTCATACAATGTGACCTTGGTAAACAATTTCAAAATAGGTTTTTGTACGCCATAAAAGGTAACCATCAAGTGTGTTCTCAATCTGTGCTGTATTTCTGCTACAATGTCTATGCTATGGTTACAAGATCCAAGAAAATAATACATTCTCATAAGAACTCCCATTTAATATTTATGATGCGTGTTTTTGATACATTAAAATATATGGGCTGGGAAACTAATATACTGTTGCTGACTGCCAGTGGCAGTGAATCAATGGGGGGTTATTATCTTTAAAATTTAAAACAGTCCTAAAAAAAAGGCACGATGGAGCAAAATATGGATGAAAAAGATGACTCGCCTAGGATTATTTTATGTTGGAAGTATTTTATTTTTAAAGGAGAAAGTCAATGCAAATAGTAAAGTTTAAATTCTTTTTAAAAAATCACTTTTATTAAACTGCAGCAGTAGTAGATGTAGTAAAGATTGAGTGAGTGTAGCTGAGAATGAACTGTTTGTGGTAGATAAAGTAGAATCAGTTAATGAGCACTTCTTTTGGCCACCTGGAGAACACCAATACCTTTTACTTTGAGGTGCTGGGTTGATTTACTAAGTGGAATTAGGCTGTTCATTTTGCAAGTAATGCCCCATACACACGTGAAGATTATCTGAAGACTTTTGTCTGTAGACTTACCAAAACCATATAATATGAGGTCAAACCTAAACACTTTCAATTTGTATGCAATCCGGCAGGCCCTTGCACTACATAGAAAAGGTAAATCTGAAGACAAAAGTCTTCAGATAATCTGCACGTGTGTACGGGGCATAAAGCCTCGTACACACGCAACGAATTTCCACCGACCGGTCGTCCGTCTTTTGTCCAGAGTGCTGTCTGTTGGTTGGAATGTGCTCTAGACTGCACACAAATTTTCCTGTACAACAGAATTCTATTTTAGAAGTGATGTCATGTGTTGGATTGCTTTCTATGTGTTTTTTCATCTCTGAGCATGCCTAGTCTTGCTCATAAGATTTTTCCCCGTCTAAATCTGTACTAATGATACGAAAATCGGACGTGTGTTGACAGACGACAAAAATTATATAGCCTGCACACCAGAATTTTTTCGGCCGAAAAGTCGGAGTCGGTTGTCGGAAGCACCATACTAACAAGCCGAAAATCGTCAGATCAGTCGTCGGACGAAATTTCCCGGCCAAATTTCTTATCATGTGTCCGGGGCTTTAAGGTGACATTAGGGCTGGGTTTACAATGATGCGGCCGTAGATCACAGCAGGGGGCACAGTGCATCTATGTTTACCAATTAAGGTGCGAATCAGGTCTGAATTTTTACCTGATTTTGTACCTGGAACAGAGGCAAAGATGCACAGGACCATTTTCAATGCAGACCGTGGCCGCCCCAGAGCTGTGTGAACCGGCTCCATTAAGAGTCGGTCACACTCTCCTGTCATGGGAATTGGATGCAGAGAAATCCCAGCCTGAAGGTTCAGATTGATAAAAAAAATAACAAACATGTCCTACTTACCTGCTCTGTGCAGGGTTTTTTTTTTACAGAGCAGCCCCGATCCTCCTTCTCTCGAATCCTCATTGGCACTCCTGGCTCCTCCCTCTTGACCAGTTCCCCTAATAGCAAGCCTCTTGCTAGGGGGGCACTGGTGCATACTCGCTCCTGAGCTCGGGTCTAGCATCCAAAGGACCTCCCTGCCGCTCTCTCCTCACTGGCTCACTGGTTGAGACTGACAGCAGTGGGAGCCAATGGCACCTTCTGTGGTCTCAGCCAATGAGGAGAGGGAGACAGCTGAGTCTCTTGTGCACATCACTGGATAGAGAGGGGGCTCAGGTGAGTATTGGGGGGAGAAGCACAGAGAAGTTTTTTTTACCTTCATGCATAGAATGCTTGAAGGTTAAAAGCCTTCAGCCTTTACAATCAATTTAATTTCTCCCACATCTTAATGAATGTGAGGAAATGCCACTTTTGAAAAAGATACCCAATTCCTGCAAGGAAAAAAATAACTTGCACATGATTAAATCATGGAGTCCAGCAGAACTTCACCTCATTCACTAAGCTCTGTGAACAATTCCCTTAAAAGCACCATTTCCATTGCAAAGTGAAATGCTTATTTCCTTAAGTAAATCAACCCTAATCAACCCTTTAGCTTGGTAGTTTGTTTTAAAGGTAGTGCTTACCCCCACAGGAGCCCCTGAGTATGATGGGTCCTCAGTTCTGCCACAACTCTTTAAAATGTTCTGTCTTCTCTGACACACCTAGATGACCTTAAATGTTAGTATGCTACCACTCTATAATAGTACACAAGAAATAGGCCTGTAAGATTCTGGTACCTCTGGTACCCTTAATTTCCATTTCCTTTCAATATGCGCCCCACCTTTCTAATTAGGTGGTACGCATACACCTTTAAGACGGATGACGTCATCGCCGAGCGCCGCTCTGAGCGGCTATTTCAACCGCCGGCGTTCTCTCTCACGTTGTTCGTTCAATGTGCCTGTGCCTGTGCTTATGTGCCTGTGTGTCTACATGCTTACAAGCTTGTCTCGCTGCCGGAACCTCCAGCTATTTGCTTTTACCTGGAACAGACCGGAACCTCGCTACTGATCCCTGTATCTCGCTACCGGATCACTCCCTCACTACTGGACCCCTCTACTACTAACCTTACTAGTGATAAGTACCCCACAGGGGAATCCTCCATAACCTAACTTACACTACCTACCTCTGCACATTAAGGACTGTTACTATCTATGCATACTAATTCTATCATCTGCACTGTTACATAGATTGCTAGCTCTTGAGTCTACTACCATCTATCCTTGCACTGGGTTAACCTATCCTGTATTTGTCATCTGCTGTCCTTACCACCTGTTACCATACTCGATTACTAACCTATCTGCATTCTACCTAAATACCATCTAATACTCTCCTGAACATTTCTATCTAGTGCTTACCATCTCTGTCACTGTTCATACCTGTCCCTTCAGCACATCACCTTCATACTATCATATACATCCTATCACTCCAGGAACATCTTATTGAGTGTGTGTATATCTGTATGCTGAAGCTGACGGGCCCACAGTGATGAGTCTGGAGAGTTGGATCTGGTTATTCAACACATCTCTACATGACTACTGAGTGGAGATTCTGCAGCTGCAAATCCAGCCTACTACAAAAACGCAGGAGCGTTACAAGGCCACACAACTTGATGGTAGATAAAGTAAATGTATTATGGCAATTCAAGATAAATGCCAAGGACAAACCAATATTCAGGTAAAAAAAAGTTACAATATGTTAGTCTAAGTCACATGAGTACTAGCCCTAAATCCAGCAAATAATTTAGACCGCAATAAGGCTAAACCACATTAACTGGTATACACAGTGCTAATAAAGCCCATTGACCTCCATACAACTCTACTACCAGGACTACATTTCCAAATGTCCTTAGCGGCCTCATAATCATCATCTCCTTCTCACAGGTTCACTGCAGATTTGCTCAAGCTGCTGCTTCCAGGAGGAAGGGGAGCAGGAATGAGCGGGATTTGACACTGCCCATTCCGATCCTCAGTGCAGAGGTGGCAGCGGTGGGGAAGAAACATCCCACAGTTAGCAGCTCACACAATCAGTCTGTACACACAGAGCCGACACTCTTCTAGCAGGCGGGGCATTGGCGCGGTGGGGGGGATCAGCCCAAGGAGAGCAGGCACCGAAACACAAGATTGCACCTCAGCTGGCTGCACAAAGTACATCTGTAAACTATGCTTCCTTAACTACCCCTAAGGGCCCATTTACACTGATGCATTGTGGTAACAGATGCTAACTTCACCTTGTTTATTGCCACACACAGTAATGCATGAAGCTAAATGTTGTGATACAATTCATTCTCAATAGCACCCCAATGCACATAGGGAGTGTAGAGAAACTGCATTGTAAAAATTGCTGTGTGTTCTATGTTCAGTCTATGGTGGTGTGCTGAAACATGGAACACCCAAATACCCCAAACTAAACAGGCCTTACAGGTTGGCCATACACTAGTAGATTTGTAAACATTTCTATAAGATTTTGTACAAACATTCTCAGTATATTCAATGACTTGATGAAAGTCTTTTGAAAGTACTTCAAAATAAAATTTGCAAGATTTTAAGATTCAGTTTTGGAACAAATGGACTTTACCAAATGAAAACCATATACACAGTTAACCACTTCCTGACCGCCAGCAGAACATATACTGCGACAGGTTGGCTCTGTCCCGTGAAACAACGTAACTGTACGTTGCTACGTGGGACTGCGAGTGGGGGCATGCGCGCACCCCTTCGCCATAAAGGAAGCTGATCTATGGGTCCGGTGGCCGCAATTGCCGCCGGGTACCCCCGGTCGCTTCCAATGGAGACAGAACGGCAGTCTGCTCTTGTAAACACGGCAGACCGCTGTTCTGTCAGCAATTATCACAGGGTTATTGTGTTCCTCCTTTTTAGGAACACAGGTCCCTGTGTTCATTCCATAAGTATATCCCCCACAAAGTTAGAAAGCACCCCCTAGGGACACATTTAACCCTTTGATTGCCCCTGGTGTTAACCCATTCCCTGCCAGTGTCATTAATGCAGTAGCAGTGCATATTTTTAGCACTGATTACTGTAGTAATGCCACTGGTCCCCCTAAAAGTGTCAAAAATGTCAGTTAGGTGTCCGATCCGTCCGTTACAATGTCGCAGTCCTGCTAAAAATCGCTGATCACCACCATTACTAGTATAAATAAATAAATAAAAACAACATAAATCTTTCCCCTAGTTTGTAGATGCGATAACTTTTGTGCAAGCCAATCAATATACTCTTATTGGGATTTTTTTTTTTAACAAAAATATGTAGCAGAATAAAAATTGGCCTAAAATTATGAAAAAATTTGAGTTTTACATTTTTTTTATTGGGAATGTTATATAGCAGAAAGTGAAAAATATTGTTGTTTTTTTTTTTTTTTCAGAATTGTCGCTTTGTTTGATTTATAGTGCAAAAAATAAAAATTGCAGAAGTGATCGAATACCACCAAAAGAAAGCTCTATTTGTGCGGAAAAAAAAAACACAGATTTTTTTTGGGTAGCGTTGCACGACAATGCAATTATCAGTTAAAATAACGCAGTGCTGAATCGCAAAAAATGGCATGGTCAATAAGGTAGAAAACCTTCCGGTCCAGAAGTGGTTAAAAATATTTGAAAAAAATCTTCAATCCTGCCCCTTTGATTTTTCTCATCACTTCAGTCAAAAACGAACATTGATTTGACCCCACTAACTATTACATAATCAAATGGGCGTTCTTAACCACTTGCCGACCGGTCACGTTGACCGTACTGCGGCAAAATGGCTCATTCCTGTCCAGCGACGTAGACCTACGCTGGACTCCTCCCCCCGTGGGCGGCGCTTTGTGTAAACAAAGCGGGCGGATCTCCTAAGTGACAGACAGGGTCAGATGGCAGGGTTCAGCATCACCTCCCCCCACACACGTCAGTAAGCACCAGGCATACATTAACCCCTCCCTCTCCAATAAAATTAACCCCTTCCATGCCAGTGTCATTTTTACAGTAACAGCGCATATTTATAGCAATGATTACTGTAGTAATGTCACTGGTACCCCCAAAAGTGTCAAAAATGTCAGTCAAGGGTCCGATATGTCCGCCGTAATGTCGCAGTCCCGCAAAAAAAATTCGCAGATCGCCGCCATTACTCATTAAAAAAAAAACACCAAAAATGACAGAAATCTTTCCCTTAGTTAGTAAACGCAATAACCTTTGCACAAACCAATCAAAATACGCTTATTGTGATTTTTTTTTACCAAAAATAGGTAGCAGAAAACAAATTGGCCAAAAGTTTAAAAAAAATGGATTTTTACATTTTTTTGGGGAGGAATTTCATATTAAAAAATGTGAAAAATATTGTTATTTTTTCAAAATTTACGCTCTTTTTTTGTTTATAGTGCAAAAATTAAAAATCGCACAGGTGATCAAATACCACCAAAAGAAAGCTCTGTTTATGAGGAAAAAATGACGTAAATTTCGTTTGGGTACGGCATCGCATGACCGCAAAATTGTCAGTTAAAGTCGCACAGTGCTGAATCACAAAAAGTGGCCCAGACATAAGACAGCAAAATCCTCCGGTGGTAAAGTGGTTAAAATGGTAAATTTTGAACTAAATTCTACTAGTGTATGGACAGCTCAGAACTATAAAGCATCTACATAGCGGTGGCCGCGCATACCTTAAAATTTCTGCAAATCCCAGAGTCCCTCTAACATGAAAATAACAAAACTTCCTAGGGGGAATGCAGGGTGAAAGTGACAGCACCAAGGGTCAGAACTTATGTGTTAGATATATCCCAGGACTGATTAGTACTACTAACTCATCCAAAAAATATACTGTACATTAACACAATTGCTGTTGTTACCAAACCTGCATATAAGCTAAGTGCAAAATGATAACATGCAACATAGAAACATAGAAACATAGAAACATAGAATGTGTCGGCATATAAGAACCATTTGGCCCATCTAGTCTGCCCAATATATCTGAATCCTATGAATAGTCCCTGGCCCTATCTTGTATGAAGGATAGCCTTATGCCTATCCCATGCATGCTTAAACTCCTTCACTGTATTTGCAGCTACCACTTCTGCAGGAAGGTTATTCCATGCATCCACTACTCTCTCAGTAAAGTAATACTTCCTCATATTACTTTTAAACCTTTGCCCCTCTAATTTAAAACTGTGTCCTCTTGTGGTAGTTTTTCTTCTTTTAAATATGCTCTCCTCCTTTACCGAGTTGATTCCCTTTATGTATTTAAATGTTTCTATCATATCCCCTCTGTCTCTTCTTTCTTCCAAGCTATACATGTTAAGGTCCTTTATCCTTTCCTGGTAAGTTTTTTCCTGCAATCCATGTACTAGTTTAGTAGCTCTTCTTTGAACTCTCTCTAGAGTATCTATATCCTTCTGGAGATATGGCCTCCAGTACTGCGCACAATACTCCAAGTGAGGTCTCACCAGTGTTCTGTACAGCGGCATAAGCACTTCTCTCTTTCTACTGCTTATACCTCTCCCTATACATCCAAGCATTCTGCTGGCATTTCGTGCTGCTCTATTACATTGTTTTCCCACCTTTAAGTCTTCTGAAATAATTACTCCTAAATCCCTTTCCTCAGATACTGAGGTCAGGACTGTGTCAAATATTCTATATTCTGCCCTTGGGTTTTTACGCCCCAGGTGCATTATCTTGCACTTATCCACATTAAATTTCAGTTGCCAGAGTTCTGACCATTCTTCTAGTTTTCCTAAATCCTTTTCCATTTGGCGTTTCCCTCCAGGAACATCAACCCTGTTACATATCTTTGTGTCATCAGCAAAAAGACAAACCTTACCATCGAGGCCTTTTGCAATATCACTTATGAAGATATTAAACAAAATTGGTCCCAGTACAGATCCCTGAGGTACCCCACTGGTAACATGACCTTGTTCTGAATGTTCTCCATTGACTACAACCCTCTGTTGTCTGTCACTCAGCCACTGCCTAATCCACTCAACAATATGGGAGTCCATGCTCAATGACTGCAGTTTATTGATAAGTCTTCTATGTGGGACAGTGTCAAAAGCCTTACTAAAATCTAGATATGCAATGTCTACTGCACCTCCACCGTCTATTATTTTAGTCACCCAGTCAAAAAAATCTATAAGATTTGTTTGACATGATCTCCCTGAAGTAAACCCATGTTGTTTTTCATCTTGCAATCCATGGGATTTAAGATGTTCCACAATCCTATCCTTTAATAGGGTTTCCATTAATTTGCCTACTATTGATGTTAGACTCACTGGTCTATAGTTGCTCGATTCCTCCCTACTACCTTTCTTGTGAATGGGCACGACATTTGCCAATTTCCAGTCTTCCGGGACGACTCCTGTTACTAATGATTGGTTAAATAGATCTGTTAATGGTTTTGCCAGCTCACCACTAAGCTCTTTTAATAATCTTGGGTGTATCCCATCAGGACCCTGTGACTTATTTGTCTTCACTTTAGACAGCAATCTTAGAATGTCTTCCTCTGTAAAGACACATGCATCAAATGATTCATTAGTCATCCTTTCAAGTGGAGGTCCTTCTCCTTCTTTTTCTTCTGTAAAAACTGAACAGAAGTATTCATTAAGGCAGTCAGCTAGCCCTTTATTTTCTTCTACATACCTTCCGTCCTTTGTTTTTAATTTAGTTATTCCTTGTTTTAATTTCCTTTTTTTCATTTATATATCTGAAGAATGTCTTATCCCCCTTTTTCATAGACTGAGCTAGTTTTTCTTCTGCCTGCGCTTTAGAAGTTCTTATAACTTGCTTGGCCTCTTTCTGCCTAATCTTGTAGATTTCCTTATCTTCATTGCTCTGGGTTTTTTTATAATTACAAAATGCTAGCTTTTTATTTTTAATGATTTGGGCCACTTCTGCTGAGTACCACAGTGGTCTCTTCCTTTTTTTGCTTTTACTGACAAGTCTAATGCAATTTTCTGTTGCCTTCAATAATGCACCTTTTAAGTAGTCCCATTTCTCCTGGACTCCATGTAATCCGTTCCAGTCTGATAAGGACTCATTTATGACTAATTTCATTTTTGAAAAGTCTGTTTTTCTAAAATCTAAAACTTTTGTTTTTGTGTGGTGTGACTCTTTCACAGTTCTTATATTAAACCACACTGACTGGTGATCACTAGATCCCAAGGTTTCGCCTACAATGACATCATATACCGAATCCCCATTTGTGAATACCAGATCCAAAATGGCCTCCCTCCGGGTTGGCTCCTCAACCACTTGTTGCAGAGACAACCCCAGTAGGGAATTTAGAATATCTGTACTCCTGGTAGAACTTGCTATTTTGGTTTTCCAGTTTATATCTGGAAGATTGAAATCTCCCATAATGATAACTTCTCCTTTCATTGTCATTTTAGCTATTTCTTCAACTAGTAGATCATCTAGTTCTTTAACTTGACCAGGTGGCCTATATATCACACCTACACGAGTTACTGCATGATTAGCAAACTGCAACGTAACCCAAACTGACTCTATGTTGGCCTCACCAACTTGTATTAGGGCAACTTGTTGGGCAGAAGAGACTTAGAATAATAATAAATGTCAGTTTAGTACTTTACTGACATATCAGTGTGTGGACATCACCCAGCTACATTTTCTAACACACTGTAGTGGATTTGATTGGTCATAGGCATATCACAGTTGACACCTCCTCAGGGAATGCAAATGGTTTAATTTAATACTGCAAGCTAAGCAGCCAGTTGGCTTGGGGCAGAAAAGCTTATTGCAGCCCTTAGGGTGCCTGTAGGTTCAATGTACTGTGACCATTTTAGAAATGTTTTTTTAAAAATAATGCTATAGTTGACAAAACTCTACTACTTCTATTGAATCTAATTTGTAAATCCTGCATTTTTTTTACTTATTTTTAAAAGCATTTTTCCTTAGCTTTAAATCCCATACTAGCAGTCAGTAATCTCATCCTCAACCAACTGCAATAGGGTGTAGTACAGGTCCAATGGTAACACACTTTCCGTTCTGGGGTGACAAGGCTTACCCAATGCAGCATTGTTTTGTGTGGATAAGAAGTGTGTTATGACTAGTGTTAAGTGAACACGGACTGTATTATTCGGGTTCGTACCGGATAATCGGATTTTTGTTACCCGGACACGGACCCGAAAACTTTACTGTATGTTCGGGTTTTAAATCCGTGTTCGGTAATTTTATTTCCTGTTTTGTATGTAATGGCGCGCTTTTAATGGCGGGCTTTCAACAGCCAATCAACAAGCGTTTTACTGGTGTGCGCCATCACAGCCATGCCTACTAATGTATTAGGAGCTGTGATTGGCCATCTGAAGCATGTGACCCATGTCTTTAAAAGCTTGAGAGACACAGCGCGGTGCGTCAGTCTGCTGTAGTGTAGGGAGAGAGCACACATCATACGTGCTGGCTGCTGCTGATTAGGGACAGACAGGGAAAAATTGTGCCCGAAAAGAATGCAGGGACAGGTCGGAGTGTAGGCAGGGAAAGATATTTGAGCATTTTAGGGACAGGCTGGAGAGATTAGGCAGGGACAGAACAATCGTCCGTTAGCGATCTACATCGATTTTGCTGTGTGGGGGGTGGTGCAGTGAACGATCTTTTTGCCCTTACTTGAGCCCACTGAGGAGAAGGAGGAGGAGGGAGAAACAGATATATTTTTATCAGTCTGTTGTGTGCAGCGTTCAGCTATATTTTACTACAGATTGCTGTTCTAATCTGCTATTTAAAAATTACAAATTTAAAGGGGAATTTTTTTAAGAGCACTTGCCATGCTCTTAACTACATTTTGCTGCCATTTGCAGCACTCTAGCCCTTTCCATTGTTTTTTTAGAGCCATTTTAGTGCCTGAAAGTTCGAGTCCCCATTGACTTCAATGGGGTTCGGTGTCCGGGTAAAGTTTCGAAAAAAGTCCGGGACACGGACCCGGACTTTTTTTTCAAGTTCGGCCGAACCCGCCAAACACGGACATCCAGGTGTCCGCTCAACTCTAGTTATGACTACACAGCTGTATAACACCTCTTGTCAGGGCTTTTTTTCTCACAAAATAGGCACAGGAACCCCTTTTCAAGTCACCCATTTTCTTGGACCCTACCCACCATTCCGTGGTTCTACCCCCTACCTACCTCCCTCCCAGTACTGCCCTTTTAGAGAATACAGGACCAAGTATCATTTAGTGGTGTTAAGTAATTTTTTGGGAATATGGTAATGATAACAAGAAAAGCAGTAAAATGGATTCCCTGTAGGCAACAACAATATAGCCCCTGGCCAGCAACAATAGATCCCTCTAACAACAATGGACCACCCAACAATAGACTCCCAGCAGCGACAACAGATCTCCCCGCAGCCAGCAACAATAGATCCCTCTCTTAACAGTAGATCTCTCCCAGCAAGAACTGACCTTCCCAGAAATATAAGACCCACCCCCAGCAACAGTAGGGGCCCCACCAGCAACCATAGACCTCCTCAGCAACAACAGACCCTCCTGCAAAAATAGACCGCCTCCAGCTGGAATAAATCCCCCAGCAGCCAGCATTAATAGCCACTGCAGCACACTCTAGAACCCCTTGCCATTACATACAGTTAGTGCTGGAGGTGCCAGAACTGCCTTCCCCCGCGTTCCCGCTGAAAAAAAGCCCTGCCTCTTGTATACCACTACAGAGTGCTCTGGAAGTTATCAATTCACGGAATGTCTGGAAATATATATATATTTTTTTGCACTTATTGAACATATACAACAAACCCTTTTAATGGTATATTTACCCAAAATGAAGCAAATTAGAGAAGTTCATTGTTGGAGTTTACAAGCACTTTAATTAATAACGCTATAGTTGCAGTTTTTCAGCTTACATGTGGGGCATTCACAAACATGTCCCCAAACTTATCTCAATCGGAAATAAAATTTTTCATATGCTCCAACCATCCCTAATTATGTGGGACTGTCCCAGGATTTTAACACAATCACAGCATCCCGCAGATCCAGGATGCGTCCCAGAGCTGAGTGCTGGATAACTTATTCTAGGACCCAGCTCCAGCTCCTGGATATGTAGACTCAGTGTGGAGGAGTGATCTCTTGCTTCGTAGAGACTGTATAGCCCTGGCAGAGAGAGGAGGGAGAGAGCAGAAACACATGGCTCAGACTCCGGAGCACGGTAAGTGAATTCCACTGACACCAATGTTTAGCTACATCCCTGCTGGGTACTTTTGTCCCTTCCCCACCCTTACAGGACACTACTGTTCCTCCCCATTCCCCACTGAGAACTACTCTTCTTCCCTGCACCCAACCGGGCATTATTATTTCTCCCCAACCCCCTGCTGGGCACCATTGATCCTCTCCACCCTCCACAACCCCAATTTAGCACCATTATTTCTCCTACCCCAAGGGGTGGCAAATGACCATGGCTAATTGTACTACATATTGGGTGTGACCTAAAGGACCATGGCTTGCTATAATCTAAACTCTGCATGCCACATTGGGAAATATGGTGTTCTAAAATTCATCCCAAAAAGGGTTTTTTTTTTGCATTTGACTTGCTTCTGTGTCTAAAGCCTGTGTATTATAGCCCTGAAAGGGTAGATGTGACCTATTAAAGTAAAGTATAAGTAAATGTAAATACTAACAAAAAGTGCAGTGCGTGTCATAATATATTTTTTTAATATTCACATCATTTTTTTAGCGCAGAAATATCCCCATTTTTTTTTATAAGTAAATGTAGCCTATATTTCTTTTAAATAATAACATACAAGAGTTCATTTTGATTGCCCCAGCCTATGATTAGATGTTTGGCAAGATAAATATTAAAAAATAATACCATATTATTTGAATAACAATTTACATATCACTAGATGTTGGGTATTATTCATTTATGAGAGTGTTTTTCATAACTTGTACATTCAGGGCAGCATTTTAATTTCAATAAATATGTTTAAAACCAAAAAATGGCATCTACCATTGTACATAGCTTGCAGATGTTTTTAAAATAAAAAAATAAATACATTCACAAATAAATACACATAGGCATGAGCACATCATCTTTATCTTCTATCAGGGGAAATCAGAATGACATATCCGAAGTAAATATACAGCAAATATAACTTTTAATACGTAGCATGCATTGGTGGTATCATTATAAGAAGATAGGACTAGTTTGCCATTTACATGATAAGAAATTGTTGTATGTGGCGGAAAGCACATCATATTCAGTCTCTCATACATAAAAGTGCAAAGATTTCATCACCAGCAAAAAAATGAAATTGTCAGAAAACATCTTTATAGATGTCATTTTTCAGCATCTCTCCTAAAACAGATTTACTTTATATCCAAAACAAACATTTAAATCTCATATGCGTGATAAGGGCTACAGACATAAAAAAAAAAAAAGTTAGAAAATAACACAACTTGGAGTATGCTTGACAGGGGAAAAAACATTAAAAAATTATTTAATAATTTTGTACCTAAGTGCATAATGGAAGCAAGTGTAGATTTCAAAGATGCTCCCAAGCCTAACATAAAAACGTTGCATTTAAAGTTAACCTCTCATGTAAGAATAATGGGAGCTGCAGCTGTTAACAGATGTTTAACTTTGCCCCTTAGCCTTGCTTCACTAGTTAATGACTCGATGACCTAGAGAAAGCCTGCCATCTTAAGTATCCAGGCACCGACGTACACATTTTTGTTTAAGATTATTGCCACACCAAGTAGTAAAGAAAGGATTAGGATGATAGCCACAGAGCTGCTTCTTAACAAGTTAGTAAGCAATGGCAGCACCCATATATCTGTTCTGTTACCAGACTGTAACCCCCCTTTAACACCATTTTCCAGTTTCCAGTGCTGTATTACTTTAACCGATAATCACTACGTCATGCAGCACTCAAGTGAACATTATTATTGTTTGTGACACTGAGAACTTTCATTTGGTAGAATTTAAGAACAACTAGGTTTTTTTCATTTTCTACCATTTTAATAAAAAAAAAAAAAAAGGCCAAAAATTTCTGAATAAAGTTTCCCTTTATTTCTGTTAAAAAAAAATGACACAACACTGTAAAAACCCACGAAAATCCCCCTTCTTGAAAAATAGGCACCCCAAGATCATATCATTTATTGCCACAATTTTTTGGAAATGAAAAAAATTTCTAGTTTTCAGAAGTTAAAACATTAAGCGTGTTAATGGTGCACCAGATAGAGCGCATACAGATCATACTCAGAGGACAGAGGCGGTAATGTCCAGATCACATACTGTGGGAGATTAGAGTATGGGATAAGCGAGGTGAAGGGTTATAAGAGGTCAGATGTATTGGTAAGGAGGGGGGTGAAAGGGTTAAACCTTACTTGAATATGCTGCTGCCATGATCTCTGCAGTGTTCAGAAACTAATAAATGAGTCATTAATACATTAGTTCCTTTTGTTCCTTTCCCCACTTGACACTATGAGAAAAGGGAGGTCTCTTAGATGTATACACATACTGTTTTTAGCATATGATCATTGTGATTGGTCTATCTATGGCCAATCATAATGATCTAAAGGTACAGAGTCACTAAGATTGGCTCTGTACACAGTGCCTGTGAATGGAGCCAAGGGCTGATCAGATGACTGATGATGCTTTTTTCAGTGCAGTTTGAAAACAGCATTGGGTAAAAACCACCCAATATTTTTTCCTTTTAATCATACTGCTATGTAAATGTAGGTAAAGTGAACCTTTTCTTTGCCTATGCAGGCTAAAGCAAGATGACCACTTTAAACCTGGCCTCTCTATCAGCTTATACTTTGCACTTACACTTATGAAGTTAAAACCCAACAAATGATTTCTGTGACATCATTCTGCACAAGCAGGCTAGTGCTGACTGCTGCTGTGCCTCGATATTGTATTCGTTTTGTTGGCTTTTAACTTAAAAAATGTAAGTGCATACTAAGCTTTTAATAAATGTTTGCTTTTAAACATATCACACTATGAAGTCTTCCTCTCTCTGCATATGTGGGGAGTGATTGCCAATTGGTTAAGTCGCTGGCCGGACATCCTCGGATTACCATACTCACCTTAATTGCTGTGGAACAAGTCTCCCTTTTTGCAGCTGCACTTTTACGTCACATCTTCAGTGAGTTAGATCTCTGCAACTTGAGATTTTACAATCTGGTAAGAGGGGTGTGTTATATGTGATGGAGGCATTGATCTGAGCACCGCCATTCACGTCTTTGTTCTGGACACAGATAATCATGAGATATCAATTTTAGGATCCAGTCCGTTTTGCTTTGATTGTGATTTGGGATATGTTAAATGATGAACTGATCTCCTATTATTTAAAGGATTATGTTTATGCTATATATTTTTTTTTTCTTATTTTTTCTTAGAAATGTTTAAGTTGTCACTGTGTTTTTTACCATATTTACACATATGATGGTAATAATTAGAGAAGCACAGTAATTTCACTTTGTTTTAGTTTTTATGTGTGTCTGGACTCACTGAGTTGCAGGTCTCTTCATCATTTATTTTTTTGTTTACTTTTTTGCTTTCACTTACTATTTTTGTATTAAGAGTGAGATAAGCGCAGGATATCGTTCTTAGTTAGATTACTTATTCATCATTTATGGTTGTCTGGATCCAAGACTTAAATACAATATAAAGCAGTGCAGTGTAATCAAATTTCTAAAAATATTTCAAAATTAGTAAAGGAAAGTCTAAAACGCCCAGAGGATCCAAGTAATCCCATTAAGTGTGAAAAAAGGAGGAAGTTGATTATTCCAGGTGACAGACCCTTCACCGTGCTCACCTGAGATCTATGACCTCTGTGCTACCAGCAGGTCAAAAAACTTTCCCATAAAGGGTAAATCCAAAGGCAACAGGCTCCAACTTCATCCAAGTAACTGGGCTAAAAATAGGGACTTAAGCCCCGTACACACGTACCGATTGTCGGCCGTAAATATTCGGCCGACGACCGATCGGCCGATTGTAGGCTTGTTAGTATGATGCTTCCGACAGCCGACAGCGCACTTTCGGCCGAAAAGAATCTGATGTGCATGCTTTAAAATTTTTGAAGGCCAACACCAGAACGGCTGATTGTTCGCCAGTCAGAACAGAATTCGGCCGACAATCAGCAGATTTGCAAGACTGGGCATGCTCAGGAAAAAAAAAACACACGGAAAGTTAACCATCACATGACATCACTTCTGCAGTCGGCTGCTGTTGGCCGACAAAATTCATGTGCAGTCTTTTGCAGTTTTCAACAGACACGACAGCCCTGGACAAAAGACGGCCGATCGTTCGGCCGACGATCGGTACGTGTGTACGGGGCATTATATTCCTCCTGGGAAAACTTGAATCAGGTTCCCAAAGTGAACAGGTCCTTTATTGGTTTGGTTTCCACCAGGAATCTGTTTGCGCTGATTGTATTAATAATAATATTTTGTACTGGGTCCAAGACTTATCCTTACTTCATCACTCCTGTACCCGGAAAAGGGAGTGATGGGGATCTCTCTAATAGGGGCAGCCAACACTAAAAGCCTTGCAAGATATTTAAAGGATTCACTAATCTACCGTAAATAGTGCTGTCCCGTTTGAAAAGTCAGTTTCAGTGCTGACAGTCATTGGGAAACGAAGCAAAGTAAATTTTAATATTTCTAACTGTATATTTAATGATTTAGCAAGAGTTCAACTGAGTAATAATTCACATGGATTGCCCTATTTTATATAGAAACCTAGAAACATAATATAGTAATAGCAGAAAAAAACTACTGGTCCATTGAGTCTGCTTCCTTTATTTTGTGTTTGTTTGTTTTTTTGTAACTATTTTTCTGAATTTAGATGTTTTATCTCAAGCATGTTTAAATTTCCTATTCATTCATTAATTTCCTATGACTCAACTGTTCCAAGCATCTACTACTCTGTTTGGTAAAATAAAACTTTCCAGGGTTAGTTAGTTTGGAACATTCCTCCCGCTATAGATGCATGTTGAATGCAATCAGCATAATATTTATTGAGTATAAATTACTTTCTAAATGCCTTAAGCGGATCTTCACTGCATTTGAGCACCACAAACCAAAAACACGATTACATTTTTATTTTTTTTATTGAAAGCAAACTCCCCTATCCATCTATGTCTTCATACTTTATTTTGAGAAATCACTTTGAAACACCCCCTAGCATTTCTGGTCGTGGCCATCTTGAGATTGGTTAATGTAGCATTTACTTCCAGGAATCCATCTGCCCTTAGCTCAAGCATATATGCAGTGTGTTTAGCTGAGAAAACCCCTCCTCCACTCATGAAGACTCCTGGGATGTACAGTATGACATAATTTGCCTAGGCAAGAAACCAGGCAGTAACTGAAGCCATGTAAAAAAAAAAGTTTGAGGCTGGGTTCACACTTATTCGAATTGGATGCGGGATTCCCTGTATCCAATTCGTATGACAGGAGATTATGACCGGATCTCAATGGAGCCAGTTCGCACACCTCCGGGCGGCTGTGGAGGGAATTGCACAGGGGTCCTGTGCATCTTTGGCTCTGTTTCAGTTCAGGCAAAAATTAGGGCCTGATTTGTCCCTGAAAGCAAGAACAGGTAGCACTTTTTAGCAGCACTTTTTCTGGCTCTGAGGAAGGGGGTTCGCCCCTGAAACGCGTCAGCCTAGCCACAGCAGCCCCATGCGACCATCTGCATGTCCATTCGTCACATTTGGGACCTGGCTACCTTGGAGACTGTATATGCAATGTTGATGTGTGTTGTATCACACCAGTCTTGTGAGTACTTTGTACACTTTTTAATATTTTAATAAATGGTTTTATGGTAATGCACTAGGTCGGTGCGCCCCTCTTTTTCTTTTTTGTCACACACCAGACCCCCTGCTGTCAGCTGCATCCATTTTAAGTGTGAGCCCAGCCTAAAACAAGTAAATATAATATATTTTCCTATCTGTTTACTAATGATAGCAGCATACAGAATAAAATGAATCAATGTTGACTGGTAGAGTAAAGTTCCACTTTAAGTTTTGAGATGGGTGCATTCTTAAAATGACTTCTTTTGGTAGGTAAATAAAGTAATACATTAAAAGAACACATTAAAGCCATTCAACTGACATGCCATTTTAAACTAAAGACAACTCAGTTCTAACACTAGCTATGGGGGCAATACTGACTCCGCTGATTAATTTCTCTGTCTAATCCAGAGAGAGACGGATTATGTTGTGTACAAGTCATGATTTAGAGAACACCACACATCAATGTTTTAGCAGAAAGAGAACAGAATGAATGTCACATCCAGCCTGGAATGCAAAGGGCGAGAGAAGAAGAGGGGTGGCATGCATCCTGATGGGAAAAATGGAATTTGGTTGAGCTGAAAGAAGGAAATTACTTGAAAAGTGTTCAGGGACCAGGACCTTAGTGCAGAGCAAAACACACATTGGAAATGGAATTGATTGGCACTGAAACAGAAAGGAATTTCAATGAGCCAGAGAAAACTCCCACGGAAGGATTAAAAAAGAAGTAAAGAGGGAAAGTTCTAAGACTAAAAAAATCAAGTCAAACGAAAAAGTATCAGAATCAGAGTTCAGGGAGAAAGGATGAACCAAAACAACACTAGAAGAACAATGACTTTTATTCTTCAGCATGTGAAGTCATCAAAAGAGAGGAGCTTACAGTAGAAGATGAGGGAAGATTGCTATACAACAGGCTTGATAAGAGCTAGATAGAAAGGGAGAATAAAAAGATGAAAAATTTGTAAAAGATGACATGCTCTATCAAAGCACTGAGGACAAACACCTCGACAATAGAAAACCCATTATGGCAGACAAAGTATGATGAGGCCACAAGCTTTCACCATGAAATTTTGATGGCTTTGTTGCACTAGATCAATAATAAAGGATTGCCAAGACACGTGAGGATAAAGATAATATAGCACAATTACATAGAATGAAACAATGTTTTGTGGGAATGGTTATAGAAATGTCATATGCAGTGGTTATTGCTTATATGAAAGATGGCTAATGCAGTTGGAATGGTTTACTGTTGGTTTCTACTATAGGCTGTAGTCAATGTGTCCATTCCTCAAAGCCCTGCGGAAATTATGCTTGCTGTATACTATGCAATTTTGTTTGTTAGTGAGACTCGAATATTGTTAGATGTCACTGGGGACAAAGCATGAAAGAACTGCATCTGAGGACTGATGAGGGGTTGTTGTTTGGCCCTATTTGATCCCACCAGAAACTATACTTATCTTTTAGGCATCAGCCATTAAGCAGCATAGAAACAGGTGTTTCCAATGCAGTTCAATTGTTGCCTCTACTGCAACAATTGTAACCCCAGTTCTGATAAAAAGCCTTTGGCACTCTATTTTAACCAGGTCATGGTATAGCTAGTAGAACATTCAACTAGACAATAATGCTGAAGACATTTTGCTTCTAATTCAAGTGCCTTTCACAGTTCAAATGAGCATTAGAAACACAATCCAGAATTTAGAGCCTCTAGGACAGTGATGACGAACCTTGGCACCCCAGATGTTTTGAAACTACATTTCCCATGATGCTCTTGCACTCTTCAGTGTAGTTGAGCATCGTGGGTAATGTAGTTCTGGGGTGCCAAGGTTTGCCATCACTGCTCTAGAGCAACTCAATCACCAGGGTTTCAAGCTGCATAAGAGCTAGAGGACAAGATTTAGGTGATTGAGCTGCTAATGTTATTTTAAATGCCAGGTTATGTTCATGACACGCGTTTTAACTTAAGAAACCATTTATAAAAGTGACAAAACATATTCAACATTACAGAACCAGTCCAGTTTAATGTGGCTAATAGGGGCTACTTAGTGGGACACCCTCCACTAGAAGCACCCACCTACTCTGTAATCCTGAAGATAGAAAATCCTCCTGAAGTCCCCTTTTTAATGCTGAGGCTACTTGCTATCTTTATATATTAATAGCTGAAGCATACATAGAGTCTAGTACTACACATGCCACTGCAGAACCTGCCTACTTTGAGAACTCAAAGGTTTGATCCAAATCCTTCCTTTATCAATCTGGGGATGGGATTTATAATCGATTGGTAAAGGAATGTTGAAACGATCCCAAACTCACTCACTTGAAAAGAGATCTTTTTATTTTTTTTTCAGTTACATAGCAAACACAGATTAACAAATTAAAGACCAAGCCTTTTCTGGCACTTTTTGCTTACAAGTTTAAATCAGTATTTTTGCTAGAAAATTACTTATAACCCCCAAGAATTATTTATTTGTTTTAGCAGTGACTCTAGGGAATAAAATGGTGATCATTACAATTTTCGATGTCACCCGGATTTGCACAGCGGTTTTCAAACACAATTTTTTTGGAAGAAAATAAATTTTAATGAATTGAAAAAAAACATAATATATACATCCCAATTGTTTTTGAATATTATGAAAGATGATGTTACGCTAAGTAAATAGATACCTAACATGTCACGCTCTAAAAATTGCGCACGCTCATGGAATGGTGACAAACTACGTTACTTAAAAATCTTCATGGGCGACACTTGTAATGTCTTTACAGATTACCTGTTTAGAGTTACAGAGGAAGTCTATGCTAGAATTATTTCTCTCTCTCTCTCTAATGTTCATGACGATGCCTCACATATGTGGTGCAAACATTGTTTACATATCTGTGCACAATTTACGCATGCGTTTGTTTTTACACGTGAGTACAGAAGGATGGGGTGCTTTAATTTATTTTCTTATTTTATATTTTATTTTTACACCGTCCCTTTAATTTTTTATTTTTTTTTTGTATAACTTTTATTCCTATTACCAGGAATGTAAACATCCCTTCTAAAAGAAATAAGGATCACAGGCTCTCTTTATAGAGAGATCTGGGGTCAAAAAGACCCCAAATCTCTTCTTTACCCTTAAAAGCAAAAGAGAGGTGTAAAAAAAATTTTTTTGATCATTTGCTTTAAAAAAAAAAAGTGTTAGTGACGTTATGATGTCACTCCAGTCCTCCAAGGCCATAGAGATAATCAAAGACGATATCATTTTTTATTGCCTCTGTGAGCAGCCGGCCGCATCATCAGATCATTTCTCGAGAGAGAGAGAGAGAGCCGAAGGAAACAGTAAGCCCGGGAAACATCGGTAGGAGGAGGGGGACATCCCCTTCTTCCGCTTCTGAAAGTGTTCCAGCAGCTCATGAGCCATTCGGAACAATTTCAAGAGAAAGCCAGCCACCGGCTCAAAAAAACAATACTAGGGTCATGATGTCTTCAGCTATAATCCCCGTAAACCATTTGCAAACCACAATGTATATATACAAATTGCAGTGGGCAAGTGGTTAAAGAAAGTTCCCTTGGCAACCGAAGAATGTTTCATGTAACGATCCATGTTTCTTCTAGGTAGTGGGGCCATTTTTGGGTAGCAATATTTGTTTTTGCCTGATTGCTAGCGTGGACCTTCTTTGAATTACACACTCTGCAAAATGCATGTTTTCTTCACATACAATTCAGTGCAAATTTCTATGACTTTTCAGTAATCAAATTGTTAATTCATCAAATAAAAACACTGTGAGTAACCGGCATTGCTTTCAGTTTATATGTGCCACCTGCTGCCTTAGGTAAAATAGCTTCCTGATGTCCTGATGTGTTAAATCTATGTACATTGCGTAACGATTCAATACATCAATCATAAATCAATTTACATAGTTATCCTGCAGGAAATCCCAGGTTACAACACTATTTAAACCTAGAGCCTCAAACCAGTGATACGCTGCCAGAAACCATGGGTCTAGTCATTCTAATTTCTCTCCTACAATTCCATCAATACTTTGTTATTTAAGATACAATTGTTAAAATAAAAATGAACAATTCACAGGTTTCATTATATGTAAAATTGAATCATTTGTAAAAATTCTGTGAAGCAGTACAAGGTCAAAATGAAAAACATTTGTTGCTTTCTTTGAGATCTAATTTTGACCCATGTTATCAAAGTTTTACAAGCAATATTTTGCTTACTTTGTATATCACTGCATATTATTTGTTATATTAAAAGGCAATTAAAGTGAATGTAAAGTCTCATTTTTTTTTCATTTTTAACTAACTAACAAACCTGTTATACTTACCTCCTCTGTGCAGTTGGTTTTGCACAGAGCAGCCTTAATCCTCCTCTTCTCGGGTCCCTCGTTCCTGCTCCTGGCCTTTCTCTCCTATCAAGTGGCCTCAGAGCAAGCAGCTTGCTATGGTGGCAACCGAGCCAAGCTGCAGCTCTGTGTGTCCATTCAGACACGGAGCTGCCAATTGGCCCAATCTCCTATCTCTCCTGATTGGCTCACTGACTTTGATTGACAGCCACTGGAGCCAATGGAACTGCGGCTGTATCTCAGCCAATCAGGAGGGAGAGTCCCGGACGACCAAGGGACTCGTGGAAATCCCTGGACAGAGAGGGGGCTAAGGTAAGTATTAGGGGATGCTGGGGAGACTGATACACACAGAAGGCTTTTTATCTTAATGCAATAGAATCCAATAAGATAAAAAACCTTCCTGCCTTTACAACTCCTTTAACGATAAATCCCAGGTCATTATAAAATACACAAATTCATGACGTTTTGTAGTCATTGGTACATCACAAAATATTTTTCTATAAATAAAAGCAGTGTAAATATCTAAATATAACTTTTGCAGTCTCTGTACAGAAGATCTCAGAAAGATGGATAAATTAAACTGTGTAAGGGGCTAACCAGGTGTGCTGAAGTGCAAGGAGCATGCTGAAAGGAGGAGAGAACAAAGCAACCAAGAGATTAGATAATCAGTGCACTGTTTCTCCTTTCATTAACTAGTCATGGGATAGGAAGACCTGTAAGTAAAAAGGTAACAATACGGCAGGAAAAATAAGCTCCCCTCCCCCTCCCTCCCTGCCCAAATATGCATTTGCAAAAGAACAATTGAGTGAATGTTTGATATGAGACACAGATGTGCCTGGCTTACTTGATTCTGTGGATGACTTATTTGTATTTCCTGACTTCATTGAAACAAAGCCCAGGGACCCTCCCATATGATGTCATTGCCCAAAGAAAAACTATAGGGCCATTCACACCAATGTGCTGCCGTAATGGGTGCATTACTGTGCATTTATGTTACAAACGTTAGTGTGCCACAGTACTATGAACGAGACCCCAACAAAATGCTTGTTAGCATGTGTGCATTTAAAGTGGTTCTAAAGTCAGAAGTTTTTTTTTACCTGAAAGTGTTACTACACCCAGGACCCTGCATTCACTATATCTGGTCTCCCACGGTACAGAAACCATGGAAATGCATTTATTTTAGTAAATATAAACTGCTAAATATCTTTTATCATCAGCAGTATATAGCAGTCTTGTGATTTCTATCAGTTCCTGGTGAAGCTTGTAGGAGGGTTTTTCATACTGCACTGAGCCGTCCTATGAGGCTGTAGGGCTCATGATTCTCAGTCTGGACATGTCTGGACAATAATGATTAACTCTCCAGAGAAAAAAAAAAAAACCTTTCTAGCAATACACACCAAACAGAGCATGTGCAGCCTGACTCCAAAGGCTCTGTATTATCTCAACATGTTCTGGAGTCAGTGGAAGAAAAGGAGGATCTGTGCATAATGGATCAAACAGCCTTTTTACACAATGCAGAGGATTAACCCCTTATTTTTTACAGTGAGTATAACAAGCATGCTTTACTACATATACAGACTGATTTTACTGTTGTGGGTTGAGTAACACTTTAATGCATTGTATGCACTAGGTTGAAAAACCTTCTGTGTGCAGCCCCCCCCCCCCTCAGCCCCCCTTACTTATACCTGAGCCCAATCTGGATCAAGCACTTTGTGTTGTCTCCTGCTGCTGTTAATCACAACCAGTGATCAGGCAGTGGAGCCCAGCTGCACTTTGTGGAGTGGCTCGGGAGTGATCCCACAAAAGTGCCCCCAAAGCAAGCTTGCTATGGGGGCACTCATCAGGGAGGAGGACTCAGGAGCACCAGTGGGGGACCCAAGAAGTGGAGGATTGGGGCTGCTCTGTGCAAAATTATTGCAAAGAGCGGGTAAGTATAACATGTTTGTTATTTTATTTTTTTACGATCACAGATCAGGCTGGTAAAGTAGTAGAGTATATTGAATTTTCCTGTGGTTTATTAAATGAGCTGAAGCTAAGTAGAAATTCACTTTGCAAAGTATACCTAATCATGTACATGGAAAAAAACAAAGAACAGGATTTATGCTTAAGCGTGAGTCAATGATTATAGTCAGAACAACTTCAAGTGATTGTAAAGTCTATTTTTTCAATAACAAACATGTTATACTTGTGGTTTTGCACAAAGCAGACCTGAACCTCCTCTTCCCAGGTCCCCCACCGGCACCTCACCGGCACTCCTGGCTCCCTCTCTTCTCGGTGGTACCTCATAAGAATCTTCTACCGAGCTGGGCTGTCTTTGTCTATAGACACAGGCAGCCCAGCTCAGCCTTGCACACCGCTCCCTTGTCACAGTACTCTACTTCTTTAGTACATTGAGTCCTGTGCCTTCTTATAAGTGTACCAAGTAAGTTTTTAGGACAATCCCTATTGACATTAAAGTCCACCTCTGCAGCAAAGAGGTAAATGTCTGTCACAAACGACATACAGTACATGTTTTTACAGTCTATTTGGTAAGTGCTTCTATATAAACCCCATTAAGTCCCAGTTCACATATATGCAATAACAGCCATCACATGTGATTCGGAGCGTACTGCTCTGCAAATCACATGCAATATCTGTGCGATGCAAATTCAGCCATACAGATTGTATGGCTGAATTTGCATCAGATTCGGACACAACTCGCACAGGACCCTTTTTTGGGTCGGCACCTGAATTGGATCGCATGGGTGTTCACACGTATGCGATCCGATTCATGTCCAAACTGACAGTTCGCACTGCGATATGCGAACTGATCTGGGGGTGTCGTTAACTTTGTATTGACACCCCCAGCGATTCGCATATGGCAGTGTGAACTGCCTGCATGTTGAATGCGATGCGGGAGCCCACAGTGGATTCGCAAGGTTCCCGCATCGCATATATGTGAACTGGCACCCTGAACAGATTAAATTCTTAACTAAATTACAAGTGTGAAAGTATTGTGTATTAAATAAAACATTCCATAGAATACTTTTTATTAACATTTTTCTTTCTTTTTTACATCTCAACAATGCTGATTTCCTCCAATGTCAGCTGCACGTCTTTTTTTCAGGACTAGCCACCTGATGGTGACAATGGTGGACCATGACTGCCCAACTGGTTTAATCACGGCCGCTTCAGTAGTTTCAACAAGGGAAGCATGTTATAGTGTGACAATGCAGGATGGCAATTGGGTGTAAATATGGAGTTATCGTGCCTTGGCAGGATCACCAAATTGTTTTGTTTTGTTTTTTGGGGGGGGGGAATCACAGGTTTATAAAGTTTGAAAAAACAACTTTAAGAATTACAATAATGTTAAAGCTTATATGAGGTTCTAGTGGTTAGGTTTAGATATAAAAGGTTGAACAAAGGGAAATGGGACCGAAGCAGACATCATTTTCCTACTGCTGTTTAGACAATGGAAGAAAATGCATGCATGGATGCTGTAGGCTAGGCTGCTATTTTTCATTCTCCTCTGTGACGGTAACTTTTGGTAGGAATGCTGCACAGCTGAAGTACTCTACTTTTACTGTTTGCGATAAACAAACAGGCAATAATACTTTGCATTTTTCATGCATGAAAGAATGGTATGAATAGGCCTAAAAATATCAAATTCAAATACTTCTAAGATAAATGAAAGAATGTAGCATCACTTAAATGGCTTATTCTTTGTCCTTTGCCTTTTTAAAAAGCATAAGATGCAATCTGCACTAGGCCTACACAGAATGTAATGTTCCCTGTTCACAGAGGAAGTTTGTGAGTCAAGCTGCTGAAAAATGCAATCCTGTTTTTTTATTGTGAGGTTTTTCTTTTATGTGCTGCGGTAAGCAATAGACTTGATTGCTCTTGTAAACAAATGAACGGTTCATTGTTTATGGTGAAGACAATTAATTTATTCCACATTGTAGCTACATATCCATTCCTTAACCCAGCTCGCTGCCAGAGGGGACCGCAGTGTGTGGCATGCTAATGCTTTACAGGGAGAAGGACAGAAAATGAGCTGGAAATTTCATTGGCCGAGAAAACATTTCAAATGGTAAAAGAAGCAATTATCTCAGAAAACTCAAAACTTCACTTAAAGTGGATTGGTATTGCAGAATATTTTTTTAAAGTATAAGTTCTTGCTCAGAGATTCACTAGAGGGTAACTACTGTTCAAAAAAAGCATCCTCTATTCCCCCTATTTGTTTTAGTTCTACTGGAGATGAACAAAAAATGAGGGGGGGGGGGAGAGTAACCCCGAAGGAAAGTAGGACTTTATAGGCATCCACTAATAAATCTCACAAAAAAATGTACAATCTGTAGTAGTTTAAATACATACAAAATGTATTAATATAAAAAATACATAAAAATCATCACAACAGTGCAGCAGCATGCTCCTAAACCAGAAGAACCCATGTATGGTCCGACATATGACAGACTCTGTGTCTGAAGACAAGATAGATGGCTGACCTCTTGTGTTTGAATCAGAGGGGTTCTAATGTGCAAATATACCCAAGGAATCGCTACGCGTTTCGCTATACAGCTTCTTCAGGGGATCCCATAAGAGTTAGGGTACAGGAACAGGAGGCACCAAGAAATCTCCTAAGAGAGGGCTGTAGAGTTACAGTGACAATGAAGTTGTTCCATCAGGAACTAGCACTGCAGGTGTCTCCTTCTTATCTTGTAGTCATAGCTTCTAGGCTCCTGGGGGTGTTGATCCAGTCACTTAGAAAAATAGCCCTTCCGATGAGGAGACAGTGGAGATGTCCCCTCTGAGCTGGAAAATTTCATTGGCCGAGAAAAGATTTCAAATGGTAAAAAAAAGCAATTATCTCAGAAAACTCAAAACTTCACTTAAAGTGGATTGGTATTGCAGAATAATTTTTTTAAAAGTATAAGCTCTTTCTCAGAGATTCACTAGAGGGTAACTACTGTTATTTGTATAATCCAAAAAAAAGCATCCTCTATTCCCCCTATTTGATTTAGTTCTACTGGGGATGAACAAAAAATGAGGGGGGGGGAGAGTAACCCCCAAGGAAAGTAGGACTTTATAGGCATCCACTAATAAATCTCACAAAAAATATACAATCTGTAGTAGTTAAATACATACAAAATGTATTAATATAAAAAATACATAAAAATCATCACAACAGTGCAGCAGCATGCTCCTAAACCAGAAGAACCCATGTATGCTCCGACATATGACAGAGTCTGTGTCTGAAGACAAGATAGATGGCTGACCTCATGTGTTTGGATCAGAGGTGTTCTAATGTGCAAATATACCCAAGGAATCGCTACGCGTTTCGCTATGCAGCTTCTTCAGGGGATCCCATAAGAGTTAGGGTACAGGAACAGGAGGCACCAAGCAGTCTCCTAAAAGAGGGCTGTAGAGTTACAGTGACAATAAAGTTGTCCCATCCAGAACTAGCACTGCACGTGTCTCCTTCTTATCTTGTAGTCATAGCTTCTGGGCTCCTGTGGGTGCCGATCCAGTCACTTAGAAAAATTGCCCTTCCGATGAGGAGACAGTGGAGATGGAAAATTTCATTGGGCGAGAAAAGATTTCAAATGGTAAAAAAAGCAATTATCCCAGAAAACCCAAAACTTCACTTAAAGTGGAATGGTATTGCGGAATAATTTTTTAAAAGTTTAAAGCTTTTTCTCAGAGATTCACTAGAGTGTAACTACTGTTAATTATATAATCCCAAAAAAAGCATCCTCTGTCCCCCTATTTTATTTAGATCTACTGGGGCCCAACTTTGTTTAACTTGGTTACAGCCTATGTTGATGGGATTTCGGTCGAATCAGAACTGATTAACTCACCACGCATGTCAAGGAGAATGCAAAAGCAGCTTAAATCATGTTGATAAAGCTTTGAAAAAGGTAAGATTCAGGTCAGATTGGGCTTATCTGCAGGTCTATGCACCTGTGAGTAAATTTTGGATGATCTTAGAAGTGTCTCAGGCTGAATTCAACTGTAAAGTGGGGTGCATATAAAAGAAAATCGGGCGAACGATCGGCAACTGAAGGCAAGCTAGTTTTGCTCATTGATGCAAGCCTCTACATTCTACCTGCTGTCCAATATGCTGCTAATGGCCACTGAGGCAGTCTTATTGGAAACTGGAATGTCAGTTGGCAGGACTTAACTATGAGTTCAAGAATAGTCATTTCACTGTAACAAAGAGAAACTAATGGGGACTAAAAGACTAAGGTGGTCTTAGCAGGACCACACCACTTGTTTTTAAAAAAAATGCACATTTATAAATTAAAGAGATTTGCTTTACAAATTTGCTTAGCACTCAGCTAGTTTCAGTACTCTAACGCTATTGAAACATTATTCTTCCTAATAAAATAATAATAATAATAATAAAAAAAAAATTAGGAGTGCCCAATCACCACAGATAATGCTGTTGACTAACATTGCAGTACTGTATATGGGAAAGAGAAGGAACTAATATACGCTCTTTATTAAAAATGGGGCTCTTAATCAGATAGGCACACAGAAGAGGCTTTTCTTAATAACAAAGCTGGCAGCTCATGGGGTCTGTTTTTATGCTGGACCTTTACTTTGAAACATTTTTTTTAAGTTTTTTTTCTTAAGGTTTTTTTTTTTTTTTTTTTGTAGAATATGTTTAGTTTTGGATAAAGAAGGAATGGGTAAAACTCATGTTTTTTTTCTTTTCAGGTTTTTTTTTTCTGGTCTGTGTCTTCACATGGTACATTCAGGCCTTTTGTCACCAGGTCAAAATATAATGGGTTATCAAATATTTTACAGCTGTCACTACACCAAAGTGTGGGGAAATCTCTCTGTTGTCTCTGGTATAGTAGTTGGAAGAAGCAAAGGAACAAAGACAAAAAAAAAATGGCAGGGTTTTTAAATATTTTCACTCAATTAGAAAGAAAAAAAAAACAATCTTTCTTTAAAACACTTTAATTGACCCATTTATGAAAACTGGAGAAAAGGGAGTTTTTGTTTCCCAGAGTCCTTGTTTTTATTTTCCAGACAACAAAATATGAATCCTGTATTGTTGCTATAGATGGCATCATCACTTTTCCCCCCTGTTCTGTTCTCCAGTTTTCAGAACAATACCCCTAATTTAACCTCCAAATAATAACATTTAAAAAAAAAAAAAAAACACAACCTAGTATTTTGATGAATTTATGCCTAACAATATTTTTAACATTTTACCCCGATTTCTCTTTTCTCTATTTTCTGTGTTCTACTACTGGCAAAACATCTAAAATTGGAACATTTCACCTTTTTACTGAATTATTCTGTAATAACTATATTGTATGCGATTGCAGTCTCATCTTAATATCTTAATATAACAGGTACATTTTAATGATTGCATACTATTTTATGCTTTCCCAAATGAAAAAAGGTTGAGAAAAAACAAAAAAGCCCTAACGGTAAAGTGAAAGGGCTATTTTTGTTAAACTATAAGGCTGGGATCAATTGAGCTGTAGAGCACAAAGTAGTGTGCATTTTACATTGGTACCCGTGAGTAATATCTTTCACTAATAATGATATTTAGGAAATTCATATTTGACAATCAAAGTCAGACCTGTCAGAATGCATGCAATTTCCAAGAATCATATAATACAGTGACTTGCTACAAGTTCATGTAGCCAGATGTAGACAAAAAAAATGAATGGTTGCCCCTTCTTACAATTTAATAATTTAGGAATTAGACCTATTAGGGCAAAAAAATTAAAACACAATTTCAGGTCCCTATTTAACTACTGACGAAGTGCAAAAACATATTTATTGTGGTGTAAATAACAGTGGGAGGTGGACTCAGCAACCATCAGCCCCATATCTAATATAAACAGACCCCTAGGTAGTTGGGGTCCCTTATAAAGCTACACTGTCTGCACAAATGGTATGTCTACCACAAATTCACATTATTTTGTCTCTTGAATAATAAAAATAAATTTATAAACGTGTTTTGTTACAATATAATTAGGAAATGCCGGGGATGGACATGTGTGTTTTTGTGAAAGCAAGCTAGTTAACCCCTCATAACCATCTCAGGTATACCAAATGTGATTTGCTAATGTTTAAAGAAACTTGGACATCATCTTCGCCAAAGGTGGCTTGGCATATCAAGTCACTGATCCAAAATTGCCTTTTCACTCCATCCTATTTTCCTTGCAGCTGGTACCTTCAACCATGTTCAAGTAATAAAACTGTTGATTACCCACAGGAATCACTAGAAAAGAGACCATTAGATACTGTTCAATTTGAATACAAAGTATTCATTTGTAATTGAAACCATATTAATACAGGAGATAACCATTATGTATAATGAGCCATCTAATGTTAGAATGCCACGTGCTCGAGATCTGCGTCTTATATATGTAAGACAATGGTTTTATCCAGAAAAAAAAAAGGAAGTCACACTTTCTACTTGATATTTAGAGCTGCAATTTTTTATTCTTATTACAGACATGCAATCTTAGGAAGAAAGTGTCTTAAATTGTGTCTGATGATCATTTGCCATTCTTTATGGAGAATTCTCCTGTTGCTTCATTAAAAGCTCTGCCAGTTGCTGACGAATGGGCCATTCTTTAGAACCAATACAACTAAACTGCATTCTGAGCTACTCATCCATCAAACTTTATATCGCCACATTACATCAAAGGGTTTCCATTCAATATTGGATAAAGCTTTACTGCAAAGGTCATAATTATTTTTTAGAATGCCAGACATGACTTCCTTTCTCATCCCTGTAATTTTAAATGATATGGGTTTTGCAGGAAGCATAAAGTGCCTATTGCACTTACCTCTCTGAGAATCTGGAAATCCAACTATATTTCATATTTTATAACACACAAGGAACACAAATAAGTGTCAGTCAGGGACTTTACTAGGATTATAAAAGACCCGGGGAAGCTTTTGGCATCCTAAGGAGAGTATTAGTGCAGCATGTGTAGACAGCTGTGGTGTGGACATATTCTGTTAATAGTGAGAGTGGTGTATAGAAGCACGGTTATTTAAAATGTAGCCCACTCACTGTATGCATTCACACATATGCCACTGATCTTGTACCCATATAAAATTCTTTAATTGCTGTGCCATAAGAGAGAGGTTCACCTCAGTACAATTATTTTTAGAAAATGAAACACCTCCATTATGTATGCTTTTCTTCACATTAAAAATGGATCTAATTATTTGTCTAATAATACCTAAAATAAGAACTTCATAAAAATGGTCAGTGACTGCTTAGCAACCAGCAGTTGTTGAGACAATGAACATTTTAATGTATTTATTTATCACAGGTATTTATACATCATTTATTCTAAAAATGAATTTCTGATAGGCCCTGGTGCCACATCCAAAATAATATATATATTTTTTTCAACAAGAGCCAAACCGGTGGAATTTCAGATAATTGACCCCCATAAGCCAGTGGGGTGAGGATACCTCTAAGTTTTTCTCATGTAAAATAGAGCATCAGGTGTATTGAAGAACCATGTGCAAAAGTTGCTTGTGCAATCTAGATATGTCACATATGAGCCCTGAAGCTCCCCTACATACTCTTATGGGCACAGACATATCAGGAGCAGGCAGAAGAGGCTCCCAGAGTCATCCTTCTCCAAACAAGCACTATTAAAATAATGTCTCATAATCACAGCCTTGAAGTTTCTGTTGATCACATATTTAGTCACTGTATGAGCCACTTATATATTTGATATGTAAAGTCCTATTACAGGGGTACTACATTGTCCTGTCCCAGCTGAACAGATGAAGAATCTCAGTGGCATATCATAGGCCCCACTTTATGGAATCATCAAATAAAGTGTATCTGGAGATGGCATCTGGTAGAGTCTCAATAGACTGCAACTACACTACACAGAATGTAGGTGTCAGGATTATGTAGCACACAGAGAGCTGTATTCAGGAGTATGTAACACAGGGCGTTGAGTTTAGGAGTACATAACACACAGAGTGCAGGATTCAACTGCACAGTATTGCACAGAGTGCAGGGGTCAGGGTATGTAATGCAGAATGTGCAGGGGCAGGAGAGTAGAATGCACAGAACGCAGGGGTCAGAAGTGTGTAACACACTGAGTTTAGGGGTACAGTGTGTATCATGCCCAGAGTGCAGATGTTAGAAGTGTATGATGCACAGACAGCAGGGGTTCGTAGTGTATAACGCAAGAGTGCAAGGGTCAAAGATGTGTAATGTAGGGGTGAGTGTTACATAATGCACAAAGTGCAGGGATCAGTGGTATATAACCTACAAAGTGCAGGGGTCACGAGTATATAACACATACAGTGCAGTGGTCAGAATTGCAAGTTGCACAGAGTGCAGGGGTAAATCAGGCAAGAAGTGCAGGAGTTATGAGTTTGTAGTGCACGAAGCACAGTGGTCAGGAGTGTCTAACAAACATTGCAGAAGTCGGGAGTTAATAATACACAAAGTTCAAGGTTTAGGTTTACATAATGCACAAAATGTAAGGGTCAGGGGTATGTCATGTAATCAGAGTGCAGGTGTCAGGTATGTATAATACAAGTGTGCAGGGATCAATGATGTGTAACACTGGCGTAGCAGTGCCAGTATCACACAAATTGCAGAAGTTAATAATGCACAGACCAAAGTGGTCAGAAGTGTGTAACACACAGATTGCAGAGGTCAGGGGTAAGAAATGCACAGATTTTAAGGGTCAAGTATATGTACTGCACAGAGTTCAGAGGTCAGGGGTGCACATTGCATGGGCATGAGTGCATGCATTAGGGGTGCGTAACCCACATAGTGCATGTGCCAGGAATGCGATTTCACGTTTTAGGTAAATAAAAAAAAATTGACCCATCTCTCAATACGCTATCCCACTGCAGATGTGCAAAGGGTTATATTGCAAGGCCCAGAGGAGGTTGGATATTAAGATTTTTTTTTTTAATGTGAAACTCCCCTATCTAGCTAACTGGGGATTATGAAAGAGTCCACTGCCAAATCAGAAGTTCTGGGGAGGTTGGCCCCGAACCAACCAAGCAATGCTAAAAATATCAGGAGATGTCACCATAGCAAGGGGCCCTCTTCCTATAGGCATATCAGTCTCTATGCCCAGTTTCAGGGATCACACATTGCTTCAATTTAAAAAATAGTGGAAAAATAAAATATTTTTGGCAAAGAACATGACAAACAAAAGAAATAAGCAAAAGTTTTTCAGTTAACCGATAACAATGATCCTTTCTTCCTGTGTAAAAGAAATGAATTAATATTCTAAAACCAATCCTTCTTCTGAATGTTTACTTTACTGCATCAAATATTTTATTTGGATCCAACCATGATGAAGAAGCTAATTATAAGTAAACTAATCCACTTTTGCTTGTTTTTTCCCATAAGATCTGTTAACCATCTGAAACTATTAACTCAGCTTAAAGATAATATGGCTGAAGGTTATTGTAACAAAACATTTGATTGCTTTCCATAAAGAAACAAGTTAAAAGAAATTAATTAATAAGAGAGGAGTGTTTATACATATACAGAAAATGTTTTTTTTTTTTTATTATTTTTAATAAAATGTATCAAAACAACTTGCAGAATAGTTTAACGGAAAGTCCTCTTAATTTAAAAGTAGAGGTTGAGGCATACAGAGACACTAGATGTTATATGAATAAAGCCCACACACAAAAAGGCTTCTTCCGAATAAAATTCTTTATTCCCGCATGGATATCAGTGACAACATGACAAACTGACGCGTTTCGGCTTTACCCCTTCCTCAGAGACACTAGGTTTGCAGTTGGACATGCAGGCAGATTTAATGGCAAGGAGGCCTTTCCTTGCTACAGTTAGGATATCCCAGTCCCTAGCTTATGATTTGAAAATGATGCAGCAGCAACAGACTGCTAAGGTCATATCTGTGCTCATATCCCTATATGCTTCTTTACATCCCATATACATAGCCCCAAGAAGTCACTGCAAGCTTCCCACACTAAAGATGCCAGCACCAGGGGCCCAAAGACCAGTGAAGAACCCGCCCAGGTAAGGATGGCACTGGATCCTTGGACAGGTAAGTTCCATTTTTTTAAAAGCCTGCATCTACAGTATTTGTAGCTGCTAACTTTTAATTTTTAGTTCCTAGGGTGAAGAACCGATGTAATGCCTTTGTCCATTTTCTGCAAGGATTTGTCTCTTTTCTGGAAGAATTGGAAGTTTATCTAAATGTTGACCACCCTTGTTTCTCTTCTGTATTTCTGTCTGAACCATTCTGTCTCACTAAGCTGCGTCATCAGTCCTTCCTCAGAAGGTGGTGGCCTCCTATGTTGTCGTCATCCCAACCAGTATAAATCTAGTGACAGTCTGCCTGCATCTATGTACTAACATTCCAAAGATGTGAATGGGACATTGCTTCTGCAAGATAAGTACATGGTATTCAAGTCTATGTGATGTTTTGTGAGCAGGTACATGCAGTATCACACTAGATTTTTACCAGGAGGGATGTAAACAGCACAGTAGGCCACTGTCGTCATAGGAGGTAGGTAAGGACCTAGAGGGAGGATTAACTTTCTGTGCTATCATAATGTAAGGCCCTCATAAATATTTTCATATATTATCACAGCACACTAAAGGAAGCATGCAACATACAGCAAAACAGAATAATATAGATGTGCAAATACAATTAGATAGATCGAATAATTCCCTTTTATTGTTTGCTTTCAGAACAAACACAGAATCATAGCTTGTGGTTTTTTTTTTTGTTTTTTAGAAATTTCATTGTTGTTAAACAGTCAGTCATTTCCTTTTTACCTGGAAAAATTTGGAAATTTGTTTCTGTGTATCACCTGAAGCTATTCACTTCACTGGCTATATGAGAGGGTCTACAAGCACTTTAACATCTCCTACAGCTTATGTCTCTTTTCCATTGAATATATTTATTTTTGCTTCTCTGTCAATTAAGTGGAAATCAGCACATAGTTATCAGTGTATAACGTTTCCTGGTTGAAAGATTTAACCTCACTTCTAGTTAAAACCCTAAAATTGTGGATTTCCCATACCCTTTTGTCTCAGTTACAATGAGCACCAGGACAAAGTTTGTTTGAATCTACCTGTCGAGGACACATGGAATAAAAAAAAAAAACTTGACAAGAGATGCAATTGTTTTCTACTATATATATATATATATATATATATATATATATATATATATATATATATATATATATATATATATATATATATATATATATATAAAAACATTTGGACTATACATTTGTTTTACAACAAAAAAAAACACCACTTGAGGTGCTGTGACATGAAAAAATTGTGAGCAGGGATGTATTATTATTTTTTTTTTATTTAATTATTTTTAAACAGCAGAGTAATACTGTATCTCCTCTGCAATCTCATAAACTTATTTATACTGTATACAGAGTAGCACATTCACAGGAGTTGTCACCCTGCACTGGCCAATCAAGATAATTAAGACTGCCACACCTGGAAGCAGCCAGGAAGAAGATGTCTTCACCAACGTGGAAGCTCTCAGACAAAGTACTGAAGCGTAGTTATATATTTCAAGACTTTAGCTCTATTTCAATTTTTCTTGGAAATGTGACCAATTGAAAACACTGTATCTATATCTGTATCTGTGTATCTCTACCCAAAACTCTTTTTCAGCTATGTATAGAATCAAGAAAGGTTAGAACCTCTGCCAGGTTTTACTGCTCTCTGGGGCTCCATTAGAGCGATTTCGCCCTTACGTCCTCAGGACAACCCACTGACTTGTATTATTATTTTTATTTTTTTTAGAAGCAGAAACATGTGAAGAGTTAATTTCATGGGATTCTCAGACAGAAGTAAAGCCTATGAGCAATTCTAATTCTAAAATAAATAAATAAATAAAGAGCAGGGTTTGCTCTTGGATACGGAATTGGCTTAAAGGGCGTGTCCAAAGGGTGGTAATAAACAGCGAATACTCAGACTGGTCTGAGGTTGTAAGCGGGGTGCCCCAGGGCTCAGTCCTGGGACCAACCTTGTTCAATTTATTCATAAACAACATTGAGGTCGGGATCAGTAGTTCAATATCAGTTTTTTGCAGATGACACAAAATTGGCCAGGGCCATAACTGCACAGCGTGAAGCAGATATCCTACAGAATGACCTGGACAAAAATACAGAGTGGGCAACGACATGGCAAATGAGGTTTAACGTGGAGAAGTGTAAGGTTTTGCACTTGGGGACTAAAAACATAAAAACACAATACACGTTAGGAGGGGAACCCTTGGGGGAATCAAAAATGGAGAAGGATCTGGGAGTCTTGGTTGATGATAGATTAGGCAACAGCATGCAATGTCAAGCGGCAGCTGCCAAAGCCAGCAGAATATTAGCATGCATAAAGAAAGGGATGTATTCCAGAGATAAGTCTATAATCCTCCCACTTTATAAAACTCTGGTCCGACCGCATCTGGAGTATTCTGTCCAGTTCTGGTCGCCAGTCCTCAGGAGGGATGTGTTGGAGCTGGAGAGAGTCCAGAGAAGGGCAACTAAACTAATTAGGGGATTGGAGGACCTTGACTATGAAGAGCGTCTACAATCGCTCGATTTATTCTCCCTGGAGAAGAGACGTCTGAGGGGGGACATGATAGCAATTTATAAATATCTTAATGGGGATCCCAGCTTAGAAAAAAAGCTGTTCATTCGAAGGGATTGCATGAGGACTCGAGGGCATACAATGCGATTAGAGGAGAAGCGTTTTAACCTCAGGCAACGTGGGGGGTTCTTTACTGTTAGGGCTACAAGATTGTGGAATTCTCTACCACAAGAGGTGGTTTCTGCGGGTAGTATGGTGGCTTTCAAAAGACTCTTAGACTTACATCTCAAGGATCAGAACATTCAGGGGTATATGAGATGATTACAGCCACACACATCTACACACAGGTTGAACTGGATGGACTATTGTCTTTATTCAACCTCACCTACTATGTAACTATGTAACTATGTAAAAAAAAAAAACATTTCGCTATAGATATGCTTTAATACAGAACTTTTAAGTGGAGTGAGCAAAGATCCCCAGCCAGGTCTTTATTATTGTCTAATTTGCACACAGGGAGAATGACCTGCCATCAATTAAAGTTTCTAAGAAACAGGACACATGAGGATTATGTATATTATGTATATTTTTTTTGGAGACAATTACAGAAAAAATTAGTAACATTATCAATAGAACAGAGTGCAGTAGAGAGAATTCAATTGTAAAATCCTTCCACGGACAGGGGACGATAAAAAAAGACTTCCATGTATGTGAATTGCTGAAATCTGTTGGCACTTTATACGGACTGGAAATAAATACGCATACGTACAACATATTCCACTCAATACTCCAGACTGATGTTCTCCTTTAACAGAGGAGGGCAAAAGACAAGTTCGGTTAATTTCTTTGTGCGGAGATTTCCTGACATTGAGTATTTGCGTGCAATGCTATACAAGAAAACTGTGCATCTTTCATAACACAGACTGACAGATGGCGTGTCCTAACACAGACAAAATGTCAGGGCTGATTTCAATGGATTTCATGATGAAAGTCTGACAACCTGACACCTTTTTACAGATATTCCCATTTGGAGAATCTTAAATCAGCGTGTATACAGTATTAGTTGTATAATGACCTGAGGCCTTTTATGTTGCAATTCAAGCATGTTGAAGTAAATGGTCTAACCCCATTCCCCATAAATAGGTTCTTCAGTCTGTTTAAAAACAAAAAAAAAACTAAAAGTCAGCAGCTACAAATACTGTAACTGCTGACATTTAGGCCCTGTTCACACCTGAGCGTATTTCAGCTCGTAAAATGCTCATCTCTGGAGTCTCAAATCGCCCAACAAGCAAAATCCCATTCATTTCATTGGCCCATGTTCACATCTGAGCGTTTTGTCTACTGAAGCAAAATGCCTGAAGCTTAAAAAAGTACATGAGCTTCTTATGCCTGCCTCCAAACACCTGCAAAAAATGCCAAAAAAATGCCCGAAAAAACTCCTGAAAAAAGCCCAAAAAATGGCTGAAAAACATATGCTCAGGTGTGAATGGAGCCTTAATAAAATTACACTTACCTGTCCAGGGACCCAGCACTGTCCTTACCTGGGCTTGTTCTTTTACGATCTTCGGGTCCCGATGCCGGCATGTTTACTGTGGGAAGCCGGCTGTGACTCGTTGTGGCTTCACAGCCGGCCTACTACGCATATGCGAGCCGTGCTGCGCCCTTTGAATGATCCCTCAGCCTCGTGGGACCTGTGACGAATCTGTGAAGGTTACGAACAAAGGGGAGGGGTAGAACTTCTGCTGGAATCACCTAAGCAATTCCAATGGAAGTGGGAGCAGGTACAGCTAAAATAGGCATCTACTTCCAAAAAAGGTTTTGGGTATTGGCAGAGAAGGAAGAGAGGAGGACAGAAAGCAGAACTTTATCTTTGTCTTTAAAGTTCTGCATTAATAGGACTTAATAGGATACTTTGTTGCAGTGCTTTGTCCTCTGTATTGCTGTATTCCATAGTATTATTCATAACTCAGACTGGGATGCCATAAAAGTTTATGTGCGTGTAAAGGCTGGTGTACCAATACTTTTGGCAATATAGTGTAGATAGATAGATATAGACTTTAAAAGCCAATCAGAGAGTAAAGTGGGAGGCAGTGCTGAATCTGATGTTTGTCTGGATGCCCACAGTTTTTGGTAAGCTCAGTATTACTAATAATTGGTAATAAACAAATTTCAGAAGACTGCTCTTGGTCAGATGCCAGGACAATGAAGTTGGAAACATGAGTGGGATCAAGAAAGAGAAGAAGTAGAATGCTAAGCCTCCATTCACACTTTGCAATTTGGAATCGCAGGCGGAATCGCCGCGATTCTGCCCACAATTCCAAATTGCTTTAGCAATCAGTGCAAAACGAGTAAAGCGCATTCATTCTAAATGGCACCTCAAATGCAGCGCAATTCTGCTGCGATTGTCATGTGACAGAATCGTGCTAAAATTATAGCAAAAGTAGCAACAGTTTCTTTTGAGCGAAAAATGCACAGAGGGCAGGCCATTAAATGAATGGGCTGCGCTATGCATGACATGTGGAATTACGTGCAAAATCGCCCACACAATATCACAAGTGCTATATGAAGTGTAAATGGGGCCTAAAAGAAGTCACTGGAGTTTCAAATGTTTTTAAATTTCTTTAAATCTCTGTTTCTCTTTCTTTTAGGTCTTTATTGCTGTTTGTGTCCTAATCAGAGAGATTTTCCTTTGCTTCCTGCAGAAGAGGAAGTGATTAGAAAATTCCTTGGTTTATCAATGACAGTTATCACCGGAGCAGATGTCCCCAACGGGAGATATCCTGTCTACAACCGTGACAACTGAGCTATTTCCCGTCATTATGATAATGGCCATTAGGACAAATGGTGAAGCTGGATTTCATCAAATGGAACACAGAACCTGACAAAAAAGCTGACAGAGGCTCTAATTGTTCCTTTCTTTATCAAAAAGGAGGGAAACATTGTGGCAGGAATATTGTTTTAAGCTTTCATATGTTTCAGGTTGTTTCAATTTTTAGATTTTACCCACTTCATTACCGGGCCAATTCTGACACTTCTCACATACTTGCAAAAATCTAATTTTTATTTCTGCTAGAGAATTACTTAAATCTCCCAAATATTTTATATCTATCTATATCTATATCTATATATCTATATCTATATCTATATCTATATCTATATCTATATCTATATATATATATATATATATATATATATATATATATATATGTATATGTATATATATATATATATATATATATATATACATGCACTGTATATTTTAGCAGAAGTTCTATAGAAAAAAATGATGGGTGTTGCAATTTTTTATGTTCCCCCGAATTTGCGCATTTTTCAAATGCAGTTTTTAGGAAAAAATACACTGTAATGAATTGTATTGCACACAAACACAATACAATACCCATTTTTTTTGTAAAATATAAAAGATGACATTATGCTGACTAAATAGATACCCTAACATGTCATGCTTTAAAATTGTGTCACCCCGTGGAATGGTATCAAACTGCAACACTTTAAATGCAAGGGACTTACACGTGCATTCACATTTACGCGTAAGCAAAGGGGGCGGGGGGTGTTTTAATTTTTTTTTTTTATTCAAAACTTTTTTACCCTATCTCTTTAATTATTTTTTTTTATTAACTTTATTTCTATCAAAAGGGATGAACAACATCCCTTTTGATAGTATGGGCCATGACAGGTCCTCTTTATAGAGAGATCTGGGGTCTACTAGAGCCCAAATCTCTCCTCTGGCCTCCATTGCACAAACACAGATCAGTCTGATCGGCTGCTTTTATGGCCACTAGTGGCAAGGTAAACAAAGAGCCAAAAACAGAAGTGACAAAATCCTCGTCGCTCCAGGTTTTCCAGGGTCACATAGAGGAATAACAATGTCAGTTCCTCTCCCTGTCACTGTCGCCACTGGTCACATCGCTCCTGGGCTTTGGATCACAGAGACCAGGAAAGGCGGCGGTGAGGGGGGGGGGAGGGAGACCCCCTTCGGCCACCTAAAGAAGAAGCCACTTGAATCACTTCTGCCATACAGGGAAATTCAAGCTGCACACTGTAAAACCACTTCAACCCACGGATGTCCATGGGCATCCTATGGTAATGTAGTGGTTAAACTCCTCAAAATCTCTGAATTCCTTTGTTTAATTCCATGATCTGGCTTCTTGTTAGAAGGTGGCTATGTTTGTTGTACATGGTCCCACTGTATGTAGGAATGTACCTTGCTCCTGAGATGGACCAGGGACTATGGGATGTGTAGTGAGCTGGAGAAGGGCACATGACTGCAACTAATCTGCACTGCTCTTCCAAACAAAAAAGTGAAAAAGTAAAAGGAGAGGATTGGGAGCTCATGGAGGATGTTACAAGGTAGAAGGACACAGTTTCCTGAAAAATAGATTACAGGGTCATTAGGTAGTAGATGTGTAAGAATTATATAGAGAGACGATTATCATTTAGTGCCACTTTATTGTCCGACATGTAAAAAATTGTGCCATTATAATTGTACGGCACAATTAGAAGGTGAAATACTGTATTTTTTTTTTTTTTTCTTTTAACTCACATATGTGATACATCACAATTAACTTGTTATGAACCTGAGCAATTCAAACTGAGAGTTTGATCAAAAAATACAGAAGCAGAGCTTACCTGCAGAGAAATCCCTATTACATCAATAGTTCTTCATATATAGGCAGCTGAAGTTATTTGTAGGGACAAATTATACTTTTATAGGAATAGTTGAGATTTGCATATAAATGCAGCTGCCTATATCTTCTGATTTACCGATCAATGGGGACCTGCCGTTTTCACTGCAGGTAACCTTTGCAATGCATTATTTCATGATAGGTTTGAACTGACAACGTTTGTGGCATGTTTATACTGATAGCACACAAAAGGCTCAATCCACAAAGCTTTGCACAAGGATAAGGATCTTTATTTTCAGTTATGTGACTGTCATTTTTCTTTTAAATCCTTTGTTTTTTGTCCTTACCCTGGTGTGATAGCTTTGTGAATTAAAGTGCATTTCCACTTTTGCGGTCAAATTTGTGAAAACTCCACTTTATGTTTGTTATGTGTTCCTATTCATACATCATACAAAAAAAAAATAAAAAATAAATACATAAATAAGTTAAAAAATAGTTCTTTCCTTTAGATGTTGGGGTTTATTTATTAAAGGTGCATTTTGAAAGTGCAGTTGCTCCAGAGCTCTGCTGACTTCCATTATCCAATCTTGTTAAAGCAAAAATGCTGTTTTCTTTTTAATCTTCCTTGTATGTGATTGGATATTGTGTACAAAGTGAAACTTTACCTTATTTAATAAGCAAGTGCACAGTCTATTTACCTTTAGTAAATTAACCCTAATGAGTCCTTCATTAACCCCTTCCCGACTGCCCGCCACCTTTTTACTGCAGCAGTGTGGCCCCCCTACGCAAACTGAAGTAGACCTACATCGGTTACGCGCCTGCAGCTAGTGGGCAAGTGAGTGCGCGCCACCACCGGCGCGCTCCCGCCTCCACTCAGCAGCGGGGAAGCCGATGCATGGGACAGGTGGCTCCGATTTTCGCCTGACACCCGCGATCGCTCCCCGCTAAGAAAGAAGAACGGTCAGCTGTTGTAAGCACAGCTGACCGTTCTTCTCCCTGGAATGATCATCGAGCCCCTGTAATCCTTCTATATAGGAACACATGTCTCTATGATCATTTCACAAGCCACGCCCCCACAGTTAGAATCACTCCCCAAGGCTCACATTTAACCCCTTGATCACTCACAATGTTCACCCCTTCCCTGCCAGTGTCATTATTACAGTAACAGTGCATATTTTTAACACTGATTACTGTAGTAATGTCACTGGTACCCCAAAAGTGTCAAAAATGTCAGTTAGAGGTCCGATCTGTCCGCCGCAATGTCACAGTCCCGCTAATAATCGCAGATCGCTGCCATTACTAGTAAAAAAAAAAAAAAAAAAATGACATAAATCTTTCCCATAGTTAGTAGACGCAATAACTTTTGCGCAAACCAATCAAAATACACTTATTGCAGTTTTTTTTTACCAAAAATATGTGGCAGAAAACAAATTGGCCTACAAAATGTTAAAACATTTTGATTTTTAAATTTTGTTTTTTGAGAATGTTATATATCAGAAAGTGAAAAATATTGTTTTTTTTTTTTTCAGAATTGTTGCTCTTTTTGTTTATAGCGCAAAAAATAAAAATCACAGAGGTGATCAAATACTACCAAAAGAAATCTCTATTTGTGGGGAAAAAAGGACATCATTTTTATTTGGGTACATCATCGCACGACCACGCAATTGTCCGTTAAAATAACACATTGCCAAATCGCAAAATATGGCCTGGTCATTAAGTGGGAAAATCTTCCGGTCCAGAAGTGGTTAATAAACCTTGTTTGCTGTACAATTATTAACCTTCCATTCATCATTTCATTCTTTAACAGAAGCTTCTTACCACACCTCAAAAAGGTAAAAAAGGCACAATTAAAAAATATTAATATATGTTAATTGTAAAATAAAATACTCACTTTTCCACGCATTTTAACATTACCATGCATTCTGGCCAAGTTTCTTAGTGCCTCTTCTGTCCCAAGCAGCCATCCTAATTAAGGACATCATCCTTATATTCCAGCCACTTCCTTGTTTTCTGAGTGCATGTCCACCCAGCGCTCTACTCGAGGATATTGTTTACACAATTTCCCATAGTATCGGCAACATGAAAATAATATGAATCCACAGGTTGAGCACTGGGTGGGCATGGTGGAATTGGCAACACGTGTGCACCCAGCCTTCACTGTGACAACATGTAAAGAATGTGCTGGGCGTGCATGTTCGGGATTGCCCTGTCAGGGCACCCAGAGCTCTTGGAGTTGCCCACAAACACTGGAGATATATGATGTTCATATTCAAGGAGTCTGCATTTAGTGCAACTAAGTAATACTTGCCCACGCAAGAAAAAAAAAAGTACTTCAAAGAACAAAATGTATGACATTTACGAAAGTCAGGGGAGTAAACATTAATTTTATATAAGAAGAAAAAAGAGGGCAAAGGTCTGCTTTAACTTCATCAAACGCGAAATAAGTCCAGAAATGACTCAGACTAAAAAGAAAATACACAGATTACAGGAGAAGTTTTTTCTTCCCACATTATCTAAGTATTTTCTGAATTATACTGCACAAATAGAGTGGCAATCCACACGCTATTCATTGAGTAAGACCCGAAGTTGTTAAACATTCTGGTGATTACTTTTAGCACAAAATGATAAGCTTTGCCTAACCACATTTTCTGCAGTGGATCACATGCTGGTTTTATTCTCTCTTCGTAAAGAGTAAGTTCTGATCTAAGCCTCAAGTAGTAAGGCAATCAATGCTGATGAATGACTAGAAATGGTTTCTTTATTCCAGCCCTCACTGAATAGAAAGTTTCCATTATCTAGTTCAACATCTTCACTCTATCAATTTGACAGGGGCGGGCAGGACTGCACTCCACTGGATTCTCTCCGCTAGTGAATGCCTCTTTCTCTTTCTCATATAAAAGAGAAATCAAAGTGCCAAAGTGTACAGCAAACATCTATTTTAACAAATATAGGCATTGGTTTATTTTCATGGTTAGGGGGGCTCTTTAGCCTGGTTGGCCTCTCATTTCTTAGAATGCCGGGTAGCATGAGATTTCCCAGGATTCTACAAATAATTAGGCTGTAAATGCTTCATTCCCGCTTTAAAAGGCTTGTAACAAGCTGAATACTCTGTTTTAAGGTGTTTTTCTTTTTTCAGTGTGTCGGTATAACACCAGGACCAAAGAAGTAGTATAGCAATCCAGGCAGATTTTTTTAAATTTCTTCCCACACAACATTATATTCCGTTTTGCTGAAGTGCTCTTGAAGAGAGATTAGCTCAGAATGAACAGGCTGTATTTAGTTGATTGTTAGAACAGCTTACTGCTATTGTTTGTATGAATAATTCAACTCAAGGAAATGAGGTAAGGCTGTGAACTACTGATCACCTTTGGTAGAGAGCTGAAAGAATTTTTAGGAGAAAACCATCAGAATTATATGGTTCACATTAGTAGTGGTTTATGATAAAATGAACTGGTGATATGATAAAGCCTGTGCAGGTAGTAGGCATGATTATTTTGAACTTCCATTCTCCTATATGCTCATATCTTTGCTACACCACTAAAATAACTTTTTTTTACCTATGAAAGTATTCCCCATTTAAGAGCAGGTGGTCATGGCATTCCTTCTACCACCTACATATCCTTTACCAAATCCTTTCTCTCTCCATGCTTTTCAGGCACTTACAGAAAGCAAGTTATGCTATATATACACGTTTTAAAACAGTGATGTACTTTCAAGATACATTGTTTGTATTGTATTTTATTCCTCCTATTCCTTACCAATCTCACTATCAGGCCCAGTTTACAATGGCATTAGAAACAAGTGCATTTTTGCCACTCCCTGAAGCCCTACTACAGCAGCCTATAATGATAATATGGACAGAGGACAGAGCTATTCACATTTGAAAAACATGTACTGTTGCATTGCTTTGCATCTCTGTGTGGCAAAAATTAAGCCACATGTCAATCCTGGGAGGAGTTGAAGCTTGTCAAGTCTTTGGTAGCGCACCATTAACATGTCTGTAGCGTTTACAGTGTGTTTATGGCATGTTTGAGAAGGGTTTGTCTCTCCTTCACAAATCCCATCGGATCTCTCTGAATAATTGAAGGGATGATATTTGTTAACCACTTAAGCCCCGGAAGATTTTACCCCCTTCCTGACCAGGATTTTTTTTGCGATTTTTTACTGAGTGATTTTAACAGACAATTGCACGGTCGTGCGACGCTGTACCTAAACTAATTTGGCGTCCTTTTTTTCCCACAAACAGAGCTTTCTCTTGGTGGTATTTGATCACCTGTGCGATATTTTGATCATGCGCTATAAACAAAAAAAGAGCGTACATTTTGCAAAAATAACAATATTTTTCACATTTTTTTATATGAAATTCCCAAAAGAAAAATGTAAAAATCAAAATTTTCTAACATTTTCGGCCAATTTGTTTTATGCTACATATGTTTGGTAAAACAAATCGCAAAAAGCGTATTTTGATTGGTTTGCGCAAAAGTTATCCCGTTTACTAACAAAGGGAAAGATTTTTGTCATTTTTGGTGTTTTTTTTTTTAACGAGTAATGGCGGCGATCTGCGTTTTTTTTTGCGGTACTGCGACATTGCGGCGGACAGATCGGACCCTTGACTGACATTTTTTTTTTTTACATTTTTGACACTTTTGGGGTTACCAGTGACATTACTGCAGTAATCAGTGCTATACATATGCACTGTTACTGTAAAAATGACACTGGCAGGGAAGGGGTTAACTGTATTGGAGAGGGAGGGGTTAAGTGTGTCCTAGGGGTATGTTTCTAACTGTGATGGGAAATGTCTACTATTGTAAAAACAGAGATCAACGGTCCTACATAGTAGAACCGTCTGATCTCCATTTTTACACAGGGGAGAATGACAGGCGGCTTGTTTACACTAGCCGCCTGACTTTCTCCCTCTCTACCGACAATCGCGAGTGACCGGCAGACATCGGGTCCGCCGGTCACACCCACTGACTCCTCAGTGAACGTGCTGCGGTGGGCGCGTGCCTCAGTGGGTGCGCGCTCGCCCGCTATTGGCTCACAAGCCGGTGACAGGCTAGTGACGTACCGGTACGTCACTTTGCCTGGCTGGGGCTGACCGCCGCAGTATATTTACTTGCGGCGGTCGGCAAGTGGTTAATCCTTTGGCCAGTAATTTTGCATATACTTTGATATGCGAGTTTAGAAGGGATATCGGTCTAAAGCTTGTTGGGGTTGTTGGATCCTTTCCAGCTTTGGGTAGGGTCACTATGTAAGCTCTCAGCATCTCTTGGGGAAGAATGATGTTTCTGCAGCTTTTGTGAAGACCGTTTGCAAAAAAAGGTGATAATATGTGTTTGAATGTTTTGAAGTATTCGCTTGAGAAGCCGTCTGGACCCAGTGATTTACCTTTCAGCATTGTGCCTATTACTGATTCAATTTCTTTAGTTGTGAATGAGAAGTTTAGTTCTTTAAGCTGAGCCTTTAATAGTGATGGGAGTTTTAGTCCCTGTAGAAACTGTTGTATTTTCTCTGCGGTTGGCTGTGGGGTTGAGATGTCTTTGTGTAAATATTACAGCATGCCGTAATATTCGGCAAACTGCTTTGCCACTTCTTGTGGGTTGATGATTTTGTGGTGCAGGGTAGGGTGTATCAGGTGTGCTATTCTAGTCCTAGTGCATACTGCTTTGATTCTGTTAGCCAGATATTTACCTGCTCTATTTGCATTGGCATAGGATCCTATTTGTAGGCATCTTAAATATTTGTCATATTGTTCTGAGAAATGTTCTCTTAGGTTTTCTCTGAGTTTGGAAAGTGTGTTTGCAATGGTTGTGTTGTGTAATGTCTTATTTTGGGTTTCTAAGGTGTGTATTTCGGAGATCAGAGTATTGAGTTTCAAGGTGTATTGTGTTTTTTCTCTAGCCCCTATTTGTATGAGCATGCCCCTTATGAATGCCCTGTGGGCATTCCAAAGGGCATATGGGTCTTCTACAGATGTGTCATTGTTTAAGAAGAAATCCGTGAGATGCTGAGAGATTACTAGAAATGTTTGGGGTTTTTGTGGTAGTCTAACATCACAGCGCCAGATGGGGGGAGAGGGGTGGACACCCTGTTCTTTAATAGACAAAGAGATCACCGCATGATCCGACCACGTAATGTCATGTATACGAGTGGCGGTCACTTGCTGTAGGAGCTATTTGTCTGGTAAAAACATAACAATACGTGAGTATGAACAGTGCTTGTGTGAAAAGAATGTATAGTCCCTCTTGTTGGCATGGAGGCATCTCCATGCATCTCCATGCATCAAACAGTTCTTCCGTGTGAAGTAGAGATTTAAGGGATGCTGTGTTCTTTGATTTGTTTGTAGTAGTGTCCATCTTGTGGTCTGAGATCATGTTAAAGTCTCCGCATACGAGAAGTTTTCCATACTACATGGAGTTGGCTTTATTGAATACTCTCCTTAGAAATCAAAGCTGGTGGATGTTTGGGGCATTGAAGTGTTACAAGCGTGTACGGTTTGGAGTTGATGTCCCCCCATTACAATAAGGTATCTGACTCCTTTTTCTATAAATGTCTCCTTGTGTTGGAAGGATAGAGAGTTTCTTAGGGCCAGTAGCACCCCTCCCTTCTTGTGGTTGGGTGTACACACCTGGAATACATGGGGGAGGTCTCTGTGTGAGCATCTGGGGATTTTGGATATCTGGAAGAGGGTTTCCTGTACGCATAGTATGTCCACCCCTTGCTTACAAGCTTCTTTCCATATGGAAAATCTTTTTTCAAAATGGTTTAGCCCCCGGGCATTAACTGATATGCATGTGATCATCATTGGAAAAATGACGTGTATTGATGTGTGGTGGTGCGTTGTACGTACACATTGTGTCCATGGGATCTGTCCGTGGATGGTCCAGTATTCTGTGACAGGCTTGGTTGAGGCTTAGCTTCTTCAGTATGTATTTGCATGTATCATGCATTGCTTTTTGCTGTGTGTATCAAGCATAGAACAAAAGGAACAGACAAAAAAAATAATAAGAAAACTTTAAGGGTAAGTTCTTAAAAAAATGTATCTTACAACGGATCCGCGTTCAGCTGTAGCTGCTATAGGTGAATGAAGGGAGAACAGGAAAGTTGACTGTGAACTAGGGATCGACCGATTATCGGCAAAGCCGATATATCGAGGGCCGATTTGCACTTTCCCTGATATATCGGAATCGGCCCCGGAGGTTACCGATATTGCTGATATTTCAGGAAATTGCTTGTACCGGAGTCCATAGCCAAGGGTCGGCTGTCTTGTAATGACAACTCATGCAGCTGAGAAGCCGCTCGGCTGTCATTACAAGGATCGGGAGGGAACGTCCCCCCTCCCGCCCCCTTCTATGGCTCGCCCGGGGGACCTTCATGGCCGTCGAAGACCCGATCAAAGCTGCATTCGGCTCTGAACGGTTCTCCATGCAAAAACCTGGAACTGATGTCATGCCATCACTTCCGGGTACTGGTGTCAGATTAAAAAAAATGACAGCATTCTAAACAGCCAAACTTGGTGTTTTGAATGCTTTTAAGTGCAGAGGAGGGGTTTGGGGTCTTTTAGACACCCAGATCCCTCCACAAGAGTACCTGTCAAGAAAAATAAATAAATTAAATGTAAGAAAATATCGGCCGATACCTATACGCATTGGCCAAAATATCGGTATCGGCAACGAAAAAACGATATCAGTCGATCACTACTGTGAACTCTTTTGACTGGAGATTATCGTGATTTACTTTGTGTTACGTTTAGGAGCTTCCACCGGTATGTTTATTACTGGAAGTTTTGTGGGTCACCAATTGCCATTTGTTTTGAATTTGGTGAGGTTGTGAGGTCGTACTGAGTGCGAGGCCTAATCAGGGAGTACAACCCACTGACATAGGGCTATTATGTCTTTCTTAATTGTTGCAATTGCTATGGTAGTCCCATTATGAGTTATGGAGAGCATTGAAGGATATCTCCATTTGTGTGGGATTTTGTGGTTTCTGAGAGCTTTGGTGATTGTTGTCAAGTTACGGCGTCACTGCAGAGTGTGCCTGGAAAGGTCTGGAAGCAGTTGTATAGTGGCATACTGTGGTATAATGTTATCAGGTCTGCGTGATGCATGCAGATATTGTTCCTTCACATGGTTATAGTGAACTCTCAGTAACACATCCCTGGGTGTTTCTTCAGGGAGGAGAGAGGGCTTAGGGACCCTGTGGATTCTATCCACTATTAGGTTTTGTGCCGTTAGAGTGGGCATTAAGATAGAGAATAAGGCATGTGCATATTGCAAGAGCTGGGTGGCTGGGACAGACTCTGGATCCCCTTTAAGTTTGATGTTGTTTCGTCTAGACCTGTCCTCGAAATATGCAACCTTATCTTTTACCACGGTATGTCCTCCCCTTGGGCCGTTTGGGCATCTACCAGCCTGTTTAATGAGGATGTAAATTCACCCATCTTTTGCTCGACATGGTCTACCTTGTTTCCAATAACTTGGACCTCCTTTTGACACTTACTGATCCCCTTCATTATTTCTGTAAGGAGGATCTTAGTGATAATAGCATCTCTTTGAGCACAGTGTCTGAGATAGGTCTATCTGATGTAGGGAAGTTAGTAATAGGGTCACTCATGCTGGTATGCTGGGTGTTAATGGCATTCTGCTCTCTGCTTACCTGTTCAGTTTGCGACCTAGCTGGGGAGTCTATCCATGGCTTAGATATCTCCGGGCTTGTGGTGGATTTTTTTCTCCTGCAGGCTGTTGTGCTTGGGTGCCTTCGCCATTTTGTTGGAGCCCGAGCGGGGCCACCATGAAGAAGTCTGACAGCTTATGCAACTGTGGCAGGTTCTTTCTGTGCCTTGTCATCCCTGGGCTTTGTGGCAGGCTGATGAGGGTGTTAATGGCCATGGATGGAGGCGGTGGGTTAGGATGGTGATGGCTGCTCTCCGGTGGCCAAGTGGAGCTGCTAGCTCATGCGCCACACTTACAAAAAAATTTTTTTGTAAGTGTGAACTTAGCCTTAAGCTCCAATTATAGTAAATACTTATTATAGTAAACACTTATTAGTAAGGAGTTTGGTGAAGCAAGAATAGATTTGAAGAATAAGAGCCGGTTCACATAGGCGCGACCCGACTTGCCGGGGCGACCTGTGAAGTCGCGGTGCGCAGCTCGTACCGCGACCTCGGAGCGGCATGCACGGACTTCATATCATTGAAGTCAATGCAGGTCGCTCCAGGTCGCCCCAAAGTAGCTCAGGACCCTTTTTCTAAGTCGGAGCGACTTGTGTCGCTCCTATTAGAATGGGTCCTGTGCTAATCTATGGCAGGCGACCCGCGGCGACTAGGATAGTCATCATTGTCCCTTTTCCCTGAAATACTAAAACATTTAGACAAAATATGTTGACAATGAGGGGTGAGTGTCTGATGCCATTGAACTTGATTTTGTAACAAGACTACTGATTGTGCTACAATTTTATTAAAATTGGCCACCAATTTTGCCATGTGGAACTACAAAATTAGCCAAAAACATTTACTGACAGCTTTAGTTATACAAAAAATACAAAGTTAGACCCTAGTGCTAAGTAACATGGCCTTGTTGATATACAGAGCCATGTCACTAAGATGATTTTGTTTCAAAGCCATGTGCTTCCGAATGCCATCAGATTGCTGTTACAGTATATCTTTCTAGGTGTACTTGATGTACATCTCAAAAATGATTCTTTTAATAAAACTAGTACATAAAACTTTAACATTATTTTTTTTTTAAATAAAGGTGTCTGTGTAACCCCAATAAGCTGTTGAAAGTCCAATGCACTCTTGAAACATCAGAAAACACCATCATTTTAATGATGAATTTTGCAAGAATGTCCCAATGTTTTTTTTTTTTTTTCCATAAACATTCTTTATTGAAGGCATAAAGATAAGTGCAAACATTATACAACATTATTCGTTAAAGGTCCATGGCATGTGGATGTACTATGGGTGTCTCAATTTTTTTACCAAATTTCAGAAAAAGATATAACTCTCACTTGCATGTGTAGTATTTAACCGCTTGCCGACCGCCGCAAGTAAATTTACTGCGGCGGTCAGCCCCTACCAGGCAGAGTGACGTTAATTAACGTCACTAGCCTGGGAGGGTCTGGGGAGCGAGCGCGCGCCCGCTCCCGCGTGGTCACGGACCCCCCCGCGCGTGTGACCAGCGGACCCGATGTCCGCCGGTCACTCGGCGATCGTCGGGGGAGAGGGAGAATGTCAGGCAGCTTGTGTAAACAAGCCACCTGTCATTCTCCTCGGTGTAAAAACACTGATCAGACGGATCTATTATTTAGATCCGTTGATCAGTGTCCTTACACCCCAAGCCACAGCCAATCACAGTAGAAAGCACGCCCCTAGGGACACACACAGCCCCTCCCTCCTAAATAAAGTTAACCCCTTCACTACCAGTGTATTTTTACATTAACAGTGCATATATATAGCACTGATTACTGTAGAAATGTCACTGGTAACCCCAAAAGTGTCAAAAATTTCAGTCAAGGGTCCGATCTGTCCGCCGCAATGTCGCAGTACCGCAAAAAAAATCGCAGATCGCCGCCATTACGCGTTAAAAAAAAAAACAACAAAAATGACAAAAATCTTTCCCTTTATTAGTAAACGCGATAACTTTTGCGCAAACCAATCAAAATACGCTTTTTGCGATTTTTTTTACCAAACATAGGTAGGATAAAACAAATTGGCTGAAAATGTTAAAAAATTTTGATTTTTACATTTTTTTTGGGGAATTTCATATAAAAAAAATGTGAAAATATTGTTATTTTTGCAAAATTTACGCTCTTTTTTTGTTTATAGCGCAAAAAGTAAAAATCGCACAGGTGATCAAATACCACCAAAAGAAAGCTCTGTTTGTGGGAAAAAAAGGACGTCAAATTCGTTTAGGTACAGCGTCGCACGACCGCGCAATTGTCCGTTAAAATCACGCAGTGCCGAATCGCAAAATACCCCCTGGTCGTTTAGCAGGAAAATCCTCCGGGGCTTAAGTGGTTAAGAAGGCCCTATCATCTCATTAATTTAACCTTAAAGTGGTTCTAAAGCCTTGCATGAAGGTAAAACATGCTTAGGAATCAGTATCCCCCCAACCCCCCCCCCCCCCCCCGCCCTTTTACTTACCTGTGCCCTCATTCCTTCCAGCACTACACCTGTTTGCAGCTCTTCTCTCCCCTCACTTTCTGGTCTCACTGGCTTTGCGGCAGGAGATGGAAGTGGGGAAGACTCCTGTTGTCTGTGTTAGTAGATGCAGGCAGGAGCAAGCTTACATGAATGCCCCCATAGAAAGACACTTTCTATGGGGGCACTCAGTGGGAGGAGGGACCAAGAGTGCAGAGGACCCAAGAACAGGAGGTTTGCCAGGACATTTTGCCACTATGTGCAATTCCATTGCACAGAGAAGATAAGTATAAACCTGTTTGTTATTTTTAAAAAAACTAAGCCTTTACAAACATTTTAATTTTTCAAAAAGTGAGTAGAGATTGAGGAATGTGGCCTACAACACAGATAATGTGACACCTTTTGTGATACCACCAACAGCAGAGACTGGAAAAACATGCCACAAGAAAGCTCAGGACTTTTCATATCATTCCTTATAATATGGGTATAGGATAGTCAAGGAAGGTGGGTCAGATTTTTGCTTAGGTCCATTATAATAATAAAAATGTATAAAGGGATACAATAATTGCTTACCATAAAATGTTTCAAAATGCAAGGTGCCAACAACACAGATAAAAGTCGTGCTTGAAAATGATGGTTTTAAAAAGGGCTTATGTTTGCTGAGGGAAGAAGTCAAGCAGGAGGATGCAGAGAGATAAGTAGTGAAATATTAGAGGTAAGAGATTGTTGAAGGACTTTAAAGATAAAGGAAAGGATTTAGCAGAACTTTCTGTGCTCGATGAGAAGAAAGGAAAAGTATGTATGAACGCTGTGTGCAGTATGGATCCCAGGAGAGCAAATTAGTCAACTGAAAGCAATGGAGGAGTAAAATGGGAGATACAGTACAGATACAGGCCAAGCTTCAGTAATCCAAGTGTGATAAGGTAAAGGCGTATGTTAGTGACATGAGACTGACTGAAACAGGAAGGAGCATAATGCATGTTAGTGGTATTGTAGTAGATTTTATTTATGCTTATCAAATAACCTGTACAAAGAACTGCTTCAATAAAATAAAATAAATCAATAGCCAATTCAATTTCTCCATAAAAAAAAATTCACCACAATCAGATATAAAAACAATCAGTTGGATTAATGAGTTATCCTTTGGTGGTTATGGGTATTGGGCAAAATTACTAACAGAACTGTTGTATAGGGGTACTTCAATGGGGGGATTTTGCCTCACTTGCGGTAACTGTGTCCCTGAGAAATATTGTGATTGTGTAGTTACCAACACTAATGCCTCGTACACACGCATCGATAGTTGGCCGTGAATTTTCGGCCAACGTCCGATCGGCCGATTTTCGACTTGTTAGTATGATGCTTCCGACAACCGACTCAGAATTTTCGGCCAAAAAAAATCTGGTGTGCAGGCTATAAAATTTTTGTTGGCCGTCAACATAACGGACGATTTTCCATCATTCAGTACAGATTTCGGCAGACAAAAATCTGATGAGCAAGACTGGGCATGCTCAGAGAAGAAAAAACACACGGAAAGTAAACCAGCACATGACATCACTTCTGAAGTTGATTTTTGTTGGCCGAGAAAATTTGTGCGCAGTCTAGAGCACATTTCAACCAACACAACAACACTGGACAAAAGACGGCCGATCGGTCGGCCGATAATCGTTGCGTGTGTACGAGGCATTAGGCTGGCCATAGATAGGGCTGATCCCCCCCAAAAAAAAAAACAGAATGGATTCCCCCATGAATGCAATCAAGATGAATGGAGGTACCTCCCCGCTGTTTTATTAAATTCTGACAGTGTTGTTCACTGTCAGAATACACATATCAGTACTTCAGCCGATTGGTTGCAGCCGCTGAACAAAAGAAAATTTTACAACATCCCATTTAACAAAAGTGACAACAAGCACTGGAGTCTACCATTCAAGCAAAGTGACATTTTACACAAAACAACATTGAATTACGTAAGAAGAGGTAAATATGGACATTTATTGATTAATTTATAGTAAGTTTTAATTCACCTCTCTCAATTTCTTTTTTTTTGTTCTGCCAGCAGCTGCTGCAGAGTAGAGGAGGGAGCACTTGACAACAACTAGTAAAGCCTGGAGCTGTGATTTAACCTATAGGCTTCCATAGCCTACCCATTGTCGGCACTCCCACCTCTCCCCTGCAGTCTCCACTGGCTGGCATGGGGTGCCAGATCACATGTCCAGACCAGAACAGCCTGAAAATAGTAATAGTTATCGTTCCTACACAGGTTAGTTAGCATAGATGTTGGGAGGGAGTGGGGACAAGTTAGGTTTTAGCTAGATTCCCGCTTTAAAGTGGTTCTAAAGGTAGAGGGATTTTTTTATCTTAATCATATCTATGCATTAAGATAAAAAAACCTTCTGTGTGCAGCAGCCCCCCTCAGCTCCACTAATACTTACCGGAGCCCATCTTGATCCAGCGATGTTGCACAAGAGACTCAGCTGTCCGGGACTCTCCCTCCTAATTGGCTGGGACAGCAGCTGTCAATCAAAGATAGTAAGCCAATGAGGAGCAAGGGGACAGGGTCGAGCCACACCCCTGTGTCTAAATGGACACACTGAGCTGCAGCTCAGCTGGGGTCCCCCCTAGCAAGGTGCTTGCTTTGGGGGCACTCAGTGGGAGGGAGGAGCCAGGAGCACCAAAGAGGGACCCAAGAACAGGGGGATTGGGGCTGGTCTGTGCAAAGCCATAACACAGAGCAGGTAAGTATAACATGTTTTTTATTTTTAATTTAAAAAAAAAGAGACACATTAGTATCACTTTAAGTTTTAAGTTATATATTTAGGTTCCACTATGAATTTGTCTTCATACCAGTTAATATCTTAGTCCAAGTTTATCTGTCCATCATGAGATCTATTTAGGCGTATTTATGTTAACTGCATTCTGCATGCAACAAAAGGCAGATGGACTGGAGGAAGCAATATGCTGTTCTTGTGTTAGTCAAAGTACAGAAATTGTTAGAATTGATTGGTATAATAGGTGAAGAAATTTGCATTTGTCAGAAAAATTACACCAACGAGTTTCTAATTTAACAATAACAAATTTTGTATCATATTTGACTTTGGGAAGCCCTCAATAGGACAAATATCAGACTGTGAATGGTTAAAACAAACTGTCACTTCAAAATATTAATTACTGCCTCCTAAACTATATGACATGTTTCTGTTGCTATGGAGATAAATTTCATATTTCTTCTTCTGTGTTAGCATCATACAGTTATCTTGATCTCTTTTGTTTGTATGTAGGCAATGCCATTTCTTTACAAATGGAACAAAAACATTAATTGCAGTGTCCAAAAAAGAATATGATTATCTTTTTACTATTAGATCATTATTTCAAATTGGTGAACTTCCGGCTTCTTGTTTTGCAAAGTTTAGAAAATGACCTGAACGTTTTCCCTTTTCTTGGATTTCTATTTTTACAGTTTTAGATTTAAAGTGGTTGTAAACCTCAGACATTATATATAAACAAAGCATATCCCTTTAAAGTGTGTACTTTTCCCAATCCAGAGCACTGAAATGTCATCTCTGTCTGCTACTTTGTTCCTCTTCTATCAACATAAATCACTTTTGAAAAGTTTTTCGGACACCAAGAGAACAAAAAGTGATAGGGGAGGGATTGACAACCTCGGCTCTGATACTGTGTGAAGTGTGGAGATGGGGGGGGGGCTCTTCGCTCCAATCAGCTCTCAGACCTCGTCTCACTGAGCTCTGCAGAGTGTAGTTCCAGCTCTCCTTCCCCTGTTTTCTGACAGCTAAGACAAGCTTTATACAATCTTGACTTTGAATGTATGTAGAGAAAAGAAGAATGCAGATAAACAGATACAACTTATGTAGGAGGATTTGTTTAATCTCTGTGTATCACCTGAGGACAGTCACTTCACTCGGTATATGTAAGGGTTTACAACCACTTTAAAACAGTTTTTTTCAACTTTGGATAGAGATGGGTAGGGGGTAGAACCCCTTGCATGTCTTTATTACTGTGAGTTTACACAGAAGGTACAGTAAAAAGATAAGAGTTTAACAATAGTGTTTCAAGTGCAGTAGGTTTTTATTGATCACACCAAAGGTACCATAAATAGCCCAAACACTTGATATTTAAGTAATAATTGCAGCCATCAATGAAAAACCTACTGGACTTGAAATATTATTAACCACTTGCCGACCGGTCACGTTGACCGTACTGCGGCAAAGTGGCTCGATTCCGTCCAGCGACGTAGACCTACGTCGCTGGACTCCTCCCCCTGTAGGCGGCGCTCCCGCTGTTTTCAGTCACAGCGGGAGTCGGGCCAGGGGAGGAGCGGCGTCGATCGCCGCTGCTCTTCCCCGATCGTCAGGGAATCGAGTTTGGAGATCCGCCCGCTTGTGTAAACAGAGTGGGCGGATCTCCGAAGTGACAAGGAGTGACAGATTGCAGTGTTCAGCATAGCTGAACATGCAATCTGTCCTTGTGTCACTCAGTCACCTCCCCCCACACACGTCAGTAAGCACCAGGCATACATTAACCCCTCCATCTCCAATAAAATTACCCCTTCCCTGCCAGTGTCATTTTTACAGTAACAGTGCATATTTATAGCACTGATTACTGTAGTAATGTCACTGGTACCCCCAAAAGTGTCAAAAATGTCAGTCAAGGGTCCGATCTGTCCGCCGCAATGTCGAAGTCCCGCAAAAAAATCGCAGATCGCCGCCATATGCGTTAAAAAAAAACACCAAAAATTACATAAATCTTTCCCTTAGTTAGTAAACGCAATAACTTTTGCGCAAACCAATCAAAATACGCTTATTGTAATTTTTTTTACCAAACATAGGTCACAAAAAAACAAATTGGCCAAAAATGTAAAAAAATTTTGACTTTTTAATTTTTTGGGGGGGGGATTTCATATAAAAAAATTTAAAAAATATTGTTATTTTTTCAAAATAAACGCTATTTTTTTGTTTATAGCGCAAAAAGTAAAAATCGCACAGGTGATCAAATACCACCAAAAGAAAGCTCTGTTTGTGGGAAAAAAAGGACGTAAATTTAGTTTGGGTACAGCGTCGCATGACCGCGCAATTGTAAGTTAAAGTCGCACAGCGCCGAATCGCAAGAAGTGGCCTGGACGTAAGACAGCAAAATCCTCCAGTGGTAAAGTGGTTAAGGCACATGGATCTTTCTGCTATGCTTACTGCCAATATTTTGAGAACCTTCCCAGGCCTTTAGCTTATTGAGAGCTGCCTGTGTCACCAAAACCAATAACTGTTTCTCATATAGGGATCCAGTGCTCCAAAAATGCTAATCATTTCTGTATAGAAAGTGATAGTAAACCTAAAGAACAGCTGTAGCTTTTTTTTAAACGCGCTAATCCATCCACCCTCTGCATCTATACTTATCTGTATGAAGCCCCCCCCCCAATGTACTGGGGTGCTGCTTCCTGAGTGTTTACTTCTTCAGCAGAAACTATCTTTGGATCTTGCCATGCCTGCACACTTTCCTCCCCCCCCCCTTTCATTTTCATAGGGTCATCCCAGGGAGCAGCTCCTAGGCCTGAGACAGACTCATACAAGTCTGTGAGTTTCCAGCTTGACATGGAGGCAGTACAAGGCTTGTGTAAATCCCCAGGCACAGGAAAGCACCAGGGATATTAAACTTCAACACGGAGGAACTGCAAAAGATCCATGTTTATGAGGCCTTAAAAGCTGAGGTGAGGTGAGGTGCATTAGTTAAGATTAGCTCAGGAGGGATGGTGGATTAGAGGACTTTAGAATTAAAATACAACTGTCTTTTAAAACATTACAGCTGTCACTTTATCAGGAATAGAGAGGAAACCTCCCAATCTGGTAATTGGTTCAAATGATAGAAAAGAACTGTGACCAGGTGCCTATTGTACTGTGGCTCCATCCCCATATATAACATACACACAACCAATATTCGGTCATTGGACTTTAAAAGAGGCATAAAACAAAAGTCATAAAATATCACGTAAGGATTTGACACATAAATGTAAAAAGTACACATAAAACATGTTGTTGTATCAGGCCAATGGGTTACAGTAAACCCCCGCTCCATCGCGGTTCAGTTTTTGCGGTCCCGGTATATTGCGTTTTTTTTTTGTAATGTTATTTTACTATATAAATCATTAAAAATGAAATATTTTTGTGTTTTCCATAGCTCTTGCTATGTCTCTCAGTATCTTTTATGTTTTTTAAATGAGTTTCTATTGTTTTAAAAGGGTGTTTAAAGACCTTAAAATGCTTTTACATGTACAGTGACAGTAAAAAAAAAACATGCCTACAATGCATTTTAATAGGGTTTTTCTATTTTGCGGATTTTCACTTTTCGTGGCTGGGTCCGGAACGTAACCCCCGCAATGGAGGGGGATTTACTGTACACGTAACAATATACAATGTACATCAAGCTGGTATATTTTCAAGTACATGCTTTACATAACAAAGATGATTGCAATATGGAAGAGGAATGCATCTTCTAACTTGATGCGTTTCGTGAATACATTCACTTCTTCAGCAGTAGATACAAAACTCTACTAAAAAAAACAGATACATAAATTGCATTAAAGCACTTGCTAGAAAGGCAGGGTGCCACCACCCTACATATTGATATTCTGAAAAGGGACTTACAAAGGAGCTTGGAACTTGATAAAACATAGGGCCTCCAAACTGTGACTGTTGCTCAGTGTCTGACACGGGAGTAGAGGAAAAGTAGTGGTCGCTATGTTTCAATAATTTTCAAGCTGGCTTTGTAAGCCCCTTTTTAGAATATACATGTAGGGTAGTGCTTTATTACAATTTATGGATCTGTTTTTTAGTATAGAGTTCTGTTGTTGGAGGCATCTACTTCTGAACAAATGAACGTATTCACAAAACAAATCGAGTTACAAGATGCATTCCTCTCAAATATTGCAGTCATCTTGGTTATGTTCTGAATGTACTTGAAAATATATCAGCTAGATGTACATTATATATTGTTACGTGTAACCCACTGGCCTGATATGTCAAACATTTTTTATGTGTACTTTATACATTTATGTGTCTGTCAGTTTTCTCTTTTATGTGTGATCTTGAATCTGAGCTTGCAAAAAATAGTAAAAAAAGTGTCCCCGGGTTTAAAAACCAGCACACCTAAATTCCGAGACTGGAAGGTTGAATATCACAGAATCTCATGACAAGAAGCTATAACACCACCCAGAGGTACCATAAAACCCTGCAAATCTGTTTGACATGGGTTAAAAAAAAAATTGTAATAACCCTGTCAGGGTAAAAGAAAATCCAAAAAGGAATGTACCTTGCAATAGAAGGTCATTTATGTTCACCTCTCCAGTTCTACCTTCCTTCTGTTCCAGCACTGCAGTCTCTTAAGCATTGTACATTTTTAGGACTGAGTATGAATTTAGGGGTAAATATGGGCATTTATTCCCTCGAGTACTGTCATCCCCAGGTGAAAAATGGAAACTACACAGTGGGGTTGATTTACCAAAACTGGAGAGTTTGGTGCAGCTCTGCAAAGAAACCAATCAGCTTCCAGTTGTAAAAGCATAAGTGAACAAGCTGAGTTTAGAAGCTGATTGGCTACCAAGCACAGCTGCACCAGATTTTGCAATCTCCAGTTGTAATAAATCAACTGGAGTAGTTTCTAATTTTTGCGCCAATAAATTATATATTTTTGAAATTGTTAGGTAATGTTTCATATGTCCCTGAGTGTTACAATTAAAAGTTCCATATAAAAAAAACATTATTTAATTGTACTTTAGGGAATGTCAGATGCCTTTGTTTCCCGCCATGCACCGTGGTTCCATCCACCAACTGCTACATCACTACAGAAAACTAAAAATGTTCATGCTGAAGAGATTAACAGAGGCTGCAGCATCTGAATAGAAGGAGAGTAGGACACATGAGCCACTAGAGAGGTGAGTTCGGGGCTATGCACACAGATGTCACATTGGGAAACATCAGCTGAGCCAGGGCAGCCGCGTGTCCCAATAAACATCCATGGGACTTCCAGGAGAGGGATACATGCAACGCCGGTGCATGCACATGCCGATAAAAGACAACCCTGCAAGGGGCATGCAACTAATCACCTTTATGAACCAGGCCTAAGAGCTCTTCTATTGCAGGGAGCTTTCCTTAGAATTTTTCTTTTCCTCGACAGGGTCGCTTTCAAGAAATCTGTATGGATTACCTTACACCAAGCACCAAAGTTGGCTGAATATAATAACATTTTCCTACAAAACATGCTTCTGGGAACTCTTGGTATGTGCTTTATGAAATCCTGGGTGCAGAGCCAAGTCGAACTTTGGTTCACCTCTACCCTCTCCTGGACCTCTCATCATTTTGACCATAAGCAGATCATGTGGTAAAGCAGAGAAAACCTTGATCCTATATATAAAACTCATTGTGCCATGACTCCTTATCACCCTACTAAGCAAATTGTCTAAGCACCGTAGCAAAGGCCAGCCATAAAAAGGGCTTTACACTCAGTAGAACTGTAAAGGGCTCAGTAGAAGTATAGGTGGCCCAAACACCTGAAAGTTGTCCCAGCCAAGTTCAGGGATCCAGGAAACATTTACAAATAGCCAGCAATATGAATGCATAAAGCTTTCATGCTTCACTTCAAATGTAAATTGAAAAGCCTTTTTGAACTTAGCATAGCTGAAAGGCTCCCTAAAGCAGTTCCCTGACCGATTTTATTTATTGCCTTAAGTTGCTTGCTTTTGACAACTGTAAATTGTAATCCTTTTTGCTGTGTACAGAAAGAAACTTTTTGAATATTTGCAATATTAATAGATCCTAATGGGAATTCTAATTCTCAGTGAAAAAAAAAAGTTTTTTTGACGTTCTTGGAATCAGCTGTCATGGTAACATACAGTATCTGTTTGTATGATAATAAAATGACAGATAAGTGCACTGCCACAGTGAGCAGGAGAAAGGGATTCTACAAAGCATCTCTCAGCAGGGGGAGAAAATATGTTGAGAGAAGAGAGAATGAGCTGTGAAGGGGAGGGATACAGGCAAAGACAGGGGAGGAAAGCTGCTAACTGCGAACTGTTGGACAGTTATGTTTGTTGTAGGAAACAGAAGGGATTGCACACCCACAGATGCTAACTTAGTGTTGTGGGAAGACTTATGAAATTATGACATGAAAGTAATGACTTTTTAGAAATATCCTGCTGGCAAATTTAATGACTCAGTCAGGGATATACATGTGTTCCCAAGCTTAACTCTAGCACACGTGCGAACCCAGCGCTTGAATGTAAAGACATGACATTAAGATAAAGCCAGAAAATCTAGATATACAAAAATAATACATAGTATAATGTTATTCTTAGCAAATGACTCATAGTAGCAAATTGGCCATCTTGCAATGTTGGAATTTACCAAATAAACTGACGGTGTCTAAAAATAATTACACATTGGCCTATTGACCAGTTCATCCTTCTTCTAGCCATTTTTAATATTCAGCATCATTACCTGGAGCCTATTTGGTTAAGACTTTGACAAAGCGCATGCAAGTGAAAGGTGTGATCACGGCAACAGATGAGCCTGCGTTCCACCCTGGTTATGGACATTCCTCCCTCTACCTTCCCACTGGCACCAAGCAGTCGCCTCATCCAGGTGCGGCTTCCCGGTCGGCTCACAACATCTCCCTAGTGAGACTTGATCCCTCAGCCTCCTTCCCCGGAGGGATCATACCATCCTGCAGCCCTTGGCAGCCAAAGTTTGCACATACGCCTGTGCTCTCCCCCACTCCTCGGACCAAACTTCTATCTTCACAGCATGTATACCGGCACCCCTCCATGCAACACTAGCTGGTCTGCTGAAGGATGTTAGCCCCTCAATGCCCATAGGAAACAGGGGGGTATTGTTGGCTGTTTTATTTTTTTTATTATTCTCAATTTTTTAGACATATATTTTTGCTCATCGAGGAATAAACATTTGTCTTTCTTATGTCATGGTTGACTCTTGTGGCTCTTTTCAAGACATCACCTTATTAATTGAATGCTGTCCATCCTGTTGTTCTGTTACAAGGGAAGTACAGCTCTAATGTGCCAGCTGTGGCTGTGGAGTATGTACATAAACAGTGTGGCTTTACCAAGCTTAGTGACGTTTTTTTACCTACACAAATATGGCATCAAATATTTCAGATTCCACAGCTACAATAAACTCCAAACCGAACCCTAATGATTAGCATGCTATGTAGGAGCAGAAACAGGAGTTTCCTGGCTCTACTGCTGTAAAATAAGTCCCTAAACATAATAACCCTGTCAGGGTAAAGAAAATCCACAAAGGTTCCTTGCAATAGAAGGTCATTTATATTCACCTCTCCAGTTCTACCTCCCCTCTGTCCCAGTTTTGGTACTGTCAGTGAGTATGAATTTAGGGGTAAAATGGGCATTCGTTCCCTCGAGTACTGTCATACCCAGGTGAAAAATGGAAACGACATGGTGGGGTTGATTTACTAAAACTAAAGGGATTGGTGCAGCTCTGCAAAGAAACCAATCAGCTTCCAGTTTTTTTTGTAAAAGCTTAATTGAACAAGCTGAAGTTAGAAGCTGACTGGCTACAATGCACAGCTGAACCAGATTGTGCGCTCTGCAGTTTGTCCCCAAACATCGGTCACATTAAGAATGGAGAATTCTGATATAAAATCTTGTTAATAAAGTCCACCTGAAGCCAAATAGATTTTGGGTTTATACACACTTTAAAGTGGTTGTAAACCCTTACACATACTAGGTAAAGTGATTGGCCTCAGGTGATACACAGACATGAAAAAAACCTATATAAGTTGTATCTGTTTATCTGCAATCTTCTCTTCTCTATATCTGTTCAAAGTCCATAATTTAGGAAGCTTGTCTGAGCTGTCAGAAAAAGAGGGTAGAGAGCTCAAACAGTGCTCAGTGAGGAACGCTCTGAGAGCTGATTGGAGGGAAGGGACAGTCCCCCCTTCACAAAGCACACATGAACAGAGCTGAGGCTGTTAATCACAGGCTGTGTGCTAGAGCTCACTCCCCTGTCACATGTTTTCTCTTGGTGTTAGCAAAACTTGTCGGAAGCGATCCATGCAGCTAGCAGAGGAATGAAGTAGCAGACAGAAAAAAACACTTCATGATCTGGACTGAGACAAGTATACGCTATAGAGGGATATGCTTTGTTCATATTTCATGCCTGAAGTGGTTTTCAACCACTTAAACCTTTTGAACTTGACATTATCATAACATGATGGACAGGTTTTACGTTTGCGTAGAAATTCTTTTTTTAAAGGCACTAATAGACACTTGTAGTCTTTAGATGACAAATTTATGAGCTAGCTTTTGCAGGAGGTACTATGTGTGCTATGGGGCAGTGAGGGTGTAGAAATGTAGCCTGATGCACTGTCATACATGAAAACCCACTAAGACTGTAATAATAATACTAATAATAATAATAATTGTTTATTATTATTATTATCATTATTATCATTATTATTATTATCATTATTATTATTATTATTATTATTATTATTATTATAGTATATTCATATATTTTATTATATTTCATTTGGTAAGGTAAACATACACTAGCCTCAAAAAACCTAATCATAAACCCATCAGCTTAACTGTTCAAATATATGAAGAATAGGTTCAACATAACTGATTAGGGTACATCATTTTTTGAAAAAAAAATAGTTGAATCCAGGAACATTTGTGTGTTTGGATTGCACAACACTCACTGATCAATATATAGAGTTTTTCAGGAATGCATACGAGGGTAAATCTTTGAAAACAAAATATCTTCCATCTACAATATGGCAGTGAATGTGCAACAAATATGAATGTTGTGCAACAAATATGAATGTTGTGGCACAACAGTGGCAAGTGATCAATGTCGCAATCCCCATTTTTTAAATGCCCCCCAAAAATTTCAAAAATGTATATTGCTAGTAAAGTTTATTATCTTCCACTTAAAGAATGTCATAAAAATGACTTTCAGATAAAACTTGCCTTTAAGTATTCATATAATTACAGCAGCCTCCTCTGACTCTATAAATTTTAATTGCAATAATACCATGTGTGCACAATTATAATTGACAGCAGAATCTCACTGGATCAATGAGAGTGCAGTACATGGTAAAACAAAGTAAGCAGTGTTGTTAGGAAAAGCACAGACGAATCACAGACCCCATAGGACCAAAATAATAAACTCCAAAAACGCTACAGGAAATCTGTTCACTGGGAACAAAAACATGTGAAAATCTGCTCACACCATCCTCTACTAAGTCAATGGAGGATGGGAATATAACTAAAGCTGCCACTAGAGTAACTAATATATTGTCTGCAGAAATGCAAATTAGCATACAAATGAGCTGTCTTAGCAAAATTAAGTATTGAAATTATTGGAGTGTGGAGTTTTGGCTGGGTTCACGCACGTAAAATTGTTTCATACAGCTGCAAATAAAAGTTAAAACAGTCAGTAAGCGTAGGGGGAAACCTAATTTAGTCACTTGTGATAAAAAGGATACCACTAGTGAATACGGTTAATGAACCATTAATAATAATTATTAGAAAATGTAGTGGAATCCTTAGGAAATCAATTAACATAAGACCTATAGCCACAACCAAAGTACTCTGAATGACTCCTATGTGGCCCAGACGCACGGGGGCCCTGAATCCAAGTTAAAGTCAATAAGTTATGGGCCAAGAGCAGGATTTTGTTTCATTTTGGGAAATTTAACTTTTATCTATTAAAAACGTGAAACAGAGACACAAAGTCATAGCACAGACTCCAGTTTGCAAAATTTTTCATGCCTAATAAATAAACAGAGGAATTGAAAAAAGTCTAAAGTTAGGTAACCCACAGGCTGCAATTTAAAATTAACATTTTGCAGACATTACAATAGAGTTTCTGATTGGTTGCTACAGTTTACTGCACTTTTGACTGCTTTATTAAAGCTTGCATATACAGTATGTATGTGGGCATGCTTCACAGGACACAACAAACATGCTTCTGTTGTTTAACCTCCCTAGCGGTCTAATTATATCAGTATTTCAGAATTTTAAATCGGTAGATTGTTTTGCATGGAAATCTGTTGTTTTATATTATAGGCCTAGAATTTTTAGGAATAAAACAGTACAGGTGAATAAAAATGATTAATAAATTAATAAATTAATTAATACATTAATCAATTATTAAATTATTAATAACAAATTAATGATAAAAATTAAATAATTAAAACAGTAAAAGTGCATGCAGGGCACTGGACAAAGCACTAGGTGAAATGGTTTAATACAGTAATGTAATCCTAACAGATTATAACATATCATGTCATGTTTTGTGTACTTTTTTTTAATTTCTTGCTCGGTTACACCCCCCTGCGTCGCGGCACTCGCAGGGAAGGAAACCCGATAGACGGATGCCGGTGTTCTATCAGCATACCGCTACCTATCAGATTCTGCAACCGGAAGTGACGTTCGGAAAGAAAAACATACTGCGCATACGCCATGCATTCCAACATGGCCGCTATGCCTTCTAATAGCTTTCCTAATGTGACAGAACATGAAGCAGCTGCGGACATCTTCTTACACCCACGCAAGTCTTGAATTTTAGATTTATTTTACCAGTAAACTGACCTTATAGACTGAATAACAGTATTACATTTCTATTATTATTGTAATATAGTAATGATAGCGAGAAACCTGCAGGCAGAAGGTGGCGACGTCCATCTTGGTACACCTCGCACTGCTCAGCGACAAACTGATTATCGCGGTGAAATAGTCTATTTCAGTATATAAGGCGAGTTTACTGCTACTGCTAAAATCAGTCTGAAATCCAAGAGTTGTTTTGGTGTAAGAACAAATCTGCTGCTGCTTTGTATTCTCTCACATTAGGAAAGCTATTGGAACGCATAGTGGCCATGTTGGAATGCATGGCGCATGTGCAGTATGTTTTCTCGTCCGAATTTCACTTCCGGTTGCAAAATCTGATAGGTAGCAGTATTCTGATAGAACACCAGTATCGGCCAGAGGACATCTGGGGATCGTAGGGACAAGGTAAGTTTCACTACAGGGTAACCCTGAGTGTGGCTCAGGGTTACCGCGTTTGGTACTGAAAATTAACTCCGAGCCACACTCGGGATTACTGCTAGGGAGGTTAAAGCGGTATTAAACCAAAAATGGAATACTGTATATTGCATCTTACCAATCATTAGATGTGGCATCTGCATCAAGCCAAACCCCAGCTAACAGTTTATAATCAGTTACATCAAACAGTTGTTTTCCTTTTAGGATAAAGGTTTTCATGAATAAATACAAGCTGATCATTTTAACCCCCCTGCCAGTGTTAAGTGGTTTGCATCATTCTTGTAAACTGATACATTCTGCTGGAGAGTTATGCTTTTGAAAAACAACAGACTTGCTGGCTGGTTCTCCAGATGAAAATAGAAGAAAGAAAGCCCAAATAAATGAAACCAATACAGCCATTACATCTAAGAACAGGTAAGCTGCAATATACAGTAATATATGTTTGGTTTTGGGTTTATTACTGCTTCAAATTCCAGCTATCATACACTGAACACAATTATAAACACAACACTTTTGTTTTTGCCCCCATTTTTCATGAGCTTAACTCAACGATCTAAGAATTTTTCTATGTACACAAAAAGCCTATTTCTCTCAAATATTGTCCACAAATCTGGCTAAACCTGTGTTCAGGTTCTTTTACACGAGCTTTCCGCCCGGTGGACTCAGTTTTTGCTCAGTGGGGATCGATCCACCAATCACTACTGAGCAGGCAGATGACAGCTCTGTCCACTTACTTTGCAGAGACAGACCTGTCAGATCCCCGCTCTCCTCTGTGGGAGACCGGATGAAAATGGACCGCCTGTCCGTTTTCATCCGATCCTCCAGATCAGTGGATCTCAACTCCTGACCTCAGGACTCACTAACAGGCCAGGTTTGCAAGATAACTGAAATACATCACAGGTGATATAATTTGCTGCTCAGTGATTGCAGTATTCTAGTCTGCATCTCTCGAAGGTAATACTTAAAATCTGGCCTGTTAGTGGGTCCTAAAGACAGGAGTTGAGAAACACTGCTCCAGATGGATAGAAAACAGGGTTTCCATCCGTCTAGATTTCACAGACCACATCGGATCAGAGAGCAGATAGTGTGAGCGGACATGTCTCCGCTGACATCCACTGCTCCATAGAGGTGCATGGAGCATCCAATCAGGTCCGCCTCAAAAAGTGACAGGTGGACATTGTCGGAAAGCTCGTTTGAAAGGGACCTTAGTGAGCACTTCTCCTTTGCAGAGATAATCCATCCACCTCACAGGTGTGGCATATCAAGATTAGACAGTATGATTATTGCACAGGTGTGCCTTAGGCTGGTCACAATAAAAGACCACTCTAAAATGTGCAGTTTTATCACACAGCACAAAGCCACAGATGTCGCAAGTTTTGAGGGAGTGTGCAATTGTAGTGCTGACTGCAGGAATGTCCACCAGAGCTGTTGCCCATAAATTGAATGTTCATTTCTCTACCGTAAGCCGTCTCCAAAGGTGTTTCTGAGAATTTGGCAGGACATCCAACCGGCCTCACAACCTTAGGCCACGTGTAACCACACCAGCCCAGGACTTCCACATCCAACCTGGAGTTACTCTTCAAACTGGACCTGTACCAAGTCTATGGACATCACACTATTTACATAGCCTGAAAGTGTTACTAAACCCACAACAGTAAAATCAGTCTGTATCAGGGATGTGCGGTGAGGTCAGTGGCTGGTGAGGCACTGGCTAGTATCAGAGCCAGTTACAACCCCCATATTATTTAGTAAATAAGCCCCATATCAACATTTAGAGAATGAACCCCAATAGCATAGCTGAGTGCTGTGAGATGAAAAAAATGTAATCTTCAGCCAATTGGCTTACGCTTAAAAACCAGTGCAACAGGACGCAGGCAGTCAATCAGATTCCCACAGACAAAAAGGGTCTGATGAAAGAAATATATTGGACAGCAGATTTTTATTTTTAATTTCTGCATTCTGTAACAGCCCTGTAAATGCTGCAATTTCACTGGTCAAGTACAGGGCTGTTATAGAATGCAGAAATAAAAAACAAAAATTACCCTGTGCTCTATATACTGTAGCTACCAACAGTACTGCTTATGTTGGTTAAATTAGTAAACTATGAGAACTAATGAAAGTGCCATATAAAATCTATATAATACAAGACTATAACCTGAACCATTCTCTGATTATATCGATTATACAGTAAAACCTTGGTTTGAGAGTAACTTGGTTTAAGAGCACTTTGCAAGACAAGCAAAATTTTCAAATAAATTTTGACTTGATATACAAGCGATGTCTTGATATACAAGTAGCCTCAAGTCACAGCTGTGTATAAAAGAGAAGAGAGGCGCCTCTTAGTGTAGCAATATGGTTACATTTAATGAAGGTACAACATTTAGCAACTCACATGGTTGATGATTGGAACAGGCACATCTAAGGATGCAGGCATCCGGGGTAAAGCTGTCCACATAGGAACATCCTCCGCACCATCATCTACGTCATCCTTTCCATGCTGCCCCTCGCTTTCACATCGCTTTACTGCAGGGTGGTCTTCCCGGTCAGGATTACAGACTAGCAGCCGGCGGTGCAGAAGATGGTCTATGTGGACAGCTTTAGACCGGATGTCGGCATACTTAGATGTGCCTGTTTTATTCATCAACATTTGAGTTGCTAAATGTTGTACCTTCATTAAATGGAACCTTATTGCTACACTTAGAGTCGCCTCTCTTCTCTTTTATACCCTGTAGCTCCTGCTGGATTTTGCTTCCAATCCCCTTGTGGAAGTGGCTATTTGGGCTATTTGTGGATGGACATTTTGTGGTTACACAACCTATCGCAATGCTATAATCTTTTTATATGGACTATAAATGGAAGGATTTATGAATAAATGGTTGTGGAACGAATCATCTGAGTTTCCATTATTTCTTATGGGGAAATTCGCTTTGATATAAGAGTGCTATGGAGATTTTTAAGTACTGAAGTTTGGCGCCATTCCACAAGTATGCGCAATTTTAAAGCGTGACATGTTAGGTATCTATTTACTCAGTGTAATATCATCTTTCACATTTTACAAAGAAATCGGGCTAACTTAAGTGTTTTTTTTTTCTTTATTCATAAAACAATATTTTGTTAAAAAAAAATGTGTTTGGAAAATTGTTGTGAAAATCCTGTGTAACATAAAAAAAGTTGCAATGAATGACCACCATTTTATTCCCTAGGGTGTCTGCCAAATTTACTATATTTTAAAAAACTGTACTCAAGCAGGTGGCATAATGGAAAAATTACTGAAGATTAAAGTTATAACTTCAAACCAGTAATTACACAGTAGATAGATAAATAATACATTATTATGTTATAACATATAGCATAATAATATATTCATTTTTTGCTTGATTAAAAAAGTACCTTTTCAGCAGCAGCAGCAGCAGCAGCAGCAGCAGCAGATTCTCCCTCTTAAATGTATGAGAAAAACATGGGATTATGGGTAAACCTTATACCCATAAACCCATATTTTTTCCTTGTGGTTAAGAGGGCTGGGCTAGAAGATAGCATTTGTCTTTTAGACACATGCCCCCTTCTATGGCACTGCAATATTATATACTGCTATATGCTGCTGATGAGAAAAGGTATTTAGCAATTTATATTTACTAAAACTATTGCATTTCCATGTTCTGTGTACTGTGGAAGACCAAATATAGTGAATGCAGGGTCCTGGGTTTAGTGACAATTTTAAACGAAGCAAAAAATAAATAAAAAAATAAATACTTTTAAACAGGCCATCACTAATCTCTCTTGCTGCTTTTATTGTAAAATTATTTAATCTGTAAGATCCTCAAAGATCACAACAAAGACTCTAAAGTCTGGTTTCAGTTTCTAACAGTTTAGAAGCACCCGCTGTTTATTTACATTAAAGGACTGAAAGGCCACCAAGATTTCTCATAGAAAAAAGCTGTCAATGCCACTGTTGTGAATTTTGAAAATGTATCTCTCCTCAATGTCTATATATACAGATATGAATGAGGGTAAGTTGTAAAGTGCGTTCATTGCTTGTTCAGAATATTATATATATATATATATATATATATATATATTATAATTATATTAAAATATAATTATGACAATATATATTTAATGTGCAAGATTTGGACACAGATTCACTTTTCAAAGACAACTTAGATGTAGAAAATCTACAGCAAATTGTCCATTTTATTGGATACATAGCATAGTAAGACCTGGCATATAGAAAAGTACATTTTTTTTATTTTTACATTTCCCACTGGGTACAATGATCAAGTCTAAAAACTTTACTTATATGTATGACAATTCAGACCATATTCACTTGGATCAGCTGGAATAGAGAGAATATTTTACACAGCAGTTGACATTGTGAACAAGAACTTTATGGATTCTGTAGACTCCACGACTTGTATGTCCCATGTCTCAATTTAAAAAGTGGAAGCCGAAGGCAAGAAAGTTCTCTAGTTAGACTTCATGTCCTACCTAATCCGCTCATTGTTTTTGTATTTGTGTTAGTATTGAAAAGAGGATCATTCTACTGTTTGCCTAAGGCAGCTGGAGCAACTGGGACTAACCATAAATGTTTCCTTTTCAGCAGCAGAAAAATCATCAGAATATCATCTGCAACAGTTTTGTGTCTGCTGGCAAAAAAAAAATAGGACTATAAAAATAGAGAGATCAGGAGGTCACAAGGTAAACAAAATGTATTACAGACAAATGTGCCATTATGTGTGGCTTGCTGTATATAAGTGCATCTTTGTACCTTAAAACATACAACCTTTTTTTTTTTTCTAACTTCATCTAATCTTCTTACAAAACAGTTAAAATTGTGGCAATGCATTTAGAATTAGGATATTTATGCTGTGACTTGCCCTAAATTAAATGAGTTAAATTAATATTTTTATTTTTTCAATAAAAGCCCACTGAGGATAATGCGCTAGGCTGGTGCGCCCTTTTCTTTGTTTTTACTTGCAGTGTTTTGTCGACCACCCCGGTGGGGGCAGCAAAGCTTAGCCACAGTGGATGCCAAGTGTGAGTTCCAGAATTGAGGCAGCCTGGGAACCTGGTCCTGAGCGCTGGAGCAGGGTGCTTAGCATCGCAATTTTCTTTTTAGTGCGTCACAACACGCTGGGGTGGGAAAAATGTGCAGTGTCATGGTATGAACTGAAGTCATAGGACGTGGGGCAAATGTTTTTGTCTATGTGTTGGGACTGCAGCTGGACAAGCTGTTTTAACCAGTGCAATGCAGATGGTGGGTATGGATCTCTCTCTCATTCTTGATGCAATGTGAGAGCCTGCTGTTGAGTAAAGGGATGATTACTAGTACCATGCTAAAAAGGTACATGTGCTGTTTTTTAGGGAACTCTACAGGGCAGTCTTTAATCCTATGGTGGACTTGCTGAACTGTTGACAAGGCAAGGCAAGGTTACCACTGCCATTACTAGTTGAGCCTGTCCACTTACAGCTTAAACACAATATATACTGATATATATATATATATATATATATATATATATATATACACACACACACACACATATATATATATATATATATATATATCAGTATATATTGTGTTTAAGCTGTGTATATGTGTATATATATATATATATATATATATATATATATATATATATGTTATATAGTTCAAAGAGTGAGGTGCACTACGCCAGTTCAAGCTAGTGCTAGCAACCGGGCCTTACCTCATGTCATATATAGAAAAAATGAAACGGGGGGTTGCTGCACCAAAAGTAATTTTATTCCAGATATGAAATTACATAAATACAAATGTATTTTTAATTACATAAAGCAAATACATATGTAATTATATGGGTTTATATCTATAATAAAATTACTTTTTGTGCAGCAAACCATTCCCCCCCCCCACCATATCATTGTTTCTATATATACAGTAGCTCACAAAATTGAGTACACCCCTCACTTTTTTTTAAATATTTTATTATATCTTTTCATGTGACAACACTGATGAAATGACACGTTGCTACAATGTAAAGTAGTGAGTGTACAGTTTGTAACAGTGTAACTTTGCTGTCCCCTCAAAAAACCGCAACACACAGCTATTACTGTCAAAACCGCTGGTAACAAAAGTAAGCACACCCCTAAGTGAAAAATGTCCAAATTAGCCAATTTCCCTCCCAGTGTCATGTGACTCGTTACTGTTAAAAGGTCTCAGGTGTGAATGGGGAGCAGGTGTGTTAAATTTTGTGTCATCGCTCACTCTCTCATACTGATCACTGGACGTTCAACATGGCACCTCATGGCAAAGAACTCTCTGAGGATCTGAAAAAAAGATTTGTTGCTCTACAGAAAGATGGTCTAGGCTATAAGAAGCTTGCCAAGACCCCGAAACTGAGCTGCAGCATGGTGGCCAAGACTACACAGCAGTTTAATAGGACAGGTTCCACTCAGAACAGGCCTCGCCATGGTCGACCAAAGAAGTTGAGTGCGTGTGCTCAGCATCATATCCAGAGGTTGCCTTTCTGTAAATAGAAGTATGAGTGCTGCAAGCATTGCTGCAGAGGTTGAAGGGGTGGGGGGTCAGCCTGTCAATGCTCAGACCATATGCCGCACACTGCATCAAATTGGTCTGCATGGTTGTCATCCCAGAAGGAAGCCTCTTCTAAACATGATGAACAAGAAAGCCTGCAAACAGTTTGCTGAAGACAAGCAGACTAAGGACATGGATTACTGGAACCATGTCCTGTGGTCTGATGAGACCAAGATAAACCTATTTGGTTCAAATGGTATCAAGCGTGTGTGGCGGCAACCAGGTGAGGAGTACGAAGACAAGTGTGTCTTGCCTACAGTCAAGCATGGTGGTGGGAGTGTCATAGTCTGGGGCTGCATGAGTGCTGCCGTCACTGGGGAACTACAGTTCATTGAGGGAACCATGAATGCCAACATGTACTGTGACATATTGAAGCAGAGCATGATCCCCTCCCTTCAGAGACTGGGCCACAGGGCAGTATTACGGCATGATGACGACCACAAACACACCTCCAGGATGACCACTCCCTTGCTAAAGAAGCTGAAGGTAAAGGTGATGGACTGGCCAAGCATGTCTCCAGATCTAAACCCTATTGAGCATCTGTGGGGCACCCTCAAACAGATGGTGGAGGAGCGCAAGGTCTCTAACATCCACCAGCTCTGTGATGTTGTCATGCAAGAGTGGAATAGGACTCCAATGGCAACCTGTGAAGTTCTGGTGAACTCCATGCCCAAGAGGGTTAAGGCAATTCTGGAAAATAATGGTGGCCACACACAATATTGACACTTTGGGCCCAGTTTGGACATTTTCACTTAGGGGTGTAGTCAGTCACTTTTGTTGCCAGTGGTTTAGACATTAATGGCTGTGTGTTGAGTTATTTTGAGGGGACAGCAAATTTACACTGTTCTACAAACTGTACATTCACCACTTCACATTGTAGCAAAGTGTCATTTCTTCATCACATGAAAAGATATAATAAAACATTTAAAAAAAAATGAGAGGTGTCCTTACTTTTGTGAGACACTGTGTATATCTATAACTAATAAGAAAAAAAATGCAAAGGCCAATCAGTGTTTGTAACCTATTTTCCATCCATTCTGGGGAATCAGAAAGGAAGGTCTAAGTGCTTTCTGTATAATAAGTGTCCTTGTAGACAGGTATGGAGACAGTATGTTATTTTTGGAATGCAGTGCCCATTTAACCCACTAGAGTCACATTGAAACAATACCCTTGTAGTGAAATAATGGATTCAACTGACATACTGTGTATAAATAGGTGCCTAATTTGCATCTTCATGAATGACTCATCCTCTTCAAAAGCAAGCATAGAAAAAGGAACTTTAAACCTTTATAACATTTCACTAAACGTAGCGGAACACTACAATCAATAACATGCAGGGATTTATACTGGAGGAGCTACAAGTTTTCAAATGTGTGTTATCATTTTTCAAATATGTGTTTTCTTTTATTTGATTTTTTCATATATACCTTTTTGGTAATTAAAATAAAAATGTTCCCTAACATCAAGAGGTTACATTTTAAAATTAAAAAATATATAAAAAAATTGCATCATAAGTCAACCCATTCTCTTCTTTCTTTCTTTTTTTTTTCAGGCTATTTATCTGATGCGTAACAAAGATTCTATCTATCTATCTATCTATCTATCTATCTATCTATCTATCTATCTATCTATCTATCTATCTATCTATCTATCTATCTATCTATCTATCTATCTATCTATCTATCTATCTATCTATCTATCTATCTATCTATCTATCTATCTATCTATCTATCTATCTATCTATCTATCTATCTATCTATCTATCTATCTATCTATCTATCTATCTATCTATCTTCCCTCTATCTGTCTGAGATGCAACATGCTGTCTATCCCTCTATCTGTCTATCCATCTACAAGGAAATATGTTATTAGTAATCATGAAAAACATCTGATAAAAATAACAAGATGTTGATAACAATCACATTAGCGGCTTCGTACGGTTTCTATTTATTTTGCTAGAGCTGTTGCGACCTTACAAGTCTGCAAGACCACCTCTAATTCAATAAATATGCACGTAACTGATTTAAGACACCCACCCAATGAGATTTGATACAAGATTACATGCAGCCCAGTAAAGTCACCTTGCACAAAATTTCTGTCTGTGCAATAAATCACTTTGTCAACACAAGAGTTTTGCTTTCATGTGTCTCTTTTTTAACCTTGAAGTCATTGTAGCCATTAAATATTAACCATTATCATTTGTTGGCATTTCTATTTGACACAGCCTGCTACCACTTAGCAAACAGGAACAGAGTTTTGTGGAATGAAGCGAAAATCATCAAACAGAAAGCAGACAGACACATTTATGGAATATAAACTTCTGTTCTAAAGAGAAAATATGATTATCCACTGTGTTATTGATTAAAGAAAATCACTAGCAAGTCAGAAATGTAACCACTGGCTTTAGCTGGGAATAACTTGGCAATAATACATCACACAGCAAAAGTTATCCTGAACATTTGCAGGAAAAGTTTTAAAGCAAAAAAAAAAGGAAGAAAGAAAGGAAATCAAACACAAAGTGAAGCATAATATCAAACTTTAAAGCATCACTCCTTTCAAAACTTTGGCAAGTAAAAACACAATAGTTTCTTTTGTTTCATGAACTCCAGTAATCAGATCTCTATGCCTATAATCCAAGTACAAGGGAATCCCACTCCTCATGTTGAATTTTATGGTGGACCCAAGTTGAGGGGTAACAGTCCAAGATAGATGGTAGTAGATTGGGAAACTATGGTGAGGATGTCTGAATAATATGTTTGGTTGCACTGACCCTACAACTAGCAATTACAATGGCAAACATAGTAGCATTAAAAAATAAAACATATTCATATTTAAAGTGTTATTGGCCATTGTGTTTGCTAGGTATACAACTCTATTTATTATGTTGTATGTTTTTATTTGGTGAAATACAGTACACACTTTGGGGTTGATTTACTAAAGGCAAATAGACTTTGCAAGTGCAGTTTCTCCCGAGCTTAGTAATTGAGGTGAAGCTTCACTTTGCAAAGAATACCCTATCACATGCAAGAAAAAAAAACAGCTTTTTTACTTGCACATGATTGGATGATGGAAGTCAGTAGAGCTTCCTCACCTATACTAAATTCTGGAATAACTGCACTTGCAAATTGCACAGTTTATCGTTAGTAAGTCAGCTCCTTCATGTATAAGGCCTCATGCAATCTTTTTATTCTGATTTTAAACATCCCTATAAGTCAGCCTAGGGGGTTGATTTACTAAAGGGAAATAGACTATGCACTTTGCAAAGTGCAGTTGCACTCTACGAGAGCAGTTGCTCCAGAGCTTAGTAAATGAGCAGAGGCTCGGCTGAATTCCATCATCCAATCATGTGCAAACAAAAATGCTGTTTTGTTTTTTTTTGTTTTTTGCATATATAGACGTTTACAGGCATTTAGAGACAGGAACGTTTAGAGGCAGAAAAAAACACAACATTACTTTCGTGCTCAGATGAGGAAAGTTTTGGCAGAAAAACTACCTGACGCCAGGCACATTTAGCACTTGAGCATTCAATCAATTCAACGTCCAGGAAAAAAAAATATATATATTCTTGCCAATGGAATGAATGCACACCCAAATGCTAGACATACCCAAAGATGTTTGCAAAACATGGCTTTAGACACCTTTTCTTTGGTTGATTTTCTCCTGCCAGGAGAAAAGGTGTTCAGCAGTGCTGGGCAAATATCTAGTGTGCATAAGGCCTATGGTTTACTGACATGGGTCATGCATGTCATCCAGGGCTTTATTTTGGTTTTGTGAAAGATAATAATATATAGGAGCTGGTGTACTGATACTTTTTTAATATTTTTTGTTTGTATGTGTTTAAATGCTTTTAATCTGCGGGTTAAATCTATGAGGTGCTATATATTTGTATAGTGACCTCTAGCGATACTGCTACTGGGACATTTTTTACCTGAATGCAGGGAACACATGTCTTAGCTTTTGAACCACTTTAAACTAAAACCAAAACTTGGTCTTATTCTAATTATTTACTGAGTTCCCCAACAGAGAAGGTGCAGTCTTCACTTCACTCTGTTAAAGAGAAGTGTTTGTATTCCTGCCTGTGTCCTGTTTTAGAAATGTCTCTTCTGTTCCTGTTTCAGTGACCAAATTTCACCCAGGTTTGGAAGTCAGAAGAAATAAACCCCGCAGGACACAGGCATGGGTTAAAACCTGACAGAGGTTCTTACTCTTCCCCAGCCTATCCATAACTAAACATACAATATAAATAAAGGTTTTGGCTGGTGGAATTCTATTCTAATCTGATACATGAGTCAGTATCTCAACTGTTCTTAAAGTGGACCTAACCTCACCAACTGTTTTACAGAAGAAAGTTTAAAATGATTTTAAAGGCAGAAGTTTTTTTTTACCTTAATGCATTCTCTGCATTAGGGAAAACACCTTCTGCATGCAGCTCCCCCCACCCTTATACTTACTGGAGCCCAATCTCAATCCAGTGATGTTCTCTCCCTCTTTATTGGACTCAGACCCAACAGTGGGAGCCCTTGGCTCCTGTTGCTGTCAATCACATCTAGTGAGGAGGGAGGGTGTGCGGGGCCCAACCCCGCTATGTATGAATGGTCACAAAGAGTGGGGCTTGGGAGCGAGGACGCATGAGTGCCCCCATAGAAAGTGGCTTGCTATGGGGGCACTTAGCAGTGGGGAGGAGTGACGGGGGCACTTGATAGTGGGGAGGAGCCAGGAGTGCCTATGAGGGACCTGAGAAGAGGAGGATCCGGGCTACTCTGTACAAAAGCACTGCACAAAGCAGGCAAGTATAACATGTTTGTTCATTTATTACAAAAATGGAGTCTTAATATTAACTTCAAGTTACAAATGTGCCACTAAAGTATAACTAAAGGCAAAACTTTTTTTGTTTTGTTTTGGATAGAGTTGAGATGGATTAGAACAGTTTTTATTGCTCTCTGCACCCCCATGAGGGAGATTCACCCTCCTCATTTCTTCCTATTTATCATTATCATCAGAGAAAGTGCAAAGAAAATCCCAAATTTTGAGTTGTCAGCCAAATAGCAGTAGTGAGAAAATCTTCTAATGAAGACACTAATTCTGGTGACACCCCGGATTCCCTCACTTTGGAGGGATTTCCTCTTCCTTTTTTTTGGAGGGGGGGGCTATGGGACAGGAAGTGAAGGAAAATATCGGGACAAAGATGGAAAAAAAAATCTTTCAGAGGTTTAACGCTTCCTTACTCTATCCAAAATGAGAAAAATTTACTTTAGTTACACTTATACCTTTAATTCATACCAATGTTGTTTCCCACTGTGATTTCATATGCACTTTGCCTACTAGCATATATGCAGTGTATGCTACATAAATGGTATGCCTCTTGTGATAACTGTTACAGTTGTCAATGTGCTTATGTCAACACTCTGACACTTCAAGGGCCTTTAAATGACTTATGGCATAGCTGGTCACATGTGAGACCCCATGGTACCTGCAGATTTAAGTACAGGCCAACATGGCATTACCATGAATGATTGCAGTTGCTTTTATAGCCTCCTAAAAATATGTACATAAGCCTTGCATAAAAACTATATATTAATAATTATAAATCTTCCTCTATTCATTAATCTTAGGTTACACCAACAACATTTCTATTTTTACAACTAAATCAAGACACGATTAAGCTGGTTTGACAGCTGACCATTCAGTTTTTCCATATTTCTCAGTGCACCTACATGGCTAGATCTCAACAATTCAGCAAGCTGCACGATTCCAAGAATACTAAATTGACCGCATGGAACAGCCCAAATAAGTCTCAAAAAAGCATCATCTGCGTCTTGTGCATTTATCTCTAGTAACGCTGTGACATTTCAAAGGGAAACAAACCTAATCAGTTCAGCTGTATAATACAAAATAAGACCAAAGGACAACAGTAACAGCAGGATAATACAAAGCCATTAGTAAAAATTGGATTGGCTCTCTGAAGTCCGGCAACGTTTTTCAAACAAATGATCAATGCACCTTGAGAAAAGTCCATTGTTTGAAGATGTTCTGATACGTTATTAAAAGCAAGATGTTTCATTACTCACCAACAGTTGCTCACATCAGATATTCAACAATGACATTTGTACATAGTTTACTCACCTAGAAAAAAAGAACAAAAAAATAGAAAATCAGCAATACTGGCATTGACAATACAAAAAACTTTGCACTAATTTACACTAATGCAACATACAAGCATCTAAACTCAATACATACAGTGTGAGGCCTATTTATCAAGAAGCAATATACTGATATTTATATTACATATTGCAGTTCCTTGTATGCTGCCTAACGGGACCTATACACCAGTTGTTTTCTGCCTTAGGTCAACCTAAACTACTTCCAGTACTTTAAAAAAAATAATTTGGTATTTTAAAATTTTGTAAGAAATCTCTATATATCTGAAGTGCATCTGCATTGTATTATTATTATTTATTTATTTATTTATTTATTAGCACAAGGCAGTAGGGTTGGGATGTCAGAAAGTAAAAATAGGAAAGTGTCGCCATTTTTAGGCAATTCTAATCCACATGATACATATTTTGTTATGTCCTTGGCACAGAGTAGACATTTGGCAACTATGTTTTTTTACTCCTACAGTACATAAAAGAGTATTTCTACCATTAAAAGTATATGTTAACCTTTACCTTGTAAAACAACCAATTCAGTTTAAAATAGAAATGCCAAGCAACAGTTTCTTGCTCAATAGTTTATTTGCAAATAAAGAAATAAGCTTTTTTTAAAATAAATGTTTGGGAGTGAGGTGACGCATTGAAATGGTATAGTCAGGGCTAGCGCTATCATTAGGCGAACAAGGCAAGCACCTGGGGCGCACTGCCACCTAGGGGCACAGCCACAGCCACTGGTTGTCATTGAGAGTCCAGGTTTGGTGGCGGTGGGAGAGGGGCAGCAACAACGGGTTCCTTCAGGGTGCAGGTATCTATCTCAATGCGGTGAGTGGGAGGCTGTGGGGAAGGTGAACAGTGAGGGCAGCTAGACATGAGAGCCCGGGAGGGAGAAGAGCTCCACTGTCTCCTTGACCCTCAAAAAGGCAAACAGCAGTGGGCACAGCATTCACTGCATGGGAGTGCCTCCTAGTGCCTGGATTTCTTTCCCAACCTCCTCTCTGTTCCAACATCTACGGTGACAGTGGCCCGGAGGATAGGCTGACTGGGGGCCTGGAGCTCTGTCACCAGGCTCTGTCCATCCATCCAGGAGACAGCTCAAGTGGTTTTAATGTGGCCATATAGAGCTCTGTGGCTGTGCTGTCAGGCGGTGGTTGTTCGGTCCTCTGGCCAGTAAGAGTGGTGGGTCAGTGTGTGGGGACAATCAGGTGGATAGATGAAGTTGAATCTGTAATTGCATCCTCTGTGACTGTGTGCACTGGACAGGTATGGGGGTAATCTGTGTACAGAGGAGATGATTGTTGTGTTATTAGGAGGTTGCATGCCCTCCATCCTAAAACCCTCCATAACACAGAACATGCAGAATCAGTGTGTAGGAGAATTGTGGGAGTTACTGGGAAAGCACAGGGCTCAGCATGTCATCATCACAGCCTAACATCCAACCTTCATATTATTGTGTTCCAGAAAGAGTGAGGAGAGCAGTCTGTCTGGTATTTACTTCCACTCACTTCCTATCCTGTGATTCCTGTCTTGTGACCCCACTGGAGGGAGACTTCCCCTAACTTCCTAACCATGTGAAGCCACTGGAGGGAGTCTTCCTATTTCTGTGGCACCACTGGAAGGAGACCCCACCCCAAATTACTAGCCCTGGCACAGGAACAGCCATAAAAATATTGCCAGGTTTAACCCCTTATTATTATTTGACTGGCCCGATTATCACACTATTTTTCTATATTCCCTACTCTATTCAAGATAAAAAAATTTTTTGGCTTTAGAGGTACATTATAAGACAACCTAAGAATCTGATCTCATAAGACACTGGGTTATTTACTAAAACTAGAGTGCAATATCTGGTGCAGCTCCGCATAGAAACCAATCAGCTTCCAGGTTTTATTGCCAAAGCCTAATTAAACAAGCTGAAGTTAGAAGCTGATTGCCTACCATGCACAGCCGCACCAGATTCTGAGTGTACCAATTTTGGTAAATCTCCTCCACTGTGTAGGGTGGCCATGATCCAAGATCTTTTGTCATGGTCTCCCAGATGCCCATATATCCATAATCAATGAGGTTTATGGGGGGCTAAACAGGACGTATGAATAGATCCTAGGAATCATTGTGCAATGGCAGAAATTTGAGCACTACCAGAATAAACCAAAGAAATGCTCCTGTGTTTGTGTCTATATTAAACCCTCAGTATGTCTCAATAACCAATGGAAATGTTTTTGAACTTTTCAATTATTTTCCTTAACTATACTACTGGCAAGGAAATTCTCTACACAATACAGCTGCACCAAACTCAGGGCTAAATAAGTAAGATTCAATAAAAACATAATAAGTAACATTGTTACATGGGTAAATTACATTTGAGGCTCAGGACTCCAGTGTGTTGAAACATGACTTCTTACAGCCTCACACATGCAGCTCTTAATCAGTACTGACCAAATCATTTTAAACTTGTCAGAAGTATTTTCCAGTCATGCGTACCAAAGGGATGAAAATGTGCACTGAAATTTCTGAGCAAATGAATATCATTAGATTATATATGAATCTCAACAGTGCCCACTAAAGTGTTTCTTCAAATTCACCCAGAGCGGAGTAAAACATAGTAACACATTATTTCCAAATAACATTTCAAATTTTAGATTAAAGTGAATTCTGGGGTGTAGATTAAACAACTCAAGCTGCTGGAGTCAAACAGAATTATTCAAAGGAGTGGTTACGAGGCTCCCAAAGACAGCAAGCACAATCTCATAATTTTTTGGCAGCCAGAAAAAAAAATAGTTTACCTGTATCTACTGTATCTATCAATCTATCTATCTATCATTCTTTCTTTTTTTTTCCTATTCTTTTTTGTTTTTTCTTTTTGTTTTTTAATCCTATTTTACAAAAAATAAAATAAAAGAATGTGTATGTGTATATATATATAATTTCAACAAAAGCCATTTCATAATTTAAATTTATTTAAAAAAAATACTTTATATTTCAATTTGCCGCAGCTCTAATTTTCAAACTATCAAACGTCTTAAATGTGGTTTACTTGCAGTCTGGAAGATTCAGAGCTCCACTGGTGCATGGAATGCATCCAGTAATCCCTTTTTTTTCCTTGTGTCATTTGCTCACTACTTTTCTAAGAAGTTTGTGTGGGATACAAGCTAAATTTACGCAGGAGGGTATTCATTTTTTGGTGAGACACTTACCGAACCCTTTTGATGAAAAATGATTGGCACACATGGTTAAAAAATCTTTTAGACCTGAAGATTTGTGAAGATATTTGTTCTGAAAGCAGAGACCGTGGAGAATAAAATAGTGATAGTTCTAATTTTTCAGTAGAAAAGTTTGTATTAGGGCACATAAGCACAATATTATACCCAATTTTGTGCAAAAATGTGAAATATGAAAAAATGGATATCCAAAATATCAAGCCCTAAAACTGCACACGTCCATGAAATAGTGACAAACTTTGGAACTTCATTACCCTAAAACAGCCTTTTTCAACCAAGGTGCCTTGGAACCCTGGGCCACCTTCTGGGTTCTTCAGGGGTGCCTTGGCAAAATGCCTAAAAATTGTCAACAAGCCAGGAAGTGAATCAAGTGTGCCTTTTTGTCTTAAACAAAGCCATATGTTTCAATTAAGCAGCATTACAACCGTGGGCCTTGTGGAGACCAGCTACTGGCATTCTAACAACTGAGGATGTTATAGTTAACCTAAGGAGGACAAAGAGCAACTGATGATGTCTTTGATTGCCCCTCTCCATTAGTAACAGGGTCACATTAGGCCCCTTTTAGACGAGCGGACTCCGGCGACAGATCTTCTTGCTCCCCGCTGAGCAGATGGCAGGTCCATGTCTGCTCTACTTATGCAGAGCAGACACAGACACAGCCCGCACTCCTCTACGGGTGGTCAGATGGAAACTGACCACCTGTCTGTTTCCATCTGACTATCATCCGATCCGACCTGCCAGACAGATGGGGAACGGAACCCCCATCCATCTTTTTTTAGCAGGCAGGACACATGTCCGCTGACATCCAATAGAGGGCAATGGATGATCCTATTGGATCAGCCTTAAAAACTAACAGGCAGACGCGATCAATCTGCCCATGTGAAAGGGGCCTTAGCTGAATGTGTGAGAGAAACTGGAAGATGAGAAACGCTAGAACAGTGTTCCCCAACCCCCGGGCCGTGGACCGGTACCGGTCCGTGGATCAAATGGTACCGGGCCGCCTGGGCCGCCCGAGGAACTTTAAATGATTTCACTGTGGCGGCCAAGGCGCAGAGCATTGTGCCCCCCGAGCCCGCCCATTGTGTGACAATAGCGAATGAAAATCCGCTATTGTCACACTGATCCTCCTCCTGGCCAATCAGGGAGCGGGTCCTCCCACTTCCTGATTGGCCAAAAGGCAAACCCCACACCATTGGCCGAGGACGAGGCGCCGCGGGAGGACTGAGGAGACGTGGGAAGCTGGGGACTGAACTGAAGAGAAGTGAGGTAAGTGCACGGACGGGTCTCGCGGGGGGAATGCTGGCGCTCTGCATTGAAAGGTGGTAAGGCTGTGGCACTCTGCATTGAAAGGTGGCAATGCTGTTGCACTCTGCATTTATTGGGGGCAATGCTGTGGCACTCTGCATTTATTGGGGGCAATGCTGTTGCACTCTGCATTTATTGGGTGCAATGCTGTGGCACTCTGCATTGATTGGGGGCAATGCTGTGGCACTCTGCATTGATTGGGGGCAATGCTGTGGGCACTCTGCATTGATTGGGGGCAGGCTGGTCACTCTGCATTGATGTCCCCCCCCCCCAGTGGGCCACAGAAAAATTATCAAACATTGACCGGTCTGCGGCGATAAAAAGGTTGGGGAGCACTGCGCTAGAACACTAGTCAATGACAGTGTGAAAAGGTGGATTTGCTTTGTGAAAATAAATCACCTCCAATGTTGGGTGTCCGATGTTTGGAGATGATGCTGAGATTTGCAAAACTATTAATTTATTTTTTTTTATATTTTAGAATGTTGTGCCTCAAGATTGTGCATAGCTTTAAATGGTGGCTTGACTGAAAAAAGTTTGAGAACTTCTTTAAATCAGTTTAGCGTCAACCATGAATAATGGCCGTAGATGAATTGCTCCTACTTCACCTTGCATGGCAATATATAACTTCAATCAACATTTTTGTACATAGGACCTTATCTAAAGGGATGCAGACGCTGTAGCTATTTTGATGCAACATTAACTCTGCTTAGGTGATTACAGACCATCCCATTCCGAAATAAGTTTGAGAAAGAATACAAACAGCAGCTTCTTTAGTATGGAAAGGTATGAATCTGCAAATCACATGCAAATCTTTCAATCTCTGGATCCTCAGCACAATTTGCTTTCTTTGGCTTTTTGCAATTCAGGTGCCGTATGTTTTGTTCATTAATTAATCATTTTCGAGCAAGTCAGGATTTACATTTTTTGCCCTCTAGGCTGCTCGTTTTATTTTTAACAATAGTGTTCAGCTATCTATAAAGTATATTTAAGGGTACTAAAGAGTATACATTACCCTTTTTACCTTGTAAAAAAAAAAATAAGTATGATTTGTAATGGTTCAAGTTCAGATGTGACCTGAGCCTCTTATCCCTTCTGCATCTTGATTTTCAAAGATCCTTAAGAAGCAGTGAAAAGTCAAGCTTCTTCCCACTGTTTCCTGTATGAGGAGCACTAAATGGCCTTTCCAACTGCAAGAGTGGCAGACGGTGATTAGAATAAATTGTAACTTTTTTTCAATGTTACATGCCATTGGACTTGCGTCAAAAGTTCTGAAGGATGCCTTGAGATGTTCCAGAATGCCCGGATGTGTATTGCAAGCCCATGATACTGGTAATAAAGTATGTTACAGGAGCTTGTAGTCGGTTGCTATAAAGCAAGGAATATGTCACTAGCATATCAAAGAACTCCATTAAAAAGGGTTCAATCAATAAGAACAACCCTGCACATGCTGATAAACAACATATACATGGGGAAATACTTCACCAGTCTATGGCGCTGACCATGTGTCCACTTCTTACTGGATGTATGCCTTTTAGCTGATATGTCCTGGTCACTGCAGCTCCTCTCACACTCCACTGGGGGGCGGGGGACGGATAAAAAGCAATTCCAATCTGTAATAGAGGGAAGCGAACGCAGACCTCGAGCAATATCGCTTTATTGGAGGACAAACAGTACAGTTAAAATGCACTCTTATTTTTTCTTCTTTGCAAACGCATATCGGCATTCTAACAGAAGCTCCTCGCTCCTCCCGTCCCTCCAGATAGGATCTCTCTGATCTCCTCTCCTGCGGCTCCCGCCGCTATGACCCCGCTAACGGTATGCCTATAGGTGTTAGAAGGATGTCAGATCTTTAGCTGGAAACACCCAGCAAACTCGCTTGTGATAAACTCCACTTATAAACACCTATAGGCATACCGTTAGCGGGGTTATAGCGGCGGGAGCCGCAGGAGAGGAGAGCGGAGAGATCCTATCTGGAGGGACGGGAGGAGCGAGGAGCTTCTGTTAGAATGCCGATATGCGTTTGCAAAGAAGAAAAAATAAGAGTTCATTTTAACTGTACTGTTTGTCCTCCAATAAAGCGATATTGCCCGAGGTCTGCGTGCGCTTCCCTCTATTACAGATTGGAATTAAAAAGGGTTGAATGCTTTATTGACTGATCACATCGCAGCATAAGATAGCGACGTTTCCGAGGCATGCAGGACCCCTTCATCAGACATGTGAAATGATGACCACATGCCTGATGAAGGGGTCCTGCGTGGCTCCAAAACATTGCTATATTCTACTGTGATGTGATCATTCAATAGCGTTGGAGCTATTTTTGGTGTTTTTGATGGAGATCTATGTGTGCCGGTGACATATTCCTTGCTTTGTGACATTCCAGTCCCCAGCTGGTGGAAATTAGAGCACCCACTTACTTTTCAGCCAATACCAGGAACAAGGGCGTTGGGAATATTGCTTTGCTTGCTAAAAGGGGCACATGTTATGCTGTCATTTAAGACATATATCTTCACATATGTAGCTAAACCTACCCTATACAAGCCATGCTCTTCCATCACCTACAAGATGCTGTCTAAAGGCCAACATAGACATTGCAATCTGACCATATAATGTTTGTACAATCAACTTTAGATTTACTATTTACTACTAATGAAACTATGTAATAGGAGTGCCTACTTACTCAATCAATTTGTATGCATTCACAAAGGCCCTTACAGTGTATGGAAATTGTACAATCAGATTGTAATGTGTATGGTGACCCTAAGGTAAGAAGCAACACTGACAGTTCTGTCACTATTTAGTTAAAGGCTAACCCCATGCTTAATGTCCCTTTATATAGTTTGTTCAGACCAAGCTAGCCTAAATGACCTATTTACTACACTAACAGGTGCGCTTTCTGGGTAGACTATTAACTGTATGTAGCTTCAGCTATATACAGTATACAGCACTGTGATTTGGCAGGGAGATGAGAACTTCCCGTCCCACTCCTAGAACAAAATACTATAGATTTGGCCTAAACACTGCGGAACTATTCACAGAAAACTTTGAATTCCATGAATAAATACAAGGCTTGCTTTAATTGGCTGAAGTGGAAAATGTGACATTATTCATTGGCTGTACTGCCTCAGCCAATCAAGGGAAGCTTTGTATTAATTCATAGAATACAAAGCTTTCTGTGAATAGTTGAACAGTGCTCAGCCAGAGCCTATTTTGTTCTTGAAATGGAGTGGGTAGCTCTTGTCCCCCTGCTGGATAACAGCATTCATAGAATACAAAGCTTCCTGTGAATAGATAACACTTCCTGTGATAGCAACACTCATCGCAAATCTTTTTGTTCCCGGAGTGGGAAGGGAAGTTCACCTCTCACTGCCGAAACACAGCACTGTATACTGTATATAGCTGAGGCTACATACAGTTAATACAGCGGGCCCAGTAAGCACACCTGTTAATGCAGTAAATTGGTAATTTGGGCCAGTTTGGCCCCGAAAAAATGATTTACAGGTAATATAGCATGCAGATAACGCTGCACACTACATTCAACTACAATGTAATGTAAATATAAAACTGCCATCCGCTTAGATCCCAGCCCATCGGCCATGCCCCTCTGACATGTTTCACCCACATTGGGCTTAATTGAAGAGGTACAGCCCAATGTGGGTGAAACATTCAGAGGGGCGGGACTGATGGGCTGGTATCTAAGCTGATGGCAGTTTCTTATTCACCTTAGATTGAAGTTGAATACAGTGTGTGGCGGTATCGGCATTCTATATTACATTTTGGAGTGAGGTGTGCTACATTTCTGCCAGCACCTGAATACAGAGTGTAAGCCTGGTAAACTGGTAGACAATGAAGGCTTGGAGTGGTGCCAATCTGTTATAGTGTTTGAAACGAATTAATAGGACATTAAAAGGTGGAGATTAGCTTTAATCTGTCATTAGAAATTCGATAACATAGGAACACAACCCTCTAATAGTAGGCACCACCTTTTACCATGGCCACCAATCATTGCAGTAGACATTTGAGCTGATCGTCTTTGCTAAAGGAAGAAAGAATCTTCATTTCAATTATCCAATCATGTATAAAGCAACTGCAATTGATTGGATGTTCAAAGTGAACCGGAATTTGCTTTTCACATGTAAGAATAATTGAAGTAAATATTCACACAATTTTTTTGCATAAAGACTCTCAACTTCTTTGGTAAATTAGCCTTGTAGTGTACTATACTTTAACCTCCCTGGCGGTATGATTCTTTCGGATTTTAGGTGCTGAAAGCGGTACAATTATCTTGTATGTAATTCTTACATATGATTTTTTTTTTCTGTGCATTGTTCTTTATAACATCTCGGGTATAATAAAGCTTGAAACACAAAATCATAAATTATAATATAATAAAAAAACTATAAATAAGTTAAAGTATGTATGTATATATATATATATACATATACTGTATATATATATATATACATACATATATATATATATATATATATATATATATATATACATATATATATATAGTATACATATATTATATATATATATATATATATATATATATATATATATATATATATATATATATATATATATATATATATATATATATACACATATATGTATATATATATATATATATATATATATATATATATATATAGTACAGTAAAACAAGGTAAGTAACCCCTCTACCAGGATCCAGCGATCTTCCTAGCGGTACCCCGAGTGTGGCTCGGGGTTACCGCTTTTGCCACTGAAATTTAACCCCGAGCCACACTCGGGAATACCGCTAGGAAGGTTAAGGCCACAGAAACCTCTCCCTAAAAAGAAAGTTGGAAAGGATGCCTTTACAATAAAAATAAAAACAATAAAAATAATAATATTAACTGCTTGCTGACCAATAAAAAAAACTCTCCTGCACTGGATCACGTACTAGATATGTGATCCAGCACTTCCGGGTAGGGGCCGTGGCCGTCACCCCAGCTGTGCTGTGATTAGTCACAGCAGAAGTAGATCAGTGGGTGCCGACCAATGGATGACCGGCGCCACCCGGTGATCAGCATCGAGACACACTGGACAGAGCTCTACATATGAAAACAATGCAGAGCTCCGTCCTGTCAGCTGGATTTTGTATGCAGGCAATAAAATCCAGCACATTCCTAAGTGAAAGCAGCAGACTGTATACAAAAAGCATTTGTTAGGCACACATTTAACCCTCTGACTGTCATAGATGTTTAACCCTTTCCCAGCCAGTGTCATTAGTACAGTGACAGTGCATATTTTTAGCATTGATAACTGTAATAATGGCACTGGTTCCCACAAAGTGTCAGTTAGTGTCAGATTGTTTGCTGCAATATTGCAACCCCATTATAAGTCAATGATCGCCACCATTATTTGTATACAAATAAATAAATAAGTAAATAAAAAAAAATTCCAGTATATATACTATAGTTTGTAGACGCTATAACTTTTGCACAAACTAATCAATATACACTTGTTGGGATTTTTTTTTACCAAAATATGTAGCAGAATACATATTGGCCTACATTTATGAAGAAATCACATTTTTTAATTTTTTTATTGATTATGATTTATAGCAGAAATGTATAATTTTTTTTTTTTTTTTTTTTTTTAAATTTGTTGGTCTTTTTTTGTTTATGGCGCAAAAAATAAAAAATGCAGTGGTGATTAAATAGCATCAAAAGAAAGCTCTATTTGTGGAAAAAAATTACATAAATTTTGTTTATGTACAGCGTTGCATGACCACGCAATTGTCAGGTAAAGTAACGCAGTGCCTTATAGCAAAAAATGGCCTGGTCATGAATGGGGTAAATCTTCCAGAGGTCAAGTGGTTAAAAACCTATAAATCATTATAGTTAAAATATATAGAGCTTGTTTACAACTGCAGTTTGGGGGGGGGCAATAAAAACACATGGCTGAGATGCAAATTTAACACCTCCTCCTACCCTAACTGCTTCCACTTAAGCTGCAAAAGCAGCAGGCAGGGGTTTACACATGCTGCCTTAAGAATTCAATTTGCTGTTGTGTTTTGTGGTGCGACATTTACAGGGTTAATACGGGTGATGAAGAAGCCTCCTCACCACCTGTTAGACACCTCTGAAAAGTGATCTAACTGCAGATTGCTTTTCAGAGGAGCAGCAGTCCTTGCTGCATGTGTCAACAAACCCTTATTATTATTTTAATACACTGCGTTCTTTATCAGTACTTTACCCTCATATGCTTCTTCTAATACATTCTTGTAATTGTAAAGGGTAAACCCCAACACAAGGATTTCATTGAAAATGGATTTCCCAGCTAGCGCATTTACTATGATGACTCATTTGAATGCTACAGAATAAAAGTACAGAGTAAGCATGTCACTGTTAGCTTAATATATATCATCATAGTGAAATCAGCTACAAAAAGCTAAAAATACACACAATAGCAATTTTAAGGATATACAATTTGGATGATATCACTGCATTGAATATACTAAGAAAAGTCTCGCACTGTCATTCTCTTATTACACAAAAGGATAAAGAGAGTCATAATGGATTCCAAGTACAGACACTTTATCATATATCATCTCTTAGCACTTCTCGCTGTGATCATGGGTGACATGTCCTAATTCACTAAGGGTGATTTACTAAAATGTAAACCGATTCCGCATATCAGTACCAACAGTACAAAACGCAAACATTTACTACAGGGTAATTCACATCTAGGCATTGTTGAATTTAAAGAACAGTTTTAGTTTCAATTTAATAAAAGCTTAGACCACTCTCCTTATCCCATAATCTAATATAACCTAGAACCTTCCCTTCCAGATGCCTACTTACCTCCCCCCTGACTGGAGCCCTTCATAGGTCTTTATCTTCCTCTGGCCCAAAATATTCCCCAGTGCTGATATCCTAGAGACTTGAATCAGGCACATTTCTAGAAACAGAGATGCTATGGGTATAGCCCTGTTTTAACCAACCCATCTGCCGTATAGTAAAATGATGGGCGCAAGGTGGCTCTCTCGTTCTGGGACGACGTCATATGACATCATCCCACCCTCGCTGTGCTTGAATGCCCGTGGCGTATCCCCAATCTCGATAATGAGCCAATGACATGGCTCTTTAACCATGTGATCAGTTGTGTGAGGAGAGGAGAGTCGATCAGCCACATTGCCTCACAAGGGAGACCTGTACAGATAATCAGGGCACTGATTATCAGTGCGGTCCCAACAGTGCCCAGCAGTAATGCCAGTCAGTACCAGCAGTGATGCCAATCAGTGTCCATCAGTAATGCCAATCAGTGTCCATCAGTGGTGCCAGTCAGTGCTGCCTTCAGTGCCCATCAGTGTCACTCATCAGTGCCACCAATCAGTGCCACATATCAGTGCCCATCAGTGCTACATATCAGTGCCCATCAGTGCTGCATATTAGTGCCTCCTCACCAGTGCCCTTCAGTGACGATCAGTGTTGCCTCATCAGTGCCCATCAATGCAGCCTCATTAGAGCACATCAGTGAAGGGGAAAAGTTACTTATTTACAACATTTTCTAACAGAAACTAAGAAAAACATTTTTTTTTTTTTTACATTTTCTGTCTTTTTTATTTTTTTTAGAAAAAAATAAAATAAAATAAATAAATAAAAAACATAGTGGTGATTAAATACCACCAAAAGAAAGCTCTATCTGTCTCAAAAAAATTATGACAATTGAATTTGGGTACAACATTGCATGATTGCGCAATGGTTATTCAAAGTGTGACAGCACTGAAAGCTGAAAATTGGCCTGGGCAGGAAGGGGGTGAAAGTGCCTGAGATTGAAGTTGTTAAAATGTTTCGAAATGCAGAAGGTTTTTTACCTTAATGCATTTAAGGTAAAACAACTTCTGGGTGCAGCAGAACCTCTCCTGGTTCTCTTTATGCTTTATTGACTCACACAGCAGCAGGAGCCATTGGTTGTCAATCAAAGCCAGTGCGGGGGCGGGGCCAATCCATGCTCTGTGTGTGAATGGCCCATTCACAGGAGCACAGCTCAGGAGCCAGCCTACAGCAAGAAGCTTGCTATTGGGGGAACTCAGTATAGGGGAGGAGCCAGGAACACCAGTGGGGGACCCAAAAAGAAGAGGACAGGGGCGCCTCTGTGCAATACCATTGCACAGAGCAGGTAAGAATAACATGTTTGTTATTTTCAGAAAAAATAAATACCTTTAGAATTACTTTAAGTGGAATTCCAGGTTAAACCTAACTAATCTTAAAATTGCTCCCTCCCTCTCCTAATACCTATGCTGCCTAACCTGTGTAAGAAAGATGTATAAACTTACCTATTTTCAGGTGGCTCCAATCCAGTTATGTGTTTGGCCTCCCCTGTGTCCGCCAGTGACGACTGCAAGGCTACGGATAGGCCATAGGAGCCTTGGGGTGACATATTCACTCCCAGAGATTACCAGTCATTGTTGGAGTGCTCTCTCCTCTCCCCTGCAGCTGCCACTCACTAGCACAGGGTATCACATGACTGGATCAGAGTGGGCTGAAAATAGGAAAGTATATACATGTTTCTTACACAAGTTAGTCAGCATAGGCATTAGAATGGGGAGGGTGCTTTTTAAGCTTAGTTAGGTAAGAGAGGTTTCCAGGACTGGTGTGTGTGACTAATGATTGCTAATAATGTACTCGTGTGTGACAAACATGCATGAGAGTCATTCTCACTACACAGGGGACAGTGACCACCAATCACTGCCACCACTCAAGAACTGACACACCCACAAATAGGGCTTCTGTAAGAGGAGGAACAGCCAAGCTAAATTATTTTCTTTACAAAAAAGTAAAGGATCCAATGATGACAAATGGAGGTAATAAGATATGAATGTACTGACCAGTATTAAGTTTATGCACCATCACGAGTTCTTCTTGAGGAAAATACATCAATTACAACAAATATAGTTTTGGATATTGGGAAGTTATTAAATATTATGCAAACCTATAAACCCAACATTTCATATTCCTGATATGTGCCTGCTGTACCATGTACTTGTATGAGAAAGTATCCTCTTCTCTTAGTACTACTGCCAGTCCCTCTGCTTTCCTATCAAAAACTGACTGCACTAGGCAGGAGAGCACAGCAAGGTCAGTTTCCTGGCTGTACTAAGAACTTAGCCTGCTCTCTTCCAATTATCAGATTAGCGCTGACACATCCCCACCCTGCACAGCCATTCACTGGGGAGACCAGGGTACTGCTGTTTCTCCTACCACAGCTCTCTGAGCTCCTTATAAAGCTGAGAACGGACGGCTTGTGATCACTTATAAAAAATGTTTTATATGTATACACAAATGTTTTACATTTCATTTATATTTTAAGCTGTACAGGTTGTTTTACAAGGTGATGGTTTCCATAAACTTTAATTTTTACTAGAGGGAACAAAAAACATTTGTGAAAGACTTATATCACGGGGCAGGGAACAGTAACTATCCATTGATACATCAGTTAATGCATTTGATGATTTGACAATTAAATTGATGTGACCACCATATAGGTTTAGTATCCCTGAGCCATTATGTACAAATCATTCTTGGTATTATAAATCTGCCAGAGAATTTACTCTGGCTTTAAGTGTTACTAAACCCACAACAGTAAAATTAGTTTGTATATGCAGTAAAGCATGCTTATTATACTCACTGTTAAATCTAAGGGGTTAATCATGTGTATTGTGTAAAAAGGCTGTTTGATTCTGTCTTCCCTGATCCTCCCCTTCCTTTACTGTCCCCCATCCATCTGCTAAACAGAGCCCTAGGAAGCTCTCTGAATATGTTCAGTTTGATGTGTATTGCTAGAGAGTTTTTTTTTGTTGTTTGTTTTTTTAGGAGAGTGCATGTGATCAGCACAGGGTCAATCAGCACTGCCCAGACAGGGGGTCGGGAGTCATGCAGCCTCATAGGACAATCAGAGGAGAATGAAAACTCCTACTACAAGCTTTAACCAGTGCTCGGTCAGACACCGATAGAAGTCACAAGGCTGCTATATACTGGTGATGAGAAAAGGTATTTAGCAGTTTATATTTATTAAAATAATTGCATCTCCATGTTTTGGGTACTGTGGGAGACCAGATATAGTGACTGCAGGGCCTGGGTTAAGTAGCACTTTAGGATGTGTTTTATTGATGGCATGACCACAATTCTTAATCTTAAAATATACAAAGAAAGGCTACCATTGTTAAATCCAGGATTTTAATAAGACAGAAGCAAAAATTCAAGCTCTGTATACACAGCAGAATTTGGAAATAAAACCCCCAAAAATCAGATTACCAAGTTTACAATTGATGGTTTTAAGGGGAAAGCAGTCAGGTTGATTCAACATCCTAATCATTCTCAGACATACTAACTGTCCACCAAAGGATGAAATATACAACTTCAAAGAAGCCGCGTAAGGCACTTCTACTTTCCCGTAAAGCTAAATCACTCGGAGAGAAAAATATCTCCACTATTCTGGGATCAAAATCATAACCATCAGCTCAAAGTGTAGCAGTTAGTTGACTGACACTCCTTACACACGGCATTTTGAGAAATCACATCTTCTTGCAGTGTGATCTTTTTTTTACTCACTTGTAGAATTTATTTATAGCACATGTGATTTTCCAAGTCTCCTTCTGTAGTACCATTGATTGGGGAACATTTTGTTTTAACAAGCTAACTATCATTCAGAATCCCAGGACATCACAATGACACCAAATTCCTCTACCAGCACTTTGGGAGGCTGTGCAAATGGTTGGGTGACTTAAAAACAAAATGCTAAAACTTGCTCACAGACCCAGTTACAGATAAACAGGATTGTGACCACCTGCCCTAATAGTTACAGTGGTGGTGGCAGTAACGTTTTCAAAACTGAGGCTGATTTACTAAAGGAAAGAAGGCTTTGCAAGGTATTTTCACTTGTCAAACTAAAAGGGCTTAGTAAATAAGGTAAAGCTGTGTTCACTTAAAGTATAACTAAAGGCAAAACTTTTTTTAAAGTTTTGGACTGAGTGAAGATGGATTAGAAATCTTTTCAATTTGTATTGCTGTCTGTGCCACTGTTAAGGAGGTTCATCCCCTCTATTTGTCCTGTTTACCATTATCATTGAAAGTGAAAGTAAAAGAAAATCCCAAATTTGTGTTGTCCCCAGAAAAGTAAGTGGGGAATTCTTCCAATGGGAACACTAGTTCTGGTGACCTGGGGGTGCCCAAGGTATTCCCCTAATTTGCAGGAATTTTCTCTCACTTCCTGTTTGGTTATAGGACAGGAAGTGAAGGGAAATCTCTGCAATGGAACACGGATGGTGAAAAAAAAAATCTGGCAAATCTTTGCTCTATCCAAAATGAAAAAAAAAAAAAAATGCCTATAGTTCTACTTTAAATCACGTGCAAGCAAACATTTTTTTGAATTTTGTTTTTGTTGCTTTTTTTCTTTTTAATATTATCCTAACACATACCGTAATTGGGTACTCAAAAGAACAAGCTTCATTGCTAATTGGAGAATACCAAAAATGCAGTCAATATATTGACAAATACACTTTTTTGATATATAATACTATCCTATGTTTTATATACAGATATATATATATATATATATATATATATATATATACACACACACACACACAACTGTTTTTGGTCGGCACCTACATTTTTACTATATTTTAGTGCAGTTCATTGCGGTTTGGATATGTATAGTTGGCTAATCTCCTCCTGTGTTTATGATAAACAATATATAAGTGTGATTTCATGTGTAGTAAAGCTGATTCTTTTATTACTGCACATAGGTTTCTGTGCCCCATTTTTTTCTTCTTTTCTTGTTCGATTTAGCACTGGCTGAATGCTTAAATAGGGAGCGCCAAGAGATGAAGACCCCTTTCAAAGCACCAGCTGTTCCACACCCTCACAGCCCAAGAAGGAGCTACCGTAGCTTGTAGTTTTTATTTCCTTTAATCTTTTTCATAGCCAGGCTCCCTGCTCATTGCAGTATGTAAATGGTTCTATTGCCGACTGACCAAAAAAACGCTCAATTCAACTGTACTGTTTTCATGTGAACATCTTTAATGATGTGGGGACTCGGTTTGGTGCATTCTTCACTGGTTTTCAACAGAAAAAAAATAAAAAAAATTAAACTTATGCAAGCTGATAAATCAATCCAGATTTTCCCACATAGTCATAAGGATGGGTTTGAAAAATGATTAGCTCAGAGAATAAAAAAAAAAAAAAAAAACTTTTAATTTCATTGTATTCAATAATAGATTTTTTTTTTCCTTTCCATCTCATATTGCAGCCATGTGAACAAAACACCAGCATACTCTCATCCCCCTGCTAATGCCATTGGCTCACTACACTAAATGAAGCTATATGTAAAGATAAGGAAATCTTCTTCAATGATTTTGGTTTACTTTTTTTGGCAAGGATATCTATAGGATATTGTGCTTCTTAATAAAACCCTGGTATTCATCATATATATGTGATGAGCAAAGGCAGGCCATCCTAGTCATAACTCACTTTTAACAAGTGCACATGCAGTGTGTATTTCAATATCTAAAGAAAAGAAATGAGTAAGAATCTACAGAATAACATTTTCTGAAACACTGTGCAGCATGTATACTTGATATTAATAATAATTTCTTTTTTTTTTTTTAATCAAGAAAAAGGTTTATTGATAGCATAAATTGTAACAATATTCACCAAGCATATTACATGTCATACAATGAAAATTGTACATCAGAGCTAATAATCCTCATTTCAAGTTGTAATAAAATGGACAAACTAATAAAAACCAACTAACATACGTTAGAGAAACAATCGGTTGGAGTGTCATATACTCACTCAAAAAGTTAGCAATTGGCTAGAATGGAGTAAGCCTTCGGTGCATATTCAACTTAACAGGACAAAAGTATAATCAGAATCAATTAGGGCCATTAGACATCAGTGGAACTTAAATTTGCAATAGTCTATCTAAAATAAGCTGTTTAGGGGCTAAGCCCGGGAAGTTAAGCCAACATTGCCATATGGACTGGAATTTCTTAGGTGAATGTCTATGCTGATATGTGTTCTTTTCCCTGAATCCTTTGTGTATGGCTCGGTGTGGAGGGGGCGAGCCAGAAACCTGCACCAAACTTCCTTGCCAAAAATAAGAGATGGGTGACAGCTATATAAGTACCTGGGGAGTATTGTTCTACATTAAGTGCCCCTAAAAGGCAGATCAGTGGATCCACAGTGAGATGTGCATCATATGTCTGGTTGATTACAGTAAGTATTTCACCCCAATAACGTACAAGTTTGGGACATTTCCAGGTCATATGTATTAAGTCTCCAGTATTAGCTTTACATTTAGGACAAATAGAAGAGTCTCTTCTTCCCCAGGTGAACTGAGACAGCTTTTGTGCAGCTGACACCGACACAAATGCTTCCCAACTTTCTCCATCTATGAAACCTATATCTACTTCCCACTTCCTTATATTCGGTAGCAAAGCAGAATCCTAAATCTGCATTAGGAGATGTGAGTAGATTCTAGATATGGCTCCCCTTATCAGTTTCCGACATGAGAGACTCCAAAAAGGGATATTCAATCAGATGGAAAACAGAATCCCCAGCCTGCGTTTGTAACACATACCATAACTGTGGGTAAAAGGAGTGTCTAGAAATGTTGAACTCTTTCCTTAGCTGATCAAAGGATTTCAGAACATTTCCCTGATAGAGATGAGATAGAAATGTAATTCCGGCCAGTGCCCATTCTTGAGTATCTGTCAATTTATACAAATCGGCAACGAGTCTATTACTCCAAATAGGGGTACAACAGAGGAGCCCTGTTAACTCTAATTATCTTTTGATTATTCTCCATAGATAAAAAAGCAGATTTACTATGGAACAATGGGGAGGGACAGCAGGAAAACCTATTTCTAAATGCGAGAAAGCAGAATAGTCTGTGTCGGAACCTATCAGTAGATTACGAGAGGGATCTGCGGTGTTAAGTAAGGCCCAACCCACCAAATGCTGAAGCTGAGCTGCAAAAAAATAAGTTTGAGTATGAGGCACTGCCATACCTCCCTGATCTTTGGGGTATTATAGGGAAGAGAGATTAATTCTGACAGGTCCTTTTTTCTAAATTAACTCTCTACATTATTTCTTTTAAGGATAAGTTCACCTTGGTGAACATGTTACATGTTCCTTTGGTTTTTAGGGTGGATCATGTAACACGTTCCTGATCCTGCAGCCATCCTCACACTCCTTCTGACAGCAGGATCTTCCTCCAGTACCTACTGTCACTATATGAAAAGTGCGGGGCTGTGCGGGGGTGCTGCCCACATGGCCACCGTGTTCATATACAGAGTTCTGTAAAGGAATGAACTACAAGTACTGACAACCTTTGCTGCTGTAGGCTTGTATTTCTCAATGAACTACCAGGGCACTGTTGAGCGCTCTCGGTACTTCATTGATTTTTCCTGTCTGTGTGAAACTGCCTGCCTGTACAATGTACTTTAGAGGTATTTAACCTTTTCAGAAGTATCTTACCAAAACTAACATTCCTATTGCAGGAGGACCCTAAACCAAAAATGTGACTTATATTTCAGTGTAGACTTTTGGGAAAACCAATGATCCAATCACACAAGCAGGACGTTACAATTATGAAGGTATTCCATAGACCTCCAGGTTGCCATATTGTACTGAATTGAAAAGGAATGGCTTATCTAACAATTGTATTTGCTATATTTTTTCTATAAAAGTGGAGTTACTTATTATTAAAGTAAGGCTCTGTTTTGACCTTGATGCATATCCTGTATGGTATGTGTATATTCTGTTATATATTATATTGTTTGGGGACCCCTGCCTTTACATGCACATGAACTTTAATGGCATCCCAGTCTTACTCCGTAGGGTTCAATATTGAGTTGGCCCACCCTTTGCAGCTATAACAGCTTCAATTCTTCTGGGAAGGCTGTCCACACTGTTTAGGAGTGTGTCTAAGGGAATGTTGGAACATTCTTCCAGAAGTGTATTTGTGAGGTCAGGCACTGATGTTGGAGAGAAGGCCTGGCTCGCAGTCTCCACTCTTATTCATCCCAAAGGTGTTCTATTGGGCTGAGGTGCAGGCCAGTCAAGTTCATCCACCCCAAACTCATTCATCTATGTCTTTATGGACCTTACTTTGTGCACTGGTGCGCAGTCATGTTGGAACAGGAAACTGTTCCCACAAAGTTGGGAGCATGAAATTGTCCAAAATGTCTCGGTATGCGAGTTCCCTTCACTGGAACTAGGGGGCCCAAGCCCAACCCATGAAAAACAGCCCCACACCATAATCCCCCTCCACCAAATGATTTGGACAATGCACAAAACAAGATCCATAAAGACGTGGATGAGCAGTTTGGGGTGGAGGAACTTGACTGGTCCGCACAGAGGATGATAGAACACATTTGGGATGAATTAGAGTGGAGACTGTGAGCCAGGACTTATTGTCCAACATCAGTGCCTGACCTCACAAACGCACTTCTGGAAGAATGGTCAAACATTCCCATAGACACACTCCTAAACCTTGTGGAAAGCCTTCCCAGAAGAGTTGAAGCTGTTATAGCTGTAAAGGGTGGGCCAACCCAATATTGAACCCTACAGACTAAGACTGGGATGCCATTAAAGTTTATGTGTGTGTAAAGGCAGACGTCCCAATACTTTTGGTAATTTAGTGTATGTTCTGCTGTTCATATGGTATATGTTGGCAAAATATGGCTTCGTATTTAAAGCATTACTACTCCTTACTATGAGCCTCTAAGCTGCATGCCAATGAAAAAAAATTCATACAGGCCCTTCTTCCCATAAGCCACTGCACTGCGCTACAGCAATATCAATTGCCTTCCTTGTATAGAAATTCTGATTGTTGCAGTTTCCTTGCAGCAGCTGACTGTGTTGTACCCCTACAATCAATATGAATGGAGACTGACTCTATAGCATAATTGAGGCTTTGCTTTTTGGGGTGTATTAATATTATGTTCCTTCATGGAGCTCAGTGGGGCATCCACAAACACCTAGCTAAATGTATCTCTTCAACATAATCCACTGTAATATTATTGCCGCATTTGTAACATTCACCCACGTGTAACCTTTTGCATAAATACATGCTTTATAATGAAAAAAAAAGTCTTTTAAAGTTTGTTTGTTTCTTTTTTTTTCCCTGTCATCAGAGAATATAAAAACAAAGTATGGAGCATTTTTTTCTCATTTGCTGTTCTACCATTTACATAGATTGTGTATGTCCCGCTGTGCTATGATTTATTATGATTGTTACATTTAAGAATTATTGTTGCTTTTATTTTCCCTTACCATTATTCCTATTTATCAGCTTTTTTACTCCCTGCTAACCTCCAGTATGCGAACAAATAAGACCATTGTCTAAAGCCGACATAAAAAAATAAAAATAAAAAATCAGAGCCAAAGTGTTTAAATAGACCAAGATAGAAAAACTTCAGACTTTATTAAATGTATATAAATTACATTTTAATTTTGGGAAAATTATAAGTTTAAAGATAATTCCAGGTACACACATCACATTTTATTATGTTTTAATGAAACGTTCTGCTGAAAGGCCAGGTACTTAGAGCAGATTTTAACTGTGTATTTTAGTGTCATGCTCATTTATTCCATGCTTGTGAAAGCCAGGTTACCTTTCACAAGGAACATTAATCATTCTCCCCTTTTTATAGCGCTTAAACATGAAAGCACTTTACTATTCTTCAATAAGGTGCAAAATGAAACATGGCTTTCCAATGCAAAAGGAAATTAAAAGCAAAGGCGCAGACACAACTTTATTTCATTTTAGTGTTGGATGAAATGGACAAGGGTTCTAACTTCTGCCAGGCTGTTCACAGCAGTGCTCTATTTTGGCCTAGGCCAACAAGGCCCAGGCCTAGAACAGCACTTTGCAGGGGGGGCAGCAAAATAGCAGCTTCTGCCTCCATCTGAGACTCTATTGGCCACTGGTTGCTAGAGCCACCTGGCGTCTAGCAACCAGTGGCGTCACGGCCGTGACTTTCTGGCCCTGCTCATAAATCAAAGTGGAGGAGGATTTAACTCTCCCCTCCTCCATGCCCAGAGCTCCCCCACGCCCATGTTTCCCACTCCCTTCTTCCTCTCTCTCCCACCCCCCTTCTCTCTCCCCCACCGTCCCCTCTCTCTCCTACCCCCTCTCTCCCACCCCCTCTCTCTCTCGCTCTCTCTCTTCCACCCACACACTCTCTCTCTCTCTCTCTCTCTCTCCATTCCCCCCTCTTTCTCACCCACTCACTATCTCTCACTCCCCTCCCTCTTTCTCACCCCACCCTCTCTCTATAATCCCCTCTTCTCTCTCATCCCCCCTCTCTTTCATCCCCCCTCTCTTTCACCCCCCTTTCTCTCTCTCATCCCCCTTCTCTCTCTCTCATCCCCTTCTCTCTCTCTCACCCCCCCTCTCCCTCTCCCACACCCTCTTTCTCTCTCTCTTCCACCACGCTCTCTCTCTCTTCCACCACCCTCTCTCTCTCTCCCACCACCCTCTCTCTCTCCCACTACCTTCCCTCTCTCTCTCTCTTTCTCCCACCCTCTTTCTCTCTCATCTCACCCTCTCTTACCCACCCCCTCTCTCTCTCCCACCCCCTCTAACCCCCCCCCCTCATAAAATCTCAGGGGTCCTTGCTGGGACTTGGAGTCCTTCAATTTTGGAGGAAGTCACATCCGTTAAACAGGAAGGGGTGAGGCAAATTTACATAGGAGGAGGAGGGGGCGCCCAATTTTAGTCTTGCCTAGGGCAGCACAAAACCAAAATACACCAATGGTTCACAGCTCTGTTGGGGTGATTTGCGTATTTTCTGTTGTATCATCAGGACTGACAGTGAGGAAAATCTTCCCCAATGGGAGCAACAGGAGCACAGGAACCCTGTTTCAATCACGGCAACAGCACGCCGCCTTTTGTCAGTTCCTGCAGTGATCGCCAGGTTCCCGACGGCAATTGCGGCCATCGGACCTGTTGCTTAGTTGCAGGTATAGAGAGCCGGCGTGTGATCATGGCGCCAGAGGCGCGCACACGCGCCCAAGACCCACTATACAGGTATGGCGGCTTGCGCAGGAGAGCCAGCCTGCCGCAGTACATCTGTGGTGGCTGGTCAGGAAGTGGTTCAAAGAGAAGTGTTTTTTTTTTTTTTTTCCAAAATCATACTTACCCAGGTGGATGCAGCATCGCGTCAATGCTGCATCTGTCCCCCGCCGGCTCTAAGACTGTCAGTCACTGGCCCTCTGCTCTGCCCCTCCACACTCACTGGAGTGCTGGTCTGTAAAGAGAGCGGCTGGCTCACCAAATTTATTGTTGCGATCTTGCCCCAGACGTCAGCCGATAACGAACTGCTCTCCTTTGATTCACAGGAGAAGTACAGTCAAACAATCTTTGGCTGTACTTCTCCTTTAAAGTACAACTTTGTCTAGACTAAGGATGTTTATATAAAACTCTGGTTCGGCCACATCCAGAATATGCTGTCCAATTCTGGCCACCAATCCTCAGGGGGAAGATGCAGGAACTGGAGGGAGTCCAGAGAAGGGCAACAAAGTTAACAAGGGGACCGGAGGACCTCAGTTATGAGGAATGAATACAAACATTAAACATATTCTCCCTGGAGAAGAGATAAATGACAGGAAATATGATAGATACCTCAATGGTGATTCTAGGAAAGGGAATAAACTATTCAGTCTCAGGGAGTGTAAGAAGACACGTGGTCACTCAATGAAATTGGAGGAGAAGCTGCATAGGTGTTTTTCACTGTCCTGAAGGTAAGGATGTGGAGCCTACTTCCAAAATTGGTAGTGCCAGCGGGAAGTATTGATAGTTTTAAAAAACTCTTGGATGGGTATCTTAGTGAACACAGTATATAGGGATACTGGAAATTATTTTTGGCATGAACACACACCCACACAGGTTGAACTGGATAGACTGTTGTCTTTATTCAACCTTAAAAACTAGGTAACATGCAGAAAAAAAAAAACACTTTTAAAATGTTCACTGAACTCTGTAGCCGCCTGCAATGTGAACTAATTAATTCACAAGCTTGTTGCAGTTGGTTTCTAACAGCTTAGAAACAACTTAAAGCTTTTTGGAAAAAAAAAAAAAAAGAAACAACTGGCGTTTATTCATATTAGAAGGCTGCCAGGCTTATATTTCCATAGAAAGTAACAAATTACCTAAAGTTTCAGTGTTTCGTCCAAATGAAGATTTCTTTATAATCCTACAGAGGTGAACAAGGGCTTGCTTTAACCTCCTTGGCGGTATTCCCGAGTGTGGCTCGGGGTGAAATTTTAGTGCCATTAGCGGTAACACCGAGCCACACTCGGGGTACCACCAGGGAGCATCGCTGGATCCTGGTAGAGGGTACTTACCTTGTCCCCAGGATCCCGCGATGTGTCCCTGCAGCATACGGCGGCCGGATCTTCAGCCCGATGCCGTGAGCCCCGGCTTCCATCTCCTGCAACGTGACGCTCACAGGGGGGTGGAACCGGCGGCAAATTTGAAAAGTAAAACACACAAACACACTGATATATTGTAATCCTGTTGGATTACATTTAAAAATAAAATAAATTGACATTAGTTTGCCCCCCAGTGCCTTTTCCTGCAGTTTTACTGTACTATACTATACTATATATATATATATATATATATATATATATATATATATGTGTGTATATATAATTGTACCGCTTTCAGCACCTAAAGTCGGAAACAATCATACCGCCAGGGAGGTTAAAGTACTTTTGCTGCTTCTTATTTAAAATAAGTAAATACTTTAATGTACATAGTCGGATTACAAGTTCACTTATATAGTTACATAATAATGTAATATATATGAAAAATTAATCACCACTGGCATAACTCTTTCAAGAGTAACAATTGCCTTAGGCCCTGGCCAAAGAATAGTACGCATATCTAAATATTGCCTTGTTACCAAATGTGATAGTAAATAAAACTAATTATTTTAATAAAACTAAACTAGCCTTAGCAATTATTTAGAAATCCTAATAAAAATGCAGTATTGGTTTAATTCCTTCATCCAATAAAATAAATAAATAAATAAATAAATAAATAAATAAATCCTATATAAATTAAAAAATAAATTAAAAAATGGGGCATACTCCATGGACCACGTGGACTTTTTTCTGCCATCACTCTTCTATGTTTATATGGTGGTGATTTACTAAAACTGGAAAGTGCAAAATCTGGTGCAGCTGTGCATGGTGGACAATCGGCTTCTAACTTCAGCATGTTCAATTTAGTCTTTGACAAAAAAAATGGAAGCTGATTGGTTTCTTTGCAGAGCTGCACCAAATTCTCCAGTTTTAATAAATCAACCCCACTGTGTAGTTTCCATTTTTCACCTGGGGATGATATAGTACTTTGAGTGAATAAATGCCTATATTTACCTCTAAATTCATACTCAGTCAAAGAAACTGATTGGTTTCTATGCAGAGCTGTACCAGATTTTGCACTCTCCAGTTTTAGTAAATGAACCCCTATGTGTCTATTTAAAAATCTACTTAAAAAAAAAGGTGGGCCAGATGACACGGCTGCACAGAGGAAGGTATGCGTAAACCTTTGTATCCTGTTGTCCATAACAGGAGCTGTTTGTTTTAAATTTGAATGTAAGTTACTCCTTTTAAATAAATACCTATTTTGAAATGACTGCACCATGCGGACCCCCTTTTTGCATGAATCTTTATATGGAGGAAAAAACGCTGTTTTAAAGAGCCACACACCAAACTGAAGAAAGGGTATCTGGATACACAGTGGAACAAATTAGAAGGAGGAGGACGCCAGAGGAGCCCACCATGCATACCCCAGCACATAGTGGAAGGTGTAATCTGACCTAGTAAGAACATAGAGGTGAGCGCATTACAGGGAGTGCAGAATTATTAGGCAAATGAGTATTTTTGAGGATTAATTTTATTATTGAACAACCACCATGTTCTCAATGAACCCAAAAAACTCATTAATATCAAAGCTGACTATTTTTGGAAGTAGTTTTTAGTTTGTTTTTAGTTTTAGCTATTTTAGGGGGATATCTGTGTGTGCAGGTGACTATTACTGTGCATAATTATTAGGCAACTTAACAAAAATCAAATATACAGTATACCCATTTCAATTATTTATTTTTACCAGTGAAACCAATATAACATCTCAACATTCACAAATATACATTTCTGACATTCAAAAACAAAAAAAAAAACAAATCAGTGACCAATATAGCCACCTTTCTTTGCAAGGACACTCAAAAGCCTGCCATCCATGGATTCTGTCAGTGTTTTGATTTGTTCACCATCAACATTGCGTGCAGCAGCAACCACAGCCTCCCTGACACTGTTCAGAGAGGTGTACTGTTTTCCCTCCTTGTAAATCTCACATTTGATGATGGACCACAGGTTCTCAATGGGGTTCAGATCAGGTGAACAAGGAAGCCATGTCATTAGCTTTTCTTCTTTTATCCTCTTTCTTGCCAGCCACGCTGTGGAGTACTTGGACGCGTGTGATGGAGCATTGTCCTGCATGAAAATCATGTTTTTCTTGAAGGATGCAGACTTCTTCCTGTACCACTGCTTGAAGAAGGTGTCTTCCAGAAACTGGCAGTAGGACTGGGAGTTGAGCTTGACTCCATCCTCAACCCGAAAAGGCCCCACAAGCTCATCTTTGATGATACCAGCCCAAACCAGTACTCCACCTCCACCTTGCTGGTGTCTGAGTCGGACTGGAGCTCTCTGCCCTTTACCAATCCAGCCACGGTCCCATCCATCTGGCCCATCAAGACTCACTCTCATTTCATCAGTCCATAAAACCTTTGAAAAATCAGTCTTGAGATATTTCTTGGCCCAGTCTTGACGTTTCAGCTTGTGTGTCTTGTTCAGTGGTGGTCGTCTTTCAGCCTTTCTTACCTTGGCCATGTCTCTGAGTATTGCACACCTTGTGCTTTTGGGCACTCCAGTGATGTTGCAGCTCTGAAATATGGCCAAACCGGTGGCAAGTGGCATCTTGGCAGCTGCACGCTTGACTTTTCTCAGTTCATGGGCTGTTATTTTGCGCCTTGGTTTTTCCACAAGCTTCTTGCGACCCTGTTGACTATTTTGAATGAAATGCTGGATTGTTCGATGATCACGCTTCAGAAGCTTTGCAATTTTAAGAGTGCTGCATTTTTGACTTTTCTGAGCCTGTCAAGTCCATCTTTTGACCCATTTTGCCCAAGGAAAGGAAGTTGCCTAATAATTATGCACACCTGATATAGGGTGTTGATGTCATTAGACCACACCCCTTCTCATTACAGAGATGTACATCACCTAATATGCTTAATTGGTAGTAGGCTTTCGAGCCTATACAGCTTGGAGTAAGACAACATGCATAAAGAGGATGATGTGGTCAAAATACTCATTTGCCTAATAATTCTGCACTCCCTGTAGTTGAGAGGTGGTGGGGAATCACTGAAGCATGATCACTTTTCTGATTATGGATTATTAATATGGACTCACTTATGAATTGCATATACATGTCGCACTTTTAACCACTTCCCGCAATTCGACGTAGGTCTACGTCAGCTGCAATAAGTGGTTGTACCAGGGTGATGAATGCAGCTAGAGGCATCATCTCGGTACCATTTTTTAGACCTTTCAGGCGGTAACAACCGATGTGGCTCGGGAGCCGCTCTATCATTACCCAAGTGGGCGGGGCTCTGCCCGGGTGTGTCCGCCGGCTGGTTGGAGTCCCAATCAAAGCCGGATGCGGCTTCGATTGGGTCTCCGATAACGTAACCCGGAGGCGGCATCCATGACGTCAGGTCCTGGGTTACTCGGCTGCTAAAGGCGCCAAACTGTCAGTATTCAAAAATGCAGTTTATGGCTTTTGAATACATTGAAGTGTAGTGGAGGGGTCTAGGGTCTTTTAGACCCCGATCCCTCCATAAAGAGTACCTGTCACTGCCTATTGCTGTCACAAAAGATGTTAAAAAGTGATCAGATTAAAAAAAAAAACTGTGCTAAAATTTAAAAAAGAAATAAAATAAACAGGAAAAAAATAATAATTTTTAATCGCCCCCGTCGCCGTGAGCTCGTGCACGAATGAAAACATACACGGAAGTCGTGCCCGCAAAATAAATCACATGTGTGGTATCACCATGATCGCCAGAGTGAGAACAATAATTTAAAAAAAAATAGTTTTTTTAAAAAACTCTAAACTGAATTTTTTAAAGCGTCGCCTATGGAGATTTTTATTGACCGTAGTTTGTCGCCATTCCGTGGGTGTGCGCAATTTTAAACCGTAACATGTTGGGTATCTATTTACATGGTGTGACATCATCTTTCAAAATATACAAAAAATGTTGCTATCTTTACTGTTTAGTTTTTTTTTAAATGCAGTTAGCAGTGCATTTAGAATTTAGTAAACAAGCTGTGCTCAATTTAATTGTTCAATCATGTAAAAGAAAAAAAAATCCTTTGATTTTATTTCCTTTTACACATGATTGGCTATTCAGAATGAACAGACCTAAACCTTATTACTAATCTCAGTTAATAATCACTTTTTCAAATTGAAAATTCACTTTGTAAAAGTGAACAATTTCTGCTCTTAATAATCAGCTTTGCAGTACGGGAATTAGGAAGTTTGCCTTCTATGCTATGTTCTGGCACAGAATAATACACTCCTATATCATATAGTCACATTTGGAAAGACCAAGCCCTTTTTATTATATTGCAGCTTGCCAATCATTGGATGTGGTGGCTGCATTCGTTTTATTTTCTTTGGCCTCTGTTTCCCCTCTGTTTTCAGCTGGTGATCTGGCCAGTAACACACCTCCTGCATTAGTGAGTCACAACTCTGGATGAAGGAGCACAGGACACAGCAGGTGGAAGCATTGTTAGTCTGGGGGAAGGGGAGTGTTAAATGTATTATCAGATTTAGATACATTAACAAATTGAGGCTCACGCTTTATAATTAGTTACAGCAAACATTTTTTTTTTCCTTTTGGCTCCATTCACACCTGAGCGTATCATTTTCAGGAATTTTTTCGGGCGTTTTTTCAGGCTTTTTTCAGGCGTGTTTTGCAGGTGTTTTGAGGCATGCATTGACATCTAAAAAAAATGCTTGCAATCTGCCAAAAAAAGAAGCTCATGTACTATTTTGAGCTTCAGGCATTTTGCTTCAGGGTACAAAATGCTCAAATGTGAACAGGGGCCATTGAAATGAATGGGATTTTGCTTGTTGGGCATTTGAGACTTCAGAGATGAGCATTTTACAAGCTGAAATACGCTCAGGTGTAAACAGGGATAGAAAGGATGTTTTCTGTCGCATCCAGAGTCTTATAGCATGGATAGCAGAAAAACAACATCATAAGTCACCAATTTCACATCATGTCACAACTTCTTTCTTTCTCACCACCTTAACCTCCATGGGCCCCCTGCCCATTGTGTATATACCTCTTTTGTATATATTTTAACTAATAACATTTTGAATAAATACTTTTTATTATAAAATTGGAAAACACATATTTTTTGCTTATAAAGTCCCACCTTCGCTTGGTTTGAGGCCCCAAAAAAACCCCTGAACCATGTCAACTAATACATCTGGAGAGCTTAAGCTTGTGAAAATCAACAGACCTACTGGGTGGATCAACAGATAAAAATAGAAGAAAGAAAGCCTAAAAAAAGGAAACAAATACATCACATCTAAGAATTGTTAAGCTGCAATATAAAAAATATTTGCTTTTGGGTTTATTACCGCTTTAAAAGTGGGTACAACTAAGCTTATTGCATGAAAATATGCTTTTGACAGCAATTACCATAATACATTATATAGTCTATTTGTCCTAAATTTAAACTTGCTTCTGAATTATCCGGTCGTTCAGATGTCAGATTTTTGTTATAAAGAAATATCCAATTAAAACTAAAAAACGGCTTACAGATGGCACCTTACCTAAGTACTGTATGAGAAGACATAAAGTGCCTCACTAGACTGGCCAGTCGCAGCAGGGGTACATGGCAGGATGTTACAAACTGAGATTACATTTCTGTCATTTACTTTTATATTACTATTTTATTTTAAAATGCTTCATATCCAAAATTAATGATCCAACTTCTATAACCTAATGCTGGTACTTAACACAGGACCTTTTAACTGATTGCTGAAAATACACTGAATGCCCTCCAGCAGAGCAGGGGTTAATGAACACTTAATATATGTTACCCTTATCCTGCATTTTGACCATCAAGATAATATTAAAATATTACTCAATAAATAATAAAAAAAAAACAATTTGTAAAAAAAAAAAACGCCAAGATTTGTTATGCCTCTGAATCACTTATTGAACCATAAATGCAATTTCGTTACTCTTGAAGGCAAAATAACTCATTAAAATGGGATTTTCACATGAACCCCTGCACCAATTAAGTAAAAAAATATCCAATGTTTGTCAAAACTGTGAGCGTAAAAAAGGAAACTGAAAATAACATAGACATTGCCTAATTTGGATTTATAATATGCAATATTTGAAAAATGAAAAATAAATAAATAAATAAATAAATAGAGACATAGCCCAAGAATAGCTGAACAATAGCAGGGTGACATGATACACGAGCTGCAGCGAAGACCACACACAAAGAGTTCTCAACTCGACAGTAACAAAGCACCATGGAGGGAACTTTTGCTGAAATGAATACAAATGTAACCTGTGCTGGTGTGTAGAGGATTCTGACAGCACAGCTTTTTAATTAGCAGAGTGGAACGCCCATCAGTGAGGACCCTCAGTTTATAGAACACAGGGAAACTAATAAGTCTGAGTTATACAAGAGATAACTGTGCTTTCATTAAAACTGCAGCCCTGCAATAAGCATACAGCAACAGAACTGAAAATATAACCAAAGGCATTTTTCCTTTGCATTGCTTGCCTGTGTTTACAGCAAAGTTTCTCAACCTTTCTTCAGTCAAGGCACCCTTTATAATTGTAAAGGGTGCCTTGGGATTGTCTATAATTTTAAAGGGTGCCTTGTCTATAATTTTAGACAATCCCAAAGCATCCTTTAAAATGATAGACAATCTCAAGGCACCCTTAAAAATATAGACAATCCCAAGGCATCCTTTAAAATGACAGACAATCTCAAGGCACCCTTTAACATTATAGACAATCTCAAGGCACCCTTTAAATTATAGACACTCTCAAGGCACCCTTTAACATTTTAGACAATCCCAAGGCACCCTTTAACATTATAGACAATGCCAAGGCACCCCTTAAAATTATATACAATCTCAAGGCACCCTTTAAAACTATACACAATCCCAAGGCATCCTTTAACCACTTAAGCCCCGGAAGATTTTACCCCCATTCCGACCAGGGGGTATTTTGCGATTCGGCACTGCGTGAATTTAACGCACAATTGCGCGGTCGTGCGACGCTGTACCTAAACGAATTTGACGTCCTTTTTTTCCCACAAACAGAGCTTTCTTTTGGTGGTATTTGATCACCTGTGCGATTTTTTGATCACGCGCTATAAACAAAAAAAGAGCGTCAATTTTGCAAAAATAGCAATATTTTTCACATTTTTTTATATGAAATTCCCCCAAAAAAAAATGTAAAAATCAAAATTTTTAAAAATTTTCGGCCAATTTGTTTTATGCTACCTATGTTTGGTAAAAAAAATCGCAAAAAGCGTATTTTGATTGGTTTGCGCAAAAGTTATCGCGTTTACTAACAAAGGGAAAGATTTTTGTCATTTTTGTTGTTTTTTTTTTTAACGCGTAATGGCGGCGATCTGCGATTTTTTTTGCGGTACTGCGACATTGCGGCGGACAGATCGGACCCTTGACTGACATTTTTGACACTTTTGGGGTTACCAGTGACATTTCTACAGTAATCAGTGCTATACATATGCACTGTTACTGTAAAAATACACTGGTAGTGAAGGGGTTAACTTTATTTGGAAGGGAGGGGCTGTGTGTGTCCCTAGGGGCGTGGTTTCTACTGTGATTGGCTGTGGCTCTAGCTGTAAGGACACTGATCAACGGATCTACATACCAGATCCGTTTTATCAGTGTCTTTGCAGCGAGGAGAATGACAGGCAGTTTGTTTACACAAGCTGCCTGACATTCTCCCTCTCCCCCGCCGATCGCCGAGTGACCGGCGGACATCGGGTCCGCTGGTCACACGCGCGGGGGGGTCCGTGACCACGCGGGAGCGGGAGCGCGCCCCCGGGGGCGCGCGCTCGCTCCCTAGACCCTCACAAGCAAGCAACGTAGCCCTACGTTAGTTTGCCTGTGAGGGGCTGACCGCCGACGTAGATAGTCGTGCGGCGGTCGGCAAGTGGTTAACATTATAAACAATCCCAAGGCACCCCTTAAAATTATACACAATCCCAAGGCACCCTTTAACATTATAGACAATCTCAAGGCAACCTTTAACATTATAGACAATCCCAACATTATAGACAATCTCAAGGCACCCTTTAACATTATAGACAATTTCAAGGCAACCTTTAACATTATAGACAATCTCGAGGCACCCTTTAAAATTATAGACAATCTTGAGGCACCCTTTAAAATTATAGACAATCTCAAGGCACCCTTTAAAATTATAGACAATACCAAGGCACCCTTTTAAATTATAGACAATCTCAAGGCAGCCTTTAACATTATAGACAATCTCGGGGCACCCTTTAAATTTATAGACAATCCCCAGGCACCCTTTAACATTATAGACAATCTCAAGGTACCCTTTAACGTTATAGACAATCTCAAGGCACTCTTTAACCACTTACCGACCGCCCCACGCAGATTTACTGTGGCAGGGCAGCTTGGCTGCGCATAATCACGTAGATCTGGTTGTGTGCACGCAGTTTTGGTGGCGCGAGCGCGGTGCTCCTGCTGTGATTAGACACAGCGGGGGGGGGGCAGACTGCCAGAGGAGCAGGCTCAATCGCCACCGCCCCCCCGCGATCATCAGCAAAACTGACAGGAGAGCCTGTCTGGTATGTAAACAATGCAAAACGGCCCTCCTGTCAGAGAGGCAGGGAAAGATTGTGTGATTCAGCTAACCTGAATCACCAATCTCTCTTTTCCTCTGTAAAATCCATCCCCCCACAGTTAGAAAGCACATATAGGGAACACATTTAACCCCTTGATCCCCCCACCCCGTGTTAACCCCCTTCCCTGCCAGTGTCCTTTATACATTAACAGTGCATATTATTTAACACTGATCACTGTATTAATGTCACTGGTCCCCAAAAAGTGTCACTTAGTGTGAGATTTGTCCGCCGCAATGTCACAGTCCCAATAGAAATCGCTGATCGCTGCCATTACTAAAGAATTTTTTTTAAAAAATGTCCAAAATTCAATCCTGCAGTTTGTAAACGCTATAACTTTTGCGCAAACCAATTATTATACGCTTTTTGGGAATTTTGTTTACCAAAAATATTTAGCAGAATACAAATTGGCCTAAACTGATAAAAACATTTGATTTCTTAAATGTTTTTATTAGGAATATTTTATAGCAGAAAGTAGAAAATATTGGTGTTTTTTAAAAATTGACGCTCTTATTTTTTTGTTTATAGCGGAAAAACAAAAAAACAGAGAGGTAATCAAATACCACCAAAATAAAGCTTTATTTGTGGGGAAAAAAGGACATCAATTGTATTTAGCTATGGCATCACATGACCGCAAAATTTTCAGTTAAAGCAACACAGTGCCAAATCACAAAAAATGGTCTGGTCATTAAAACCTTGCAATTATTTTAGTAAATATAAACTGCTGAATACCTTTTCTCATCAGCAGTATATAGCAGTCTGGTGATTTCTAATGGTGTCTGGTTAAAGAGGAAATAAAGTCTTGAAAAAAAATATATATATTTTTGTCTACCTGCAATGTATATGCATACTGTGCTATTATGCATCACATACTAGCACATTATGTGACACCTGCAAACGAAGCCCTTGTCGTCCCCGCTGGAGGCCGCATCCATCTTCACCCATTTTCCTTATGGGTCTGCAGACTTGGCTGTGCTACTGGCCGAAACGGTGTGATGTCACTCCTCCTCAGGTCACGGTACAGTGCTCTGAAGAAATGGCACGGGTGGCCGTTCCTTCAGAGGGGATGTGCCGATGACATCATCGGCTGCATGCATTGTAAATATCTCCTAAAAGGTGAAAGTTCAGAAGATATGTACAGTACCTATAGGTAAGCCTTATCGTAGGCTTAACTATGGGTACAAACAGTACTCGAGGGTTTACAGCCACCTTAAAGCTTTTCAAAGATGTCATTCTCTTGTGATTGTCCTAAAAAAGCTACAGGACCCCTGACCTTCTTTCTGGATAGTGCTGATTGGCCCTGTGCTGATAAAATGCACTCTCCCAAGACAAAAAACAATCAAAAAAACTCTAGCAAAAAATACACCAAACCAAGCATGTGCAGCTTGTCCCCTAGCCTCTGCTATATCAGGAGATGGTTTGGGAACAGTGGAAGAAGGAGAGGACCAGAGAAGACAGGATCAAACAGCCTTTTCACACAATGCGAAGGATTAACCCCTTAGGTTCCACAGTGAGTAAAACAAGCATGCTTAACTGCATTTACAGATTAATTATACTGTTGTGAGTTTAGTAACATTTTAAATGTGGTGGCTGCATTGGTTTTCTTATTTTAGGCTTTTTCCCCTCTGTTTTCACCTAGTGATCTGGCCTTTACCACACTGCCTGTATTAGAGTGGCTCCACTCTGGATGAAAGAGCACAGGGGGCAAATTTGCTCAGCAGTATTGTTAGTCTGGGATGAGGGGAGTGTTAGATGCATTTAGGAGATTTACATATACTAACAAATTGAAGCCAAACACTTTATAAGCAGTTACAGCAATCAGTTTATTTTTCCTTTTGGGGTAAAAGTTTTAGATACATTAGAAAAGTTTATCATTTAAAACACTGCTTTCAGTGGTAAATGGTTTGTCTCAACCCTGTAACTGCTACATTTGTAGGATAGCTTGTTTGGTTAAAAAAACAACAGACTTACTGGCTAGATCACCAGGTGAAAGTAGAGAAAAGAAAGCATAAAAAAGAAAATGAATGCAGCCATCACATCTAAGAATTGTTAAGCTGCAAATATATATATAAATGCTTGCTTTTGGGTTTAATACCACTTTAAGTCAGGCTGTCTAGATTACGATAGACAAACACAGTAAAGTTTAATTCTAAACTTACTAGAGAAGCAAGCAGCAGGTAGCATATAAAAGATGTGACAGAAACCAAAATGCTAATGTTGCACAGATTATAATGTGAGCACACAGCTTGATAATAAAGTATGAACAGCAGTTATACATGCCCTCCCTCCACAACCTTATGGGACAGCTATCAGAATAACTACATAGCTGCGGGTTGTCATATGCATACTATTGTTTCAGAATCCATGGGCTGCTGAGAATTGTTGGAATATTAATAACAACTTGTGGTTGAGGAGTCTGTACATTTTTACTTATTCGTAACAAGCAGAACACTAAATTCCAAATGTTTAAATACATACTAGCCCCTGTAGCTACAGTTACTATGGAGCAACTCATTATAGAAGTAGTACTAAAACTCTCAGCACCTCAGCTCACCCGGCTACCCTACACTTCAATGACTGAGGAGTCTTACAGCCTTCTAATGTAAACAGAACAGGAATTCAGAGAGGGAGGGTGAGTAAGCTGAGCTCCTGAGCTTTAACCACATATACCGAGTGAAGTGAACAGCCTCAGGTGATACACAAAGATCATACAAATCCTTCTACATGGGTTTTATTAGTTTATCTACAGCCTTTCCCTTCCCTTCATCTGTCTCAGCACGGAGCAGAGGGTGGAGAGACTGCATTTGCACCGTGTTAGAGATGCTAGGAAGAAAGCACATACCCCCTTCTACACAGCAGAAGAACTGTGTTGTGTATAGACAAGCTCCGTTCTAACCCCCCCCCCCCCAGCACAAATTTATCATGATCGTGACACATGCTGATAACAGAGGAATGAAGCAACAGAGAGAAAAAACACTCAGAGCTTTGGACAGTTATAAGTAAACACTCCATATTTATGTACTTAGTTCAAAATCCATGACTGAGGTTTACAACAACTTTAATGATTTGAACCACTGTAGCACTTTAGCTGTAAATATCAAGGATGAATTACCCCACAGTGCCTGCAGTTACAAAGATCAGTAAGGGCTTGTTTCAAAGCTTAGTTTCTGCTTAGAACATGCAAAAACTGTAATGTCTATAACAGAGCCACAGGATAAACTTAAAGTGCAGTGTTGGATTTACTTTGGTAGTGGGAGGTCAGCTAAAACTTCCTTTTTATGTAATATATAGGAGAAGGTCAGCACATCTGTCCCATTTTATTGTAGTCTGTGTCCCTATTGAAGAGATCTCCCATAACAGAGACATACCTGATTTTAAATCTATCAATCTGCTCAGTTAGATAAATGAGATTACAGGTTTATTTTAAATAATGCATTACTATTTACATATACCAACTGAACCCTAAAGTAGAAGTTCAGGTGAAACCTAACTAACGCTAAACCTGCTCTCTGCCACATTCAAAACCAAACCTATCTAACCCTGTAAAGCAAAAATCACTGTACTTACCTATTTTGCAGCATTAGCTTCAGCAGCGGCTTCAGCGTGGAGGTGGGTGCAGGAGAGGCAGCCAACAATGGAAGCCCCATAGTAACTCTATTGGTGTAACGTTACTTCCCAGGCATTTCACAGCCGTTGTCGGTCCTTTCCTGCACAGAGCTTCCGCCGCTGGAAACAGGACCCGATCGGGTGCAAAAAAGGTATGTACAGTGACTTTTGCTTTATAGGGTTAGATAGATTAGGTTTAGAATGTGGCAGAGCAGGTTTAGCATTAGTCAGGTTTTGCCTGAACTGCTACTTTAAAGATCATCAAGTAAGATTTAAAGAGAAATTCCACCCCCCTTAAAAAATTTAAAGTCAGCAGCTACAAATACTGTAGCTTCTGACTTTTAAATAGTAGAACTTACCTGTCCAAGGAGCTCATGACGTCGGCACCCGAAGCTGATTTTCGTATAAGCTCTCGAGTGCTGCCACCACCATCCAGAGTAAGGGAACCCAGCAGTGAAGCCGCTACTGTGAATGCACTTTGTAATTGGCCCAGCGGCGGAGGAAAAAGGAGGGGGCCGAACTTCCGAGGGACAGCACCGCAGCACTGTCTCACAGAAAGTGGAGAACGGTACTTGTCAAAAACAGGTACCCGTTCCCCCCTCCCCCCTGAAAGGTGCCAAATGGGGCACCGGAGGGGGGGGGGAAGCAGATCAGTGGAGTTCCACTCTTGAGTGGAACTCCGCTTTAAAAAGTCGATTCAGTTAATTTTAAAGCTGAAGTTTAATCAATTTATATTTTGCCTTATCTGGTTCCTCCTTTCACTCCTCAGTAAAATGCGTATGGCATTTTAAATTAAACCCTGCCAGTGACATTGCTGTGCTTGTTTATGCAATGTAGATAGATCATGGTTGGTGAGAGGGGCAGGAAGGATTCTGTACATACTTTCCTGAAAGCATTACAGCACCCTGCCTTGTTACTCCTGTGGGCTGGCTTCTAGTATGCACATTTACAAATATCAAAATGTCTTGATGATTGAAAATCAGCCTGGAGCAATAGACATTCCTGGGCAGACTGAATTTGAATGCAGATCACCTTAAGTAACATTCACATGTGTTGCTGAGCCTCTGTGATTGTAAGATCTGAAATCCAATTAATGAAAGTGGTAGGCAAGGGACAGCAGGGTGGGAGAGGGAAGAGCTAGATGATGCTGGACTTCCTTCAGCCAGAAAATGAGATGGGCTCTTTCTGACTTTCTGTAGCTTCTAATCCACACTGTGAAAAGCATAATGTGTGCAGTAAGCAATTTCAGTACAGGAGAGAAGGCTGTACAACGGTGCAAGACGTAATGTAGAATTATAAGCAAAATTACAAATTTACAATTTGGATAGAGTAAGGGAGGGTTATAACCCCTGTTAGTTTATTTTATTTTACTATCTGAGCCCCATTGGGGACTTTTACCTTCACTTCCTGTCCCATAACCAAAACAGGAAGTGAGAGAAAACTGAAAATTAAAGGAATCCCTTGGGGACCCACAGGCCACCAGAACTAGTGTCCTCATTGGAAGATTTCATCTCTATTACTTTTTTGGCGAAATCCCAAATTTGTGTATTTTCTTTTACTTTTACTTTCAATGCTAATGGTAAACAGAACAAATAGAGAGGATGAATCTCCATAACGTGGGCACTGACAGCAATAACATATGACCAGTGTTCTAATCCCTCTCCACTCTCACCAAAGCTAAAGAAAAAGTCATCCCTTTAGTTATACTTTAAGGTAAGGCTGGAATTCAGCCTTAAGCAAATGCCATTGCTAATCCCTTTTTCTAAAAAAGATAGTTTCCTAACTGCCTTATATCTTTAAAACCCCATCCTACACCTGTTAATATTAACTTAATCTTGATTATATTACTGCATGCTTACCAGGTCAAAGACTTAATCAGAGGAATTCATAAACGGTCGGTCACAGATACACTTTAAATTTCAGCAGGGCTGCTGAAATTCCATGCAGCAGTGAGCAGACCCATAGCTGCCATTCAGTCCAATAGCAGCTTTCAAATGTGTTCACTGTCATTCACTGTCAATCAAAAAGAAATATGGACCTGATGGGGAACTAGCCCTTTAGTTTCCTATCAGGCACTGCCCATCCAACAGGCACTACAGCCTGGGCATTCCATATATGGGTAATTACATCACCGCTATGCCCAACTTCATTGTTTACCTTCAGCTTTGGAACAGGGAATCTGACAGTTGAATGGGTGTTGGGATAGATCCCTGTGACCTTTGTATTGATGACAGCTTCCCAGCAAAAAAATGCCACATTCTAAACACTGCTGTAGCTTCTTATGCCAATTCAGTGCTTGTCTAAATGACTGTTTGCAGGGGTGTAACTACAGGGGTTGCAGGAGTTGCAATTGCAACCAGGTCCCATGCTCCAGGAGGCCCGTATGACTCCCCTGTACACCTGGATAGGAGGGGCGGCAGAGCAACATGTAGAGAAATCACTGTCCTCCTTTTGGAGGAGATTGGTTCCTCTGTATGCTGCCTCCGCCACTCCTCCTATCCAGTTCACTTGTGTTCTGCTGTCTCTGGGCCCCTGTGTGCTCCCCTGGTTCCCCCCCCCTACTGTGCTCCCTTCCCTCTCCTGCCGGCTGCTGCAGGGGATGTGTCACAATAGAGAACCAGGAAGGGGTCGGTAAATATGGAATTTACCAGCTCCTTCCTTTTCTGAATGGACAGAGTCATAGTCAGTGACATTGTAAAAAAATAAATAAAATGATAAAAAATAATACAATTAAAATACCAAAAAATAAAAACTACTGACACCAGTGGGTGAACTTCCAGGATCACAAAGGTCACACTTGCGACTGGGCCCTCGCATTCCACCACCGTGGGGAGGCCCCAAGATGGCAGGGAGGGAGCCCACTGCAGAACTTGTGAAAGGGTCCCGCTGAAGGACCATAGAAAAGGGCCCTACAACGAGAGTAAAGAGCCCCAGGATGAGTGGGAAGAGCCCCAGGCTTGAAGGGAAGGGCCCCGTGGGGCCCTTCATGGTTTCTAGCACCGTGGCCCTGAAGGTTCTAGTTACGCATCTGACTGTTTGTTTCCAAATTTGCAAATTGAAGGATGTTCCTTTTAGAATCTGTCACTGCCATAGCGAAAGGTTCCTAAAGCAGCTCTACTTGGGGCCACCTGAGTTTGGTGCACATGACAGTAATGTTACTGAAACCGGCAAAAATACTTGCCTGAATTTGGTGCAGGTAATTCTACAGGAAACTACAGCCAGGAAATAGGCCTATATGCTTTACTGAATTCCTCCCTATACGTTTTAGTAAGTTAAAGCCAGTTACATCCAGACAACTAGCATTTTCTAAAGGAGGTCATCAATGGCAGCATCAATGTTTCTTTCAGTACAGGCTTCCTTCAAAATGAGGGTGGCGATTCTCTATTTTATACAATAAATGCTGGATAGAGTATCTGAAATCAATTATCACATCCTGGCCTGTATTCACAATGCACTAAAATCATATACCCCTTGCTTGTGCAAAGACTAAATGGCTCCTAATTGCCAAGAAGACATGGCTGTCAAAGGAGAAGCTTAGTAAAAGCCTTTGACATGAAGACTTTAGATCTCCCTCCAGTACCATTTATTGCAAGTCAGCCAAGTTGGTAATTTAGCTGTGACACAGAAACTATTGTGACAGCAAAGACAAACTCATAATTTTATACATTTTTAGTGTGAAAATATAAGTCTAAAAATCCTCTAAACAGTTTTTTCTAGATACAAAGTCTTCACGCTATTAGAAGGGGACATTATAAGAGATATACAGGCTCATTTAATACGCAGCCCCAGGAAATAATTAAATCAGTCACTGAATTGCTAATCCTATACAGATAAACACCACAATTATGCTACACTCATATAGTCTGTTCAGTTTATCCTGGGGCTCATTCACAACAGCAGTGCTTGAAGGTACCATAATATCATTATTGCACAGCCATTTTGGAAAAATGTTGAAAGCCTAATTAGAGGGTATTGGATAGGTTATTGAAAACACTTAGCACTTGAAAAAAAGTGAGTAGAAAAAAATGGAAACCCCTTAAAGAGGGCCCACCGGCCCACCAACTTAACACCAGTTAAAGGAGGCCCACCAACTCAACAGTCCTGATGTCCTAATGCCCATTGCACTGAGATCCTTCCTCTTAAATTCCACCTACATAGTGATTGGCAGAGTTTGACATTTGAGAGTTTGAGAAATTGCTCAAAATAAGTTCTGCTGCCCGTCACTGTAATTGGTGCAGAGGGACTGTTACTATCAAACCCTGCCTAACACCTACAGTATGTAGGTGGAGGTTAGGTAGAAAAGTTGTGCTGATTGAAATGACAGGCAGCAGGACTTATGCAGGTACTGGGCTATGCTTCTAGGAAACAGGACTGTTTGGGAGTTTGTTATTTTTTTTTTTTTATCAACCTTGACTTTTTCTGGGCTCACATATTTCTTAAAGCTGAACCCTGGTATTTATTTGTATTGCATAAGTACATTGGTCCAGCTTGGCACAATATAAGTTTGCATTATTCCTTCTTATTTAATTAATTAGGGGGGTGGCGTGATCAAGCCCATTTGGAGATATAATCCCTAACAGAATGTGTTACATTGGTTTTTCTGTATATGTAAAGAGGGAATATATTTCCAATGTTATATATGAAACATGCACATTTTTTAAACAAATGACAAATTTTTATTAGTACATATTAAAAAAAAAGACAAGAGGGAAGACAGCGCAGCGCCTTCTAAGTGAAGCAAGACATTTATTGAAGTATGTGCAGCAGTATTACACTCACATTTAGTCGGTGAATAAGATGCAGTTAGTCAAGTAATGTTTATCATCACGAGCATCACAGGCCTGAAGAAGGAGCGCATGCTCCGATAACGCGTCGCCGTAGCATCCCGCATCACCGCCAGGAGTGTCGTCAGGATCCCAGGACCCACGAGTGCCAGCGTTCCACCAGCTGACGGGGAGCCCATGGACACCACCGAGGCCGTCCCTGTACACACGGAGGAACCCCCCCTGCCGCTCTCACCGGGATCCACTGCCTCCACCACCAGGACCCGCTCCAGTGATGCTCCTGATGATCAACATTACTTGACTAACTGCATCTTATTCACCGACTAAATGTGAGTGTAATACTGCTGCACATACTTCAATAAATGTCTTGCTGCACTGTCTTCCCTCTTGTCTCCCCCCAGAGATCTCTTCTGTCTCTTCCACCGGCAGCCGCTACAGTTGACAGCTACCCCCTGAACTGTTTGGGGGTCCCCCTACCCCTGGTGTTTCCCTTCCCCCTTCCCCCCTCCCCCGGGTCCCCAGGACCAGACTTTTCTGAGACCTCTTCTTGCGATAATTCACCACTAAACCATATTAAAAAAAAGCATGATATATAAAACCATTACAAGCCAATATTTATTGTGTAGGGACTTGTGTTGTAGCGTCCATTTGGAGATTGTTAGATATAGGTCAACACGTTTGGTATTTATCTACAGTTACTTAAATCTTGGTAAACCGCCACTGCCATGCCAGAGCAAGACCTCCAGGTGCCCTCACATCTATTACAGAAAACTATGAGCACTAAAACTTGTGGTGGTCTTTTAGGTAAATCTCAACCAGAACTGTTTTTCCTCCGACCTTCTGAGCCTTGCTATTGGCACATCAATGATGGACAGCCTAACTAATCAATGGAAAGCACAGGAGACAGTATGAGTAAAAAGGGGGCAGGTTATGTTTTATATAATGTAATGCTCCAGGTTTCAGGTATTCTAGGTCATTTCTTTGCTGAACTATGTGCATGCAACCTGGATGTGATTCCTATGGCCAGACCCTGGTGAGGTACTAATGTTTTGATAACTTCATGTACACTTAAGATATCACAACTGATTAGAAAAAGGACTACATGTTCAGATGTTTGAGATATGTGGGAGCTATTTTATGTGTATAGTAGGTAGTTTGAACTTTTAATTTGGAGCCGGAAGAATTTAGCTATGACCCTTTCATGTCTTAAAGGGTGGCTTTGTTGACGGATGGCTATACGGCGGGGGGCCGTGTCGAGGCGGGCTAAAGGAGGAAAGAAGGAAAAGTGAACACTGCTGGATGGTGGATTGTCCGGGTTTGTTTGTTACGGTGTCTACCATCCGGTTGATCTGAGCAGAGCCATCCTGCTGGTCCAAGTGGAGTTGTTAAGGGTCCCGGCTGAGCTGCTTGATATACCACCTGAGCTCTATATGCCTGAATACATGGTGTTTCTGGTAAGCGCAATAGCGTGATTCACTCTAAGCACGGTGGAAGCATTATTGAGCGGTGGAGGATTTGCTTTTGAGCTCCACTATACACATCTTTGGACTTTATTCTTTTACCTTTCAATGGACTTTGTGGTTTATTGATCTGATATAATTGGAAGTCACCTTTATTTTATTTATTTATTCAAATGCATGATCACATGATTATTTGATACCACATTGGTTTATTTGATAGCTCTTAGTGATATCATTCACTGTATTTGTTTATCACATACATCATTTACCTTTACCTTTCTATATTTGACCCTTTCATGTCTACTGTAGATGTTCAAATCCACACATAAGGCTCCATGCACACTAGGCTTTAAAAAAAAAAATAATGCCAGTTCCCTTGGCAGAAATAAAAACGCTCATATAGAGCGTTTTTGTACATAGTTTAGCAAAAGTTTAGGTGAGTTTAGTGTATTTTCTGCTCCAAAATCTCCAATCACACAAACCAGAAGGGTTTTTTTCCTGCCTCTAAATGCTGAGCCTAAAATAAGCCTAAATAATCATCCTAATATGCATGGACACATAGGATAACATTGAGCTGCTTCTACAGGCAAAACACAAAACTCCTGTAGAAGCAGAGATTTTTAAGCCCGTGTGCATGGACTCCAACCAGTCTGATAAATTCTAAGTTTGTTGGACACAATTCTATTGCTCAGTTTTATCTCAGGTTCTTACTCCGTAGCTGTGCTACTTAAACATTTGCTAGAAAAAATAAAAATTCAAGAAACCCCTGGCCATCTGTGCACACATCGCTCTATCACCAACAAGGGGATAGCTGTTTTCATCAGCAACCTGTAAGAATGTGCTGACAGTGGGCACCACGAGGATTCTGGAAACAAGGGAACCCAACAGACCAAACTGCCATTCACATAGCACAATATCAAGGCAGCTGGTTAAACATTTACAGCTGGAGGGAGGACATGAGAAAAGTCCACTGCAATTACACAAGAAAACATTAGACTTTGGAAAAAAATCAGGGAAGAAAATGGGATATTTCATTTTAATTGTTTATTTAGAATTTTATGAGTGCTGTTTTCAACAAGCAGAAATGCTTCATTTGTTCCTGCTCCACAACAACAGAGATATGTTAATTATACGGGAGTAATTCTAGGCAACAAGCGGTCGGGAAAATGAGCACACCAGCCATGCAGCGACATAACCACAGAGTAATTGGAACCACATTATCCTTTGTGCAGCCTTACCAGACAATAATAAATGAAAATGATGTTCCGTAGCTGACCTAATGCTTATGGAAAGGTAAAAAAAAAAGGCAGAACATTTGTTTTAGAATATACATTTTTCTTCTGGTGTACACACTTAGGAACAAAGACATAAAAAAAGAAAAGTAAAAGAAGAAAACACAGGGATTTATTTTAAGATAACAATATTTTTGGTCGGATGAATAGCTTTTGGCCACAGGCTCTGCCTTGTAATGTAGATGTACAGCAGATAACAGCACGCAGTGCTGCAAATCAAGTTTACTACTTTCTGTTAAGCTGTTATTTTATATAGGTTGCCCTAGATTTTATGTGCTATGGCACATACTTAGAAATATATGTCTATGTAATAGATTCTTCGACATGGCATTTGGAAAAGAATGATCTGAAATATACCAAAAATAAAATAAAATCCTTGTGAACAGTATGGGACTGGATATACAGTAAAACCTTGGATTGAGAGTAGCTTGGTTTGAGAGCGTTTTGCAGGACAAGCAAAATGTTTTTCTAAATTTTGACCTGATAAACGATGGATGTCTTGATATACAAGTAGTGTCACGTCACAACCGAGTATAAAAGAGAAGAGCGGTGCCTCTAAGTGTGGCAATATGGTTACATTTAACCACTTGCCAACTGCCGCACGACTATTTACGTACTACGTTGCTAGCCTGTGAGGGTCTAGGTAGCGAGCGCGCGCCCCCGGAGGCGCGCTCCCGCACGGTCACGGACCCCCCCGCGCGTGTGACCGGCGGACCCGATGCCCGCCGGTCACTTGGCGATCGTCGGTGCAGAGGGAGAAAGGCAGGCGGCTGATGTAAACAAGCCGCCTGTCATTCTCCCCTGTGTAGAAACAGTGATCATACGGTTCTACTATGTAGGACCATTGATCACTGTTCCTACACCTCAAGCCACAGCCAATCACAGTTAGAATCACGCCCCTTGGGACACACATAACCCCTCCCTCTCAAAAAAAAGTTAACCCCTTCACTGCCAGTGTAATTTTACAGTAACAGTGCATATGTATAGCACTGACTACTGTAGAAATGTCACTGGATAACCCCAAAAGAGTCAGTCAAGGGTCCGATCTTTCCCCCACAATGTCGCAGTACCGCAAAAAAATGGCAGATCGCCGCCATTACGCATTAAAAAAAAAAAATGACAAAAATCTTTCCCTTTGTTAGTAAACGCGATAATTTTTGCGCAAACCAATCAAAATACGCTTTTTGCGATTTTTTTTACCAAACATATGTAGCATAAAACAAATTGGCCAAAAATGTTAAAAAATTTTGATTTTTACATTTTTTTTTGGGGAATTTCATATATATTTTCAAAATATTGTTATTTTTGCAAAATTGACGCTCTTTTTTTGTTTATAGCGCATGATCAAAAAATCGCACAGGTGATCAAATACCACCAAAAGAAAGCTCTGTTTGTGGGAAAAAAAGGACGTCAATTTCGTTTGGGTACAGCGTCGCACGACCGCGCAATTGTCCGTTAAAGTGACGCAGTGCCGAATCGCAAAATAGGCCCTGGTCAGGAAGGGGGTAAAATCTTCCAGGGCTTAAGTGGTTAATGAAGGTACAACATTTAGCAACTCACATGGTTGATGATTAAAACAGGCACATCTAAATATGCAGGCATCCGGGGTAAAGCTGTCCACATAGAATATACTCCGCATCACCATCGACGTCATCCCTTCCACGCTGCGCTCCACGAGCGATTCAAGCCTCGTTTTCAGATAACTATACTGTAGGGTAGTCTTCCTGGTCATGATTGCAGACTGACGGCGGTGAGAGCCGGTGGTGAGGAGGATCGTCTATGTGGACAGCTTTACCCCGGATGTCTGCATTCTAAGATGTGCCTATTTTAATTATTTTAATTAATTTGTGAGTTGCTAAATGTTGAACCTTCACTAAATGTAACCATATTGCTACACTTAGAGTCGTCTCTCTTCTCTTTTATACTCTGTAGCTCCTGCTGGATTTTGCTTCCCATCCCCTTATGGAGGCTGCCTTCTGTGGATGGATATTTTATGGTTACACAGCCTATCACATTGCTAGAATCTTTTTAAATGGACTATAAACTGAAGGACTTATGAATAAATGGTTGTGGAACGAATCATCTAAGTTTCCATTATTTCTAATGGAGAAATTTGCTTTGATATAAGAGTGCTTTGGACAATAAGCATGTTTCCGGAACAAATTATGCTTGCAATCCAAGATTTTACTGTACTAAGAAATATCACTTTTGTAGAAGAAAACAGTATTTTCTGTTTTTGTTTGTGGGATAAACATGTTGATGCAACTGGTGAAGCCACTGTATTGGGTGCTACCATGAAGTTGCTAGGATTTACTCACTTGGTTTCTATGCAGAGCCGCACCAGATTTTATACTCTCCAGTAAATCAACCCCATTGAGGCTTATTGAACATGCTCACTCACAGTGACTACACAAAGAATGTTTATAGCAAAAGTAGATTTGGAGAGCCAAAAGTGTTATACCACACCAAATCTTTCATTCAACCACTAAGTCAGCCTTTCTCAATCTTTCTACCATGGATGAGCCCTTGAAATAGTTGTCAGGTCTTGGAACTAAAACTATTAGATCTACACATTATGAGGCCTGGGCATGACCAACAGGTTGTACAGAGTTGTAAATAAAATACTAAAGAATGGGGATTCCGTAAAAATCATAAAATTAAATGAATAATAAATATGTCCAGAAAAGAAAATTGTAATGCCCACTTACTTCAGTTGTCAGTGTGGGCATGTAGATCAGTCAACATGTATCTAATTTTTTTTTTTTTTCCAAAATATCTTTAATGAGATTTTTTTTTTTTTAATGAAAACTTGTTTTGACCTTTTTTAGACCCCATTCAGACAGGGGCGACACGACTTGGTGGGGCGACCTGTGAAGTCGGCGCGACTTGCACGGACTTCATATCATTGAAGTCAATGCAAGTCGCCTCCAGGTCGCTCCAAAGTAGTACAGGACCCTTTTTCTAAGTCAGAGCGACTTGTGTAGCTCCTATTAGAACGGGTCCTGTACTATTCAATGGCGAGCGACCCACCAAGTCGCCTGACAAGTCGCGCTAGTGTGAATGGGGCTAATGCTTTCTCAAACAATCATAAGGGAATTGAAAAATTGGCTACCCTTACACACGATATACTGTACATACATACTGTATATACACACACACACACATTCTGTGAAGTTTGGCGGTTTCACAAGGTTAATAAAAAATATTCAATTTTTACAGTCTTTTTTTATATATAGAAAAATCTTTCTGGTGATATATCATTCTGACACTTTTACTTCAGATGGAAATTCCTTTAAAGCACACGATATGACATGAGTATATATTAAAGTTTGTCTACTAGCCACCTGAGACATGCAAGTTCACAGGCCATTTTGGTAAGCCCACCCTCTCAGGACTAATATTTGACAGGTCAGGTAGTAAATTACATGACAAAGTCATACTATGTAACACAACATGTTATATGCTGGGTAATGGATTTGTTTAAAAACTGGAGATGATCATGTTCTATAACAGCCTTTTAAAAGCAGCTCTATCAAGGAAGGGAAATATAAGTGATATGTAGTCATAGATGTCGTATAACAGGAAGACTTTTTACATTTTGTTTTGGAAAGAGTGGGGAAAGTTTAGAACCCCTGTTAGTGTCTTGGTATAGTCTGGAGGCTCCTTTAGAGAGATTCCCCCTTATAAATTCCAGACTGACAATGGCTTTAACCAGACAGGAAGTGAGCATAAATGTTATGGATTTTACATCTGCTGTTGTCATTAAAGGGGCCCTACTCTCCCTGTTAGATATAGATTATATATATTTATTTTTTATGTATTTTTTTATTATTTTAGACTCATTAGATGTAATTAGATCGCATTCGATTCTCATTGCATTTACAATGCAACAAGGAGGCACTGGAACTACCAAAACGCCCCAGGGTCAACTGATTATTGAACTTGGAAAGGAAGCTATGGATTAAAAAAACAAAAATCAAATAATTTTGCACCAACCATTTTATTTTGTAACATGTGATACTTTCTGTGTTACTTCATTTTGAATTTAATCTTACAATGACAGGCACTGTTTACCATCAGGGTACCAGGACAGACAACCATTTTAAGTTCTTATCCCATATCATATTCTTTAAATTGGTATTAAATATACCAGAATATTAAATGTCAAAATAGTTAAATGGCCACTACAACAATTGTCATCAAATTAAACATATAGGCCTACAACAGGCAAACCAGGATATGATGTTGTAAGGCACATGATACAATACAAGCCATGGAATAAATAATAAATACTGTTACAGTATATACTGACTCTTTAAAGTAAACTAATCATTAAAGGAAAAAGGTGGCTTTCTCACAATCCTAGCTGCCCAGCTGTCATACTGACCCAATGGCTTTAATATGTTTTGAGTCACTGGCTCAGAAAAAATATGTAGATCAGGAAAGTCAAAGAAAAATCAGAAATTTGTATCTTTATATTTGTGTAAGGTCAGCGACTCAAGATTCTGAAGCAAGAGCATCCGTGTAATAGACAGGCGCCTAGTATTTTCAGAAGCAGACGTCAACAATGACAGCCTCCATATTTTTCTTATTTTTTTTTTTCATGAGATGTTTCTTTAATCTGATGCATCTGCCTGCATACTGCCTGATTGGATCTATCATTCTCACTCCAGCCTTCTATGAAAACCCTTTTAAACAAGCAGTACTGTCTGGCTCTCAGAGCTCTGTCTGCTCCCCTGAGTCATTGTACCACCATTATCCCCTTCCTCATTAGGCCCAGGGATAATAAGCGCCCCTACTAAATAGAAACCCAGGTTTAAACTTTAAATGAGCTCCTGCTTGAGCAGTTGTCATTACAACTTAATGAACTGCTGCAGGGACTTAAGCAATCACTGGCAATAACAAGCACTTAAAAATAAAATAAAGTAAATGCAGTACTGTGCTAATAGTCATAATAGTCAAATATTTCCTAAAACAAATGCTTATTTTTATTTGTGCTTATGTGGGTCTGGATGATGCTTTATAAATAAAGTATAATAATGAAATCTTTTTCATGAACAAAAGAAACTATATAAAAATACACTAAAAGGTGTACCAAGAGATAACTAGGTATGCATATCAGTAGGTAATAAGGGCAGTTTCCACTTCATTCAGTTTTAAAATAGGCATATTTTTCAGTGGTTATGTATTATATTGTTATTTATTGCTTTTACACACCTCCTCCTCTTGGATCTCCTTCAATTATAAATGGTCCCCGTAACCATTTGGACAGGTCATACAGATCAGTGCAGTCAATAAGGGATTCAACGTGCAGTGATAAATGACTGGCCCATGCTTCTCCCTGTTCAGGATTGTTACAGAGCTGGAGAACATTTAGTATGCTAGTCTCATGTTTGCTTATGGGCTCTGCAGCGCATTCTAGCTTAAAATACCAGACATTCGGATCAGCACTCAATGCAGTGAAATAAAAATGTCATGTCTTTTTCCCAGAAATGATAGAACTTCTGCCTGCGCTTTGCACTTTTGAAATCACTTTCTGGGTCATCTTTTTTTAAATAAATAATATACATGCAAAAGGTTGTCAATGAGTTGAAAATGATTGTTAAGAGAAAAAAAATATTGCATGGCAGTGATCTGCTAACTGCATTAATGTAATGCCCAGTGCTACCAGTAGAAGAGCCTTTGGGCCTTACAATTGCCAAGACATTGCTTGCTGATACATTGTTCTGCTTTATTTATTCATGCTATTTCTTTAACTGTCTCCTCAGGTTCCTTCATACTCCCTACATCCAGTCTACTTTTTTTTTTAATTTTTTGTACTCACCTATAACAGAGCTAAAAGTCATGTGAACTTCACTGTCCTCCTGCTCTCTGATTCAGCACTACCCGTGGGAGAAGAAAAATGGCAATGTGTGCTGTCCACATCTGTCTGCACTGGGAAGAGCTTTCTGAATGACAATGGGCAGCATCCAACCAGGAAGTTATCCAGTATATGCTTCATGTTAAAGAAATTAAAGAAAAATAAAGTGCTTCAATGAGAGAAGGAAGCATTGAGTTAAAAACAGAGAAGGGGGAAATCCAGGAAATATGTCCCTCATGAGACAAACAAAAATAAAATTCCCAGTTCAATTTGCTAACCAGTTTGCTTACCAACCAAATTAACCTGTCTAACAGTTTGCGTCAAAACAGGGGTTTAGTTAGCACACATTTGCAAACGCATGTGTAAGCTGCAGGGCCACTCCACGGCACCCTGTATTACCTGCAGTCCTAACTTAACTTAAATGGAAAGATGGGATGGGAAAGATTTATGTCATTTTTATTGTTTTGTTTTTTTTACTAGTAATGGCGGCGATCTACTAATTTTTTGTGGGACTGCGACATTGCGGTGGACAGATCGGACCCCTAACTGACATTTTTTTACACTTTTGGGGGTACCAGTGACATTACTACAGTAATCAGTGCTAAGAATATGCACTGTTACTGTAATAATGACACTGTCAGGGAAGGGGTTAACACTGTGGGTGATCAATGCGTTAAATGTATGCCTCATGCTTACTGACGTGTGGGGGGGGGGGTTGTGACACAGACAGAGATTGCAGGTTCAGCTATGCTGAATCCTGTGATCTCTTCCTGTCTGTCACTGAGAAGATCTGCCTGCTTTGTTTACATAAGCAGGCGTGTCTTCTCACCGTTTCCCCGACGATCGGGGAAGGGAGGCGGCAATCACTGCCTCTCCTCCAGCCCGACTCCCGCTGTGTCTAAATCACTAGGAGTCCAGCAATGCAGGTCTACATCACTGGACCCAGGGGAGCCGCACTGCCATAGTAGGATTACTGTGAGCAGTCAGCAAGTGGTTAAACCACCCAATCACCACACCTATATGTCACTGAGAAGTCAATGTCTATGTGTTGAGATTGTGCTCCCAGTGCAAAGACTGAGATGTCAAAGACTAAATATCAGTAACTGGGAGGACCGGCTTCCAATCATGTGACCATTGTGACAGTGATCACATGATCGTCGGTCTTTCCTGCACCTGGGCATTCAGGACTGTATAGATAGATTCTGGGGTGGGCGAGAAGGGGTTAAAAAAGCTCTGTCACATATTACTGCCAAATAGAGTGCCCCTGCAGATGTACAAGCAAGCACTGTGTGGTGACACTTTTTCTTGCCTGAATTCCCCAAAATTCTCCAGCCTCTATATATGACCCGAATATGTAAACCTTGCAGAAAGCAGTTATTTACACACAAAGGGGCTGCAGCAGCACAGAAGGGAGAGGACAACCACACAAGCATTAAGACATAGCACTAGGGGGGCCCATTATACATATCTCTTGAGAAGAGGAAATTAAGGGGGAATATGATCAACATGTATAACTACATAAGTGACCCATATAGTGAACTTGGTGTTGAGTTATTCACTTTAAAGTCATCACAGAGGAAAGGGGGCACTCTTACGTCGGGAGGAAAAGAGATTTCATCTACAAATACGGAAAGGTTTCTTCACAGTTAGAGCTGTGAAAATGTGGAATAGACTCCCTCCAGAGCTGGTTCTGACTAACTCAGTAGATTGCTTTAAAAAAAGGCCTGGATTCTTTCCTAAATGTACATAATATAATGGGATGCTAACACGTATAGGTAAAGTTGATCCAGGGAATATCAGATTGCCTCTTGGGGGGTTAGGAAGAATTTTTTTTCCCTTGCTAGAGCAAACTGGATCATGTTTTGCTAGGGAATTTTTTGCCTTCCTCTGGATCAACTGTGAGTATAGGATTGTGTATATAGGAATGTATCAATTTTTTTTCCTTTTATTGATCAAACTGGACCAGTGTCCCTGTCCTCAGGGCCCACTAACAGGCCAGGTTTGCAAGATACCTGAAATACATTACAGGTGACATAATTTGCTGCTTAGTGATTGCAGTATTCTAAACTGCATCTCCCCAAGGTAATACCTAAAATCTGACCTGTTAGTGGGTCCTGAGGACCGGAGTTTAGAATCACTGAACGAGACGGTCTTTTTTCAAGCAGTTAAGCTATGTAACTCTGTAATCTGCATGGCTACTTTTTCCACACATTGCATTAGGATATATGAGGTTTTAAGCTCCTAGTATCTACATACTTTTTCAGAAAAAAAATAACAGTAGGCATGAATATCACTAACCAGCTGTGATTTGTAATACTAATCACATTGTCATTGGCATGTAAACGGTATGTATACTTTCATTTCATAATCATTCCTTGAGATCTTAAATCAACCCAGACTGGACTATTGTGTACTTGAATGAAGGCAGCAGTCTAAAGATGGACAAAGGTTCCTAGCTATTTGCTGACACTCTTAAATAGAACTCAACGTGACGCAGGTATACTTATATTTCTCATTGTGGATCCATTCATTAAATTTCCACAGGCAATCCCTAATCCAGCAATATCCTATCCAATACACTTCTGAGATCAGCTTTATCCTCTGCAAGTTTCCTTCTTCTGAATATAAAACAGAATAGTTCTCACTTTCTCTCCGTGCTCACCATCGTTTGTAATATGTGAAGATAAACCTGCTGAACCTGCCTCAGGAAGCCAAGTACAACACAGAAAGCTTTGCATCCCAAATCAAGACAAAAGAAAAAATAAATAAAAAAGTATTGCAAAATCCGGTAGTGTCCGCTAAAATGTAACACCCCAGGGGAGGGATGGGGGGGCCTGGGGGACTGTTATCCTTTCCCAGAAGTAATGGCAATATAGAGCAACAAAAAAAGGGTACAGTTAATAGTGAATATAGTTATTATAGCCTAACTCTTTCTCTTTGAATACTGAAATAAATCATTTTAGTTGATCTCTAAGACTTAAAAAACAGCAGTGCTAGGCAGGAAGGTTTGCTTGGAGCACCTGAAAGACCGGAGGAGGAATATGATACGAAGGGTCGTTCCAGCAAGGTTTTATTACCCAATGCTTATGCCAATGGCTTTAGAGTCCAATATCTCTGGTAAGCGCTCTCGAATTTTCCCTGTTTGGTGTTTGAAGCACTGGCGTGTCTTTTCCTTTTCCCATTTTGGACCACAGAACACTATCCCCATTTTATACGCATTTAACTTCTTGACTTGGATACTTTAATACTTTTTATCCTGGTGAACTTTTTTCCACTGTTGCACATTTCATCGAAAGTTGGAAATATAACTGGACTTACATCATAAGACTTTGCACAGTTTTGCTATAATGTTTTTGGTGTTTATGTCTATATGCAGAATTATATGGGTTTTATCTGATTTTCATGTTTTATGCAATCACGGGTTATCATATACATTGAATCCATCTAAATTATTTTTCATGTTTTAGTGTGGCACTGTTTATGGTTTTAATTGCTAGCTACAGACTGACAAAGAATGTTATTATTTCCTTAACCAGACACTGCGTATGCTATACATGGCAAAAACTTGGCAAACACATCAAAGTACACCAGCCGTATGTAGTATGCCCTGTCCTTCCGTCTCGCTCTTTGCACTTGCTGGCAATTCCTAGCTGTCAAAATGACAGCGGGGAGTTGGTGCACAAATACAACAGCTGTAGAAACTGCTGCTGGCTTAAAACCAACCTTATAACACAGTGTTTTTTAAAAACTGTTAAGGCCCTAGATACAGAGATACAAAGTTAATTTTGTATCTATTCCATTTCATTCATCTGCAGATCTAAAGGATGATCTTCAATCTGCATATAATGGCAGTTATGGCAACCTGAGAAGCAATGCTTTATTTAAATAACACTGATCAAAGAAAAAATGTTTTTTTTTTAAATTTTAGCTCCAGTCCATATGGGGTGTGCAGTTGTGACAGCTGAACTGGTTAAACATTATTAAGTATTGTTACATCTTTGGGCTCTTGCACATGGGCAATGCAGGCCATCCTCTGTGCACAGCCACTGGCAGATGCATGTGCGTCTACCTCAGAAATGCATGTAGGCTGCTTATAGAAGTGGATAAACATGCAGTGCCGACACAGATGCAATTGCATGTCAAATTTTGACATCCAGGTAGAAGAGGGCGCATTGATCCAAATGCAAAGGCTTTGCGTTTGGATCCATGCACATCCTCCTGCCCACATGTTAAACTATGACATTCATTGTGTCCGTGTCGGCACTGTATCCACTTATATGGGTGGCCTGCGTGCAGGTACAAGGTAGCTGCCCACACATCTGACAGCGGTTGTGCATGAAGGATGACTAAATCACCTGTCTGAATGAGCCCTTGAAAGGGAGTGATCCTTTAATTTGAACTTTTCATTTACATTTATCAGCTATGTCTAAAGTGACTTTGTGTGACTTTAAAGGGCATAAAAAGCCTCAAACAGGTATAAAGTGCAGGTACCAGGAGGTGAAAATACCTACAGAAGCTTCAATGCCATCATTGTGCCTAAATTCTGATCTGTTCTAATTGGGTGTAGTTCCAACACCACTCCCTCCCATACCTTTCTATGGGCTATAACAAAAAAGGGGAGATTAGCTGGCGCTCTGGTCCAGTATAATGCGGTCAGTGTGAGGATGTGTCAAGTACTCAATAATACAATAAAGTACTGAGAAAACACTGGGGTTACCTATATAACAATAGCAGGAAATGAGTAAGTCCATAAAGTGGATGAACCGTAGAGATGATGGACTGGGGGGTGAAGTATATCTGCACGAAGGGCCAGCTCCACCACACAGGAAGTCAATCTGTGGACAATAGAAAAGAAAGAACGGGCGAAGCGCCTCTAAGTGCAGTATTTTTATTAGAGTCTAGGCACATAAAAACATGGCATCTCACAGGAATTAAAGATGTAATCAGCTCGATGCGGAGTCAAACGGTGAGGTGTCCATAGCGCCACTGCCGAGAGTGATTGAACACTTGAGAAAAGAGTGCGCATGCTCCGTATGAGCTTGGCGCATGCTCTGAAACGCGTCGTGTACACTCTGACCCTGCTGACGTCACGCGGTTGACGTTGCGTCCCAGCCTGCCACGAGAGAACGAGCCGGTCCCGGAAGACAGCAGCCGGCGTCTCCCTGTCCTCCGAGTCCATCCACCGGCAAGGATTGTTCCATTTCTTCCTCCCTCTCGGCAGTGGCGCTATGGACACCTCACCGTTTGACTCTGCATCGAGCTGATTACATCTTTAATTCCTGTGAGTTGCCATGTTTTTATGTGCCTACTGCACTTAGAGGCGCTTCGCCCGTTCTTTCCTTTCTATGGGATATTTGCTATTGGCAGACCAAACTCACCAGATTACCGACTAAAATCATTTTTAATTTCGACAGAGTTTTCATCTTTCTTTTTACTGTATTAACAAATAATTTTCTTTCAGCTTGCACACAATATCAATCACCCTGTTTTTGTTCATCTGCAATAAAATGTAGATATAATGTTAAAACAAATCAATACATAATAAGCTGCAGATTAATAAATCATTAGAGAAAATGGAGAAGCTTTAAAGCTAAGTGACAAGATCAAAAGCAGTTAACTTACCTAATTTCCATAGCCAGTATATCAACAGTCAATTTAGCAGATAATATATTTACAGTGATTAGCTCTAATTCCACAATATCACAAACACTTTCCATCCCTGTTGCCAAGTGACCATAGAGCTTTTCTAATTGCCATTCAGTACACAAGACTCACTTTATTGGCTAGTGACAAATGTTTTTTGGTAACTTTCATTCAGACTCCAGAACTCCGCACAATCTCATGAATGTTAAAGAGTTTTGGAGGAACTTATGCATCTACTTATCTCTAATTACTTCACTCTGTAGAAAGCTGCATCCCACCCAATAGTCAAATTGATTTTTTTTTTTTTTTCCTCCTTACCAGTATTTGAACATGAAAAGCTTTCAGAAATCTGCCATCACAAACTTTTTTTTTTTTTTTTAATGTTGGGTCTTATTTTACCTCTAAGGTTTTCTGTTCTGGCCAGCAAAGCACTTTGTGTTTTTTACATTGCTACAAAAATGCAATACATGAAAGTTGTTTATTATATATTTATATATACTTTTCTCAATGCAAAAAATGGTGATGACACAACATTGGTAATTTTTGAAGTGCAACACCTTCCAAAGCTTTTTCTAGGTTTGTACGGAGTAGGGGCAGGTTTGGTACTATTGTCAAGTTTAAATGTCTGTGTGTGGCAAGTGCAGAGATTTCTGATGACTTTCTGTGCCAGAGACACAACAGACATTGTAACGAAATTTCCTCAAAGTGAAAAGAGAAATCTCACTTTACACACTTAAAGTGGAATGGTATTAGGAAAAAAAATGTGAACAGGCAATTTTTTTAAGCAGAAAAGGCTTAGCCTGGGGGTTGATTTACTAAATGCAAACAGACCATGCACTTTCCAAGTGCAGCTGCACTAATTTTTCCCAGTACTTTGTAAATGCGGTGAAACTTCACTTTATAAAGAATCAGGTGCAAGGAAAATTTAAAAAAATCTGCATTTTTGCTTGCACTTGATTGGATAATGTAAACCAGCAGAAGCTTCACCACATTCACTAAGCTTTGGGGGAAATAAGTGTAAATGCCCTGCCAGTCTATTTTCCTGTAATAAATCAACCCCATTGTCTCTTCTAAATTAAATTTTCTTACCTACGTAGCTCAGAGTACAATTTCAGCATCTGTTAAGATTAATAAACTTAAAGCGGAGTTCCGCCATCCTCCAAAAATTAAAAGTCAGCAGCTACACATACTGTAGCTGCTGAATTTTAATATTAGGACACTTACCTGTCCTGGAGTTTAGCAATGTCGGCACCGCAGCTGATATTTCCATTGGCTGTCGGGTGCTGCCGCCGCCATTGCCGGTAAGGAAACCCGGCAGTGAAGCCTTGCGGCTTCACAGGCGGGTCTCTCCTGAGCATGCGCAAAGCGCTCTGTGCATCCCTATTGGCTCGGCAGCGGAGGAGGGAGGAGGGGGCCAAACTTCCAAGGGATGGCGCCGTATCCTGGAAGTAGGGAAGGGTACATCTCAAAGACAGGTACCCATTCCCCCCTCCCCCCTGAAAGGTGCCAAATGTGGCACCGGAGGGGGGGAGGAAACAAAAGAGCGGAAGTTCCACTTTTGGGTGGAACTCCGCTTTAAGAATGATGCTATCTCAGCCCAGCCCATGAAACTGGCTAAAGATCAGTGCCCAGAAGACCGGTCAAAGATGTCAATTGCCAGTAAGAAAGATCATAGACACCAGTGAGTGAAGGTGAGTATAAATACACTTAAAAAAAAAACATCCCTCTATTCCTTTTTTTAATGACAGTTTTAACATTTTAAAATTTCTATAACTTTCCTTCCTGGTCAAAGGTCACCAGATCAGAAAATTAGAGTAAATCTCCACAACAGGAACATCACAGTGGCAGCTCTAAAAGCAAAAGCATTTCTAATCCTAATCCAAAACCAGCAGTGGATATGATTCACGTAAAGCCCTACTCCGGGCAACTTGAATTGAGGCTGCACCCACATTGCAAAGGTTAATAGCTTGTTTTGTCTAGAGGGGAGAAAAAAAACGTTTTACTTACCTGAGCCTCCTCTACCCCACCAGATGGCATTCTCCCACACACTGGTGGTGGACAATGTCCTAATGCCATCATGTCCAATGCAGGGCTAATGATCCTGCTTTTGGTCTTGATGATTTCAGAACCCTAGATCACCAGGGCATGGGTGAGAACTAGCCCAGCTGTGGGGAGGGGCAAAGAATTGGGTAAATAAATCTTTTTTTTTCCCTAGACCAAAATGATCAATTAACCCTCTCAGTGCAGGAACAGACTCACTTCAAGCAATAGTTTTTAGTTGCCTGGAATTGGGCTTTAACTGTTGTTTATAGCTAATCTTTAATTAAATAAAACTAAAGAAAAATACTTTGGAACAGGGGAGGTGTTACCCATAGCAATCAGTCTGAATCTAGGTACTTCCTCACAGTTCCCTCTTTTGGATTTTGAATAAATACACTCGTACTTCCTGCTATGTTTTGCATAGTTTTGACTAAAAATTCTGTGAAATGATGTAACATTATGGGGCAGCACAAACCATGAAAGGCAGACGCTATGAAATGATGCTCAGTGGATTATGTAATATATACAGATTAAACACTTCAGCGAATTCGGCTACAATTCTGACCTAGATTCATCACAGAGACAAACATTTATCTCTTGCTATGTTTTTGCAAAAAATCACCTCTTCTGAGACCAATATTTACTTTAGTTTAAATGCTACATTTTTATAAATATTATATACTCCATGTGGATTTTTAATAGTGATTTGTTTTGCTTATGTATTGTTTGTAATCATATCCACAGTAAAATATTTTGTTTGGAAAAATATTTAGGTTTTATGACCACTAAAATGTCAAGACTTGCAAAATCTAAATAATAAAAAAAAAAATGGACTTATATTTTAGCTTTATATAACTAAATACAAATATAATCTATAGTCACAAAAAATATGATAATGCAAATATCACTAGGGCTTTCCTAGATCATTAGAAAATCATCTCTAATAACCATCTCTATCTCTAAGTTCACTTTACTGTTGATAACTTGTTCAAACTGTTACAATGTTGTAAATACATTATCTGATAAGGTCTATCACATGTTATCATATTATTTATATATTATAACAGAACTAAGAGGACTCAAAAGTAGGTGGCCGGGTCAAGTCTGCTTTCCACCCCTTTTGCTGTTTTATTTTACTGCTGTGATGTAAATATTGGTCCCCCACTATTCATTGTTTAATTAACACACACACACACATCTAAATGGATTTTCAGTAAGACAGAGGCAGTCAACAAGAGATCAGCCACTGCTGGGCTTTCCTATATGGAAGAAGTGTAGTTTGCTCTATAAACAAAGTGCAATAGAAGAACACTGCATTAAAAGTTTGTTTGCAAACTAAAGCTTTTATTTTAAATATTTAAAAAATAAAAAAAAAATTAGATAGAAACCATCTGGACTTTATCTTGGTCTTTCCTTCATCGACTTGTTAGACACCAACCAGTGGTATTAGGGCACACGATAATATGGACATGCTTGCTCCAGCTCAATGACCTAGAGTAGGGGTCTCTAAACTCTCTAAACAAAGGGCCAATTTACTGTTCTTCATACTTTAGGGAGGCCACACTGTGGCCAGCACTAGTATATATTGTTTTGCTGGCATCAGAGGGAGTAAACTGTGTCCCATCTTTGGGATTAGGGGGAGGAATATTGCCCTATTGTTGGTGTTAGTGGCTAGAATATTGTCTAGTATCAATCACTGGGAGGAATAGTGCCCCAAGGGCCGGATCAAGGCAAGCAAAGGGCCGCATCTGGCCCCAGGCTGCACTTTGAAGACCACTGTCCTAGAGGATGAATCCCTGGAGTCTGCATCTTCATTAAACACTTAAGCCCCAGAAGATTTTACCCCCTTCCTGACCAGGGCCTATTTTGCGATTAACAGTGCTTTCTTTTGGTGGTATTTGATCACCTGTGCGATTTTTTGATCATGCGCTATAAACAAAAAAAGAGCGTCAATTTTGCAAAAATAACAATATTTTTCAATTTTTTTTTATATGAAATATAAGAAAAAAATGTAAAAATCAAATTTAAAGCATAAAAGCAAAAAGCGTATTTTGATTGGTTTGCGCAAAAGTTACTGCGTTTACTAACTAAGGGAAAGATTTTTGTAATTTTTGTTGTTTTTTTTTAGCGCGTAATGGCGGCGATCTGCAATTTTTTTGTGGGACTGCGACATTGCGGCGGACAGACCGGACCCTTGACTGACATTTTTGGGGTTACCAGTGACATTACTACAGTAATCAGTGCTATACATATGCACTGTTACTGTAAAATGACACTGGCAGTGAAGGGGTTAACTTTTTTTGAGAGGGAGGGGTTGTGTGTGTCCCTAGGGGCGTGATTCTAACTGTGATTGGCTGTGGCTTGAGGTGTAGGAACAGTAATCAACGGTCCTACATAGTAGAACCGTATGATCACTGTTCTTACAAAGGGGAGAATGACAGGCGGCTTGTTTACTTGTTTACATCAGCCGCCTGCCTTTCTCCCGCTCTAACGTACGATCGCGAGTGCGGGGGGGGGGGGTCCGTGACCGAGCGGGAGTGGGAGCGCGCCTCCGGCGGCGCGCGCTCGCTCCCCAGAGCCTCACAGGCTAGTGACGTACCCATACGTCACTTTGCCTGTGAGGGGCTGACCGCCGCAGTATATGTACTTGCGGCTGTCGGCAAGTGGTTAACAAGTGAGCAGCAATGGCAGCGTTTATCATTGTATCATGAAAGAAAAATCTTAATGTGCACTATAATGGTTTTTTAACATTCTATTCTGTCAGGATAAATTATATTTCTATATTTTTCCTCTGGTCAAGCTTTCACAAATGAACCCCGCTGTTCAAGTCCTCATGTAAAAGTGCTTCTTTGGCTTTTATTTACATTGCATTACAATGGAAATGGTTAATCTTTATTGCTAGTGCTTAGAGAGTTGTGATCACCTGCTTTATACAATAAATGCTGGATAGAGCAGCTAAAATCAATTGATACATCCTGGCCTGTATCGACAATGCACTCAAATCATATACACCTTGCTCGTGCAAAGATTGAATGGCTCTTAATTGCTAAGAAGACATGGCTGTCAATGAAGAGGCTTAGTAAAAAGCCTTTGACATGAAGACTGTAGATCTCCCTCCTGCCTGCAGTAGCATTTATTGCAAATCAGCCAAGTTGGCAATTTAGCTGTAAAATAGAAACTATTGTGACAGCAAAGACAAACTCATAATTTTATACATTTTAGTGTGAAGATGGAAGTCTACAAATTTTCTTGACATTTTTCTTTCAGAAGATACGAAAAAGTCTGGAAATTATTCTACAGTGCCAGACAGAAAATTCATAAGGATAAAAGATTTACAGACTTAAAGTAAAACCATGGCCAGGCAATGGACAATCAAATATTTACATTGTTTTAACAAATAAGATTCAGGTGCTATGGAGTGATTCATTCTCAATCTTTCTCAGATTCATTTCAGCAAATCAGTTCATTCAGCTCCCCTTTCCCAGCAGTAACTTTACATCCTCCCAGCCTTTTAATTCTAATCACAGGCCACAGAGGTGCACAGGAAGAAAGCACGTCCAAAGGCCAAAGTTCTTTGCTTTGACAATGAATTGCTGCTCCAAAGTGGCAGCAGCTACATCTTATTAACTGCTTTTTACATCCCTGCAAGGCATAGATCTGAATAGACTTTTCATGTTTTGTGAATGAACCAGTAGAAAGAATAAAGAGTGTATTTATATTGGCCTGAAGTTCCAATTTCAAGAAAGAACATAAAAAGGTCTATTGAATTATCTTAGAAGAGTCAACACATAAGCTACAGTCTGATGGTACCTCCGATAACTCCTATATACTAATTTGTCTTTTTACATTGTAGAGACTAGAATTGTCAGAGGTTCAGAAGGTGATGAAAGGAAATAAAAGGCTTATGTTTTACCAACATCTAGGAACAAAATTGATTTAAGCATTCAGTCACATCTGGGGCATTTTTTTTTCATTTGTTGTACTTAAGCTTTAATTACTCTTCACTTGGGTGCTTGAAGTAAACATTTTTCTAGTTTTTTGGGATTTCTAGGCAAGGGAAAAAACGACTGCTTAGTAAATCCACTCGGCCTATTTTGTAATGTTTATTAACATTTGTACGATGGGCATTCAAGTCAAACAGAGACTTTTGAGTTTATATAATAAAAGAACAAATTGCATTTATTTTTTCACATACTCCCCTGCTACATTTATACACTTATCCCAGCGTTTAACTAGAGCCTAAAAATATTCAGCATAGAAAGATTTGTCAGTACACCTAACCTTCCAAGGACAGCCTGCTTCATTTCGACATAAGTGCTAAAATGCTGACCTCCAATGAACTTATTTAGTGGTCCAAACAGGTGGAAATCACTCGGATCAAGGTCCAGGCTGTAAGAGGGATGAGGCAATACCTCCCAGCTGAGTAGCTGTAATGTGCATGTAGTGTGGTGTGCAGTATAAGCTTGTGCATTGTCCTGGAAAACCGGACACCCTTAGTGATAAAACCGGGCCGTTTTTCCACATACATGTACTGTATCCACAACACAGCAGTAATGTCCACTGTTAATAGCAATTTTTCCTAACTTTATTGGGATTTATCCTACTGATATTTTCCTTTCGAATATTTAAATGATTCCAAAGCCACAAAAATAGATGTCATTTCCCAAACAAGATGATGTTTTAGGTTACAGGTAACTCACTCTATACTTTCTTCGATTAACCACTTGCTCACTGTATATTTACGTCGGCAAAGTGGCTCTCCCTGACAAAATCACATTAATAGGCGTCATCTGCCTGGGAGGAGCTAGGGGGCGAGCGCGCTGCCGGAGGGGTGCTCCCGCCCCGATCATCAGCGGGGAAGCCAGTGCGGGTGTCAGGTGGCTCTGATTGCGGCCTGACACCGGCGATCTCTCGCCACTGACAGAGAAGGATGGATGGCTGATGTAAACACAGCCGTCCGTCCTTCTCCCTGCAATGATCACAGAGACCATGTGATCCTGCTACATAGGATCGCATGTCTCTATGACCATTTCAAATGTCCAACCCCCCCACAGTTAGAATCACTCCCCTAGGCTTACATGTAACCCCTTAATCACCAATAGTATTAACCCCTTCCCTGCCAGTGTCATTATTACAGTAACAGTGCATATTTTTAGCACTGATTACTGTAGTAATGTCACTGGTACCCCCAAAAGTGTCAAAAATGTCAGTTAGGGGTCCGATCTGTCCGTGGCAATGTCGCAGTCCCGTAAAAAATCGCAGATCGCCGCCATTACTAGTAAAAAAAAACAATAAAAATGACATAAATCTTTCCTGTAGTTAGTAGAAGCAATAACTTTTGCGCAAACCAATTAAAATACCCTTTTTGCGATTTTCTTAAACAAAAATATGTAGTAGAGAACAAATTGGCCTAAAATGTTAAAAATGTTTAATTTTTTATTTTTTTGCGAATGTTATATAGTAGAATGTGAAAAATATAGTTTTTGTTTTCAGAATTGTCCCTTTTTTTTGTTTATAGCGCAAAAAATAAAAATTGCAGAGGTGATCAAATACCACCAAAAGAAAGCTCTATTTGTGGGGAAAAAAGGACATACATTTTATTTGGGTACAAATAAATATATGCAATTGTCTATTAAAGTCACGTAGTGCCGAATCGCAAAATAGGGCCTGGTCATTAAGCAGGAAAAATTTCTGGTCCAGAAGTGGTTAAAATGAACTATTTTCAAGACAAGACCATATTGTTTCATATATATTGACAATTTCTTGGATAAATTCTAGATTGTCCTTCAATATTCTCAGTATTAATTATCTTTCACATCCAAGGAAACAAAACACAAAGGATACAATTTAAAAAAACGACCTTTGCCAAGAAGCATGTAGCAATACTTTAATCATCTGTCTGTGGAAAGTTTTGAAGCCCCAAAGTGTTTAGTCTTGGCACTGCACATAGTCAGGAGTGAGGCAGGGAGATGGGAAAGGTGGCTAGGCTGATCCGTAGCAATCATACGGATTTAACCCCCCCTGCACATTTAATGTCCAGCTGCAGTGCATCCCTCCTGACATTTTAGTGAAAATAGGAGAGACCAGTTCAGTGTTCACCACTGCACCCAGTCTGTCAAAGTCTATGGCAGGCTGTGGCTGGACAGAGGAGAATTCTGTACTGAGTGGTACTGGTGTTTAGGGCCCTGTGTGTTCATGGACAAAGGAACAGAATGTAGAAGAGTTGTGGAAAAGCCTATTACTTGAACATCATCAGAACGAGAAAACAGAAAAGGAAGTAAAAAATAAAAAAAGTTAGCAATGGAACTAGTTGAAATTTAGTGCAATGAACAAGAAAACAATACCTAAGCTCAACTGTTTCATTCCGAATTCAGTAGCTGAAGCTACTGGCTGAGATGTTCAGTCCCTGATATAATTAGTCCATAATAAAAATAAGCCAGATACTCAGTATTCTCTTTTTTTATAATAGTTTATATATATATATATATATATATATATATATATATATATATATATATGTATATATATATATATATATATATATATTTGACTGATTTTTTTAAATGTTTGGACAGTATATAACTCTGTTATTTTTTAATTTTGGAGCAGGTTTGTGATTTCCCATTTTTTTCTGATGCTATAAGGAAGTCTGTTGTGGCTAAAATACGTTAGCTGTATACACACTGTGCTTTTTTAACATGTAACCAATAAAAACTTTTATTTGAAAATTAAGTAGATCAGGGTGAAAAGTAAAGTAGTCACTCAATTGTTATTGTTATAGAACAAATATACTGTAATCATTTGATTTTCAAAAAAGGAAATTGGACATATTGTCTCCAGCAACTAAATTCTAGCAAATGTAGGAAATTTAAAAAAAATGTTTATTTTTATAGTGTTTTTTTTTTCATGCTATGTAAAAAACAATATTTAGAAGCTGCACATTCCTAAAATTGAGAATATAGGACATTGAAACATACTGAATATGCAAAGATTTTTTTTTCCTATTTTGGAAAAAGGGTTTATTTCAGAAAAAAAAGTATTTTACTTTTATTTGCCATGAAAAGGAAATTAGCATGTTAATGAGTTGTCGCAAATTAGGAATTCACATATGACTCAATAAACTCCAATAAGCTTTGAAGGGTGATTCATTTGGAAATACTGTTTTAATCGTTAACACCTGTTCAGACCTCAAAATACTACCTCATCAAAGATGTGTCTGAAACACAATAACCAAACATCCCTATAAAACAGTTATCTTCTTTACAGAAAATAGTTTTTAAAATTTAGGCAAATTACAAAGTGATAGATTTAAAGGGGGTCTGTCATGATAGCAATATTCAATTCATTTATGTTGATTTGTATTTAAAGTGTTATTCTCATCCTTGCTTTCTATGATGGGAGTCAGTAATCCAGAATAAATGTGAATATATCTGTTCTGATTCATTGACAACAAGTATTGGAGCAAGAACTGTTCTTAAACGTGCATCTTCAACAACAAGTTCATCATTTTAGCTTACTTATTTCCATCCTCCAATTGCTCGTATCAATTAACTAGATTGAAAATAATTATGGGTAAAAATCCATTTTATATGGCATCCTGTAAGGGAATAACACACAGATGCTTAAATTCTAAAGCAACCCTGTCTGTTACTATGGAGGAAAAAAAAAACAATTTCAAAAGTAGACTGTAAAAGAACAGGTTGAATCCTCATTAACCCAGGGGGCTATAGGTTGAATCTTTAATTTCTTGGTGTTGTATAGCATATCCATATATATACATATACAGCATGTTTTGTATGTTCCTCTCAGAGACTGCTTTATAACTACTTTGTCTGCACTAACATATAGGTAAAATTCATAAAAAGTGTCTAAGAAATTATTTAGAATTCCATTGTGCCTCCACGTGTTGGTACAGGTGATAGATCCATGTACCTGTTGTAACAGGTTCATGGATCTGGGGCATGCAACACATGAGGAGTTGCACTGAGACTCCTTCCTGAGTGCAACTGAGCTTCCTCCTGGTGAATCAGCTGTCAGTCATCGCAGTGATAGGGGGAGTTTTGAAGCTGGGAGGGCAGAGCCTGATTTACAGACACTAGTTCCTCATCAGGTCCAATTCCCTTGTGATTGACAGCAGATGGCGGATTTCTAGCCAGTGTTTGCTTTAAAATTCACCCAATGCCTGCTGTCATTAATGAGGAGAGAGCAGATTTGTTTGTAGAGTTATGAGCCATACACACTATACAATTGTCTTTAGATTTTTTTCCTTTAGATTGACCAAAACCATATAATAGGAGGTCAAATCAAGACACTTTCAATTTGTATGCAGTCAGGCCAGCCCCTGCACTACATAGTCGAAGGTAAATCTAAAGGAAATCTAACAACAAAAGTTGTATAGTGTATATCTAGCTTTAGTTTCTCACCTTCCCCAACAGGCTTTGCCCACTGTAGCATCACTAGTTGGCTTCAAAGCCAACAGCATCCTTAACAACCAGTAACAGGTTCAGAGGGGAGGGGCTATTAGCAGTAAATAGTTCACTCTCCTACACAGCATACAGAGATAGGCACTCTGCCTGTCTCAATGTCAACTTAAAATGTCTGTTATTTACCTTAAGTTTCATTATCTACGCACTGGAGGTAATAAATTTGGTGCATTATTAATTCCACTTTGTAAAATTTGCGCTAATAAGAACTACTTGAATCTGCCGCATGTGTCACTAAGGCCATCAAAATGGGTGCCAGGGATTTTTCAGTCTTCGACAGGCCATTTTAAAGGACCGTAGCGTAAGTATTGTTAGGGGTATATTGAATTCTCAGTGTTCAGTTGGTGAAACTGCAGGGAAGCATTGTCAAATAAGCCTGGAAATATCAAAAAAACTTGTCAGAGAAATGGCCGTGCTGCAACTGGCAACTCCGCCAGTACTTCCAGTGGCCACAATGGACTCAGGCCATAGACTCATTGTCAGAGAAATGGCTGTGCTGCAACTGGCAACTCCGCCAGTAATTCCCATGGCCGCAATGGACTCAGGCCATAGACTCATTCACTGGCCTATAATCTGCTCAGCCATTCAAATCCCTGGATTGTCTTTAGCTCCTCCTGTGTCCTGAGCGTTTGCTACTTCCTTGATTACAGTTTGACCCGACTTGTTCCTGACCTGTCTGCTCTCTCTCCTGGCTTTGACCCTTGGCTTCATCTGACCATCCCTGCTCCAGTTTGGTTCTCCTGTTATCCGACCTCGGCTTGGCCTACAGACTTGCTTCCTGTCTACCTGCCCTCCAGTACCTTATCTCGGCTTTCCCACGGACTTGTCTGCTCCTGGCCTTCCTGCTATACCTTTGGCTTGCACCTGTTGCAGCTTCCTGCCGAGCCCTGTGTTTGACCCCCGGGCAGTCTTACACCTACTGCCTGGTTGTTCCTGGTTCCTCCTTGGACTATCCGGTGTATTCCTGCCCAGCACTCAGCTAGAGACCGCCTGTCTACTATCAGGACCCTGCTGGCATCCAGTGCTTCTGTGGGCGCTACACCCTCTGTCTCAATCCCAGGGGTGTGCCGCACTCAGCCGAAAGGGGAGCCCTCTCTGCATCTCGGCCTCAGATCAGGTTTGTGACAAAACAGCTGCTCCCCCAGTTTTAATGGAAAAAGATCTGACTTGCATTCAGCTACTACTTTTAGAGGCAACTTCAGGCCATACATTTTTAATGACAGATCCCTTTAATCCATTCTGCAGGATCTGATGAGCATGGTTTAAGTCTGTGGGAGAGTTGTGCAGATAGGATGTTGATTGCACTGTAAGACATAGAGATAGTACTTGAAACTAGAGTTAGCGGTCTACAAACTGTATAATAAATAGACTCTCTCGGGGAAAAATAAATCACTGCTTTAAAGTAAGGTGCTTACACATACCTGGTGCAGCCTTCAAAAACTTGCAGTTACAGTCAAATACTAGGGTGTCCTGACTGGCACTTTCTAATAAAGTTTTCCCACCCCTTCCTGCCTCCGATGCTTATTGGCTAGTTATGCAACCAACCAGTAATGGCCATGAAGGAGTGTGTGGGGTGTTGAAGGTAGCAGCAACCTCCAATACTACCCAAAAGACGTAACGCTTTACCTGTCTCAACCATCATAAATGAATGGGCAAAGCACAGTTCGTTTTAAAGTCAGCTATTGAATACTGGTGTGAAGACATAACCACATACAGAAAGAGATTTGTTTTTGTTAAATAATTTCACATGTACATGCTTGTTTGAGGCAGGGGAACCCCATACTCAGCATTTTTCAGAAATACCATTGTGGTTATGTTACCCATGTAGATTTAAATAGGTCTTTCAAGCCAAAGAGAAGCCTTTGCCAAGGACCTTTATCCAGCTGAGAAAATGGGTACAAATAAATGAAGTCGGTGAAGATTATAAATTTCATGAATGTAGCATTTCTCAGATTGATAGGTTAAACTGTAGCATGCAAACGTTCACACTGACATTCTCTTGTAAGCTATCTCATTTAATTCGGCTTTCACTCCCAGCAGAACTCAAAATAGAATTTAAATAGTGAGCCATGTGTTCCCCCGAGCAGCAGCTTTTCACAGCTTTGGAGTCTATTTACTGAGCAGATTTTTTCATCTTTCTGGTAAACTTTTGACACAACTCACAGTCATAGTTTTGCTAAACTAAATATATTTTTTGTAATTAAATTCATTTTGCCCCAGCTTTATCAGTTCCCACTATTGGAAGTGCTTTTTTTTGTGAAGTCAATATGCTCACAGCATCGACAGTGTGCATAATCTATTACAAGGCTGCCATGCAGCCAGAGAACTGAAGAAAATGTTTCAGGTGGTGTATGGGAGTTCTCTTTAAACTGATTTGAATTGACTTATGAGCATGTTTATAAAGTGGTGAATGATCGATTCACCTTTCCCTCACCACTTTTGCCATATATATATATTTTGGATACTTTTCAGGTATTTACATTGCTGACAATCTAGGCAGTACTTTTGCACATTGTACATTCACATCATACCCTCAAGGAGCTTACAATCTAAGGGTCCTATCTCACACGCAGACATACTAGGGCAAATTTAGATGGAAGCCAGGTAATCTACTAGCATGCCTTTGGACTGTGGGGGAAAACCCATACAAATACAGGAAGAATATGCAAAATCCATGCAACTAGTGTCTTGTTTGAGATTTGAGCCAAGGACTACAGTGCCACAAGGCAGAAATGATAAAAACTAAGCTGCTGGATACATTTTCATATTTGGAGCTCTGGAAAGAGATATTTACTTTCCCACAAAGAGCAAGGGTCCCTCTTCAGCGGCTTGCAGGACACAGGCTTTTCTAACCAGACTGTGGCCTATTTTTAAAGAAAACCCATTTTGCACCTGGAATGTATTCAGCTAATTTACACTGAAAGTTTAGTTGGACTTTAAAGAACAGGACAGTTGCTTGTGGGATGAAAGCCAAAAGTGTTTCTTCCGCTGGAGATGATGGTTTGCCCTTCCAATGTAGAAATTATTTAAGGCCTCAACACTTTGGGATTAAACTAATAAAGGCAAAGTTATTACCACTTTGAATACCCAATCAGCTGCAAAGAACAATTAAAAAAAAATAAAAATACACTTCCTGAAGCATGTCTGATGAAGAGCAGTCAACTCTTATGAATGGAACCCCAAAGCATGTGTTTTATAGTGCGCTCCAAGCATGCTAGTGCTTTACCATGTGTCGCATTACAGAAAAAGGGCCATATATGATATTAGACATGCTGGGGTGCATCGGCAGATTATTCACAATGAATGGACTGCCAGAATGCAACACACATTACCATGACATACATTCATGCACACCACAAATGTTGACGATATTGAAAATTGCTGACGCCGGCAGCAGGACAGATAAGTATAATAACTCTTTTTTACAGGGGCAACTTTTGCAACAGGGTCACTTTACAGCATGATTCCATGTTTAATGTCCTTTTAATTAGTTAATTTGGTCCAAGTTAGTCCAAATGCTTGCTGGATGCAATGTACAAATGGCATACATTATCAGCTACATATAATAAACAGCACGGTGCTCCAACAACAGCATGAGAACTTCCCATCCCACACCCAGAACAAAATAAAGTTGAGCTGAGCATTACTCAGGCATTCATGAGAAACTTTGTATTCTAAGAAAGAATACAAAGGCTTCCCTGATTGGTTGAGGCAGAGATCATGACATCATCCTCATCAGCCAATTAGAGGATGCTTTTTATTATATCATAGAATACAAAGTTGCTTGTGGTTGGCTGAGCAGCTCTGAGCGTGGCTCAGTTTTGTTCTGGTAGTGGGATGGGAAGTTCACGTCCCACTGCCGAAGCATAGCGAGGTATACTGTATGTAGCTGGAGCTACATTAAGTTTACACATTGTGCCCAACAAGCATACTTTTTAGTGCAGTAAATCATTTGCTTGGGCCAATCTGACCCAAATAATCTATATAAAGGGACATTAAATAAAGAGTTAGTCTTTCAAGTGTGAGCAGAAGATATAAAAGGCATTATAATTCATGTTATGCAAAATTGCGACATGGCATGTACAATAGGCTCTAATTCTACTTTACTTTATGTGTCTTTAATATCTTTTCATTAAAGGATCACACAAAATAGGTATTTTTTTATTTTTTTGCTATAAAATTTTACATGACAAATTAAATTCGTTTTGGAAATGCAAAATTATTTCTCCTCTTTGTTGACATATTTCAGATCTTATGTTATTGCCACCCTACTATGTATACCACCTCTGAAAAACCTGCGCTCACAAGTGTTTTCTTCCATGGAAAGCCCATGACTGCCATGAGAAAAAAACATTTTCAATGATGCTTTAACGAAACAGAATTCAGTGTTTGAACTTGCAGCTCTTCTGAAAGGCTAATTAAAATGTAAATTATCATTACTTATTCTGTCCTTATATCCAGCAGTTATTGCTTGGAACAGGTGTTTTAACAATTCATGCACAGGCAGCTTCTTCCGAAACTTGGATATCAAGCATTATTCATGAAAGTAAAGCAACATTTCCCTCCCAGAACAAAATCCTGCATTGGAAAATTAAATAATATGAAAAAATGGTTTTCTTCAAATAATGCCTGGGAAGCTGTCTGTTTTATTTGTAATTCGCAGTCTAGGACAGAAAGCCCAGGGCTGAATATAAAACATTGCCATAACAATGTAGGTCTAGTCTAAAATTCAATTCAATTATGCATTCTTAACTTATAAAGCTGCCGGATGACAGGTCCCTGTCCACTCCGCTTATGCAGCTTGGACATGGACACAGCCCACTCTGCTCTATGGGCAGTCAGATATAAATGGACCAGCTGTCTGTTTACACCCAACTGGGCTTGATCCAATCTGGACCCTTTTGTTTGTTGACATCAAAATTGCCCATAGAGGCCAATGGAGTAATCGACCTGGTCCACCTGAAACACCGACAGATGGACCCAATTGGACATTCCATGAGGAAGAGACCTTAGAGAGTGGCAACATTTATTCTCCATGGTCTCACTGTATGTAGGAACGTAGCCATCTCTTGCTTGCTCTCGCCATAGACAGTGATGAACATGACTGCAACTAATGTACAGTGCTCATTTCAAGCAGAAGTGAGGGTTAAATGGAGACCTTTGTTAGCTTACATAAGAGGGTACAAAGAAATTATTTCATAAAAAAATATATTACAGGGCCATTAACCACTTCGCACCCTGGCCATTTCTGACACTTTGCTCCTACATGTAAAAATCAACTAGAAAATTACTTAGAACCCTCAAGCATTATATATATATTTTTTTAGCAGAGACCCTATAGAATAGAATGATGGGTGTTGCAATTTTTGTATGATATTTGCGCCGCTTTTTATTCAAAAGCAATTAAAAAAAGAAATTAAAAAAAAAAAACACCTTTATGAATTAAAAAAAAAAAAACATTAAAGTTAGCCCAGTTTGTATAATGTGAAAAGATGATAATATGCCGAGTAAATAGATACCTAACATGTCACATTTTAAAATTGCATCTTCCCGTGGAATGGCGTCAAACTATGGTGCTTAAAATTCTCCACAGGCAACGCTTTAAACGCTTTTACAGGTTACCAGTTTAGAGATGCACAGGAGGTCTGGTGCTAGAATTATTGCTCTCGCTCTGACGTTTGTGACAATACCTCACATGTGTGGTGCGATCCCCGTTTACATAAGCCAGTGGGAGTAACCTATGCGCTTTACACTATTTTTATTTATTTATTTTATAGATTTTTTTTTGTACTAACTTTATCACAAGGGATGAACAAGATCCTTTGTGGCAGCATGGGCCATGACAGGTCCTCTTTATGGAGAGATTTGGGGTCTTTTAGACTCAAATCTCTTCTCTGCCCCCCCCCATGCAGCCAATCAGACAGAGATCAGTCCGATCGGCTGCTTTCCTGGCTGCTGGTGGCCAGGTAAATAAAGGGGCGCAACCGGAAGTGACAAACTACTCGTCCCTCCCAGTTTCCAGGGTTACAGAGAGAAGGGAATGATGTCAGTTCCTCTCTCTCTGTACAGGGCAGCCATCGCCGCTAGCCACATTGTTCCCGGGCCTCCGCAATAGGACAGGAGAGCCTGGGTGGGTGAGGTGGCGGTGGGAGGGGGGTGGGACCCCTTTCTGCCACCCACAGAAGCGATCATGTGGCTAATTAGCAACTCAGATCACTTCTGCCTTATTACAATAAAAACAATAAGGCTGCCCCTACTTCTTTTTTGGTGGTTCCCCACCAGTGCTCTTTACTTCTTCTCTTTTCTAAATACCCCCATAGAAAGCTGTGTGCTATGGGGGCACCTGGGCGGGCACGCTCTCGAGCTGGGCTGTGGGCATCCATAAACACACACAGCACCACTTGGCCAGCTCCTCTGCTCCTTACAGAATTTGACTGAGAGCAGGGGGAGCTGGAGTGGGATCCCACTGCTCTCAGTGAAGCCTGTGAATCCAGAAAGAGAGTAGAGCAGGACTGTCAGTGGGGACATCACTTCCTTGACTGTAAAGTATAGGAGGGTTTATTCTACTTTAATTTCCTCCTGTCCCATCTTTAACAAATGGAGAAACTGAACGTCCCTTTTGATCATTATTATGTTGCTTACGTGAAAGCTTGGACTATTTGAATCATTTACATGGTGTCTCACAATTTAAACATGCCTTGACGTAGAAATGATCACTTATTTGGAATCCCAGTAGCTTTCTCCTTCATCCCCTCGGGGCACCCATTGATATTCTTTTCTTGCTCTTGTTACAACATGGTGTTATTTACTTATGTATTGTGAATGGATTGTGTTTCCCCCCACACTCAATGGTTGTTCATGTAATTCCTACTTGTCCCCGAAAATCAATAAAATGTTATTCTTAAAAAAAAAAAAGAAAAAAGAATTGGAGGTAATAAATTATGGGAGGATTGGAACCTTGAAAGGCAGATCATTGGAGTGAATTGGCGAACTGCCTGTGAAGTGGATTTTGGATTATTTACTCATCTATTTTACAAAGCATGCAATCATCTATGTGCACATTTTATCTAATGCACGGTTCAATACAAAACATGTAACTTTGTGACAACCTAAAAAAAAAGTCAAATTGCAAATAAACAATAATAATGGTAGAAGGTCGGGATAAAACCTGCACTATCCGTGCAGAAAAGACATAATGTACATTTCAAGAAACCAATATCTCAGTTCAGATGTCATTTTTAATGATAGTAAAAGAAAATCCTAAGAATAATGACATGTTTATTTCAAGTGTGGAACACAAACAAGTATTCCCGAGATGAGGTTATTCTCACCTTTGTATTAATGGTTACTAGAGTTCAACACCAAATGTGAAACATATTCCTATGTGTCTATTATTTTTGTAATGAACTGACAGCAAAATCCACTGCAGTAAGTATGAACTATATTAATAACATAAAAAATTCAATTATTTGCATTTTTTCCAGTTTGCAAATTCAGTCTCTTTGTGCACAAATCTGGCTGGAAAAGGTCAAAAATCCATTTTAATAAAGTTCCCATTCCATGTTGTTGAATTCTGGCCCTGGGATTCAGGTACCCAACAAACGACTTGGCATAGTCTTGGACCTTTCTGCAGACCACTAAACTTCATCTGAGCAATATAGCCTGGTCCACAACCCACCCTGTGATTGGAAAACAAAATAGCAGCAACACACTGATATAGTTTGCATTCTGCTCTCTTATCCTGCCAATAGGCTCCCATATTAGGTAGACATCACTGTGCAGTACAGGGAGGATTGATTGACTTAGAGTCCTACCCCTTCACCCCATAAGCACTGCTGTAGGTAAAAGAGATGGATAGTAAGTTTTTTTTTTTTTTTTATAATAAGCCATAACTGGTCTTATTGTTTAAAAGTGATATACTAAATGAAAGGTATGTTCTTAGATACTATTTAAAAATACGAAAAACAATGTTACAAAAAGCAAACCTATATTGAAAACTTAAAGTGGTTGTACAGGCAGAAGGTTTTTAAACTTAATGCAATCTACACATTAAGATAAAAAGCCTTCTGTGTGCAACAGAACCCCATAATAATTACCTGAGCCCCCTCTTGATCCGGCAATGTTGCACAAGAGACTCGGCTGTCCAGGATTCTCTCTTCTGATTGGCTTAGACGACAGTGAAGCGCCATTGGCTCCTGCTGCTGTCAATCAAAGTCGGTGAGCCAATGAGGGGAGAGAGAGTGGGTGGGCTGGGCCGCGGCACTGGGTCTGAATGTGGCTCAGCTCCGGTGCCCCCATAGCAAGCTGCTTGTTGTAGGAGCACACAAACAGGAGCGAGGGGCCAGGAGCTCTGAAGAGGGACCCGAGAAGAGGAGCATCTGGGCTGCTCTGTGTAAAACAATTACACAGAGCAGGTAATCATAACGTGTTTGTTATTTTTAACAAAAAAAAAAAAAAAAAAACGAGATTTTAATATCACCTTAAATTCTGACAGCTCTCTTATGTGGATGGCATCTTTATAACAATTACAAGGAGGATCAAGAGAACATTTTCCAAATCTGCAAGCAGGGAAGTAGAACCCCCCCCCCCTCCCTTATATTAAATACACACTTACTGTATATAACATTTATGTCTATAACAATTTAATTGAAATTGATTTTGGCACCCAGGCTTGGGGGTGAGGGTGGGGGCGGGGGTTGGCTGCTTAGTAGGGGGTCAGTAAGGCATCTTGCATTAAAATGTGCTGACAAGGTACAACAGTTTAATTTTTTTACTGTAGTACAGGAACATTAGGTTGTTAAAGGCTAAATCCATCTTTCTGACTATATTTTAGGTTACATCCATACTTAGGGTACACCATTCAACAGTGCGCAGCCTCCCAACCTACCCCCCCCCCCCCCTACTGAATCTGGAGGCTCTTTCTCTTAGCGTGTCTTGTGCATTTTTGAATTTGGCCCAGATGTGCGTGACTCCACAGCAGAAGGACTCATACATCTCAATGAAGCACAAGTGCTGTGATGTCGCTGCACTAGTAGTCCACTGATGCTTCCTCCAGCAATTTAACCAATGGTCCATACCTTGGCAAGAACCTGGACTGGAGGAATAGTTTCCATGAGCCTGAGTATTGCACCCATGATCCACCTATCATGGTTATAATGCTTTTCAGACTCAAATGCACAAAAATAGCCATTGCACATTTTTTAATCAGCACAGCAACATTTATTGTTTTTTGCAAAAGGGGAAATTAGCCTTTAACCTGGCCCTGCTTTCTGACAAATTATTTAATGTGTACAGAGGAACGTCTGGTACAAAAGTTCATCTCACTTAAAGGACTTTTTGCAATATATAAAGTTGTTGTTAAACCCTAACATATACCCAGAGAAGTAACATAAACCCAGAGAGCTGTCATTTGGCCCGCCCCCTCTCTCTCCTAATTGGCTAATTGAGTTTGATTGATGGCAGCGTAAACCAATGGCGCCACTGCTGTGTCTCAGCCAATTAGGAGAGAGAATTTCAGATGGCTAAGGCATTTGTGGATATCGCTGGATAGAGAGGGGACTCAGGTAAATATTAGGGTGCTGAGGGGAGCTGCTGCACACAGAAGGATTTTTATCTTAATGCATAGAATACATTAAGATAAAAAACCTTCTGACTTTACAACCACTTTAACCACTTCCCGACCACCCGCTGCCAATATAATGTTCCAGGCTGGCTCGGCTGCGCGAACCGCCGCACTGAAAGGTAGTTCACAGGAACGGTGCTGGGGGCGAGTGTACGCCGGCCGTGCATTCCCGCCCCTACTAGGCAACGGGGATGCTGATTCAAGGGGTCGGTGGCCGCGATTGCCGCCGGCCACCCGCGATTGCTCCCCATAGAGAGAGAACAACGGTCAGCTGTTGTAAACACAGCATACTGTTGTTCTCTCTGAAATGATCACAGAGCGCCTGTGATCCTTCTATATAGGATCACAGGTCTCTGTGTTCATTTCACAAGTCCCTCCCCCATACAGTTAGAAAAGACTCCCCTAGGCTCACACTTTGATCGCCCCTGGGTGAACCCCTTCCCTGTCAGTGTCATTATTACAGTAACATTGCATACTTTTAGCACTGATTACTGTAGTAATGTCACTTGTCCCCCCAAAAGTGTCAAAAATGTCAGTAAGGGGTCCGATCTGTCCACTGCAATGTCGCAGTCCCGCAAAAAATCGCAGATCGCCGCCATTACTAGTAAAAAAAATAGATAATGTAGACGCAATAACTTTTGCGCAAACCAATCAAATATCGCTTATTGAGATTTTTTTACCAAAAAATATGTAGCAGAATAAAAAGTGGCCTGAAAGGATGAAATAAATTTGAATTTTTAATTTTTTTTTTGGGAATGTTATATAGCAGAAAATGAAAAATATTGGGGTTTTTTTTGTTTCAGAATTGTCGCTATTTTTTTGTTTATAGCGTAAAAAATAAAAATCGCATAGGTAATCAAATACCACCAAAAGAAAGCTCTATTTGTGGGAAAAAAAGGACATTCATTTTTGGTACAGGATCACACGACAGGCACTATTTTTCATTAAAGTAACGCAGTGCCGAACCGCAAAAAATGGCCTGGTCATTAAGGGGGTAAAACCTTCCGGTCCAGAGGTGGTTAAATCATCCATGCCTTTCTGGAAAAACTTTGTAAATCCCAGTACTACTAAACAGATATACACATTCTTTGGCAATCAAACAAGCCCCCGTGTATGTATTTTATCTGTGCATTTAGCTGTTGGCCTGGAGTCCAGCTTTAAACTTGAACAACTTTCTAATAACATAAAGCCTTTAACACACTACAATAATCCCAGCACTGCATAGTTCTCTTGTAGGAAAATCTTCACTTTGGTAGGTTTCACTGTCTACTTGGAACAAGAGTCTAAACGGATTATTTTCACTGACTTCAAATAAACGTAGGAACAAAGATGAAAATGTAGACACACAGAGCTGTCCACAATAAAAAAAAGATTTGTGGTTTATAAGAAAGGGAATGCGAGGTAGGCTGCATTTCGGCCTACTGATAAAGCTCACACCCCATCCAGATGGATAGCAGCGGCAACGTCTTTGAGGTTACCCTAGCTTAAAATCAGATAGTGGAAGTCACTGCGAACAAAGAAGAGATGTAAGGAAATGCATTTCCCCGACTCCGGTTACATTACCACCTCTTCGGTGAATCAGCATGTAAGGTTGCAGAAACTGATTTAACCTTGTACTCTATATGTATGACTCTGGAAAGAAGGGAATGTACGCCAAGAATCTGATTGGATTTGGTCAGCTGAAAGTCACCAGCCATGATTTACTGTAAAATGAATAGATCAAAATAAAGCGAATTGCCGTCAGTCGAATAAAAGCCCAAATATGCATGTTTGTGTGGAGCTCGGAGCAGTTAATCATAGTCCAATAAATAATAAATTCAGCGTGTGCACACAGAAAAGGTGTGTATTATATTGGAAACGTGTATCCGAGACCTTGCGAAGAGTCAGAGATGGAGGATAATTCTGCTGCGGTTGCCTTCTGAAGGTTTTCTTTATCAAGTTTGCATGTAAAGAGCTACAGTCGAGGGAATAATACAGATTCCTTTCAAGAGACCCCCAGATGATACATATTGAAGACTGAGTAATAAATAAGAGGGATTTTCAAAGCCGAGGACCTTGCCAGAACTCATGCATGCCTACAGGGTTTGGCAAAGCTCAGCGTGTTCTATTGATTTTAGGATTTCGGTGTACTAATAAAATTATAAAAATGTGTTGAGTTCCCACAGACTTTGTACACTATTAGGGTTTCTATTTGTGAAACCGGTACACAAACTGACGTGTTGAATCAGAGGGTTCATAAAAAATAAGCTGATCGTGTATTTACAGTTTCAGCCACAAAATGCCAGTTATAAAGGAAATTTAGTCAGAAAATGAAGTCCTGCTAGATCGTGTCATTCTGGCCCCGTTTGTAGGTATAGCTATGTAAAACATTAACAATAAGTTGCTATACTGTTTAAAATCCAGTAATACACTGTCTCACCCTGCTCGGTATATGCAAAATTGAAGAGAAGAACATTCATTTTTTTTTTTTTTTTTTTTTTTAGGTTGCGCCTTGGTAACATCAGTCAGGGAAATAGAGCAGTAATTGTGGTAACAACAAACAGGATCAGCTTCTGAACCACTGCTCTACCACCCACTAAAAAGTGACCCACCCTTTTCAGAGGGCAGTAGAGACCGCTGCCCATGTAAAAAAGCCCTTAGAATGTACCTTGGTGCAGGAATGAATTAACCCCTATATTCATGTGCAGGAGTTGTGTTAGCCCATGGCAGCCAATCAAGATGGCTAAAGACCCAGCACCCAGATGAAACCAGGAAGAAGACGCGCAATTGTCCATTAAAGTAACGAAGTGCCGAATCGCAAAAAATGGCCTGGTCATTAAGGGGGAAACTCTTCCAGTCCAGAAGTGGTTAACTCCCACAGTGCTGGAGGTTCAGAGAAAGGAAGAGGACCGGGGACCGTGCATAGAAGATTTCCATGGGATCCAGCTACCTGCATGACATGGGACATCCTTAATTTCACGTATGTTAGGTCACTAAGGCTGTACAGGGAAACATTTTTATTTTATCAAAATGTCAGCTTTAGGCCCCATTCACACGGGCGTTTGGGAAAACGCATGTGCAAAATCACAACTGGCTCAGGGCCAAAATTTGGTCTCTGATCTTCTTTAGCATGACAAACGCACACAGGGCAGCACATTTAAGTGATTAGGCTGCCCAACACGCAGAAACGCATGTGAATTTCACTTTTCAAGTTGCTAGCGGGAACCCGCGTTCTTGCTAAGCGATATGTGAATATATGAATGGGGTCTTAATGATGTATAAATGATTAAAGTGCTGCAATGCTTTGGGGTCTTTTATAGCTGCCTAGAGTTCAGGTTTAAGATGAATACATTCTGATGTAATTGCTACAAAGATTGTACACTACAGCAGAGATTAAAATCAGACTACAGTGAACCAAGAATAGAATCAAACTACTTAGGGAGGAAGATGAAGGCGTAACATATAATATAAGATTGTGTCAAAACAAGATATACTATTCATCACACAGAAATCTAGGCAAATAGAAAAACACCTTCTAGTACAGATATTCACAAATTCAAAAATCACTAAAAGTATGTTTAAATACCGATAGTACAATTATCTGGAATCTAATTATAAATTAGGCTCCTATACGCAGAAAGCAGCCTGAAAAAGAATGGTAATGCTGTGAGCCAAATAGGACCTACAATGGCACAGAATATCCACTTGCTGACTGTACAGCGGGAGAGGGGCCAGTGTAGGCAAAGCGACTTACCCATACTGTGGGAGAGGGGCCGGTGTAGACAAAGCGACTTACCTGTATTGCGGGAGAGGAGCCGGTGTAGGCAAAGCAATTTACCTGTACCGTGGGAGAGACATCCGTGTAGGCAAAGCGACTTACCTGTACTGCGGTAGAGGGGCCGGTGTAGGCAAAAGTGACCTATCTGTACTGCAGGAGAGGGGCTGGTGTAGGCAAAGTGACATATCTGTACTGCGGGAGAGGGGCTGGTGTAGGCAAAGTGACCTATCTGTACTGCGGGAGAGGGGCTAGTGTAGGCAAAGCGACTTACCTATACTGCGGGAGAGGGGCTGGTGTAGGCAAAGTGACTTACCTGTACTGTAGGAGAGGGGCCTGTGTAGGCAAAGCGACTTACCTGTACTGCGGGAGAGGGGCTGGTGTAGGCAAAGCGACTTACCTGTACTGTAGGAGAGGGGCCTGTGTAGGCAAAGTGAATTACCTGTACTGCGGGAGAGGGGCCAGTGTAGGCAAAGCGACTTACCTGTACTGCGGGAGAGGGGCCGGTGTAGGCAAAGCAATTTACCTGTACTGCAGGAGAGGGGCCGATGTAGGCAAAGTGACCTATCTGTACTTCGGGAGAGGGACTGGAGTAGGCAAAGCGACTTGCCTGTACTGCGGGAGAGGGGCTGGTGTAGGCAAAGTGACTTACCTGTACTGTGGGAGAGGGGCCAGTAGAGGCAAAGCGACTTCCCTGTACTGCGGGAGAGGGGCCAGTGTAGGCAAAGTGACTTACCTATACTGCGGGAGAGGGACTGGTGTAGGCAAAGTGACTTACCTGTACTGCGGGAGAGGGGCTGGTGTAGGGAAAGCGACTTATCTGTACTGCGGGAGAGGGGCAATGTAGGCAAAGCGAATTACCTGTACTGCAGGAGAAGAGACGGTTTAGGCAAAGCGACTTACCTGTACTGTGGGAGAGGGGCCAGTGTAGGCATAGCGGTTTACCTGTACTGCGGAAGAGGGGCCGATGTAGGCAATGCGGCTTACCTGTACTGCAGGAGAGGGGCCGATGTAGGCAATGTGGCTTACCTGTACTGCAGGAGAGGGGCCGGTGTAGGCAAAGCGATTTACCTGTACTGCAGGAGAGGGACCGGTGTAGGCAAAGCGGCTTACCTGTACTGCAGGAGAGGGGCCGATGTAGGCAAAGCGACTTACCCATACGTCGCTGCCTACTTCTGGATTTAGAGCACGGGCATGCATGCTCCCCGCCCGCACCTGCCCTGGTTGTACATGGTGGGAGCCTGTCAGGCGGGACATACGGATTGTCTGTACAATCACAGCCCAGAGCCCTGTGTTGATAAACACAAAGTTCTGTACAGAGGGAGCAATCTGTCAGTTTGAAACTGAGGATCTAATAGCAAAAACAGCACACTTTACACATATTACAGCACAAATGTAACCCTTGATTGCCCCTGATGTTAACCCCCTTCCCAGCCAGTGTCATTAGTACAGTGACAGTGTATGGTATTATTACTAATCACTGTAATAATGTCACTGATGATGTCAGTGGCAGTTAGTCAGCTTCCCTCAGCGTCAGTTAGCGTCAGATTGGCAGCCAAACTATCAGATTCCCATTTATAAGTCACTGATCACCACCATTATATTTGGCACTGTGTTACTTTAACTAGCAATTGCGTGATCATGCGACCCTGTATCCAAACAACATTTATATTAGACATATTAATGAGCACAGAGTTGCATTGTTTGTGTCTTTTATATCATCCTGCAGTTCAGCTTTAAAGCATAAAAACTACAACTTCTACTTACAAGGATTTTAACAAACTTTGTTGCAGATTCCTAACAGCTGTTTGTTTGTCTATGTCCATGTGCAAAGTGAATGTAAATGGGAGTGATTTTATAATTATCAATTAGCTGCTGCACTTACAGGGTACTAATGAGGAAAGTAGCGGGGTCTGCATCTTTTTAGACGTGATTTCTCTTTGGAAGTATCTCAACAAAAACAACATTTTTGTTGAGGGTGATGCCCTTATGATGTATCTTATTGTATACTACTGGGCAAACCAGTTAACCAATCACACAAGCAGGAAATTATATTTCTAGGGGCCATTCTGTACACCATCTGTGTACAGAAAGCCTCTAGGTAGCCATTTTGCATTGCATTTTACAGAAAATGACAGCAGCTGCAGATTGAAAGGAAAGGTTATTTTTAATAACATTCAATTACAATACGACTTTTGAAATTCCAGTGAAAATACCAAAGTTTATATGTGCTATAACTTTCACACAAACCAATCAATAAACACCTAAATGGGATTTTTTTTTTTTTTTTATCAAAAACATGTAGAAGAATACATTTTGGCCAAAATGCATGAAGATTTTTTATTTTTAATATTATTATTATTAGATATGTTTTAGAGCATAAAGTAAAAAAATATATTTTTTTCCAAAGTTTCGTTTGTTTTTCGTTTATATCGCAAAAAAGTAAAAAAAAAAAAAACCCAGTGGTGATAAATTAACACCAAAAGAAAGCTCTATTTGTGTGAAAATAAAAATTATATAAATTTTGTTTGGGTACAACATTGCATGATCACGTAATTATTAGTTAAAGTAGCGCAGTGCCAATTAGCAAAAAAAAGCCTGGTAGTGAAGGGGGTAAAATTTTCTAGGGCTGAAGTGGATATTATCACCCCAATATATTTAAAGTGGTTGTAGATCCTTACATACACCCTGTGAGGTGATACACAGAGAGGAAACCAATCCTCCTACATTTGTTGTACCAGTTTATTTGCAACCCTCTCTTCTGCACAGACTTCTAAACCACACAGATCAAAGGATTTTTCTCAGCTCCAGCAGGCAGTGGGAAGAGATCTGATGTCACACAATGCACATCATAGAGCACAGAGCTCAGTGTAATCTAGGACCTGAGTGGAGGCACTGGACTCACCTCCTCTACACAGTTTCAAAGGAAAACATGCACAGCTGAGACTGTTAATCACCAGCTGTGTGTACCTTACCTGAACTGAAATGACTTATGCTGGCCATACATGCACAGAATTTCGGCCGAAAATTGTCGTTTTAGGAAAGATCGTTCGAAAATTGGGCCGTTAGTGAACACAAGTTTACCGACGATTTCAATCTTGTGCCCAGCTAATGTCGATGGATCTATAGCGAAAACTTTTCTACAAAAGTTGTTACGTGTATGGTAAAATTGAAACTAAAATAATATTCTGACTCATATTGTGCATGTTATCGAACGATCATTATGATCATGAAAACGATTATGTAAAAGAGTTTATTCTGTAAGTTAGTGGCCAATTCGCTTTCGACTGACGAATAATCGTTCAGTCTGCAAACGGCCGAAATTCTGTGCGTGTATGGCCTGCATTACTATGACTTTACTGCACACTGTGAGCTTCTCACAGCATGCATTAGAAGCTACAGCAAGTCAGATAGAACCGTCTCATTTCCTGGCTAAAGGGCCTTCAGCATCATCTAGCTCTTTCCTCTCTATCCTTACCATCCCTGGCCTGCCCCTTTCATTTGTTGGATTTCAGATCTTTTAGTCATGGCAGTATCCCATTGTGGGCATTACCCAGGGCAGCCTGCCTGCAAAAACAATCTACCTGGGAAAGCTCACTCCTCTAGACCAGCCTTTTTCAACCAGGGTGCCCAGGCACCTTGGGGTGCTCTGAGTTTTCCTCAGGGGTGCCTTGGCAAAATGCCTAAAATTTGCCCAAAAATTGTATACAAGCTGGAGTGTGGAGGAAGGTTGCCTTTTTAGTTACACTAAGTCTAAGGTTTTCATTGTGCACCATTACAACCATCTTGCTGCCGATGTCCTAAGGACTAATGGCATCATCAGTTGATGAAGAGGATGTCAGTCTTCTGCATAGCATCCTTGTTTGACCCTCCCCTTGCCTCTCTCTATCAGTGTTGGGGTAACATTAGCTAATTGATGGAGAAAAACTGAGGGAGAAGAGAAACATTGGAATGCTAGTCAGTACCAGTTTGCAAAAGTGTATTTGCTTTGGAAGAATAAATCACCTTTACATCATCATCAAGTCCTACTTGGACGTGATGATGTTGCTGCATTATGTTAAACAATTAGAATCATTTTTACATTTTAGAATGGTGGGGTGCCTCGAGACTCTTTATAAATGTTAAAGGGTGCCTCCAGATTGTCCAGAATGTTAAAGGGTGCCTTGACTGAAAAAAAGGTTGAGAATCACTGCTCTAGACTGACATCCACCCATGAAGGCATTTTGGACAGCAGCCCACCGTCCCCTCCCAGCAGCCATGATCTTTCTGCACTACATAGAGAAGCACAGAGCCCCAGTGAGGATATCACTAAAACGAAAATAAGATTAGGAACAAAGCAGTTTAATTGAACTGGTTATGGACCACCCCACACAAATATACTGCAGTAGGGCGGCCCTCCTGCGCCAAATCATGTACCTCTATGTGATTTTGTGCACTGGGTCTGGGGTGTGTGTGCTGCCGGCGCCCCGCTCCTGCTGTGATTGGACACAGTGGAAGCCTATCAGTGGTTCCGCCAGGACACACCGTTTGTTGTCACGAGAGGCAGAACGGCGGTGTGCCTATGTACACAAGGTAGACCCCCATTCTGTGAGAGGGGAAGATAGAGACCCTGTGTTTCTGCTAAGCAGGAACACGGATCTCTGTCTTCCCCCAGTCAAAGTCTCCCCCTACACAGTTGGAAAGCACTCCCTAGGAACACATTTAACCCTTTGATTGCCCTGTCAACTCCTTCCCTGCCAGTGTCACTAGCACAGCGACAGTGCATTTTTTTTAGCACTGATCACTATATTGGTGTCACTGGTCCCTAAAAAGTGTCACTTAGTGTCAGATTTGTCCCCCCGCAATGTCGCAGTCCCTCTACAAATCGCCGATCGCCGCCATTACTAGTAAAAATCAAATAAATAAAGTTCAATAAATATATCCCATAGTTTGTAGAAGCTATAACTTTTGCATAAACCAATCAATATATGCTCATTGGGATTTTTTTTTTACCAAAAATATGTAGCAGAATACATATTGGCCTAAATTGATGAAGAAATTAAATTTTTTAAATTTTTTACATTTTTCACTGGATATGTTTTATAGCATAAAGTAAAAAATATTGTTTTTTTTTTTTTTCAAAATTGTCGCTGTTTTTTTGTTTATATAAATAAAAACTGCAGAGGTGATCAAATACCACCAAAAGAAAGGTCTATTTGTGGGAAAAAATAATATCAATTTTGTTTGGGTACATCGTCGCACGACCGCGCAATTGTCAATTAAAGTAACGCAGCGCCATATCACAAAAAATGGCCTGGTGATGAAGGGGGTAAACTTTCCGAAGTGGTTAACAATGTCATTAGCATGTTGATGGGGGGAGCAGAGTCAGCGCAGGCCAAATATCCTAGAACATTCCTCTGATCTTATATTTCACTAGGGAAAGTATAGATCTTCGGCCTCACTATAGGTCGTATTGTTTATATATACAAAATAATCTAAAACTTCTACATGCCAGAGACTTAGGTATGTCCATGTTTTATTAATTGAGGGTTGAACTGCTGTACTAAATATGTTGTACAAATTAAATGGGAACAAATTTTCACACTAGTTTTATGCATGAATTGGTTTGCATAATTCAAAAATAGTCAAGTGGCACAAACATAAGGTGTAACATCTGCTTTCTTGAGAACAGATATTTAGTGAAAAAATGGAATTGTGGAAATTAAAAATCTAGTAGGCTGTGTGTCTGTTGCCAGTAATTTTAAAGTAAAAACTGTACTGAGAATAAAAGCTTGCTAACCTGCTTCTGGAAATGCTCATTGCCTGGTTCATTAACACTTTACTAGTCACTGAACACGTATAAAAGCTTGTAAAATCAGAACTCTGTTCTGGGTCAATGACGCAGAAAGTGTGGAAACCTCTGGATCGGCATGGCAGACATACAATAAGTGCTCCCATAAGAATGTGCAGCAAGGACAGCCTCTGTAATATTTTTATCAGTTAAAATGTACCATCTAATAGACTTGTGTACCCTGCGGGGTGTTTTCCTCCCATGGGCCGGCGGGCGTGTATACATGCACACATCTTTCCATATATCTTTATGACACCCAATCTGCCTTCCCAGGTATGGAAGTATAAAGGGAGGTTCTTTTATATAACTTGCGGGTAGAACCAGTTCTCTATTTTAAAGACACTTGGTCCTGAAGAAGCGGGTGACCAGCAAAACGCGTTGACCCTGATTGGAAAAAGAGTTTTTTAACATTGTCTGTCTTTGGCTGTAATGTATTTCTAACAGTACATCTTTTTACATTATAATACCATTTACAAAGCCACGCCCCCTGACAGTTAAAATCACGCCCCTAGGGTCACATTTAACCCCTTGATCACCAATACAGTTAACCCCTTCCCTGCCAGTGTCATTTGTCTGTCTTTGGCTGTAATGTATTTCTAACAGTACATCTTTTTACATTATAATAACATTTACAAAGCCACGCCCCCTGACAGTTAAAATCACGCCCCTAGGGTCACATTTAACCCCTTGATCACCAATACAGTTCCCTGCCAGTGTCATTTTTACAGTAACAGTGCATATTTATAGCACAGATTACTATAGTAAAGTCACTGGTACCCCCAAAAGTGTCAAAAATGTCAGTTAGGGGTCCGATCTGTCCGCCGCAATGTCGCAGTACCGCAAAAAAAAAACGCAGATCGCTGCCATTACTAGTTAAAAAGAAACAACAATAAAAATGACAAATTTTTCCCTTAGTTAGTAAACCCAATAACTTTTGTGCAAACCAATCAAAATATGCTTATTGCGATTTTTTTTACCAAATATATGTAGCAGAAAACAAATTGGCCTAAAATGTTTACAAAATTTGATTTTTACAATTTTTTTTTTTAGAATTTCATATAAAAGAATGTGAAAAATATTGTTATTTTTTTCAAAATTGTCACTCTTTTTTAGTTTATAGCGCAAAAAATAAAAATTGCACATGTGATCAAATACCACCAAAAGAAAGCTCTATTTGTGGGAAAAAAAGGACGTCAATTTTGTTTGGGTACAGAGCCGCACGACCGCGCAATTTTCCGTTAAAATAACGCAGTTCCGAATCGCAAAATAGGGCCTGGTCTTTGAGCAGCCAAATTCTCCGGGGCAAAAGTGGTTAATAACATTCCATTCAATTACAATATGACTTGTGTTGCAATCGTATATGCTATATTATTATTTATTTTTTATTATTATATTTGCCTTTTCCCCCTTAAAAGTGGAGTTAATCTTTAAATGTTTTCCCACCTCCTATATCATACTCAGAGATAGGAAGAGGCAGGAACTGCGCAACCAATCGTTCATTTATTAACTGCATAACCAGCTGTTCATTGATCATAACTAGAGTAGATACATTTAAGGTGTTGTTCTTAAATACAAATTCCAATTTCTAGTTGAAGATCCCCGGAGTAACTTTAGAAACATAGTTGGTCTGTAAGCAGCCACTCTAGATTTTTTGCTCAACTTCAGTTTTCATAAAGCAGGCCAACTATCCTTCTTTGATCACATCATCAAAGAAAAGATAAATCTAACAAGCACTGTGGCTAGGGTCTGGGACCTACAAAATTCTAAAAATAGAGCTGAGTTTTAAGGTACAAAGATCATACAGGTACAACATGCGTCTCTTTGTGACCACTGATCCCAGAAGAACTAGAAATTGGCAAGACAAGATTTTCATATATTCTTACAAACATATATCTTCCAACACTACATTAAAAAAAGATGAATAAACTTTAAAGCATAACTTTAATTTTGTTGAGAAAAAAACATCCCCCCTCTCTATGTACATTACAAGGAAATTAACAAACTTTGTTGCCGATTCCTATCTTTTGTTATTCTAAAGAAATCACAGTTTGTTCCTCTGTGCCTCTGTACTGAGTGGGTCAAATGGGAGTGGTTTCATAATTATCTATCAGCTGTGGCAGCTGCAGGGCTCTAATGAGCAAATCCGCTGGGCCTGCATCCCTTCAGATGTGTTCCTATTGGGAGTATCTCACCCAAAATGACATTTTTGTTGCAGGGGATGCCAGAAATCTGACTTGTATCTCAGGCAGACTTCTGGGAAAATTGGTGAGCCAATCACACAAGCAGGAAATGATGTTTCTGGGGTGTGGTCAGTACACATTCTGTGTATGGAACAGCTCCAGGTAGCCATATTGTATTGCATTTTCAGAAAATTACAACAGCTGCAGATTGAAAAGGAAAGGTCATTTTTAAAAACATTCAATTACAATATTTGTGTCACAATTGTATACGCTACATTGTTTGTTCTTTATTTATTTTTTTCCCCACGAAAGTGGATTTACCCTTTAAAATAGTGTCAACGGGTCTGTGGTAGTGAGCCCTTATAGATCCCCAGCTCGGGATTCCCCAGGGCACGGAGTCTAAGCCCCAGCCTGCTTCTTCACCAGGGCCCCTGATGGTGGGGATGGACTTGCAGCAGACTGGAACCAGGTCGCGGCCCCCAGGTAGGCCCAGCTGAGAATGTGGAGACCGCTGGCATGTGCAGGGTAAACAGGAGACTATAAGGAGATCCAAGAGACAAGCCGAGGTCAGGACAGGCAGCAGACAAACGTAGACGGAGAAACGAAGCCGTGTCGGTACACAGGAGATCAGATACAATAGCCAAGGGATACATGGATGGGAGCTCAGAGAACAGTGAAGTTGCTCAAGCAAGGAACAGTGCACTGAGCATGTGTATATATAGGGAAGCAAACAGGGAGGTGACCCAGGAAGTAATTGACAGGAACAGGATATAACCCACAGTGGAGCAGGCGACGCCCATAGGAAACAGAGAAGCCCAAACACCACATGTGAAGGGAGGCAAAACAGAAGCACTGCAGCAAGGAGGTAAGAATATACAGACAAAACTATAGGCTAAGTTGTGACAAATAGATGTAAACCATAACCAGATGACAGTTTGTTAAAATGACATTCAATTCCTTCTATAAGCTTATTGAAGTGACTGGCCTCAAGTGATTCACAGTGGTGAATTAAATCCTCCTATATAAGTTGTATCTGTGTATCTACTGCACTCTCTCCTCTATAGGCTTTCACAGTATACAATTTAGATGGTACTTTGCAGCTTCCAGGAGGCAGGGGTGGGGATCTGGTGTTACACACTGCACAGCGCCCAGCACAGAGCTGAGTGTAATCTGAGAACTGAGTCACCTGCTGTGTGCTAAATGGAGGGAGGGTTGGGACAATCTCCAAGGATTGTGTGGCACTGGGAAAAACTCAGAAATGGATCATGCATATGGCCAAGTAAGAAAAGAGCAGGCAGAATCCACAATAAGAGCTAGAAATTGAGGCAAATGTACACTGTAGAAGGATATGCCCTGTTTATTTTTAATTGCTGGGTTTACAAAAACTTTAAGTGGCTTTGGTGTTGATTTACTAAAGGCAAATAGACTGTTTACTTTATAAGAGAATTATCCCCAGAGCTTAGTGAATGAGATGAATCTCTACTGACGTCCATCACTCACCATGCACAATCTCTGTAAAAGTGAATGTTTGCCACATTCACTAAGTTAAGGGAAAATTCCCTCATAAACTGAATATTCAATTTGTCTTTAGTAAATCAAGCCATGTGCATTATACACAATTGTCATGTTCATTTTTTACCATAATGAATAAAATAACATCACCGACCCATGCCTGCACACACAATGTGCATTGACAGGACCACTTGCAGTCTCCACCCAGGGCACATGTGACAAGATGACAATTGCGGAGTGTTTTTTTTAAACACAATTGTTTGGGAAAATATACACCTTTTTGAATTTTAATGCAAAAAAACACAATACATAACCCAATTGTTTTGTAAAATATAAATGAAGTAAATATGTCACGCTTTAAAACTACGGACCCCCATGCCACGGCGACAAACAATATAGATTTCACTATCGAAAAAGCAATGTTTTTTTTTTTCAATTAATGAAAGTGTATTTCTTAAAAAACAATTGAAAGACTGCTGCGCAAATACCATGTGACATAAAAAATTGCAAAAACTGCCATTTTACTCTCTGGGGTTTCTGCTAAAAAAAAAAAAATATATATATATATAATGTTTGGGGATTCTAAGTAATTTTCTAGCACAAAATACTGATTTTTAACTTGTAAGCAACAAACGTCAGAAAAAGGCTTAGGCATGAAAAAGTGGCCACAGCCAGAAATGCTAAGGGTGTCTTTCACAGCGATTTCTCATCAAAGTAAAGCACGGAGACATGGATGTATGATGGATTTTGATTTGAATATTCAAAATGAATTAAAAAACATTTTCAGTTTGTGGTGCTCAGGTGCAGTGTAGTTCTGCTTTGAAGCTTTTAGGAAATTTGAATTCAGATCAGGCTAAGATTGGGTTTAGCTCTACTTTAACATAACATGCAATTTCCTGCATATACTTACATTTACAAAGCAGGTTTATGCAACTTATAGTTCACCATCAGAGGAATAAAAAAACGAACTAATCTATCTAACCTACCTACAGTACATCCTCTAAAATCGCTCTGTTGTCTTTATGAAACTTGTCTGCTGAAGATCACCCCTTCTATGCAGAGATGTATAGTAACTTAGTAGAACTACTTCACTACTGTACTTAAGTACCGAAAGGCGTTATCTGTACTTTCCTGGAGTAGAATTTTTTTTCCTACTTCCACTTTTACTTCACTACATTTTTTCGATGATTTCAATACTTCTACTCCAATATTTTTTTTTTTGTGCTGCATAGTTACTCGTTACTATTTTAAAAATTATCACTGCCAGAACAGTAGATGGCAGGTTTCATGAAGCTCAAAACATGTGTATTATCAGCGCATACGAAAATAAATGCTACTGTATGTATAAATAAAAGCTGCATTTGAAATAATAAAAAACAATATGATGTTCAAACTTTTGACTTCTTTCTTTAATAACTACATAACACAGTACTTGTACTTTTACTTTCAGTACTTGAGTAGCAAAATGTTTAAAAAAAATACTTGCAATACTTAAGTACAAAAAATGTTGAATACTTTAGTACTTCTACTCAAGTCACTTTTTGATCAAGCACTTCCACTTCTACTCAAGTCACTTTTTGATCGAGCACTTGTACTTTTACTCAAGTATGGGTTTCGAGTACTTTATACAACTCTGCTTCTATGGGATGGAAGGAGGTAGTAAGATCAGCATTTTCTCTAAGTGTATGCAATCTTTGACTTATCAGTACCGCCAAAAATAGGCATTTAAGCCACATTTTTATTCCCCCCGACCACTTAAATCCCTATTCTCCAAACATAATCCATACACATCCACTACATAAGTGCACTGTAATCTGCGATCTGCACTTTCTCTAAATGTATGCAATCTTTGACTTATCAATACCGCCAAGTCTGGAGCACCTGCAGGGTACACTACTGTGAGAAATGGTGGCATATAAAAACGGGTCCAAAAGTGTTCTATATACAAAAAAACGATTTTCCTCTTTAACACAATTTCCTAAAAAAAAAAAAAAAAATGTGTTATTGGTAGTTAACATTTATTAATATAGTATTAATGATTTGATATTGTTTTCTGTCCTGTATTGGTGAAAGTGAAATTTAGGAGGTAGGGGACTCTCTCTATCTTGTAAGGCACACCCATAGGCCTTTTACACAGAGGCTTTAGTATGTGAAAGGACTTATTTACACTCGTGGGTGGAGGCTTGGGAAAAATAGGCAGTTAAGCCACATTTTTATCCCCCCCCCCCTCCCCGACCACTTAAAGAGGTTGTAAACCCATACAACATTTTTTTTTTTTTTTGCAACCTGTAAGAGAAACAGATAATGAGCTAGTATGCATCGCATACTAGCTCATTATAAAATACTTACCTTAGAACGAGCCCCACGCCATGCCACCCGCTTACCTGTATGACGGGCGACATGTCCAGTCGCCCGTCTTCCGGGATTGCGGCATCTGGCCATCTGATTGGCCGGAGCCGCGGTGACGTCACTCCCACGCGCACGCGCGCGGGAGCAGACAGTCACGGCACGGGGCTCTGAAGAAACGGCACCAGCGGCCGTTCCTTCAGAGCGCATGCGCCAGTGACGTCACTTGCTGCATGTAAGGTAAATATCTCCTAAACGGTGCATGTTTAGGAGATATTTATAGTACCTATAGGTAAGCCTTATCATAGGCTTACCTATAGGTAAAAGTGTCAGAGGAGGGTTTACTTCCTCTTTAAATCCCTATTCTCCAAGAATAATCCATACACATCAACTACACAAGGGCACTGTAATCTATTTTTCATGAATTAATTTCTTAAGATAGTATTATAAATGGCGCCACCTATGATTGAATATCATAATATTGCTGCCTTAAATCTTGGTGAAACCAAAAATAATTATATATAGGTTATTTTGAGGCGCTGTTAGAAATGTAATTAGATCAACCTTGAACTCCTATTATATTGTACAGTAGTGCGAGAATTATATAAACTCAAAAAACTATACAAGCTCCAAATATAGTATTACACAAAATTCCAATTTTCAACATTGTCCTTAACAACTTAAATTCTTCAGATCACCCCGTGTGATAAGTGCTCTGTATTCCTCTTAAATGTAGGTGCTCCTTATTAGTGCTCCTCCATCTCTTTTCAAAAGGGGCCACTCACCAGATAGCTGAGGGCCACCAGGACCCGTATCACTTTGAATAGACTCCCTTTTCTCCAAAGTCGACTTAAATGCCCTTATATTGCCTCCTAGGTTTAATGGCAGGATGGAAGGTGTCCAATCAGCAGTAGAAGTTTATCTCCCAGATTTCCAAAAAATATAAAATAAATGGATAATCGCGCAATACAGTTTTATTAAGATAGTAATTAAAAACATTCAGTTAAAAACTCACATGTACTTCTGCCTTGTATGTGGCACCCACTTAATTTGCCTGGTTTATTGGAAATCGCCACTCCGTGCCAGCGTGCATTCCACCTGCGTTCCTCAGGCCGGACATGACAAAACCAGAATTTCCTCCTGTGTTTTTCTGCCTCTTTGCAGGGTCGCTGATAAGAGGATAGCATCAGTCCTCCTGTATGGGGCCAAAGCCAGCAGGGGAGGGGGCTGGAAAGCAGAGCAGGGGAATTGGATAAGGGCAGGCAGTGAAGGGGGTGATCAGTAAAGCAGGGGGGGGGCAATTAGAGGAACTGGAAAAAAGCTGCTTTTAGTTGCTGTGGGGAGAGACACACAAGGGATCAGTTCCTATAATTGAATGCCCCACCCCCCATACCTCACTGGTCCCATTCCCTGGCCAGGATTCGATTCCCCCTGCTGGGCACTAATAACGATTTTCGTTTTTTTTTAATGAAAATATAATTTTAATATTTTTTGGGGGGCCCTGTCAGATAGGTTAAATGGAGTCCTGTGATCTCCAACAGCAGGGGGCACACTGACTTGGTGCATCATCCAACATAAAATTTATTGAAGATAAATAAAATATATAACTACTCACAAGTGTAGCAAAATCGCTCATCAAGCCACCACAAGTGGCTACAATCTCCCAGCTTTGCCAAAGCCTCTAGCCCAAGGAGGACCTCACCAGGGTCCCTGCTGGCTGACATGTTTAGAAGGATGTCCATCATCTTTAGAGCCTTCTTCTTTGGCTCTGGAGAAGGACATCCTTCAAAACCCATCAGCCAGCAGGGACCCTGGTGAGGTCCTCCTTGGGCTAGTGGCTTTGGCAAAGCTGGGAGATTGTAGCCACTTGTAGTGGCTTAATAAGCGATTGTATTACCTACACTTGTGAGTAGTTATATATTTTAATTATCTTCAATACATTTTATGTTGGATAATGCACTAGGCCAGTGTGCCCTCTGTTTTTATCTGTCTTCCATAGTGTTCTGAGGACAACCCCAGTACTAGAGGGCAGCAAAGCTGTGTAATAATATCCACCTGTGACTGTAGAGTTCTCTTCTGATTTGGACTATCACACCAATGCGCAGGAGAATATTATTGTTGTAATTTCGAACAGCAGCCCTGACTCCTTGTAACACATCCTCTGTGAACCTCTCATTTCCCCCTCAATTCCTTTCGTTTGGAATGACCTATGAATTTAGTTGCAGCCATGCACAATGTTCTGTGCACACTACACAGTCCATAGGCCCTTGTCCATTCCAGGAGCGAGCAAGAGAGAGTGGCAAATTTCATACATACAGTGGAAATATGGAGAATTAATGTAACAGGAGGTAGAAGAGAAATCCTGGACAGCTGCACTCTGAACTTAACTGTCTTTATTAACATCCAAAGCAGTGCTCCATACAGTGAAGAAAGAGGCAAGGATGACGCGTTTTGCCGGTAAGCGCTTATTTATGACTAACCTCTAACAGGAAGTCACAGCAGCAAAAGTCAGGAATTTGGTGATTTAGAGGAGGCTGAGGGCAGTACAAGGTACTTTTTGAGTTAAGAATACATACTCAAAAGGAAATTATTAACCAGAGTTAATTGTCACTTTAAGCTGCCATGGTCGTGCTTTGCTTCGTCGCTACAGCAAGTATTATACCTCCATCACGTTTGGCGGGTGATTTCGGTGAATGAGGCCTCACTGCAACCTCCCTGCAGCTGCATGAATTGTATGCTGTTAAAGGAGGTGGTATATCACTTCCTCACTGCTTGTAAAATGCCTGTGAAAAGCAATCCACTCCTGATCTCTTTTCCGAGGGCTGGCAAGGCCTGCTACAAGTGTAAACTTAGCCTAAGAGCAATTTGTACACCAAGCCTTTACAAGGTATTTACAAAGCTTTTTATCAAGCTTCAAGCTGTTTTGTTGATGCATTTAAAGAAAACTTCAGCTCAAGCAGGGAGTCAAAGTATAACTAAAGGATAGTTTTGGATAAAGTGGATTAGAACACCTGTCAGTTTTTATTGCGGTCTGTGCCTCCGTTAAGGAGATTCGCCCTCTCTATTTGTCCTGTTTACCTTTATCATTGAAAGTGAAAGTAAAAGAAAACCCCACATTTTGGGTTGACCCTAGAAAAGTAACAGAGGGGAAATACTCCTATGGGGACACTAGCTCTGGTGACCTGGGGGTCCCCCAAGGAACTTAATTTGCAGGGTTTTCTTCTCTGTTTGGCAATGGGACAGAAAGTGAAGGGAAATCTCCACAATGGGACACAGACGGCAAAAAAAAAAAAAAATAAATAAAACTGACAGGTATTTATAAAACTTCCTTGCTCTTTCCAACCCTAGTTCTACCTTAACCACTTCCAGACCGTCCACCGCATATATACTGCAGCAGGGCGGCCCGGCTGTGCAGAATCACGTATAGGTACGTGATTTTGTGCAGGGTTTCTCGGGGGCATGCGTGCGTCCCTCCGACTGTGATGAGACACAGTGCGAGCCAGTCAGCGGGTCCGGTGGCCATGATGCCCGCCGACCACCTGCGATTGTGCAGGAGATTGACAGAACGGCTGTTCTGTCACAGGGGGAAGAGTGAGATCTTGTGTTTCAGCTAAAATGAAACACAGATCTCTCTTTTCCTCTAGCACATCCATCCCCTACAGTTAGAAAGCACTCCCTAGGAGCACACTTAACCCCTTGATCGCCCCTAGTGTTGACCCCTTTCCTGCCAGTGTCATTTATATAGTAACAGTGCATTTTTTCTTAGCACCGATCACTGTATTGGTGTCACTGGTTCCCAAAAAGTGTCACTTAGTGTCAGATTTGTCTGGCACAATGTTGCAGTCCCTCTAAAAATCGCTGATCACCACCATTATTTGTCAAAACAATAAAAAAAATGCCAACAATCTATCCCATAGATTGTAGATGCTATAACTTTTGCACAAACCAATCAAAATACACTTATTAGGATTTTTTTTTTTTTTTTTACCAAAAATATGTAGCAGAATGCTCAAATTGATGAGAAAATTAGATTTTTTTATATTTTTTTTATTGGGAATGTTTTATAGCAGAAAGTAAAAAATATTGTTTTTTTTTTTTAAACTTACTGACTTTTTTTGTTTTTTAGCGCAAGACATAAAAACCGCATAGGTTATTAAATACCACCAAAAGAAAGCTCTATTTGTGGGGAAAAAAAAGTCATGCATTTTATTTGAGTACAGTGTCGCACGACCGCACAATTGTCAGTTAAAGCAACACAGTCCTGTATTGCAAAAATGGCCTGGTCATAAATGTGGTAAAACCTTCCGGAGCTGAAGTGCCTAAACAGATTTTAATAGGAGCAATGTAACTTTAAACAACACATGGTCCTTGTATAAGAAGCCTGTGGAAACAAGACCTAACGCATACTAAATATGACCTGTAGGTGGCAGTGAAGCTAATAGCTCAAATTGCAAACCCTGGAAATAAAGTTTTTGCTGGCAAAAAAATTGTGATTATTACTATTATTTTTTTTTTATCTTTAAAACTGGCTGAAGTGTTGAATCTTCCCAGTCTTTAATCATCTCCTATAGTTTACTACACAACTGTCTGTATGATAAATTCTTGGCTGATTATCATCTCAACTATTTTACATGACCTTCTATTAATAAAAAACAACGCCTGATATTCTAAAATGAAGAGAACAGAAACTTTTTTCAGATAGCTTACTTAGCACAAATGTCATGCCAGCAGATGAAATTGCTTTACAAGCTTATAATACAAACTCCACCTAAAACTTAAAGAACTGATGCGTCAGCATAAACCTCAAGATACAAGATCAAACTACAATGGATCCACGTCCTGTCACTAACCCAAGGCATAGAACGCATGAAACAAAATTGTCAATGCACAAGGGGATTACTGAAGATGACTCGGAAACAAAATTAAATGTATTTTTACTCCCGCACAGAGTAATGTGGAATGCGACATTTATGGATGCTTTCAGACTTTTTAATAGTGAAGTTCTACAGGCAATCTATACAAAGACCTCCTTTACTATTGGTGACAATACTTTTTGAACATGAACCTAAATCAGCCTTTAACTTGTAGCTCATATGTGAACCAGAGAGCTTCAAAGACAGTTTTAAAGTGTAAAGGGAATCAGGTCATCTGGGCGGTAGGGAGAAATTCCTACAAAGCTAGAATAGAGGGGCTCAGGAGGTGGGAGGAAATTTTTAGGAAAAGTCAAGATTATTATATTTTTATACACGTTTGGATCTATTAATTCTCTTGATGTGAATTTCATAGTATTGCTCTGTGCATGTTTAGCCCATTAAAAAAAAAAAAAAAAGTTTAATGTGTAACAAAAGGCAATTTTTTTTTTTTTTTTTTTTATTACTATCATCCCCTATCCTTTTTTTATTAGTGTCCCCATTTGTGAGATTCACCCTCTCTAATGCCCTATTTACCTTTATACTTCAGAGTGAAAGTTAAAGTGATTGTAAAGTCTAGTTTATTTGCGTTAAAAATAATAAACAATTTATACTTACCTTCTCTGTGCAGTGGTTTTGCACAGAGCAGCCCAGATCCTCCTCTTCTCGGGCCCCTCTTCAGCACTCCTGGCCCCTCCCTCCTGACGAGTGCCCCCACAGCAAGCAGCTTGCTATGGAGACACCCCAGCCAAGCCGCAGTTCCCTGTGTTCCCTCAGACATGGAGCTGTGGCCCGGCCCCGCCCCCTTTCTCTCCTCATTGGCTCACTGAATTAGATTGACAGTGGGAGTCAATTGTCCTGTGCTGCCATCTTAGCCAACGAGGAGGGAGAGTCTCAGGCAGCTGAGACACTCCTGCAACATCGCTTGATCGAGATGGGCTCAGGTAAGTATTGGGGGAGGGGGTGGCATGGAGGCTGCTGCACACAGAAGGCTTTTTATCTTATTGCATAGAATATATTAAGATAAAAAAAAAACTTCTGACTTTACAACCACTTAAAAAACTCAAAATTTGGGGTTGTCATCAAAACAGGAATTGAGGGGAAATCCTTAAATGGGGGCAATAGTTCTGGTGGTCCTGGTGACCTCCAGGGATTTCCTCTTTTGACTATGGGACAGGAAGTTGAAGGAAATCTCCCTAGTGGGACAGGGGTTATAACCCCTCTATACTCTATCCAAAATAAAAGGTTTGCCTTTAGTTCATCTTAAGGATGCTCATATAGGCAAACTCAATGAGCTGGTACAAAGTAGTTAATCAGTATGACCAGCCACTATCACTGCTAGATGCTGGTATACAGGCACAGGGCAGCACATCACCTGTGGTGCCTAGTGGGGCTTGTTATACAGAAACTATATTTTATACCCACCATTGGTTTTCTAATAGCAGCATAAGTGTTTAGCACTTATACTAAGGGTCTTTGTCAATGGGGCTTGGTCTTTGGTTGATGAACAAATGAAGCTTGATTTTAAATGCACTCTTTTTGCATCTGAGATCAGTTTGAGATATTTTTGAGATCGTTCATATTTTTGGTATAACAATGGCTTGTAGAGTCATTATCACATAGGCCCTAATAAAAGTTGTGGTATAGCAATGACTTGTAGAGTCATTATCACATAGGCTCTAATAAAGGTTGGGGTATAACAATGACTTGGAGAGTCATTATCACATAGGCCCTAATAAAGGTTGGCGTATAGCAATGACTTGGAGAGTCATTATCACATGGGCTCCACTAAAGTTTGGGGTATAGCAATGACTTGTAGAGTCATTATCACATAGGCTCTAATAAAGGTTGGGTTATAGCAATGACTTGTACAGTCATTATCACATAGGCCCTAATAAAGGTTGGGGTATAGCAATGACTTGTACAGTCATTATCACATAGGCCCTAATAAAGATTGGGTTATAGCAATGACTTGGAGAGTCATTATCACATAGACTCTAATAAAGGTTGGGGTATAACAATGACTTGGAGAGTCATTATCACATAGGCCCTAATAAAGGTTGGCGTATAGCAATGACTTTGGAGAGTCATTATCACATAGGCCCTAATAAAGGTTGGCATATAGCAATGACTTGGAGAGTCATTATCACATAGGCCCTAATAAAGGTTGGGTTATAGCAATGACTTGGAGAGTCATTATCACATAGGCCCTAATAAAGGTTAGCATATAGCAATGACTTGGAGAGTCATTATCACATGGGCTCCACTAAAGTTTGGGGTATAGCAATGACTTGTAGAGTCATTATCACATAGGCTCTAATAAAGGTTGGGTTATAGCAATGACTTGGAGAGTCATTATCACATAGGCCCTAATAAAGGTTGGCGTATAGCAATGACTTGTAGAGTCATTATCACATGGGTTCCACTAAAGGTTGAGGTATAGCAAAGACCAATATAACCATTGTCATATTGTGAATCTTGCAACCTAGAGTCCTACAAGCCTGGTTTGCCAGTGTGTGTTAAACACATCTAATGCAGTTAATACCAAGGTTATGAATATAGTCATGGAATTCTGGAAAATTATTGATTACTGTTATAGTGTGCAGCAGGTCCATCAAAATAAGGAAACAGGTTGACTGTAGTAAGAATAAAAGTCACCAGAAAAGTTTACATATTTTTAAGATTATGTGTTTTCTAATTCATTGAAAGCTACAGCAATAACTGAGGAGCTTTTCAAACTCTCCCATGTTTTTCTGTCTAATGCATTTTTTTCAAATATTAACAGTGTTTGCCAATTAATCAGATTGGCCTTGTAGACCAAAATAAACAATGATTTCCTTTGATTCTGAACTGAGGCCCTCTTTCTGTACCATTAGTTTAGATTTTGATAGCTGGTATTGCAGCTTGGCCACCCTTATATTATTACATCATCTCTGTAACAGGGGAAAACTTTATTTTCTGGGCAAAGGAAAACAACAGCGACACAAGCAACCTGCTGGTATTTATGATTAAATGCAAGACAAAAAGTACATTTCTACCACTGCATCCAGAAATAAAAAACACTACACCTTTTCACTAAGCCTGTAAAGCACCATTAACATATACAATTCTTTTACATGTACTAGACATCTACTAGGCAGTGGGTGCAGTATGGTATACAGTTAGTTAATCATTTAAAATAAGGAAACTGTGTGCAGGGGATGGGATTAAACTGTTTTAGGCGAAATTAGGATTTTGCACAAAATCACTGGGTTACCAGTTTTAATAGAAATGCCCCTTGTTCGTTTAACCTCTTTCTAAACTCTCTTTGATCTCTTTGTTATTAGGAGCTGTGCCCATAGATGTTACCAACCAACCAACCCACCTACTTCTGAAGCCTAGTATTATTATACAATACATGCAAATACAGTGCTCCACCAATAAACCTATGTGGTGGAACTTTAGTTGTCTGAGCTTGAATATAGCAGACACATGGGATAAATCATAGTTGTTTCCAAGAGGCTTGTGGGCTCCGATTTGGATTTTCCATTTAGAAAAAAAATTATCTTTAAGATAAGCACTTCCCTGCAAGTCCTTCGAATATTTGAGAGCATACCAATCTGTATTGCAAATCATTCTGGCAATGGTAAGTACTGTATCTTTTTCGTAACACAATTCTTGTTATTTTACTTTTCTCTTTTAACCCAGTAAATTAAAGAACAACTAATTACAGCTGAGCAGTTTACCCGACTACCCCAAGGGTGCAACATAATTCCTGTGGAATATGTCTAATGTGACATGGAAATGGAAACTGGAGATAGCTATCCTATGGAATGAACTGAACCATAATTAATTCCTTCAGAAAATATAATTACAAGAGAACCCATGATTAATTCTCAGTACATATCTTGTGATATCCTATTTAATTTTCTTTCCAATAATTATGGAATGCCAGTTTTGGGTAATATATTGTTGGCTTCTCACCGTGTTGAATGTGTGAAACTGCCATTGGTTTATAGATTGATTGTAATAATAATATTCCAAGGAATTTACCAAGTTCAACTTTGTTTCCCATAATTCTTTTTGAGGAGCCCCTAAATGTTTTTACTGTAATCTCCTATTACAAAAATCCTCTGACTGTTCAAATATGGTACAATATATTATAGCTCCTTGGTCGTATTGTCTTCAAGTGGCCTCAGTCTCAATTTTTTGTATCAGGTAGCCAGGTCTTAACTTATTCTTCTGTCATGCTTCCATATAGTATATACCTTTAATTACAATGCAGAAGGTGGAGGAAAATGCTGCTGTCTAGTTTATTTACTTGATGCAGAGACAACACCTTGTGGACAGGTATTAAGTAATTACTTAATAAGTTTAAATATCGCCATAGACAAGAATGTATGATCTGACTAAATAGATGCCTACTAGTTGGCTGGCTGTCCTATAAATATGTATGCTTTAGATCAGGCATGTCCAACCTGCGGCCTGAGGGCCGCATGTGGCCCAGAACCTCAGGCAATGCGGCCCACTGCCCCCTGACAATTTTTGCTGGGGAGGAAGGAAGTCAGGTCGGGGGCACTGCCACAGCAGCTTCCACCTAATGGTAGGTAGAGGCTGCCTTAGAGGGGGGGGGGGAGCATGTGCAGTGTTTCTGACTCCTATCACCATGACCACTTGAAATCACTGAGGTGGTCATGGTGGTTAGAGTGTTCCTTTATTATCATTTAGAAGAAGTAAACTTCTGTATACTGATTCCATTTCATTTGATCACCCTCTAGTTGTGGTAAATTAGCGCGAGGGTCACAGTGGCGTGGGAAGGGCACGGCCGCATTTTTTTACTTATATACCTTAACTATAGTATATATTTTATATGCGGCCCGAGAAAATTTCTCTACACTCAATGTGGCCCAGAGAAGCCAAAAGGTTGGATACCCACGCTTTAGATGTTCTTTTGACCGTCCATCTCTAAAGCTGTTAGACATTAGTACCTATAGGTTCCCCATATATTCTGCATGCCCAAAATCCTGTAGATCAGGTGATGATCATCACATGCCTATGGACCATTTAGCAATAATGTGAGTGGATGAGCTAACTGTTTTATTGAACGTGCATTCACAGTGAACATTTGAATATTTGCAACGTGTGGGGCTTTTTTTTTTTGTGAATCATTAATCTGATCACTTGGTTCAGACTCTTATAGCCTGCATGTGGAAGAATTATAAGAAAATCTTGGCAGATTCCCTGCTTCTGAGTCAGAAGCCTAAAACCTGTCATAGTGTTGAATCCACCTGCGATGTCATATAGCCATTAATGATGTACAATTCTTCCACATTACAGCAACATCTTATTAAGAAGTATGGTATTGCCATAATGAGTATGTCTATAGGGGTCTGGGAATCCTACTCCACACATCCTTGCACAATAAAAGGGGGGTTCCCACTGGATTCACATTCAATTTTTGAAATGTATATAAAAAGAAAAATGTTCTATCCTGCTCCCTTTGACACTTTTGGTCACTGCGGTCAAAAATGCATGTCAATTTGGCCCCAATACCAATTAGAAAATTGAACAAAGTATCTGTGAACAAAAAAATTCCAACATTCTGTTAGTGTTTAGACAGCTTTACTTATCGTCAGTTATGTGTAAAGGGCAGACCCACCAACAACCAATCAGGTTTTATCTTTGATTGACCTCCCTTCACTAGGATGCTGAAGCAAAAATGTTTACTCATTGCTTAATTTTTCTTTTTTTAAAAGTCTGATATTTTATATAAAATCCTTATATTTCTGGTTTAACAAATGAAATAGGCATAAGCAAGCCCACAGTGTACACCCAGGATACATACAGCATCCTGTCACTGTCGCTGCCTACTTTTCAATGATTTGCATAAGTGATATAAAGAAGACAGCAGTATTAGAGGAAAATAATGATATGCAGCCCTAATAGACAGCACAAGGTTAATGTGTTTGGTATTGATGAGTCTGTCATGGTGAAAGAAGGAACACGAACAATGAGATTATGAATGAGCTGTGAATACAGAAGGCATTATAGACCTCTTGATAGTGGCAGACACTTGATGGGCTGGAGACCATAATGGAATTCTTTGTAAAGAGATAGGTGTGATAGATGGATGGTGGCTCTCACTGGTTTTGGAGTCATAAGAAGGCTAAGTGCAGATTCTTGATAAAAGGAAGAAAAGGTAGGAAGAATATAAGTTTCTTTTTCATTTTGTATTATTGGTCACCCAAGCATGACGTGGGGCATAGATACATTATAGGAAATTCCTTTTTATGTTAATTATGAACATGTGCATGAAAAAAAAATCAGAATTGATATATGTATTTACAGGGCTTTTACACTTCCCTGTAATTGCAAACCAATTAGTTGATTTATGTTTAAAAGCATCCTTTGTGCAGGGAGGAATTTTTTTTCCTACGACATTGTAAGCTTTAATATCACCACTTAGCTCATAGTTGATGATGGAAACAAAGGGGTTGGATACTGAAGGCAAATAGATACGCTGTTCACTTTGCAAGAGAATTTTCCCTTAACTTATTGAATGTGGTGAAAATTGACATTGCCTTACCTCAGTAAGCTATGGGAAATCTCCCTTGTAAAAAATCGAATTTTCTTCAGTAAGTCAACCCTACAATGTCAGCCCTTTAAAAATATAGCATAGTGTGTCTACGACCTTACCCAATAAAGGGCTCTATTATTAAAGTGGAGCTTCACCCCCCCCCCATTATTTTTTTCCCCTGCTTACCTGATGCTCTGTCCTGCACAGTAAAGATACTAACCTATCCAGCAGATCAAGTGTTGTCCTGTTGTGATCCACTTTCCTGCAGCCACCACTCTGGTCCATTTTCCCCTGGGATGTCATTGGGAGGCTGCTGGCTCATCTGGGTTCAGGCACCACCCCTTGATGATGTGCCGCAAGGCCCAAACCCTCCTCTTTGACTTAATGGAATGACTGTAGTGCTCCTGGTGCCTCCTTGCATATGCACGTTACATATCCCAGGAGGCACTGATGTCATTCACGAACATTCAAGAAAAGTAAACATAAAAAGTGCAATATTTGTGTAGAAGGGGGGTTGGCAAAGCAGCAAAGTTATTTTTAGGTGGGAAAAAAAACAACTTTAAGGTCTAGTTGTTAAAGTTAAGCATTTCTGTAATAAATCCTGTAAACACAGCAGTTCATTGGTCGTTTCCCATCAACTCCTTACAAAATACACAGCCCTACTAATTTGCCAGAAGTCCAACATGCTCTTGCCGAATCACAGCTAGAGCTTGCCAATTAGTGGAAAGCATGAGCTTTGCTGAATGTAGATTTATAGGCTTGACTTAGTAGGGGGAGTGTTACTTCCGCAATATGACCCCTGCTTCCACACAGAATGATAAGCTCCTACTTTGCAGCTGTTGGCAGGGGACAGGCTTTTATACTAATGCCTCGTACACACGCATCGATTATTGGCCGGGAATTTTCGGCCAACGTCCAATCGGCCGATTTTCGGCTTGTTAGTATGATGCTTCCGACAACCGACTCCGACTTTTCGGCCGAAAAAAATCTGGTGTGCAGGCTATAAAATTTTTGTTGGCCGTCAACACAATGGCCGATTTTCCGTCAGTCAGTACAGATTTTGGCAGACAAAAATCTGATGAGCAAGACTGGGCATGCTCAGAGAAGAAAAAACACACAGAAAGTAAACCAGCACATGACATCACTTCTGAAGTAGATTTTTGTTGGCCTAGAAAATTTGTGTGCAGTCTAGGCACATTCCAACCAACAAAACACCACTCTGGACAAAAGTCGGACGATCGGTCGGCCGATAATCGTTGCGTGTGTACTAGGCATTAGTCTGTGGTTGCGTTAAAAAGAAAACAAACTAAAAAGTATTAAAAAAAAAATGAATTTCTTTGGTTTGACCTGGAATATTTTTAGCTGATTTAAACTAAAGGTTCAATTGGGCTTTAAAAATGTCTTAGCCATTCACCCCCACTACTGTCAGTATTTGATGTGTTTGGTAAGGTTGATTTCACTGCCTGGATAGTAAACATGCCGTGGGTTTTACTGTAATTTGTTTACTTTTTTCCCCATCTATTGGTCCTGTTTCTTACCAGGAATGGAACTTACAAAGCTTCTTCCCTTTTACGTATGTGAATTATTATTCAAATACAAGTCTAAGGTCCCCTTATCATAGGCAAACAGCCCCTGAGAACAAATATACCTGATTATCTTATGACAACCTTACATTGGGTTTGTTAACAAAGCTCCCCACACATGGGAGCATGCATGATGACGCCAGTGCAATGATTAAATAATCTAGGGAAAAGCAGTTGTGTTGTGAGCATCCAAATTTAAATATTGTTAAGTTCATTGTCAGAAGCTGTTGCCCAAGCAATCTTTTTAATTAATAAGAGCAATTTGGCATTCATACCAATAAACGAAGGCTGGCACTGTAAGACGGTGTATGAAGCAAAAGTAGGTGATTATTAAATTGTAATGAACTGTCAGAATTTAGAAATTGCTGGACAAAAAAAAAACTCAATAGGCCTTTTCAGTCTTTACCGCGCTGTGGTATGTAATTATATCATTAGCTTTATTTCAGGTGTATTTCACCGAATCTAACATACTCCTCTGTATAATTCACTGTTGCATTGGTTCTGTCTATTCAACATTGTGAACACGAGGGATGGAAAATCCAGTCATCGTTCAAACAAAAGAGGCTTATCTTTAAGGGCCAAACTCTGAACTGTCCACCACCAGCTACCCCCGCACTCCTCTTCTCTAAATAATTGCTGACTTAAAAAAAAAAAAACTACCAAGATGCCCCTTTTAGGCACCTGAAGCTGCAATCATGTGACATTCTGGTCCTGAGTCTTCTTTCGCCATCTCTTCATAAGCGGCAGAGTCCTTCATTGGGTGATATGGACACTTCCTATTGGTTGCCTAGCACCAGAGTATTTTCAAGATCCAGAGGAGAGCCTGCAGGCAATGATGTCAGCATGGGGGAACCATTGGGGAACAGGCAGCAGGAGCACATTTGTAGCACTGGATTACTGGTTCCCTGCACCCAAAAATGGACTAAACGAGGGAATAGGCCATTAGACCTAGGTAAGTATACAATGCTTCACAAGGTAATAAAAAAATGCACCACTTGGGTTAGAGGAGGGTGGGAGGGAGGTCAGGGTTTGGAAGAAGACAAGCTTTAAAATAAGTGACTATACATAGGTATGAACATATCTGTACAGTGTAAGAATTCAAGACTGTAGAGACATGGTCGTACTTGACTATAATCGCTTAATTTAAAGATAAGGCTTTTGAGTTTCAACCACTTTAAGAGCACTATACGTATATATACATTGCAGCTCTAAAGGTTGTTGACCGGGATTATGGCTGAAGATATCAGCCATAACCTTGGAATTGTTTTTTACTTTCTCATGAAAATGGTCTGAACGGCTCATGAGCAGCTGGAACACTTTCCAAAGCAACAGAGGGGGACGCCAATCGCTCCCCCCCCCCCCTGTGCTATTTGCCAGTGTTCCTCTGGGTTACTATTTCTGCCAGTTCATCCAAGAAGCGATCCAAAGGTGCATCCAGCTAGTTCCAGAGCCGATAAAAGAGTAGAAGTAGCGTCACTTCCAGTCCAGGCTGAAAGTAAACCACTTTTTTTTTTTAAAGGCGGAATTAAACCCATCGATTTGATAGTTTCAAAAAAGAGTTAATATTCCCGGCATGCCGGAAATGCTAGCTGTCACATTGGTTGTGCTCTCAACCAAACTGTCAGACCATCCAATGGCTGGTGGCATAATTTATCACATGTGCAGCATCAAGGCAGTTGCAAATTAAACAGAGGCTAAGATGGCAGCTTCCTTGGCTGAAAACGATAGGGGAGTTTACTTCCACTTTAAACAAAAGATCAAAAAACATTTTTTTTTTTTTGATCTTTTGCTTTTAAAGGTAAAGGAGAGATGTGGGGTCTTTTGACCCCCATATCTCTCCAAAAAGAGGACCTGTCATCCTTATTTCTATTGCAAGGGATATTTACATTCCTTGTAATAGGAATAAAAGTGCTAAAAAATAACTTAAAGAGACAGTGTAAAAATAAAAAGTAAAATAAATAAGAAAGAAAAAATTAAAGTGCTCAGGCACAGAAGTGAACGCATATGTAAGTTATGAACGCGTATGTAAATGTTTTATTTGTTACACACATGTGAGATATCACCGCAAATGTTGTAGTGAGAGCAATAATTCTAGCACTAGACCTCCTTCGAAACTCTAAACAGGTATCTTGTAAAGGCGTTTAAAGTGTTGCCTATAGAGATTTTTAAGTACCATAGTTTGTCACCAGTCTACGAGCATGCAGTCTTAAAGCATGATATGTGAGGTATCTATTTATTTGGCATAACATCATCTTTCACAAAATTTTACAAAAAAATTGGGGTATGTATTGTGTCTAGTTTTTTTTTTTTTTTTTTTAATTAATTTAGATTTATTTTTTCCTAAAAAATTGCTTTTGCAAAACTGCTACGCGAATACCATGTGACATAAACAAAATTGCAACAACCGCTATTTTATTCCCTAGGGTCTCTGCAAAAAAAATTTATAATGTTTGGGGGTTATAAGTAATTTTCTATCCAAAAATACAGATTTATATTTGTAAACAAAAAGTACTAGAAAAAGTCTGATCCTTAAGTGGCCTTGCTAAGTTGAGGCAATTACACTTTTATAAGAATGGCCACTTTACGGGTAGACTAACAGTGGGGCTTTGCATGAATATTTATAGGGATTGTGGCTCATAACTTTCATGTATACATATGTGATAAAAAATGTCTTTGACATGTAACCCATTCATATTCTTTCAAGATAAAGTGCAGGCAAATGGCTAAATACACAGATGAAATACATGCACAGGAGCGGTTTTTGCTGTCAAATATTCTATTTCTATCCATCTAGTACTGAGATTTACACAGTTCTGTTCCACAGCACAACTCTGTCTAGCAGAGGACCTGATCTTTCTGTGCCGCAAATTCACTTTAGTTACATAGAAAATGTAATATTATATAAACAATCCTCATTGTTTCCCCATCACTGAAAGTATACATCTTAATATCTGACCAAATCAATGTCATATCCACATTTCCTGTGGAGAGGGTGACAAAACTCCAATCGGATCCCTAAATATTCACCTTCATTACCACCACTCCAATACCACCCATGTACCGCTGATCTTCAGACTGAGGATTCCACAAATTCTGTTAAGCCTCGTACACACGCACCGATTGTTGGCCGACCGATCGGCTGTCTTTTGTCCAGTGTTGTTTGAAATATGCTCTAGACTGCACACAAATTTTGTGGCCAACAACAACCAACTGCAGAAGTGATGTCATGTTCTGATTTACTTTTCGTGTGTTTTTTCTTCTCTGAGCATGCCCAGTCTTGATCATCACATTTTTGTTGGCCGAAATCTATACTGACTGAGGAACAATCGGCCGTTCTGCTGACAGCCAACAAAAATTTTATAGCATGCACACCAGATTTTGTTCGGCCGAAAAATTGCAGCCGGTTGTCGGAAGCATCATACTAACAAGCTGACAATCGGCCGATCGAACGTTGGCCGAAAATTTACGGCCAACAATCGGTGTGTACGAGGCTTTAGTGTACTTTAGGAGACCAACTTTAGGTCCCAGGAAGAAGATGCATAGGCTCCCCTCCCACTTAGCCAGTAACCTCCCAGTTAGCCCAGCATTCAGCTTGGACACTATGGGCTGAAACAAAATAAAAAAAAGGTACTAAAATAACAAATGTTTTCTATGATCTCATACATGTGCAGTGGTGTGCAGATAAACACTTCTTAATAGACCTGCTGTGGAAAAGTCCTTCAAAAAAATTTGCCTTCACATATACTGTGTCACACCAAGATCTACCAGTGCGGAAATCAGTATTTTAAAAAATTGAAGTCAACGAGGCATCCTGATTTTCTCTTCAACTACGGCATATAAAAGGGGATATGTCAGTTTGTGCTGAATTTACTTCGAAATTTAATTTTTTTTTAGCAATGCATATTTAAACAACTAACTAGACATCTGCAAAACAGACCACCAACTGGCACCCTGACTGGCACTCAGCTACAGAAAATTTGGAGAAATCCTAAACACTGTGTGAGAAGGTTGATGCTCGATATAATCAGATGTTAAAGGTTGCAGCTACACATTTTGTTTCCCCCCAAGAATAGAGAACATCTGGAAAAGGTTAATTAATTAGAATTAGAATGTTCATTTATTTATTCCTCTGCTGGGTTTGGCACATTCTCTGTAGCATTTCTGCAGTTTACCCAAATAAAATTCAATAATTACAAAATTTCCTTACACGTTTGCATACGTGACAAATCTTCTGCCAAGCAAATAAAGACTACTGGAATTATTGCATAAAAAAGTCCACATGAACTGATGGTGTGCAAAATGTAGGAGGACCCGGGTTTTATTTTGTGGCAGTCAATGCAGTCTGTCTGTGCTGCAGTCATTTGAAAATAAATAACAGTTGTTTGATGGCTGCACTGTAGTGGGATGTCTGGGTGCCATCTATTATGAATCACTTGAATTCAATTGAATCACTAAAATAAACCCAAATAATATGTTACTGCAATAGAAGAGTGTTAGGGTTCTTTCACACTGGCGGCAGTGACAACCACTCTTTGCCATATGTTTGGCTCGCAGTTGCAGTGCACTCCCATTGGCCTCAATGAACAGACGGTACCACCTGTCAAACTGTGCAAGAGTTAAAACTGCTGCAGCCCTAATATGTATTCAGCCCTGTCCAGCTTTCAGTGGCGGCTGGTGCATTGGGGCGCAGGGGTGCCGCCCCCCCTATCCATGCGTTCGGCCCCCTAATCCACATGTGGGGCGCCGGACGTATAGACTTCAATGGGGCTTTTTTTTAGCCATGTGATTAGAGCCAGAGGCTCTAATAGGCTAAAAAAAAGGGTGGGCTCAGGGCGCAGAGCACTGCGAACAAAAAAACACAAAAAGGGCGCACTGACCTAGCGCATTATTCTCAATAATGGTTTTATTGTTGTAACATAAAAATGGCTACTCACAAACGCAGATGAAATCAATCATATCGGACTCAAAAACTTGAGTGTCAGAAGTAGTCCATACGAAAGTCCATTGTCCTATTAGGATGACGGCTGACGCATTTCGAGGCACTTCCTCAGAGCCACTCAGAGCACTGCGCCCTGAGCCCACCCAGTTGTGAGACAATAGCGAATGAAAATTCGCTATTGTCACACGGATCCTCCTCCTGGCCAATCAGGAAGCGGGTTATGAGACCCGTTTCCTGATTGGCCGAAAGGAAAAGCCATGCCATTGGGCATGGAGGAGGAGGGAGGAGACGCAGAAGACAAGGAAGAAGCCGCCGCCGTCGCCTGCTGCTGCAGATGGGTGAGTGAGCCGGGGGGGGGGGTGGGGGGGTCCTGGTCCTATACTGTTCTGTCATGCTGTGGGTCCTGTACTGTACTGTCATGCTGTGGGTCCTGTACTGTACTGTCATGCTGTGGAACCTGTACTGTACTGTCATGCTGTGGTCCGGGGGTGTGCGGCCTGGTGTGGTCCTTATGTAGGTGAGCAGCTGGGGAAAGGTAAGGTACATTCATGGCTCAGCTACCTGATTTCAACCCCCCTGGCTACCTATGTGAAACAACCCTTATACTTAACTCTCCAGGGGTATGTGTCTCCTACTTTCCCTTAGTTCAACAATGGAGCCTCTGCAAGCCACTTCAGCATTGAACTCTTCAAGAGGGGTTGGATGCTTGTGTCATCCTTTATACACAGAACATTTTGACAAGTGGTTTTGGGGCCCTACCAGGGTTAGCTCACTGGTTCAGGTACAGGTGAGTATAAGCTTGTCAGGTTAAATTTAAAGTGTATGCGCATGCTAAAGATAAGAAAATACTCCAAGCACTAGAAAATCGAAATATCTTTTTTTTTATTATTGTTTTTAACCGGTTCCCGACCAGCCGATGCCTATTTACTGCGGCAATGTGGCTCTACGTTGGTCGCGAGCAGGCAGCTAGGGGGCGGACCCCACTCAGTAGCTGGGAAGCCGATGCACGGGTCAGGCGGCTCCTATTGCCGCCTGACACCCGCGATCATTCCCCCCTGAGAGAGAAGGACGGTTGGCTGTTGTAAACGCAGCTGACCGTTCTTCTCTCTGGAATGATCATATAGCCCCTGTGATCCTTCTATATAGGATCACAGGTCTCTATGGTCATTTTACAAGCCACCCCCCCCCCCACAGTTAGAATCAATCCCCTAGGCTCACATTTAACCCCTTGATCACCCACAATGTTAACCCCTTTCCTGCCAGTGTCATTGTTACAGTAACAGTGCATATTTTTAGCACTGATTACTGTATTAATGCCACTGGTCCCCCTAAAAGTATCAAAAATTTCAGTTAGGGGTCCGATCTGTCTGCTGTAATGTCGCAGTCCCACTAAAAATCGCAGATCGCCACCATTACTAGTAAAAAAACAAAACAATAAAAATGACATAAAACTTTCCCGTAGTTAGTAGACACAATAACTGTTGCGCAAACCAATCAAAATACGCTTATTGCAATTTTTACCAAAAAAATGTAGCAGAAAGCAAATTGGCCTGAAATGTTAAAAAATTTTGATTTTTAATTTCTTTTTTTTTTTTTTTGAGAATGTTATATAGCAGAATGTGAAAAATATAGTTTTTTTTCAGAATTGTTGATTTTATTTTGTTTATAGGGCAAAAAATAAAAATCGCACAGGTGATCAAATACCACTAAAAGAAAGCTCTATTTGTGGGAAAAAAGTACATAAATTTTATTTAAGTACCGCGTTGCACGATTGCACAATTGTCTCTTAAAGTAACGCAGTGCTGAATCGCAAAATATGGCCTAGTCATTAGGGGGAAAATCTTCCGGTCCAGAAGTGGTTAAGGAAAGGGTCATGTGACCACTATTTTCTATACCTTCCACACAAGTGAGTGGAGCAGAGACTTGTTCAGGTGACACCACATCTAATCTCTTCTTCCCAAGGTATGGCTACAGCAAGTGTAGAGTGAGTCCTACCATGGGAAGGTCTGTCACCCACTGGAGGAACGGAAGTACTATGGGTGGGTCAGCTGGTGACAACACAAGGTGACTACAGAACTGCAGACCTGCGGTGCTTTTTCACAACTTCCTCCTGTTCCCATTGCTAGCTGAGTTGTGCATATCTATCAACACTACCGCATGTCTGAAACTGTACAGAGAGCCGACAGAGCATAGACGTATTTGCACCAGAAGAACGAAGACTTGCGGGATCCCAATTTTTTAGGATATTTTAAAGACAAAGAAAATAAAAAGGGGCATAGTTAGAATAACTACGAAACTTTAATCTGATTTTTTATTTTGCCTTCACTTTAAGTGAAAGCTTTACATTTTAAGTATACTACTTTTTTTTTTTTTAAAAAGGCTTGTAATTCAAAGAAATATTGAGACCAGTAATAATACAAGATCCATGCAAACACATGATTTGTTGCTTTTATCACAGTTTTTAAGTCACAGTACACATCACATCAATTTTGCTGCTCACAGTGTATGATGGTCCCTCTGATTTTCCTTGTGAGATCTTATTAACCCCGATGTTATAATAATTATGTCTAGGCAGTAAGTGAACTTTCTCAATGGAGTGTGTCTCCATTCCTAGGAGTAAGTCCTGGATCAACAATGGGGCTCCCTCGTGGGTTTGCACATTACAATGTATAAGTTAATAGATAAAGGGCCATTTTTATTTCTCGCTCTATGCCACACTTCTCTGTGACTTTGTACTGCATGCTGCTTGAGGTTATTTTAATGCTATTATGACATTTATTTTATGAGCATTATTATCATTTATTCACAAAACCGCAACACATTTTGTAGTGGCGCGCAGCTAGGAAGATGTAATTGCAGACTTAAACCCATGCAAATTAATATTGTGACTGATTCAAGGCTCCACAAACTGATGTGATGAGCAAAGAAAAAATATTTTAAATGCAGTCACTGAAAGTTCATAAAAACTTTACCATGATAATATAATTTCAAACTTGGTTTTTAATATTTTAAGAGCAGCAACTTTCAATAAAAAGACACATAGTGATCCTGCCCTAAAGGTCCCTGTTCAGTCACTAAGGGCCCCTTTCACACAGGTGACCCAATCGGGTCCATCTGTTAGGCCTCTTTCACACTGCCACTCCGATTTTTTCTTCCACTCCGGCACTTTTTTTTTTTTTCACGGACATGGATGATATTAGTGTCATCCACTCCGTATGTCCGCATATCATCCCATCCATTTGCGTAATGTATGTCTATGGGGATTGCGGATGTCAGCGGATGACACCGCTGACATCCGATTTTGCATCCGTTCCGTTTTTTAAACGGAAGAAAAATAGGGTTCTCTTCCGTTCCAAAAAATGGAACAGAACTGAAAGGACGCAAATCGGATGTCAGCGGATGGTCATCCGCTGACATCCGCAATCCCATTGACATGCATTATGTCCGTATATCACCCGTAAATGGATGTGGTGATATACGGGCATACGGAACGCCAGTGTGAAAGAGGCCTAAGTTTTTCACTCTGCAAAGACTGACAAGGAAACAAATTTGTTACCCAGCCAATCAGCAGGGATTCTGTGAGCTGGTCTCCTGCTGATCATAATGGAATCTGCTCCATGTACAAGGGGCCTTACTGTTATAGGGTTACAGTACTTTGTCCCTGTTGCAATACTTTACATTTACTTTGACTAGCTTCATTTTTCTTTCCATTCTGACTAAGAAAATGCACACACAGAGATGGATTTACCATAAAGTACTCATGGGATTCATCTTATAGATACCCAAGTCATTGCTAACACATTCAGGTATATATGGTGAGGAAGTGTGAGGACCAAATATGATGTGTAACACACAGTAACTCATAACTACCAAACTGAAAGCGGTTTACCAATGTCAGATGACTAAGGGCTTGTTCATGTCTGTCATGCTGCATTTTTATGCCCACCACATCACATAAATGGTGGGAACACCGCATGCAACCAGACAACATCACAAGACTCTTTGTGGCTCATTAGTAACCATACAGATGAAGAATGTACAAAGGATGACATTCATGTGTCTGTAGTATAATATCTGTATACTGTGGTATACAAACTAAAAATTACTATACACAAGGACTGCACAATTTAACAACCTATAAAAAAAAAAACTAGGGAATGATGATTTCTTCTAATCAATACAGAAATGGAGATCCATCTGGGAGATCAGCAGGAGTGACTGAAGTGGCAGGTGCGCGGGGAACGATGAGATGATGGAAATGCAGCTGCAGTGTGCTGGGCCTGGAGTAGAAACACCTGAGAAGTATACATTGAGTATACAAGACAAAATGGTGTATATTGACATACTGTAGTGTTTGCCACTTTAGTGTGTAAATCAATAAAAAAAAAGTGCCCCTTTGCTGTAAATTGACAATACTTTCCATATTTTTTTTAAATGTTACAGTAAGTATAGGCCATTGATCAAGTATTGACTAAAGTATACAGAAATCAGGCTGACTCTCAGTTAGAAAATTTGATGCAACAGTTTGTTTTGTGTTTTTGTGACCTCACCCGGAGAAAGCTGGATTATGCTTATTTTTTTATATCAGTTCCCATTAGAACAGAGAGGGGTACAGAATAAAAAAGCATGCAACAATTGAGTCAAATATATAAATTAAACTATTATCAATATAATTTAATTGGACCTTGTGACTTTAGAATTGTTTTATCAAGACAGTATTAGCGGTACATAGACTGATGGGATTCATTGCCTTTAGGAGGTTATTGGTGGTTATTCCAAAAAACGTATTTATCGCTAAAGTGAGTTTTTTAATGTAAGACATGCTTTAAAAGAATGTCACTTCAAATACCATCCTCTGACTGCAGTTGCAGTGCATATAGTACATTGTTTTTTCAAGACAGCATTAGTGGTACATAGGCTGATGGAATGTACAGTACTGCCTTAAAGAGGTTATTGGATGTTAAAGCGGAGTTTCGTCCTCAAAATCGACAAAATCGATTTTGGGCCATCCACTTGCTCTAGGTCACCTGAAAAACAAATGGATAATTATGATTTTTTTTTTTGTTTACTTACCTTGTTATTGAAGAAAATATACTCACCTTTCTTCCACTCCCTCCCTCATCGGCCGCGGCCAGCGCCGTCACTTCCTCCTTGCATTGATTCCTGGGAGTTGAACGTCATCGTTCCCAGGAATCAATGCGCCTGCACCGGCCCCGCTCATCAGTTCCGGTGCGGGCGCGTCATTCCCTGCTAAACAGCTTCTGGGCATGCCCAGAAGCTGTGGAGGGATGACGCGCCCGCACCGGAAGTGACGAGCGGGGCCGGTGCAGGCGCATTCTGGGAGAAGAGGACATGGAAGAGGATGCAGAAGAGGACGCGCTGGCTTCAGCTGCCCACATCTGAGATGGCAACGCTGGAGAAGAAATTTTCAAGGTAAGTATTTCTTCGAATAGGTAAGTGCGACCCGGGACAGTTCAGAGGCTACCCATTGTGGAATGTAATAGCCCTGACTGTCCCGGAGGTATTTTTATCTAAATTTCACCCCCGAGGCCGGAACTCCTCTTTAAGAAAATAAAATAATTTTTTTAATTCAAGGCATGTTTTAAAAAAGAACTCTTTTAAAATACCATCTTCTAACTGACTGCAATTGCAGTACATATCTGATGATTTCTTATATGTAATACTGAAAGGAGATTATCTAAACAGTAGCTATTTTAAAGTGACAGTGGTACAGTAAGAGGTGTTCACTTGGAGCAAACAGTCAACTTCTTGTTTAGCAATCCCACAGAAGATAGACAAGAATATTGCATTATATGCTAAATATCTCTATATCCTGCACCATATAAAGGGAAATTTGAAATGATACCATGTGCTCCATGATGGTCTGAATGCCAGTCTCTACCGAGCCACTAATTTAGTTTGCCTTTGGTAAAGTGAAATACCAGATAATTATGTAGGCTGCCATTGCGGGCCTCTTCCTTGGTCATCAAGCTCATGTTTTGGTATTAGTGCTTTCTGAGCCACTGATTTAAACTGATCTAAAACTATTATAGAGAAAAATAATTCTAGTCACTGATCTGGGACCCCAGGTAACATCATTGACTAAATATAGTCATGGCCCATATTTGATTAATGATGTTGTCTGGGGTTTCAGGGGCTGCGTTTACATTACAGCAATGCGGGGAATTTGGGTCGGCGAACTGCTATAAATGCATGCAATAATTCAGAGGGTCCATGAATGGCAAACAGGCTGGGTTTGCCTCAAACCCAGGTTTAGTTTGAACCCAAAACTCATGCACACTTATGGTCAAGGAAAAGGAATTGGCAGCACTCCAGGTTGAGTCAAAATCCAGATTTATTGACTGGACATCCAAATATGACAATCGTGACAAGGTAGACGCGTTTCACACAATGACTGTGTGCTTAATCACACTTATGGTCAACTTTTAGTTTCCAAATAACCAATGCACACTGACTGACCCGATTTTGTCTTGTTATCAACCTCTAATAATTCCCTGTTCCAAAAGACTAGGAGAGGGAGGGTCAGCACCAAGAGCCAATTAGGCTTCACTGCAGTGATGTGCTGACAGCGATCATGTTGATAGAAAGAAAAACTGAGTAAGCAGAGGAAGGACGCTATTAACATTGTGCTGCTGTTCCCTTATTATCCAGCTGGCAGTCTGGGGCGTGTAAATGACCAAGCTGTGCTGCTTCTGCAGTGGTGGGTGGAGGTCAATGCCAAAGCTGGCAGCACTGAACAAAAAAATCCTTTTGTTGGTGAAAGAGTTGCCATGTATGTAGTTCAGATGAGTATTTAGCTGCTCTCCCAGAGGCTAGACTAAATAACCATTTAAACAGTTTAATTTTAGCATATGCTGACCACATCCAGAATGCCAGTTTCTACTTAACCTAATACAGGCCAGTTTGGGGCCACCTCAACCCCTGTTTCCGTTGTCAAAACCAGGCCAGTTGAGGCCTAATATCCAGACGCACTTTGTAGCAGAGACAAAATTTAATAACATTCCCAATAAAAAAAGTGGATGTTTGAGCCCTCTGTCTCTGTAGATAACTTCATGTAGGACAGCATATTCCTGCCAGATATTTTTTAAAGCCCGTATGTTTTATGGAGCATTTATATAGCAAAGTTAAAATAAGAACCTGTCGGTAAATATAGAATATCTTCCCTTTAAATCCAGTCTCTGGGCTTGCTTGCCAACACACAGATTTCACTGTAATACTTTGGCTCTTTTTGCAAATGGAAAAAAAGAAGTTAGAAGCAGCATAACTGAATGATATCTATTCTAGTCACAGCAGCTGTAAGCCCTCAATCACAGATAAATCCAAGATAACTGTGAAATCAATATAATTATCTGGAGGTTTCCATGTCCAGAGTGTCCAATTTATAAAACTCTCAAAACGTATCAGTAGAGTTAGGTTGGGTAATATTTGACAAAATCTCTTTTAATGCATACAATGCACATCTACCCCCCCCCTCCCCTATACTGCCTCTCACAATACTTAGTGTTTTGATTTAGATGATCATAAAAGTGATTTATACAAATGTCAATAACTATTGGCAAACATATTCCATGGTGCAAAATTTCCATCAACAAACTTTATCGGTTTTTGCTTCTGATCATAATCTCCCAGTCTAAAACTGTCCATTTTTACAGCTTAACCCCCATGCCCTGCTACAGTACTTCAAATAAAATGGGACTGACATAACCACAATTCATTTACCTGGAGACACAATATATTTAGAACTTTGCCATCTGCTTCAGGCAAGGAAAATACATTAACTCACAGGACCACAGAGCAAAAATAGAAAAAAAAACATGTTGTGTTTATGAGTTTGTTGTATGTGGAGATGAATCTGAATTGTGAATGCTCTGGACAGGAGTTTCATTGTTATTTTGAACTGTTCCGTTGCCCACTCCTTAACAATTCTTTACCAGAATTAAAGTTTTAATGCATTTTTTGACCTGGCAGGGGTGTAGCTTCACCACTCTGGGTTCTAATGCAAAATCTGAATGAGAGCCTTTTAAAATCTCGTAAAACACTTAAAAATATATAAAGCAGCTCAGTCACATATATCTTGAGTAGCTGAGCCACAGAAATCTCAATGCAATGTTCCCTAGGAACAACTCCTCCCACTTTCTCCTGGACACTATACAATACAGTAGACTCCCCAGAAGATAATCCCTCTGGATAGTCACTTTCCTGTTTCCTATGCCTCTACCACAGGCCAGCTTTGGATTCCTTAGGCCCAGGTTCAGGTCCCCAGGAGAACAAACCTTTCTTCACTCTGGCTCTCCACCTCCTGGCAAAGATTTGGGAGGATAAGGACCCCTTATATTGAAATCCTTGCAAGGCAGGAAGACCCTTCAAGAAGGTCACCCCAAATATTTATCCTCTTCTTTAGCTTACATCACTGGAAACAAAACCCTCATTAAAAGCAGGTAAATGTTTAACCACTTTACCGCTGCTCACTGGAGCTCTACTGTGGCAAAGTGGCTCGATTATGTCTGGCGACGTAGACCTACATCGCCAGACATTCCCCTCTCTCGCTCCCGCCGCTGGAGGCTCGCTCCCGCTGTATTCAGTCACAGCGGGAGTCGGGCCAGGGGAGGAACGGCAGTGATCACCGCCGCTCTTCCCTGATCATCGGGGAATTGAGTGTGGAGATCCACCTGCTTGTGTAAACAAAGTGGGCGGATTTCCTAAGTGACAGGCAGGGTCAGATCGCAGGGTTCAGCTTAGCTGAACCTGCGATCTGTCCCTGTGTCACTCAGTCCCCTCCCCCCACACACGTTAGTAAGCACCAGGCATACATTAACCCCTTGATAAAAATTAACCCCCTCTCCTGCCAGTGTCATTTTTACAGTAACAGTGCATATTTATAGCACAGATTACTGTAGTAATGTCACTGGTACCCCCAAAAGTGTCAAAAATGTCAGTCAAGGGTCCGATCTGTCCGCTGCAATGTCGCAGTCCTGCAAAAAAATCGCAGATGGCCGCCATTACTCGTTGAAAAAAAAACCCACCAAAAACGACAGAAATCTTTCCCTTAGTTAGTAAACGCAATACCTTTTGCGCAAACCAATAAAAATACGCTTATTGCAATTTTTTTTACCAAAAATATGTAGCAGAAAACAAATTGGCCTAAAATGATAAAAAATTTTGATTTTTAATTTTTTTGGGGGGGGAATTTCATATAAAAAAATGTGAAAAATATTATTATTTTTTCAAAATTGTCGCTCTTTTTTTGTTTATAGCGCAAAAAGTAAAAATTGCACAGGTGATCAAATACCACCAAAAGAAAGCTCTGTTTGTGGGAAAAAAGGACGTAAATTTCGTTTGGGTACGGTATTGCATGACTGCGCAATTGTCAGTTAAAGTCGCACAGTGCCGAATCGCAAAATGTGGCCCAGACGTAAGACAGCAAAATCCTCCGGGGGTAAAATGGTTAAATCCAAATATATTGCAATATGTCACTCTACCTATTGGAGAGAGCACTCAATGACAGCAGGCAGAATCAATCAATTTCCTGGGCTAAGAAGAAACACAACAAACACAGGCAGTAAACAAATCTCAGGCAGGCTAGAATTTACCTGTAAAAAAATTTAGTAAAGGTCATCACAGCCTAGGTAGGATCCCTACACACAAATACATTACAAATATTAAAATAAAATAAATGCAAAAAATATAGCATAAAAAATATTTAAAAGTTTTTCTTTTCATTGTTCTGCCCTATATTGTACATTTTTCAGAAATACAATGTTTTGACACTATTCTGGTTTCTGCTCCTACTGATATTACTAATAGATGAAACATCAATCCCCCTCCCCCAAGCTTTGTTCACCCTCATGCCAAGGCCCAGTATTGCGGAGGTTTGATTAACACTGCTTTGTCTAACAAGGAGAATAGTTTGCTGGAATATGTCACTATTATCAAGGTTATGTATACTACCTATAAAGCTCACAAATGATGCTCAATTGTGTGCTGAAGTACATTTTTACCATGTAAACAAGATCACCTTGATTACATTTAGGCTGTTAAATGCTTTTTTTTCATGTGTTATTTTCAGTCTTTTTGTGCCCTTTGTACATTTTTATACTGTGGTACTGACTGATATATGTAAATGTACGGTAACACATTGTCAGATGCTGGCAGGCTTTCTTTGCTGTTGACTTCAATCTAAAACCATCTTGTTCTTTGCAGTGAATGAAGCAGAACTTTCTCCAGCTAAAGAAAAGACAGTTTCCCACTGCACTGAAAAGAGAATATTAACAAATCCTTACTGGTCCCAAGACAAACAAAGTTTTGTTTTGGAGAGTTTGAATTAGACCTCCAGTTTACGGAAATTCTGTCAATCAATCTCCTCTCAGCATCCCTTGCAGGGCTCGGCAAGTCAGATTTTGAACAGATTGGTTGCATTCCCTCTGTCTGCAATTTAATAGCCTGTGCAAAAGGCATTATTTAACTGATCCCTTCCAAGCTGCAGCCTGTACATCAAACAAGCAGGTGCCCAGTGCTCGTAACTCAAGCGGCTGTCAAAACTAGTGAGCCGGTCAACAAGGGCTATTATCCTGTTTCCCGCAAACGTGGACAATTTGCATATTTTCTATACAATAACCATGTTAAACTTCTGCCATTCTAAGAATTGGTGACCTTGTTTATGATTTCTGATTGGTATAAATGCTGGCATTAGCTGCTTTCAAGCATTTCTATCACAGATGCAGTGTATGGATATGATTATTATATTTTATAAAGCCAGACGTTTGCCAGCAGTGCAGAGAGGTTAACACATGGAACTTGACCTATTGAGTCAATTGAATCTTCCTGAATGTTTCTTTTATTTTCTGTTATGTTATCATTTATGTTTGCTGTTACATTGCACTGTTCTGCTGTACTGGATTCAGTGGAAGAACTAAATAAAGCATTTGAAAAATCAAACAAAAAAAAAAAACATGAACTAGAGGTGAGAGAATCCATCTCTGGTGTCAAAGTTCATGGCCTGCCAAAATCTACAAATATATATAAGATACCTGCATGTTAAACACACGCACACATATATACACACACATAAATATATATATATATATATATATATATATATATATATATATATATATATATATATATATATACATACACACTTCTCAAAAAAAAACACATCAGATCTCAATGGTGAAAAATATGCTAGATATCTATACTGATATGGACTGGGTAATGTGTTAGGAACGAAAGGATGCCACATCATTTGATGAAAATTAAAATGATCAACCTACAGAGTGCTGAATTCAAAGACACCCCAAAAATCAAAGTGGAAAAATTATGCAGCAGGCTTGTCCATTTTGCGGAAATTTCAGCAGCAGCTCAAAATGGTAGTCAGTAGTTTGTATGGCCCCCATCTGCTTGTATGCATGCCTGACAATATCGGGGCATGCTCCTAGTGAGACGATGGATGGTGTCCTGGGGTATTTCCTCGCAGATCTGGACCAGGGCATCACTGAGCTCCTGAACAGACTGAGGTGCAACCTGGCAGCGTCGGATAAACCGAAACATATCCCAGATGTGTTCTATTGGATTTAGTCCAGGTAAGCGTGCGGGACATTCATTGGTAGTAATTCCTTCATCCTCCAGGAACTGGCTGCATACTCTTGCCACATTAGGCTGGGCATTGTTGTGCACCAGGAATAACCTAGGACCCACTGCACCAGCGCAAGGTCTGACAATGGGTGGTCCTAGGATTTAATCCTGATACCTTATAGCAGTCAGGGTCTGCGCTACTATTACTAGCTTTTGGTTCATTGTGTGACTGCTTCTGGTAATTTTTTGACATAGCAGTCAGGGTGCTATTGTCTAGCATGTAGAGGTCTGTGCATCTCTCCATGGATATGTCTCCCCAGATACAACAAACCTTCTGGCAATGGCGCATATTGATGTGCCACCCTGTAGGAGTTGGCACTGCCTGTGCAACCTCTATAGGTTCCAGGTAATGCCTCATGCTACCAGTAGTGACACTGACCCTAACTGACCCTAGCTAAATGCAAAACTAGTGAAAAACAGTCAGAAAAGATGAGTAGGGAAAAAAATGTCAGTGGCCTCCACCTGTAAAACTGTTCCTGCTTTGGAGGTCGTCTCATTGTTGCCCATCTAGTGTACCTGTTGTTAACTTCATTACCACCAAAGCAGCTGAAACTAATTACCAACCCCCCCTCTGCTATTTAACTGACCAGATCAATATCCCAGAAGTTTAATTGACTTGATGCTGTACTCTGATTAAAAAGTGTTTCTTTAATTTTTTTGAGCAGTGTGTATGTATATATATATATATATATATATATATATATATATATATATATATATATATATAGCAGTCCGTATCCCCTTAACATAGCCCACAACTTTTTTAGATTAGAAAGAGGGATAGCTTTTGGCACAAAGTAAACTCCACAACACTGCTACGCCTCCAGTTATGTGGGCCATAAACAATAAATATGCAATAAATGATTGGATTAAGCTCAAGTACGAGAAAAAAAACAACTCAGATTGCAACTCTCACCTTCAATCCAGATATGTTCCCATATTCCCTTTTCACTATCAACCCAAAAGGATGAGAATATAATGCAATTGCTTGGCATCATGGTCCTGTCCCCTGAGGGAGCATCGCCACTGAACCTTGTATTTACTGTGTAAGAGTGCGGCACTTACGTCATTACATCAGTGTAACTTATTCCATCACTAGGGACTACCCACCGACAGCAGAAGACCTAAGAGGAAGAGAACCCAGCACATCAGCCAGGGGACATCAGAAAATGTATGTGTTGAAAAAAAAATGCTGTTGGGGGACCTTCAGAGAGGGAGGGGGATATTCTGGGTGTTGGGGGCTAGGCCAGAGTTGGGATTTAAACTCATAAGTTCTTTTCTTCACCACTACTAGTTTTTCAAAATAAGCAATAAATTTAGACTTTGCATAAAAAGTTTAGTGCAGCATAACCGTTTTAGTATTCAAAAAGTAACATTTTATAAAGATCCATACATCAGAACAAAAAGAGAAAGTAGATTGCGTTTGGTTTTGAAAAGGTGGCAGTTTCCTTAAACGAGACACAAGTCATGCCTTCATTATCAGGAGGGGATCCAGAAAATGACGACTTAGGGTTAGGCTTAAGGTTTTATTCTTTTTGTCTGAAGAGTCTTCCTTTTCCAAGAATTAGATGCTGACCAATAGATGCTACAGTCTTATAAATCACTTGCTTGCATATAAAGGCTTTATGCATATTGTTCATTTGTTTCAATGTTTGCCACAATACAATGGCAATGTTAAAATAAATGAACTTGGAAGGCAGTACAGTACCATGGCAGTGATTGTATATATCTTGATGACACTATTCACCAACAATCTTCTTCGGCTCTAGTAACTATCCATGAAGCCCATTGCCGGAGAAATCTGGGATTTCCCATTTTACTTCATTTTTCTTTAGGGCAGTAACATAGGGAGTTTAAGTTTAGGCTTTCTTTAATTATTCATTTATTCATAATGCATGCAGACAGAAACACTGTAAGAAAGTGTGTTACTGTTTCCTATTGAACAAATTAATTAGCCCTAACCCAAATAAACAAGAAGTAAAATTAGTTGTGTCTTGCCACTGTAATATTAATTAAATTGAGCACCTAATCAGGTTCTTAGATAGCTTTTCTGAGAATGTTTGAACAGAATAGTTGACATTTGCACTAATATAATAGTACAGAACCTTGGGGGTAAGTACAGAAAAAAAAGCATTTATGCTGCCATAAGCGCTTTGAATAGGCAGAAAGAGCTGCTTAAATGATTAAGTCATGCTTTTCTTACGACAAGCCCAAGTTAGTGGCTAAATTGTCATGCGAATGGTGATTTGAACTAGCAGCAGTGGATTTCATAGATCAAATGGCTTCAATGAAAAAAGAAGTGGGCTTTATCTAAGACATCCAACATATAGCTTCAATTACATGCTGAAGGTAAATACATGTGCATACATGAAGGTGCCTACATGAAGTCTTCTGCCAAAAGACATTCAATGGAAACACTCTGATTTTAATTATACAGCCATTAATCAAGACCGATGGAGGAGCCATACTGTAGGTTCAGGAACGACGTGTTTTAATGAAAGCAATATTTTCTACATGAAAAATGAACCTAGTTTTTTTTTCCTTTTCGGAAATGTCATGATATAAAAAATATGCTCAGTTAGGAATAATTATTATGATTGTAAAACACACACATATATATATATATATATATATATATATATATATATATATATATATACATATATATATATATATATATATATACAGGTCCTTCTCAAAAAATTAGCATATTGTGATAAAGTTCATTAATTTCTGTAATGTACTGATAAACATTAGACTTTCATATATTTTAGATTCATTACACACAACTGAAGTAGTGCAAGCCTTTTATTGTTTTAATATTGATGATTTTTGGCATACAGCTCATGAAAAACCAAAATTCCTATCTCAAAAAATTAGCATATCATGAAAAGGTTCTCTAAACGAGCTATTAACCTAATCATCTGAATCAACTAATTAACTCTAAACACCTGCAAAAGATTCCTGAGGCTTTTAAAAACTCCCAGCCTGGTTCATTACTCAAAACTGCAATCATGGGTAAGACTGCCGACCTGACTGCTGTCCAGAGGGCCATCATTGACACCCTCAAGCAAGAGGGTAAGACACAGAAAGAAATTTCTGAACGAATAGGCTGTTCCCAGAGTGCTGTATCAAGGCAACTCAGTGGGAAGTCTGTGGGAAGGAAAAAGTGTGGCAGAAAACGCTGCACAACGAGAAGAGGTGACCGGACCCTGAGGAAGATTGTGGAGAAGGACCGATTCCAGACCTTGGGGGACCTGCGGAAGCAGTGGACTGAGTCTGGAGTAGAAACATCTAGAGCCACCGTTTACAGGCATGTGCAGGAAATGGGCTACAGGTGCCGCATTCCCCAGGTGAAGCCACTTTTGAACCAGAAACAGCGTCAGAAGCGCCTGACCTGGGCTACAGAGAAGCAGCACTGGACTGTTGCTCAGTGGTCCAAAGTACTTTTTTCGGATGAAAGCAAATTTTGCATGACATTCGGAAATCAAGGTGCCAGAGTCTGGAGGAAGACTGGGGAGAGGGAAATGCCAAAATGCCTGAAGTCCAGTGTCAAGTACCCACAGTCAGTGATGGTCTGGGGTGCCATGTCAGCTGCTGGTGTTGGTTCACTGTGTTTTATCAAGGGCAGGGTCAATGCAGCTAGCTATCAGGAGATTTTGGAGCACTTCATGCTTCCATCTGCTGAAAAGCTTTATGGAGATGAAGATTTCATTTTTCAGCACGACCTGGCACCTGCTCACAGTGCCAAAACCACTGGTAAATGGTTTACTGACCATGGTATTACTGTGCTCAATTGGCCTGCCAACTCTCCTGACCTGAACCCCATAGAGAATCTGTGGAATGTTGTAAAGAGAAAGTTGAGAGACACAAGACCAAACACTCTGGATGAGCTCAAGGCCACTATCGAAGCATCCTGGGCCTCCATAACACCTCAGCAGTGCCACAGGCTGATTGCCTCCATGCCACGCCGCATTGAAGCAGTCATTTCTGCAAAAGGATTCCCGACCAAGTATTGAGTGCATAACTGAACATAATTATTTGAAGGTTGACTTTTTTTGTATTAAAAACACTTTTTTTTATTGGTCGGATGAAATATGCTAATTTTTTGAGATAGGAATTTTGGTTTTTCATGAGCTGTATGCCAAAAATCATCAATATTAAAACAATAAAAGGCTTGCACTACTTCAGTTGTGTGTAATGAATCTAAAATATATGAAAGTCTAATGTTTATCAGTACATTACAGAAAATAATGAACTTTATCACAATATGCTAATTTTTTGAGAAGGACCTGTATATATATAATGTATACACAGTAATGTGCAAAAGTTATAAGAATGCTTTGAAAATATATATTTTAATTGTTTATTTTTATCAATTTACAAAATGCAAAGTGAGCAAACAAAAGAAGGAATTGTAATAAATCAATATCTGGTGTGAATATCCTTTGGCTTTAGACCAGCATCAATCCTTACAGTTGCACACTTTGTACACTTGAACCAAATATACGAAGTAGTTGCAGATAATCATCAATTTAATATGTAGGTTGAAACACAGTCATTGAAGATGAAGTAAACCCTCCTCTGCAACTTTTACCTATAGGTAAGCCTATGATAAGGCTTACCTATAGGTACTGTAAATATTGCCTAAACATGTACCGTTTAGGTTAGGAGATATTTACCTTAGATGCAGCCAGTGACCACACTGGCGCATGCGCTCTGAAGGAACAGACGCTGGTGCCGTTCCTTCAGAGCCCTGTGCCGTGACCGTTGGCTCCCGTGCGCGGGAGTGACGTCACCTCGGCTCCGGCCAATCAGATGGCCGGATGCCGCGATCCCGGAAGACGGGCGACTGAATAATGTCGTCTGTCATACAGATAAGCGGGCGGCACGGCGGGGGCTCGCTCTAAGGTAAGTATTTCATAATGAGCTAGTATACGATGCATACTAGCTCATTATGTGTTTCTCTTTCAGGTTGAAAAAAAAATGTTAATGGGTTTACAACCTCTTTAACTGAAACAGGAACATCTGTGTAGGAAGCTTAAAACTGGGTGAGGAACAGGCAAACGCTGTTACTAAGGAGGGGTTGTAAAAGAAAGTTTCCTGTCACAGGACATACACCATGGCAAGCCTAAGCACCGCATCAAGATGCAAGGTAATTATACTGCATCAGCAAAGTCTCTCCATAGCAAAAAAAAAAAAATCGCAGATCACCGCCATTACTAGTTAAAAAAAAACAATAAAAATGACATAAATCTTTCCCGTAGATAGTAAACGCAATAACTTTTGCGCAAACCAATCAAAATGTGCTTATTGTAATTTTTTTCACCAAAAAAATGTAGCAAAAAACAAATTGGCCTAAAAAATTTTGGTTAAAAAATTTTGATTTTTACATTTTTTTGGGGGGGAATTTCATATAAAAAATGTGAAAAATATTGTTATTTTTCAAAATTGTCGCAATTTTTTTGTTTATAGCGCAAAAGGGGTACTTGTAGTTCAAGTTATCCACAGGAAAGTGCATAAATTATGTGGACTGTGTGTAGAGCCCTGCATGGCTGCATTATTTTCAAATAGTAACAGTGAGTATGGGGGAGAAGTTCCCCTCTCGCTGTCAATGAGGGGGGGGGCAGCTGCAACTACTGTAACATGTTCCACCCTATATACAGGTGGAACATGTAGCATGTTCCAAAAGGGGAACATATCCTTTAAGAAGGCCTGGGGAAGCTTCCAATATCATTTGCTCCAGTGTGAGCAAAGCCAGGCAAATGTGGAACACCCATACAAATGATGTGGATCCATTCTCTTTGGGAACCAAACCAGAACTCCGACACTAAAAGACAGCATTCATTTCTAGATTTCTAGACCACTGTACTATCCAGTCACTCAAACTCCATGATGTTTAAAACAGAACTAATGGAATCTGAAAAAGGAGACTTTTCTTTCCTCTGTTCTGTCCCTAGTTCATCACTGAAAAAAAGTAGATTTAAGCGAAAGAAAGGAAATGTCAAATGAAGAACTACAAGCCAAATCCTGCAATAAAAGCCAATATTAATGATGACTGTAGAAATGGAAATATTATTAAGTGAGGTGGTTAGAGGGTATCGACAGTCCTATAAATTAAACGCTATACAAATGCTGCATACGTAGACTTGGGAAATACCCAAGACTGATGTTTTAAATATTAAATATTGTAATAAGTTAAGTGTACAGCTCCGCATGAGTGCATTCCATAAATCATCAACATATATTTAATCCATTATTCTATGCAATGCACTTTCTGCTCATACCAGTTTATCTAAATCCTGGTGGGATACAACGCAATCTAAACAAAAGCCCTGTCATATAGATAGGCACATTATTGCCTACTCTAAATTAAACTTTTATTGCCCTATAAACTTTCACCGTCAATTACTTTCTCAGGAATTACCTCTGTAGGCACTGTAGCCGTCATGAGAAGAGTAATGCATGCTGTATGCACATCCTTTACCCTGGCAATACCAGCATCATGCATGGTCCTTTTATCTATTATCTCTCTCTACTGTGCCACTTCTGTTCCGGCACTGTGCAGATAGCATCTTGATATCCTTATATTGTACTAACAGAGCATATTGCACTGTAACTAATGCATTTTACAAATGCAGCCATGGTTATTTTTTTTTTTCCTAGAGCTCCCATAGGTATTCATAAACAGTATTTTACAGGTCAGCTTTAGAAGATAATGTACCATACAGTATAATATTATATATATGAATTTAAATGTTAGTCACAATAACCTAAATTGTTTTTTTTCCCTACTTAAAATTGCTATTAAACCACTCCAGGGAACACATAAAATCAAGAAGTGAATGTAATGCCAGTGGCATTAAATGTATCAACTATATTATTCACAATGTCTTGCACTTTACCTTAATATGAGTTATGCAACCATTCTGTAGCATACTGTAATATGAATCTGTATTTGTAACTTTAATCCTTGAGAACTATAAAGGTTAGTGATATGAGCCAAGGAAAACTGGCATACACTTTGCTAACAGATTCCACCAATCTGAAATATTTTTATGATTTGTTTTAAAAAATACCAGCGGCAGGGAATAAGCCTTCTCCATGCAAGCACAGCTGCATACTTTCCTCTTCTTCTTGGAAGTAGGGACTCATTCTTCCCTCTAATCCATGAAAGTAGAGCAAGGAGACAGTTATACACTGCTCAAAAAAAAATTAAAGGAACACTTTAAAAACATATCAGACCTCAATGGGGAAAAATACCATGCTGGATTTCTATACTGATATGGACTGGGTAATGTGTTAGGAATGAAAGAATGCCACATTCGTTTGATGGAAATCAAAATGATCAAACTACAGAGAGCTGAATTCAAAGACACCCCAAAAAACAAGATAACAAAATGATGCAGCAGGCTAATTCATTTTGCTGAAATTTCATTGCAGCAACTCAAAATGGTACTTAGTAGTTTGTATGGCTCCCCACGTGCTTGTATGCATGCCTGACAATGTCAAGGCATGCTCCTAATGAGACGATGGATGGTGTCCTGGGGTATTTCCACCCAGATCTGGACCAGAGCATCACTGAGCTCCTGAATAGACTCAGGTGCAACCTGGCGGCTTCAGATGGATGGAAACATAATGTCCCAGGGATGTTCTCTTGGATTTAGGTCAGGTGAGCATGGGGGCCATTCAATGGCATAAATTCCTTCATCCTCCAGGAAGTGGCGGCATACTATCGCCACATGAGGCCGGGCATTTTCGTGCACCAGGAGGAACCCAGGACCCACTGGACCAGCATAGGGTTTAAGAATAGGTCCAAGGATTTCATCCCGATACCTGCTGAATGATGGAACAGGCAGCATAACGTTCTCCACGGCTTCTCCAGACCATTTCACGTCTGTCACACGTGCTCAGAGTGAACCTGCTCTCAACTGTGAAAATGAAGCCAATCAAGCTCCATGGTGTTGTTTAGTGAGCACAGGGCCCATTACAGGATATTGGGCCCACAGGCCACCCTCATGAAGTCTGTTTCTGATTTTTTGCTCAGAAACATTCACACCAGTGGTCATTTTGTAGGGCTCTGGCAGTGCCCATCCTGTTCTTACTTGCACAAAGAAGCAGATACAGGTCCTGCTGATGGGTTAAGGACCTTCTACGGCCCTGTCCAGGTCTCCTAGAGTAACTTGCTGTCCCCTGGAATCTCCTCCATTGCTCTTGAGACTGTGCTGGGTGACAGAGCAAACCTTCTGGCAATGGCACGTGTTGATGAGCTATCCTGGAGGAGTTGGATTGCATGTGCAATCTCTATAGGGTCCAGGTATCGCCTTATGCTGCCAGTAGTGACACTGTGCCTAGCCAAATGCAAAACTAGTGAAAGACAGTCAGAAAAGAGTAGAGTAGTTGTCTCATTGTTGCTCATATAGTGCACCTGTTGTTAATTTCATTAACACCAAAGCAGCTGAAACTGATTAACAAATCTCTGCTACTTAATTGGACAGATCAATATCCAAGGAGTTCAATTGATTTGATGCTATACCCTGATTAACCACTTATGGACCGGAAAGGATTTCCCCCTTAATGACCAGGCCATTTTTTCCGATTCGGCACTGCGTTACTTTAACGGAAAATTGCGCGGTCATGCGACACTGTACCGAAATAAAATTGTCCTTTTTCCCACAAATAGAGCTCTCTTTTGGTGGTCTTTGATCACCTGTGCGATTTTTATGTTTTGCGCTATAAACAAAAAAGAGAGACAATTCTGAAAAAAAAAAAAAACAATATTTTTCACATTCTGCTATATAACATTCCCCAAAAAAAATGTAAAAATCAAAATGTTTTCATCCTTTTAGGCCAATTTGTATTCTGCTACATATTTTCGGTAAACAAAAAAAAAAAATTGCAATTAGCATATTTCAAATGGTTTGTGGAAAACGTATCATGTCTACAAACTAGGGGAAAGATTTATGTAATTTTTATTGTTTTACTAGTAATGGTGGCGATCTGCTATTTTTAGCAGGACTGCGGCGGACAGATCAGACTTCTAACTGACATTTTTCACACTTTTAGGAGGACCAGTGACATTACTACAGTAATCAGTGCTAAAAATATGCACTGTTACTATATTAATGACACTGGCAGGGAAGGGGTTAACCTAGGGGTGATTAAAGGGTTAAGTATGAGCCTAGGGGAGTGTTAACTGTATGGGGGATGTTCTTGTGAATTGACCACAGAGACCTGTGTTAGAAGGATCACAGGAGCTCTGTGATCATTTCAGAGAGAACAACGCTCAGCTGTGTTTACAACAGCTGACCGTCCTTCTCTCTCAGCTGGGGAGCGATCAAGGGTGCCTGGCGGCAATCACAGGCGCTGGCCCCATGGATCGGCATCCCCAGCACCACGTATGCGTCCGACGTAGGGCTACGTTGGTTCGCTCAGGAGAGCCAGCCTGCCACAGTAAATCTGCGGCGGACGGTCGGGAAGGTGTTAAAAAGTGTTCCTTTCATTTTTTTAAGCAGTGTAGTTATCTTAGGTGCTCCTTCCTGCTCCATAGCCAATGTGAGTACCCAACACTTCTGGGTACAAGGAAGCATTTGACCTGCTCCCCTGTGATGGTACCTGGGCCCAGCCAATTGCTAGTTTTTTTGTGATATCACGGTTTCCCTTCATAGCACCAGCTGCGGAGCAGAAAGTACCTATAAGCAAGTACAGGTAAGGTGAGTATTAGGAGGTTGGGGATGCCTTTTCTAGAGCAACTGTCACCTTTTCATGTATAGGCAAGGTGGTAGTATCTCTTTAAGCTTTACCCTCATACTCTATGGAGGTCAAACAAGCATTCTTAACCTCTACACATTTCACTTTATAGCCATTGTACAGAGTTTAAATAATGGATAATTTTGGTGCTAAAGTAATGTTCTAAGAAGCTGAATGTATGATGTAGGGTATGTCACGCCTAATGCCCCCATATGCAAATTAGGAATACGTTTTACCTTTCCTACCCTTAACCTTCAGTGGGTTTGTTGACTCCTTAAAGAGGAGCTTCATACTCCACCCAAAACAATTAAAAGTCAGCAGCTACAAATACTGTAGCTGCTGATTTTTATCATTAGGGCACTTACCTGTCCAGGCATCCAGGCTGTCCAAGCATCCAGAGGTGTCATCACCCAAGCCGATTCTTCAATCAGCTATAGGGTGTTGGTGCCGCCATCTTGATTAAGGGAAACTGACAGTGAAGCCTTGTGGTTTTTCAGCCTGCTTCCTACTGGGCATGCGCAAATTGCTCTGCATTTTGTAAATGGCCCACAGTCTTCTGGGATCAGTAAAGTGTCTCAGAAGGCTGCAGGGAAAGGAGTAGGCTCAAACTCCTCCACTACCTCAGTTCATCGCGGTCAAAACCAAGTACCCGTTCCCCCCAGAAGGTGCAAAATGTGGCAGCGGAGGGGGGGAGGAGACAGAGCTTCCCCTTTTGGGTGGAGCTCTGCTTTAATTATAGCTTAATTTTAGTCTTCCACTTCCACTAAAAAGAAGAGTTTGGAGAGAATATTAATAATATTTTTCAGCTACAGAGAAACACTCATTGTTTACTGATTAGTATATTTTGCTATAATCTGGGAATGACAAAAAATCACATCAAAATGAACATCTATAGACAGGGGAACACCGTGACTACAAAGTATGAATAAAAGTAACAATACATGAAGTTCTCAAGCTGTCCCACAATAGCTAATATTCACAAAACCAGAAATCAATAATGTACAAGAAGTATATATATATCCCCACAGGTGTACCCCAAAACCTTAATCCACAATAAAAAGTATTAAAAATAATATTAATCACACCTCTACTCAGTTCCCCTGAGTAGAACGGAGTAGAGCAACATTCTCAGCAATAATAAAAAAAAGAGACTGTAATAAAAAAATATTATATTTCAGGTGCTAGAAACAAGAAACTTGCTCAAGGTAAATAAAACTATTTTGAGTGCAAAAAAAATAAAAAATGCCATTATTAATTGGACTACTTATAAGTTCCTCTCTAGATAGAATCTCAAAGAACACCAATATTGGATTACAATCTGGCAATATAATTGATCCTGTTGGAATATTAGCCTGAGGGCACACCTAAAGGGGGAAGTGGCTTGGTGAATGCTGGGCACCCAGCACAGCGAGTATCTTTTGCTCTCAGGTTTTTATAACATTTCTTTAAGGAAAATGGCATATTTACTAAGCGTAACTACAATGATTATGAACAATACAGCAAGCCACAACCAGATTCAGATTTTATTTTAATGGGGTCAGGTGATATCTTACCAAGTCAAATTTGTATTACATAATTTTTAATCTGAATCTTTTATTATGTATACTAGATCTGTTGGATAAAAATATGAAACAAAAAGAACAACTATGTGGGGGATTTGTGAATGTTCACCTCAGGTGACCTTAACATCGGAGACATGTGCACAGGAGGTTCAGTCTAATTGCCTCAGACAGCAATTATATTTTTGTGCTGAGATAAGAATATCCATAAATATGGTTTGTTAGGGCTACTTTAGAAACATAGGAGAAATGCAGTTTTGACAAATTTGTGCAGAGGTCATTAATAATGTCCAGACCACACTGCAGAACAGAAAATACATTGCTTAAGATGTTGAATCACAACAAGAGGAAGTCCAGAACAGCAAAGTTACCAGAATAGATAAAGAGGATCGGCTGTCCAATGGTGACACCTGAGCTTTGGCCACCACTGGCATGTGGCAGCACCGAGTTGATGGATACCAGTAGAGGTTTTAGCTCAGAAACGGAGGGAAAGTTTGAAGTCACTGCCTGCTGAACAGTTACGTTTTACTCTTCCTATTTTTCTGCTGGTCTAACTTGTTTTAGTTAGACCAAAAGAGTACTTTAAAGCAGAACTGCAACCCATTAAAGAGGAAGTAAACCATTGGCAAAAAAATGAGAAAAATAAAAACCTGTAAAGACAAAGGCAAAATGAGTCAGTATGCATCACATACTAGCTCATTATGAAATACTTACCTTAAAACAAAGCCCCCACAGTGCTGCCCACTCAGCAACAGGACGGCCGACATCACTCCATTCATGGCACAGGGCTCTGAAGGAATGGCATGGGTGGCCGTTCCTTCATAGCTTATGTGCCGATGACATCATCGGCTGCATTAACCACTTCCAGTCACTGCACTGCCTTTTTACGTTGGCAGTGTGGCTCTCCCAGGCAAAATCACTTTAATAAATGGCATTTGCTTGGGAGGCCACTAGGGGGCGAGTGCGCACCGCCAGAGACGCAATCCCGCCCCCATTTGTTAGCGGGGAAGTCAGTGCAGGTGTCAGGCAGCTCCGATTGCCATCTGACACATGCGATCTCTCCCCGCTGACAGAGAAGGATGGTCGGCTGATGTAAACACATCCGTCTGTCATTCTCCCTGAAGTGATCACAGAGGCTATGTGATCCTGCTATATAGGATCGCATGTCTCTATGATCATCTCACAAGCCCAACCCCCCCACAGTTAGAATCACTCCCCTAGGCTTACATTTAACCCCTTGATCACCAATAGCATTAACCCCTTCCCTGCCAGTGTCATTATTACAGTAAGGCTCCATGTACACGGGACGCTGGAAATGGCCGTTTAGGAGCAGTTGGGCGTTTTTTTCAGAAGTCCCTGAACGCAGCTCCATGTTATGTTATCTGTCCATGTACACATGGTCGTTTACAGTCATTTGCAGGCAGTTGCGTTCAGGGACTTTTTTTAGAACGCAATTATATTGCGTTCGAACGTGTGTTTCCCGACGTTTCAAACGCAGAAACGCGGCCGAACGTGACTAAACGTGACTGAACGTGATGAACCTACGTTCAGCCACGTTATACGTTTTTTTTCTTCCATTCAAAATCAATGGTTCCCTATGGGAGCCTATTGATTTGAATGGAAGGCGCACCGCAAGTCAGATCAGGATGATCCGACTTGCGGCGCGACCTGCACTGTGAGAATCTTGAGGGGGAACTCCACCCAAAAATGGGAAAAAAATTGCGTGGGGTTCCCCCCCAGGTTCCAAACCAGGCCCTTCGGGTCCGGCATGGAATTTGAGGGTAGCCCCACGCCGAAAAAACGGCGTGGGGTCCCCCCCAAAATCCATACCAGACCCTTATCCGAGCATGCAGCCCGGCAGGCCAGGAAAGGGGAGGGGACGAGTGAGCGGCCCCACCCCCCCTGGACCACACCAGGCCACATGCCCTCAACATGGGGGGTGTGTTGGTGCTTTGGGGCAGGGGGAGCTCTGCACCCCCCACCTCAAAGCACCTTGCCCCCATGTTGATGAGGACAAGGGCCTCATCCCCACAACCCTGGTCGGTGGTTGTGGGGGTCTGCGGGCAGGGGGCTCATCGGAATCTGGAAGCCCCCTTTAACAAGGGGCCCCCCAGATCCCGGACCCCCTCCCTATGTGAATGGGTATGGGGTACACTGTACCCCTACTCATTCACCACATAAACGGCAGTGTAGGGAAATAACGACAGGAGACGTTTTGGAAAGTTTTATTAAAAATCTTCATCCGGCTCTTCTTGTCTTCTCCTCTCCGGGGTCTTCTGCTCTTTTGCTGTCCCCTCTCCAGGGTCTTCTGCTGTCCCCTCTTCTGCTGTCCTCTCTTCTTTTCTTCTCTACTCCGGGGTCTTCTGCTCTTTTGCTGTCCCTCTTCTGCTGTCCTCTCTTCTTTTCTTCTCCTCTCCGGGGTCTTCTCCTCTCCGGGGTCTTCTGCTCTTTTGCTGTTGGCTGTTGGCTGTCGGCTCTTCTTCCTCAGGAGAAGAAAAGAAGAGAGGACAGCAGAAGAGGGACAGCAAAAGAGCAGAAGACCCCGGAGTAGAGAAGAAAAGAAGAGAGGACAGCAGAAGAGGGGACAGCAGAGCCGGACGAAGACTTTTAATAAAACTTTCCAAAACGTCTCCTGTCGTTATTTCCATACACTGCCCTTTATGTGGTGAATGAGTAGGGGTACAGTGTACCCCATACCCATTCACATAGGGAGGGGGTCCGGGATCTGGGGGGCCCCTTGTTAAAGGGGGCTTCCAGATTCCGATGAGCCCCCTGCCCGCAGACCCCCACAACCACCGGCCAGGGTTGTGGGGATGAGGCCCTTGTCCTCATCAACATGGGGGCAAGGTGCTTTGAGGTGGGGGGTGCAGAGCTCCCCCTGCCCCAAAGCACCAACACACCCCCCATGTTGAGGGCATGTGGCCTGGTGTGGTCCAGGGGGGGGGGGCGCTCGCTCGTCCCCTCCCCTTTCCTGGCCTGCCGGGCTGCATGCTCGGATAAGGGTCTGGTATGGATTTTGGGGGGGACCCCACGCCGTTTTTTCGGTGTGGGGCTACCCTAAAATTCCATGCCGGACCCGAAGGGCCTGGTTTGGAACCTGGGGGGGAACCCCACGCAATTTTTTTCCCATTTTTGGGTGGAGTTCCCCCTCAAGATTCTCACAGTGCAGGTCGCGCCGCAAGTCAGATCATCCTGATCTGACTTGCGGTGCGCCTTCCATTCAAATCAATAGGCTCCCATAGGGAACCATTGATTTTGAATGGAGGCAGAAAAACGCTGCTAAAAGCAACGTGGCCAAACGTGCAATAACGCAAATGGAAAAAGCTACTGAAAGCATGTTTAACAGCTGTTTTTTCCCGGCGTCAGAAATAGCTTTGCAGGACGTTTTTTCTAACGTCCCATGTACATGGAGCCTAACAGTGCATATTTTTAGCACTGATTACGGTAGTAATGTCACTGGTCCCCTCAAAAGTGTCAAAAATGTCAGTTAGGGGTCCGATCTGTCCACAGCAATGTCACAGTTCCACAAACAAATCGCAGATCGCCGCCATTACTAGTAAAAAAAAAAAAGAAAAAACATTAAAAATGACATAAATCATTTCTCATACAGTGCCTTGTGAAAGTATTCGGCCCCCTTGAACTTTGCGACCTTTTGCCACATTTCAGGCTTCAAACATGAAGATATAAAACTGAAATTTTTTGTGAAGAATCAACAACAAGTGGGACACAATCATGAATTGGAACGCAATTTATTGGATATTTCAAACTTTGTTAACAAATAAAAAACTGAAAAATTGGGCGTGCAAAATTATTCAGCCCCTTTACTTTGAGTGCAGCAAACTCTCTCCAGAAGTTCAGTGAGGATCTCTGAATGATCCAATGTTGACCTAAATGACTAATGATGATAAATAGAATCCACCTGTGTGTAATCCAGTCTTCGTATAAATGCACCTGCACTGTGATAGTCTCAGAGGTCCGTTTAAAGCGCAGAGAGCATCATGAAGAACAAGGAACACACCACACAGATCCGAGATTCTGTTGTGGAGAAGTTTAAAGCCGGATTTGGATACAAAAAGATTTCCCAAGCTTTAAACATCCCAAGGAGCACTGTGCAAGCGATAATATTGAAATGGAAGGAGTATAAGACCACTGCAAATCTACGAAGACCTGGCCGTCCCTCTAAACTTTCAGCTCATACAAGAAGAAGACTGATCAGAGATGCAGCCAAGAGGCCCATGATCACTCTGGATGAACTGCAGAGATCTACAGCTGAGGTGGGAGAATCTGTCCATAGGACAACAATCAGTCGTATACTGCACAAATCTGGCCTTTATGGAAGAGTGGCAAGAAGAAAGCCATTTCTTAAAGATATCCATAAAAAGTGTTGTTTAAAGTTTGCCACAAGCCACCTGGGAGACACACCAAACATGTGGAAGAAGGTGCTCTGGTCAGATGAAACCAAAATCGAACTTTTTGGCAACAATGCAAAACGTTATGTTTGGCGTAAAAGCAACACAGCTCATCACCCTGAACACACCATCCCCACTGTTAAACATGGTGGTGGCAGCATCATGGTTTGGGCCTGCTTTTCTTCAGCAGGGACAGGGAAGATGGTTAAAATTGATGGGAAGATGGATGGAGTCAAATACAGGACCATTCTGGAAGAAAACCTGATGCAGTCTGCAAAAGACCTGAGACTGGGACGGAGATTTGTCTTCCAACAAGACAATGATCCAAAACATAAAGCAAAATCTACAATGGAATGGTTCACAAATAAACATATCCAGGTGTTAGAATGGCCAAGTCAAAGTCCAGACCTGAATCCAATCAAGAATCTGTGGAAAGAACTGAAAACTGCTGTTCACAAACGCTCTCCATCCAACCTCACTGAGCTTGAGTGGTTTTGCAAGGAGGGATGGGAAAAAATTTCAGTCTCGTGTTTGTGCAAAACTGATAGAGACATACCCCAAGCGACTTACAGCTGTAATCGCAGCAAAAGGTGGCGCTACAAAGTATTAACTTAAGGGGGCTGAATAATTTTGCACGCCCAATTTTTCAATTTTTCATTTGTTAAAAAAGTTTGAAATATCCAATAAATTACGTTCCACTTCATAATTGTGTCCCACTTGTTGTTGATTCTTCACAAAAAATTGCAGTTTTATATCTTTATGTTTGAAGCCTGAAATGTGGCAAAAGGTCGCAAATTTCAAGGGGGCCGAATACTTTCGCAAGGCATTGTAGTTAGTAAATGCAATAACCTTTGCGCAAACCAATCAAAATACACTTATTGCAATTTTTCTACCAAAAATATGTGTCAGAAAACAAATTGGCTTAGAATGTTAAAAAATTTAGATTTTTAAATATTTTTTTGGGAATGTTATATAGCAGAAAGTGAAAAGTATTGTTTTTATTTTTTCAAAATTGTCGCTCTTTTTTTGTTTATAGCGCAAAAAAAAAAAAAAAAAGATCTCAAAGTTGATCAAATACCACAAAAAGAGAACTCTATTTGTGGGGAAAAAAATATGTCAATTTAGTTTTGGTACAGCATCGCATGACCACCCAATTGTCCGTTAAATTAACGCAGTGCCGAATCGCAAAATAGGGCCTGGTCATTAAGCAGCAAAATCTTCCGGTCCAGGTCTTCCGGTGGTTAAAAGTAAATGTCTCCTAAACGGTGTAAGTTTAGGAAATATTTACAGCACCTATAGGTAAGCCTTAAAATAGGCTTACCTATAGGTGAATGTCAACAAAATGGGTTTACAACCACTTTAAAAGATTTCTTTAAAAAATCAGCTGTCTACATTATTCAGTGTCCATCCAGAGTTTTCCCTTGTAATGTATTTTTATGTCACTAGATGTCCTCAGTCTGATAACCAGCATCATCCAACCCTCTTTCTCTGAGCCCAGGTTGTCCTGGACTCACACCAGCATGTGACTGGATAGTGCAAGGAGAAGCAACGCAGCGACAAGCTTATCTTTCTGCCACTCTGCCCTTTCTTCCAATCGGCATGTTTCTTATCAACACAGAGCTGACTGTCTGCTAGTACTGGTACTTTCCCTCACACTTCAGTTCTTTTTATACAGAGACTGCAAGAGGCTTATACCAGCTTAGATTTAGCGACTTAGGCTGGTCATAGATTGTTCAAATTTCTTTTCTTCAGCCCGCCATCAGAATACAATGATCACTGTTGGTGGCTATAGCTGCCGGGGGTGACTGTATAGAACAAACCTGACAGGCTGGTTGTACTGAAGTTAATCGACAGATCGACTTCCAGACAACCAACCTGCCCATAGATGGATTCAAATTTGTCTGGGTTCCTGCTGTACCAGCCGAATTTTGATCCTTCTATGGCTGGCTTTACAGTACATGCATTTCAAGCATACATTTATCATGTGTTTTATATTAATTTGTGTCTTCTTTACTTGCCTAGAGTTCAACTGTAAAGCCCAACCCTAGAAATTAGACACAATCTACCCTTGAAATGGTGCCCCTATCACTGCAAGGGCTAACTGCTTGTTAAATCTAGGGCTGTGGGAAAAAGAAGCAATACCTATCTCCTCTATACTATACTCATCTACTGAGGCCACCTTTTTAACCCCTTCCTGCCCAGGCCTGGAATCCCATTAAGATATGCCCAGGGGGAACAAAGGATCGGTGATCGTGTGACCACTACGATAGGTTTTCACAGTTGTCACATGATAGGAAGCCAGTCCCACTGGCTGCTGGTTATTAGTGGGGACCAAAAGCTGTCTTTGATAGCTTAGTCTCTGTACTGACAGTACTCTCTCATCACAGAAACACTGGCTGCCCAGTGATGCATATAAGCAGCGTGTGGACATTAACCTCTTGCCGACCGCCCACCACAGATATACTGCGGCAGGCTGGCTCAGCTGCACAAAACGCCATACCCATACGTCGCTCCTCGGAAGCGAGCATGGGGGGCGTGCGCACAGCAATTCGTGAAAGGGGAAGCTGATCTGTGGGGCCAGTGGTCGCGATTGCCGCCTGGCACCCCCGATCACTCCCCGGGAAGACAGAACGGCGGTCGGCCCTTGTAAACACGGCAGACCGTTGTTCCTTCAGTTATCATCACAGAGCTCCTGCACTCCTCCTATTTAGGAACACAGGTCCCTGTGTTGATTTTATAAGTCCATCCCCCTCACAGTTAGAAAACACCCCCTAGTTTCACATTTAGCCCTTTGATTGCCCCTGGGTTAACACCTTCCCTGCCAGTATCATTATTACAGTAACAGTGCATATTTTTAGCACTGATTACTGTAGTAATGTCACTGGCCCCCCATAAGTGTCAAAAATGTCAGTTAGTGGTCCGATTTGTCCGCTGAAATGTCGCAGTCCCACCAAAATTAGCTGATCGCCACCATTATTAGTAAAAAATTAAATAAAAATAACATAAATCTTACTCCTAGTTTGTAGACGCGATAAGTTTTGCACAAACCAAACAAAATACGCTTATTGGGATTTTTTTTTACCAAAAATGTGTAGCAGAATACAAAAAAAATGATGATGATGAAAAAATTAGATCTTTTTTCTTTTTTTATTGGGAATGTTTTATAACAGAAAGTGAAAAATATATATATATTTTCAGAATTGTCGCTCTTTTCTTGTTTATAGCGCAAAAAATAAAAATCGCAGAGTTGATCAAATACCACCAAAAGAAACCTCTATTTATGGGAAAAAAGAACATCAATTTTATTTGGGTACATCGTCGCACGACCGCGAAACTGTCCGTTAAAGTAATGCAGTGCCGTAAAAATTGGCCTGGTCATTAAGGGGGTAAATCCTTCCAGGCCTTAAGTGGTTAAAGCCCACTCTTTTGCTAATACACATGTGTTATGCAAGTAGAAACAGGTATGGCACTCCTGGGTCACACACTTGCTTCTTCCAAGCAGGGTTAACAGCATTGCATTGTACATGATTATTCTGAAGGACTGCCCACAGCCCAGAGCACCAAGGGAAGAACAGGAGAGCGCAAAAGCCTGCTGGAGCAGGGTGTAAAGAAAGTAATGCACCATGTTAGCAACCCTAGACCTTACAAGCATTGAACCCCTACAGAGGGGTATGATGGAGTAGATTGTGTCTAATTCCTGGAATTGGATTTTAAAGTAAATAAAGCTAGGGGGGTCATTACTGTGGAAAAAATATATTTGTTGACAAGAATGTCTATTATTATTTATGTAATAGAAATATAGTGCTTAGTTTCAGCATGCATAATTAAAATGAGTTTTGCAGTAGCAAAAACTTCAAACAAGAGGAGTAAGTTTGCAAACTCCAAGTTGAAAATAGCATCAGACAGAAAAGTAGACAATGCCTGTGACTGACATTTAACCAAAGTATTAGACTGATGATGATAAAAAGTGGAGAGCAAGTAAGAAAAAAAGGGAGAGTGACTTTGACTGCTACTTCATGAGTCCCCCTAGACTAGTTTTATATGTGATGATGCAAAATATATTGTTTTTAACAAAATATTTTACCTAGGTAAAAAAAAAAAAAAAAGTCCTAGGCTGAGAAATCTACTGCAGAAAAGCAGAATAATTGGAAGTCATAGACAAGTGAAGAAACACTAATATAAAGGTACACTAACTTGATTTTAAGAAGCATATACACAATGGATTATGCAGCAGTGCAATCCAAATTAACCATGGCATTATCACAACATAAAAAAAAAAAAAGAATAAAAGGAAAGCTGCAGTCTTAAACCAAGGATGACAAGTGAGAAAGCTGTGATGTGCTGGGAAGGAAGACTTTCTCAAAACTGTTATTCTTTAAACCTCTTGCTGTGCTCACAATTCTGCTCTCAGCCCTTTGTAAAAAACAGGATTGGAGCTCTCTCATTTCGGGTTTTCTACCTGAGTAGCGCATCACCTTGGGAGTTTTCAAACACAGTTTGTTATTTGGCTATCTGGCTGCAAAGTTAATATGGGTGGAATCCCTACAATTTCTCAGATCTTCAAAGTTATTACATTGTAGTGCACTTACTAGGAAAGAGTCATGAATTTAAGAAAGTTACTTTGTAAATATGCCTCTTATTTGGGCATTCTGGCTGGCAGATTTTATGGTTTTATAGAAAGACCTGCTATCACTGGTGGAGAAATACAATGTGCACCTAACAGACTTTGCAATTTTAAAGTACGGTATATCTAAATCCAAGAAAAAAAATGTAATGCATTTTAGGTTACCTTTCGTTAAAGGTGGTAGTTGCATTTGTTTTCTATTTTTTACACAGTTTTCTTCTTTATTTTCACTTGGTGAATCTGCCAGGAACACACTTCCTGTCCTAGGGTGACAACCATACTATATATATATAGGAGGAGCAAGGTTGTCACGCAAGGAAAGAAGTGTTTTATGACTATATAACATTTCTTCTGCTCTATAACATAGGGTGAGGTGTTTTGTAGTCAACAGAGACAACTGGAAACAATGCTAACCAATAACTAAAAGCTGTCTGCAGCGGAAGAGAGCACAATCAGTTCACAAGAATTCTGACTGCATGAACAGCTATGTTTTTGCTCTTGTTGAATAGACATTAAAAAAAAAAAAAACTTTTTTAACCGCCTTAGCGGTATCCCCGAGCGTGACTCGGGGTAGGAATTTTCTGCTATTAGCGGTATCCCCGAGTCACGCTCGGGGTCAATGGGCAGAGCGTGCAGACAGCGCAGCGGAGCTTCTCTTACCTTATCCTGGCGATCCAGCGATGAGCTCTCATTGCTGTGACCGCCAGTGAGATCTCCGCCACTCGTCTGTCGGTAGGAGGACTTCCTAGTTCCGTTCCCTGCAGCAGCAATGCTGCATGGGAGCGGAACTAGGGAGGGAAAGTCAAAAAAAAAAAAAAAAAAAACGTTGCACAAAACACATAACACATTTTATATTATATATATCCATATATATATATATATATAAATATATGCATATATATATATATATATGCATATATATATATATATATATATGCATATATATATGCATATATATATGCATATATATATATATATATATATATGCATATGTATATATGTATATATATATATGTATATATATATATATATATATATATATATATATATATATATATATATATACACACACACATATATATATATATATATATATATATATATATATATATATATATATATATATATATATATATATAAATTATATTATTGATTCGATTATAATTCATGCGTATGTATATATGTATATATATATATGTATATATATATATATATATATATATATATATATATATATATACACACACACATATATATATATATATATATATATATATATATATATATATATCTATATACACACATATATATATATATATAATATATAACGCATGAATTATAATCTAATCAATAATATAATTTTATTATATATATTATATATTAAATAATAAAATAATATTATTGATTCAATTATAATTCACTTGTTTGTGTTTCAAATTTATCACATCTGGGATGTCTACTAGAGACTTGTTTTGGTCAGGTTTAAGTCAGTAATTACTAAGAATTGTAGGCCTATAATACATAACGCCAAATTTCCATGAAAAGAATTGTACCGCTTTTGGAACAGAATTCCTGACAGAATCATACCGCCAGGGAGGTTAATGGTATATTTACCAGGCCATAAGGAAGCATATTAGAGAAACGTATTGTTAGAGTTGTTTTGCATTTTAATGGTCTGTAAAAGCATGCCTATTGATAACTGTACAAGTTTACACAAACACATTTCTGAAATGTCACAAAATACAGCTAAGTGATGCTTAGACATCTTCTGGGGTATTATCAGATGATGTCTAAGCAGACGAAACACGTTGGGTTGACTTCTGTCCATACTACTACTTGTTGATGCTATTTACTAATCTGGATTTAAGCGTTTTTTATCTACCTCACTGTAAGTGTTCTGAATTTTTAATACATACCCTTTACTTATGGTTTTACACTATGTGGAGCTCTACATTCATTTGGATTACTGATGGTTTATGCGATTTTCCAAAGAAAATACAAAGGCGACTGGTGTGAAGGGGCACTCGGTGTCCTCCCAGGCCTATTGGGTGTATATACACTAATGCATGAGTTGACTCACTAGGCATACGCCAAACTGAGTCCACTGACTCCGGTAAGCCTCCTTATATATTGGTGGTGGATATTGTCACAGCAAATTTTCTGTTATTTACTACTTGAATACACGTTTGAAGATTTTTCTATATTCATTCCATTCAAAAGGACTTTTTTGCCCTTATTCAATTTTTTTTTTATTTTTGTATATTTGTTTGTATATGTATTCTTCACAATTGTGAATTTTCACCGATTATCATATGTTAATTATCTATGAGTGCTGCACATTTTCATATTTATACATTATTTACACTAGTTCAAGTGTTGTGCTGGCTGCTCTCCTTTTCCTTTGAATGCAAGCACAGTATTTTTTTCTGTATATTTAACAAAGAAGCAGTACCCTGATGAGCTTATCTCTTCATCACTCTGCATTTCCCTCTCTGTGCTTGTATTTTAAGGGACTGCAGGAGGCTGATACCAAGCCAAATGCAGGTACTTACACAATTTTAAAAATACATTTATTTGTGTAATAATGACTGCAGAACTGCATTATATTGTGTCGCTTAGTTCAGGTTTAAGACTTTGCAAACTGGCTGACTGAATAAGGGTCAGAGTTAATGAGAGACAAAACAGAAGAGGCCAAGGTAAATTTATATACATATGCACCTAGATATGTTATTTTCTGTTGAAAAAAAAAATATTTAACAAATTAGATATGTTAATATTTAATGTGTTAAATGGAGAACATTTTGTTTAATGTAGGAAAGCATGGTGTGACCAAAAAGAAAAAAAAAACATAAATTACAGCTTTCTGTTTAAAAGGATTATAATAACATCAGTGAAAATATTTCACAAACACAACAAATAACATTAAAAAGGTGTCATAGCAAAGAGTGATATTTGGACTTCCTGTGTTGTAAAAGAAAGCACAATTTTGATAATGTTGCCATAACTGCTTAAATGTTGTTTGCAATTAGGCTTTCATCTATACTTGACCTATGAAAGTCCAACTAAATCTATTTATTTTTAAAGCACTACAATCTCAACAGGTTGACAATGCTCTTGTCCAAGGGTGGCTATGCAGCTCCTTCTCAGATATGGTGGAAAGGAGAGCGTAGCCACCTGGAAAACATAAATATGTTACTGGCCAGATCACTGGTAAAAAAAGGGAAAAAAGTCTGAAAAAAGGAAAACTAAACCAGCCAGTACATCTAAGGATTGGTAAGCTGCAATATATTATATTTTTGTTCATTGATTGGGATACAGATTAAATTGCATGAGTTTGTTTCCAGAATACAACAGATGCTAAACTTTATCTCCTGAATAATATGAAGATATGAAATAACATGGTATGTACAGTGCCTTGCGAAAGTATTCGGCCCCCTTGAACTGTGCGATCTTTTGCCACATTTCAGGCTTCAAACATAGAGATATAAAACTGTAAATTTTTGTGAAGAATCAACAACAAGTGGAACACAATCATGAAGTGGAACAAAATTTATTGGATATTTCAAACTTTGTTAACAAATAAAAAGCTGAAAAATTGGGCGTGCAGAATTATTCAGCCCCTTTACTTTTAGTGCAGCAAACTCTCTCCAGAAGTTCAGTGAGGATCTCTGAATGATCCAATGTTGACCTAAATGACTAATGATGATAAATAGAATCCATAGCTATGAATGATAGTTTCAGAGGTCCGTTTAAAGTGCAGAGAGCATCGTGAAGAACAAGGAACACACCTGGCAGGTCCGAGATACTGTTGTGGAGAAGTTTAAAGCTGGATTTGGATACAAAAAGATTTCCCAAGCTTTAAACATCCCAAGGAGCACTGTGCAAGCGATAATATTGAAATGGAAGGAATATCAGACCACTGCAAATCTACGAAGACCTGGCGTCCCTCTAAACTTTCAGCTCATACAAGGAGAAGACTGATCAGAGATGCAGCCATGAGGCCCATGATCACTCTGGATGAACTGCAGAGATCTACAGCTGAGGTGGGTGACTCTGTCCATAGGACAACAATCAGTCGTATACTGCACAAATCTGGCCTTTATGGAAGAGTGGCAAGAAGAAAGCCATTTCTTAAAGATATCCATAAAAAGTGTTGTTTAAAGTTTGCCACAAGCCACCTTGGAGACACACCAAACATGTGGAAGAAGGTGCTCTGGTCAGATGAAACCAAAATCGAACTTTTTGACAACAATGCAAAACGTTATGTTTGGTCTAAAAGCAACACAGTTCATCACCCTGAACACACCATCCCCACTGTCAAACATGGTGGTGGCAGCATCATGGTTTGGGCCTGCTTTTCTTCAGCAGGGACAGGGAAGATGGTTAAAATTGATGGGAAGATGGATGGAGCCAAATATAGGACCATTCTGGAAGAAAACCTGATGGAGTCTGCAAAAAGCCTGAGACTGGGACGGAGATTTGTCTTCCAACAAGACAATGATTCAAAACATAAAGCAAAATCTACAATGGAATGTTCACAAATAAACATATCCAGGTGTTAGAATGGCCAAGTCAAAGTCCAGACCTGAATCCAATTGAGAATCCATGGAAAGAACTGAAAATTGCTGTTCACAAACGCTCTCCATCCAACCTCACTGAGCTTGAGCTGTTTTGCAAGGAGGAATAGGCAAAAATTTCAGTCTCTCGATGTGCAAAACTGATAGAGACATACCCCAAGCGACTTACAACTGTAATAGCAGCAAAAGGTGGCGCTACAAAGTATTAACTAAAGGGGGCTGAATAATTTTGCACGCCCAATTTTTCAGGTTTTTTTTTGTTAAAAAAGTATGAAATATCCAATAAATTTCGTTCCACTTCATGATTGTGTCCCACTTGTTGATTCTTCACAAAAAATGACAGTTATATATCTTTATGTTTGAAGCCTGAAATGTGGCAAAAGGTCGCAAAGTTCAAGGGGGCCGAATACTTTCGCAAGGCACTGTACATAACTAGAATGATGTGCAGCTATCTCAACTCAAATCATCATTTAATCTGTTTAACCCATAATACATTACGGTGGATGTTTTGAAATGAATAGATCTGAACTTTTCGATCAGCATGTAATTTTTACCAATTATATGTTAAGCAAATGTCAAGTTAGGCAATACATACTGCTGCATCAAAGCTGATAAAGGTCAAAAGTGTAAAAATCCACACCATTGTTTCCTTTGCCGTGAAATTCTATTAATTTGGAAATAACACACTACCAAGGAATTCCTAATTCTATGTGTAGAAAGTTTTCAACCTTTAGTCTATTGTCCAAGTCAAATATATATACTATGACATTATAATGGTTTTGGCAAAATGTCACAGTAAAATGTAGGATAAATGTCTAAATTGTCCTTCTTCTTAAGGCTGAACTCTGAGAATTAGGCAAAATGTACTCTACCCCCCCCCCCCCACACTAAATTCTCTTTATGGAGGAGCATATGAACAATGCTGCATTACTTCCCTACCCCTACTCTGGTTGGATATGTGCTGTCCTCCAGAGCTTTAAGATGTGGGTGGTCCCTTGGCATCATCTTATACTGCACAGGGTTACTAATCCTTGTACATGAAGGAGGCTGGAGTGCAACCAACAATGAGAGGTGGACGCATCACACAGGTTGAGAGAGCCTTCCAAAGTGGTGGTTAGAAAAGTAGTTATTCCTAATCTAGTATCACTATTCGGGTACCCCATCACAAGGGTACATTTTGCCTAAATCCTGGAGATCAGCTTTAAAGCAGAGCTCCACCCTAATTTGCATTTAAATCTGCATGTGCTGCTTATCACTCCGCCATTCTCTTTTGGATAGTGTCATTTTTAATTTTTATTTTTTAATATATAGTACCTTTTCTTCTAAAAAAGATCCACTTCCGTCCAAACCCGGCCTCAGCAAAGTACATCATATCCTCTTTCCCAATGGCTCCTGGGATTCCAGTGTAAGCAATCCCAGGAGCCAATGGGCATCCTCAGTGGCTAGCATTGCGTTACTTCTAAACCAGAAATGACGCGATGCTAGGCTCCATTGCTACAGCCATGATAGTCCCACTGCACATGCGTGAGATCGGGAGGTGCTTGCTGGGTAACCAGCAGCCCCTTATCCTGGAAGAGACTCCTAGTGGGCTTCAGATGCCCACACTCAGGATGGACACTTGCTGGATCAGAAGGCTACAGTGAGTACTAACACTTTTAATGACACAGAAAACGTTGACATATGCAGCATATGTCGATTTGCAATACATATTTGGCGACTATCACGGGGGTGATTTAAAAAGAAAAAAAAAAAAAAAGCCTGGAGCTCCACTTTAACTGAACAGTTGTTGACATGCTAAAAGAAATACTGAGAAAACTCTGTATCAGTGTATGATGTATCTTTAGTAAACAAAATTATCTTTTAACTCTATTAATCACATACAGTATACAAAAAAAGGAACAATCATCTTTTTTTGTGAAGATAAAGAGGTCCCTGGTCTAACTTGTACCTATGCTGTATTTGTAAACTATTAACTCATTCTACCATTTTCTGTTTGCATAAAATGCTCATTGTCAGAGGAAAATACTGTTTAAATCAACTAGAGGCATGTCCACTCACTTGTGGTTTCTCTTTGGCCATTTTCTATCTACTGAAATGAGTTTTCCCAATTTATTCTAAGTGGAAAATGCATTTATTATTTTTTACCAATGTTAAATAACTAGGCAAATCAACTTTCAAAACCATCATGTTAACAAACTCTTTTCTGGATATTAATTGCATGTATATTACGTGCATTAGTTCATAAAGTTCAGTCCTCAAGTGCATAAACAGGTAGGTTTCCAATACTTAACCATCTCTTCATTATTGTAGTCTGGATTATCACTTGAAAAATCTCTTCAAAGTAAGTGTAAAATTGGAAATTATGTGACTTGATTGCCAATGGGACTTAGATCCTTAAGCTCAAAGTTTTACACACAGCTATTATGTCTTACACAAAAGAGTTTTAATTTAAGTTAGAACATTTATTGACCTAAAGTGAAAAGCATTAGACACAAGATTAAATAGACATTTAGTAAAATTATAGTTAATATGAATAAATTTAATTTCCTGTGATGTTACTTTTTAAAATCGGTCTCTTGACAGTTGAATAGAGCTTTTCATTTGAGCTCACAGGAGAAAAGAAAAAAAAAAAAAAAAAAAGAATTGTAACTTTTTTTGCTGCATGAAAAACAGAAAAAATGTACAAAAGGCCATTAAGCTCCTCATGGTCAAGATCGATACGCATCTGCTTACCTAATCACAGGTTTTATCTTTTTACATTTTTGTTTTTTAGCTATAAAGTATTAAGTGCATACATGTTTCCCTTTTTGTCTGCACCTTGACCATATACGTAGGGGTAGAAGAATAAAATGTTATATAATAAAGTACTGGTTAAATAATGCTTTGGAGGACATTTGCTTGATGTTGCACTCATTAGAGCAGTGATGGCGAACCTTGGCACCCCAGATGTTTGGGAACTACATTTTCCATGATGCTCAACTACACTACAGAGTGCATGAGTATCATGGGAAATGTAGTTCCAAAACATCTGGGGTGCCAAGGTTTGCCATCACTGCAGTAGATGATGTGAACATGACCCTTGGTAAACTTGAAAGTGAAGCACCCAAAATATAAGTCCTTTACTTGGACTATTTCTCCACTGTGACTATTTTTCAAAGGTATAAAATCAACTTCAAGAAAAATAGGAGATGCATATCATGACCACCAAAGAAGAGAACTGGAATCCTCAAACAACAACAGATGATGTAAGCAGGGGGCAACTGGCACTTGAAGACCAAAAAAGCTTTTGCTGCTGTCAGCAATAAATGGTAATCTCTTCCTAACCCATTCTAAACTATGCTTGCTTACAGAAATGTGAACATATTTGGGTCGGTTACGCACTATGAGAAAATCAGGGGCATGATCACTCGATTTTTAGATAGCGCGTACACCAATTTTGACATCCAATTCAGATTTTCCAAATTAAAATCTCAGAAGGGACAAACTCTAATATTTCTCTTGTACGTGAACAGAACAAACAACTTTCATTAAATGTGTACAGTTTTCATACGAGGAAAATCAGATACCAGATTCTGTGCATGATCAGAAACAATGAACAACAAAAAAAAAAGCCTTTGTCATATGAACATTTTCGTACATTAGTTCCATGTTTGGTTTCGACTTGCTGTGAAATGTCAAGAAATCCCGGACGATCGCTCGCCTGATTTTCTTATTGTGTGTACCCACCTTTACATTATAATGCTCCTTTCACACAAGTTTTAGACCTGTGGTTACACAGATCAAAAATGGACTGCAATGTATCCCTTACCTCTCATAAGCCTGCCTATTTTTACTGGTTCAATTGCATACAGGATTGCTTGGTTTCTATTGTTTTTTTTTGTATTTGCCTTCTAGTTCTCTCTCTGATTTGTCAGATAGTATCTCAGTCTGTGTTTGCTTTTCTGCTTTGTCATAGTTATTTACATACCTGTCTTCCCTGTTTAAACTGTATTTCCACTTTTGCAGCCACACTGGGATAACACTAATGGCACTCTTCCACTGCGAGTATCGTCTCGGCTCCACTTGGCACTGCTTGGCCCTGCTCGGCTCGGTTTGCTTTGCCACTGATTTGCTTTGCCACGGCACTGTATAGGCTCTACTCAGCTTGGTTTGCTTTTCCATTAAAGTAGTAAGTGGGTGGGATTACAATGATTCTCTGACCAATCAGTGGCTAGTAGTGAAACAATCAAGGCTGCATGTGAAGGATTGTGGGATATGGTACCGGTACGGCCCACTTGGAACCCCAACCAAGGTGGTACTGTTTAAGCAAGCCATACCATGTAGTGGAAAAGCACCGCTGTACCAAACCATACCGAACCGTTCAAACATGTACCATGCGGTACCATGCAGTTGAAAAGTGCCAAAACGAGCCATACCGAGCCGTACCATGCAGTGGAAAAGCACCACTACCCTGTATTTGTAACATGACCTCATTCACCTAGCATAACTTTAAAAAAGAAATGTACAAACTGCAACTTGTGTTTTTTTTGGATGTTTTGTTCTGGACCCTGCAGACAGAAAATTGCCACATGATTCTCTTTGTTTATTAGGGGGCTGGGAAGCTGTATTTGCCATAATTACTCTGTCTGTACTGTGCAGGCAGATCTTCATTATCAGTTGTACCTAGATTTGAACCATGTCTGTCATAACAAAGGGTTAAAAATGTAGCAACATCCCTTCTGCATTGTATGTTGAGGACAGACCTCACTTTAACACTTCAAAAAAGCTTACACTCAGCCATGCCACCTTGTTCTGAGGAACATCTAAAAGGTAAGAGCGGAAAAATGCTTTAATGCACTTTGTGACTAATGCTTTAGTATCATGGCCATCTCTACATTCTGTTTACACTAGGCTTCCTATCTGTGTCCGAGCTCTTGTATTTCTTTCTGCACTTGTATACCAACACTTCTTTGTCTTTTATTGTCTGTCAGAGGGTGATGGGTGTTTTATGTCTCAGTCTTGCTCAGCCCTGTGTTCATATTTTACTCCTGATTTCTTTATACTTTTAGGGTTTCCAATTTGCCTCCTTATCTCTAATTGTTGTTTCTCAGTCCCGGTTCTCTCATGTTCCAGGGGCTGGTGTCCCCAGCTGCCCTGGGTACAAGAAGAGGTCTTTTAAGCTGTACTTGGAGTACCAAAAAATTGCAAAAGTTTAACTGAAAGGGGGTACTAAAAGTGGAAGAGCCACAGACTTGTTTCCCTAATCTATACTTGGTCTGACCCAATGCCTCAAATGTCTTTGTCTGTGTCGGATTCCCTGGCATCAACCCTACCAAAAGTAATAATAGTTTCTAATTGTATTGTCTAATATACCTTTGTCTTTAATGATGTTTACCATTTTAAGTGACAGGTATAAAGTACATGCACCTTAAAATAAATACCCGCAGCAGCCCTCATTAAAGAGGAACTGCAGTCTGCTCACAAAATTTATAATAAAAACATGTTTGCCATTCTGAAACTTCCCTCCAACCATTTTGCATATTATTTTATATATACTGCGATTCTGTACTTGCCAAATATGCTGCAGAAATCTCCCTCCACTAAATCTGGCTGCAGCCATTTTAACTGTGGGCAGCTGAAGCTGCTGCCTGTTCACTTCCTGAATTTACACAGACACACAACTGGCAAAATCTAACGAGAGTTAGAGAAAGAGCGGTGCATGATGTCATTAGCCTAGGCATATTACCAGACAGGAAAGAGGAAGTGAGCTGTATAAGGTATTTACTGGCAGAAAAAAATGTTTTACTATCCAAAGTTAAAACAACAAGGACCGAGGATTTAATAGATGGAAAAACAAAAAAAAGTCTGAATAGTCACTTTAACATCTGCTATGGTCTAATACAGAGCAATGTAGAACTGGCAAAGCTCTGATACATCCAGATACCTGCAATATTGAAGCTGGCCCGGTCCTTCAAATTCCCTTACCAGCTCCGCACACTCCTACAAGTTTATGAGGCAGCTCATCATAGTGATGGGCCAATAAGAATATGCATGGAAGAGGGAGCAACACATTCTAATGCTATCCAGAATAGTGGAATTTTGCTTGTTTAGAGTGGCTCAGCACTGGGGAATAACCAACATTAACAATAGCTTTTGCAGGTATACAGTATGCCACCATCTCTTGTGCCTGCCTTTGCACCTGCTAACAGATATCTAAGGGTAATAAAAATGTAATGTGTATTTAACAGTTCCTGCTAAATGTCTATAGCAGTTTTCCTCAACTTTCTAAACCCAGAGGATCACTTAAAAAAGTTTTCCGGTCTCAGGAATCCCCTGCCTTAAAATAATTACAACTACAGCTCACAGTACAATTTACATAATTAATAATTGTAGATATTATAATAAAGGAATAAAGAAATAATTATTTTTGACACCCTAAATTGTTAATTTTTAACACCTGTCACCTCTAATGATCAGAATGTAAAGGCAGACAGTGAAAATTGTATTGGCCCCTTAAATTAGTGATCAGTGGAGTAGGCTACCCTTAAACTAGTGGTTAGTAGACAAATGCCCCCTTATATTGAAGGTAGGTGAAGAAGGCCTTCTTACATTCATAGTCAGTGGAACAAGGGGCCACTTATATTGTTGGAAAGTTGGCTGTGAATGGCTGCAGGTGCTGTCAGCTTCTCCTTGCTTTGTATAGGACTTCCTGTCCACAAAATGTTCACAAAGGAATTTATAGTCTGCCCCTGCTGCCCAAACTGCAAGTGTGAATGACACTTAGCCCCTGTTTACATTGGCCCACTTTGATATGTCAAATCGCATGCCAAATCACAGTCTATTGCTGGAAATGGGACTGTCCCAATCGGTGTGACGTTAACTTTGCCGCGCCACACCGATTTATAAAAGTAGTTCCTGCACTACTTTTGGCAACTTTAGGGGCGATTAGGATCCTACACAGCATAAAAGAAGGTGGGAGTGTTGGAAAATGTTTAAAGGCCATCTTCATCCAAAAACAGAATTTTAGATTTGCACTTTGTTATAAATTATATTTCTTGTAACTGGATTGCTTCTCAAAGCAAGTGAACTTCATATTGAAACTGAAATTATTTTCCTTTTAACTTTGCAACAACAAATGGTTATTTTAATGACAACCTTTAAAATGTTGTCAAGGGATAAACTGCACTTGCTTCCAGGGGTCACTTAAAAAGTCTATTTTACAAGATTGCAAAAATAGTTATTTTTATTTCAATGCATTTCCCCTGACTTTCTCAAAACTACAATTTATTTTGCTTGGGGTCGCCTCCAATTTATGAATGTTTAACCAGGGAATTGGTAAAGTTAAAGGAGCTGTCACTACCAAAAAAAAAAAAAAACTGCTGACAGCTATACATTGGAGGTGCCTAGAAGGACATAAAATACTTGCAGCAGCTTTTAGGGCCTCTGGTGTACCTGAATCCTGGGCAGTCTTGATTGGGCAAAGCTCTGACACTTTGAGTAGTGTTAGACCTTATGCACTCTTCTCACCATACAGTATATTCCTATTGGACCATTGCTATGATGGGCTACCTCACTGGTCAAAGGAATGGATAGCAGGAGGAAAGAGACAAAGCAAGGTTTGGTTCTGCCAGAAAGTTTCACCTGTATTTTTGTCTCAGCAAAATGACTTTTATAACTTTAAGTAACTTTTTTCTGCAGCTAAAATAATAGTCAAAGCAACAGATTTTCTTTAAAGTAACCCGTGAGTACAAGGTTACTTTTACACAATGGCTCACCTGTAAAGGAAACATGGACATACATTCTAATTACCTTTTTAGCATCCTGTGTGTGGAAAAGCCTCTGCATAGATTATATGCTTCCAGGTGTGAAGATTACTTGCTCTCCTAGTGGCCACTGCACTTTCCCCCTGCTGGCTCATATCACTTCATAAAAGTCAGCTGTAGGAACCACAGAGCCAAGAGAGAGCAAGTATTTGACTCATCTGGCCTGGGAACAGAGAAAAGGCAGATTTTTTTTTACTACATGGGCTGGTGAAAAGGTAAGTATGTTGTTATCTCTTCTTTTACAGGTAGGCTATTAAGAAACAGTGACCCTGCGTTGGCAACATATAGCTGAAGGAGATACCTATTACTTCCAGATTTTGGAGATGCTTGTGACTCACTCCACATAACAGTGGTAGGCCAATCAGTATTGCCACTTGAGAAGTCCATAGCTCCATGTTAGCTATAACTCTGGAAACTTGTAACTTATACAGGATTTTCCTTTGCTCCCTGTGGCTGAATGGAGTGTTGTGGGAATTAAAGTGGTTCTAAAGGCTGAAGGTTTTTTACCTTCATGCATTCTATACCTTAAAGTAACCCCCCCCCCCTTATACTCACCTGAGCCTGATCCAGCAATGAGAACAGAAGCTCTCCCAAATCTCTCCCTCCTCACTGACTGACCATTGGCTCCCGCTGCTGCCAATCACAGTCAGTGAGAAGGGAGTGGGGGGCAGGGGCAAACTGAACTCTGTGTGCCACACAGGGGCCACTCAGGAGCGAGCACGCACGATAGGCCCCAGAGCAAGCAGCTTGTTATGGGGGCACTCAGCAGGGGGGAGAGGCCGGCGGGGGACCCAAGAAGAGGAGGATTGAGGCTGCTCTGTGCAAAACCATTGCAAGAACAAGTAAACCTTTACAAATGCCTAAAATTAAAGCAGTTCCAAGGTCACAGATGTTAATAACATCAGTATTGTAACAGCAACGCAAACAATAGTTATCACTGACAATCCAATATAAACTTACTTTCAAAATGTTCTTTCATGTTGTGACTGCTGCCTGTCTGCTGGTCATCTTTTTCCACAAGTTCTTGGATTCTCTGCCTGCTTTGCAGCTTCTCCTCTGCTGTTTGCTTAAATGTGGTTGTAAAGGCTAAAGGTTTTTTTCATCTTAAGGCATTCTACTATGCCATAAGGTAAAGAACCGTCTGTATGCAGTTGTTAAACCCCCACCCGCCCACCCTTATACTTACCTGAGCCTAATTTCAATCCAGCTCTGTGCATGAGAGCAGAGGCTCTCTCCACACTCTCTCTCTCCACACACAGCTCAGAGACAGCAGAGGGAGGCATTGGTTTCTGCTGCTGTCAATCACAGCAATTGATAAGGAAGCGGGGGAAGGGGCCGCACTGTGCTCTGTCTATCAACACACAGTGCTGGTTTGGAAGCAAGCCCGCACAAGTGCCCCCATAGCAAGCAGCTTGCTATGGTGGGCACTGTGGGGGGAGAGAGAGAGAACCAGAACAATAGCGGAGCACTGCAGAAGAGGAAGATCAGGGCTGCTCTGTGCAAAATCATTGCACAAAGCAGGTCAGTATAACATGTTTTGTATTTAAAAAAAAAAACATTTTAATTCTTTACAGTCACTTTAAACTTTCTAATAACTACATATAACATGGTACCTTGCAGCCTTGTACTGAAATTCCTCGTCTTAGCACCTCTGTAGGTCAGAAAGCAGGCTCTGTGAACTTTGTGGCACCGCAGTGCCTATCAATAGGGCATAGTGAATATGCATCACAGAATATAAGGAAGTAAATATGTGGGTATCTTCACAAAGTAAGTTAACCAACTTTAGCAGCATTATGAGTAATAATAGCGGGCTATAAATAATTGAAGTGTATGGATGAGCATGAGCAAAGAACAGTTCCACTTTAAAATATGATGATAAGTCCATAGATTTTTTAAAAAGCTGAAAAATTCTTCAAGTTAAAAACAAAAATATCAACAACAGACTCAGGAATGGAAAAAAAAAAGAGAGAATCCAACCTCTCTTAACTTTATTTAAAATTCTTTATAATACTCCAGTATCTGCTAAATGCTGAAATTATGTCTTTGATATGTAAGGCAATTTATGTTTTTTGCTTACTGACCCAATAACAGAGGATATGCAGAAACAGTATTATCCTCCGATTAAAATAGCACACCAAACCAACAACTATAAAAGTTCTCTGATTCGAAGTCCAGGCCTAACTGGCGAAATCACGCAACACAATGCCAGCTGAGTTACTCTGATGCTGTCAATTTGTCAGATTAAGTTGCTGGCATCTTGCTAAATGATCATGGTCTAGTTATTGGATGGCAAAGGCACCGTACAGGGCTCCAAGGACATGTGTTTGGTTTTCTAACAAAATGCAGAATTGAACGACGAATCAGATGAGAATGCTGTTGATTTCTCCAGAGGATGAGCACTATGGATATCCATTAAATTCCAATAATCTTGAGCAATGCAACTCCACTAATGATCACAATAGCTGAGAATTCTAAAATGATTTAATTATAGGTACGTCTGATCCATTGTAAAATTCATAGCGTTTAATCTACTTGGTACTCTATAATAAAGTCCTACTGCCATCCCTGCAAACATCAGCTTAGTGTAATTGTTAACTTTTTGCTTTCACTGTAGCATAAGCAAAATGTTCATCAGCATATGCAAGTAAATAAATGAGATCTCTGGGGTCCAGTCAAGAAATATATTACAATTTCACTGAAGTTCAAAATCTCAATTTTCCATTAAGAACAGCTCATATCGCCTCTTCAGCTGTAGACACAGTCAATGAAAAATAAAGCATTTGTATTCATTTGTGCATCCACTCAGGAGGAAAGAGAATGGACTCAGTGCATGTAATGAAAGGGGAATAATTTGCTAATGAGTAAAAAATAACTGTTCATTTGATAAGTCCTTGCAATGTCAAACTCTGCTACAGCTGGTAGCCTCTTTGGCAGCTACATGCATTACTGGGTACATTAGTAAATATATATTAGCAATCCAATGATAACCTTCTGGAGGGCAAAGGACAAGGTGACTTTCTATAAAGGAATATAGGATGATATATTTAGTGTTTGCTTGTATCAGCAATGCATCTGGGTGATTATATGGAATATAAACAACTATATCTGGGACCATCTGCTGCACTGTATAAAGAGCTGTATGGATGCAAATGCTGTGGGGTCTTTCTGGTCATCTTTTTTTTTTATTTTGGCCATACAGTATGATGCTCTGGATAGATAATAACTTGCAAAAAGCTGTGTGCAGTAATTTAACAGAGGCGAAAACAAATATATGATGCGAATACAGCATAATGTTAATTAACTTTTTCTACAATTGTTTTTAGGATATGACATGTCCTGTGTGGGCACTACTGGGTTAAATAAACCACTGGCCTTTTGCATATATTGAAGCCTGGAATACTAAGAAAAGAATACCCACAGTAGTTTGTTTCTTGGCTCCGTCCCACCAGGCCTTAGTGAAGATATGATTATCCTATAGTTAGGACTGCAAATTCTTTGGTTACTCTTTATTAAAGCACTTGGGTGAAAGGATGAATTTTGGCAAGCACACTTCATTATATGATGTCCCTAAGACATATGAGAGACCAACATGTGATTTAACTTGGCAGCAATTGGTCTTTCACTTTATGGTTTAACATAATGTATATTAACAGAGTACCTGAGGCTATTTCATTAAAAACTGTATGAAAGAATTTGGAACTAAATGGGAACTGCTGCCCAGATAAGTATTTTGTTTAATAAAAATGGATTAAAAGTGCAGTCTGTTGATCATGAAAACTTGTAACAATACTCACTTCATATTATGAAACCATATTAGGCTTCATGGACACCAGTTCCAACTAGGCTCCAGGTTTTTTTCCTCCAGCTTACATTTATCAGTGCTAAATGAGTGGGGGGAATTAGATTTTGAAAACTGGAACTTAAACACATATATTTTGTTTCCTAACACATTTTGCACAATCAAATCAAAAAGTAATTTTAATTTATATAATTCTCAGTAAAATTTTTAAGCAACTGATTAAGTTGATTTAGTTAACCAGCCACTATCAACAGATGCAGCCAGGAATGTGCCAGGGACTTCCAGAGAAGGGAGGGGATCAAAATGCAAATGATGACACCTGCCAAACTTTCAATCTACTAGCCCAGCAGCTTGGAACACAACCTGACCAGATTGCAGCCTTGGCCAGACCACAGAGCCAGCTTAGGCTGTAAATGGAGTGAGTGGCCAAGTCAGGAGTGCTGTTACATTATAGAAATTGCCATTGTGGTGTTTTGAGAGCCAGTAAGCACTCGGGAAATATTGTAAAAATGGATGATCAGCTCTTACAACTTGATAGATGACTTGAGTGTGTACAACACTAATTAAATGGATGGAAATATGTGGTTGTAGCCTTTGTTTAGCACTTGCCAGCTCCAGCTTGATTCATTTTACTTAATTTTGTTCAAATGGTCCATCTAAAGCAAATATTTCAGTTCTGAGAGAGTGCACTGGTGTGTTGACCTGCCCAACAGTTTCCTATGGATGAGGAAAAGTCACAGATACCTTTCAGCCATAATGACAGTAAAGCTGATCACCAGGCAGCATGTCACATGAACCCTGAAACCTCCCTTGTTCCTCTTTATAGTGTCCCAAAACGTATTTTTTTTAAACTTTCCAGGAATTCTTTTCTAATGTTCTTTGCCCTTGTGGCATCATCATTTAGCTGCAGGAACAGGGAAAAAAAGGGTTCACGGGGCACCTTACATCATTTCCCACTGACAAAAGTTGCCCAACAGAATTAATGTGTGTATAGGCTGTGACAGGGGATTAGAGAACTCCCTTGCCCTTGCCAGGACCAACACATTAACAGCATTGCCAATAACCCAAATGTACACACAACCTACAATACATAGAACTGTATGCTGGTCAACATGTGACGGTGAGCCTAGGTTGCTCAAATGAATCACCGAAAACTATAAGGAAGCAGTTGGGTTGATTTACTAAAACTGGAGAGTGCAAAATCTGGTGCAGCTATATATGGCAGCCAGTCAGCTTCTAACTGCAGTGCTGTTCAATTTGACAAAAAAAACCTTGAAGCGGATTGGTTTCTAGGTAGAGCTGCATCAAATTTTGTATTCTCCAGTTTTAGTAAATCAAACCCAGTGTGTTTTTCACTTTATGTATAGAAATGCAATTTAATGCATCCAATAAATACCACTGAATGTATAGTTTATAGAATGCTAAGAAGCTCAACCCCTGATGAATGCACCAGCAATAAAATAAAGCAAACCATAACAGCATTTTTGTTTGCACATGATTGGATGGTTGAAGTAAACAGAGCTTCACCTCATTTTCTAAGTTCAAGGATAGGTTCCCTTGCAAAGTGAACCCTTATGTAATGCACAACATAGGGATTGATTTACTAAAACTGGAGAGTGCAAAATCTGGTGCAGCTGTGCATGGTAGCCAATCAGTTTCTAACCTCAGCTTGTTCAATTAGGCTTTGACAAAAAAAAAAAAAAACTTGAAGCTCATTTATGTGCAGAGCTGCACCAGATTTTGCACTCTCGAGTTTTAGTAAATCAACCCCACAGTATAAATCCTATTCAGCCAGCAGTAGTTAGGATGAGTGAGCAGGATGTCAGCTACGACCAGCCAGGTGAAGGTGGGCCTGGGAGAATCAGCTTACAGGTGGGCCTGGGAGAACCAGCTTATAGAGTGGTATGAGAGAGGGAACAGGATGGGAGGTTGACATGCTGGGACATACTGTATGCTAGATGCTACAGAGCTGGGAATATTGACAGTGGTGTTGTGGCTGCACTGCAAAAACTGCCTTCCAGGGTGTATTTTTACAAATAGTCTCTCCCAACCTTGGACTTTAACAGATGGGAGAAAAATAGACTGCTTCTCACAAATTGTCTCTAAAAAGTATGAATGGCTGGCAACCCTGATTCATGATTGCACAATATATCCCCAAGACAGAAGACAGATATTCACAGTTGAAATAATTAATTGCTGATGGATTACCTATCTTAGCAGCATCTACCAATACTGTATTGTAATATCAATTTTAGATGAACTGGCCTTTAACTACAATGATATTTAATTTCTTCATATAACTGTCATTTCTACTTTGACAATGCACTGCAAAGAAATCTCCAGAAATCTAGAAGTTAAAATGATTACTTATTCACCTTTTCTGTGCCAGGCTACATAGCACCTTGGGTGCACAATGTCTTCAGGTTCCAAATATAAATCCTTATAAGTCTTAAGAAGCTGATGGCAAGGGTTGGCTGTGATTTCCCCTAGACCTTCACATTTACTGAATTGCTTTTTAATGCTCCCAAAGCTTGTCAGACAAGAAAGAAGCGCAAAGCAGCTGGGGATCTTGCACAAAAATGTTTCACTGGCACCCTGATTTGAACAGATGGCTGGAAACGGGAAGAATTTCTCTCATGGACACGACTGTGACACAAATACTCCAGAATTTGGACATCATTTATTTTAAGTTCATGCCACTGAAAAGCAGCTCTGCTTTATAGTCTGGTGATAAGGTTTTTAACCAGTCTTCAGCCAAATTCCCGTAGGCATAAGCGGGAGACTGGGCAAGTTTCAAAAGTGACAGATTTACTCTCAGTTGATTTTATTACCATCAATGCTTGGCCCTGAGAGCAGCAAAGGTCTCATCTCTGGAGAAGGAAACATGCTGAAGTCCTCTCACATAGAAATAGTCAATGTCGAGATAGCAATGAGACTTCCATATAGGAAGAACGATGAATTTCAATTACCATCAGTGCAGAGTGAATATTGTATGAAAGTCACATTCTGTTTATTTGCAGTCAATATATGGATGCACATTAGAATTTATGGCAGCATTATAGCAATTAAGATACACGAGCAAATTAAAGGGTTTATCAGTGCAGTATACTGCTGTTTCCAGGACTAGAAGTTGCAGTTATAATTTCCCTATAACCTGCATCACCATTGCAGTCTGACACAAATATACAGATACCATAGTCGTCGTTCCCCCCCCCCCCCCAAAAAAAAAAAAAAAAAATTATGAAAGTCTAACCACTTAAGCCCCGGAAGATTTTACCCCCTTCCTGACCAGGGGGTATTTTGCGATTCGGCACTGCATGACTTTAACGGACAATTGCGCGGTCGTGCGACAATGTACCCAAAAAAAATTGACGTCCTTTTTTCCCCACAAACAGAGCTTTCTTTTGGTGGTATTTGATCACCTGTGCGATTTTTTGATCATGCGCTATAAACAAAAAAAGAGCGACAATTTTGCAAAAATAACAATATTTTTCAAATTTTTTTTATATGAAATTCCCCCCAAAAAAATGTAAAAATCTAAATTTTTTTACATTTTTGGCCAATTTGTTTTCTGCTACCTATGTTTGGTAAAAAAAATCACAATAAGCGTATTTTGATTGGTTTGCGCAAAAGTTATTGCGTTTACTAACTAAGGGAAAGATTGTTGTAATTTTTGTTGTTTTTTTAACGCGTAATGGCGGCGATCTGCAATTTTTTTTGCGGTACTGTGACATTGCGGCGGACAGATCGGACCCTTGACTGACATTTTTGACACTTTTGGGGGTACCAGTGACATTACTACAGTAATCAGTGCTATACATATGCACTGTTACTGTAAAAATGACACTGGGAGGGAAGGGGTTAACTTTATTGGAGAGGGAGGGGTTAAGTGTGTCCCTAGGGGCGTGTTTCTAACTTTCATTGGATGTGGCTAGTGGTGAAATAGCACAGATCAACGGTCCTACATAGCAGGACCGAGTGATCTGTGTTTTTACACAAGGGAGAATGACAGGCGGCTTTGTTTACACTAGCCGCCTGCCTTTCTCCTTCTCCGGGTCCGCCGGTCACACGCTGGGTTCATCGGGTACGAGCGGGAGTATCTTATACTTTGAAAAAAATATGCTAAGCATTATTTGTAGAATGAATATTATATAACTATTTTATAAATATAGAAAAAATTACAATCCTTTTGGAGGAAAAAAAAAAAGAATCAATCTTTTTATTTGTAATTTGTGAGCAATCAGAATAACGAATCTGCCTTTGAAATGTGTATAAATAATTCCATGATAAATAATAAAGTCTGAATTATGCATCAGATATAAACGGCATGGTTAACATTTTGTTTACAAGACCTATATGACAATTAGAAGGAGTATAATACGTTTTTTATATAACTGAATAAACTTTTTTCCTTTTTGTATCAATCAAGATGTCAGTAATAGTTCTGCTTTTAAATGTCAACTTATTTACGTATGAATGTCAGAAATGTCCTAAGCATACCAATTAAAATGTGAATACATAATGTCACTGGTGAAAGCAAGAATCTTTTTATGGGAATATTTGTAATTATTCAGAATGCGTCATACATTTGCAAACATTAATACTTTAAAATCAGAATCCGTAAAAAACTTACAAAACTAGTTATTTTATAAGAACACTTTTTAGCTCTCTAACTCAAACTTAAAATTACACGGTTTATGTTTCCACTGAATTCTAACTAGTGTTATATTTTAACCATTTGCCGACCAGCCGCTGTACTTATACTACAGCAGGTCGGCTCTGTCCCACCAAACGATGTACCTGTATGTCATTTTGCGGGACCACTAGTGGGGGTGCACATACGCCAATTGGCCACAGGGGGAGCCAATCAGTGGGTCCAATGGCTGCTATGTCCGCTGGGCACCGTGATCACTCCCTGTGGAGACAGAATGGCGGTCTGCAATTGTAAACACAGCAGACCGCTGTTCTGTCAGCAATGAACACAGAGCTCCTGTGTGCCTCCTATTTAGGAACACAGGTCCCTGTGTTCATTCCATAAGTCCATCCCCCACACAGATAGAAAGCACCCCAAGGGACGCATTTAACCCTTTGATTGCCCCGGTGTTCCCTGTCAGTGTCATTAGTACAGTAACAGTGCATATTTTTAGCACTGATCACTGTAGTAATGTCACTGGTACCCCCAAACATGTCAAAAATGTCAGTTAGGTATCCGATCTGTCTGCCGCAATGTCGCAGTCCCGTTAAAAAATCGCTGATTACTAGTAAAAAAATAAATAAATAAAAATGACATAAATCTTTCTCCTAGTTTGTAGATGCGATAACTTTTGTGCAAACCAATAGATGTACACATATTGGAATTTTTTTTACCAAAAATATGTAGCAGAATACATATTGGCCTAAAATGATAAAAACATTTGATTTTGATTTTTTTTTTATTGTAAATGTTTTATAGCAGACAATAAAAAATATAGTTTTTTTTCAGAATTGTCGCTATTTTTTTGTTTATAGCGCAAAAAAAAAAAATTGCAGAGGTAATCAAATACCACCAAAAGAAAGCTGTATTTGTGGAAAAAAAAGGACATCGGTTTTATTTGGGTACAGAGTTGCAGGACCGCGATATTGTCAGTTAAAGTTACGCAGTGCCGTATTGCAAAAAAATGGCCTGGTCGTTAAGGGGGGAAACCTTCCGGTCCAGAAGTGGTTGAAAATCAATATAAAAATGTTATCCAAAAATGATTTTTAAAGTAGATCTAAATACAATTAATAAAATCTCATATAAGCTTTAGCATGTTAACAGTACTTCTGTTTATAAGGTGACAACTGTCTCCGAATTCTACTACTGCATTGTCACCCTGTTACAGCAGGATGGAGACTATAAGGAGTTCTGCAGGCATGGTCCACTGTTGTCATTATAAAGAAGGCAGTCCAGGGTCAATAAGTGCAGTGATAAAGCAAATGCATACAGACAGGAAGTGACTAAAAGAGGCCAAAAAAAATCAGCAGTGCAGACAAAAAAAGGGATAAAAAAAAAGATAAGCAGTATTTTATGGAAAAAAAAATAGCAATTATCTATGATACACAGTACTTTGGCAAACTTAAAGTGGTTCTACAGCCTAAAGGTTTTTTTTACCTTATTGCATTCTATACATCAAGGTAAAAAACCTTCTGTGTCAAATAATCCCCCTTTAACCCTGTTTATACTTACCTGAACCCAATTTTGATCCAGCGCTGTGCAAGAGAGCATTGGTTTTCACTGCTCTTTCCCACCTTACAGCGCAGACTGATAGCACAGGAGCCATTGGCTCCCACTGCTGTCAATCATATTCAGTGATTAGGGAGCGGGGGTGGAGTGGAGCCACTGCTGTCTGTTGCAATACATGCAGACAGGGAGGTTCAGGAAAGAGCCCACATGAGTGCCCCCATAGAAAGCAGCTTTCACCAAAGAGGAGGGGCCAGGAGTGCCAGTGGGGAACCCCAAAAGAGGAGGATTGGGGTTGCTCTGTCCAAAACCACTTAAAAAAAAAAAAACTTTACAATCACTTTAATGTCATCCGTTTTCCTTTAGACCTACATTATAGTGTATTTCCAATTGTGCAGCCAAATTGGGGTAACACCTATTTTATATCTGTTACATGTTCCTATTCACAAAGCATATCTAAAAAAAAATATTTAGAAATTTCTGCTTTGCATTTTACAGTGAGGGAAAAAAGTATTTGATCGCCTGCTGATTTTGTACGTTTGCCCACTGACAAAGAAATGATAAGTCTATAATATTATTGGTAGGTTTATTTTAACAGAAAGACAGAACAACAACAGAAATATCCAGAAAAACACATTTAAAAAAAAATTATAAATTGATATGCTTTTTATTGAATGAAATAAGTATTTGATCCCCCATCAATCAGCAATAGTTCTGGCTCCCAGGTGTCTTCTGTACAGGTAACAAGCTGAGATTAAGAGCACTCTCTTAAAGGGGGTGCTCCTAATCTCAGCTTGTTACCTGTATAAAAGACCTGTGCATAGAAGCAATCAATCAATTGGATTCCAATCTCTCCACCATGGTCACGACCCAAGAGCTTTCCAAGGATGTCAGGGACAAGGTTGTAGACCTACACAAGGCTGGAATGGGCTACAAGACCATCACCAAGCAGCTTGGTGAGAGGATGACAACAGTTGTTGTTATTATTCGCAAATGGAAGAAAATAACTGTCAATCTTCCTTTTTTAGACCTATTCTGTGTTGTGGCATTGTGGGCTTACCCTATCATCAGCCATTTTGATTACCATATGAAGTGGTAAAAGTTCTCTTTACTACTGAGACATTTTATTTAAATATTAAAGCTTAGTAGTCCATGGATTATAGAAGATCACACTAATATGTTAATAAATGCAACTAAATAGGGAAATAAAGCAGAATATTTTCAGTGGCTGTTATGAATATTTATAAGAAAGAGGCAATAAGTACTGCTTATAAATAGGGTATAATTTTCCCAGAATAGATGATAATTTTCCTATAATAGTCTAGGAGGAGTATAAGGAAAAAATGATCCAGTGTGAACTCATTGGCACAGCAGTGCATTACTTTGCACAGTTTATATATCACATTTATTCATATTTAAATATTGGATTCTTGTTTATAATGGTTATAAGAAAATCATAGTGTATTAAGGGGGAAGCATTGCTCATACATGGCAACATTTGTTTTCCACTGAGCATCAAAAATTGAAAACTTGCATATAATATTGTTATTAGCAGCTGTAGTATAATACATTACTTATTTGTGACAGAATCTTATTGCAAACTTATTACAGTATTGCCTGGTCACCCAGTGTACACAGAAGTCAATTACATCACTATTCAATATTGACCCTATTTCTCAGAATGAACTGCACTCCTCCTGTGACATCACTTAGCCAGCCTAGGTTGTGGAAAGATCCCAACTTTACCGCCAGGATCCACCCAGATGCCTGGACTAACAGCTGGCTCTGACTAACAGAAGAGCCACTGCGAAATTGAGCCAGCTGCTCCCTCCCCAGCCCAGCACCCCAGTGACCACTGGAGGGCCACAGCAGAGAGCCAGTGACTGACAGTCACCACTCTCTGTTCAGAGTGGAGAAATCAGCAATGTTTGATCACTCAGTTCTCAGTGCAGAGGCATATTTCTTTTAACCCCTTGACACCGACATAAAAAATATATGCAGCTTTACTGCAATGGCTTTTTGCTGTGGGGCTGCAGGCTGCATATATGCATATCTGTCTTTGTGCCGGGAGTATGCTGCACAGCGCACTCCCAGCACAGGGACCAGGGTCTCACCAAGAGCACTGGGTCCCCTACTAACTATCAGGACCCAGAAAACACCCAATTATGGGTCACCTAATTGCTGTGGTAGCCTCTGATTGGCTATTACAGTGATCAGGCACTGTAAAGCCTCCCCCTGTGAATGGGGAGGAAAGACGCATTGTATTTTTCACTCTCTTTGCAGAGAGAGAAAAAAAAAAAAACAACTATGTGTGTAAAATAATAAAAATAATAATCATAATAATAAAAAAAATTAAGAAAAAATATCTAGATCAGATCTGATTTAGGTGTCAGGGTTAGTGTTTGGGTCAAGGCCAGGGTCAAAGGTCAGTATCAGTATATTTTGAAAAAGATATAACAAAAGAAAATAATTAGTATCAGTGTCAGTTAGTGTCAGTGTCAAAGTGTTTTAGGTAGGACAATCATCAGGAGTAGGAGAATGTATTCTGGGTTTCTCTTTGGTGGTAGGTTATGGTAGTAACAAGAAATATTCAGCTAAATTTCAGAAAAAGTTTTTTTTTTGTTTTTTTTTTTATATGTTGGGCTAGTTTTTCTTGGATAATAAAATAAAAATCAGAAGTTATTCATTACCATTTATCACCAAATGAAAGTCCAATTTGTCCTGAAAAAACAAGGTATGCTCCACCTAGATGCACAAAGTAGTTGTAAAGATATGTACAGTTTTACTAACACGTCAAAGTTGCAAAATTGTGCTTAGACATTAATAATTGTTTTACCCTTATGGGTGAAGTGGTTAAATATGCTGGCTTCTATATCTTTAACTTGCAGTGATCTGACGCACCAACCCATAATGCCCAACCGCTGTGGCCATTACAAATCCAAAGTCACACTCCCGTAATGTATTAATCATACCACAGAATAAACAGGGAGTCTGGCTGAAAGAGACTGACTCTAATGCTTTGGCTTTGTGGGAGGGGGAATAAACTAATGTAAAGAAATGTTGCTGCTGGAGTTCTCATAAAATATGATTTAAGCATAAAAAGTTCAAAGGACTAAGTCTGAGAATCAAGAAAATGGGGAATAGATTGCTAATTTAAATAAAACTTCAACATGCTATTAATTAGCCCCAGTATATTATGAGCAATGTATCACATTTAGATTGTACATTTAGGCCATATTTACTTTGTAACCACAAACCCCCAGTCAAGAGTCCCTGCAAAAGAATGTTAAAAAAAAGTTCTGATAATTAAAACTTCTAGAAAACATTTTTTTCCACTTACTTTCAACTGCCTCACATTGCCCTCTCATGGGATATCAAGCACTGGGGAAACCATTACCCATTTTTTGCTATAAATATATAATGATGTTAATATATCTTACCGGCTTTAGAAACATCAAAGGAATGCAATGATTTCTAAAAAGGAACATTGAATATATTAGACTAACTCTGGCGCTAGAAAAACATAAATCCTGTGATATTCAGGATGTATGGGTTATTTATACAATAATATCCTTAACCGAGGACTGAGGCTTTAAAAGTGAAGATGCAAAATACAACAGCAAGTCTTTGAACTATAAACACAAATGTCGGAACAGCTGTCAAATTTGTTTGTGAAGCCTACAGAAATTTTAAATGTGGTCTCTGTGAAATAAAGCTTCCAGGGATGTCTTGTTTTGTGGAGTAAAAGTGACAGGAAAACTACTTATGGGGGATCTAACTATTACCACTCTCCTCTACCAGTAAATGTTGTTCAGAACTTCTAGTCTTGAAAAGGGGTCAATAAATCTGCATTTGTTGTAGAAAAACTCTTTAGCTTTTAAAATTTGAGAAGCAGACTTGTTATGTCCTCCTAATGTAGAGCCTTTCTCTCTATCGTACTGCAATCCAATAGCTTGGTACATGGCCATCTAGTCAAGTATATGCATGAGTCATGGAATCCTATATAGTCTAATCTAGGACCAGGAAATGTGGTTTACATGGCTACACCACACTTTTACATGGCTAGTAACATAGTAAGGTGAAATGGGGCCTTGCATATGCATGTGACTGCACTTTGTGATACCCTGGATTAGATATATATGATTTACCATTTAAAGTGGGCAAAGTGTTATATAATGTAGATTTTTCTTAAGTGTATATATTTTTAGTAATATGTGTATCACCTACGGGAATGTTCACCGTATTACCTCTCACAGAGATCACTGTACTCCTCCTGACAATGCTTTGATCTGCTTTTCTCTCCAGAAGGGCAGTGCCAATTTGTTCACATATTATCAAGAGTCAGCATCTACGTCCTAGACTGAGATGTAGGTTCAGAGATTACACAGTCATTTAAATCCTGGTTTCCGTGCAGTTTTTTTGTTCTGTTCACAAATGTTTGACAGAGATCAACTCCTGTTGCATCCTAATACCTTGTGACTGGTAGCAAAGTTTTAGTCTGATCCCTGGAGGAGAGGAATCTGAAATAGTGTTGCCTCCTGCCTGCATTGGATTTCTTGGCATCATATTAGTCTAGGTAAAGTCAGTGAACTGGAGCTTAAAAACAGCTTAATGATAAAAGGTGATAAAAGGTGCATATTTTTTTTTTAATAAATATACAGTTGCTGTATATTGTTACATAGAAGCAATATATTTATGAAAATATGAGGCTGTACAGAAAGGTCTTTTTTTTTTAATTCAACCATTTTATTGATTTCAATACATTACATATCATACATTTATATACATCAATTACAATCACATCCCTCACAACCCCCTCCTCATTATTGTGATCCTTAAACCATACATCACTTCAAAAACCTAAAAAAAAAAAAGAAAAAAAAAAGAACACCAAACCAACACTGTGCTTATTCTAAATCCAATAACCACACAATTGTGTACCCTTGATATCCCTTTACTTATTGCATCATACAGCAAACTTTTATATAGTGTACTCTGACCTTTTTCCCAATGTACAGAAAGGTCTTAATATTGGAGTGCTTTCCAGTGGTACCTACTGTACCTACTGTATTGCCTACACATAGTGGTTGATTTACTAAAGGCAAATATCCTGTTCACTTTGCAAGGGAATTTGCCCCAAAATTTTGCGAATGAGGTAAAGCTCTTCCATCATAAAATCTTGTGTAACTGAAAATGCTTTTTTTTCTTCACCACATTCACTAAGCTCTGGGGGAAATTCCCTTGCAAAATGAGGAGCCTATTTGCCTAAAATATCACAACCCATAGTGCTGTCAGATGATACATGGATGAAACGGTATAATCTCTGACACAAGACCTTTGTGCCCTAATGATTTCATTTCTCTAGTTCATTGTGGACAAATATATAAAATTTTCAAGATGGTCACACATAACCACCCAGAATACATTGTTAGAAGTTGCTATAGACCAACTCTAGTCCAAACTTTATTTTAGTTATTGATAGAGTAGGGTTTACAAATAGGGTTAAAAAGTTTTAATTTGTAACTTTTAATTATGTCTGTGTCTAAATAAATGATCACAAAGATAGGAAGAAGGGGGGATCTTGTAAATGAGGACACAAACTTCAATAAAAGTTATAACCCTTCCACTGTGTATAATGCTGGTAGTATCCCCAATATGAGGATTTCCCCTCAAATAGACAGATAGTGGGGTAATTGTCTAAATTTTTTTCAAATGGACAGAAAGTAAGGAGAAATCACCCTCAAGTCTTAGGTCTGGTATAGATGTTGAGGGTAAATGGCGTGGGGTCCCCCTCCCCACCTAATCCACACCAGATCCTTATCCAAGCATGGAGCCTGGCAGGTCAGGAAAGGGGGGGGACAAGCGATTGTCGCCCTCCCCTCCTGAACCATACCAGGCCACATGCCCTCAACATGGGGGGTGCTTTGGGGCCCACCCCAAAGCACCTTGTTCCCATGTTGATAGGGACAAGGGCCTCTTTTCGACATCCCTTGTAAGTGGTTGTGGGGTTTGCAGGCAGGGGGTTATCTGAATCTGGAAGCCCACTTTGCCAAGGGGGCCCCCAGATCCCATCCCCCTCCTTATGTGAAGGAGTATGGGGTACATTGTACCCCTACTCATTCCCAAAAAAAAGTTTTTGACAGCTTCTAAATTTAAAATTTATAAAAAATCCCCCGATGTAGATCCATGCACAACCACGCTGCCACCACCACTGTTGGACCCAAAAAAAGAAAAAAAAAATGATCCACCAACAATGAAGGCTAACCACCTACTGCAGGCTCTACAATTTGACAGTTTTTATGTAGGTAAGGGGCAGAGCCACCTAGGGGAATTACCTGGTTGCACCACCCCCTTGTGACCTCACCGACCCTAGCATGCACCAGTCAGTGATATCACAAGGGGCAGTGCCACTAGGTGACATCACCAGGTACTGGAAAAGAGAAATGGACAGAGGGCGCACCAGCCTTGCGCATTATCTTTAAAACAATTTATTGTAATAGAAATGTATACACATTATACTCCCAAACGATTATGAAACACGGGCAATAAGCAATGAGGGACCACCAGGGGTCTCCACTGGGCATCCTCAGCTGCCGAAGGCCGTGGAAGGATGTAGAACTCCTAAAACCCCCCGCCCCTTACCTATATAAGAACTGTCAAACAGCAGTGAAGGCAGACAGCAGTTAACCTTTTTTTAGGTCTGGGGTTTCAGCGGACGTCGTGATAAATGATGGATCTGCATTGGGGGACATTATTTTATTTTTATTAAAAGGATTATTAAAAACTATGTGTTTTTTTTTCTAATTAAAACTTTTTTTGGTGAATGAATAGGGGTGCAGCGTACCCCATACTTATTCACATAGGGGAGCCACGAGCCCCCTGTCTGCAGACCCCCACAATTACAGCCCAGGGTTGTGGGGAAGAGGTCCTTGCCCCCTCCAACACATGAACAAGGTGCTTTGGGTGGGGGGCAGAGCCCCCCTTCCCCAATAAACTCAGACCCCCATGTTGAGGGCATGTGGCCTGGTATGGATCAGGGAGGACACTCGCTCATCCCCCCCTTTCTTGGCCTGCTGGGCTACATGCTTGGGTAAGGGTCTGGTATGGATTTTGTGGGGACCCCACTTTGTTTTTGTTTTATTTTGGTGTGGTGTTCCTGTTAAAATTCATACCAGACCTGAAGGGCCTGGTACGGAATAGGGGGGACACCCATGCCAATATTTTTTATCCACTTTTTTCTACTTCTTAGAATAACTTGTTCCATTCAGCTTTCAGTGGAGAAGCCAATTGACAGCTGATGACTCATCTATTGTTAAGGATTCTGGGCCGGCTTTCCCAGCCCCACGTCTTAACAACAGCTAATCACTGTGCCCTTATTGGGCAAAGTGCATTATGGGACACTTGGCATGCCTGTAAATTCAGGTGTTCACCAAATGGCCAAACAGGCGATGAGATGCTAAAAGAATGACTTGGATGACAAGCTCATTTGCTGCTTGTTTGGGAAGGATGGTATCTTGCATTATGCATCCCTTTATATACAGTAGATAGCCATGTTGGTTGTTTATAACCTAGTTGAGCTTTACTGTATATACTAATATGTCATGATGACATTTGATTCTACACTATGCAAACGTGGAGATGGCAACATGTTTATCTGCAGAGAGTCTTGAGCTGTCTCTAAAGGCAGTCCCTACACCCTAATATACTAAATTCACTGTTAAATACTATATATCCTCAAGTGTCCCACAAATAGGTAAATATTATTCAACTCTATCCCCTCATAACCTGCTTTAATAGCAGACAACCAGAAGTGTATCATGGCTTGAGGCCATTTTAAAATGAAAAAAATTCTATGCTCCCATGCTCTATTTCAGTGCTAGTTGAAATTAGGTATCTCTACAGGGATATTACAGAAGTGATAAAAGTAATATGAGATCTAGTTTTGTCAATTCTGGGCCTTAATTAGACATGAAAAGCTTCAATTCAACTTTAAAGGATCAACTCGTATGTACAAGGATTTGATCAGATTTGAACATCACTGATTAACATTATCACAATTGACTAGAGGAATTAATGTAACAACTCAGGTCTCTGGATCTTATAGTTGAAAGTCTTTTCGGGGAGAAATCATTAGCAAAATTGGTGATTAATTTCAATGTTTTAGAACTTGGAACAAAAGACTTTTTGCAGCGCATTAAAGGGACCACTTTCTGAGGGCAGTTTTGCAGTTATTTGTCTTGTAGTCCTTGCAAGGAGAACAGGTGGCAACTTGAGCTCCATAAATCTCTTCATTTGCCAACACTAATGACCTTTCAAATCTTAGATCTACCTTAATTACTTGTAGTGTATTATTCCTGTGTTCCAAGGCTTGGCAATGCTCAAATATTAATATGCATTGCTACTTAAGCGTTTTGGGTAGTAAGTGGCAAATTATGCCAACAGAGAAAAAAGAACAAATGATTTTGAATACCAGAACATCTAAGCATTAGTGTTTCTGATTTATTTTCTCAAATATTTTGATACATTTGGTGGGTGCATGGATTTTTATAATTGCTAAATATTCGGATTTATGATGTATTCAAGATATGTGTTTTCTGTATATCATATTTATTAGAGGAATTTTAATAATAAAGACTATACTAACTCATTCTTACCCTTGAATAACTGCCTATAGCACAAAACAGTCCTCATCTTCAACTATTCCTTTGACCCACTGTTGGTTACAGTGCTTGGCGGGCAACAAACAAATCAGTAGCTCAGTGAATGATCGCTCAAAATTCTTAAGTGGGATTTTATGGCGAGTAATTTTTCTATAATTTGAAGAACTAAGTTTAAAGTAGACCTATACTTCAGACCTAAAATAAAACTTTTTTATTTTATTTTATTTTTAGTTTTGCTGGTCTGGATAGATAAAGAGCAAGAAAATAATTTTATTCTTGCCTTTCTTAGAGAAAATACTGCTTAAGGTACATTTTTGGTTTCAGCAACATTTCCAAAGGTCAAAGCACTTGGACACATGGGGGTTCTTTTACTACAGGCAGATAGGCTTTGTGGAATCACAAGAGAAACACTGGTCCATACCCCACTCAATACTCTCCAGTCTCGATCTCAGGAAAACCAGGTATACATTAGAGGAAGCCAGTCTCTGCACCATTCTGCTATAACTTTCCAAGGGATTAGGCAGTCTGTAGGTGACAACACTCTGTGTGTTTGGTCTGGCTAATAAACTTCATTACTTGTGGCAACATCAGTGTACAACTTAGTACCTGGAAAGCCACCTCAGGGAGAATCACACAATTAGTCCTGTTAGGGTAAATTTTTTAGGCCTCCTTATAAGTAACTCAACTATAGGTACACCTTAAGCTAAACATAATTAGCATTAAAACATGGTCACCACAATTTTATTTTACCTTGATAAACCACTGCTCCAGTATGCCATTCCATGTCATGTAGCTAACTCTCTCTGTTAAAATGGTAGGTCCAGAGTTCAGACTGGCTGATTTTGCCCTTCAGTATACAGTAGATATTGAATGTAAGAAACTGCTAGCAGCTATTTTTTTCACATGAATAGGTTAATGGGTGCCTCACATTTTCTTTCCTATTTGCAGAAGCATGTCATGTATAGGTACTCTCCATCTACTGGCAGGCATTCCAGGTATTCTACTGTATACTATGAAGTGGCCCCATTCCATGCCCCACCGAATTTTAATAAAGCACAAAGTTTGAGCAAAGGTGTTGGTACTGCAGATTTAAAAGTCATTCCTGTGCTTTATCTGAACACATTCTTCAATTATGAATTGGCTAGCCTCTGGTATCATCTTTTTTTATCACTTGATTATACGAGAACATGGTAAGAGTCCCTTTGTCCCAGGTCTCAAAGTAAGGGAAATTGACACTAGAACAGGAATATAGGGGAAATATTTCAATAGGTACTCCTATTCCAGTGCAGCTGTCAAAGCATGGGTTTGTAGAGATTTCACATCCCAAAGTGATGAAACATTTTTAAATGGGACATGGATGACAAAAAAAAAAAAGAAAAAAAAACAATATCCAAAACTAAATGAAAATGTCTTATCTTTCGATATATTGAAGTTTACATTATATTGTCCTGTCATATACATGACCTGTCCTTTTATTAGCTCCCTGGCTACCCTGTTTGTGCTTTGGATTCAATATGTTTGCTGACCTGAAGCAAGTATAGAGATAAGGAATTTTGACATGTTGTTTACTTTTATTTACAGCATGCTTGTTCAGGGTCTGTAATAAAAAAAATACTCAAGCCAACACATCCAGTGAACTAGGATTTTTACAATTATGCCTGCAATAGTAGCCACCATGCTTCTCTTATGATGGATGTATTTTAATTAAGTCTATTGACAAAAGTAAAAAAATGTAGGTGACAAAAATAGCTTTAAAGATTGCTTCATGCTATACAAGAACCCCCAATAAAATGATTTTAAAACCATAAAATAAATAAATCCATTTACATTTGAATTAGGAAATGCATTTAAATAAACTAGGAAATGTGCCACTTTTCCTTATTCTCTATACATTAGAAAATTACAACTACATCTAAAAGATAAAATCAAACATTGTGCCATTTGGATTACAGGAAATAAAGCAAATAAAAGCATACCTTTGATAGGTTAAATAAACATGAATCAGAAGATACCAGGTTTAGGAATGTCTGCTGTTTAATCTTTTGAAGTAAGACAAAGATGTTTAGTCATGTCAGATTATTTTTAAATATTTCCTCATTAAACGCCAGTAAAATTTAATTTTGTAGTGCTTGTTCTCTTAAGGGACTTGCTGAAATGTGCCCTATTGTATTAATTTCAAAGACTTGCTATGAAGATAGATCTGTGCGGTAGCAGTTTTGGCAAGTCTTCTAGCATCTGAATCTTCTGCAAGCCATTGAAGATAATTAGGGGCTGCAGCTGGATTTGTTTACCTTATTGGAAGGATCAATGAAATCAAACTTACTCTATCAGAAGAGTTTTTACATCCTAGAACTTCCAGACGTATTTGTTTATATGAGTTTACTTAAAGGGAAACAAGACTTTAATCAATTATGTATTTATTTTTTATGTTAATAAATGAATGTTTTGAGAAAAATTTTCATGTTAAATCCTTTATTTTAGAAGTTCATATTCAATGTACAGTACCTGCATGACACTTTTTTTGAAAGTACATTTATCTTTCAAGGGCAGGTTCACTTTGCTCCCCAACTTCCTATAGATTTTGAATAAGGTCCAATTGTACACATATGGCTATTCAAGGCTATGGAAAGTTACTGCACATGATTTTTGGACCAAGGCTATTACCAAAGCAGGAGACTGCCATCAAAAAGTGGTGTGTAGGCACCAAGGTGGGGTAAGTTAGTCTTGATTAGGTTAGGGAGCATAAGGGGGGGGGCAATTTGTATCCCAAAGAAAACCTGTCCTTTAAGTAAAGGAACTATTTGACAACATGTGTTGCATCCATGCTCTTTTCTATAGCAGGTGCTCTAACACAAAAACTTGGATCTTGCCACCAAAATCCAAATTAATTATAGGAGATGACTGTCTATTACAGGAGAAGTAGGGCCAAAGCTCCTTTGGCCCTAGTTCTCCTGTGGGCTACAGTAGTGCACTTAGTTCTTCACTCCTGTGACCCATATTCAGCTGACAGTGTGCTAAAGTCCACTGTCCGCTGCCATCACTCAGCCAATCCAGATGCCCCCTCCACAGCCTAATGCTCCAGTGAGAACTGGAGGGGCAGAACACAGAGAGGGTAACTGACAGTCACTGGCTCTCTGCTCACTTAAGACAGAGAATTGAGCGATCAGCGGTCTTTGATCACTCAGCTCTTGCTTTTCGAGGTGGTGGGGACAGATGTAGTATTGGACAGATGTAGCGTTGGGACAGATGCTACATCCACCTACGACAGTATGTTTGTTTTTTTAATCCCAAACTTCTCTTTTAATAACACAAGCTTCTATCTAAGCCCCACAATTGTATTGTGAGTGCAATCGCTCTTTAATTTATATTATACTAATTCTTTTTTACAGTAAAAAAACATTTTCTTCTTGATGCTAAGACTTATATTAACATTTTTTTTTTAAAAAAAGTAGACATCTGTAGTACACGTTACATTGTATTATAATGAATTATAAACTAAATTCCAATTTTTAATTTTAGCCACCTTGAGTTATATATGCAAATTAAGGCACTTGATTTCATGAATCATGGATCCATGACAAATTGAATTGATTTAATTTGTTAACCAAATTCTCCCAGATTGGGGGTGTGTTGCAGACATTTCTGCAGGTGTGTGAAACAGTTTTATCAACAGTCATCTTGTCATTGGAAAATAAGCCCTCTTAAAGATCCAAGTTTGCAGCATTGAACTTAGCATTTACTTTGCTTTAAAGCAGAATACTTAATTGACTCATTTTTGGATCTGGGACCTTAAAAGATAAAAGTATTGAAGTGAACACTGCTAATAAGCATCAGGGTGCTTTATTCTGAACATGTTGCAACTTCCTGGTAAATGATCACATGAAATCTGCATGTATTACAGAAGTTTTCAGACTTTTCTGGCTCTATACTTATTTTAAGAATAGTATGTATCAATAATCCTGAAAACAGCACCTTAAGTGCCGGTTCACACTGTTCCGACTTGTCAGGCGACTTGCTTGCCTGACAAGTAGCGGCCCGTGCTGTGCAATTGGAACCGTTCTAATAGGAGCGACTCAACCTAGAAAAAGGTCCCTGCACCTTATTTTTGCAAAGTCGGAGCGACTTGCATTGACTTCCATTATGTGAAGTTGTTGCAAGCCGCGCCGAAGTCGCGGTGCACGGGCGACGGCATTAGTCACCTGAAGTCGTGTTGCCCTAGTGTGAACCGATACTTAGAAGCAAGTCAGCAATGGCAGCTCTCATGTATTTATTCCCACAACTTCAAGCCTAACTCAGTATTTTCCTTCACTTTAAATAGTTTGAGCAAAGAGGTAAGTAGAGCAGCTTAACTTGTTTTTTTTTTTTTAACAAGCTGCTAGAGATTGAAAATGTTTATTCTTCAAGTCCTCAAACTTTTGCAGATCCTGTTTAATTGCCTCTTCCCTAAAGATCTGTATTATGTCTTGCTCTATCTTAAACCTACAGGCCCCACTAAATCTAATTTCAAATGAATGACCTATAATCTATTGCAGGCAAAACAGTCCATAGTAAAGCTTGAAAGAAGCATTTTTTTCCTTTGTAGAAGTTTGTTAATGTGTGGACAGTTTTTTTTTTTTTAATTATTGTTCGTTAAGACACAAATAATAAACTTTTTGCACTATGGACTTGGAGGATGTAACACACTCACTCCTTGATGCCCATAGTAAGTTATTCATTACTTTAAGTACCTGGCTGGGGTCTCCAATGTCCTCCCTCTCCCCCCCCCTTCTCTCCATATTTTTCCCCCTCTTTTTCCGATACACCCTAAGTCACCTCCTTCTCTACCCCTCAATGATATTTTCTTTAATTCCTTATAAAAGAGGTTATTTTATTTCCTCCTTAATCTTTGTTGTTGAAGCAAATTAATCTCTCCAATTGGATCTAGAAGCAGACGCAGTGTTTGACCAGTGCCCTACCAACTGCATCCCTTCAAGATGGCTGTGGATCACCTCTGTACCATGGTATGGTAGTGCACATGTATCGACTCTTGTTTTTCCCACACATAGACATATGTAAATGGTGGTTGCAGATCCAGGTACTGAACTGGGCATTGATTATTTTTACATGCTTCTTCATGTTACTACTTGTACTTTGAAATACTTCAATAAAAATCGATCGCAAGTGAAAATGGTAATTCTTTGTTCAAACTGGAGTTGTACTAGCACAGGGTTTGTTTATTGATTGCACAGATATTGCTTGGTATATGAGACTATTTGGACTACAAAGATCTTTTTGCACTGTTCTTGCCCTTTTGTGCACTTTATCTGTTATTTGTTGCTGCACATAATATATATTGCCAGCAGGATTCATAAATGAACTTTTTTGATATTTGCATATTGTGTGTGTGTGTATATATATATATATATATATATATATATATATATATATATATATATTGCACTTGTCACTTTATAGTTCTAGGTAAGAGTGTATTACCATTTTTTGATTTTTTATTTCATAATCAACGTAGGTGCATTACATATAAGGATAGTAAGGTGGTAACTGCTTTCTATATTAGATACTGTATTTTGTATGTTTTTGAAGGTTTGTTGTTTACTATAGTAGCGCAAGGACATATATCTATTCAATCAAACTAGATTTCTAGTGTAAAAAAAAAAAAAAAAACAGGAGGGAGTTTTTGATTAGTCCTTTATTGAAAAAACAAAAATAATAAAAATGCCACAGATGTAGATCCATAGTCAATCACTATTCCCGACGCCACGGTCGACCCCAAAAAAATAAAGCTCCGCTCCTGACACTGGCTACCACCGTCTGATAGCTCTGTCACTCCCCACTTCTAAGTAAACTAGGAGGTGCTGCCACCCAGTGATGTCAGCAGGTGACTCTGCCCCATGTGACATCACTGACCGAGGGCATGCTGTCAAAAACTGCCTCTTTTCTTTTTTTTACACTACATTTTTTGGGAGGGGAATGAGTAGGGGCACTATGTACCCCACACTTATTCACATTGGGAGGGGCAGGATCTGGAGGACCCCTTGTTAAAGGGGGCCTCCAGATTCCAATAAGCCTCCCCCACCCGCAGGCCCCCACAACCACCAGGGTTGTGGGGAAGAAGCCCTTGTCCCCATCAACCCTAAAGAATCCCCCTATGTTGAGGGCACTTAGCCTGGTTTGGCTTAGTAGGGGAAGAACTCACTTGTCCCTCCCTTTCCTGACCTGCCAGGCTGCATGCTCAGATAAGGGTCTGGTATGGATTTTGGGGTGACCCCGTGCCATTTTTTTTTTTAATTTTGGCATGGGGGATCACTATTAAAATTCATACCAGACCCGAAGGGCATGGTATGGATTGGGAGGGGGGGGATCCATGCCATTTTTTTTTCTTTGTTTTTCATCCCACTGACAGCTGCTGACTCATCAGTTGTTGAGGACACACAGCCTTGACAATGTGGTATTTACTACTGTAAATAAATATGCAGGCGACTACCAGGCATTAAATTACTGTATGTTTTCACTACAAAAAAAACTGCATGACTTCATAAAATAACTCATGTCGTAGTTTATTAGTGTTTTATTTTGTGAATGTCATCTTTTGCCACATTTTTTATGGCGCTCCATACGGCGTTGTACATGGAGCTTAATCTGTCTTTAAATGTTTTAAGGCATGATAGTGACCACATCAAAACTGTAAATATCACATTTTGTTTGTTCTATTAAATTTCCCTTACATGCTTTTAGAGTTGCTGTTCAAGCCATATGGAAAAGTCATAGGGAAAATTCATGTTTCTGGGGAAAGCAAAGACATACTTGGCATCTATGGATTGGACAATTTAATGCCTGCTCTTTACACACCATTCTATAGACTCCACTGTAACTAAACATTCTTCATAGTGTTCACATTTCCTGGTCCAGTTTCACAAAGATAGATAGCAAGATAAGACAGACGAATATTGCTGCTAAAAATTTACCACAAAACTATGAATTTTGTGAGAAAAATTACACTGTAAGGGAAAATGTCTCAACCCTTTTTTTTTTTATAAATGTCCTAAAATAACTGTCTATGCTGTCTTTTAGCCGTCAATCAACTTTAAATCTGCGCTAAAAAATGACAGCTGAGATACTGCATCTTGAAACTGAAAACTTATGGCGCAATACAGCCAGTTCTTATTTCAAGGATTTTCATAAATCAGCCTAGCAATAAGGAACCTGATCTTTTCAGAGTCATTTTAAATGTAGATATTTTTATGTTGCCGCTGACAGTTATACTCTTTTCCACAGTGTAAGAATGACTAAAACTTTCATTTAATTAAAACAGAGGTTCTTGAAAAGGTAAAGGTCAAATCAATTTGAAGCATTTCACCATGGAATATATTTAGCCTAGTTAAAAAGGTTTAATAGTAACATTCATTGATATATATGCAAATGCTTCAATACTTAAACAGCGCTTTAAAAAAAATAAAGGTTTTAAATAATACTGATGATGGCTATGGCATTTAAAGTGAAATGTCCATGTTATTTTCAAATAATATAACAGTGCGACATCTAGGACATTTGGTATGTATACCTTGGTAACTAAATAGAGGTGTAATAAGAAAAACATTTAACTACATATCAATGATCCATAGTGAGGTTATCAGCAGTGTTAGACCTGTTTCCAGCTGTACTCCAAATATGCCCAATGTCATCCATTCTGAGGTATTCTCAGGTTGTTAGTATTATAAAAACTGGGTTATAAAACTAACTGTAAATACTATATTACTAATGCATGAAAGTTCACAGAATAGCAGTGAGCATATGCATGTTTCTGAAGTGCACAGCTTCTTTAATGGCTGCAGTACCTTGAGAACGTCTGATTGGACGAAACATACGTCGGCCGCGGCGTGCTGACGTCACCCCTACGAGTTTGAGGAAAGGCGGAAGAGCCGACCAGCCAGCGGCTCAATCACACGCTCCTAATCACTTGTATTCTGTAAGTTGCTCTCCCTTTTTTTTAAATAAACGTCTATGGTTTTACACTGTGGGGCACCTTATATTTTTTTCCATATAACTTTGTGACTGGACATTTGTTGGGGATTCTGTTGGAGTTATTCTGGCACTGGAACCCACTTCTATTAAGATCCTGATGACTGGCATTTGGCTCTTTACTACTGACTTCTGGTAAGCAGCTGCGGTGTCGGTGGTGGTCTTCCTTCTGATTGATGTGTGGTGGGATTCAGGAGGTTTTTCCTGGCCACTCCTAAGGATAATTTAATTTCTGCACTTTTCTATGTGTATCTGGTAAGCAGATCGTGCTCATAGGGGATGGTCACTATTATTTTCCAACATCTTTTAAATTCAATACACTGCATGTCTGGTAAGCAGCCTGTATCATTGGTGGAGGCTTTCCTTTGATAGCACCTTTTTCTTAGAGGATTGCACCGAGGTGTGAATTCACTATTAATAGTAAATGCAGTATTATGCTATGGGATTTGTTATTTTTTACATGCACTTGGTTCGTGTTTGCTGAGTCTTTCCCAGTCTCCTGAGGAGTATTCATCTATGAGTTTGTCCTGCTTTGGATTCGGAGGAATTTAATCTTGAATTGGGCACTGAATTTGTTACACTCTGGTAAGAAGCTTGTACATCTAGTGGCCTTCTTCCAGTTATAGAAGTGATTCATCATTTTGTTCACTTAAGGATTTTATACTGACTCTTACTATCTTTTACCAAGTTTGTGATTTGGACTCCTGATTTAACTCTTGGGAGCATATTTATTTCACATATATTGGGTATATGTTTTCATGACTGTTTGTTGTGCAACAATTTATATATTTGGTTACTTAATTTTCACAATTTTCTTTATTGATATTTTATTGTGATTTTTACAGCTTAGCGCAACTTACTTTTATATTATTTTTGATCGTGTGTTTGTCACACTTTAAGCTGCTGCTTACTATCTTAGGAGCTTTGCACAATTATCACCCAATTTTCCTGATAAGAAAAGGTATTTAGCAGTTTATATTTACTAAAACAATTGCATTTCCATGTTCTGTGTACTATGGGAGACCAGATATAGTGAATGCAGGGTTCTGGGTTTAGTAACACTTTAATTCCAAGAAAATAAATGCCAGATGTCCAAAGGAGAAAAGGATGCTCACTGCTGGGCTCAAAACCAATTTATTCAGGTCACACAATCCATACTGTTAAATTCCACCAGTCATACCAGCCAGTATAGCTTAGTCATACAGACGACCTTGTAGACTTAACTTTTTTATTTACTATTTCCATTGTTACTAAAGGCTGGAACAAAATGCAAAGTTTTGTATGAATGGATAGTGGAGGGAGGGGCTGGCAGTGTGGCTGCCATGTACTCAGTAAAAATTTAAAAAGTAAATGAAAGAGTTATGTCCACAATGTGGCATACATCGCATGGACTAAACCCCTTAAAAATGAATATATTTTATAAAAATGCTGTAATACTCACCTCCAGGACTTCCCCAGAGTCTCTCCGAACCTTTGGAATTCCCTACCTCAATCTGTCCAACTATCTCCAATTCTCTCCACTTTTAAGCAATACCTGAGTTATTACATTTTGTATCACTTGACCCTCCCTTCTAGAATGAGCAGGGCCCTCTGATTCCTCATGTATTGAATTGTATTATAACTGTACTGGTTGCCTAACGTTGTAATCGCTTTGAAAAGTGATCCTATGTTTGCTTTAAAAACCCAATCCTGCGATCATAAAAAAAAAAGAAAAAACAGCATTATTCCTGGCTCGTGGTTGGTTAAAATGAACACAGATTCACCTTATTTATTATAGTTCTTTGAACATTCACTTTAAATAGTCTTCACTTCCTAAAAAAATCAAATAATGTTTCTAGTTTATTTTTTTTACAATAAGTAAATATGTGATATTTGATATCACTCTTTCCCTGTAGTTTCAATACGTACAATATGTCTTATATTTTTGCAGCTCAGGGATTTTAACTTCTTTTGCCACTCACCATTTTCTCCTAAATCTATAACTCTTACAATAGATATCCCCCCGAGACTCTATCTCCTCTTCTGGGACTCTAATTCTGACTGTGCTTTAATGCCTGACATCTCCACCTCCTGTGGAGCAGGAACAGATGGCTCTATAGTAAGGTTTAACATTGACAGTCTAGCAAAGGAATTATGGAAAGGCATATAAGGTAAGGCTGTACAATTCTCATTTAACCCTTTGTAGAGACACGATGGTTCAATATCAAGTTAGGTGATTGCAAACCCACCATGATAATCCCTTCTAGCTCATCATATTCCATTATGAACAAGTTGCAAAATATGTGTTATATTCTGATGAGGGGACAAGGAACTGGCTAAACCTATTATCATCTGATTGCATATCCTTTGTAGAATTCCTATGTAGTCAACCTTATATCCAGTCAAATCAATCTCCCCAATACAAAGCTGCATAAGTCTAAAGGGGATCATATACTCAACATGTGTTGCAAGTTTGAAGATAAAAACTTAGCAAAATGTTTGCATAACATGTAAAGCCAAACTACAACCAGCTACAGACAAAAATGAAGCTTGCCCATCTACCCTAACAAAAGTTCTACTAGGCTCTTGCAAACCACTCCGGGCTGCTTTAAACTTTACCCATGTAAAAAAAAAAAATCTTATCTTCTTTTTTTTTTCCTCTTTCCCCATTTTCTGCCCTTTATGCCAACCATCCTGACCTCACCTTCAAGTAATGCCCCCCCCCCCATTATATCTATTATAGATATTGCTACTTGGCACTCCTCTGATATCTTTACAGGTGGTCCTTGTTGGTGCAGAGTGGGGTAATCCTTCACCCCTCTTCTAAGATGACTCCTCAGAGGAGAAGCATGGCGCAGCCTATTGAGACCTGCCAATTTCTCATCTTTTTTTCCCCCGGTGATTGTACAAAGTAAGTACCATGTTAATATAAGCCTGTTCTATCATCACCTGTATTACTATTGTATATTGTATGCTATTTACATTCTTATTGGTGTAATTAAATTATAGAATTTCATACCCTCCTCTTACCCTGAAGAAGGAAAATAGCATTTCTGAAATGCGTTGGGATTTATCCTGTGAACACCTTCACTGAACAGGTCACACACCCTTTAAGGCCGGTTTGGTGTTCCATAAATGAGAGCAGCAGGGTATTTCCAACCTGAACTGTACATTACTATGTAATATGTTTTTATCATATTTTGTATCGACCTTCCTATATTGACCTTTGGTCATTTTTATATTTGTCTGTAATAGAGATTGGCATTTGCATTTTTTACATTGGTAAGCTTTGATTCTGCCCTTAGGGTCCCACTGGGGTTGTACAATATATATTTATATATATACTGTGTATATATATATATATATATATATATATATATATATATATATATATATATACTGTGTATATATATACACACACTGTGTATATATATACAATATATATATTTTCTTGCCTAAACAATTATCATATATATATATATTTTTTTTCTTTCTAACCTAAACAATTATCATCTAGATTGGGTATCAATATTATATTTGAATTAGCTAAACACTTAATGGATTGTTTGAAAATAATCATTTACAATAAAAGTGTATTTGTAGGGGAACTTTTTTTGTTTTGTTTTTGGATTGAGAGGGGATAGGCAAAACCATACCTTTTATTGTTGTATGTGTCCCCTTTGGGGAGATTCACAACTTTATTTATTTTAGTGACTGCTGTCACTCAAACAGAAAGGAAGATAAGATATCTACATTTGTAAGGCTGTTTATTAAAAAAAAAGCTGAAAAGATATCTTCCAGTGGGGACACCTGTTTAAGGTGTTGCAGAATTTTCCCCACTTTGAGAGATTTCCACTAATTGTCATCTCTGGAACAGGAGCTAAAGGAAAATTTTCCCCAATGTACATAAAAAGCAAAAAAATAAATGGTCATGAGTTTATCCCTTCCCTACACTATACAAACAAAATAAGTTCAGGCCATACATACATTTTAGGAGTAAGTACTGTCAATAAAAGCTCCCATTTAAAGGCATATTTACATTTAGGCAGCACACAAAAGGGTTGCTTTTGTAAAAAGGTACAAGGTATAATAAAGTTAAGAAACATGGTGAAATGCTATACTTCTAAAATGGGCAAGGTCATGTAAAAAGTCATAAGCTAGGTGCATCATTTCTTTGTATCTAAAAACAGAGCTCTTGAATGGGACACAGAAACAAATGACCGGGATATTAACCATTTCTTGAAAAAAAGAAAGAACAGACATCACAAGATGTTTGTTGTTACCCGCTTCTGTGCCTCTTATGGATTTGGTTTGCTGTGTCCAATGGCCACATTAAAGCCTCTCACTATACCAAGTGGATGACAGTCAGTGATGCTTAGCCATCACAACAGGGGAAATCAGGCATCATAAATAAAGTAAAGCTATATTTAGAGGAGGGCATAGAAGAGGTTTTTTTTGGCTAATAATATTTACCTTTTTATGAGTTATGCTCTTTGGCACAATGTTTATTTTTTAACATTTAAATCATAGTTCTGCAGCAGAATGTTTAAAAAATGTTTTCTTTATCAGAGTTACATTTCAGATTTTTAGAGGAAGCCAGTATAAACTACTAAACATTTCCATTATTAATATATTTTAAAGTTAATATGAATCCCCAAAGCAGTGTAGTGGGTTTTACAATTGGGAAGTAAGTAGGACTATTGATTGATCTAATGCAGCCCCTAGTGGAGTCATCCTACTCAGTTTACCAAGTTTAACATGCCGATCCTATAAGTCTTTGAAAAACCCACTGTGCTCCGTGGGAAAGAAATGCAGTTTGAACCCATATCGGGACTCTGTGTTAACATAGTTCTATTAGTGTGCAAGTTTTTCATAGACATAGAAAATTACTGACAGCTGGGTGTGCACTGTTCCTATGGCAACATGAAAAATATTTCAATTGCCTTATTGGACAATAAGCCAACAAATGTATAAGAAAAAGGTAATACATTACTACTTGCTAAATTGTTTGCTTAACTGACTTATCATGTAGGTCTGGAACTTTGAAACAAGAAACTTGCCAGTTTGTCAAAACTAATTGTTTTGGTCAAAAGGAAAAGTTACCCCTGTAAAGCAGCTGGCATTTTATCCTCAAAAAGAAAAATCCTTCTTGACCCTGTCAAAAATCAAGTGAAATCCCTGGATCAAACACTCCACTGATGAATCGAACTAATTATAACTGGAGATGTCATTTCTAACATACACTTTTTCCCACCATCTTTCTTGTAGAAGCATTACAACATTTGATCTCCCTTACAGTCAGGAATGGCTTGTCATAATACTTTTTCACAAAATAAGTTTATGAAATCTCCCAGTGATAGAAGATTAACCTTAAACAGCCTCTATCACTTTCTCTATTCATGGAAAATAATTTTCTACTGTAAAAAGAACCCCCCCCCCCCCACACACACACACACACTGATATTTACCCATCCCTTCACCTCTTCACTGCTCCATCAGAGCTTACATTGAATTACCTTCACATGGCAATGTTCATACATGGCGATCGGCTGCTCAGGCTCAAGTACTGAATCCTGGTAGGAGTTCAGATGATCCTCCATAACTGAAAGGACCAGGTATTTATCAAGGTCTCCAATCAAGCACAGGACATGTGAGTATCAATGCCGGGGGGCGGGGGGTTCATAAGAACCTGCTATTTTGCCTTAAAAAATATATCAAGTAAGTAATTTAAGCACTTTTTGTTAAAGAGTTGCTACTTCCAGTCTTGGGTTTCTGTTATCTTTGGCAATACTCTTTGGGGGCTTAAAGTATTACTAAACCCACAACAGTAAAATATCTCGATATATGCAGTAAAGCATGTTTGTTATACTCACTGTGGAACCTAAGGGCTTAATCCTGCACATTGAGTAAAAAGGCTGTTTGATTCTGTCTTCTCTTATCCTCCCCTTCTTCCACTGTCTCCAATATATCTCCTTATAGAACAGAGCCTTTGGAGTCACTCTGCACATGTTCAGTTAGAAGTGTATTGCTATAGAGTTTTTTTTTTTCTTGGGAGGGTGCATGTGATCGACACAGGGCCAATCAGCACTGTCCAGCCTCATAGGAGAGTCAGAGGAGAATGAAAACTCCCCCTTAAGATTTAACCAGACACTGATGGAAGTCATAAGACTGTTATATACTGCTGATGAGAAAAGGTATTTAGCGGTTTAGATTTACTAAAATAATTGCATCTCCATGTTCTGTGTACTATGGGAGACCAGATATAGTGACTCCAGGATCTTGGGTTTAGTAACACTTTAAAGGATAAGTTAACTTTTTGGAAAAAAAATAATACATGCACATTTTATTTTTGCAAGTAAAAAAATGTGCATTTAATATTTTTTTTTTGCAGCCTGTAAAGCATTGCACTAGCGCTCAGCAGATCACTGGTGCCATGCAGGTCTCCTGCAGGTCTGCTAGTGTATCTGCTTCCCCGAACATCCCATACGGGCGAGCAGATACAATCTGACAGGAAGCATGAATGAACCGCAAAGGCTGCTGCATCTTGTAGTTTTCAATGCACATAGCCCTGTCAATTAGTGATGCCACCAGGCAGGAGCAGAGCCCCGCTTGGCCACGTTTGTTTTAAATTGTGACAGCTAGCAGAGAGGGAGAAGAACTCTACTAGCTGTCACAGCGGGGACCGGGGAGGTGCAGGGGCCTGGATATGGGTGTAACATGTTTCAAAAAGTGAAACTTATCCTTTAATAATAAAACTAAACTTTCAAACTACTATGGCACTGAATCAAAGGTGTTTGCATGGTCTTTTTAATAACTTAAAATCACTTCCCTTCTACCCTACCTCACTAACAGTTGGGGAGGGCATCCATCACACCGATGGACAAAAAGAGGGGTGAGGAAGCATTTCAGAGCCATTAAGTTCAGGAATTGGAAGTTGTTTCCCCATCAGGGTACCCTGTTATTCTTGTGGTCTATAGATGAACTGCAAGATGGCACCTAGTGGTCAGCTCGGGAAGGTTTTGCCCCCTTAATGACTAGGCAATTGTCTGTGATTTGGCGCTGTGTTATTTTAACGGACAAAGTTGTCATGCAGTGCTGTACTAAATTTGATGTCCTTTTTTTCCCCACAAATAGAGCTTTCTATGTCATTTTTATTTATTTATTTATTTTTTACTAGTAATGGCGGTGATCTGTGATTTTTAGCGGGACTGCGACATTGCGGCAGACAGATCGGACCCGTAACTGACATTTCTGGTACTTTTTGGGGGACCAGTGACATTACTGCAGTAATCAGTTCTAAAAATATGTACTGTTGCTGTAATATTGACACTAGCAGAGAAGGGGTTAGCTCAGGGGCGATCAAAGGGTTAAGTGTATGCGTGGGGGGTGTTTTCTAACTGTGAAGGGGATGGGCTTGTGGTATCAACACAGAAACCTGAGATCCTAAATAGGAGGATCACATGGGCTTTGCGTCCATTCCAGAGAGAACAACGGTCTGCTGTGGTTACAACAGTAGACGGTCATTCTCTCTCCACGGGGAGCGATTGCGGGTGCTCGGCGGCAATCGCGGCCATTGGCCCCATGAATCGGCTTCCCCGCTGCCTAATGGGGGCGTGGGTTCATGCAGCCGAGCCAGCTTGCCGCAGTATATCTGTGGTGGGCAGTCGGCAAGTAGTTAAAGGAGTACTAAAGTCACATTCATTACATTGACTATTAATAAAAAGCCTTAAGGGGATTCCAGGGGTTGTGTTCTTTCGCTCATCGCTCGTCATCATTAAGCTGGATACACACTATACAACTGTTGTTGGTAGATTTCCTTTAGATTTACCTTCAACTTTGTAGTGTAAGGGCCTGCCTGATTGCATACAAATGAAAAGTGTTTAGGTACGACCTCATATTATATGGTGTTAGTAAGTCTAAAGCTGGATACACACTATACAAAACTTGTTGTTAGATTTCCTTTAGATTTACCTTCAACTATGTAGTGCAGGGGCCGGCCTGACTGCATACAAATTGAAAGTGTTTAGGTTTGACCTCAAATTATGTGGTTTTGGTAAATTTAAAGCAAAAAATCGAATACAAATTGTATAGTGTGTATCGCGTTTAACCACTTCCCGACCACCCGCCACCTTTTTACTGTGGCAGGGTGGCTCTCCTGCGCAAACTGATGTAGGTCTACGTTGGTCACGCGTGGGAAGCTAGAGGGTGAGCACGCGTCCCCACTCGGCAGTGGGAGATATTGAGCAAGCAGAATATATTGTAGACACAGGCATAAAGGAAATTAATGTAGAGGGTGATCTCTGGAACAATTCCAAGGTCATCTGGGGACTGAATGTACAAAGTTTTAAAGAAACAGGATGAAACAATTTATAAAAAAAACTTAAAGCAAATATGTAATTTTCATGCTTTTGACTTTAGTTACGCTTTAAGGTAACTCAAGTAGACAATCATTTACAGAGTAAAAATTTTTCTTAATTTTTTTAGTAAACCAGTTATAGCTGACACTTGTCATCTGAGATTACCCCTTAAAGTAATAGAACATGTTTTTATAAAACAAAATGAAGGAGATGTGGCTTCTATTAGTCTTTTCCTTTCCCAGTCATCTCAAGCTATCAACGTTTGTGCCAGTGCCAGGAAAGAGTTTATGTAGCTGATGCTCGAGCCACAATAAATGTAAAAAGATGACAGGTGCATCACCTCACAACAGCTCGCCACAAAGATGGCGACCTTTCACATTGTGAGCGTTGTTTCATATCCCAGCATTAACAATCTGCCAGAAAACAGCGGGGCAAATAATAATTGGATAACCTTTTGCATATTAATAGTCTCAGTAGTCAGAGCTCCAAAGTAGACTGTAATGTCTTTTTAATATCATACAAAAACTATTCTCTCAAATTTAGTTGCGGGAGACTGGAAAAAAATAAGAATCATAAAAATGTGAAATATTTATATGAACTCAAAGGCTGTACTTTTGGAAAATAAAGTTCAGAGATTTTCTTTTGTAATTTATGAGCATTTTCAGTACGGGATTAAACTCTGTGGAGGCCCCTAGGCAGTAAAAACCTTGGGGACCCCTTGCAGATTTCGGGAGGTTTCTCGTGCGTGCGCTCTGGTGGGATAACATTGAAATAAGTAGTGTGCACATATGACCATCACTACAGTACTTTACATGTAGGTCGGCTGCACCAACATTTTTATTTACAAACTGACAGCTAAAAGAAAATAAGCTTTTAGGAGAAAAATTGTAATATGAACATAATGTCTATGGTTTGTGTACTTTAACCACGTAAGGACCGGAAGTTTTTACCCCTTTAAATGCCAGGCCAATTTTGGCGTTTCGGCACTGCGTTACTTTAACTGACAATTGTGCGGTCGTGCGACGCTGTCCCCAAATAAAGAAATGATGTCCTTTTTTCCCCCATAAGTAGCGCTTTTTTTTGGTGGTATTTGATCACCTCTGCAATTTTTATTGTTTGCGCTATAAACAAAAAAGAGCGACAATTCTGAAAACAAAAAGCAATATTTTTTACTTTCTGCTATATAACATTCCCAATAAATTTTTTTTTCTAAAAATCTAATTTTTTCATCATTTTAGGCCAATTTATATTTTGTTACATATGTTTAGTAAAAACAAATCCCAATAAGTATATTATGATTGGTTTGCACAAAAGTTAACGCGTCTACAAACTAGGGGAAAGGTTAATGTCATTTTTATTTATTTATTTATTTTTTACTAGTAACAGCGGCAATCAGTGATTTTTAGAGTGACTGCGACATTGCAGCGGACAGATCGGACACCTAACTGACATTTTTGACACTTTTGGGGGAGCAGTGACATTACTACAGTAATCAGTGCTTAAAATATGCACTGTTACTGCACTAATGACACTGGCAGGGAAGGGGTTAACACCAGGGGTGATCAAAGGGTTAAATGTATGCATAGGGGGTTTTTTCTAACTGTGAGGGGGATGGGCTTTTGGAATCAACACAGGGACCTGTGTTCCAAAACAGGAGGAACACAGGAGCCCTGTGTTGATTGCTGACAGAACAATGGTCTGCCGTGTTTACAATGGCAGACTGCCATTCTGTATTACTGGGGAGTGATTACGGGTGCCCGGCGGCAATCACGGCCGACGGCCCTGCAGATCAGCTTCCCCTCTCGCGTATCGATATGCGCGTGCCCCCAGGCTCGCTCCCGAGGAGCGACGTATGGGTATGGCGATTTGCGGAGCTAAGCCAGTCTGCTGCAGTATATCTGCAGTGGTTGGTCATAAAGTGGTTAAGTTGCTATTGGGTACATGGCATTAATACTGTATTTTCTCTATAGAGTCTTTAATGTAAAGTTTTCTTTTCTTTCAGTTGATTCATTTTTTATATATCTTGTAAACAATATAAGAAAGCTTCATTGTAGTTTTCTTTCAAAATCAAATTAATATTTTTTTTATCCATTGTCACAGGGCCCTTAAACCTTGTAGGGCCCATATTCTGGCTATATGGGATACAGCACTGAGCATCTTTGGTGCACAACAAAAATTATTCATAACCTCTTGGTGTCAATGTCATGGGGCCCTTATGGTTCTCTGTAAAATACTTTGTTTTCTAATGAAATTAGAAAAAATTATCTAAACAGACTTAGAGTAAAAGACTGCATTGCGACGAAAGTCTAATAGGATTTACCCGTAAGGACTATTAACATAAAAAATAAACCATAGAAAATACAGATAAAAATCCATCAAAAACATGGCAGCTTCTAGATAAACACTGCATTCACATCCCCAACTTCATAGTCTTTAATTTCAGGCTTTTTTGGGTGAACATCACAGACCATGTGCTTCTAGTTTTGTTGTTTAGGATAGAAGTTTTCCATTTATGAGGAATCGCAACAGAAGCGTTAATAAAAGCTAAGTGCTCATTATCAGCATCTTATCAACCAGTAAGTCCCAATGAATCAGTTGTATTTTTTCTTCCATCTGGTAACAGTTATTTAAATGTGAAGTCTGATGAATTCCCAGATGGTGTACATTTCCTCAAATAAACTACTATGCACTTTATATCTTTGGAGTAAGAATATGAAATGCTAAAAGACTAAAAGCCATGGATTCTATGATTATTAGCTTGGGATTGTTTTTGTTTAGAGTGGATTTCCCATTTGCAAGCATATTAATGTACATCTGTACTGGGAAAACAATTTAAAGTGAAGCCCCATCCCCAGCAGAGTGTTACTCCTGAAATTCATAGGCAGATATCTACGTTTTGCAGAGGCTTACTAACTGGTTGCTCTAGTACCAATCAGTACAAGGAGAATAACCACTGGATTATTTCCATACAGGAGGTTTGCTTTTTCTGGGACCCTCTAAACCACACATGTCAAACACAAGGCCCGCGGGTCAAGTCTGGCCCTCAAAGTCTTGTCAAGTGGCCCTCGCACCCTATTTTGCAGCCCGAACATGGTTGAACTCCATTCCACCACCTCCAGCTCTGGCCCTCCACTCCCTTCTGTCACTTTCAAGCACAGTGGCTCCCAGAAGTAACAGATCCCTGCAAACACTCATGGCAGGGACACATCTCCAGAATCTGAGTGAAAAATCAACCTCTTTGCAAGGCAAGGCAGAGCCGCCTACACACAGGTAGGTACTAGAGCCAGGCCAGGTAGGAGAGAGAAATGCAAGAAAGCTTTGGGGGGGGGGGGGGTTGGGTTGCATGATGTGCATAGCGCACTCCTAAACCCTGCACTTTGTACATAATGCACTCCTGAACTCTGCACTCTGTACAGTATGTAGCACACCGCAGATCCAACTGGCTCTCTGAGGGCAACCATACTGCTTATGCGGCCCTTTGATGAATTTGAGTTTGACACCCCTGCTCTAAACAATGCCTGCTCTACAACATTAGTCTTCATTTTTTCAATAATTACCTACTGTACTACAGGTTACATTTAGGGTTTAGATTTGTGCATTACAGAAACTCACATTATCCACTTCTGGACCGGAAGATTTTCCCCCTTAATGACCAGGCCATATTTTGCAATTCGGCACTGTATTATTTTAACAGACAATTGCGCGGTCGTGCAATGCTGTACCCAAATAAAATTCATGTCCTTTTTTCCCACAAATAGAGCTTTCTTTTGGTGGTATTTGATCACCTCTGCAATTTCTATATTTTGCGCTATAAACAAAAAAAGAGCGACAATTCTGAAAAAAAAAAAACAATATTTTTCACATTCTTTTATATGAAATTCTCAAAAAAAATTAAAAAAATCAACATTTTTTAACATTTTAGACCAATTTGTTTTCTGATATATTTTTAGTAAAAAAAAAATCACAATAATCGTGTTTTGATTGGTTTGTGCAAAAGTTATCGCGTCTACTAACTACAGGAAAGATTTATGTCATTTTTATTGTTTTTTTTTTTTACTAGTAATGGCGGCGAACTGCGATTTTTAGTGGGACTGCGAAATTGCGGCGGACAGATCGGACCCCTAACTGACATTTTTGACACTTTTGGCTGGACCAGTGACATTACTACAGTAATCAGTGCTAAAAATATGCACTGTTTCTGTAATAATGACACCGGCAGGGAAGGGGTTAACAGTATGGGTGATCAAGGGGTTAAATGTGAGTATAGGGGAGTGATTCTAACTGTGGGGGGGGGGGAGGGTGGCATGTGAAATTATCATAGAAACCTGTGATCCTATATAGAAGGATCACAGGAGCTCTGTGATCATTCTAGAGAGTAGAACGATCAGCTGTGTTTACAACAGCTGACTGTTCTTCTCTCTCAGCGGGGAGCGATCACGGGTGGCAGGCGGCATTCGGTGCTGCCTTTCCCATGCATCAGAGTCCCCGCTGCCAAGTGGGGGCAGGAGCGTGCCGCTGGCGGCGCGTGCTTGCCCCCTAGCTGCAGGAATGCAACTGACGTAGGTCTACATCGGTTCGCGCAGGAGGGCCAGCCTGCCGCAGTGAATATGCGGCGGGCGGTCTGGAACGGGTTAAAATGCATGTATTGGCATGAATTACTACAGAGCACATCAATGCATCTGACCAACAGGTGTGGGTAGCCGTCCTATTCGTTGTAAATGGAAACCTAACTCACTGTATAGTGGGGGGCAATGCACAATGCATTGCAGAACACCACAATGAGCACAGCATGCACTGTGGCATACTGAATTGTAATAAAAAAAAGGATATTGTGCATTTTTTGGAAGTTATGGTGCCTTGGCAGTCCATTCATAATAAATAAGCTGCCCTAATGCAACACCATTAACAAGCGAGGCAACTCTACAATAAGCTGCAAAATGATTGCAAAAAACCAGCCTAAAAAAAACAGCCTAAAAATTTAATTTAAAAAACAAGATTGCAAAATCACAAGTAGTGTAATGAAATTAGGAGCTAAAAAGAGGATATTTGTGCCTCTACTGTTAAACAATACCAGGATATTTTGTTAAATCACCCTATAAAGTTGGATTTCCTTTTGTTAAAAGAAAAATGTCCTCCAAATCATTTAAATGCAAGTAATTTTCTAGACCCTCCATCCTGTTTCTGTTCTTTAAACATACACACAGGCCATTCAAGGTGGCTAAGTAAGTAGTTCTGCCTTAGATGGGTCACAGTGTTTTATTAAGAAGGTGTGCAACCCTGGCATTCCTTTCACCACTGAAAAATCTCAAATGGATGCCTTTAAACTCACCTCAAACTAATGTCTTTTTTTTTTTTTACATGTCTTTAAATTTTTATAATGACAAGACAAAATTCAACAGTATGCATAGAGCTTTAAAGCCTAAAATCTCAGACTTTGTAGATCAGGCATACAGAGGACTTAATTGGGGGCTCAACAGGGGAAGGTAATGGGGGGGGGGGGTAGGAAGGGAGGAAAGGGGTAGGGTTGTGAATTTACTTATAAACAGAAAGATGAACAAGTTACAGGAGTGGAAGCAGAATAATACACATGCTTCCACTGTGTATGGTGACTATAGAGAAGAAATGTGCGATGGCAGATTTCGAGGAGCAAAAAAAAAAAAAGAGAAAGGCTACCTATCAGAAACATAGGCAAAATAATGTCTTGAAATGGATGAGGTACTTGGGGTTACCCAACAAATATTATGGTTATTGGTGAGGATGACATAACTTGGCTGACTTGTGGATTGGGTTGCAGGGATATTCCACTTTTGGCAGTTTTGAAAAGGTTTGGAATGATATTGTCACAAATTATTTAGCCCCCACTCCCAGCTTACAGTGGGTGGTGTAGAAAAACCCTGATCCTATTGGGGTATTCATAGAATGTTTAGAACTTGATTTTTGGAAATTAGGAATGACAAAAGCTATAAGATGTCTGGTTACTTTTAGGTTTCAGTAAGGTTATGGGTTTAAACTTGAGGCTTGGGAAAAAAAAAAAAAATTCCAGTCCTTGGTTGAGTGCACAAGTTGGGTGTAAAGGCCTGCACACACGTGCAGATTGTCGGCCGAAAAGATTCGGCCGACGACCGATTTTCGACAGCGCACTTTCGGCCGAACAGAATCTGTCGTGCAAGCATTAAAATTTTTGTATGCCGACACCAGAACGGCCGATTGTTCGCCAGTCAGTACAGAATTCGGCCGACAGACAGCAGATTTGCAAGACTGGGCATGCTCAGAAAAGAAAAAACACAGGGAAAGTTAACCATCACATGACATCACTTCTGCAGTCGGCGGACAAAATTTGTGTGCAGTCTTTTGCACTTTTCAGCGGACACGACAGCCCGGGGACAAAAGACGGCCGATCGGTCGGCTGACGATCGGTACGTGTGTACGGGGCTTAAGTCTCCTGAAACAGATCCAAGCAGATCTCCCACTCAGGCTGTGCATAGACTTTTGATAAAATGTTTTTAGCAACTGTAGCAGGGGAATTCTGGAAATTCTGTATCCAAAAAATTGTTGCAATGGTTATAGAAAAATAGAAGAATAGAAAATATATATAATTGTATGACCATTTTGAAAATTATTACTGGATGCAAACTAAAACAGAGTACAATTTTTGGATATTTTAACCTAAGAAAAAAATGTAACACGCTACAGCTTACCCATTCTAAGGTGTTGATGGCTGAATTAGTTTTTTCTTTGAAAGGAAAATTTTCTTCCAGTACAGAAAAATACCCATTGATTTTGCCAAAGCTCAGGTGTCCTTGTAATTTCCTGTGCCTTGAACTGATATCCTAAACAATATTAGCAACCTGCTCAGCTGTCCTCTGTGAACTACAAAACACCTCCCTTTGTAATGGAGATGTGAGGAGGAATGTTTTTGAAGCTCAAATCTGCTTTCAGCTTAGGATGAAAATGCTGCTCTTCAACAGATGTAGTACAGCAGACATCTCAAGTCTCCCGCAAGTCGCGGGAGACTCCCGCTATCCGCCCTGAGCTCACGGACACCCGCGAGCTCAGAGCAATATCCCGGCTCTGTGTGTGAGTCAGTCAGATGAGATGACTCATCGATCGATGCAGGCAGGAGTGTGACAGCTGTCAGCAAGCTGAGCCTGCACAGACATCACGTCGGAGCCGAAGTAGATCCGGCTCAGAGGCGGAGTGATATGAGTCATGCACTCCGCCTGTGGGAGGAGCTGCAAAGAGCAAGAAGCTTCTTTGCTCTCTACTAAAGCCACATTCTACTCCAGGAGGTATTTTGGCGCGCGCGGGACTGTGACACCCCACTCTGTGACAGTACCAGCAAGTGACCAGGCCAGTACCAGCAAGTGACCAGCACCAGTGACCAGGCCAGTACCAGCGCCAGTACCAGCACCAGTGACCAGGCCAGTACCAGCACCAGTGACCAGGCCAGTACCAGCACCAGTGACCAGCACCAGTGACCAGGCCAGTACGAGCACCAGTGACCAGGCCAGTACCAGCACCAGTGACCAGGCCAGTACCAGCACCAGTGACCAGCACCAGTGACCAGGCCAGTACCAGCACCAGTGACCAGGCCAGTACCAGCACCAGTGACCAGCACCAGTGACCAGGCCAGTACCAGCACCAGTGACCAGGCCAGTACCAGCACCAGTGACCAGTGAGCAGTACCAGCACCAGTGACCAGCACCAGTGACCAGGTCAGTACCAGCACCGGTGACCAGGCCAGTACCAGCACCAGTGACCAGGCCAGTACCAGCACCAGTGACCAGCACCAGTGACCAGGCCAGCACCAGTGACCAGGCCAGTACCAGCACCAGTGACCAGGCCAGTACCAGCACCAGTGACCAGCACCAGTGACCAGGCCAGTACCAGCACCAGTGACCAGGCCAGTACCAGCACCAGTGACCAGGCCAGTACCAGCACCAGTGACCAGGCCAGTACCAGCACCAGTGACCAGTACCAGCACCAGCACCAGTGACCAGGCCAGTACCAGCACCAGTGACCAGCACCAGTGACCAGCACCAGTACCAGCACCAGTGACCAGGCCAGTACCAGCACCAATGACCAGGCCAGTACCAGCACCAGTGACCAGGCCAGTACCAGCACCAGTGACCAGGCCAGTACCAGCACCAGTGATCAGTACCTGCACCAGTGACCAGTGCCAGCACCAGTGACCAGGCCAGTACCAGCACCAGTGACCAGCACCAGTACCAGCACCAGTGACCAGTACCAGCACCAGTGACCAGCACCAGCACCAGTGACCAGCACCAGTGACCAGGCCAGTACCAGCACCAGTGACCAGCACCAGTGACCAGCACCAGCACCAGTGACCAGCACCAGTGACCAGGCCAGTACCAGCACCAGTGACCAGGCCAGTACCAGCACCAGTGACCAGGCCAGTACCAGCGCCAGTAACCAGCACCAGTAACCAGGCCAATACCAGCATCAGTGACTAGGCCAGTACCAGAGACCAGTACGAGCGCCAGTACCAGCACCAGTGACCGGTACCAGCACCAGTGGACCAGTACCAGCACCAGTGACCAGTACCCGCACCAGTTACCAGACCAGTACAGTACCAGCACCAGTGAACAGTACCAGCATCAGTGACCAGTACCAGCATCAGTGACCAGGTATACTGATTACATTTAGTTTCATTATTCTCTGGTAGTGTTAAATTGGAAAGGGGGGTGCGGCGCAGGCGTGCGTGGGGGGGCTCACCTCCCTGAAATGACTTTGCCACCTCCCTGAAATGAGTTTTTGCAGGTTGGGATGTCTGAGGACAGTGAGTGAGCGTTGTTTTCCTAGGACAGGGAGTGTGTTACTAGCAGGATTACCAGGTGAAAATAAAGAAAAAAAGCCTGAAAAAATGTTTTTTGGGTTTAGATATGCTTTAATAGCATGGCTTCACAAAAAGGTTCAATAATTAACATTTCATACAGAATAATTGAAACTGGAGTAAACATTTAAAATGTAGACTTTTTAATTTTATACTTCATTACACCTTAAGGGTGTGTCCACAGCAGGTTTCACTTTCCACCTGCTATCCATCAGGTCTTCATCTATTTTTCATCAGTCTTTCATCCGCTTTTCATTAGTCAGCCATTGATTTCCATTGGCTCCAACTGTCAAGTGTTTTTTGGCACTTAAAAAAGCGGATGGAAATCACATTACTTTGAACAGCCATTAGAATAGTGTGGACAAGCATAAAATTTTACTTCAGCCTGTAAAACACCACTAAATTAATAGAGGCAAATAGAAAAAGTGTCTGAAGGACAAACTGTACATGCTACCCACATCAGCCAAAAAGATTCTGCCTAAAATGAGATTTGCTGCCTAAAATAATTTAAATCCCATCTCCAGACAAAACAAAAAAATCCCCTCTATTCCTCTCCCATGCCTTTTCCTCCCACCCCAAATGCTTTTTAAAAAGCCACCCAAAGACCCTTTTCACTTATCTCACATTTTTTGTCAGCACCCTCACAGTTTTTCTACTACTGGAGATTAGTATTTCAATTCTACAGTACAGGCCTATCACCAATCATCTTGTTGCTGCCTTCCATTGTGATGTCACAATGCTGGTACTGGAAAAGCACCTGTGAGGACCTTGCCAGTAAACAGGCAATGCAAAAAAATGAAGTCTCCAGGTAGCGATGTGGACAGCTGAAGAAGCAATGCGGGTGCATTACATTACCATGGATTTAAAGGGGAACTTATGTCGGACAGAATAGTGTAATGCTCGCTTGACGGCAGTGGCATATTTTGGTTTTGTGCTGCCCTAGGCCGGACTAAACTGGTGCACCCCCTAATGTAAATATGATGCACCCCTTCCTGTAAAGGCCACACCTCTTCCTGTTTATGACCCACCCTGTCATCTGTAAACCACAGACCACAACCACAGTCTATCAGTGCCCATCAGTGTAGCCTCATCAGTTCCTATAAGGTCAGCTTCAGCAGTGCCCATCATCATACCATCATATCATACCAGGAGGTAGCAGTGTGACTGCTTTATGGGGATGCCAGACTGATTTGCCTCCTGGACCCTGCCCTCCAGCCCAATTCGCCCTATAAGACTGCCACTATACTAAAAGTGTGTAGCGCAAGCCAGCAGGGACCCTTTTTAGTGGGCAAGCCAGGAGGAGGCTGTTTTTTTCTCATGTGTGGTGCAGCTTTTTTGCTGCCCCCTGCAAACTGCTGCCCTAGGCCTAGTTGGCCTAGGCCAAGATACAGCACTGCTTGACGGTACCAAAATAGGGTGCTGGCCTTTAGTCATCTTGATCGGTCAGTAAGGGATAATGCCATATGTGCGCGAGTCATTTATCCCAGCACACTAGCACCACGCCTGCCTGCCCTCAATTATGGAGTTTCCCTACAAGTAACATGCAGCTCGCTTTTACAGGCATCCAATTCCGCAAACACTAGTTGCTTGGGTGTCATTGGACTCTAACTTCAATACTTTGAGTAACTAACTCAGAACAAGAGTGTAGATAAGGACTTATGACTTTACTCTGACTTTCCTAATATACTTGTTCTTGTTCAGTGACTCAAAATAGTGTAGCCAGATGGTCAGCTTAATAGCCAAGCAACTAAAATTTTCAAAATGAGGTCAGCAATGGCGGCTTTCATTTTTCTCTTGGGAAAGTTCTACTTTAAGAAACAGCATGTACACATAACCTTACATGTATTTTTGTCTTCCAGTCTTTAACTACACATAAGGAGGTTTAATGATGACTGCTTGGCTGCAAGTGATATATAAAATACTCACTATTTGCAGGAGAATTTTATGTTCCTTTCCGGATAGAATGTATCCCAATTTTGGGACTTTTTCTATTTTTGGAGTGTTTGTGCAGTATTTCTGTAACATGGCTAAATGCATCTCATTTAATGTATTTGTAAAACATGAACACCGAGTAAGTGTGTAATATGAAATGATGACAGTGATGATTTATAATTTTAGATTAAAGGGTTTTGGATCTGCTAACCCCTCCCTTAGTCTACAACAATAGTTTCCCCTGAAGTCAGCAGTGTAAGACTAGGCTGCCTAAATTACCCCTCTAGAGCCTTCACAAGAAACTATAGCAGCTGGTGCATGATTAGGCAGAATTAGACTATGGTCTTTTGCTGAATATAAATAAGACTTTTTTTATTAGATAATTATTAAGTATCTTGGCATACATCAGAGCCAAATCAAATAAAAAATGTCCTAAATTCTCAATCATATAATGGAAAATATATACTAACACTGTCTGCCTAAATTATATAGTGTGCAGTTTAAACATATTCCAATATATATATTCATCTAAATCTACTCATTAAAAGCACTAAAGTCTTTTTCATATTGGCTGGTGGCAAAGTTCGGAGAAAAATTATCAAAGAGAGGCTTTCATTTACCCCATTTACTCTACTGAGTTACTCCCCCGCTGTCCCAGTCTTACACAATTCCACCTATTGGCGAGGAAGCAATATAACACTGGTTCTAGCCAATGAAAGAGTGACTGATAACGAAAAGGTCTGTTAGTGATCCTGAAAGTAGTTAAAGCTGGAAATGGTTCTAAATTTTGGATGTTTTTTTACCTTAGTGCATTCTCTGCATTAAGATAAAAACAACCCTCTACCTATCCCACCCACCCCCATCGCTGGTCCCCTACTGCTGACAGTGAAACTGGTGAGGAGGGAGCAGAGAGTGTGCCTTGGCTGAACTATGTGTGCCTGGTTAGGGAGTACACACGAGGGACACCTTATCAGTCGGCTTGCTAAGGAGGCACCTGGAGCAGAAAGGAGTGGACAGCGCCTGCGGGCGGACTTCAGAAGTGGAGGTAAAGGAACGATCTGTGCGAAATTGCTGCACAGAGCGGGTAAGTATAGTCTCTTCTTTATTTTAATAATAAAAAATAACATTTAGTACCACTTGAATTGTGGGAAAGAACTGTATTGGGGCATTAGCTATGTACCAACAGGGAACCTCTAATGATGTATGCCTTACTGGTGGCTGCTGCTATTTATTTATTTTTTTACCTAAATGCATCCTCTAATAATGGTGTCAGCGCTGAAGTTTTAGGGCTGAAGCACAGAGATCACAATGGATCCAGCTTCTCCATTAAGATAAATGAAGTATTATTTAAAAAAAAAAAAAAAAATACAAAGAATTCTGTGATTGGACACAGCCCAACTACAGAATGCCTTGCATTCTTTGAAAATTAAACAAGATGTTTCCTGAATGAAGAAGCAAACAGCAAGTGGCCCACTGTGATCATGGTGCTCCATCTCCGACTGTCAGTTTCACCGCCAGAACTTTTTTAGTGACATCACCATCAGAGGCTGCATGTAAGTCATATTTTTAAGGTGACAACTGTCACAAAAACAGGCAGTAAGAGGAATTCTCCCTATTGGGAAATATACGTATGAGTGCTGCCAGCATTGCTGCAGAGGTTGAAGGGGTGGGGGGTCAGCTTGTCAGTGCTCAGACCATACGCCGCACACTGCATCAAATTAGTCTGCATGGCTGTAGTCTCAGAAAGAAGCCTCTTCTAAAGATGATGCACAAGAAAGCCTGCAAACAGTTTGCTGAAGACAAGCAGACTAAGGACATGGATTACTGGAACCATGTCCTGTGGTCTGATGAGACAAAGATAAACCTATTTGGTTCAGATGGCGTCAAGCGTGTGTGGCAGCAACCAGGTGAGGTGTACAAAGACAAGTGTATCTTGCCTACAGTCAAGCATGGTGGTCGGAGTGACATGGTCTTGGGCTGCATAAGTGCTGCCAGCACTGGGGAGCTACAGTTCATTGAGGGAACCATGAATGCCAACATGTACTGTGAAATTTCGAAGCAGAGCATGATCCCCTCCCTTCAGAGACTGGGCCGCAGGGCAGTATTCCCGCATGATAACGACCCCAAACACACCAAGATGACCCCTGACTTGCTAAAGAAGCTGAGGGTAAAGGTGATGGACTGGCCAAGCATGTCTCCAGACCTAAACCCTATTGAGCATCTGTGGAGAATCCTCAAACGGAAGGTGGAGGTGCGCAAGGTCTCTAACATCCACCAGCTCTGTGATGTCAGCATGGAGGAGTGGAAGAGGACTCCAGTGGCAACCTGTAAAGCTCTGGTCAACTCCATGCCCAAGAGGGTTAAGGTAGTGCTGAAAAATAATAGTGGCCACACAAAATATTGACACATTTTCACTTAGGGGTGTACTCATTTTTGTTGCCAGTGGTTTAGATATTATTGGCTGTGTGTGGAGTTATTTTTAGGGGACAACAAACTTACACTGTTATACAAGCTGTACACTTACTACTTCACACTGTAGCAAAGTTTAATTTCTTCACTGTTGTCACATGAAAATATATAATAAAATATTTACAAAAATGTGAGGGGTGTACTCACTTTTGTGAGATACTGTATATATACATATCTATATATAGAATTATATCTATATAGGAATCTTTAGGGTTGTTCTAACTATTTTGCAAACTAGCCACAGGATTTAATCTGCAATAACCTGTTTGCTTGGAAACATAACTAGGCTTGCATGGTGCAGGTCACAATACTCATGGTATGCGAGTGAGCGCTAACAGATGTCAGCACATTCACATTTATATCTTACTGTCTTTTCCAAGCTGTTTGACATGTGAGAAAATATAAACAGATGTAAATTAGATTATAGATGTAGAATGTACATGTGTCCTTGTTTGTTTTTATGCATACAGATAAACTTCAAAAAACATGTGTTGCAAAATATAATAAGAATAATAGTTATACAACTAGTACTACAACTACTACTACTACTACTACTAATATACTACTAATAATAATTATAATAATGATAATAATTATAAAAATGTATATGATAATTTTATTTTTTTCAATTTGTAGCTCTAAAACAATATCATCATTAATAACTGTCTACTAAAGTATAAGTTAACCACTTGCTGACTGCCTAACGACGATTTACGTTGGCAGTCAGCCCCTCACAGGCAAAGTGACGTAGGGGTTCGTCACTAGCCTGTGAGGCTCTAGGGAGCAAGCGCGCGCCGCTGGAGGCGCGCTCCCGCTCGCTCACGGACCCCCCCGCACGTGTGAGCGGCGGACCTGATGTCCGCCGGTCACTCGCGATCGTCCGTTACACCGTGAGAAAGGCAGGCGGCTAATGTAAACAAAGCCGCCTGTCTTTCTCCCCTGTGTAACAGCAGAGTTCATACGGTCCTGCTATGTAGGACCATAGATCTCTGCTGTTACATGAAAAGCCACATCCAATCACAGTTAGAAGCACGCCCCTAGGGACACACTTAACCCCTCCTTCTCCAATAAAGTTAACCCCTTCCCTGCCAGTGTCATTTTTACAGTAACAGTGCATATGTATAGCACTGGTTACTGTAGTAATGTCACTTGTACCCCCAAAAGGGTCAAAAATGTCAGTCAAGGGTCCAATCTGTCAGCTGCAATGTCGCAGTCCCACAAAAAAATTTGCAGATTGCCGCCATTACTCGTTAAAAAAAAAACAATAAAAATGACAAAAAACTTTCCCTTAGTTAGTAAACACAATAACTTTTGCGCAAACCAATCAAAATACGTTTTTTGCAATTTTTTTTACCAAACATATGTAGCAGAAAACAAATTGGCCTAAAACGTTAAAAAAATTTGATTTTTACATTTTTTTTTTGGGGGGGGGGGAATTTCATATAAAAAAATGTGAGAAATATTGTTCTTTTTGCAAAATTGTCGCTCTTTTTTTGTTTAAAGCGCATGATCAAAAAATCGCACAGGTGATCAAATACCACCAAAAGAAAGATCTGTTTGTGGGAAAAAAAGGACGTCAATTTCATTTGGGTACAGCGTCGCACAACCACGCAATTGTCCGTTAAAATCACGAAGTGCCGAATCGCAAAATAGGCCCTGGTAAGGAAGGGGGTAAAATCTTCCGGGGCTTAAGTGGTTAAGGCTTTCACCTGTCCACAAAAGAGGTGAGCTGTACTGCACATTAAAGCTGAACTCCAGGCATACAGCTAGATGCACAGTGGAAATACCCTCATAAGATCTGACTTACCTTCTAATGGATTTGTCTTTCTGTCCATCCAGCCCCAATATGTACAGAGCAATGACAGACAGCAAATTCACCTCTCTGCCCCACCCTGCAATTGTATATTGAAGAAGCAGCAATGAATTGACCATGTCCCCTCTCCATTCCTACCATGAAAATACAGAAAGGGGTTCCAGAAACCAAAACTGGATGAAAAAGTCTAAGATCATTTTAATTGTTAGTAAAAAAAACAGTCATATAAAACCAACCAACATGTTTCGAAGGCAGCACCACTCCCTCTTTATCAGAATAATATTTGGATGGACCTCACACATCTCCATTAGAACCAGTAATGAACTCTCCACATAGAATAAAGACTTGACATAAATTGTTGCTCAGCTACCTCAAACTAATATAGATTGGTCAAGTCAAGTTTTATCCTGTATTGAGCCCTGAGAAAGGAGTGGTGTTTCCACCAAAAAAAGCTTTGGCTGCTTTTTTTCAACTTATTTTAGCAAGGATTAAAATGATCTTGGACTCGGTTATCTGTATTTGGTCATAGTGAGTTCTTATTTTCAGCGGGAACGCGGGGGAACGCAGTTCTAGCACCTCTAGCACTGGATGTATGCCATGACAAGGGGTGCTGGAGGGTCTACTGGTGCTGGATCTATTGATGCTGGAGGGGATCTATTTTTGGACGGCAATCTATTGTTCCTGGTGGAGGATCTTTTGATACTGTGGGTTAATTTTTGCTGGAAGGGATCTACTGTTTGGGGAGGGGTTCTATTGTTGCTGGCTGCTAGAGAGTCTATTGATGCTGGCTGCTGGGAGATCTTTTGCTGCTGCAGGGGGGGGGGGTATTTTGCTGCTGGCTGTGGGGGATAAATTTTATTGCTTTTCTTGTTTTTAATAACCAAATTCCATACATTCCACTACAAAATTATACATGGCTCTATATTCTCTAAAAGGGGCTGTACTGGAAGCTGGGTAGGGGGTGAATCCAAGTGTCAGTGCTCAGAGGTGGGTAGGGGTGGAACCAAGGGTTAGTGCTCAGAGATGGGTAGGGGTGGAACCAAGGGTTAGTGCTCGAAGGTGGGTAGGGGCAGAGACACAAAGTAACTTAGAAAGGGGAGTTCCTGCACCTTTTCTCTGAGAAAAAAAGCCCTGGTCATAGTTATATAAAAACAGCGCTCCTTTCTGTATTTCTTTGGCTTAACCTATCGTTGGGTGCCCATCAAGAGAGCCTTGCTGTGTGGGAAACGCTTTACCAGCGCTATTGAACTTAACTAAAGATTCCCTTTATTTGACTGCACATGCAAGTCTAAAAGTTCCCAGTGCCTCTTAGACTGGAGATCTCTGGCTAAGCATTATTATCAGATTATCCCCAAGTACTGGCCCTCGCTCTCCCAGTCTGAGTGCTGTTCTATACATGGTAAAAGCTGAAATCAAACCAATTCCAATATTTTTACAAATTATACTAATAAATATTAAAAAAAAAAAAAAATACAGAAATACGTTCTGTGATGTTTTTTTGTATATGCTTGCAGTTGATTAGAGAACACTACTGTTTATATTTCATTATCAAAATGCAGCTGTTGTGCTGACTCCCTTGATTCAATACTTCAATGACTTACTGCCCTGTAGCCAGTATACATTAAACATGCTTACTTTAGTGATCTGTATATATTTGCTTCTGGGTAGTGAAACAGGCCGGCGTAACAGCCAGGCAACTAACATCAAATGCAAGAGGTGAGTAAGCGCAGCCTCCCTCTTACCTTCATGAAAGGTTTTACTTCAAACCGGAACTTCAGACTAATATAAAATGCACACATTGATGCAGCTCTGTACCCATGAATACAGCTTTAATATTTTCTTTGAACCACAAGCAATATAAGTACCTAGATTGGACTTGGTATAAGCCTTTTTCAGCTTCTGGAAAACCAAAGGGGAAAAGAAAGAGTGCAAAAAACAGCTGCGCTGCAGTGCTTTTGTCCCAATAAGGCAGTATATGAGCAGTGCAAGGGCCATGCTGATAGAAGGAGAGAGCAGAGTGACAGAAAGAAGAACCCATCATGGTGTTTATTCTCCTTTCACTGTCCAGTCACAGGTTGGATGTGTAAGTAAAAGTGAAACTGCAGGAGAGTAAGATCAGGTTGCCTTCCCTGCCAGGCAGGACTATGCTCCCTGACAGATCTTTGTAAATTTCAGAACTGGCCGATTGGGCCAAAGGAAATACAAACCTTTTGGAAGCTAAAAGAGAAGTATATTTCATCTGTGAATTTAGTTGTTTACCTGGAGATGAGTTTTACCTGAAATGGCATGTAAAGGAACAATCTTTGTCCACACTCTTAGGAATTATTAAAATATCTATTTATGAAGAAATAAATAAGGAAACGAAATTTGTCCAGCCTTTCTGCTTTGTTCAACATTTCTAAGTGACCTTTAATGTTTCCTTTCTTGCTTTATTTTACTCATGCAGTTCATAGTCTTTCTTACTAATAAACTATATTACCTCCAACTATTTGACATTAAAGTGAATTGGAAAAGGAAGTCCAATTCAAGAGAAAGAACAGATTAAAATGACACTATATAAAGAAACAAATCCTCAACTTTCAGAACTGCCCTTGAAAATGTTGCCATTATTGTACTCCAGAGCTAAAACAAAATGACTACAACTAGTTCCAACAATTGTAAACTAAAAGATAGAATCTGAAAAAAACAAAAATTGTTGGATGTCTTTATTTTTGGATATCGTATAAAACATTTATCTATGATATAAAATCTTGGCTTTTTTTTTAATAATATTAGTTTATTGTGTTGTAAATTCTATGTAAGTAAAAACAAAATTCAGTTACGAAACCGAGAGGCTTCTTTATTGCCTTAGGATGGCCACAGACAGTAGGTCTCTTATCTACAGTGCTGGGAATTGAGACATCTGCCCAGCATTACAATAAATTACTCAATACATATTAACCACTTTACCACCGGAGGATTTTGCTGTCTTACGTCTGGGCCACTTTTTGCAATTCGGCACTGTGCGAATTTAACTGACAATTGCACGGTCATGCGACGCCATACCCAAACGAAATTTACATCCTTTTTTTCCCATAAACAGAGCTTTCTTTTGGTGGTATTTGATCACCTGTGCGATTTTTACTTTTTGCGCTATAAACAAAAAAAGAGCGTAAATTTTGAAAAAATAATATTTTTCACATTTTTTTATATGAAATTCCCCCCCAAAAAATGTAAAAATCAAATTTTTTTTTAAATTTTTGGCCAATTTGTTTTCTGCTACCTATGTTTGGTAAAAAAAAACACAATAAGCGTATTTTGATTGGTTTGCGCAAAAGTTATTGCGTTTACTAACTAAGGGAAAGATTTCTGTCATTTTTGGTGTTTTTTTTTTAACGAGTAATGGCGGAGATCTGAGATTTTTTTTGCGGGACTCCGACATTGCGGCGGACAGATCGGACCCTTGACTGACATTTTTGACACTTTTGGGGGTACCAGTGACATTACTACAGTAATCAGTGCTATATATATGCACTGTTACTGTAAAAATGACACTGGCAGGGAAGGGGTTAATTTTATTGGAGAGGGAGGGGTTAATGTATGCCTGGTGCTTACTAACGTGTGGGGGGGAGGTGACTGAGTGACACAAGGACAGATCGCAGGTTCAGCTATGCTGAACCCTGCAATCTGACCCTGCCTGTCACTTAGGAGATCCGCCCGCTTGTGTTTACACAAGCGGGCGGATCTCCACACTCGATTCCCCGACGATCGGGGAAGAGCAGTGGCGATCGTCGCTGCTCCTCCCCTGGCCCGACTCCCGCTGTGACTGAATACAGTGGAAGTGAGCCTCCGGCGGTGCGCGCGCCGCCGAGAAAGGTGAGTGTCTGGCGACGTAGGTCTACCAAAAACAAATGGATTCTCCCATCCACACAAGTAAGGTAGATAGTGGAATCCTCCCCACTGTGCTATAGTATTCTGGGAGTGGGGACTCCTCTACTGTTAGAATACACTAATTAGTGCTGCAGCCAGATCAAATGAAAATTTTCCAACATTTCCATTCAACATAAGTCAATGATTAGATCAACTTCTGTTGAGCGGGAATGTTCATAGGTAGATCCCAGTTCATTCAGTCCCTGCTGGACTGGCCATATTGTGATCCATCTATGGCTAGCTTGACACGAAGTATGTTTTTAAATTTTATAAACTTTATTCGACCACTTTTTTTTTTCATGTTTAATTTTAGTTTTAATTAGAACTGAAAACATTTCTGCTTTGAAAATTGAGCCTTCTGAGTATTTTTCTTTTTTGTGTTGCTTTTAAACCCTAAAACATGTTTGTAAAAGTCCCCTAATGAGAAAAAACTGTCAAAATAAATGATAACAACATCCCTTTAGTGTTACAATATTAACATTTAAGTTAAAACTGCTTCTAAATAATATATAATGTGAACTCTCGGTCAACCACTCTCCGTTCTGATTACAGCTGTCTTTCACCAAAAAGCCCTATTAAACATTCAACATTTTATGAGAGTTTGTAAAAACGAACGGAGAAAACAGCAATGAACTAAATGTGAGCATGCCTTATTTATGTTCTAGCAGCAGGACTGGATTTTTTTTTTTTTTAAAACATAACCATCATTTTTTGACAATGTAATATATTTTACTGTTAAGAAAAATTATTTGTGGTTGATGCTCTCCTATGCCATAAAAAAAACACATTGTACATACATACTGTATGTACCCAGTATTCCTAAAACAGGATTGTATTAATATATCTATCTATATATATCTATCTATATATATATATATATATATATATATATATATCTATCTATATATGTGTGTGTGTGTGTGTGTGTGTATGTGATTAATGTAACCGTACAGAAAATGAGATACTTGTCATCATCAAATTGGTCTAAGTCAAGTCAAGTCAAAGCTACTTTATTGTCAATTCTTCCACATGTACACTACATACATACAGAGAATCGAAATTACGTTACTCTTAGTCCCCCGGTGCATACAGATAACACTAACAATACAGCCAAAAAATACCAAAAAATAAATAAAAATAAGGTTAATTAAAAACAGCGCAATGCACATGGCAAATAAAGTGCAGACCAATTACTTCAGTTCCATGATGAATAAGGTAATGAGCAGACCAATGCTGCCAAAGTGACTGGTGCAAGTCATCAAATGCTAGTGGGAGGAGAGGGTTGAAGGACCTAAGGATATGGAATCTAGGGGAAGGGAGGTGCATAGTTCAGTAGTGCCTGTGGCAGCAAAGGGACAATGTTTTGTTCTAATGTCAGCCATTTTATACTAAAGAAAACAGTGAGAGATGACAGTTATTATTTAACATAACCTGGACATGATATTAAAGTGTAACTAACTAAAACTTTTTTATTATTATTTTTTGAGAGTATAGAAGGGTTAGAATCTGTCAGAATTGTATTGCTGCCTAAGTTCCCACTAAAGCCTTTCTCTTCACTTCGTGTCCATTAACACAATCTTGTTAATGTGCAGACCACAAACCCAATCAGCTTAAGCCATGCAATTCCCCATCCCGCAGCTGCATGTAACAAAGGGGAGGGAATTCTAGTAACACTACTGACCTATTACCATAATGGCCGTAAATATAGCTCACTGGGCTAGTAGCCTACTATTATTTATCAGTTTCAGTTGCAGGTTTAGGCCTAACTGAGTTTGACTTGAACCTTAGCTCATCTCTAGTTGCACCTAAAAAAGAAGTGAGGGAAAGTATTCAATAGGGGCACAGGCATCACAAGCAGCAATAAAAAGCTGATGGGAGTTCTAGTCCTCTCTAATTTACAAAAAAAAAAAATGTTGTCTGTGTCCATCTTAAAAACACCAAATCACTTTACATCTTGGCAACAACTGTTTCGGCAGAGCAGCAAGTAAGGGGAAGTCTCCCTAATGTTGCCATAGAGAGCATAAACTGACCATTAAAATAGAAAATTAGGCTCAAGATACATTATATCTACATATAATATATAATGGCCCACAAAATGGATATGTTAGTTGCTGAAAAGAAAAACTAAAAGTAGGTACTCAAAGACATATCGCTGGTGAACACATGAAAATGTGTGTAAAGAGCATAAAAAACACCACAAAAAAAAGGGGTGGGAGTATACCAGTAAAGGACCAATAGAAACACTGAGTTAAAAAACCTGATTTGATATTCAACCACCCAATCAACATAAGTTGGGATAATAAACACTCACTGGATTTATAAGATATGTATACTTTAATTGTCAAAATAAAAAACAAAAAATAACAGATCAAAAAGTCTGTGCAGGATATCAAATTCCTAAAATGGTACCAAAGACATACACCACACAACACACACCTAAAAACATGCACACAGCCACCCCTCACCCTCCACTTAGGCAAGATAAACCAAATTTGTATCATAAAGTGCAAGTATAAATGCAAGTAAAGTAGATATTGGAGGGTATACTGATCAATGTGCAGGTGATGGATTCCCTAGGTAAGGGAAAAGGGGAAGGACTAGAAGGGATATTGTTCAAAACTGATAGACTCATCCATGGATGGTTTGAAAAAAAGTCTCCAACAGACAGTGGTAAACTTGGTTAGTTCCTAGTTGATGAAATATATCACATCTGTGGGGAAAGGAAAAATCTGTATGTTGTCCAGAGGAGGCAAGATATTCACCAAACAGCAAAGACATACATCTCTCATATAATAGCTTCAATAGGCTGTGTGAACAAAGAGGCCTCCCTCACACATATATTGTATTGATCCATTATGTATCCTCCACAGGAACAGGAAAAGGAACCAAGATGCTGGAAATGATAGTTTAAAAAAGTGAGATACACTTATCCGTCCAATGAATTCATAGGAATGTCCAAGTCATCAGTAATTCAGGCAAGAGAATAGTGTGAATCCCAAAAGTCCATAGATAATGATACCATCACCAAAAAGGGGGGGGGTGTATGGGGTATATGCCTGACCGGTTTCGCCAGACACAGGCCGGCTGCTTCAGAGGCAAAGTAATGAGGGACTTCTTCGCATGTGCTATATTTACTAAGTCAATTCAATTGTTTGAAAATGGCTGCCATGTTCCGATGAATTAGTGCATGCAGAAACGTGCACAATGGCGCACAAAAGTACGCAACGATGCATGACAGTGACGCAAAGGCACACACACGGAAGTGCTAGGCATGAAAACCATATCCAAAAGTGTCCCAGAGGAAATAAAGAAGACAAAAAGGTTAGAAAAAGATGAAAAAAATATAAACAAAATACTAGAAAAGCATTAATACATCCATATGTGGATGATGAGAATCATAGCCTAAATGGATTATAGGCATAAAATGCCAGTCATATGTAAATGATAAATGCCTATCCTCCTATGCATTTTAACCTATATACTTCATTTCATCATCTGAATGCAACAAGCTGTGTAAACGCCACGTTCGCACGTGCGCTCATGAGCATAAATACAATTGCTTGGCTCATAGCATCCCTAAATATATAAAAACCTTTATCCAAAAGAAACAAAGAGATAAGTTCCTATATGTACAGTATGTATTAATGTCGACCATAAATATCAACCATATTAGAACTGGTACATTCAATACACATGGCGAATACATGTACGTAATGAACATATAAAAATTTGACAAAAGTTTGAAAAATGTGGATATATAATATTCACAATATCTATTCCAGTGAGTGTTGTAAATTCCATATGTTTAAAGAAAAAAAATCATGCATAAATATACCAAGGGGAAAAAATATATATATTTAAAAATGAATGATTCCAAATTGTTATTTAAAAAATGGTACAAAGCTAAGACTGTTGTTCAAGCCTAGTGGCTTGGTCGCATTGAGTTCCCAAATCCACCGTACCGTGTGTTGAAGGACAACGTGGTCAAAGTTCCCCCCTCTCATATCCTGAGAGACTACCTCCAAAACCCAGACTTTTAAACAGCTTGGGCCCCTGTTATGTTCTAAACACACATGTCTAGCTAGGGGGGCATGTAATACGTGAAAAAGTCATATATGTGGTCCTGAAAGCGTTTGTTGATGGTTCTAATGGTTTTGCCAACATAAAAAGAATTACAAGAACACAGAATAACATAAATGACTTCAGCAGTGTCACAATTTGCACGTTTTCTGCAATTAAGGATCCTAACCATTGGCAGCTCCAAAGTGCCCCCTTCTATCATATAAGAGCAGACATCACATTGTCCACATCTGGTCAAACCCATATTCCTAAGATGACTCTTCGGTTTCCATGTCATTGTGTACCAGGAGGACGTTCAAAGAATGAGCCTTCCTGTACACCATCTGTGGATAACCTGAAATGAATTTGCCAATGGAGTTGTCCTCCTTCAGAAGATGCCAATATGTGGAACATATACCCCTAACTATGTCTGCTGAGTATCCCGGAGACTTAGTCTCGTTACATTTGGTTGGCTTGTTGTTTTATCCTTTTTCCCAAAGATCAGGGACTCCCTTTGACTGTTTTTTGCTCTTTTGTATGTCTCTTAACCATCTATTATGATAGCCTCTTTTTTAAATCTATTTTTCAAAACTTTAGCTTCATGTTCAAAGTCTTTGTCGTTGGTACAATTCCGACGAGCCCTTAGGTATTTAATTAACTAGTAGCTCACCAAGTTTACCACTGCCTGTTGGAGAGAAGGAGATTTTTTTTCAAACCATCCATGGATGAGTCTATCAGTTTTGAACCATTTCCCTTACCTAGGGAAACCATCACCGACACATTGATCAGTATGCCCTCCAATATCTACTTTACTTGCATTTATACTTGCACTTTATGATACAAATTTGGTTTATCTTGCCTAAGTGGAGGGTAAGGGTTGGCTGTGTGCATGTTTTTAGGTGTGTGGTGTATGTCTTTGGTACCAATTTAGGAATTTGCTATCCTGCACAGACTTTTTGATCTGTTATTTTTGTTTTTTATTTTGACAATAAAATATATATATCTTTGAAATCCAGTGAGTGTTTGTTTATTATCCCAACTTATGCTGAAAAGCACTTGTTTTCCAGGGGAATTAAAGGGTAAAATGGCACTCTTTACTAGCTCATTATATGCTGGGTGAATTAGGAATATCTGAATCTGGGCATCTGTGTCACTGAATATGAAGTGGAGTGGATTTATTAAGAGTAGCTCATTACTATTTACTGCTATTTACTTGTTCACACCAGTGGCTGCATTAACCAGTTCTGGACCGGAAGGATTTGCCCCCTTAATGACCAGGCCATTTTTGCGATTCGGCACTGCATTAATTTAACTGACAATTTCGTGGTAGTGTGATGCTGCACCTAAATAACATTGATGTCCTTTTTTCCCCACAAATAGAGCTTTCTTTTGGTGGTATTTGATCAACTCTGCGATTTTTTTTTTGAGCTATAAACAAATAAAGAGCGACAATTCTGAAAAAAAAAAAAAAACAATATTTTTCACATTCTGCTATATAACATTCCCAAATTTAAAAATCATTTTTTTTAACATTTTAGGCCAATTTGCTTTCTGCTACATATTTTTGGTAAAAAAAATTGCAATAGGCGTATTTTGATTGGTTTGCGCAAAAGTTATCGCGTCTACTAACTAGGGGATAGATTTATGTCATTTTTACTTTTTTTTTTTTACTAGTAATGACGGCGATCTGCGATATTTAGCAGGACTGTGACATTGCAGCGGACAGATTGGACCCCTAACTGACATTTTTTACACTTTTGGGGGGGCCAGTGACATTACTAAAGTAATTAGTGCTAAAAATATGCACTGTTACTGTAATAATGAAACTGGCAGGGAAGGGGTTAACACAGTGGGTGATCAAGGGGTTAAATGTAAGCCTAGGGGAGTGTTTGTAACTGTATGGGGGTTGGGCTTTTGAAATGATCATAGAGACCTGTGATCCTACATAGAAGGATCACAGGTGCTCTGTGATCATTCCAGAGAGAAGAACGGTCCTTCTCTCCCAGCAGAGAACGATCGCGGGTGGCAGGCAGCAACCAGAGCCACCGGACCCGTGCATCGGAGTCCCCTCTGTCGCGTGGGGGTGGTAGCGCACCGGCGGCGGCACGCACTCGCCCCCTAGCTGCAGGCGCGCGACCGACATAAAGCTACTTTGGTTCACACAGGAGGGGGGCTGCCTGCCGCAGTAAATCTGTGGTGGGCAGTCCAGAAGAGGTTAAAACACAGCTACTGGCATTTGGTAGAATTATGCTCCATCACACTGTTTACTTTTTGTTTAAAAAAACTTTATTGAAAGGTCGCCCACAGGCATTTAATTTCTACTAGCCGCAGGTCAGAATGTCTGCATCTCACTGTACTGTGCTGAAAAGAGTAGTTCATGTAGTACTTCTTTCAGTGCACACCACTGCAACATGGTGGTGTGAACCCGCCAGGTATGAGACAAAGCATTTTACCTTGTCTTGTGGTAGAACTGAGCTGTAATAGCTGCCCAACACAGTCCTACCGCACCTGGTGTTAATCAGCCCTAACTCACAGAAAAGAAATCGGGTATAGCTTCATATGAATGCAATGTATGCATCTTTATATTTTGCATCTGCTTTTATCAGCAGCAAATGAATGTATTGAGCTTGCCTAATGGGGTAATGTAATACATTCAAATCTGTAATCTGTAGGATTACTCTGATAGGCAAACAAAGTATATAATGAGTCGACAATGAAGAGTTGATTTAAGAAATTGTGTAAAAGTATTATGCTAGAAAGCTGTTCTCATATGTACTATGCCTGCCAAATTGTCTAAGATAACAGAAGAATTAGGCAGGTCATGAGTTTATTTGTATCATAGTGTTGTATACATACATATAGTATTACAATACTCGTCATCATCAATGGCAGAAGAACACTTCAAACCTATAAATGCTACACAATGTTAGCCGATAATTAACACAGTTCATTTAAATGGACAAACTCATTGTTTAAAAATCTTAAGTCAATTAGGAAAGCTAAGAGCCGTATTAGTAAATTACAGCTCACTGGAGCTTATTCACTAAGACCATGCAAATAGTAATGATGTACACAGTGCAGTTGGGCATAGCAAGCTCTTTTCAGTTTGCTCCTTTTCATAAAGAAGCCTGACTGGTAGCCACAGACATTAGACATTAAGGCTGATTTACTAAAGGAGTAAATACATTTTACTCAATAAATTTCATCTGCACAATACTGGATATTTAAAATGAACAGGAATTTAAAAAACTGCGTTACCAACTTAAAACAAATTTCGGAATAGAGTGTCGCTAATGTCACTATGTGACCTCCAAGGTTGACATTAGGCCACGCCCCTCCTAACACCAAACAAAAAAGGCTAGAAGTATGGAAGCAATTTTTTTTAAAAATGGAATGGCTCTGAGAAGATAAGCTTGTAGCTTTTGTCCAGTTAGGAGAGGTGTGTATATCAAAGGAATGGCATATAATGAGCTGGCCAGCGCTTTTTTCACTTGAAGGAGAGACGGTATCAAGCACCCAGACTCGGGAAAAGGGACAAAATAGGGAGACAGCAGGCAGAAATGCATGTGCTAAAGAAAGGGGAATGAGCTGAAGGACCTAAACCTTTCAGAAAGCCATAGCGATCAGTACTGTGATCAGGACAGCCAAGACTCCATATCTTGCTGGAACAAAAGGACAAGATGGATGAAGAGATCATTGGTGAACTAGAGTATCAAATACAGTTCTGGGACTCTTCAGGGTCTGTCACATAAATAAAAAGTGATGGTCACATAAATAAAAAGTGATGGTTATGGAGAATTGACTGGACCTGGCTCTGTGCTACAGTGGCTAAGATCTCAGACTGAAAAAGTTTAAGGGGACCAAAACTCAGGAGTGCTCTAACAGTGAGGAAGTGTTGATGCCTGGTGCAGGAGAGAAAAATAGGTTCTATAAAAAAAAGTGACCCAGTGGAAGAAACAGTTGAGGCCTAGGTACAAGCTGTGCAGAAAATATAGTTTATCACTCTGGAACACATACTTATCAACAAACTTATTCTAGTGTTGGATTGCAACTTTGCCCTATATAGCTATGATAAAAAGAAAAATAATGAAATAGGTTAATGGAACAGATTAGAGCAATCAAAAAAGAAAGGGAAGAATTTAAAACCCATGGAGTGCTTATGGAACCTATGAATCATTCTAATCACTGGCAAACTGCTATTTACAGCCCTACTGTCATATATGCCATGTTGGGGTACCAAAATCGTCTGCACACTAGGCCTTGTGTATAAAAATACAGAGGAAAAAAAAAAAGAAAGAAAAAATGTTTTGCCCAATTCAGTGCTAGCATTCATTTCTTGCCTGCACAAAAAAAAAATGCACTTAGGGAAAGATTTGAGGGTGCTCATTTCAAATGATTGCAAAATGAGCAATCAGTTAAGCCAGGCACTAGGGAACGTGAACAGAATTATTTTGTGAATCACTAGAGGGTTTCCCAGCAGGAAGAAGGAGGTCCTGATTGTTTTATAAAGATCGATCTTTTTTTAGACCTTATTTAAAATACTGTGTCCAGTTCTGGAGATCTCACTTTAGAAAGATATTGATAAGACATAACAAGTCCAGAGAAGGTCAATAATTATGGTGAAAAGTCTGAAGGAAAAAACATCAGACAAGACAGTCGAAACTAAATATGTAAAGTCTAGGAAAAAGAAGGGAAATGGGGACATGAATGAAACCATTAAATACATTACATGTGTGAATAAAAAGCTAAGATCAAGAACACAGGCCTATGACCTCAAACTATTGTTTTACCCAAAGAGTATTCGATGCTTGAAACAGACTTCCAGCAGAGGTAGCGAGTCAGCCAACAGTAGGTAAAATTTTGGGACAAATGTAGATCTATACTCTATATACAAAACAAAGTTTGGTCTTTTTCTGCCAACATTCTTATATGTTTCTATGCACAAATCTGCATGTCTGTAAATATTTTCACTAGCACCCCAGGTACCCTGAAACCCTTTGTGGCCGGGAAGCTAACCCTTCATGGAAGTTAATATGCAAATTTCATAACATCCTTGTAGTGGTTAAGTCCATCTTGGTCTGCCCCATTATACCTTCCACATCTCTATTCTGGCCATTGAGGCCATCTCTTATAGTGATGGGTGAATAGGGAAGGCTGCAGGAAACACGAAGGACAGAGAGTAGGATAAGCAGTATAAAAATGTAAACAAAATTGCACATTAGAGCACACCAAGATTTAGGACTCTCAGGGTGCTCCTAAGGACATTGAAAGGCACATCTACTTGTCTCTACTTCATGCATGTAACCAGTTTAGATCGATTTGTTGTACTTTAAAGAAAACGTGAATAAAGATAGTTTACCTAAAATAAAATCAGAAATGTGCTAATTTTAAAAAAATGATTTTGGATAAATAGAAGACACTGACTTAATTTACAGTGTATATTAGCATTCAAACATGGTTAAGCCTATACATTTGCAGGCTGAACTTGTAGTACTGTTATTGTGCTTTACAGCTCCTTTATGTCAAGAACAAATATGTCACTAGAGTTTAATAATATTTTCAAGGAGTGTTATCTATTAAAAGCCCATAGCGCTTGTCTAGCAAAGACACTGATTGTATTTCCTGTATATGAAGAACACTAATGAAAAAAGTACTTAACAATAATAGCTCAAAGTGGATAATCACTATAACATATTATCATTTCCCTTAAAAAATATCATTTTCGCAGACATAAGTCTCTTCTTGCAATGGTTTTCAATATCCAGTGTAACAATAAAGCCACCCACCCCCTCCTCTTTCTTACTTACAGTCCATTTTAACATTTCAAGTCCCCGTCCACAAATTATCTCACCACCGCTGAATTGTTGTCAATAGACTGGCATATATTACTGTCCTCTAGAGAACTGTCATTCTTGCCAGTCTCACTTGATCCCTCTAAGTTATGTATTATGTGCTCAAGCTAATATAGACCCATATGGATTTAGGCCAAAATCAGAGCTGACTATCCCTATCTCTTGTGTCCATATTACTTAATAACATCAGTAATTCAAGCACTCCAAAGAAACAGACTGCACACAGTCCAGGCTCCTGCACTGAGGAATCGCAGACTGGGACAATTCCCAGGAAAGAAATATATCTGGTAAAATAAAGGCCTTTATGGGTTTTTTGAAATCCAGATACACAAAGGCTTATTAGCAATTTGCCAGTTCTGATTCTTCATGCATCTCAGTTTCCAGAAAGTGTCTAATTCCTCCTGTGCCTCCTAAGTTAATTTCAGCACTGCAATACAGCCATACGAACACATTTCTCAATTAAGTTACAATGCATGATTTTAATGCTCCACAAAGGAATCTAATTATTTTCAGTGAACCTCTAATGCTTCATGCATCCTACCAATTTATTATTTTCTGGGACCACTATTACACTGTCTCATAAATATGCAGCAAAATGACTTTTGTAGACATAGAAGTCTTGTGTTATAAGGATCAAGGATGGCCATAGTTAGCATGTATTTTACTGAATTCATAAACATTAAATAGACAATTACAGACTGCTTTATGAAATGTGAAATAAAGAATTCTCATTAAACCGCAGAGTTCATTGCTATGCAATTTCTTGCTTAGCTCTCAGTGGTAGGTAGAGAGAACGGGGGTCAAGGCTAGAGCTTGAAACATAGGTTAGCATTAATTATCTTAAAGTGCTGAGGTACTGGCTTCATATTCCACAAGGCATACCAACTTTGTGGAGACTTTGGATTGTCTCTCTATAGCTTGATATCTGTCCTCCATTCTGTGTAAAGGTTTATTCCCCAAGACACAGCAAATGCTGTCTTCTGTCTAAACGGGTCCTAGAAAGTGTGAGTATTTTTTGAGTTTTTGTAAACTCTGCTACGGTAAAGGGTTTTATGATATCCATAAAGTGTTGTACAATATACTGCCCCAAGATGATATTATTGGAACACAAGCTGCCTTGATCAGTGTGTGGCTGAAAAATGTGGGGGCTACACATATTACTCTTGTGCTACACTATGTTTATGATGATCCCTAGTCACAAAACAATTTCAAACTCTGGATGGATATGCTTGGACCTCATTTGCTAGTGTTGGCTTGTGAAGATCTCTAGGTTCACAGTTTTTGGCAAGAAAAGGAATATGTACAGGAATTCTTAGTTTTCCTAAGCACTACAGTTTTTTTAATAGCTGAAGTAATACCATTAATTGTACCAAAATTAAGCCTTTCTCAACCAGGGTTCTCTGGAATCCTAGGGTTCCTCCTGGGGTTGCTAGGAGTTCCTTGAGCTGTAGGCAATGAGGAATTCATCTTTTTCATATACCAATCACCAATGCAAGGGGTCACTTCTACACAGATCATTAAAATTAAAGGGCACCACAACATTTTCGGTCTACCTTTCTTTTCTATTATTATTCTTTTAATTTCAAGATTATTATTACTGTGTTTTACAGAACAGAAGGGCGAGAAAAAATAGTCTGCTTTGGGTGGGTAATATGCTGGATATGCCATATTATTTATTCTTTTATATAAAACGTTCTACAATTTAGTTGTCATGCAAAGTGCTGCAAACTGTAGTTATATTTATTTTAAGCAGAGGTCCCTCGATATTGGAAAAACATTTTTAGGGTTCCTCTGGAGTATTAAGTTTGAGAAAGGCTGTGGTACGCAATCATATGGCTTTATGTAATAACAGGCTAAGGTAAAGTGAACTTGTCATTATGCCCATTCAGGGCAAAGCACAAAATTCTCATTATAGCCATCTTAATCAACTTCTAATACTTACCTTTTATACCGTAGTCTGCACTTCACCTTCCTGTTGACTTGACTGATGAAGTCTGAATCATAGATTACACAGAAGCTTTGCCCTCAAAGCAGTTCCTAAACCTGATGACTAGCACATTGCACTGCATCATGGAAGGACGCAGAAATAGGTCCCATGCTCCCCTGTACTCAGAAGCATAGGGTCTTTCTAAAATCAAATGGTGTAACTGAGGAGTAAGCATTAAGTATTAGCGGCAGAAGAGGTGAGCTATAAATAGAACATTTTACTTTGTCCAAAAAACATCTTGGTGCCGTAGTAGCTCCTTCAACTTTTTCTGGCTCATAATCAACCATGGTATTTCAATAGCTTTTTTCTACAGCAACTGTTACACTTTTTATTTATACAGTAAAAGTCAGGCATGTGATTCCTGGCAGGCTAGCTGTTTCTAAATCTTAAAATAATATTTTATTCACTTTTATTTCTGACTTATGGTGATACATTTAAAAGGGATACTTTTAGTTCTAGATTACTAGAGACGGTTCACATACAGGCGACCCGACTTCCCAGGGCGACCTGTGAATTCGCGGTGCACAGCTCGCACCGCGACCTCGGAGCGGCATGCACGGACTTCATATCATTGAAGTCAATGCAAGTCGCTCCAGGTCACCCCAAAGTAGTACAGGACCCTTTTTCTAAGTCGGAGCGACTTGTGTCGCTCCTATTAGAACGGGTCCTGTGCTACTCTATGGCAGGCGACCCACGGCGACTTGTCAGTCGACCAGGTCGCCTGACACGTCGCCCCAGTGTGAACGGGGTCGAAAGGTCAGATAAGAGAATGAAATGAAAGCAACAGAGATGGAGTGCTCTTTCATAGCAGTTAAATTTTTTTTTTATATTTTTTAATTTTCTAAAAACAGTTAAAATGTATGTACTATATTACACATTTAGAGAGGATGGGTCAGAGAAATTGTTTCCAAAATTATTTTTTTTTTTTTTCAAGAATAATTTTTAGTTGCAATAGGTTACTGGACTTCACTCTTCTGCACACTTACTACATAAGCCATATAACTGCATGCATGCTTTTGAAAAATATAATGGTGATCTAAACCCTAAAGCAAAATGTAATATACAACTAACTTGCCCCTAGCTGGGGCAGATAACGCAGTTTTCCTTTTTTCTCCAGCTTCTTTCCTCAATTTCCAACTGGTGATCCTGCCAATAATACTCTTCCTGTCCTTGGGTGACAACAACATTGTCATCTTAGGTTGTTCCTACTTGATTTGGACAACAAACACCCCCACCCCCCCCCCCTGACTCCATCACATAATGAGGCATTATCTTGTAGCTTTCAGAATCTGGCTGTGAAAACGAATAGTCTCGATATATACGTTTAGTACACAGGAAGATAGACAGGTGTTATTTCTGTACTTTCAAAAATAAATACAATTAACCTCTCAAAAAAAGAAAACACATGCAGGCACCACATCTAAGGAATGATAAGCACAATATATTATACGTTTGTTCTTGGGTTTTGGTATCCTTTACATTTCTAGGGCTAGATTTATGTTTTTGCCTTTAAAAAAAATAAATAAATAAACAGCAGCATCTGGTACATGGTCTATCAAATTTTTTTGAATAAAACTAATTTTTTGAATAAATCTCACAGCAAAGATCTGCGATAAGGGAAGGAATAGAGTGAGGCACCATCAGAAAAGCTGACCATTTACCAGTTCAGGTGTACAGTAGATTGCTCTACAGGTAAGATCCAGATATTAAAAAAAAAAAAAAAAATCTCCAAATGTTTTAACCCAGGTTATTCTAACCCTCTCCAGGTGAATTTTTCACTTATGCTGCAGTATAATACACTATCTATACATTTTATATGATAAGAAAAAGAAGGTGTAGCGCACTAAACATAATAAAGCATAATTTAAATATGAATAAAAATATATGAGTAAATGTATACATACATTTTTTTTTTATATACATTATATATAGTGAGGCTGGGGTGCAATCTCCCTGAGCTTTATTATTTGATTTAGAGGGTCTGTGATTAACATGTAAAGCTTAATATTTATTTTCAACAATTGTTTCTAGCCTGCCCCTTTTATTCAGAATCTGAAATATTTAAATGTACTTTGTGTGAATAGAAAAAGAACGATACCCCAAATGGGACATTAAGGGCAGACTAGAAGGGTAGTAAAGTAGTATAACCAAGGTATAGTAAAAAATTACAAAATACTTTATTTTTTAACCATCATAAAACATGACCATGTGGTCAATTGGTAACCACATAAATAAAAACAAAGAGCCTGATGATACACAATGTTATATACAATGACCTAAAAAATGCTGGAGCACCAGGCTGGCCAATGTGGAGTGTAAGGCCAGATCCTTAAAGGTGTTCACAAACAACCCAAACCACATGGTCATGTTTTATGATTGTTAAACAATAAATTTTTTTACTATACCTTTGTTATAGTACTTTACTACCCTTCTAGCCTGCCCTAAAGTTCAATTTGGGGTATCATTCTTTTGCTATTCAAGCATTTACCGGGATGTTGGCAGAACTTTTTTTCTAGCTAAGACCAGTGTCTATTTGGCCTCTCCCCCTATATAAATGTACTTTGTGAAGATTTGCACACTTTTTATTTTCTTGAACTCCGTGACACATTTTCACTATGCCCTGTTATTAGGCACTGCTGTGTCAAACATTTCACAGAGCCTGCTTTCTGAACTACAGAGGTGCTGAGAGGAGTAGTTTTTGGAGGCGGAGTCAGTACAGGAATAACTGCTTACAGGGAGCAAGGTACCATGGGATATGTAGTTCTTAGAAATGTAAAGTAAATATCAGAGAAGAAGCTGCAAAACATGTAGGGAATCCAGGAAGTTGTGGAATGAGATGACCCCACGAACAGGCAGAACTCACAACATGAAAGAAAATATTAAAGTAGGCTAATACTGGATTGTGAAAAAAAAAAAATAATATTTTGCTATTGGAATGCGGATGTTATAAAATGAAAGTATATGCTGTGACCATAAATCTTCTTTAAGCAAAAAACAAGCAGTTCAGCAATCAGTTATGTTTTTGCGAAACCTTCTATTAGTATAATTCATTCTACCTTTCAAAACCCATAAAAACTAGGCAAATTAAACAAGGGCAACCCATATTATCTAGCAAAACAGAAAATAGCTTTGAAATGAACCATGTAATTTTGTTTAACAAGATGCAATTTAAAAAGTAAGTGGATAAAAAAATACAATATTTCATTTTCAATGGATAGTTAATCAGCTGCATTACGCTGACTGCTCTAATCACTGCTAGGACATTATACTTCATTCAATTCACTCTTCTACATTTGTTACTTTTTCAGTTTATGTTAGAAGTTTATCAGATAAATAGCAGAAGAAACACAAGAGTAACTGCAAACAGCAACGGCCACACACATTTTACCAAAAAATACCTTCTTAACCACTGAAGGACCGGAAGGTTTTACCCCGTTAATGACCAGGCCACTTTTTGTGATACGGCACTACGTCACTTTAACTAACAATTGTGCGATCGTGCAAAACTGTATCCAAATAAATTTGATGTCCTTTTTTTTCCCACAAATAGAGCTTTCTTTGGTTGGTATTTGATCACCTCCGCAGAATTTTATTTTTTTGCGCTATAAACAAAAAGAGAGCAATAATTTTGAAAGAAAATAAAAGAAAAACAATATTTTCAAAAATAAATGTTAAAAATAAAATGTTTTCATTATTTAGGCCAATATGTATTCTGCTACATATTTTTGGTAAAAAAAATCCCAATAAGCATATATTGATTGGTTTGCACAAACGTTATAGTATTTTTATGGAGTATTTATTTATTTTTATTGTTTTGCTTGTAATGGCGGCGATCAGAGATTTTTAGCAGGGCTGCAACATTGCAGTGGACAAATCAGACATCTAACTGACACTTTTGAAATTTTTTGGGGACCAGTGAGACTAATACAGTGATCAGTGAAAAAAATGCACTGTCACTGCACTAACGACACTGGCAGGGAAGGGGTTAACATCAGAGGTGATCAAAGGGCTAGGTGTATCCCTAGGGGGCGCTTATTAAATGTGGAAGGGCTATACTCACTGGGGCTTAGCAAGAACACAAGATCTCCATCTTGTCCCCTTGCAGAACGGTGTGCAGCCTCTCCCGGGGATGATCATGGGTGGCCAGCGGACATCGGACCTGCCCGACCTGTTAAATGACATCCCGGCTAGTCAATCAAGGCACAATTGCACCTCCCGCAGTGCAATGGTGCCATCTAGTAGCTACTAAATGAAACTACGTACAGGTATGTAATTTCGTGCAATAGCGCCATTTTGCCACAGTATATATGCGGTGGCTGGTCGGAAAGTGGTTCAAGTGGTTCTAAAAGCAGAAGGCTTTTTATCTTCATATATTCTATTCAGCTCTCCCTCAGGTAGGTGCCCTAAGTTCCAGGCCTGAGCACTTTCTAGCTCCAGCCCTTCCACCTGCTGCTGATCAAAAGTGGGAAGCAAAATTTGGCTTCAAGGTGGCCCAGAAAACTTGGATCAGATTCTACCTTAGTCTCCCACATAAGATAGCCTGTGAGGTGAAACAAAACGTCCCCCAACCACCTTGCCTCACATTATGTCACTGATATATACACTATATTACCAAAAGTATTGGGGCACCTGCCTTTACACACACATGAACTTTAATAGCATCCCAGTCTTAGTCCATAGGGTTCAATATTGAGTTGGCCCAGTAGGTCCATAAAGACATGGATGAGTGAGTGTGGGGTGGAGGAACTTAAATGGCCTGCACAGAATCCTGACCTCAACCCAATAGAACACCTTTGGGATGAATAAGTGCGGAGACTGCAAGCCAGGCCTTCTCGTTCAACATCAGTGTCTGACCTCCCAAATGTGCTTCTGAAAGAATGGTAAAACATAGACACACTCCCAGAAGAGGTGAAGCTGTTATAGCTGCAAAGGGTAGGCCAACTCAATATTAAACCCTGAGGACTAAGACTGGTATCAATTTGGTAATATAGTGCATATGTTTGGAATATGGCCACATAAGTAAATGCTCCATAATATCTATGAATCACTTAAACCACACCTGTATATTGACCACACCCACCAGGCGACAGGGAAAACTACGTGCTTTGCGATTTCTTACACTACCAGTCCTCCTATGTCTTCATGGCCATGGTCTTGTGCAAGAATATTTTCAATAAACGCATTTTACATATTCAACCAATACACCTTCAGAGCTGTAATCACTCCCTGGTACCAGGAGTGTAGATGATTTACTACCTACAGCTGCTATGTCTCTTAATTAACTATTAATCAATGTATAAATTAATTACATTTGTCCTGGGTCTGTGATCATGCCAAGCCCAAACGTTTGACAGGGACATTTAGGAGGTGCTATCAGCTCCCGCCTATTCATTCCCACCAGCATCTGGAGAAATTAAAGGTGTATAATGACCTTTTCCATGATCAAGTTACACTAACCTAAGCAACATCTGTAGAAAATGTATTCATTAATTATATGTCATAAACACATGCTATCAAGGCACACAGCAGTGACGGTCACAAAGGATTGTGCCTGAAAAGGTTTTAATTTACATATTTTTTTCTTTTAGGATATGATTTGAAGAATAAGTTGTCATAAATGAAAGCATAACTGTACCTTTATAATAAAAATGTAAAGGTATTTGGCTCGCTATGCTTGGTTGGTTCAATATGACAAATTTACTAAAAATGTATGTGTGTGTATGCCAGCACATAAAGCATATGTGGTTCCTCAAATTTTATCCCTACAACCTACTATGTGACTGCAATAAACATACAGTATATACACAAGTCACAGTTGAACAGTTGGAAAATTTGCTTAAAAAATGTGGTTTGCTATGGAGTGTGCACTTCAGTGTCCCAACGAACATCAAGCCGTCAAGTTATTTATTTTAATATATCTAATATAGGACTACGAGTGATTTTACATACTCATCTCATATAGGAACCACACTGCATGAAGTGTGCACTAATATCAACAAACGAGCCAAGTGTTCAATCAAGTGTGGCCAGAACTGTTGCGTGAAAAGGTGATTCCAATGATAAATACCCATATATATTCTCATATATAACCTACCTTTTTTCTCCAAGAGCAAGACGTACAGTTTTTTTTGACTTGTTGATATACTATATGCATGGGCATTTTATTCCTTAATTTGTCTGCGTTCAGGGCTGTGCATCACACGGATGGGAAATTGGAAGCATTGGCTCTGTCGGTAAGGCGGCTGAGGCCCAAATGACATCAGTGGGATTGCCTGCACGGTAAGCATAAAACACCAGTGCATCCTTGGGCTGGTAAATACGCCCCCTGCACGGGCATACGCTGTAGTACACTCTGTGTGATTGAGGCCTTATTGTCAGTTCATCTACAGCAGGGATCCTCAAACTACGGCCCTCCAGCTGTTACAGGACTACACATCCCATGAGGCATTGTATATCTTTGACATTCACAGGCATGACTAGGCATGATGGGAATTGTAGTTCTTGAACAACTGGAGGGCCATAGTTTGAAGACCCCTGACCTAGCATGTTTTACGAGATATGGCTTTTTCCTGCCTTGCTGCCCTATGTTTGAGCATGCTTTTGAGGCCTCCCCTGCGTGTCACAACAGTCCCTGCCATGTCATATGTCTGTGTATAATCTGGCTTGCGTGCAAACAAATTGTCAATCGCGTTTTATGAAAACAGTAAAGATGTAAATTCCTGAATAAAGTTTTTTCATTGCATGCATTAAAGCTTCACTTCAATTCCAGGATTAAGAGAACATCCTTTAAGATACTTATTGTTATCTACTTAAAGAGACTCTATCCTCGAAAAATAATTCTGCTTATCCGAAAGCAGATGAGCTATTGAGCAGGCAGCGTCAGGCCAGCAACTTCAGCTTACTTAATATGTTTATTCTTAACTTATCAAACACAAATGCTATTTTGTTTATTTATTCCTCTTATGCCTAAAAATACTTTACCGCTCCCTAATTAATTGGGGGTGATTTATAACAGCTGGAGGAAAGAAAATTGTGTGACCTTATAGATGTTCAAAGCTCTTGGTGTTCTAGTGGGAAAATGAGGGACTAGACTGGTTCCTACAGGCAAAGCCTCCACTTTCCTTTTCCTATAGGATTTTAAAATCAGACATCACATTAATTTGAAACTTGTTCAATATATCAGAGACAAAAAGGAGAAATGAGAGACAACAATTGTATTACTGCAATATATAGATAACACAATGCAAAATATGCAAGTCAATTTTATTTAAATCTGAACTTTCGGAATTATCTTTATTAGGGATTAGCTTCCGGTTTGGATTTAATTTTGTTTGTTTTGAGGTTTTGCAAATGGCCAAATTAAATTGGTGTTCATTTGAGTCTAATCTCTGCCTGCAGTGAACTACTATCAGGTTACTTGCCCTCAACACAGGGCATTCCCCCCATAAAACACCATTTCCTGATGCTGATGAGGAAATGGGCCGTTTCCTCACAATCCTGACCCAGTGTATGTGGGAATCTGCAGGTGAGAGAGGCTATCAGAATCTGGAAGCCCCCTTTAACAATAAAGGGGCCCCTAGATACCACCACCCCATGTGAATTAGTAAGGGGTATATTTACACATGGGTTTATATACAAAAAAATAAATAACATACACATTTTTTTAAGAGCCGGTTCACACCGGGGCGACTTGTCAGGCGACTTGGTCGCCTGACAAAGATTAGCACAGGACCCGTTCTAATAGGAGCGACACAAGTCGCTCCGACTTAGAAAAAGGGTCCAGTACTACTTTGGGGCGACCTGGAGCGACCTGCATTGACTTCAATGATATGAAGTCCGTGCATGTCGCTCTGAGGTCGCTGTGCACCGCAACTTCACAGGTCGCCCTGGCAAGTCGGATCACCTCAGCGTGAACTGGCTCTAAATCCCATAATGTAGATCTATTGTCAATTGGGAGAAGAGGGATGGTGATGATTTCCACCTTGTCCAATTCCAGAAAGCCTTGCATTCATTGAAAAAATACAAGGTGTGCTATGAATAACAGCAGTGCTGAACGAGCAACCCCCTGTGTTCCGGGTGCAGTAGGGAATATTTGACACCCTGTAGGATATGGAAGAGTGCTGACTGCTATAGCGATTGTCAGCTTTTCCTGGGGCCCATCAAGTATGGGATAAGCATACTTACATTGTGCAAAGCTGGACAAATAAAAGTATGCAATTATGATAATTCCTGGAGTTCAACTTTAATTAATGCATTTGGTGGTATCATTACAGTACTGAACAGAGTCTTAGAAATTATCTTGGCACAAAAAACACATTAGCCCACATAAGTGTTTAGGAGCAATGTTTACAAAGCCTGGTAAGATAAAACCATATGCATGTATAACAACTACATCCAACTGTAATTTGTAAAGGGGACTAACTGTAGGATGTGTATAGTCTGCTCTGATTTTGCTATTGCAATAACATAGAGCTGAATAGAAAACAAATACTATAAAACCCAGACATATCAACCCTTTCCAAAAAATGCCAGAAATGTCATATCAGAGAGACTACAAAAAAAGTGCCACATCCACAGGTAGGCATTTCTTTAGATATTAATTCTGACGAAACACACTTGCTATATTAATAGACAAAACACCCTGGCTATATTAGTGTACATTTCATTTTTAATTTATTAAACAGTGCTTGAACAGTCAAGCATCCCAAATAAGCCTTCACCACAAGGGAGCCCTCTGCTTAGTGCCTAGAGCACAACAATACATCCACGTTCACGTGAACCCATGGGAGTAGACCTTACATTGGGATCCAAAATGTCATCTTGATTTGTAAAATGGCTTTTCTGGGACTATATACTTAATTAATAAATAAACAACATATTTAAACCTATAAATTGATTGGAATACAAAGATGAGTACTATTTAAAATTGTATTTTAACAGCTCTTTACTGTTCTTTAATATAAATATGAAGAAATGGACGCACAAAAGCAAGCTTAAAGGGGATGTGTCAAACAAATTAAAAGGTTTTGCAAGGGAAAAATGGGCAACCATAACAACCCATCAGACATTTTTCTGAAGGATGAAACTGAATTAATGAATAAATACCTATGAAAAAGACAATGGGGATTTGGTTGGATGCTACAGTTTGTGCAATAGAGATATCCATTTCACTTCTCTTGTGGAATAACAAAGCAGCACAAGGAGATCCACCGTTTTGCTATTTGCTATGACTTCCTAGCAAAGTTACATTTTTTTGTATTATTATTATTATTCAGGGGAGATGGGAAGTTGCCCACAGACATCTTTTCTTGCTATTTGCAGAAAACCCTCTGACCCTCATAGCTTCAATTTATGGTTTACACTTTAGAATACCCCAGAGTCTCTTTCAAACATTTTCCGAGTCAATAAGTGTACACAGAGCTACCATATTTGCTAGGAGGCTGTTTTATTGATCGTGGTATTGGTAATGACTTCCTTCGTCTTCATAACCTTCAGACTAAAAACTTTTTTTTCCCTTTCTGCCTCTCTGCCTCATCCAATACCATGCTGACTTTTTAAACTTTTGAAAGCCTTCATGACATTTACAAGATAGTGATTCTGAGATTGAACATTTTTGTATTTATAAAATTTCAACAGTGGTCCTCTCATTCAACTTTTTAGCATAACTTTCAGAACAAAATAGAAATTTGGTTTCATGTGTCTTATATGATAACAATTTTTTCAGAGCACTGACAGAAAGGTAAAGTACCCTGCTAGGCTAGGTCTATATTACGAGTCAGGAGAAATGGAGTGTCTAGCACAGCTTTCTCAGCCCTGGGGTGCCATCTGGGGTCTTCAGGGGGTGCAGCGGTGTCCTGGCAGAGAATGGCATTTAGATGAGACCAAGCTCCTGCTCCTCATCTAAACTGTACATAGATCCAGCAGGAGCTCGGTCAGATGGTGAATGCACTTAGGAAGGTGAAAGCAAGGAGGTGTCTTCCAAGTGTGTGCTGTGCTCTCTGCCTCCCCCTACAATGCAGTACCTGGCAGAGTGCAGGTACAGTACTGCAATTTTTAAAAGGTTGTGTGTGTTTTTATATGCGTGTATACACTGAATATGTATGTGTGTTTATATATGTGTGTGTGTATGTATGTATATGTTAAATGTACGAAAAAGGGCACGCTAACCAAAAATATAGATATAGAGGCAGCACTAGAAAAAATAAGTGAATAAATAGGTAAAAAAGATAGTGCGCTTCTAAAAAGTACATAAATATACAGAAGCAAACATATGTATAAAATGTATATGCATGAGATAAATACACGTGATAGTAATAAACCACCACAAATTACCACCACTGGAGCTCCAGTCCCAGCGACGACTTGTAAGTGGAAACGCGTTGGGGGGGATCAGGCCATGCTAATAGTGATCTGCTATTAGAGCTACAGTTGGTTGTATATGATCAAGATTTCGCTGTAAGTTTTTGCCTTTGTATTAAAGATTTTTTATAAGGTTAATGCACTATTGGCGTTTATCTTCCTATTTGGGAGCCATCTGCTTGATATCTCACTATTGATACACATATGAAATCCACACCTGCATGAAGCGGATGGTTTTAGGAGATCCAAATAGTGGAAGTCCAGTCCATGTATACTCTGCCATAGAGTATCCGCTCATCATTTTAAAATTCAACCTCCCTATAATTTGGTAAGAAGCAATCACTACTTTTGGGTGTATTGGCCGAGGTCACACTGTCACTTTCAAATCAGGGATATTTCTGTCACTTGATTCCAAGGACCATTGTGGTAAGGGGCCACCTATATGCACAGGAAAGTCACTGGGTGTATATCCACTTTGGCTATTTGAAGATATCACTATATCATTTCATCATGGGACTATATCTCATCACTCTTAGAAGTTGAAGATATCACAACATTTGTGTTTCTTTTGAGAGACTTTATTTATTTGGTCACTATTATTTATCACTGTGGTGATTTATTAATATCACGTGTATTTATCTCATGCATATACATTTTATACATATGTTTGCTTATGTATATTTATGTACTTTTTAGAAGTAAATCTTTTTTACCTATGTATGTATATGTGTTTATATGTGTGTATGTATGTGTCTATATACAGTATGTGTATGTATGTATAATTGTATGTGTGTTTATATGTGAGTATGTATTTATATGTGTACGTATGTGTGTTTATATGCCTGTTTAGGGATATAATCTGTGTATGTATGCATATTTATTGTAATCCTTTCCCCTAACCCTGTATAAATAAAACTACTTTATGTAGGACTTGTTCATAATAGCAGCAAGAACTGCAGCTCCTCTGAAAAGCATCCCATGCTTAGATTACTTTCAGAGGCATTTGGCAGGCAGTGAAGAGGTAATATGTTGCTTTCTCAGTGCCTGTGGTAAACCCCTAAATGCAGCATCACTGCATCGCAAATGTGTGCAATGCACAGCCTCATTCACCTAGGGGTATATTCCATCTGCAGTCACAGAATGTGTACATCCCTGGCTGCTGCCTCTGCAGCTAAAGGGGGAGCAGTTGAGGGTGGAAAAGGTGATTCAACCTAATAGTTTTACCAGCCCCCCAACCTCATATGTGAACCAGCCCTTGGTTCACACACATCCATATGGCTGCATGTAGAATATAGGGCAACCCATTGTTCATTTGTTTCTGTGTCAAAAACACGTGTGTGATTTTACGTGCATTCTGCGACACACAGTAATGTGAACCAAGCCTTTAGACTGGGGCGCTTTGAGACTATAAAAACTTTCCAAGGCACCTTTACTGGAAAAAGGATGAGAAACACTGGGAAACACTGGTCTAGAAACTTATATTTTTAGTCTGAAAAGCAAACTATTCAATTTATTTGATTAAAATGTAATCTTGATGGGATAAACCCCCCATAGACATAGGAATCCATAAGTAAGCGCTTAGACCTGCATTTTCAACTCCTCCCACCTGCTTCAGCCAATTACATGGTAAGGAGAAGGAGGAGGTGACGTTCCCACTACCCCAATTCTTTGATAGAGTATAGAGCGGGTCTGGCTGTCCATTTTACCAATACCTGTTAGGAGGGATTCCCATCCTGTGAAAGGAGAAGGAGGAGGTGATGAATCCATTATCCTGAGCACTTAAGTGCAATCTGCGTGTCTGGCTCATTATAATTTGTGAGCCAGACAGGGAGGTGAGCTGCTAGTATTATCATTACCAGCACACTGAGTCACCCTTTTGGTATTGAGGCACCAGCACCCTTATTATATTTTTGCACAGCACGGAAGACAATTTATTATGGACTTGGCACTTGATAAAGTTTAATCATTTATTTGATCATTTGGAATATTTTTGGATTTTTATGATCATTGAATCACTGTCATATTAGTTCTTGTTCATAGCACTTGCACTTTATACTCACTGTGACCCTTTTTTAAGTGATCAATATCTTACTGTCACATCATTGCTTATCTTTTGTTCATTAGCACTTGCACTTTATTTTTCACTGTGAATAACCACTTATTTATGATATTTGTTCATATATTTGCATTTCACTGAATTACTTATTTCCTTTGGCGCTGCATTATTTTGATTAATTACACGGTATCACTTTTTTGTTTGACTTTACATTGAACACTGTATTTGGGCTGAACTTGAAACTATAGTCACTGAGATATTCTAGGAGCCCAGGGAAAGGGCAGCAAAATTAGTTGATCTGCTGAAAGAACAACTTGAACGACTTAAGTACTTCTGTTGTGACATTTGAGGATGAATTGTTCCATAGTAGCTGCAGCTACAGAGGTCAGTGAAGGCTTGTTTTAAAACATATTCACACATTTTTTAATAATATGTACATACTAAAATGTCTATGCCATGGCCTCTGGTTACTTTAAGAAGCCAATGGGCAGCTTGACCCTGGAGCAATCACCTAAAACTGAAATCAAAATAACATTAGTCCCTTGGGTATGTTCTATTATCCTCTGCAGTGACAAATGTAATTTTAAAGATGTATTTTTACCTTCAAAAGTTTTTTTTCAAGCAGCATAACAATGCCCTTTCCTGAATTTAACTGCGAACTGGGAAACATTATTTGCCATTCAAATTAAAGTAATTTTAAAGCCCATCGTTATTCCACTAAAACTTCATGTCGAAGCTGCATTTCTTTCTGTAGAACTAATGTTTTAAAATAGCTGGGACAAGCAAAAAGAAACCATTCATACAAATAACAGTAAAATATTATTAAGACTTATGCTATCCGAGCAATGCGGCATTCAATATTCCCCCTTTTTTATGTTTCATTTGTTCATTATGGCACATACTGAAACGTGTTAATGCTAATGATTTCTAGGCATTTCGGATAATGAAACAGCAAACTTGCTCATTCAACAAGGCAAGACTGACAAGAGCGAAGGCTGAAAGTGAAGCAAAAGCCAAAAATGGCAATCAGACATTGTTTGCCCTAATTACTTTGTTATGCTTTCATTTCAGCATCCTCAACAGGACACTGCCCTTCATTGTAGTAACACATTTTCTTGTGGTTTGGGGTGATTGCAACCGTGAATGCAATGATTAAAAAAAACCAAAAACATCTTTGTTAAAAAAAGCTAAGGACTCATATTAATGGTCATTTTTTAAACACTGCATGTGCTATTCACATGTAAATGCATGTGTTTGAATAGGAACACAGTTTTTGGTAACACAGGCTGTTTAGGAACTGCTTTCCTCAATGGGATTTTCTGCATCCAAAGAAACGCAGCGCAACACAAAGCAGGTCAAATGTAACCTCTGACCTGTAAAGTGTACTGTTCAATTTAAGTCAGTAGAATTTTGCTGACCAGTGCAGCAAAGGCAAATAACACAGGAAGGTATGAGCTAACTGGACTTTAGGCAGGATCAAGAGATACTTGTTGCACCTATTGAACAGCTATACCAAATTATGTTGCATTGTTAGGATGTATGGTAACTTTAAGAAACCAGATGTTCATTGGGTAAGGTAAAATTATGTTCGTAATAATTACAGTGCAAGGAAAATGCAAAAAAAGGAGCTTTTTACATGACTGGACAACTGGAATGAACACAGGCTACCTAAGCTAAGCGAACACTCCCCTTTCAGAATTAACTAACCTTATTTGTTTAAAAAATGACCCCTGCTGAATACTAGAGTTGTGAGGCTTGCTAAATACTAAAAATGTGTAGTGTAACTGGAGTTGTGATCAGCTAAATGGGGGTGCTTTTAACTTGAACTATACTGGATAAATGCAAAGTAGAAACTGAAAATGCCAACAGATATGTAGTGGCAAACAGATGTGCATATAACAAAATAGGGGCAGCAGTGTCTACGTAGCACTCAGTAGAGACCGATAAGCAGATAGTACAATTGACTACTTACCTGGAAACAATATGACTCTAACAGGGAGATAGGAAAACTCTGATAGCCCTGGTGGGCAGCTGAAGGGATCCTGAATCAGATCCACAGGGTAGTGGCAGGAAGAGTATCTGATACACAGGATTAAAGCACCATGCAAAAGACCACCCAACTGTAGACTCAACATTCCAGACAGAGCTGGTATAGTGTTTATGTAGTGACTGGGGCTTGGATTAAGGCTAAATTTTCTTGTGTATAAAGTCGGTGGCCCGCAAGCTTGGATTAACACCTGGTGACAGCTTACATGCCCAGGAATCAAACATGGTCTCTGTGAGAACCAGGGGGTAGGAGAGAAAGCATTTTTTACCTAATGGACATGTCCAGCAGTCAAGGGGCTTGTGGGAACCCAATGGATTAACAGAAACAGAGTTAAAGGATTCTGTGGCTGCACCCGATCATGTTAGGTAAAGGCTCACTCCGCTACAGCTGTATGAATATCTACATTTTAGACTTCTATAATATGTAAGCTCAATGGAGTCAATTCATTATTTATTGGCAAACCAAAGTTCACTGAACTTAGTAAATAGTGTGAGGCAACGTTCTCTTCAATCAACCAATACTTGCAAGTTTCCTTGTTTTTGTAAACTCTTTAGTCTTTTTCTAAAGTGATTGGTTATTTAGGGTAAACATAAGTACATCTAATTAAAACAATGTTCACTTAGCTATTGGATCAGATGTGTCATAAGAAGCAGTTTTTACAATGAGGCAGTAAAAAAGAAAACATATGTAAATGCACTACAATACATGTTAAAAAATGCACCAAAAGTGAGCCAACAAGCCAACAACAAGAGTAGGTAGAATCCTGGCTACATAAATGATGCAGCAATTAATACATTTTTACTTTGGCAGTGATAGAAAACTGTTTATTGCTACAGATTGACACATAGACAGAATATTTTAATACTATTAGAAATTGATTTTGATGGCAATTATATGCATTATATAGCAATAAAAAGGAGTAAAGCTTTCATTTTAAACAGATCCATGCAGACTACTCTTTGAAACATAATTCTCTTGGATTTATGATAAATAGTTTTTAAAATATTCAAATGGAATGCAAAGTCAATGCATTATAAATAAGGAAATTATCATTCGTGTTTTAATAAGGCTTGGTTATGATCCTCTGGGTAAGGCTCTGAAGGATGCTGCTTTAAAAGGATGGTTGGAAACAATGCTGGAATATTTTTAGTGCTGTACAACAGGTGATTTTCAATCTGGCAAGCAAAGTTTACATATGTTACAAGGACAGAAGCTAAGAAATGTTTCTCAAAAATTCTAAATGGAAAAAAAAAACATACACACACACACAAAGTAACTATAACTACGTATCTATGATTTTTATGTTTTTGTTATTTTAAAACATTTCTTCAGGGCTTAGGTAAAGTAGACACTTTAATTTGCCTGTACAGGGTAAAGGAAAATCTAAATTTAAATATAGCACTTTCCCAGTAGCACATTTCCTCAATCCTTTGCTATTCTGTTTTGCCAGGAGCAAAGTGACATATGGGTATGGGTAAGCATGTGACAGTGCTGGGAGCCTGGTGATTGGCCCAGCACTGTCACAAGGAGTTAGGGAGGAAGTCGATAGCTCCATTCTGATGCTTACACACAGCATTTTTTTCTCCAAACCTAGCTGCAAAATGGCATATAGGAAAAGGATGAGGAAGTTAGATATTTAAGACTACAAGAAAGTAGGAAAAATAGGTAGCAAATATCCCTGCCAGGACACCCTAAATTAAAGTATGCCTAAATTTGCTTTTTGTTTTTTTGGGTTTTTAGAGTAGGACACCTGTCAGGTTTTTTATTGCCCAATGTGCCCCTCTTAGGGAGATTTACTCTTTCTATTTGTTGTTTAACATTATCACCAAGAGTGTAAGTAAAAGAAAAATCCTACATTTTGGGTTGTCACTAGAACAGGAATAGAGGGGAATCTTCCAACAGAGACATTAGTTCTGGTAACCCTGGTGACAACCTGGGGTTGCCTCACATTGAATGAATTTCCCCTCATTTCCCTGTTTTGGCTAAGGGACATATGGGCAATCTAAGTGTACCCAGGTTGATTGATTAATCAACTTGGGTACAATCAGCCTGTCAGATGTTGCATGCGATTATTGCCAGTGGCTACAGCTGCTAGCAATAATTACTGTGTGTTCTCCCAAGCCAAGACCCCCCCCCACCAGAAGAACACAGCAGCTCTGCGGGAGGGATTCCCCCCTTAACACAGTCATTGTTGTAGGAAAGAAAATTAAAGTATCTATTTCCGGCTTTAGTTCTAGTTTACTATTCTTCCATCGTATGTTTCTATTTGCATCCACCCAAACATTCTTTATCTGATTACAGTGGACTATAGGTAGATTAATGCTTCCAATTACTTTATCAAATAATCAGACCTTTGATCAATTCCTCTTCTGGCATAACTATTCACTGGACAGTACAGGTCACATGAGCTCTCCATATAGATGAGCTTAAAGTGGTTTTAAATCCAAAAACAAACATTTCATATAGTTTACCAGCCCTTAAATGTGGCGGCTGCATTCATTTCTATGTTTTTTTAAGCTTTTTACCTTTATTTTTAACTTGTGATCCATTTATTAGCAGCATTGTCAGACTGGGGAGAGGGTGGTGTTAGATGCACCAGCAGATTTAGATGGATTTGACAAACAAATTAATGCCGAACTCCAGCTAACAACTTTAAGCAGCTATAACACTCTTTTTTTTTTTTCATTTGGGATAAGGGTTTTACATAAATGAATAAAAGCTGATTATTGTAAGCTCCCTGTCAGTGTTATATGGTTTGCCTCAACCCCCTAAACTTCCCTTTTATTGGACAGCTTGGTTTGTTAAAGGGAGTTAAAACTAAACAGACTAACTGGCTGGATCACCAGATAAATGCCAAAAATCAATGCAGCCACTACATCGAAGAAATGGTAAGCTGCGATATATAATATTTTTTTTTTGTAATTCGTTTTAACCCAAAAACTCATGAACTGAGCAACTTATTAGTAAGTATGCAGTAGCTCATTATAATAGGTTGTTCTTTTTCTTCCTATTCCGGTCACGGTGTGTTAGGTTGACTTTTGATGTTAAACTATAAGAGTTGAAAACAAATTCTTTTATATAAACCAAGTTGAAAGTCACATCTTCTGGTTCTTTAATTTATAAACATAGACCATTCCAAACAGTAAATATAGAACAGGCTACAACAATATCACTATAATATATGATGCAAAACCCTGTGTCCCTTCTTAGTTCTTTTATATGCATAGGAAAATGTATAAATTGCAGAGCCAAGTGCATGAGCTCTCAGACAGAGTAGCAATAGGTAAGTGGAATTGGTAGTAAATAATGCAACAATAAAAGCAAAGGCAAGAATGTGCTAGCCGTGTTAAAAGAGAAAAAAAAAATCACAATGGGTACGCACATAAAATTCTGAGGTTGTGACTTGACTTTGATGCCAGTCTGTATTTAGTTCAGAAAATTTAAAGACTGAACTTGTGAACCAGCAATGATTGGATTACACAGATATAGCTCCATCTATTGAACCATTTGACACAATGAACAAGATTGTTCATTTCAAGATGCTTCAGAGACTGCAATGGGAAACCCACCATGCATTCCACCAATTATACATGCTATTTCAGACTGAAATAGAGGCTACAGTTGTATTTTCCATGGCTCCAGTTTTAAGATCAACCTTTTTTTGGCTATTGTAACATTTTATTACACCCCCAGTTCCAAAAACGTTTGGACATTGTGAAAAACGTACATAAAAAACTGAATGCAATGATCTGCAAATCTCATTAACCCATATTTTATTCACAATAGCACATAGAAAACAAATGAAATGTTTAACCTTGAGAAAATGTACCATTTTAAGAAAAATGTGGTGCTAACAGGAAGTGCTGGAAGAACATTTTGCACCCCAACTTTTTGGGAATTGGAGTTGTACTTGTTTGATCACAGTCCATTTCTGTGCTAGGTATGTTACTTTTCACAATCACTAAAAATTCTGCTTACCAAAGTTGATTATAAAGAGATATATGCTTCATTTAAGTCAATTCCAAGGACAAGGACATTTTGGTTCAGTGGACCTCATATATACATAGGAAAGCTAGTTAAAATAGGCCATTTGTTATTACCTACCAGCCCAAGTACCACTGACCGGGTTTTATATTATTATGATACACAGTATAGTAAGATAACAAGTGAAACTAATCAATGAACCCCTATTACTATGTAGTGAACCTTCCTAAAGTCAGAATCTCCATTCACTTTACTACTTTCTGGGTTTTAGGTCATAAACTGAAGCTCTCAAACTTTTGGGTGAGAGTGCAGCAACTTCTCAAATTGATCTCTGCTGTACATTTTCCCTCTCTCTCTCTCTCAGGTCCCATTCATACCACACCACATGTGGTAACTTATGCTGCAACACAACGCAAATTGACCTATATATATTTTTTTTTTTTTGCACTGCCAAAAATATAACCTGCCCCAGATTGTTGTGAATGTAGGTGTGTTTCCACCTATTCATTTTTAGCACAGTGTGACACAATGAGCTTCAATGCATGTTGACATACGTGGGTTGTAGCACACTACATTCTGCTGTGAATCATTCCTCAGTCTCTTTCTGGCAGAAATTAAAGGGCATAGACTGATTGTGATAGTGAATATCTGACTTGCACATTTACATTGCTTCACATGAAGTCTGTGTTTCCAACACAACATTTTACTGAGAAATATAGGATTTAAAGCTATGGAAATATCTGGTATATGACACCAATAACAAACAATCTGGCCTCATATAGCAAACAAAACCCATAAAGTCTCACCATGAAGTTTAATCAAACATAGTCCCTGCCCTAAGCTACGTCACACCCACTGACACGTTTCACCCCAACGGGAGTTATTTATATATTTGAATAAGCCCCATTGGGGTGCAACGCATCAGCAGGGCATGATTAAGGAAAAAGACAATGTGGAAGAAAACCACCTTTATTAAATTTCATGGTGAGATTTTAAGGGAATGTGGCTTTGTCTTTAGTTTTTGCCATATGTGCAGTGCGGGAAGAGCTCCTAAAGTCAGAACCCAGTGCAGAGGGGGATCAGGGGAAAAGGCTTGGAGCGATGCAGTATTTTCTTTGTGTTCATTGTCTCTAGAAAGTTACACTATGTTCTCTGTATGCATTTTAAATATATAATTTAAAAAACACAAAAATAAAATATTGCTGTGGCCTCTACAAATACAAATGCTGTCACGTGGTCGCTGTGATTAAATATATGTTGAGAGACCCTGGGCAAAGGTGCATGGATGCCTAAATTATATATAAAAAAGTTGACTCTGGCTAAAGCTTATATTTTGGTTTTGGTTGGGTACCAGTAGGTTGGATCACTGTTTGTTTTATCTTTCAAAATTAAAAATGTGACATATCCCTGGAGCTGTCTGTCTCTCCACGCCATTCCACAAGCCAATAATGAAATTGTCACTCACAGCTGGGCTCTTCACTCATTTTTTTATTCTGCAATGGGAATGTGTGAATGTAACATTATTACTGAGTTCATTATTACTGTCCACAACATACTAGCAGTACTGGGAAATTTTGTGTAAACATTTTTTAATTAAAAACAATCTTTCAAGTGGTATTCCCAAAATATGAGTTGCCCTTTAAATAAAATGTTTAGCTGGTTCACATCCCTGAATCTTGCATAAGCACAGAGTTGTGGATACTTATATTATCTAAATAAGAATGTGCCAGTGGATTATCCCAGTGGAAATTCAATCAAATTAATGAGTCACGTAGGATGTCTCAGAGTATGAGGTTATTGCAGAGACCAATCTTCTCCAAGGCTGTCGCTGAATTTCTGTCGCTGTGGCCACCACAGACTTCAATTTTCACTCCTAATGTGTTGTTATTGATTGGGAACTGAGTGTCCTGCAATCCACATGTGATTTTACTTCTCCATTCTAAAGGATTATCCTAATAATTAAAAACAGTGTATTACTTCAATGTATACCAAGCAAAGGCAGTTTGATAGCAGATCACCTGTTTTCTGATAAGTCAAACCATCCAGGTGAGCAAGTAAAATATAAAGTGTAGGCATCTAGATGTGCCTGCACATACCTGCAGCAGCTTTCAGTGCCCTCTATATTCCTGAATACCAGCAAATAATGAATAGATACAATCACTGTGTTACCAGCTGCCCCCACACATTCCTACTAGCTCTTTGGCCTGCTTCGTTGATCTACAGCAATGTGTTGAAGACAGGAGGTGGCATGCAAGCTCCCCTACTTCTGAGAATCTGAGCTTTGTCAAGCGGGATGTGGAGGGGGCAATGAAAGCAGATGTAGGTATGTATCAGGCATCCCTAGATGCCCACATTTTATACCTACTAGAAGCTTTGTTTTAAGTGACAAGAGTCACTTTAAATTAAACAGAGCCGGCAATCAATGAGACTTAAGATGCCATTTTATGATTCTTTATCAGAGATCTTCAGTCACAGGTGATGGATATTGGTGGCTTGATATCGAGGCCACGGACTGAAGTGGTATACATATCTGTGTATCATAATCTGTGATCCAATCATAATACAATGTATGTATTTCATTTCTGCACTGACATAGGAACACATTTTTAGCAATGCCTAAATTGCCCCTCAAAGTTCCCATCAATTATTGCATAAATCTGCAGCAGCAAATTTCTCCATTCTATGCAGATAAAACCTACATGCCAATAATCTTAATTTTCAGTACATTGAATCATGCGGGAACATACACTCCTACACAGGGATAGTAGTGAACCTCCTTAGAGAATTGCTAAACTCCACATAAAATTTTTCCCCATTTGGAAACAATGAATGTTTAAAAGTGTAAATAATAAGAGTAAAGTTGACCATATTATAAATACAGTAATTGTTACGAAGACTTGGATTTTCCAAGAATCCAACTAGTGCATACATTTAACACCAAATAGTGATGAATTATCAGTCAAACAGATACTTGTAAAATTTTAGTTTGTTTTGAAAGAGCAGTTTTATTTTTCGAAAAGTAGATTTTTTTAATAGATTGTTTGGACAAAAGCTTTATGTGACTTTTCTAATAGGATATTACCTAGAGATTTGTGGCGGACTAGTTTTAGAGGATAAGCCATGTGAAGAATGCATTGTTTTCAGTGTCTTTGCCAAATTATAGAAAAATGATAATGCATGATCACTGTGCAAAACTACTAGATAGGAATTACAATGTGCATATCAAGATGAAATAATAATTTTAAACAGTATTAGGATAACTGAAACGCTAAAAAAGAGCCAAAACTACAAAAAAAAAAAGTTATGTCACAGGTATTGCATAAAGTCATTTTATTAATTAATATGAATGATAGCTATGATCAAACAAAAAACAGAAATTGAAGCATATACTTACTAAAATTTGGATGGTTTAGCAGGAATCACCCAAATTTCGTTACAAGTGTACTGCTGTCTGTTCAACAGTCACGCTTGCAGCCTATGTGTACTGGGGGGGACCCCAATATCAGAATACAAAAGCTCAGTAGGAGAGATTCCTGTAATGACATATCCACATTTGTTGTGTGGATGCAAGGATCTGTCAGTTTGTTAGGGTTTTTTTCAACCCACTGGTTGAATAAAAACAAAAAAACAAAATAAGAAAAAGTGTATACACTGCTTCAAGCACCATAGATCCCAGGATAACATTTCCAGATATATAATGGCTCCAGTCTACAGTGGATAAAAATATGTCTTGCCTAAAGAAATCAAATTCCAGCTTTTATTTTTTTACAAAGCAGTTTAAAAATTGCAAAGGGGATTTCACTTGTTGCTAAGAACACACGTGAGACTTTCTTTTTCTCTGGCCTTTACATATAATGCCTTCTGCAAAACTAAGGTCTCTGTAAAAATAGGAATCTCTTTATTGTACTAAATGTAATGCTAATGGATTCTACAGCAACTGGAAAGTGAAAATGACCTGTCATATGAATCCTAGGTACCTGAAATAATTCCCACCAGCTGCGGTATGGCTTGAGAGAAATTGCCCATGTAGTAGAGTCCTGATGTCTGGGAGAGCACTGAAGCATACATTAGGAAACAACTTTAATATTTTCATGGCTGTCTGAGGACAAAATAACAATGGCACAGTTATGGATGACAGCTAATTATTGATGGTCTACTAAATCCAACCAAAGAGTATCAGATGTGTTACAGAGAGTGGCACATCTCCCTATGCTCTCACATCACTGAAGAACTGGACACACCATTTTTTCCCAGTTTAGCCACAGTCACATCCAAGCAGTGCATGGTGAACACTTTTGTCCTGTTTACTCCACAGCAATATAATTCTATTTTATTGTGTATTATAGAGTTTTCCAATTAGTTAAAGTGGTTATTACTAGTATTTCCCACATTTTAAAGAGCCTAAAAATACCCTTTAGCTAGCTCATAATGGCCCCCCTATCAAAGCAATGCTCAGATTCGTTGTAACTATCAGGATGTGTGAGACCACTCTCAAAAGAGAAAGAAACTCAATTTTCACTAAAATTGAGCTTGATGACACAAAACACCAAAATCCCACATTATTTTATATACATTTAACAGTATAATGATTTGATTATATTTAAAAGAGAAAAAAAGAAAAATTATAAATAGCTTTAACAAATACAATAAACAAGTAATCACCAACTATACAAATATATAGAAAGTGTATATGATAGGTCATAAAAACTCCTCCAAGTTAAAATATTTGCCTAAAACAAACAAATAACAGAAAAGCCATTCATATTGGAAACTATTCCTTTAAAGAGATTTTCTTGAGGACAATAATATTGGCACACCATACTGTATGCCTGAAAGCTAAAAGCCAAACCTTTTACTCAATCAGTATAATAAGCATTTTATGATTGATGCAAATTCTTAAAAGGAAAGAGCAAAGCCGGCACTGCAATTCAGCTCAATGAAAGAGCAAGAGCGGAATTAGATAAATAATTAAATCAAAAGTGAACACTGGAGTCCAAGCATTTACCTTGAAGACTGTAAAGTATTTGTCATTGAAAAGTGAATTCCCATAGAAAACAAACATGTATCCACTAAAAGCTTAACTGAATTAGGGTTAAAGCTAAAGTGGGTATTCTGCTTTATGCTAGACTGAGTGTAAACAAAGAATCCCAGTAATCTAATCTTGTGCAAACAGAAGCTTGAATCATAATACTGCCAGTTCAAAATCTCAATGAGAGGGACCGCTCAAAAGGTTAATCGAAAAAAAAAAAAATGCAACCTATAGCTAAGTCTCCCATGAAAATAATATAATAGTTAAAGTGAATCTTCTATAATGATTATTTATTTATTAAAACAAAATAAGCAAAGGTAACCTCCAGTGAAAACTGCATGTCAAAACCGTCAGTAGATCCAGAGATATAACCAGCAGAAAATGTTGACTACTCTAGGAGTACAGCTGGGCCCCATCCCCTTCCCCCCGTTAAAGTCTCTCCAGGTTGCTGCAGAGGTAAGCAGCATGACTAATACAAAGATTTGCAGATAAAGTAACTAATGTTTATACATTTTTGCCCTCAAAAGCTCATTTTAAATTGAGGAAGCAGCTGAAAGATTGATACATACATCATTGTCTTAGCAGCTGTCAGTAGAAGAACTACAGGGATCTTTATAACAACCCTTCTCTTTAAAGGTTTAAGGACTGGTTATGTGTGGTGCAGTAGGTTTATGGATTGTCTTCCACCCATCTCAGTATAACTTAAAAGCTTTCATAAGCATATACTGATGGTCTTTTTTATTTTTATGAAATACTATAAATCTGGTGACGTTAAAGAGAATATATACTGTATATACACAGTGCATCCGGAAAGTATTCATTTTTTTTCCACATTATGTTATGTTACAGCCTTATTCCAAAATGGATTAAATTCATTATTTTCCTCAAGATTCTACAAACAATACCCAATAATGACAACATGAAAGAAGTTTGTGTGAAATCATTGCAAATTTATTAAAAATAAAAAATGAAAAAATCACATGTACTTATATAAATATTCACAGCCTTTGCCATGACACTCAAAATTTAGTTCAGGTGAATCCTGCTTCCATTGATCATCCTTCAGATGTTTCTACAACTTGAGTGGAGTCCAACTGTGGTAAATTCAGTTGATTGGACATGATTTGGAAAGGCACACACCTGTCTATACAAGGTCCCACAGTTAACAGCGCATGTCAGAGCACAAACCAAGACATGAAGTCCTAAGAATTGTCTGTAGACCTCTGAGACAGGATTGTATTAAGGCACAGATCTGGGGAAGGGTACATAAACATTTCTGCAGCATTGAAGGTCTCAATGAGCACAGTGGCCTTCATTATCCAAAAATAGAAGTTTGGAACCCCCAGGACTCTTCCTAGAGTGGGCCGCCTGGCCAAACTAAGCGATCTAGGGAGAAGGGCCTTAGTCAGGGAGGTGACCAAGAACCCGATGGTCACTCTGACAGAGCTCCAGTACTTCTCTGTGGAGAGGGGAGAACCTTCCAGAAGAACCACCATCTCTGCAGAACTCCACCAATCAGGCCTGTATAGTAGAGTGGCCAGACGGAAGCCACTCCTCAGTGGAAGGCACATGACAGCCCACCTGGAGTTTGCCAAAAGGCACCTGAAGGACACTCAGACCATGAGAAACAAAATTCCCTGGTCTGATGAAACAAAGATTGAACTCTCTGGCCTGAATGGCAAGCATTATGTCTGGAGGAAACCAGGCACCGCTCCTCACCTGGCCAATGCCATCCCTACAGTAAAGCATGGTGGCGGCAGCATCTTGTTGTGGGGATGTTTTTCAGTGGCAGGAACTGGGCGATAAGTCAGGATTGAGAGAAAGATGAATGCAGCAATGTACAGAGACATCCTTGTTAAAAACCTGCTCTAGAGTGCTCTGGATCTCAGACTGGGGTGAAGGTTCATGTTTCAGCAGGACAACAAACTTAAGCACACAGACAAGATAACAAAGGAGTGGCTATGGGACAACTCTGTAAATGTCCTTGAGTGGCCCAGCCAGAGCCCAGACTTGAACCCGATTGAACATCTCCGGAGAGATCTGAAAATGGCTGTGCAATGACGCTCCCCATCCAACCTGATGCAGCTTGAGAGGTCCTGTCGGGAAGAATTGGAAAAACTGCCCAAAAATTGGTGTACCAATGTTGCAGCATCATATTCAAAAAGACTTGAGGCTGTAATTGGTACCAAAGGTGCTTCAACAAAGTATTGAGCAAAGGGTATGAATACTTATGTATGTATGATTTTTTTTGTTTTTTATTTTTAATAAATGTGCAAAGATTTCAAACACTTCTTTCATGTTGTCATTATGGGGTATTGTTTGAAAATTTTTTAGGAAAATAATTCATTTAATCCATGTTGGAATAAAGCTGTAACATAACAAAATGTGGAAAAAGTGAAGCACTGTGAATACTTTCCCGATGCACTATATATATATATATTTATATATATATATATATATTTTTTTTTTTTAACACACACATATACACAGAAGTTATGTATTGTATCTGTTTTTAGATATCCTTATGTTGAGACAGAAAAGTGAGAAGTATTTAAATTTGTGCACATTTTACTTATAGGACATGACAAAACAATAAATGTAATAAATCTATTCCGTTTATAAAGGTAAACATTTATTTTTATTATTTCTAAACAGTATTTCAGGTAAAAATTTAACAGTAGACTGTAGCTACAATCACCTTTCCACAGTTTGCACAGAATGATAAAAATCATTTTATCCTCACTTATGTTGCATAACAATATTTTCTGTTTTCCCCATCTGTTGTTTTACCTTTTTCTTTAAAAAATAGTTGGAATATTTTTCATATTTTATTAATTCTCATTAGCAAATATATATTTTTCTTTTAAATAGTTTTTTTATTGATTTTCAAGAGCAAACAAACAGAAGCCTGCACACCCTGCCATGTATTTATAATCTGAATACTAGTAGTAGAAATGGGATGACAAATTGTCACATAAGGCTCATAAAGTAGTATTAATAGGAGAGGTTTCTATCTAAAAAAGAAAAAAAAAAAAAAGAGGTACAGTCATATAAAAATATAAGATATGACACAATCAAACTGCCCGTTGTGCTGACAACAGTTTCACAAGGTTTGGAGCTCAACTGTCACGGACAGTGTAATATGGGGAACGTCAATTCCACAGTGACTGAGAAAAGAGAAAGAAAAATATTAAAACAGAATAGAGAAGAGAAAAGCAAGCAACCCAGCCAAAGACCCACCCCAACTATCCCCCAATGATTTGGTTGAAGTAAAGGGTTGCAGGTGGCATGTCCACCAGACATGTGCAGTTTATTTCGTTCCGAATCGAAATTCGGGCACATTTTTCGTTATTCAGAAATTAAGATGTATCTGAATTACAATAATAATGATTTTAAACAAATCAGAAATAACTAACTGAAATTCGGATAAAATTTTATTCAAATTTGAAAACAAATTTGAATCAAATTCAAATTAGAAAAAAATAGAAATAGATTTTCTAAAAAAGAATATAATAAAATAGAAAATAAAATAATAAAGTCATAGAATAAAAAAGAAAGAATAGTAAAGAATATAAAATAATTTAATAGAGTAGAATAAAATAAAATAGAATATGACCGTCTTCTAAATTCAAATTTGAATAGAAAAGGATTAGAATAGAATCCAAAACAATGGAATCCAAAATAATAGAAAATAATAGAATAGAAAATAAGAGACCAGAATCGAATAGAAAAACAATACAATATAAGGAAAACAAAAGAATATAACCATCTTTAGAAATTCAGATTGCAAATAGAATAAATTTGACTAGAAAACATAAGAATAGAAAATAAAAGAAAAAAAATAGAATAGAAAACAGGAAATAGAATAGAAAATAATTGAAAAAAACGAATATAGAATAGAATACAATAGAAATAATATAACCATTATATTCTATTTTATTTTATCCTATTCTATTGATTTTCTAATCTGTTCTCCTATTTTCTATTCTATTTTTTTTATTATTTTTAAATTTTATCCAGTCTATTCTATTCTAATCTTTTATATTCAAATTCAAATTTATTCTATTTGAAATTTGAATTTCAAAAGATGGTTATATATTGTGTCCCGCATACATCTGTTTTCAAAAACAGTTCTTGCTGTACAATCACCTGTCCACTTTTTTAAGTATTTAAGAAATGCAAAATTTGATGTAAGCCGAAGAGTGCAGAGGGAGGCATTTTAAGCTGTTGAAGAAAATGTTTTGGGCTTAGTATGCTTCTATGGTTGAGAAAATGTTTAATTCAATATAAACCTTTATCTATTCCCTAATAAAACAACTGCAGCGAAAACACTGAATTGTTGAACAATTAAGCAACTGGAGTGTGTGGGGATTAAAAGACTATTGATTTCTAGGGAGTGTCCTACAAATGCAAAAAATAGGATAACTTGTGACATAGAATTGCTTTCTTAAAGGTTATCCACAATAGTTTTACAGAGTGAAAAGCACATGCTAGAGCTTCAATATTTATCCAGTCTGTAAGATTATCCAAAAATATTTAATTGGTTAAAATAAATATATTTTACTCACAAAAGTGATAAAAAGACACACTTCTCACATAGGTGTCCTTTTATGAAACTGAGATGAGCAGTGATCCTGCTGATCGCAGCTCATTTCTGATCTTTATTGGTTTATGAAACAGAGATGATCGGGGGAGAACATGTTCTTCGCTGATCATCTCTACACATGGAGAATCTGTCATTGACAGACACAGAAATGGCCAGGTTATGAAGCTGCGATCTCCGCACTTCACTGGTGATCTCGGTCAGAATTCACACTCCCAGATTCACCAGCCTGGAGGTGGTGAATCGGGGAGAGAAGACAGAGTCGGGGGAGAACTGAGGGGGAAAAAGGAAGATTATCGACTTCCTTCTTCCTCGTTCAGACCCCCCAACACAGTAATCATGTATATATATATACACACACACACATATATATATATATATATATATATTTAATGTGTGTATATATATATATATATATAAAATGTATGTGTGTGTATGCGGTATATATGTAAATTTATGTAGAGGGACTAATTATTTTATTAGGATTAGTGGGGGTCGAACGCACATGTACTCAGCAGTGATAATCTATCACTGCTTTTTAAACGGTTTCTCGTACTGTAATCTCGCTTTGTCTCACGAGATTACAGGCGGCCCATTTACTTGTACACAGATCTCAACCATTCTCCGAGGAAAAACTTCTCCTCTGATCACCCTGTGAGAACTGAAGTTCACCGCTTCATACAAAAGGGTGCCAGAGGTGATCATTTTCCCCAGAGAACTGCCGAGAAGTGAACGGTGAAAAAAATTCATAGTTTCATAAATGGACACCATAATTTCCATAATGAACATCTCATCAACCAACAAATGTACTCATCTGTCCATTAGTGTTTTATTCAAACACCATCTTCTAATATGCTGGCTAACCCATTTTGAGGCCGCACATATTCATCAGAGCCAACTCCATACATAACGTTTAGTACTTCCAATCTGTCTGGGTTTACCTGCAGTCCTGATATGTAACTGAATTTCTAAAGGGTTTTTGAACAGCTTAGGCAGAGTGGTATAAGGGGGGAGTGATGAGGAGAAGTAAATCATTTGCAAAAAAGGCACACTTATGGTGTGATCTTTGCTTTTAATACCACATATATCAGAGTTTGCTTGAATAAAGTCTCACTAGCTGTGATAAATAAAAAAAGGAGATAGAAGGCCTGCCTTGTGCCTGTGTGGAGATGAACAGGGTTAGATCTATATACCTGCACCATTATTTGTGCAGTAGGGGCGGAGTATAAAGGGTCTAGCGAAGTGATACATTTGGACCTGAAATTCCATTTTGAATGTGTGTAGAAAAGGTATGGCCATGAAATGCTATCAAAGGCATTCTGAAGGTCAAGTGATAGTCGCATCCTTTTCCTGTCCCTATGGCCATCCCAGTTCACTTGTAAGATAAGGTTTATTGTCCTTTTATTTGGGTCCAGTGCTTCCCTCCTTGGGTTGAATCCCACCTGATTAACATGAATGCAATGGTCCAAAAGTCTATTTGTGTAGATTTCGAGAAATTATTGAGTACTTTTAAGCCCCCGTTCACACTAAGGCGACCTGTGAGGCGACCTGGTCGCCTCACAGGTCGCCGTAGGTCGCCTCCCATAGGGAAGCTGTGGACCCGTTCTAATAGGAGCGACGCAAGTCACTCCGACTTAGAAAAAGGGTCCGGAGCTTCTTTGGGGCGACCAGGAGGCGACCGCCATAGACTTCAATGTTATGAAGTCCGTGGCGGCTGCTCCGAGGTCACGGCGCGCTGCTCGCACCGCGACCTCGGAGGTCGCAGTGCGAAGTAGCGTCGCCCCTATGTGAACGGGGGCTAAGTCACATTTACCAGATGAACAACACTATATCTTCTAAGATAAAACAACAATGTTCATTCCTCTGAAAAGTAATACATAGATATATATATATATAAATATATATGTATATTTTTTAAATATTTGAAGCACACATTACTCTTAAACATATGTCAAGGTAAAAATGGAAGCTTCCAATATCAACTGCCCTCTAAAAATGCTAATTGCCTGCCAGTCCTGAGTCACTGATGGGGGACATGCACGCAATTAATGAAGTCAGAAATTCTTATTTGCATACCTGTTCCAGGTTATTACATGCTCTATGGATACCCTAAAAAAGACAGATTTCAAGAATGGATCAAACCTGTACAACCTGGATCAAAGCTTATCATATTATGTGTCACCACAGAGTATGATAGAATACTCTATATATACTTATTTTTGATACAAACAGAAAAAAATCTTAACTACCTAGTTAATAACATGGGATGATAAGTAATATGTGAATACCTCCTTTTATGGCCCCTCTTGGAGCTTTTATATATAATTTTAAGGATATCATCCTTTTCCTACTATCACTAGTAACTTTGGGTATGTCCCCATCTTCACAAATTTTAGGCTGCCCCCTGTTGTTTCCCCTGCTCTAGCATGCCCCTCCCCAACCTGCCTGTTGATCGATTTGATTGCTACATAAGAACTGTCTAACTATATCTACAAACCATGCATTATTTTATTTAAAATGTTTGATATATGAATACTAACTGTATTATATATTTCTTGTAAAGAATCTTCTGTATACATAGTACTAAGCTCCTGAGGAAGTGTGATCAGCGCGAAACATGTCAGGCTGACTGTACCCCTAAATACTGGACATGAAACCACTCTGTTGGATGCCCATCCCTGTTGTTTTACAAAAAACTCTTAGTTCAAGGAACCCAGGTTTAACAATCTAGGGCATATGTATCCAACACTGAGGACGTCAGTCCACATTGGATAAATTGCTTGTATTTTTTATTTTTCTACCATTATTATTTGTTTTTAACAAAAATTTTAATAAAATGTATAATTTTAGAGAGACGTAGCCTGTTGTGAGGTTGTGTTGTGCCACTAAAGTCCATTTCTTTTGCGCACTTTTTGACTGGATCCAAGCTTGATTTTTGTCCAATTTGAAGGTTGCACATGGTGCTTGTTAAGACCCTGGAACACTTGAGAAGGTTTGGCCCTGGTGAAAAGCTGGAAGAACTAGATAAAAAAATACAATAAAGTGAGATCATTGCTTCATAAATCCCAATTTTAAAACAGGGAATTGGAAACATGTGTCTCCAAGGATTTGTGGCAGAGGAACCCTACAGCAAAAAGTGATTATGGGTAGTAAAAAGCCGGATGCAACAGCTCAAGTTTTTTTTAACTTTATTATTGTTTAAAACAGATTTACAAAACCCAGATAGTTTGCATATTTATTTTAGAAATTGCATTCATCCCTCCACAACCCATAATCACTTGCTGCTTTTAATGCCTCGGCTTCAAATTCATAGAGATCCTTGTTCTCAGTTCCATGTTATTAAATAGAGAGGTATAAAGTTATGATACCAGTTTATTGTCTTCATTTATAAAGCACTGACACTTTTTCTTTAACAATGTAAATAGAATATTAAACCATTCAGATGAATCTCTCTTCCACAAAGGAGCTCATATTCTAATGTCTCAACTCCAGCTAAACAAATAAACACACAATGGGTCTCCTGTGGTAGGAAACCAACTGATCAACCAGCATGTCAAATTAGAGTGTCACCACAGAGTGGCACTGTGGACACTAATAGATAGATCTGTGCCTCATCCTATATTGATTAGAAATGCATTTCTTTTCTGATCAACCAGCATGTCTTTGGATTAAATAACAAAATGCAACATACAGACTCGATGTTGGTACGGTTCTTGGTGAGGATCAAACGTAGGGCGCAAAACATAAAAGGCATGTGGGAACCACATTAAGTAACTCTGGGTGAATTAAGGTGGATGATCTCAGTAGCGTGTCAATTATCCAAACTTTATATATAAAGTATACTGTATATAGTAATAGCCAAGCACAAAAAAAAAAGAAAACTTAAAATATTCTAATAGTATATGGAAGTGCTGATGGGAAACATTCTGGATGCTTGAAGATAAGTGAGTAATTTTCCATCCATCCTTTCCCAAATCTTTCTTCCTTCCTCCTAATATCATCACTAAATATGTTTATAAGCTTAACTAAGTCTGTGAACCATTAAAATAAATATCACAAAAGCCCATCACTTTGTGAACCGATGATGGAATTTAGCTGCAAAAATTAGACACCAAGGACGTTTTCAAATTACTCCTGGTTAAGCTCAAATAATTCATTGATGAGCTGGGCTTTATGGTGCACAAGGAAAATTTCAGCCTATTGTATAATTTCTTGTCCCAGGTGGCTAATTTTTACCCCATAATAAAATGCCAACATAGGCTATACTCGTTATGATTATAATGAGCTCACATTAATGTTATCACCCTGGGAACATCTTTAGCAAAGATCTCAAACAGTATATCATGTACATTCCAAATCAACTGCAAGTTTTTAAACCTGGAAATAGCACTGGCCTACTTAAGCCTGGCAATATTCCCAAATAAGCCGTCAGAGGTGATAGGACAGGTTTTAAAGGAGGTGATGACCTTCTAAAGTTGAAATTGGAATTTAGGTAATATACCATAGAACATAACTTCTAAACTTTCATAAAATTAGAATAAACAGGAAAGTCAACTAAAACTATTTCAGTGGGGTTGGCCAAAGTTTGTCACAGAAATGATTTGCGTATTATTGTCAATTGGCTGTTTGCAGGTCCGTTAACAATACTGTTAAGCACCATTGGCTTAGACTTATAAATAAGTATCATCAACATTCCAGCAAATTACAGTGAGCCCCAGAGGTGCACAATGTGGAATTATAAAAAAAAAAAATCTAGATTTCTGAATTGGAAGCAGTGAATAAATACAATGCACGGTGCAAAATTTGGTGCAGCTCTGCATAGAAACCAATCAGCTTCCAGGTTTTTTGTCAAAGTTTAATTGAACAAACGGAAGTAAAAAAACATTTTTTTTGGTTTTTGTAGTAGTTTAGGGGATATTGCGGGGATTTTTCGATTGTCAATGATGGACTATAGGTCCTGATAAGTGGTGTTACGGTATCAATGCCCCTATCGGGGTAATTGAACCCTTTTTTTTTGGACCTCAGGTCCTTTAGTTCTATATATGCCGTTATTATTATCGTTAACTTAGCGTTATACCACATACGGACAGCCTGCAGTGTATTTTTGTCGCTACTTTGATGTTAAATACAGGGGTTTTGGCAGCAGATAGCTGCCATAACCCCGGTAATTTTTTACACCGCCTCTAACATAAAAGTTGTCCCACCCCACTCCCGCCGATTGTAGCGGGGAAAGTAATCCGATCCCCTGTGCTGATGGACAGGAAGTTGAGTGAGGGCAAGATGGCTCCCACTCGACTCTATACCCTTGGAGGACTGGAGCAACGTCAAACATCACTTCCGCCAATAACTGTCCAAAAAACAAACGAACTGTCCAAATGACTGAATTTCAGCCGATTTTGTGTATAGTATATGGCCAGCATTTCACTTTACATGGCCCATTGTTGTGCAGGAACTAGCTGCAGGACTTTTTATCCAAATGAACAGATGTTCATCACTAATCTTCCTCTAAAAGTGGAACTCCAGTCAAAGTGTGGAAAAGAAGCTTGGTTAGGTTCTTATTGCCTAATATGTCTCTAATAGAGAGATATCCTAGCATATCCCAGCATTCTTGCCCAAGTGTAAGTGTATAGTTTCCCTAATAGGAAAAGCTATAAGGTTACAAGGACACATAAAGAGTGAATCTCACCGAAGTGGCCAAGAAATAGGTTTAAATCCTTCCCTAAACTATCTACAAGAAACAAAAATGTTGGCTGGAATTCCACTTTGAGTCTATAAATGTGGAAATAATTGCACATTTGTCAATGTTGACTTATATTATTTTCTGCTAAACAGAACCTCTATTTTCTACATAAGCACTTTTCCAGCTTCTCCATTTCACTGAGCTACAATATTTTGTACTAATAAACCTAATTAGGCTGAAAAAGCTATATATGAGCTGAAATAATGTCGTTTCTATGCATTAAAGACTAGGTTTATACGATCAGCATGCAAAAGGGTGAATTAAAAGTGTGTTTGCAAAGTTTAGAATATTTTAGTAAACTCTTTACAAAAAACATAAAAACTAAACTCTGGTTTAATCACTTCAGCCCTGAAAGGTTTTACCCCCTTAATGACCAGGCCATTTTTTGAGATACAGCACTGCGTTACTTTAACTGATAATTGCACAATCGTGCGACGCTGTACCCAAATAAAATTGATGTCCTTTTTTTCCCACAAATAGAGCTTTCTTTTGGTGGTATTTGAAAAACTCTGCGGTTTTTATGTTTTGCGCTATAAACAAACAAATGCTGACAATTTTGAAATATATATATATATATATATATATATATATATATATATATATATATTTTACTTTCCACACATCCAATAATAATAAATGCAATTTCTTTATCAGTTTAGGCCAATTTGTATTCTGCTACATATTTTTGGGAAAAAAAAAATCCCAAAAAGTGTATATTAATTGGTTTGTGGTTTTGTAGTTATAGTGTTTACAAACTATGGGATAGATTTATGGACTTTTTTTTTTATTAGTAATGGCAGCGATCAGCGATTTTTAGTGGCACTGCGACATTGCAGCGGACAAATCTGACACTAAGTGACACTTTTTGGGGACCAGTGACACCAATACAGTGATCAATGCTAAATAATATGCACTGTTATGCATAATGCATATGCATGTTACTGTATAAGTGACACTGGCAGGAAAGGTGTTAACATCAGGGGCGATCGAGGGGTTAAGTATGCTTTCTAACTGTGGGGGGTGTGGACTGACTGCAGGAAGAGAGGGATCGGTGTTCCTGATTAGTAGGAACACACAATCTCTCTCTTCCTGTCTGACAGAACAGCGGTTTGCCTTGTTTACATAGGCAGACCGCCGTTCTGTTATTCTCCTGAACGATCGTGGGTGGCCACCCGCCATCTACAGCTACATCTGGGCAGCTACAAAATACACAGGTTAATAAAGTAAAGTATTTATTAATATAGATATCATTCTGAACTAGAAAAGGGATGGGCAGTAAGTGGGAACCAATCAGGTGTGCTGAATGCAGATATGCTGAAAAGTAGAAATTTGGCAGAAGGAGAGTCATAAGGCTGACCTCATCAGTCTCCTGCTACTTCTTCACTCTCCAATCAGCAGACCATTGGCAGTAAGGTGACATCATTATATTTCTAACCATACCGGAAAAGTGTTTGTTTTTTACACCTTCCTGTGCAGTGTGCCATAGCTGTATAAAACCAATAAATGAAAAGGCAGAGATGCAAGCTGCAGTTGATAATACGAGATTGAATATAGTCAAAGGATTTGAAAAAAAAAAGCAATATAATATTCACTAGGGGTGTTTAAACTATCAGCACCCCCTGCAGTTTGAAAAAAAGTAATCAGAATTACTCCATTATCTTACTAATTATTTCTCTAGTTTAAAAACTCAAGGTATGACTTTGCATGACCATATATACAGATGTGCCTTATTTAAAGTAATTATAAACCTGATGACTAAATTCTCATATAAGCTTTAACCCTTTCCCTGCCGTTTTTGCATTTTTCTTTGCAAATCATTTTATGCCTGAAAATTACATTAAAACTCTCAAAACATTATATATTTTCTGAAAGCCCCCCACAGTTTAAAGTTAACCATGAATTATTGATCTTTGGCATTTGTGGTTATATGTAACATGCGTAGCGCAATCAACATTTTTGCACGTAGGCGCCCCTGACATGTTTATTTTTTTTTCAGACATTTGTTTATGTGGGGGGTTTGGAGGGGGGGGCTACAAAATTGTGGGGGGGGGGTATTTTATGGATTTATTGATGTAACTTTAGGGCTCATGCACACTGGACATTACCAAAATGCCAGTTGAAAGCTTGAGCTGTAGAAGGAGTTTTTCAGCCTTTTTGCAGTAGCATTTTTCAGTGTTTTTTTTAGCTTTTTTAGCTATAGCATTTTTTAGCCTTTTTAAGCAAAACTATACTCCCACTTATGGCTCCGAATAGTCGTGTTTTTTGGCGGTTTTCAGCGTTTATAAGTTTTTATCAGAGTTAGAGCGTTTTTACAGCTGAAAAATTCCTCTCAAAACCCTCTAGTTTTGGGGTTTTTTCCAGCCAGAAAATGTCCTTGCCAAAAACTGCTGATAACAGCCTATGTGTGCATGGGCACAGAGGATAGCATTCTGGGGATTTTACTGGCTACAGAAAAACTGTCTGAAGCCAAAAACAGCAGCTGTAAAAACGTCCAGTGTGCATGAGGTCTAAGGGAGAAAAAGTCCCCTATGTGATGCATTATTAGTGACAGGTTCTCTTTAACGAGACGCCAGGGGTCTAAAATACGTCTGATGTCTCACCTGTCCTTTAATGAATCTAATGAAGTACAGTTCACACTCCATTAGATTCTTCTCCAGCAGTCATACCAGGACCCATAAGTGACATTTTATACTGTACATTCAGGTCATTAATAAGAAGGGGAGATCAATGAAGATCCATTACCTGATCTCCCTCCCCTCTACCTGGTAGCACCTGCCATGTTGGTCCTAGGTCCACTGATGTGTGTGTAGAGCCTGGTAAGCATGATGAGGGAGCACAATGGGAAGGGGGGAGGAGGACTGGCAGGACGGGTGTGTGGAAGCTACCCAGCAGCCACCGGGTGTGTGTGTAAAACTCCCTGAAAGCCACCGCCAGAGTATGTACGGCAATGGCAGTAAAATTTGTTAATTTCAATATTTTTTTAAAATCTGCAGCTTTTGTAAAAACAATAACTAGTAGGCGTGTCATGAAGGTCCATGTTCCAGCATTTCCTGTTATAGGGTGAGAACACTCTGTGGCTGTCTTCCAGATGTGCTTCTCATGGCGATTACAAGAGAGTTTCAACGCACACTTTGGAGAATTAATAAAATTGTCTGAAGCAAACTTTGTCTCAACTGGAGCACAGCCAACCAGCTTTTACATTTAAATTTTTTACGCTGTGTGGAAAAAAGAAAAATAGAAGCACCAATTGAGATAGAACATATCTCAGACACTTTTTAATAATTACCCCATTGTGTGCTTTCATCATCAAGAAACCCACCCTGAGAAATGTCATGCATCCCCGGAGAGCATGTAGACAGAAAGTGGCTGCAATGAAGCTGCAGAAGATCAGCAGCATGGAAATGCAAAAAAGATTTAAAAAAAGTAAAAACATAAAAAAAAATGTTATGATACACAGAAAGCTTTACCAAACTAAATGTTGTTCAGTTCTACTTTAACATCAACAAAACATGTACACTCATGACTTACAGTCAGTTTTCAAAATAATTAATGACACTCTGCAATTCAATGATATAAACATCAGAAAACACATCAAAAATGAAAAAAACAAACAAAATAACAATGGAATGGTTCACTGTAGATTGTGCTAGGTAGAAATGAACATACAACTATTACATGTGTATAGTTATACAAGTAGAGTTCAGCTGGATATTAATATTTGATGGCACAGCCTTTGTGTTTGCTGCGTTGTATGCTCAGAAGGTCAGCCGTCACCGTCTTTACTTGAAGGTCAAACTGCCCTGAACAGGCTTCTTTCTCATCTTGTCAGTCAATGCCAGTCACTCCAAACAACATGACAGGTGCTCTAAACTAAAGCCATTGCTACACTGCGTGCATAAAAATGCAGGAGTCTGCTTATACACTGGACAACAAAGCCGTGGTGCAACAAAAAATGTGTTCTGGAAACATCAAGTATTTACCATTTAAAAATACTTTTTATATTTTAATTGCAATTTACATTCATTTTAAACATTTATATTCATTTTATAAATGTAGATTCATTTTTTAAATGTACATTCATTTTATAAAAAATTCTAGATGAATTTAAAAAAAAAATGAAACATTACCTAACCACTAAAAATGAATAGAATCTTTAAAAGTTAATTTACATTACCATGTCATGGTAGCACACAGTAACACATGTAACATGCATTACTGTGTTGGGGTGCCATTCAAAGGCAATGCACTTGTGTTGCACAAGGGGCAGCAACTCACTGTAGTAGTAGTAGTACTTTGCTTATTAAAAATAATGTCACGTCCAATTTTTGGAACATTTGGTGCACAGGCAGCCTAACTATTTCAATGGCCTGCTTTAACACATTGCATGTTAACACACAACATAACATGCATTAACGCAACACAAACATGTAATTGGACCGAAAAGTGATGTTTTTAAATGTAAAAGTTTGAGAACTGATGTTTTAGATTATATTTAAATTATCTTAATTACAAAATCCCAAATTTGAAAGCTGAACTCCAAGAACTTTTTGTATTGCATACTTACATTGGTCCCGCTTGGCACATTGGCACAAGGTAAGTATGCATTAGGGCCAGTTCACACTGCTGTGCTGAGGTTTGGTCCCAGTGCAGGTATATCTGTGGCTTTTGTGCATTTTACTTCCAGTTTTAGCTGTGGCCCCATTGACTTCTATTAGGCCATGTGTTTAGTCTGTGTTTTCTGAAAGCCTACCAAAGATGCAACATGCAGAACTTTTGTAAGCTTTCAGAAAATGTGGCAAAAGCAGGCAACCAAATAGAAGTATATTTGACTGTGGCTAAAACCAAGGATAAAACAGGCAAAAAAACAATGGATACACCCAAAGCAGTGTGAACCGGCTACTACTCATACCCGGGGGGCCGTTGGGGAAGGTGACAATCACTCTAGTAGTAGGCGTTTCTACAGTGATAGCCGTGACCTTCCAGGTCTTGTGGCAAGCGGCTTCCCATCTGCACACTGACCATAGGGGGTCACTCGATTGGCTCTGCCACCAATCCCATAACGCCTTGAATTTTTTTAATGACTATAGACATTCTCTCGCTAGACAAGGTGGAGAAAAGGGCTTTAAAGGACATCTAAAATCATGGGTTGCACTTCCATTTTATAATATTAGTATTGTAATGCATGCAATAGTTATTGATAATCCAACATTTTATGTTGTAAGATATTAATTTTTCTGTCAATAAATATATGGTTTTCAATTTTGACCATAGATACATGTTCATGCTGGATTACAGATCTGGAAGAAATACATAAAGCACCAGGGTTCAAGTAAAAATACTCATGGCTCTTTAGACAATATTTATTTTGCCAGATCAGCAAAACTAGACAATATTTATTTTGCCAGATCAGCAAAACAGCCAGGCAAATAGCATTTTCAGAAAGTGGTCAATACTGTATTTCTCTCAGTACAGTACATAGTTTAAAAAGGCAAAGGCCATTATACCTGCTTATAATTACTTTTAACCATTTTGAGCAAAATTCCTTTTTTACAAGCTATACAAATACGGTAATAACTGTAAGCACCATTCACTAAAGGTAATGATACATTACAGCACAACTCTCAGACAAACACGTGCATAATCAATCACAATGCGCAAACAAAAGAATGCTATGTGTGTGAGGCGAGAATTGTCTATTGTGAAATTATGTGGGCAATAAAAACAGAACAGCGGCAATTAAAAGATTCTGCAAGACATACTGCATGTTGTACAAAAAGAGGTCTATGTGGCAAAACTCCTTGTGGATATTACAGAATGTTTTTTAACAGTAATCATGCACACACTCTTACCTAAACTATAGAATATGCTCAGTTTTAACTGCCTGCAATGGGATTTCAGTGTTAGTTTCTCTTCCAAGGTCTAGAAAATGTACCAGCGTGTTCACAGATTTTTAACAAAACTGGAGGAATAGAAAAGCGGAAGCGTTTCCCATGGTGACCAATCAAATGCTAGTCTTCTGTTTTCTGTTGTGAGTTTTATAAGTATTACCAACATCATATTGTGTGATTATTACAATACAGTGAGAGAGAGGGAAAAGAAAGAGAGAAAGAAAGAGAGAAAGAAAGAAAGAAAGAGAGAAAGAAAGAAAGAGAGAAAGAAAGAAAGAGAGAAAGAAAGAAAGAGAGAAAGAAAGAAAGAGAGAAAGAAAGAAAGAGAGAAAGAAAGAAAGAGAGAAAGAAAGAAAGAGAGAAAGAAAGAAAGAAAGAAAGAAAGAAAGAAAGAAAGAAAGAAAGAAAGAAAGAAAGAAAGAAAGAAAGAAAGAAAGAAAGAAAGAAAGAAAGAAAGAAAGAAAGAAAGAAAGAAAGAAAGAAAGAAAGAAAGAAAGAAAGAAAGAAAGAAAGAAAGAAAGAAAGAGAAAGAAAGAAAGAGAAAGAAAGAAAGAAAGAAAGAAAGAAAGAAAGAAAGAAAGAAAGAAAGAAAGAAAGAAAGAAAGAAAGAAAGAAAGAAAGAAAGAAAGAAGAGGAAGGCAAAGGCAGCAGATAGGGGTATTCGCATGCCAATGTCACCATTTTTTGCTGTGCACCCTGTGCTGTGGCAAAAATTAGGCAGTAACAATAATAAGAATAAAACCCGTTCATGTGAATGGGGACTGGCTGGAAACACCCCACAACTGAATGCAATGTACATGAATGCCAGATATTGGCTTGGCATTTTACAGGGTTAAAATAGGTGGAGGAAGAGAGAAAGAAAAAACAAAAGAAAGAAAGAAAGAAAAAAAGAAAGAAAGAAAGAAGAGAGAGAGAGAGAAAGATGAAGAGAAAGGGAGATTTTCTTATATTTTTAAGTGTTTATGAACTTGTGAAATGAAATTGCTATAAAAGAAACAAGTATAAATGTTATCTGTAAATCCAGAAAGAAAGAAAGAAAGAAAGAACAAGAGGAAGAGAGAAGGAAAGAGAGAAAGAAAGAGAGAAAGAGAGAAAGAGAGAAAGAGAGAAAGAGAGAAAGAGAGAAAGAGAGAAAGAGAGAAAGAGAGAAAGAAAGAAAGAAAGAAAGAAAGAAAGAAAGAAAGAAAGAAAGAAAGAAAGAAAGAAAGAAAGAAAAAAGGCAGTAACAATAATAAAAATAAAACCCATTCATGTGAATGGGGACAGGCTGGAAACACCCCACAACTGAATGCCAGATATTGGCTTGGCATTTTACAGGGTTAAAATAGGTGGAGAAGAGGCATCCTATCAGCTACACACCTCCTGTCAAACGGCTCTAAAAAGTGATCCAGATTCTGGTCGTGCAAGAAAGAGAGGGATACAATTAACAAAAAAGAAAGAAAGAAAGAAGAGAGTGAGAGAGAGAGAAAAATGAAGAGAAAGGGAGATTTTCTTATATTTTTAAGTGTTTATGAAATAAAATTACTATAAAACAAACAAGTATAAATGTTATCTGGAAAGAAAGAAAGAAAGAAAGAAAGAAAGAAAGAAAGAAAGAAAGAAAGAAAGAAAGAAAGAAAGAAAGAAAGAAAAAAAAAGAAAGAAAGAAAAAAGAAAGAAAGAAAGAAAGATTCGAACTGGCTGCACATGAAAGAGAGGGAAAGAGATAAAAGAAACAAAAAAAAAGAAAGAAAGAAGAGAGAGAAAGATGAAGAGAAAGGGAGGTTTTCTTATATTGTGCAGTGTTTATAAACTTGTGAAATGAAATTGCTATATAGGAAACAAGTATAAATGTTATCTGTAAGAAAAATGACGAGCCTCCAACATAGAACTTGTATCCTAGATACGAAGCGTAGTCTATTCTTCATATACATACAGTTTATAGATTCTATTTGAAATGTAGTAATACATATTAAAGGAGTTGTGATGTTACTTCTACAAAATATAACTTTCCTTTCACTTCCAGGTTGTTTGACTTTGCAGGGCTGTTTGAGTTTAGAGTTATAGCTTTATGCTGCCCATATAGGTGTCATTTCAGACAGTTCTACATTTTCTGAATGTGACACAGATAGGTGGACACAGCTGATAAATTGCTATGAAGGATCCATTTAAATGCTGAGATCTACACAATACAAACACAGATTAATTCTACATAGTGGTGTGTTGGATAATAGAGGTAAAAACCTTTTCCTGTCTCTGAGTTAAATATGGATATTGATTACAATGAATGTCCAATCCATTTCACCATGTTATATACATAGTACAACATTGCCCAATTGATTAATGCAACTGGCAGGCAGTGGCTACAAATCTTTGTGAACTGCTTATTTATGTGCCAGTGGTAAGTGTGGTATAAGATTTTTTATGAACTGCCTGTTCATTCTTTTCTAATGGCTGTTTAATGCATGCAATAAAAATATTTTTAGTTACATTAGCCACAAAACATCCTGTTAATAATATGCAAAAAAATAATAGGATACCGCAGTACTATATTTAGTCACCTAAGGGTGACATTTTGGAATTTAAAACCAAAATGTAATATATTACAGTCTACAAGTCCTTAGAACTGGTAGCTGAATTAGTTTTCCTTTTCCAGCCTTTCTCCTCCTTTATCTACTGTACTGTACTGTATCTATGGAGGACCAATGTAGTCACCCTAGACCAGCCATTCTCAGACATGGTTCCAGGGAAGGCAACTCCTCCCATGTACCTATGTATTCACCCTGTTATATTATATTGTCTGGATACTAATTCATTGTCTATTATCATTAGAATAAGCGTAGTGTGTATAATATCCTCTGAAGAAGTGGTTTCCACCACGAAACATGTCAAGGTACACACGCCTGGATGTCTGAAAATCCCTATCGGGATTATCACAACTGTAATTGTGTTTGTTTATTTGTATTTTATAGCACTTTTGTGCGTTTCTGTGTGCTACGACTTTTTTAAAAAATATTTCTGAATAAAAACTTTAATTTTTATCTTTCTTTGTGATTCATGACTATAGTACCCTTAAAGTCCTAAAAAATCTTTTCCCCTTCCTCATTCCCTCTTCCCCTTGGACCTCACTGGGAGGTTTGGTCCTTGTTGTCCCCTTCCCCCATTTTAGAATGGATCCATGAAACCCTAGGGTTACTCCAGAGGTTGCTAAGGTTTCCTTGAGCAGTGGCTGATATACCTCCCATCTAATAGGGTTCTGGGGCCAACACCACTAGGCAAAGCCAGCCACAGGACACCAATTCTATTTTTAGCTGTCTTAAAGGGTGATATCCTGACCACAACTGTAAAGGCAGCATTCTTCCCACTAGCCATCTATTTAAGGGACAGTCTTCACACTCACCCTCAATAAATTGTTTTTATCAGAGGTTCCCAGAGATTGGAAAGTTATTTCAAGAGTTCCTTTAGAGTAAAAGGGTTGAGAAAGGCTGTATTCAGCAAAATATTTGTTTCAGGAACTACCATGTAAAAGGTTCCTAACTAGAATACAATGGGGTCAATTCACCAACGTTTACCACATGCTATAACAGGGTCATGTGACTCATTTACATAAATTATTGCATGCCGTAAAAAAAAGTCAATTCACAAAAAATAACGATTATGTGGGATTTACCACAAAATGAAAAATGTGCCTGCAAATATTGACAAAATACCATGGGGTAAGCTCCTAAGTCCAATTCACAAATGAAACAGGGAGTAAAAAAAAAAGACATGCAATATTTATCACCAGGGTTTTGCTGGTAATATCCCAGGCAGTATTTGTCAGAAAAAGTGTGGGGGTTCCACCCCATTAGCTGATTGCTAAAGAGTGGGCATGGAGGTCAGGTGCCACGTCCTTAACAACAGATGACTCATCAGCTGTCAGTGAGTTCCCCAGGTCTGGCTTCTTTTTAGGGTCTGGCAGTGCAGCGGGTGTCATGATTGGCATTGGATGTACTTCGGGGGACATTTTTTTTTTTTTAAGAATTTTCAAAAACTGTGTTTTTTTTATTTTTTAACACTTTTTTTTTAGTGAATGAATAGGGGTACAATGTACCCCATACTTATTAACATTTGGGGGGCTGGAATCTGGGGGCCCCCATAAAAGGAGATTAAAATTAGTTAAAAGGAGATTTCAATAAGCCCCCCCTGCAGACCCCCACAACCACTGCCCAGGGTTGTGGGGAAGAGGCCCTTGTCCCCATCAACATAGGGACAAGGTGCTTTGGAGTGGGAGACACATCCCAAAGCACCCCCCATGTTGACAGCATGTGGCCTGGTATGGTTCAGGAGTGGGAGCACTCATCTCCTCCCTTTCCTGATCTGCCAGGCTGCATGCTCGGATACGGGTCTGGTATGGATTTTGGTAGGGAACCCACACCATTTAAAAAAAATAAAAAAATTGGCATGGGGTTCCCCTTAAAATCCATACCAGACATGAAGGGCCTCATATACATCGGGGGGGGGGGCTCGCACCTTTTTTTTTTAAATAATTTTTAATTGCCAACATGTTTTCTTTACATTCAGCTGTCAGCAGGGAGTGCAAAGCTCAGGGTATACTACATACAGAGTGCAGGGTTCAGGGTGCACTACATACAGAGTGCAGAGTTCAGGGGTGCACTACATACAGAGCTCAGAGTTCAGGGATTTGCTACATACAGAGCACAGAGTTCAGGGGTGCACTGCACACAGAGTACAGAGTTCAGGGGTGCACTACACACAGAGTACAGAGTTCAGGGGTGCACTACACACAGAGCACATAGTTCAGGGGTGTGCTACATACAGAGTGCAGAGTTCAGGGTGCACTACATACAGAGTGCAGAGTTTAGTGGTGTGCTACATACAGAGTGCAAAGCTCAGGGTGCACTACATACAGGGTGCAGAGTTCAGGGGTGTGCTACATATAGAGTGTAGAGTTCAGTGGTGTGCTGCATACAGAGTGCATAGCTCAGGGGTGTGCTACATACAGAGCACAAAGTTCAGGGGTGTACTACATACAAAGCACAGAGTTCAGGTGCCAGAGCCTGAGTTCCACCAAGTTCTAGCTGAAAAGAACCCCGAATACAAGGAAGTAAAAAAAAAGTTTTTTTTTTAAAAAAAAAAGAGTTCATTCTGCCATGGTCTTTTTTTTCCGGTTAGACATTAGTACACGATTATGCCCCTTTGAGCTTCCTAACATTGAATAATGCTGGCCATTAATAGCAATGCTTTATTTCTGTGTGACTTGGGTACTTTTGAGCAATAATTTGCTCATATTATTGGATGGTTTTACACATAATAATACTTTATGTTTTTAGTGGAGTGGTCCTTTAAAACTTCCTAGAGTATGGCCACCAAATGTGCAAACATCTCTTAGATAGAAACTAGGCTGGCAGAGCCCAGTAATAAATGTTTCTAAATCTGAACTGCAGTGAAGATCCGTAAAATATTTACTTTTTGTTTGTATCACTTTAGATTCGCTGTCTAAGGTGAAATTCCATTTCCAATTTAGAGGAGAAAACTGATTTTTTAACGGCTATGGATTAAGTAATTCTGACCTGAATGAATCATGTATTTATATCAATCCCAATCTAAGAAGCATTGATCTGACTAATGACTTGAAGATAATTTCACATTCCAATTCTGCTTTTGCTTATAAGTTCAATAAATAAGAAGAAAAGGGATAATGATCTGCTCATCAGTAAGCCATGATGCTACGAAGTGCCTGTGCGTCTACGCTCCCAGCATCCTCTTCTCAATTACACAAGAAATGAATACAGAAGTAATATAGAGTCTGCTGCTCGAGGCTGATGATACCTTCTTTTTCAAATGCATACTGAAATAACCAGAGTTATCACTTTCTTAACTTTCTTTCAATATTTGAAATTACACCATCTCAGACATATCAGCTTATTCTAGGGTGATATAATATACTCAATACCAAAGAGGAAGGAAGGAATTCAGGTCAAATTATTTACTGTTTTTATTATTTAATTGAACTATTGATATTTGTATTTTCATGTATACTAGGTCTAGTATTTGTCTTTGTTTTATGCTGTCCCTATAAATAATTCTACTTTGTGTAGAAACGGTATACCCCAGGGATGCTGCCTAGATGTTATTCTATTTAATATTGATCGGATGTTCTGGTTAAAAGGACATGGACTGACCACTGCTAGTTAGAGGGGTAGTTTGACCTAAGTTCAAGATCCCTTTGAGGTTGTTCTGAAAAAAAATAGTCTTTACATTTTCTATTCCCATTCAGAATTTGTTTCCAACATGAGAACAGTTATTATGAAAGGGAAAGTTTTCTGATTTCATGCTGCCCACAGCATTATGGGTGATTACTTCCTGAGTTAGTGTTTGGTCTTATAAAGTCATTTCTGACATTGTAACACCACTTCTCTATAGGTTTCAAAGGGAAAATACGTGTTCATCAAAATCATAACATAAAAAAAATCAACAGCATAACAGCATTATAGCAATGACAAAACAGTAATACAGTGTGGTAGTGAGGTTCTGAAAGTAAGGCAGTCTAAAGGCTATGTGTTGCTATTACTCCAATTTAGATACAGTACATGATACCAACCTATTGGCCTCATTGAATACACAGTACTTATTCTTAGATGCTGATTCCTAAGTGCTGTAATTAATTGCAACCAAACTTGCTTATTTTACCAAGCACTCAAGCCCAACTTCATTGATAGACATCATTCAACTGATAAGAGGGGTGCCATCTAGTATTGAAGATGACTTTCTGCAATGTCAATTTCTAGATTAAATGTGAGTATTGTGGCAACCGCTGCACTTTTTATTTTTACATGCATAGGGCAATACATAAATCACTATATACATATACTATATTACATATAATGTATGCTGGAGTTGGGCTTTAACTCAGAAGTCAGAGCAGTAATATAGATTATGGCCAGTTGCTACTGGTTACTTGACTTAAAGTGTTTGTAACCTTAAACATTAATGTCACTGCCAGCCCCTTTCTTGTATCCAGCCATAGTGCACTTTGTAAGTGTTTTTTTTTTAAAACAAAACCTCTAAATACATATTTTTACAGGGATCTTCAGGCTTGTCCTATGACTCCCGGCCACTCTCCTACACCGATCCAGGGCAACAGTGGGAGGGGCCAAGATCTCCCTCTGATGTCAGCTGGGGAGGTCACGTGACCAGCCTGAAGATCTCTGAAAAAGGTATTTTGAGGCTTTGTTTTTTAAAAAAAAACACTTACCATACGTGCATTATGGCTTGATTAAAGAGAGGGGCTGCAAGTAGCATTTTTTGAAGTTTACTTTTCTACTAAGAGTGGCAGCAGGGGGGGACACCGACACACAGAGCTGACAGGCAGGGAGGAAAGAGAGAGGGGAAAGAGGAGAGCTTCTGATGACGGATGCACGTAAACTGACCACTGTAATCAGGGCTCAGCAGCTATGATTATCATGGTCAGTACACAGAGGAGGACAAAGAAACAGGCAGGATCAGCCAGGTTTTAAAAAAAAAAAAAACACTTACACAGTGCATTATGGCTAGATAAAAGAGAGGGGCTGCTAGTAGCATTTTTTGAAGTTTACTTTTCTACTAAGAATGGCAGCAGGGGGGGGGGGGTGGGACACCGACACACAGAGCTGACAGGCAGGGAGGAAAGAGAGAGGGGAAAGAGGAGAGCTGCTGATGACGGATGCAGGTAAACTGACCACGGTAATCAGGGCTCAGCAGCTATGATTATCATGGTCAGTACACAGAGGAGGACAAAGAAACAGGCAGGATCAGCCAGGTTTTTTACAGCTTAGAAAGGGGCAGATTAGACAGCTCAAGCACTGTGCTATTAAATCTGCTTTAAGAGACCAGGATCCCTTTTTTTTTTTTAGGGTTACAACCACTTTAATTAGCATGTAAGAATGAGAACTTCTTGAATTGAATAAGGCAGTATGGCTTTAATGCATAAGGCAAAAATATGGCCTTACCCCAGTCATGAAAAGAAAAAAGTGTGTTGGCGTAGCCATTTACAATCTTCATGTGCATGAACCATGGGTGCATGTGACAGGGAGATTAACTGGCAAAACAGTTGTTCCACCAAGCGCCGAAACACCCAAAGAATTATCTTAATGGCAGGATCACAAAGTATTTCTTTAATGAAAGATGTAAATTAGAAATATATTGTTAATACATAAACATTAAAGCTTATATGAAATAATGAAATATTAGCAACTGGGCGTACATCTACTTTAGTTCCAGCAAAAGTGAAAATGGACCATCACTTACAAATGACAATTTTTTTTTTTTTTTTTTTTCAATTAAGCATATTACTTGTTCAGCCCATTCGCAACTATTTTTCAACTCTGCCTTTAATGACGTTGACTATTCTAAATCATTTCCAGAGGCATTTTTAGATTATGGAGTTTTATTCCTGGAAATATGTTTCCATGCACATCTACACATGCATCTACACACATATATACTCTTCAAAATAAAACTCTTCTATTGGAACCCTAAAATAGATATCAAGCCAAACAGTTAAAGCAAATCTGTTACTATGGTAATCCCTTCATTTCTTCCCTTATAGAAAATGTTATGTGATATAAAAAAACAAAACAAACATATCTGTAATCACACCTAAAGTAGAACTAAATGCATTTTTTTTTTTTTTTTATTTTAGATAAGTTAACAGGGTTATGACTCCTTTTGTTTTTTTTTTTTTTTGCCACCTATGTCCCATAGGGCATATTTGCAATGCAAAGTCATGTTGAAACAGGAAGGGGCCATCCCCAAACTGTTCCCACAAAGTTGGGAACATGAAATTGTCCAAAATATCTTGGTATGCAGATGCCTTAAGAGTTCCCTAAGGGGCCAAGCCCAGTCCCTGAAAAAACAACCTCACACCATAATCCCCCCTCCACCAAATGATTTAGACCAGTGCACAAAGCAGGGTCTATAAAGACATGGCTGAGCGAGTTTGAGGTGGAGGAGTTTTACTGGCCTGCAGAGTCCTGACCTCAACCCGAAAGAAGACCTTTGGGATGAATTAGAGCAGAGACTGCCTTCTTGTCCAACATAAGTGCCTGATCTCACAAATGTGCTTGTGGAGGAATGGTCAAAAATGCCCATGGACACACTCCTAAATGTTGTTGACAGCCCTCCCAGGAGAGTTGAAGCTGTTATAGCTGCAAAGGGTGGGCCAACTCAATATTGAACCCTACAGACTAAGACTGGGATACCATTAAAGTTCATATGCGTGTATGTGTGTAAAGGCAGGTGTCCCAATACTTTTGAAAAAAATATATATATATATCTGGAATTGCTCCATGAAAACTGGACTCTAAAATGCCACAGAAGTCCTCTAGAACAGTTTAAATTACTTTGGGAAAGACAACAGAGGAAGAGGCAGGACCTCAAAACGTGTCAGCCTATCTATGGATGTTTTTATCCATCCTGATAAGATACTGTGGACTTTACAGTCCTTTTATGATATGCCTTGACCAAACATTCGTTTGTGAGTACCCCCTTTTTACCTCACTAAATTATATTGTTTTAAGGATAATGCACAAGGCCAGTGCGCCCTCTGTTTCTTGTTTACAGTAGATACTGACCCTGATGCCATCCTTTAAAGCCTTGACACACTGGGAAATACCATGACCATTTGCTGAGGGTCTACCAATGAAAATAACTACTAGATATATAAGCCACACCAAAAGGACAATGTTAGCACTACATTAATATTATAGGATGCATAGTGGTAGTTTGTTAATGTCAATGTTTATTAGCCAGGTTGATGAGTAATAAAATGCTAAAAGTTCAATTGCATTGTATATGTGAAGAGAGAGCTGACAAGCACACTGAGTAATATGGATAATTGGCATGTGTGATTTACTGGGCTTCTGCGCAAAATTTAAACTGCAGTTTAAACCATGTTAACCTTGCCTGCCAAAAGAACATCCATCACACATTTATTGGATTTCATACATACACTAAAGCATGAGATAATGAATGCTAAAACAATAATTATTGATGGGCCTCATTGAATTATTAGATTACTGTGGATCTCTGCAGAGCCCAACTAGCAGCACAAACTAAATTCCATGGAGATCGAAGAAGGCCAGGCAGTAATACCAGGGTTTATCTATAGTGTGTGGATTAAAAGGCTTCTTGGGAAATATTTTAAAGGAATAGAAAAACAAGAAGGTAAAAGCTTTGAAAGGATTTATTAGAGCTACAAGAAATTAAAAGAAAGCCGCAGTTATGTGCATCACTCCTTTGAAGGCCCATTCACCCCTTCTCAGCAGATATATGTATTATGATACTTAAACCCCAACTCCACACTCCCATTCCTGCTGGCTTGATGTGTCCAGTATGCCCTAGGCTCACAGTAATTGGTTTGATGACACTGGCTGTCATTCAATCTGGAAGAGGAATGACGCTGGAGCGTAACACCTGCGGGGGTGCAGCCTCATAGAGACTGTGATTATTGCAGTAAAAATCACATTTTTTACCAACTGGGTATTTTTGATTTTAAAACAGGATTTTGGTATTTAATGTCCATTAGTTAATCCCTGGGACCCGATGCTGTGAACTGCTGTCAAGCTGTATGCCACCCATCTTTTCCTAAAGCCACAATACTATTCATGTCTGACATTCTACAATAAACAGACTACAGTGTTAAGAAACAGGGATTTGGTAATTGAACGTATTCTTATTAAAATGACAGAGGAGTCATTAGTGGCCAGCAATTGTCTTAAAAAAATATTTAAAAAATTACACTAGCTGCTAAAAAATAAGAAGTATTGTCTTTTTGGCACTTATCATACTTGCTAAAAAAAAAAAAAAAAAACATGCATTTAGAATGAAATAAAATCTTGATTGTTGTAGAACAAGGTCATGTCCAGCTCACGCAATAGAAAAAGGACAAAAGTCAAGTGCTAGATGCCCTAGCCTAGTGATGGAAAACCTTGGCACCCCAGATGTTTTGGACCTGCATTTTCCATAATGCTCAACTACACTACAGAGTGGAAAGTTGCAAAGATTTGCCCTTGGGACTTTAAATGAGTTGCGACACGCCCAATGATACAATATAAAAAGCAAGTTTATTGGAACATACAATGTCAACAAGTAAATACAGACAGGTGCCATACTGTAAATCAGATTTGTGATGTTATACATAGTATATTGATATTCATAGTCAAGTTCAGTATTCCATAGAGCAATCCATGGTATGTATGAAAGTGCATCCTGATAACCCGACACGTTGCGTGAACAACTGTTCACTTCCTCAGGGGTTGATGCAATACATGGTTTCTAAGAAATAAACAGTTTGTAGCATGTAATAAAGATAGTAGATAATGTTATGCTAATGCAAAACACTAAGGGGCCACCAAGGTGGCCATAGTTACAAATCTGGCAAAAGAAATCGCATGCTCATGATACATTGGCTGCTGCTGGCACACTGCAGAGTGCATGAGCATCATGGGAACTATAGTTCCAAAACATCTGGGGTGCCAAGGTCTGCCATCACTACCCTACCCCATAACACCCATCATACATCTTTTTTCAGAAGCCAAATAACTGATAAGGATATTGAAGATACAGTACTGTATATTCCTATTGTTGGTATGAGTTTAGGCATTGTTTTTTTGCCGGAATGAATAAAGCTGTATATATCTTCCACCTTTATGTAGGAAATACTCTGCTAGGCAGAGACTTCATCTGACTAAAATGGTAATGACCCCGAACTCCCAATCTCTAACACACACAGTCAACCAGACAAATTCTTTTTTTTTTAATGTTAAAAGAGGTTTCCATGGTTTTCCACCAGACTGACAGGTCCACTTTAAACTAAAGTAGCTATTGTGTTTTCAAAATGACACAGCTCACAGTCACAGTTTGAGTGAATTTTCTTCTTATTGTCTGCAATCCAGGCAGTGATGCATGAATCGACTCTGCTCCTCTTACATGTTTTATTTATGTATTCCCTGTTTATAAAGTAGATCCTCACATTCTGAAGAGCAAGTTAACATATCATTCCCTGTTTGGTTGCCACGGTCTTCTGAAATATCATTCTTTTTGCACTAGAAATATAACAAGGAAGTTGAGAATTAATGCCCCTGACTTGCGGGACTGAACTGCATATGCATAGTCATGAGCTCTCAAGTTGTGGCTTTAAATTTGACGTCTCTCTGTAGCAGGAAAGCCTACCTGTTAGCCTCAGTCGATTCATGTGTGATAATGATATGCTCCTGCCCCAATTTTCCCTCAATCCAGTAATAGGATTTTAACCCTATCCAGCACAGACCAGGAACATACATGATCAAATAGTTCAGCCATAAGCTGTTATTGTTGTCCACTACAGCCAACACGACGACCTATAAAAATTGAATGAGGCATTAGAAACATGAAATGGAGTATGTGATTGGTTGCTGTGTAAAATGAATTTAATAGACGCTGACATTAGGATGCAGTGAGGAGGTGCAAGCGTCACATCAAGATATTTTCAGAACAGCTCAGGACTAAAAGTGCTAAAAGATTCAGTAATAGTAAACTAAAAAGATATACTCTATACTGTAAATAAATTAAAGGGTTAGTTGTATAATGAATATGATAAAGGAATGGTAAAGTTTTGTTTGTACATACTTTCTTTTTATAATGGCCACGACTAAAAAATACAATGTAAAAAATATCTTTGTACAGGTAAATGTTTACAGTAATATCATATATTAGAATTTGTTATTCTTATTTCCATCCAATGGGTAGAGCTATTGTTTTTTTATTTATTTTTTTTTCAACCTTTCCAGCTTCTCCTTGCTTTCTGTTCTAAAAAAAAAAAAACTGTTGTTTACAGGGCACATTAGCTCATGCTGAAACTTAAAAAACTAACTGAGTCACAGCATAACCCTCCTTCCCCGCCTTCCTTTTATACAGCTCTGTCCAAAGTTTCAAGAGATACTAAAGTCTTGTTTTTTTGTTTAAAAATAACAAACATGTTATACTTACCTGCTGTGTGATGGTATTGCACAGAGCAGTCCTGATCCTCCTCTTTACAAACAAAAAGGAGCTGGGGGAGCACACCCTGAACATGCATTTCTAAAGCTGGTGCAGCTATAGACCAAGAGACATACATATTTACAAAAAAGCGCACACATGCAAAAGAAATGACTATCAAATATAAAGGCAATCAATGAATGAATAAAAATGGGGATTTAGTCCCACCATATGGCCATATCGTGCTCAAGCCCACCACTACGTCAAAGTACCCCATTATCAGTGGGTCCTACACTATCCATATATAGATTCATCCTTTTTTATATATGGATAGTGTAGGACCCACTGATAATGGGGTACTTTGACATAGTGGTGGGCTTGAGCACGATATGGCCATATGGTGGGACTAAATCCCCATTTTTATTCATTCATTGATTGCCTTTATATTTGATAGTCATTTCTTTTGCATGTGTGCGCTTTTTTGTAAATATGTATCTGATCCTCCTCTTCTCAGGTCCCTCGCCAGCGTTCCTGGCCCCTCCCTCTTGTCAAGTGCCCCCACAGCAAGCAGCTTGCTATGAGAGCACCCGAGTTGAGCTGCTGCTTTGTGTGTCCATTCAGAAACAGAGCCGTGGCTTGGCCCCGCTCTTATCATTGGTTCACTGACTTTGATTGACGGCAGCAGGAGCAAATGGTGCCAGCTGCTGTCTTAACCCATGAGGAGGGAGAGTCCCCAGTCTTTGTGACTCTTGGTCAGCATTGCTGGATTGAGATGGGGCTAAGGTAAAGAATGGGGTGCTGCTGCACACAAAAATGTTTTGTGTTTAGAACCACTTTCAATTAGAGGCAGAGAGGGGAATTATTAAAGAGTTGTTCAAGCATAATGCTTGCACGACTCCTCTAAACTTAGAAAATGTAGTCGATTCTGCTCCTAAGTAAGAAAAGAGGTGCATGCCCCTTTGTTAATTAGGTGTAATCACTTTTGTGTACTGTGGCTATGACAGGCACAACACATAGGACAGGAAAGGGAGAGCTGAAGCAGCAACCTGTGATCTCACAGCCATCCCCACCCCCTGCTCAGCTCAGAGTGGAGAGAGGAGGAGGGCAATAACCCTATGCAGTCTCTGATTGTGCCATGTAATCACTGCATGGGCAGAGAGAGGGAAGTGAGTTGCCTGCTGACAGCTCACATCCTTTACAAAAAAGTCACACCTGGTGGGAATCTTTGGCAGTTTTCTACAGGAAAACTGCCTAATTTCCTCTGTTAATCAGGGGCAGACCTGCTTCCACTATAGAATATAGACTAGCTACTATCACTGCTATTTCACTCTAAAATAGAAACTAGCACGGGTGGTGCAGATAGACCTGAAAAAAGTCTATCTGCTTAGTAAATGTAGTGCACACCACTTCCATTACAAAGGCACAGGAAGCCTAGTTAACCACATTAGATACCCGCCGGCACTCGCCGATCGTCTTAAAAACATCTCTTGTGATAGCATGATTTGTGACAGGTACTCTTTATGAAGAGATCTGGGGTTTATTAGACCCCATGTCTTTCCTCTGGCCTCCAAAGCATCTAATAAAACTTGGATCAATTTGTACAAGCTAGAAACAGCTTGTAAACAAACAAACCAAAACCAGAAGTGACAAAATCCTCATCACTTCCAGTTTCTGACATCACAAAAGAGGGAATGGAAATTCCATTCCTTCAACTCTTTAAAGTGAATGCAATCCCACAAGTCACATCGATTTTTAAGCTCCCCGATAGGAGAGGAGAGCCCAGTAAAAGCAGCAGCAGAGGAGTGGGGCCCCCTTCAGCCAGCTGTATAGCTGCTCAGATCACTTTTACAAAACAGAGAATCGCCAGCAAAAAAAAAAAAAAACAGTGCCACAAGATCATGTATGTGGCTGCAGCCTTGATTTTGGTATAACCAAGAAGTGGTAAACTCAATTACCTATTGGAGGAAATCTCCCCAACTGGGAGTACGCAAGTCAATGTTAGTATAATATGTTATAATAGTACAGTATGTTGTAATCGTATAATAATATGCTGAACCTAAATGCAATACCATTAACAAACTGCAAGGACCTCAAAGTAATCATTATATAGCGAAAATAACTCCTTTATATTACAAAAAGGTCTTGATTTACCAAATGATTTGTGAGGAATTCCTGACAAAGTGGCAATGGTAGACCCTCCGATTTTTATTGGTAGGATTTTTCCTCACTTTTTGTGTTGTCACTCGAAGAGCAAGTATGGTGGAATCTCTTCTATGAAGGCGCAGACAGTAGAAAAACAGTACTTTTAATATATTGGGGAAGAGTAAGAAATGTATGGTTCGCGGTCTCAGTGTTCATTGGGTAGTTTCACCTTCCTGTTTGGTCACCAGGGTAGGAAGTGAGGGTAAGCCTTTAAACAAAAGGGCAAACATCAATACAAACTTGACAGCAATTCTAACTCTAATCAATTGTATCAAAAGTTTAATCCCCCCCCCCCAAAAAATAAAATAAAAAAAGTCTATTGATTATAAGATATATCCCAAAACATAACACGGGGACTCAAAATATATTTATATAGGGCAGTTAACCACTAGATAATTAAGAATAAGGTATTGCAGGCATAGCAGAACATCCCTAAATTCCTAAAATAATCTAAAGAATACGCCTTTATTTTATGGGAACAAACTATAATAAAAAGGCGAGCAGTCTTATTGGAAGTCATTTAATTTATTCAGCCAAGATCTTAAAAGTAAAACACAACAACACTAAACAAGGCGAGACATGTATAAACAGGCATCACTCACCATCTGTTCACTCAGACAGAAACTACAATGACTGCCAATAATAATCCATGTATGTTTATACATTGAGTGCTCAAGACTGATTATAGTCCTGGGATAACAGAAGATGTAGACGATGTAGAGTTATCTAGCGGTGATCACTAGGTGATCTTGTGGAACAAGCAGTAACAGAATATCAGCACCTTGTGCCCTGCTAAATGTTCAAAAAGACTAAGGCCCCTTTCACACATGCGGACCGTTCAGATCCGCCGAACAGTTTTTCAGGCAGATCTGAACGGATGCCCCATGCATCTCTATGGGGCAGCGGATGTCAGCGGATACATGTCCGCTGACATCTGATCCGATCCTGTCTGTCAAATCCGGATGGAAACCCTATTTTCCATCCATGTGGCGCATTGGATGGGATCGGATGAGAATGGACAGTTGGTCCGTTCTCATCCGATTCCCCCATAGAGGACACAGAGCGGAGATGAAGCTTCCATCCATCTGCTCAGTGGGGGATCGGCGGATCGATCCCCCGCTGAGAAAAACGGAGTCCGCCGGCGGAGCAGACATTGTGAAAGGGGCCTTATAATTCTTTATCTACACTCACCAGCCACTTTATTAGGTACACCTGTTCAATTGCTTGGTAACACAAATTGCTAATCAGCCAATCATATGGCAGCAACTCAATGCATTTAGGCATCTAGATGTGATGCAGATGCCTTGTTGAACTTATAACTGAGCTTTAGAATGGGGAAGAAAAGGGATTTACAAGAAGTGACTTTGAATGTGGCATGGTTGTTGGTGCCAGGTGGGTAGGTCTGAGTATTTTAAAAACTGCTGATCTACTGGGATTTTCACACACAATCATCTCTAGGGTTTACAGAGAATGGCCCGATAAAGAGAAAATATCCAGTGAGTGGCAGTTGTGTCGAAGAAAATGCCTTGCTGATGTCAGAGATCCGAGGAGAATGGGATGACTGGTTCAAGATGATAGAAAGACAACAGTAACTCAAATAACCACTTGTTACAACCAAGGTATGTAGCATACTATCTCTGAAGGCACAACACATGAAACCTTGAAGCAAATGGGCTACAGTAGCAGAAGACCACACCGGGTGCCACTCTTGTCAGCTAAGAACAGGAAACTGAGGCTATACTTCACACAGGCTCATCAAAACTGGACAATAGAAGACTGAAAAAACATTGCCTGGTCTGATGAGTCTCATTTTTTAGCTGCAACATTCAGATGGTAGGGTCAGAAGTTGGCGTAAACAACATGAAAGCATGGATCCATCCTACTTTGTGTCAATGGTTCAGGCTGGTGGTGTAATAGTGTGGGGAATATTTCCGTGGCACACTTTGGGGCCCTTACTACCAATTGAGCATTGTTTAAATGCCATGGCCTACCTGAATATTGTTGCTGACCATGTCCATTCCTTTATGACTACAGTGTACCCATCTTCTGATGGGTACATCCAGCAGGATAATGCACCATGTCACAAAGCTCAAATCCTCTCACCACTGGTTTCTAGAAGCTGACGATGAGTTATCTGTACTCCAATAGCCTCCACAGCCACCATAACCCAATCTAATAGAGCACCTTTGAGGTGGAATGGGAGATTCGCATCATGGATGTGCAGCCGACAAATCTGCAACAACTGCGTGATGCCATCGTGTCAATATGGACCAAAATCTCTGAGGAATGTTTCCAACACATTGTTTTATCCATGGCACACAGAATTAATGCAGTTCTGAAGGCAAACGTGGGTAAAAGTGGCCAGCTCCAGCACTGAATACACTTCATGACTCTGGTCTGGCTTCCTGATAGTGATAATAGCAGATCATTGTTGTGCAATGTGTATCAGCATGGCCACATGCAGGGGTTGATTTACTAAAAAATAGAATGTGCCAAATTTGGTGCAGCTCTGCACAGAAACTAAGTAGATTCCAGGTTTATTCATCAAAGCTTAATTGAACAAGCTGAAGTTAGAAGCATATTGGCTAAAATGCACAGGTGCATCAGATGTTCCGCTCCCTCGTTTTAGTAAATCAACCCCATAGTCTCCATTGGGGCCGCATGTGAGAAGCTGACAACACAGAAGCATAAGATGAAAGCTGCAAACATTATTGTTTCCACCCCAAGCCACCTTCCTTGACATGTCAAGGAAAGTGTTTTGAGGTGGAGACAATAGTGTATGCAGTGATCATCTTTTGATTAATTATTTATAGAAAGAAGAGCTTATTGGAGTGCAGCTTACATTTACTTTTGACTGAGTGGTGGGGGGCTATAGTAGTCGGCACCTACCTTGTCCGTGTTGGTTGAAAGGAGCAAGTCTGGAGTGGGGCCATGGATTTGGGTATGTACTGTACCTAACACAGGAGCCCAGTTGGGAATAGTTGTCATCCTATAGCAGAAAGTAACAGAACAAGGACCTTCACTGTAGGATTGTTAGGAATTTTTAAATAAAATTTGCAGACTTTATTCTCCATCAGGGGCACATGTTGACATGTCAACTTAGGAGAACAATTGGGAGACAATTGTCACCCATGAAAAGATCATAAACAGCATCTTTATTATAGAGCTATGTGTATTATTTTATTGAAAGCTGCAGATTTAAAAAGTTTGAAAGCAACTTCTGAAATACCATTAACACGTTAAGACTTACGGTATATGAGAATGATTGATTTTATTGAACTACACAGTTTTGTGTTTCTTCAACCCGGCTAGCTAAGATTAAATCTTCTTTAACATTTCAAAATGAAAACCTCTTAATCCACTGGTCTTGCTCATAATCCGTTAAGTGTAGGGTTTCCCAGTGCAATCCATATACAGTTATGTACACAGTGTCATTAAACATTTCATACTCAACAGTTTGTTTTCACTACGGTCTTTACTGCTCAAATATAGTTGCAGCTAAGCATTGACAGAAAACAAGATGGATAGATAGCATCATCGAAACAATGAACATGAAGTTAAGCAAGGGAGGCAGAGGAGGACAGAAAAGCCTGGTGTTCTATGGTTCATGAGGTCATGAAGAGTCGGGCACGACTAAATGGCTGAACAACAACAAGCCATGTCAGAGTAATGCTATACTTTCAGTGTAGAGTTGTAAAGTCCTGCTCCTTTCTATGAAACCCTTCCCTTTGTTGTTACAGTGTAGCAGTGGGCACAAAAGTACTAATTGCAAGCACTGATTGATGGCAAGAGTAGGAATTATTGGTATGCCTTCTCATAGGTAGAAAGAACAATTCACATATCTTCCTCCACAAGAGTCTCTTGCAGTGGCAATTAATGCAGTCTTTGCAAGAAAATGCAAAGTCCGCTTATTAGGCCCAGGGCCCCACAACCCCCATTAAAATCACTGCCTAATAGTACTTCAAAATTATACACCTCTTTTGCTCATTTGCCGGGAACACAGGGAGCTGAAGAACCTATATTATTGCGAAAGCTGGACACATAGCAGGACTGCTATTTTCCTGGGTTCCAGCTGTCCCCACCCAGCCCATTTTGAGGCTGGTCAGCACACAATACCAAAGCTGTATATCTGAGACTCTGTTCAGTTTCAGAGTCTTTGTCATCATTCTCAAACGGCACCCCTGATGTTCGGCTGAAGCACCCTGATAACTTGTTTTTAATATCTGGGCAAGCTATTTGTTCGAAATCACCACAGTGGATTATACCACTCTCTAAGGGCAACCCTGAGGAAGGAGTATTACTGACACTCCGAAACGCGTCGAGTACTTACCCTGGGCCCATGTGGTCACTATCCATCTGTTAAATGTGATGTATTACACAGCTTGCCATTTTTTTAACTTTCTGTATTAAATTTTCTAATGAATATTTTGAAACTCTATTTGTGTATATGTTATAATCAAGTGCCTATAAAGTCCCACCCATAGGGGAATTTCTCTTTTTGCTATATATTTGGGATATGGCACCTTTGGGAACATACAACATGAGCACAATTTGCATATTCAAAATTATACTGGTAAAAAATTTTTTTAATTATATACTTAATTTACCCCTACCTTCTAACGTGGCACCTTGGCAAGGATGACACCATGCTCCTTCCAATTAGACTTATAATCAGACACTTTTGGGAATACTTTTCCCCAGCTATCCCTCCAGATGAAAGACATAAGGTAAGTAAATAACACAACTTTATTCTTTACAGGTACATTTTAGAAGTAATATCAGGCAGTAAACTTAATAGGGAGAGGGTGCCTGGACCTCACAAGCAGACCTTGCAAGGTCCACTTTAACGGAAATTGTACGATTTAACAATAATTCAATGCACTACTGGGCCTATGTAGTTTCCTGATGGCTAGTAAATGATCCAGAGTGTCTCATTTGAACGCTTATTGAATTCCTTTTATCACCTCCCTTCTTTCTTTAATTAGTAAAATAAATAAAAGAATGCATAAAATTGCCAATTAATTTTCATTACAATGAGTCAAGCCTGTCAAGTAGAGACGATCAATTGCTTTCACAAATGCATTCATTTAAGAAGAACCAATACATGTAACTTGTGACTGAACTCTAACATATTAAAGGGAAGAAGGCTGCCTGCAATTTAGCCGACACTTTCCTCTGTGTGTTTTGTTTCTTAAATAATAAAATCTTCTTGTGAAGATACAGAGGTCAGCGTTTCTCCAGTTTAATTGGGATCCTTAACCACAAAGATAAATAACTTCTAAAAAGCATCTGCTTGAATTCTGCATGAAATGATCAACAAATGCTTTTTACTCTCACCACAAACCTTTTAATAAATATTTTTATGCCAGGTAATTTTTTTTTCCAAATATTTGAATTTCACCAACTACTACTTAACCACTTGCCAACCGCAGTATGTATATATACATGTTGCAGTTTGCAAGTCGTTTGCCGGGATTATGGCTGAAGATATCGGCCATACCACCAGTACCGTTTTTTTAAGCAGACAGCTGGCTTTCTCATGAAACCGCATGAAACCAGTCCGATTGGCTCATGAGCCACTGGGCCAGTCTCTGAAGCTGTGGGAGGGGATCGCCGGTGCTTCTCAGGCTTACTATTACTGCTCTTTCACCAGAGAAATGATCCGATGGTGTTGCCGTCTGCTCCCATAGGAGATCAAAGAGTTAACACTCTTTGATCAACTCTATGGCCTTGGAGTACTGGAGCGATGTCATGGCATTACTTGTGGCCCAAGCTTGAAGAAAAGAAAAAAGACCACTTTTTTTCATCTTTTGCTTTTAAAGATAAAGAAGAGATTTGGGGTCTTTTTGACCCCAGATATCTTCATAAAGAGGACCTATCATCCTTTTTTTCTATTACAAGGAATGTTTACATAAATAAATAAACGGATAGTGTAAAAAAGAAAAATGAACAAATAAAAATAAAAATAAATAATAATAATAATAAAAAAAATGAACGCACCCCCATCCCTTTGTGCTGTAAATGGTGTTCGAACCACACATGTGAGGTATCACCATGAATTTTAGAGCAAGAAAAATAATTCTAGTAATTAAACTCCTCTGCAACTCTAAACAGGTAACCTGTAAAGGCATTTAAAACATTGCCCATAGAGATTTTTAGGTACCGTAATTTGTTACCATTCCATGCGTGTGCACAATTTTAAAGCATGACATGTTAGGTATCTATTTACTTGGCAGAACACCATTTTTTACGTTAAACAAAAAAATTGGGGTAACTATTGTGTGTTTTTTCTTTTTAATTAAAGTGTATTTTTTTCTCAAAAAAATTGCATTTGCAAAACCGCTGTAGGCCATTGAAGGAAGGTCAAAACCCGAGCCAAAGAGCAAGGGGGAACAACAAGCGACTTACACCACAAAATGTATGCTTTCCATGTACGATGGTAGATCTTCCTAGAAGTAGACTTCCTAACCTTCCGCAGTGTGGGAATCATAGACCCAGAAAAATCTCTATGCTTCAGCGCCTGGCTTTCAACAGCCAAGCAGTCAAAGCCAGTGACTGTAAATCAGAATGGAAGATTGACCCTTGGGACAGCAGATCCTCCCTGAGAGGTAGTCTCCAAGGGGCATCGGTGACCAGCCGCACCAGGTCGGCGCACCAAGACCGACGAGGCTAACCCGGGCCACTAGAATAACCGCAATTTCTTCTGCCTCGATCCTGTGCAAGTATCTCGGCAGAAGTTTGAGAGGAGGGAAACTGTAAATCAAGCGATACTGGTCCCAGGGGGCCACCAGCACATCCGTGGTGTCTGCTAGCGGATCCCGTGACCGTGCTACAAACCTATGCACCTTCCTTTTGAGCTGAGACACCAACAGATTCACCTCTGGGGTGCACGACCAGAGAGACAGTTCTGGATGAAGGGACCACTCCCCTTGGTCCAACTGCGACTGAGATAATCCGCCTGCCAATTTTCCACCCCTGGAATGTGTATGGCAGAGAGGGCCCGAACAAAACGTTCTGCCCACTGAAGCATGCCGGCTACCTCCAGAGCTGCCAATACACTTCTTGTTCCACTCTGGTGATTAACATAAGCCACAGCCATGGCATTGTCAATTCGAATTTGCACCAGACACCCCTGAAGGCGATCCATCCAGTGATTAAGGTACAGTCTACTCTTGTAGGGGGCAGTATAACCCAATGGTCAAGAAGATCAGGAGCTGTGTCCAACAATGAACAAAAGAGAAAACAAACCCTCCTTTAAGCTGCCCATAGATGGATACAAATTCAGCCAGCTCAGCAGGGGTCAGGCTGCATTTCGATCCATGTGTAAATGTAAATGTGCTCCTGATAAATAGAAGTCAATCTAATGATTGGCTTCTGTTAAAGGGGCTTGTTGGAAACTTTTTCTTTAACAGGGGCTGCAGTATATGGGCTGCAGCCCCTGATCAGTATATTCTGACAATGGAGAGTCCCCGCTGTCAGAAACCAATGGGGCTGATTTACTAAAACTGGATAGTGCAAAATCTGAATCTGATGCAGCTGTGCATGGTAGCTAATCCGCTTCTAGCTTCTGCTTGTTCAATTAGGCTTTGACAACAAAACTTTGATGCTGGGTTTACACTATTGGGATGCAGGAAGCAGCACGATTCCAGTGTGGGTTCCTGCATCCCATGTCTCTCGCAAGCAGTTCACATTGCCCTATGAGAACTGCTGCAGGTGTCAATACAAAGTTAATGACACCCCCATATCTCTTTGCAGATCGCAGTGTGAACTTTCAAATGGTGCAAGAATCAGATCGCATGGGTTTCAACACCCCTGCAAACCGATTCCAGTACGGACCAAAAAAAGGGTGCACCATTTTTGTAAGAATTCAATGCTAATTAACATTGCATGTGATCTGCACAGCAATGCAGTGTGACTCACATGCAATGTCTGAAATGGCAATAGTGTGAACGCAGCCTATTTTAAGCTTATTGTTTTTTTATGCAGAGCTGCACCAGATCATATCACTACCTTGATACCTTGATTATAGAGGCATCCATTGTTTTTTTTTTTTTCAGCCTTGGCTTAACGGAAAAAAAATAAATCTTTGACCAGACTTACCTAAAATGAGAAAAAAAGTTTTCAATTTAGTTATACTTTAAGATTTATACAGGGATAACTGTCTATCGGCTCCATATTATACTTTTTTATCCACACATCAAGGCATTATTTTAGAAAACCAAACCGCCCCAGTACCTTTTTTCAGTAACGTGACAAGCACCGATTGTATATGATAGTTAGGAGAGCCATTCCTTCACACACACACTGCTGGCTCCCTGTTGCATTTTCACATATAGATCTCTTGATGTTAGGAAATATCAAAATTAAGTAATTTCTTACAGTCATTAGTCAGATTCAACCCTCCTTAGGATGTTTAAATATGATTAGTAAAAAAAGAAGCAGAGCAAGTTGCATAGCACAAAGTTAAGGGATTACAATGTCACAGACAATGTATGGGGCTGTGAGAGGATTATTCCTGTAGTGGAATTGCAGAGAACTCAGATTTTAGTTTTAAGTGGTCATTCTGATTTCAGTGTATTTGCATTTGTGTGCTGGGTAGCATTATTAGCAGACTGACTGTCCTTACGTTGCTGTCTAGAGTTGCTCTTTGAATGACCGCAAAACCCCATTCTAATTTTAGAAAATCAGCAAACTGTTCTGGGAAATTCTTTACACTTCATGGTGTCCTTATGACTCTATCAGGAACAAGGATGTCAGCATTTGTGTTGCTGTGTGCGGAATTTCCTCTTCCTCTGCTTTCTCCAGCTGAGCAGATATGAGCCAACAAAAAAGAACTTACTTATGTGTTCCCTTTGCTTCACAAAGGTAAACATCCCTTGTAATAAAAATAAAAAGATGACAGGTCATCTTTATGAAAGGACCGGGGGCTCAAAAAGATCCCATATTTCTTTTTTTACCTTTAAAAGAAAAAGATGAAAATAAAAAAAAGTGGTCTTTCGCTTACATTTTTTTGCTTTTCTTCCAGCCTGGGTTGCAAGTGACACCATGACGTCGCTCCGATACTCCAAGGCCATAGAATCGATCAAAGAGTGTTAACTCTTTGATTTCCTATGGGAGCAAACGGCTTTGCCATCTGATCATTTCTTGGGTAAACAAGTAGTAACTGTAAACACGAGAAGCACCCATGATGCCATGCAACCGCTCATTTAGCTGTTATATGGCATGATATGGTCAAGGGGAGGCACAAAACTCAAGGATGCCAGGTAGTAAAGTTGAAAACTAACTGCTCTCCATTTGGAGGGAAAAAACGGTTCAATATGCTTTTTTTCTTTAAATTTAAATTTCAACCGCTACTCATTTTACATCAAACTTTGCCTTTACTTATGCCATAGTGACTCTAATTCTTCAGGAGTTTCAATTGGAAAAGTTTTATTAGGAAAGTACAGTCACACAGTCACAATAAAACAGATGGAAAACATTATATAAACCATGCAATTTAATTGCTTAATTTTTGTATAGTTAGTTATTCTTCATTTCTTTGATTCCTTTCTATGTCTTAGTTAATGTTAATATACAATGGGTAACAAAGGAGGTCTTTTAGCACATTGTTTGTTAGTATTAAAGGGGTTTTCCATGGTGGATTAAAATACGACCCTGCTGGGGACCACTTTGTGTCTCTATTCCACCCATCGCCCACACCACATCCTTAAGTAACAGTTGGATAACCATCAAGCTACAGTTTACAACCATACTCACACATCTACATTATACAGTAAGATCACACGTGTTCTGAAGAGCCAGAACTCAAATTTGAGTCTATGTCTTTACTGTGTTCTTTGGGCCAGTAGGTTCAATCCTATATCTTTGAATCAGATCCTCATTTTAGTTCTCTATAAGAAGGGGCAGGGCAGACTGAAAAACAGCTGAGGATGGTGATCCTCTTCATTTTAAGTCAACTGTTGTTTATTTTGCTAAACTGAAGTAAGGACTTTTTTTGTGTTGAAGCCTGTATTGAAGTTGTTCGACTCTTGGCCAGTTTGAGAAGTTAAGACCAGATTGTATGAACTGACAACCAGTAACTGCCTAACGTTAAGGAAAGGGTGCTGTGAAGGCCTCTACCTGGATAAGCTGACCCCCCACCCACACACCCACACCCACACACACACCTACTTCTGTACAATATCCTAAAAAGTTCAACTGAAAAGCAAAACAGATAAGAAGATAATATCGGTAGATGTTGACCAGTAAAATAAGGTAACTCAGCTTTATATATCAGCAGGCAATATGAAAGAGCCTCACTTTTTCCTGCTGAATTTTTCATTTACTTTTTATAGAGGAAATTTTGGTGGCTAGAGTGAGAATCCATCCTCCTATTGCATAAAGAAGAATGTGGCTTCATCCTTGGGGTGAAAAAGGTGAGAACTTGTGGTAAGACCTTACCAAGATGTTTATATAAGATATCTAAAGCCAGAATATTATTGTACCCTATACTTTGGTGGGCCAATCCTAATAAAAATTCAATACCTGGCTACTATTGCACAGGAACTTGGGGTGGGTTTGAATACAAATGAGGTCATACAAAAATAATACATTCTAGCTAACAGGCCAGGACATTATTTCAGAACCTGCAGCGATGGTGGAAAACCAGCAATGCTTCAATATTCCCAAACAGAATTTTGACATTGATGGATGTGACCCAGGAACAGGAAGATTTCCAAATATTTTAATTTAATGTTTAATGTTTCCTATTTTCAGATGGGTCTAACTTATTTTGGGGAGTATATAAATCATGCACATAAGCAGATAGTCCGAGGTCTCTACCCACACACCCTGCTAAGAACTCATCTGGCTCAAAGGCACTTTGCCAACTATTCTCCATGTCGATATTGTGTCTGGTGGGATTTAATGCCAGGACTCTAGCAAAGCCAAATGAGAGCTGATCATATTTATACTCTGATGTCTATTTTCAAATGCAAAAACGGATTCCTTTGACCAGAAAAGCCACACATGGACCATACTTAGCAGAAAAATAATGGCTATTGCCATTAGCAACATATATATATATATATATATATATATATATAAAAAATATTGAAACTTTTACATTATTGAAGGCATTTTGTATTCCAGGCTGAGTGATCCTATAAAGTTTGAGCTTAGCTTCAAAAGCATATATTAGTCACTGAGCCTAGATGCAGAATGACATAGCATCAATCACCTACATAATAAAAAATAACCGCAATATCCTTTAATTTAATTCATGTCCTAGGCAGTTCACCTCTGTGAAATAAGTTATTTGATATCTGGCTAATGCTCCCCTCACCTCTGACCTCCTAACACACATTAGAGTTTGACCTGTACAGGCAAGAGGTGCTCTTCTCTAAAAAGGTTTATCCGCTTGCTCTGTTCCTGTCTTTGGCTACATTTATTAAGAAAGGAAATGGTTTAACACTACTATAAATATTCAATCCAGAAGCCAGGACTATAGTGTTCCATGACCTATTTGATGTCAAGAAATTATTTTTCTTCTGCAGCATATCTTTGTTCTCCAGATAATAGCTTTCTGCTTTTCTCTCCTACAATTCGTGACAGCTCTGCTCCACATCAGTTGCCATCGTGTGTAGGATGAATGCTTTGTTAAAGTTTAGTTCAATCGGTAGAGAGTCAATAGAGGCACAGTTTTTAGGTCATACTTGGAGGCTTCTGCTATTCCAAGGATATTCGATATAGCAGTGACAGGTGGAGATCTTCCTTGGAACTAAATTAAGGAAGCAGGTTGGCTCCGCTATTGATGTGTCCTCAATGTGTTAAAATTGGAAGCTTTATTTTATGTAAATGTATTTAAGAACACCATCAAGTGTCCTTTCTGATCAACACCAGTCCACTGAGTTTAAATGATAAGCCACTGCCAAATGCTATAATTTATGCCAGCCATTATTACCTCTCTTGAGGTACATGACTGGAACAAACAAATGCATGGTGTTACTACAGGCTGCCTTTTGTAGAGTTACTGTAATTTACATTGGCTTTTTAAGAAAATCCTGCATGCCTATCAGTGTATCAAAAATCAAGAGCAACAATGACATAATTAGTGCAGCTTAGATATTTGGCTGCATACTTTTTCAGGATTTTTATTTTCACCTGGTGATTTTGCCAGTAACACCCTTCCTGTCCTGTGGTCACAGCTATCAGTACCTGTACTGTATTTATGCAGAAGCAGTGTTGTTAACTCAGACTTCTCTGATTAGAACTACAGAACACATCCCCTTTCCTCATCTCCATAACATGGGTGGGGGTCTGTAGTTCACAGGTAACCTGGGCAGGGCTGACAACACTTTTTCAGAACAATGGAGGCATGGTGCACAGAAAGTTAAAAGATCACTGGATTTCTAGCAGATTCAACGGATATTGTTTAACTTATCAAAGAAATATAAAAACATACTTTCAGCGGTATATTTAACAGACCAAAAGGGAGAAACTAACACAACTTCAATAAAGGCTTTGCACACACTTTAAATCTTTCACTGCCACAAGCATACCCTTCATGCCAGCAGCAGTTACAGCCCTGTGCACAGATTCCTGGCTGCTATAGCAGCCCAAGGTTCTGTTAACATTTCATCAACCATGCACATTGGGTGCATCCATCTACATACAGAGATTATGATTACACCACACATTGTGTAAACCAATAATTCTAGGGCTATCATTCCTGTTCAACTTTAAATTGATGACCTGTAAAAAAATAAAAAGTTTTAAACATTTCTTTAGTGTAGGGCTTGTTTTAAACCTTTCAATACAGGACACTTTCACCCCCATCCTGCCCAGGCCAATTTTCAGCTTTCATTGTTGTCATACTTTGAATGACAATTGCGTGGTCATACAACACTGTATGGAAATTAAATTTTTATCAGATAGAGCTTTCCTTTGCTAGTATTTAATCACCACTGTATTTAATCACCACTGTGGTTTTGGGCTAAACAAACGAAAAAATACAGAAAATTGTGAAAAAGAATTGTTTTTTTTCTGTTATAAAATTTTACAAAAAGGTAATTTTTCTTCTTCACTGATGTGCGCTGATGAGGATACACTGATGAGGCTGAACTGATGGATAATGATAAGGGTGCACTGATTGGGCTATACTGATGGGCACCCATGAGGCTGCAATAATGGACAATGATAAGGCTGCACCGATGTGCACTGATGAGGCTGCACTGATGAAGTAGCACTGATAAGATGGCACTGATGAGAAGGCACTGACGAGGCTGCACTGATGGATAATGATAAGGGTGCACCAACGTGCACTGATGGGCACTCATGAGGCTGCACTGATGGACAATGATAAGGCTGCACCAATGTGCACTGATGAGGCTACACTAATGAGGTGGCAATGATAGGCACTGATGAGAAGGCACTGACGAGGCTGCACTGATGGATAATGATAAGGGTGAACCAATGTGCACTGATGGGCACTCATGAGGCTGCACTGATGGACAATGATAAGGCTGCACCAATGTGCACTGATGAGGCTACACTAATGAGGTGGCAATGATGGGCTGGGGCTGCTCTTATAATCAGGGCACTGACAATCAGTGTAAACAATGTACTCACTGTGCCCTATCAGACTTGCTGGTTATCAGCTCTCCTTGCCTCACACAGAGGCAGTGTGTGAGGAAAGGAATGCTAATAACCGGCAAGCCTGTTTACATGTGACCAGCTGTGATTGGACACAGGTGATCACACGGTAAAGGGCTGCTGGATGGACGTCCTCCCAGAACTGGAGAGCCGAGGTGTAGCCATCTTTCGGCTATAGTGCAGGCAAAACAAGGTAATAAGAAATGTGCAACATTAAAGTGATTGTAGAGGGTACATTTTTTTAAAATAACAAACTAAAAATAACAAAATAATGTCATACTTACCTGCTCTATGCAATGATTTTGCACAGGGGGGCCCTAAACCTCCTCTTCTGGGGCCCCCAACTGGCACTGTCCACTCCTCCTTTTCTCTGTCTGCCCCATATGACCGATCCTGAGCTGTGTGAGTCTATAGATGGTAGGCATACCTCAACAGCCATAAAGGATTTACAATGGAACTGAGAGCTTTGCTGTTGACGTTTGACAAAAAGCTGCAATCTGCATGTTAGTAGCAATACTATTTAATCTGTGTATTTTAAGGTAAGTGCTATCAAACAGCCGATGGAACACATTATAAAGGCATCTCTATGCTTTCATGCTTGGGGAATCAAAAGGTTCCCTTTAAGTGCCATGTGAAGCATTTCATGTTTATAGATAACTAATCATAGTTAGTATTCATCATGGTAAAGAACAGGTCATTGGATATTAAACAGAATGGCCTCCGAAGGGTATAACCGGCACTCTTATCAGCGCTGGGCTTATAACATGGAAAATGAACGGAGCAGGAAATGGAGATGACTATCAAACAGTGTGTCCTATGAGTATAAATCAGCCAAGAAGCTATACTTGGACAGGTCAGATGGATGAAGACTCTTCTCCAGCCTGAAAACCTTGTGCTCCACAATTCATTTTTTAAAGCTGATACATTGATCCATTAAAAAGTGGCACATTCATTAATCTACTCCAACACAGGTTTAATAAGATGCATTTATTTATGATGGTAAGATGTCATCACATCTATGCAGGTAGCCCTTGTGACTACTGAATGTCATTTTTTTAATCCATGTTTTACTTTTTTTAATGTCAGAAAAAGAATTTGCAATGTTAGTCTCCCTGACAGCATTCTGCACTATACTTATAAACAGATTATCCTGTTACGATGGAAACATTACAGCTTGCTAGTCATTTCTGATTGGTACCACTAGGGTTCACCACACACGATACAGTCTGACCATACAATCTCTGCACAAATAACTTTAGATCTACCAAAACTATGCAATGCGGACTTATCTCAGCTACAGAATCAGTCTGTATACAATCAGATATAATGGAGATTGTACAATCAGATTTTATGTATGTGGTAAGCTTAAAGTGGAGATCCAGTCTCCACAACAAATTTTTTTTTAAAGCACCACCATGATTGGTTTTACTTGTACTGCAATAATTGGCTATTGTTATAATTGTATTTATACCATATTGTGACATTTGTAATTGATCACACAATCTGGTCAGCAGACAGGAGCCATGGTGGTCATCTGAGGCCCACTGCTGTCTTCCCAGATTTGGTGCAGCTGGCTACCCGGCATACACCTCGCGATCTTGTGCCTGCGTAGTAATCACACTGCACCGTGCAGTTTGTTGATTGCAGGTTGCCCTAACAATGGTGGTGGCGGCGGCGAAAGTTCCCGCCTCGTTGTTTTTGGCAACCTGTCAATCAGAAGGCAACCCAGATGTCAGGGGTGGGGAAAACAATGCAAGATTTTAGTATTAGGCGATTCCCTTGGACTCTCTCAATACTGCTTTCCTGAACTTTTGGTTTTCACAGGGAAGAGTTAACAGTGGACAGTGCAGTTTCCAATCAGTCTGTTAGCTTGTAGGAGGAGGGAGAAGCAGAGGCAGAGGAGAGCCCTGCCATTTTAGGCTATGGGGCTATGAGTTTTATTAGATGCACACAATGTAGACACTAGTCTCTGCATGCAAGGGTGACTTCATAGGATGCTGCAAGAAAAAAGGAGCCACCCTGGAGCAGGAAACCTGGGACAGCAGCTTAAACTAGAACATAGAAAAAAGACAAAAGAAAAAGGGGGCGCACCGACCTAGTGCATCACCACTGGAAGCATTTATTAAAATATTAAAAAGTATACAGTATACTCACAAAATTGCAGCGATTTTTCTGGCTCTGAGGAAGGGGGTTCACCCCTGAAACGCGTCAGCCCAGCCATAGCAGCCCCATGTGGCACACTGCATGCCATTCAGCTTTGTGTGGGACTTTGGCTACCTTGGAGATTTTATGTGCAATATTGATGTGTGTATTATCACACCTGTCTTGTGAGTATACTGTATACTTTTTAATATTTTAATAAATGCTTCCAGTGGTGATGCACTAGGTCGGTGCGCCCCCTTTTTCTTTTGTCTTTTTTCCCAGTTTTTTCTGGATACCCTTGATCCTGAGGGGGCAGCAAGACCACAGGCTTCTTCCTATTTGTGTCTGAAGTATCCCTTTTTCCTCCGTCATACTCAACTCGAGCGCAGGAGATTTGCTTTATAAACTAGAACATAGTCAAGGATTAAAAGACAAGTAAGCTGCATACTCAGTAATTCAATCAGCTGCTGAATTGCTTAAAGAGTAACTCCACTTCTTTTAGGAAAAAATGTTCCCCACTGAGTGATCTATGCACATTGCAAGAATTTAAAAAACTTTGTTGCAAATTCCTGACAAAAATCACTGTTTGTTCCTCTGTGCTCCTGTGCTGATTGAGTCTAAGGGGATCGGTTTCATAATTATCAATCAGCTGCTGCAGCTGCAGGGCACTAATGACGAAAGCTGCTGGGCCTGCATCCCTTTAGACGTGTTCCTATTGGGAGTATCTCACCAAAAATGACATTTGTGTTGTAGGAGATCACTGAATTCTGACTTGTATCTTAGTGCAGACTTCTGGGAAAATTGGTGATCCAATCACACAAGCAGGAAATTATGTTTCTGGGATGTGGTCAGTACACATTCTGTGTACACAGCACCTACAGGTAGCCATATTGCATTGCATTTTCAGAAAATTACAGCGGCTGCAGATTGAAAAGGAAAGGTCATTTTAATAACATTCAATTACAACATGACTTGTGACGCAATTGTATACGCTGTATTATTTTTTTCTTGGTTTTCTATTTTTTTCCCCAACTCAAGTGGAGTTACTCTTTAAAAAAACTGAGGATTTCATATTGCAAAGATATTAAGCATTCTGGAAAACACCGACACGCAGCCTTGTGGATGTTTACCACCTCAAACGACATGCTCGTGATACATTTTTAAATTCCTACACAGCCCAATTACCTATAGTGACGTTCAAAATTGTCATAATATCAGCAAACATTGGACAGTGAATGGCAAGCTTTTAGCCAGCTCTGTGTGGCCGCAGTCAGGCAAACTACAATCCGTCTGCCCAAGAAAGCAGCAGGAAGCATGGAGATAAGAAGTACAGTGGCTTGCTATTACTGGCAATTGTTTTAATGTTAAAAGGTCACACTTTCATTGTGTCTGTGGAACATTATGAGTCACCCACAATATCACACCACATATTAGAGCATTGCTGTAGATGAGAAGAAAATAAATCATTAGTATAAGATGTGATCTGTCAGCAGGACAAAGTGTAACGTGTTAAGCCCATTTCTCATTTTGTTGAAGGATTGGCTTCCTACGGTGGGGGAAAAAAAGATTTGTAAATTCCAATGGAGATAAGTTGCCATCTAGTCCAGCTCAGTCACCAGCCAACACTGTACAGAGGTTACATTGCAGTCAATTAATTTTTATCTGTATCTTGCATGCCATCTTAATTGCTTTAATTAGTTTACTTTCTTCTTGCATATCTTTCAAACGCCACACTTTTATGAGATACAAATCATCTTGGTCGGATTAAGAAATAACATTTTCACAATTAGGCTGGCAATCTACCCATAGACATCAGAAGGCAGTCAGATACATGGACACAATCTGATTGCTGAAGGAACATTCTTGCAGTAGATCTTTCCATAGACATACAGGTTGGTTCAGATCTCCCGAGTAAATTTGTCAATAACTATAGAAGGAGGACTAGGGAATGCAGCAGGTCAAGCAAAGTACCGGCCTAATTAGGCATGAAAATAAAAGGAAATAAATAAAATGTCCAACACCATTAACTGATTATTTTCCCCAAAGCTACTGTATATCTGCCAAAGCTGGATATCAGCCATGACATGTAAATTGTTTCCTGATCAAACTTTAAAGAGACCTTCTAGACAAGTGAAAGCAAATCAGTGAGTTATTAATGCTGTCTAGAACACACATTTCTCCGTAATCCATCATAGCTAGATTTCACAGACTATCTAACAGGGTCAGTAGGAGGAGCAGAAGAATTAGATGTCCCAAAGCCTGAGCTTTGCAACTTTCTCTCTCTGCTTCCTTTATCACCGATCACATCTAGTCTTTAAAGACAGGTTTAAATACTGAGTTGGTAGCTGTCCAATACTTTATAAGTTGTACAAATTCCTCCTCCTGTTTTTAAATCCACAATGCTATCTAAAGCATTTACAGTTTGTTCACACTGATCCGACACGACTTTGGGCGACTAATGCCGTCGCCCGTGCACCGCGACTTCGGCGCGGCTTGCAACAACTTCACATAATGGAAGTCAATGCAATTCGCTCTGACTTTGCAAAAAAAAAAGGCGCAGGAACCTTTTTCTAAAGCCCCGTACACACGCGTCGAAAATTGGCAGGGAATTTTCGGCCAACGTCCGATCTGCCGATTTTCGGCTTGTTAGTATGATGCTTCCGACAACCAACTCCGACTTTTCGGCTGAAAAAAATCTGGTGTGCAGACTATAACATTTTTGGTGGCTGTCAACACAACAGCCAATTTTCGTGCAGTCAGTACAGATTTTGACAGGGAAAAATCTGATGAGCAGGTCTGGGCATGCTCAGTGAAGAAAAAACACAAAGAAAAGAATCCAACACATGACATAACTTCTGAAGTAGAATTTTGTTGGCTGAGAAAATTTGTGTGCAGCCTAGGCACATCCAACCAACTAAACGCAACTTGGACAAAAGTCGGACGATCGGTCGGCCGATAATCGTTGCGTGTGTTCGAGGCTTAAGTCGAAGCGACTTGAGTAGCTCCTATTAGAACGGTTCCTATTGCACAGCACAGTCCGCTACTTGTCAGGCGACCAAGTCGCCTGACAATTCGGAACAGTGTGAACCGGCAGTTTGTGAAACATGTCCACTTACAAATGTCAATGTGCCTTTATTTATTTATTTTTTTTAACTCTTTTTTTTTAAACTCTTCTGCCTGTTCCTAACTCCCACATGGCCATTGATGAAAATAATGCCATCAGTGGCCAGCTTCTTCATCCTTGCCATATTTGTAAGATCTCAGTTTAGCTGCGAGAGCTCCCTGGAAGGCACTGATGGCGTAGCCATCCGAAGGTGTATCTGTGAGGATCTGGCTACATCACCAGTGCCTTTACTGACCAGAATTTGGCTGAATAAATGCTTAATCAAAAATTAGCTTGCAGAAGGTTTGCGAGGTGCACGCAGAGCTGCATGCACCTGGGGTTTTAAGCATAGAGGGATAATGTCTGTTTTAGCTAACCATACAAAGCTTCCATCAATAGTTTCTTCCATCCACTGTTAGATATTGTATTCAAGATGCCACATCACCTAAGGCTGTTGAACACCCAAACAGCGATTGCATTTAATTGGATCCTGTGACTGTTCAACCTAAAGTTCACAATCCTTTACCAGCTTGCTGACTGCCCCATAGAGATTTACTGCTATAGGGCCGACATGCGTGATCCTGCACTTCTGGGTTTTGAGCGTGAGTGCACGCCACCGGTAGCTTGCTCCCGCTGTAATTTTTCACAGCAGGTCCTGTGGACCCGATGTCTGCCGGTACCTGCTGATCATTCAGGAGACTGACAGAATGCCAGTCTGTCTATGTAAACAAGGCAGATTGTCATTCTGTACGTACAGAAGACCTGGATCCTGTGTTTCTGTAAAGCAGAATCATCGATCCATGTCCTACACTAGTAGAAGCACCTCCCCCACAGTGGTAAAGCACTGGTCAGGCACACAGTTAACCCTTTAAATGCCCCTGATGTTAACCCCTAGCCAGTGTCCTAGCCAATGTCATTAGAACAGTGACAGTGCATATTTTTTAGCACTGATCACTATAATAATGTCACTGATCCCCAAAAAAAGTATCAAAAGTGTCAGTTAGGAGTCCGATTTGTCTGCCACAAAATCGCAGTCCCACTATAAGTCGCTGATTGCCGCCATTACTAGTAAAAAGTGAATAAATAAAAATATCCCATAGTTTGCGGACACTATAACTTTTGTGCAAACCAATCGGGGGGGGGGGGGGGGGTAAACCTTCCGGAGGTCAGGTTAATAAAGTTTGAGTCGGATTGTGCCACAGCTTAAAACTTTAGCTGAATTCAGAAATTGGAATGGACAGAAATACAAGCCAGCTTTAATCTTGCTTTTTTTATTTTACTTTATGGCATATGCAGCAAAGAGCCTGCAGAAGGATATTACATAGAGATTCTTTTTAACAGCTACCGCTTCTGCAAACATATGATGAGAGTGATTTTCTGTTGCCATTTCATTTTTTTAAGGTCAGGGATACCCCAGTGTAACTCCTCTTAGACAGACTAGCACTTTTGATGTTGTTGTAACATACTGTAAATTAAAATGGATCTGCAGGGCAACAGATTTATAACATTATTGAGAACATATTGGCTATTTGCAGTTTAGATGTTACAAGTTGTACATGACATCCACAATGATAAAGTAGGGTGAGCGTGGTTTCTTATTGAAATATATCCATTGTGATATAGCTTGCTGATTGTTTATGTGTTTATGTAACCCAAAGTATATTACAACACAATTGATGTAATATTTTTTTTCTGGTCTAAGCTTTAATAAAAAAAAAAATTTAATGAGAACCATTTTGCTACAACTCGCCTCAGGCCAAAAGGTTCCTTGCCAGCTGGCGATCAGAAATATGTACATGGCATAACTGCCAAATAATATTTTTGTGACAAACAGGTGCATGAGTATGGAAAAATGCACACTAATAAAGGCTGGCTGTGCTTTTCTATTGGTTAAAACAGACACTTCTGGCAACAGTATTAACACAGTGAAACATTGATTGTAAAACCAAAATCAATTGATTGGATGGGAAAACCTAAAGCCTAACCCAGCTGATTTACTTTTCATCAGAGAGTTATCAGCAGGCGATCACCACCCCAAGCAGCCAAACTTAATTAAAGCTGGACTCCAGGCTACAGTATGTGTAGCTGCTGACTTTAAATTTTTGGAGGGGGGGGGACTCCGCTTTAACAATACTGAGAGCCACTCCTCCATTAACATCAGATCATTCCACTGTAGTGCAATCAGGCATAGCTTACATGCTTACAAGCTCTACTTGTAATTCAGAAGCAACAAGGAAGCTGCAATAAGTGGACTCCATTGGCAGGCTCAACAGGTATTTGTGGAACTTTGCAGTGGGACCAAGTGAAGGTGCACTTAAAATGAAATGCTGCAGCACATATTATGTTAATGGGAGGCCAGAGTTCTTTTTTTAATAACACTTACCGGTCCTATTTCTCCCCTAGTCTGTGACTAGACAGTGAAAGAAGAAGCAGAATAAAGAGATTATCTCTTACTCCGATCTGTCTTGTTATTGGCAAATTCCTTGTCAGCATAAGCACTGAGGCATAACTGGTTGGCTGATGATTCCTATCAATCAGAGATCTGCTGTACAAGGACTGTAATGGCGCTTTTCCACTGCATGGAACCGAACGGTCCGGCTCGCTTTTGTGCTTTTCCACTGCTGGTACTGCATGGTATGGTGTAGGAACGGTACGGTACAGCAGTGCTTTTCCACTGCATGGAACTGAACGGTACGGCTCTCAAAAACAGTACCACCTCGATTGTGGTTCCAAGAGGTACCATACTCGGTACCATATCCCACAATACTTTGCATGCAGTCACTACTAGCCACAGATTGGTCAGAGAATCCCACCCACCCCGTTGTTATCCCACCCACTTAACTTTAGTACTACTTTAGTGGAAAAGCAAACCATACCATACCGTACCGAACCGTTCCAACACCGTACCATGCGGTACCAGCAGTGGAAAAGCAAACCGTGCCAAGCAGGGCCAAGCAGGGCCGAGTAGAGCCGAGCCGGTACTTGCAGTGGAAAAGTGCCATAAGAGGATGATACAATGATAGCAAACAATGATCCACCTCCGGCCCTATTCAGCTTCCAGCTTGAAAATCCCTGTTATTGACCAAATACAGTCAATATTTGGGTAATGACATCAGCCAGCATTCCTTGCCGTATTGTTTACATTCAGCTGATGGACGGGGAATCTCCTGGCCAGCAACTGAATAGGTCTGCGGATGCCTCATTGGTTGGATGGCGATGTCCTAGTAACTCACCAGCCCTGAGGGAGTTGCCATTACATTCATGACAGCTTCTCAGCACACACATGTCCCACTCTGAGCACTGTTGTCTCTCTGTATGCCAGTTGGCCTTAATTACCGCTGTGTTCCTAATCTGTGGACTGGAGGTCATTTTTTGGAATCTGTCACAGCCATAGCAACGAGTGACGCAAATTAAAACTACTTGAATCTGCTGCATGCATCAGAACTTTAATCCAAAGTGTTGCAAGGCTTTCATGAATTAGGCCCCTTTTTTTGTTTTGATGGATTTGGAATGTTTTTTAGGTGATTCAATCCAAAAGTTGATTTGTATTTTAATTATATAGGTCATATTCACATATTACCTGTTGAACTATGCAGATCTTTATAGATCATATATGTTAATCTGTTGTTCAATGCTAAGATACATTGAAAACATTTTTTTCTGTGTGCCCTGTTCACAATGAACTGTGGCCCAGAGACTTGAAAAATTATAACAACGCCCCTCACTGGCCCTATACAATTTACACCAACGCGAATACATTTTAGTGTGTGGGTTAGTGTGAATTAGCCATCCACCCCTGCCTCTACTCCAGCTCCAGACCTATGTGAGGATTCCACAAACCAAGGCCTGGTTGGCTTGAAAACTAAAACTCTGACCTCAGTCACCAAGTAGAAGCAGAAAGAAAAAACTTGTTCTCGGAAAACAAGGCCTGTTGTCTGATTTAATTTTCATCTTGGAGGATTACGGTGTTTCTTTCAGCTTTAGAGTGGGCCAACTGCAGCTAGGGCTGACAGAGCCAGAAAGCAAAACACGATAGCTGATTGTAAAGGATATGAGCAGAGACAGGCCTGGTGTTATTTGTGCTGCCTCTATATCCTTGCTTCTAAGTTAACATTCAAAATGCAGATGCATTATATACAGAATCCATTATTGGTCAGGGAGGTAAGAGAGGGAAAAGTTTTACAATGAATTGACCATGCAGGGACAATAAATACTTGGTTCTGCCTGACTATCCACAATTAGCTTGAATGATCAATCTATGACACATTCTTGTAATTATAATGTGCTCTTTGCTTCTCTCTCTGTTCAAAATCCATTAGCTCACTCATTTAAAAGCAAAATCTTTGTTTGAATATCAATTCTGATGGAGCAGAACTCTACATGTCTGTTCTGGTGCATTCATACGTGATATAAAAGAGCGGAATGCATTGCAGTTCATGATCTGGCTGCTTCGTGAATATAATACAAGATAATATTACACTGGGCCTGTGTACCCTGCTAGAGCTTTTTTATTAATTTCCATTGCACACTGCAGAAATAGGATTTGCATTGAGCGTGCTTAGTGCGCTGGATCTCATTACAATGCAGTGTTACTTAGGTGGAATGCTCACCTCTGCTACCTGTCAAAAGAAACTGATAGTTAAAGAGAATGTGTTATTTCTTTAGAGGTAAGTAAAAAAAGTAAAAAACAAAAAAACAAAAAGTGTGCTTTTACAGTATATAAATTAGGCATGTAAGTACCCTATGTACTGTATAGCTGTAGTTTAATATGCGGCCTACGACAAGACCAAACAAACTCTCGGGAAACAGAGAGTCTACCCGCTTGAAAAAACTGGATGGGAGGCGCACAGGGAGGGCCTGTATCAAGTACAGTATCCTAGGTATAGTAGTAATTTTAAGTGCACTGCATCTACTGAATCACGTAAGGGTGAGAGAATGGCAGTGCGTCAGATCAGCCTTCAATTATGTGAGAAGGGGAGTAAAGGGGAGTGCCGAAGGATCAGGTGTGATGTTCACTCCAAGGTAACGAATGGAGTCCGTAGCCCAACGGAACGAGCCGTCTGCAAACGCCGGCGCCATCAATGGCGATGGGCATAGCAAAAGATTTAGTGAAATTTATGCGAAAAAATGACAATGCACCGTAATGCTGAAGGGCCTGTATCAGGGCAGGGAGGGAGGTCAGGGGATCGGTGAGGAAGAAAATCGGGTTGTTGGCAAAGGCAGCAACCTTATGAGTTCCGGAAGTATTTCCAGAAACCCGTGACCCTCGGCTCCCCCCTGATAGTGCAAAGGAATGGTTCCAGGGTGAGGATGAAAATCAGGGGCGAGAGAGGACATCCCTGACGAGTCACATTGGTGATCTCAAAGAAGTCAGAACGGGTGTGATTAACTTTGATCGCCACAGAGGGGCATAAATAGAGGGAGAGGATGCAGGACAACACAAGTGTTAATGAACCCAAGAAGAAAACCTTTAACAAAGAAGAAAGACTGTTGACATTCAGCTAGTTCTTATGACTATCAGTGTTCCCTCATGAAATATGGCTACCATATGCAGAAGAGCTATGCTTTATTGTCTAATGCTGACATTATTTCCTTAAGAGTTTCACCCATCTCTATAAATACAGTAGAGGGTACTTTAACGACTTTTATTACCTATCAAAGCATGGAACAAGACAATGGTAATACCTTAGACTGAAGGCAGAATGTTGTATCTAATAGCCTAGTGGAGTAAGGACTTGGATTTGAAAGCCAGAAGTCTAAAGAAGAAGGATAGAGCATCATCTCATTGACAAATTTGTCATGTTTTCATTTTTTTATCTCTATGCAAAAATTAGACGACCAATTCCTTTTCTAGAAAGAGAAAGGGAATGAATCTTTGATTGGATGACATATTCACTGGTAGAGTCAAGAAAAAGACTATAAAGGATATCTAGATAGTGCCTTATAACTTGGCAATCTTTGTGAGATACGTGACATCACCTGCTAGATAAGAATTCTGGGCAACATTTGGATAATAATATTAAAAACTTTGAAAAGCTGTTACCAGGCTCAAGATTATAAAAACAATATGGTAAGACATGCTTCTAAGTGAATGAATAAATTATATCAATCAGCGCAAACACAAAATCTCTGAAACAAAATAAATAAAATTGAGTACAATGAAACAATATACAGAGAAAGCCGACAAGCCAAACACTGTGTGTAGGTGACTCCACAACACCTCCTATTACAAATATACAAAATAGATACAGTATAGCGCAGCATTAAAGAAACAGTTTAAAAAGTCCAATGAAGATGTGATCACATACATGTCTAAAAATGAATGAAATCCTTTGTGAATACGTGATTAATTGCTATCAAAACACCCTGTGCCTTATCTTCACACACTGTGGTTATCCGTCAACGAGCAAAGTGCCTGCTCACCTCCATACAAATAAACTACAGCTTATCTCCTCTCAACCCGGATCAATGGCTCCACTCCTTCCTTCCTCCTTGAAGGGATACAAGCTCATGTCCTTACAGGTCCCCACAGAAGGTATATATTAGGGCAGAAAGGACAGACATAGTATGCTACCGCAAAACCAATTTTATTAAACCCGCTTTAAAATAAAACATGCATTGCAAGTAACATCCAGCTCAGAACCACATAGCACGACTCTGGTAAACGTCACTGAGCTCAACTACTACACTAGACGCGTATCGCCACATCGCTGGGCTTCTTCAGTAGCACATAGTAGAGTGTGTGAAGATAAGGCGCGGGGTGTTTTGATAGCAATTAATCACGTATTCACAAAGGATTCCACTCGTTTTTAGATATATATGTGATCACATCTTCATTGGACTTTTTGAACTGGTTCTTTAATGCTGCGCTACAGTGTATCTATTTTGTATGCTTCTAAGTGAAACAAAGTTTATTCATCTAACATTATACAAATGGATTTACTGTACATGACTCTATAAAATATCTTCTTTCATATTTGCATTTATTAACATTTACAAAGCTGCCACATAGTGCAGAGGAGTTAACTAAACTCTAATTGTATTATTAACCTAATTAGATTGTAAGCTCATTGGGACAGGAACCTTATTAAGATATACTTTAATTACCTGCCTAGCATGACAAGACATGCTCTAAATTAAAAATTACTGCATGTATTCAATTTTTATAATTCCTGAAACAGTTATATAAGCGGCAGGTAAATAAACATACATATGATGACAGTGTCCTTAGTGGATAAATTACCACAACGGAGGTGTTTCTCAAAGAAAGAAGGATATTACTGTTTTAATTACCATTTTTACAGGTGCTAATCATTTTCGGTAAATAACTGTTGCATGGTTTTAATAAATCCAGATGTTCTAAATAAATTTTGACTAACAACCTGTGTCTTAGAAACCGAGGACACTTTGCAGGCCAACCATGACCATAAATAGTCAATGACGTTACCCGGGCACCAAAGTTAGTTTGCATTTAGCTGCCAGCAATGATTTCTTAGGCAACTGCTTGGAAAATTAGGTTTAATGTGGGTAGTTTTAGATCTGTGAGTATGAAGGCTAAAAATGGGCATGTGGCCTACAAAATTGGGTGAGTTAATAATGGAGAAGGATCCTAGTGTCCATGTAGATCATCAACTACATAAAAGTGAGCCTGGATAAGATTGAGCCCTCCTCCAGTCACAGTCACTCTGCCATTACACCTTTTTGAAAACTGTGTAATGGGTATCAGGTGCGCTAATCTATTTAGTAACAAATATGTATAAATATAAAGTACAATCAACACAAATATTGATCAATAAATATTGGAAGGACTAAATCCTATAAATACAAGACCAAGTGCTCAACAAGGTGAACAATAAAAAACAAAATCAATGGTGGATCAAAACAATAAGTCCATAAGTGAATATAATGTCCATATAAATCCAACATGCATGTGAAGTATCTCCAGGTGCAAAACTCAACACAATAGATGGGTGCAGCGAAGCCATCCAACGTGAATGAATAAGCCCCTTACCAGATGCGATAATACAAGAGCGTGTGTATTATCAGATCCAATGGAAGTGTGGCCCAAGGAAATTAAGAAAAGGATCCCTATTGAGGGAAGAAGTAGGTCAGCCTCTTACCAGAATGATATTGTATCTGTGCAAGAAAATCCGCCTGTGTGGGTTATCTCTTCTAAAGCCTCAAGGTCTTTTGGATCTATGTTGATCTGGTTGCTATGACGAATCTCTGTACAGATTACTCCAGATCCTCTTTCCTTTTTGGAAACCTTTTCAACACCCACAAAAAACATGTGGCGCAGAAGATGATCTATTTATTTGCCACAAGCATGAGGAAATAAAATTCTGAAATACAGTGACATATGTCTTATAGGGGGACTCACTTTTCTATGGAGAGATTTCCTCTCATTTTCTGCTGTGTTTCTAGGACAGGAAGTGAAGGAACATTTCTTAAATAGAGCTTAAACAGTACAAACAAAAAATAAATTAATAATTACAAACTTCTAACCATTCCCTACTATTTCTAAAGCTACAAAGGTAAAAAAAAAATCCAAATATAATACACATCAGCCTTCTTGGTTGCAGAAATTAAAAGTAGCTTGCCTAAAACTTCATTGATAATAAAACAATAAACATATGATTATCTAAATTATAGTAACCTACATTTATTTTTAAGCAAACATTTCCAGAAATTTTAAATCAAAGTAGAGCTCCATAAAAAATTCCCCATTTTCAAGCAGCTTGGTAGTGCATTGGTTCAACTAACTAATGAAAAATATGTCTTTTGGATGACAGAAACTGGCAAGTTAACAGAGGACTCTTATCTGCCAAGTCAAGCATTCCATTGTATTTATCTTGATTTGCTCAATGTTCAGTGCCGTTTTACCCCTTCAGCATCCATGATAGCCGCACATACAGCACGCATTGCTTCTTTACAATGATAGATGATGTCCGCATTAACTATAAAAAGGTGCAAGCCTTAATGGGAAAAAATGCATGGAAGCATATTATGACTCTCATCAACAAAGCATGATCGATAGTTACATTCACAAAATGTACCAACTCATTGTAATTACGTTTAATACATTACTGATGGTTTTATTTATTGATTTGTTTGCTTATTTATTTATTGTAAAGGGCTGCTAACAGGAAGCAAAGCTTAATATTAGTAACCACAGAACTATGCTAGAGGTGAAAATATACTTATGTATAGTACTATGAATTCTACTACACAGGCAAATTTGGAGATTGTGCAAAAAATTACACAGAAATGGCTGTTTACAATAATTTCACTTTAAATGTACATTAAAAACTGTTTTTTTTTTCTGAGCTCTCCATCATAAGTCACGAAATGTGGTACAATTCCCTTTGCATTTTCATGTAGTATTAATAAGACTATGTACTTACAGTACAACCTTCCATCAAACACATGCCTCCAAGCAATAAAAATAACTGTACATCATATCCAATGTCCATTTGAAATATGTTTGATATTATTCTAATACATGTTCTCTACTGTAAAGAGCCCTTGGTTACTCAACCTTCCCCCAAAGCTAGCATAACTTTACTAAGCAGACAGAAAGTCAGTGGTGCAAATTGTATTTATTAATGTATGATTATTTTCTTGTATTTCAATGTATTTATTAATGTATGATTATTTACTTGTGGTTTAATGTATTTGTACTTGTTACTGTATGATTATTTTTTGGTATCTGCTGTACAAATTTTAATTGTACCTTAGTAAACTCTTGAAATGTAGGATACTTTGACAAAGTGAGTATTGGTAGACAACTATAGATAACTTGAGCAGGTGGCTCTGCAACTTCCGTAAGTCAATGTCAATGTTGTTAAACATGACAAATATACAATTGCTTTCCCAGCTTCAAAAATGGCAGCAGTGCTGATAATGACACAATTCTATTCCGCTGTTAACTAAATTTGCAGTAGCTACCAAACTTTCAAAGACTCTAGTCACTGGCTGAACTACGACCATGGCAGCCCACGTGGCTGCTATGGGGTCCAGGACAGCATAAGGACTAGTGAATCATGAGTTACCACCTTTCACTGGTGGTCAGTAGGAGAAGGGCCCCTTCACATTGGTGTTCAGTTTTGAAAAATCCCCTTACATTGGTGGTCAATGGGAGAAATAAACCCCTCAAATTGGTGGTCAATGGGAGAAAGAATGAGCCACTTATGCTGGTGGCCAATGGAAAAAAATGTTCCCTTATGCATTTTTCTTCCTACTGACAACAATGTACTATTCTACCCTTTAATCATTATTCAGGGGAACATGTTTCCTTCTACTAGCCACCAGTGTAAGATTATATTAAAACGAAAAGTTAGTTATGGTAGGAAATAATATATGCTGTACTTTAGGGCTTGTGCCACATGACTGTGGTGTGTATTTTTTTGGCAAGGAGTCCAATATTAAATTTACTATGGGGCCCCAATTATTTCTAGTTATACCCCTACCTCTGGGTAATTCTGTGCTTATACAAAGAGTGGGATTTAAAAAAAAAAAAAAAAAATCAGAACTGCTTTCATAAATAGGCGTAACTTTAGTACATTTCATGTTTACATTTTTTCTTCCAAGAACAAAAAGTTTTTTGTTCTCCCCCAGAGAGGCGACTTTACAATACAAAAAGCTCTTGTCTGTTTAGGTAATCTGTGTGTATGAGGCATAAAACATTGATTATTCAGCTTTTCAAGCATTAAATTATAGATGAACAAATCCCTGCAGAAAATTTCAGAAGAAAACGTGTAAAAGTTTAAATTTGTCAGACTTGAGTTTATTTATAAAAAATCATAATATATTTCCAGATTAGCAAACCATATGAATTAAAATGCCACCTGTCAATCAAACACAATTGGGATACTGTATGGGATCAATTCTCTAGGCATAGGGGAAGCATAGAAGCAGGATTATTTAATACGGCACATATCAATGTGCAAAGTACAGCAACCGGAATGCATCTTCTTTGCAAATCTTTGGTCTTTGTCATGCTTAGGTAAGTTTTTCGACAAAATAAAATGCCTATGACACACATTCAAACCCAACAGCAGTAGGGCCCTGGGGTAAGAACAAAAAATGTGGATGGTAATCACTGGGAAGTTTTACCAAATATAGCTTATTGCCAGGAAAAGTAAAATGTCACAAACTCACATAGTAAGTATATAAACAAAACTCCTGTAGTACTCTCCATTATTTGTGAGTGCATATAGTATGGATTTTTTGTATTTATCAAAAAAAAGACATATTATATGGTTACTTGACCCCCCCCCCCTTTTTTTTTCTTTTTTTTGTCTTACTTGGTAAACTAGTGCACATATGTGTTGAACCATAGTGTTTCCACTGGTTCCCAAAAAAATGAGCAGCTTCATTCTCTATAATACCTCCTGAATGACTTGTAAATACACTTTATGAGATAAGTCATTGGTAATTGAATGGTAAATCTTCTCATATCTTGTTTGAAGCTTTAAAGCCAGCAATAGACTGACCTAAATTCACCCAGTTCAGCAGGAGCCAGCCAAATTTCAATCCATCTATGGGCAGGCTGGTTGTACAGAAGTTGATCTATTGTTTGACTTTAGTACGACCAGCTTGTTGGGTTTTTGGTGTGATCAAATCCGGTGGCAATAGCTGCCAGCAGTGACCATTGTATGGATGGTGGGGAAACATCCTGCTGTCAGAATACAATAGCACACTGCGAGCAATTCCCCCATCAACACTGATTATGTTGATAGGGGAATCAGGCAATTTTATTTCCTTCAACCACAGAAATTGCATAATCTATGGGCAGCCTAAATGTGCATCAACATCTTACAACATCTCTTTAGAATTGGGACCCCAGCATGATCACTGTCAGCAGAATAACGTCTGTCCAGATAGCTCCATTAGTTCTCCCAGAGAACAACAACACTTTATAGATGTATGATAACACAACACTTGACCAGCAGCTAATTATTAATTAGACCACTTGCCGGACGTGTATGCAAATCCTAACAATGAACCTCTCTTATTTACCATCTTTTGGTCTGCTCAGTAAAAAATTGGAAGCATTCTTATGTCTGTAGACATGTACAAAAAAATCATGTTGATCTTGTCAGAAATGTAGAACTGCCCTGTGTGCTGTTCCTGTGTTATTTTAAAGAGCCCTCCTAGTTATTATCTTGGAATAAGCAATGATTAGGCTTCATGTTGTAGAGATCTACAAGTGGGAGTGGATGAGAAGTTGGGAAAAAGACATTTTTTGTGGCTGACACCACAAACATATTGGTTTTTCGATAAAAACAAACATGGTGTTTTTAAAGGGATAAAACACAGAGTAAATGTGCATATATTGCAGAAATGTACTGGATATTTTTTTATGCCTTGAAATACAATATAAAGGTTAAAATCTATAGAAGACAGGTGTTGGGAGGATGACTCTTTTGTTAATAGGTGGGGTTTCTAATTAAAAGGGATGTCGCATCTATAAACAATGCAATTAAGACAAAACAAATATAAATTAGTCCAGTCCAACCCCACTCTCAGCAGTCTGTCAAACTCTATGAGATTTTGGCAGCTGCTGTGGCCGGATAGAGTTAGATGGTACACCTAGCAGTATGAATGTTTAAAGCAGTATGGGCCATGGAATAAATTCCCAGAACACAATAAGTCAGTTTCTGGGCATTCATCCCGGTGCACATACTACCCTAAACATAAGTACCACTAGGTGTGTTGCCTAGCTCCATCCAGCCACAGCAGATGCAAGCCTCCTATAGAGTTTGGCAGGTTGCCAGCAGTGGGGTTGTATCTGGCACTTATGTCCTCCACTTGCAGCTAAATGCCAGAGTCCTATGTGCTAGGGGTGAAATGCCCAGTGTGCATGGAGCCTAAGAGGAACTTATGAGGGATTTCAGCCAAATTTATTGTAAATGTTTTTTATTTATTTTGCTATTTCTAATAACATGCTGGTTTCACCTTTTATTATTTGCTTCATAACATCACTGCAGATCTCCTTCAGACAGTAGATTTAGCTGCAATACTCACCTTATTCTCCACAGGGTCAGCATCATCCAACTCACCTCCTATGGGCCAGGCTGTCTCAACCGCTGCATCATTGTACAATCACCACCAAAAAAAAAGAAAAAGAGGAAGGACCTAGGGTATCACCGGACTGACCTGAAGACTGTAGGATTTAACATATGTTTGAGGGGATTTTTCTTAGGTAGTTGGGGCTTCTAAAATAAAACCCACAGCTATGTTTTAAGATTTTCAAAATGGAAGGCCAGGATCTTAAATGACGACATTTGAGTTAAAACATAAAACACAGGTGGCCAAAGAGGATATACATTAAATCCTTGGCATCTTCTAAAAAAGCAATGTCACCTTTGAGTGCACAGAAACATTAGATGATTTTTGCTTTCTTAAAGCGGAGTTCCGGGCGCTCTTCTTCACCTGAAAAGGAATTGGATAGTTAGGGTTATTTTTTTTTTTTACTCACCTTGTATTTGTAGAAAGAAATACTCACCTATTCTCCACTTCCTCCCTCTGTGGCCGCGGCCCGCGCCGTCACTTCCGGTTTGCAATGATTCCTGGGATCTGAACGTCATCGCTCCCAGGAATCAATGCGACGGCACCGGCCCCGCTCGTCACATGCCCAGAAGCTGTGTAGGAATGCGGCGCCGCACCGGAAGTGACGAGAGGGGCCGGTGCAGGCGCATTCTGGGAGAAGAAGACACGGAAGAGGACGCAGAAGAGGATCGCGCCGGCTTCAGGTGCCCACAACAGAGATGGCAACGCTGTAGAAGAAATTTTATAAGTGAGTATTTCTTCTTGCAGGTAAGTGCGAACCGGGGCAGATCAGAGGCTAGCCATTGTGGAATGCACTAGCCCTGACTGTCCCGGGGGTATGTTCATTGAAAAAATGTTTTTGTGCCCGGAACTCCGCTTTAAACATTCCTTTATTTTATACAGGTTTCTGAGAAAGAAAAAAAATAAATAAAAAAATCAAAAAGTGTGTTTTTTCTCTTTGATATGACAAAACTATGACCAGGGTTGTCTATAAATTTTGAAGTTAAATTGTGTCCCTCATTCCTGCCTCAGACAGGTGGCAAGTATTTTATTTTTATAAAGATGCACTATATTTTGTTTAAAGAGAGCACAACAGTTAACTTTTATTACCAAGCTATTGCACTCTGCTCCGCGTAGAAAAAATCTGGGAAGAAATCAAGAAACTGCTTGGGGGAACAATCTAAATAAGTGTCATTTCATTCAGAAAGAGGATTTCTTCATACATAATGCAAAACTGGCAGCACCGTAATCAGCATACTTTACAAAAGAGGCTATTTTGAATATTTTTGAATCTTTAAGCAACATTATAATATTTACTGCAAGAGGCTAAGCATTTTCCGAAATTGGTTCATAAAAATTATACAAGTCAGTCAATAAGAGGACGGACCCCCCTGAGAGCAGGTTTTAAAACACTGAGATGAAGGCAGCATCAAATAGTGGCACCAATGTTGAGCGAACTGGAAAGCTGCCAAAACCCAGCGACAGTCTGAATTTGATGGAGAAAGAGAAAAAAATGGAGACCAGCCGCATACATGGTTTCACAGCCCGCTGATTTATCTAGACATGATATGGAGGTCAAGAGGACAGAGTTGTACACAGGAACTTGAATATTCAGATCAAATGTAATAAAATCAAACAAGGTTGTCTGCCAAGGGGACAAAGAAAAAAAAAACGTCCCTCATTATTTCAGCTAAAACACAAATTTTCTGTATGACTGAAATAGTGTGCAGAGAGAGGAAGGTTGAGAGAGGAAATTGGCATATTTGTGGTTGCACATAAATTAGGAAGCACCAGCAAAATGACAATGAACTCTTCATCGAAGGGGTTGATATCAATTTACAAATTCTGATTTGCTGAAGGAAGATACGGATTTAGAAAGAGATTTTACTGGACTTAAAAGATTATCCATAAATATAAAACTCAGCTGTTAACCAGGGAATCTAGGAAAACATACTAACAGGTTGACTTTATAGTCCCTCACTTTCTCCTGTTTCTTACTTCCCCCACTGTCCTATTTTGCTTGCCCAAGCCCCAAAAAATAGCCAGTATTCCCATTTATTAGGGAGCATGTGATACTCCACCTTTCCTCTCATAATGCAACTCGGGATACTTGAGCTGAAAATTGCCAGGCCCTGTTTCGTAGTTAGAGGGGTGTTCTTAGTTCTGTGCTAACGCCAAGGCACAACTTCTGTAGGATTTATTTTTTAGGCAAACAGAGTGACAGGGCAACATGGGACAGGTAAGCATAGTAAGGGGCAGACTATGAGGCAAATCTGTTACTTTGTCCTGATAGGAAAGTACAGGTTAACTCCAAAAGAATTATCACCTAAAGAAAAATGTCATTAAAGGGGACTTCTTATGCCAAGCATTAGGAACCACCATGCCCCCCCCCCCCATAGTGTTGAGTTACCATTTGTAATCAAACAACCCCCCCCCCCCCTACCTCGGCCCCAACCTCTGATGCTTCCAGGAGGCACGGGTGACATCACTGTGCCTTAAAGCTGCCTCATAGCATAGCAGGGCACTCAAAATTTGACAGGGATGCATTAGGGCACATTCTCACAGTATTTGTAGTTCCAAAATCTACAGGAAGGCACTGTGATATTACCCATGCCTGGGTCGAAGTACCATATTTTTCGCCGTATAAGACGCGCTTTTTCTTCCCCAAAACTGGGGGGGGAAAGTTGGTGCGTCTTATACGACAAATGCATATTTTGCCTGCATTAAAACTGCCCCTAACTTTGTGTGGTGCTTGCTCGCATGTACTGCGGGCTGTGGAGACTTCTCTGACCCTCCTATAGCGCGCCTTGTCCCCCCTCCCTACAGTCTAGCCACGTGCTGCCCGGGCACCATGTCAACGCTCTGTGGAGCTAACCGGTACCTTTCCCTCCATCAGTGCGGGCTGTGCCTCCTCATGTCTCCCCGGGCAGTCTCACTCCTTGCTGGGCAGTGTGGGCACAATTGCGCCGCTTCTGTGCATATCTCCCAGGCACTGTATCAATCTATGCTGCCCTGAAATGTCCGCACGTCTGCCCCTCCTGCTCCATACGTTCTGCCTCCTCCGGCCAATGTTTACTGTGTGCTGTCCGTGCTCTGCTCCGCCCCGCTCCTACTTGAATTGATGCCCGTGTTACTTTCACTGTTTACTGACTTTATATGTTACATGGTTGACATAAAATTGTTCTTAAACTGCTGTTAACTTTATACAGTTGATATAAAATATTTTACTACAGTATTTGGTTCAGAATCTTTTTTTTCTAGATTTTCCTCCTTTAAAATTTTGTGCGTCTTATATTCCGGAGCGCCTTATACGGCGAAAAATACGGTAAGTAATTTTTTGTATTCTGGGCAATCTGTTTGTTTCCAAATGGCTTTTTCTGTATCTACTTCTTGTCTCAATTCATACATTCCAGCAACGTCATGCAACGCTATGTAATTTCTTCACCAAGGTTATCTTATGGTGATAACAGTGAAACATGTCAGTGCAATAAGCATTGAAATGGCCAATTGTAGACCATTGGGAAAACTATGACACAGGGTGACAATGCAGCAAAACAATTAGAAGACATGGACAGAGTAGAGCGAATCTACAAGGCCTTGTTCACACAGGCGTACTACAGCACATGCCCGTGAGAAAGCCATGTTCACCTGCACAGGGAAGTGCAGGTGTTAGGTGCATCCTTGTGCAGGCAGACCAATTTCTGTCAATTAGGATGCAGTACCTGCACAGACACAGCTGCTGCTCCCAATTAGACAACTGTGTAGGTGTAAGGTGCACGAGGATGTACGAACGCCTGTGCATCCCCATGTGGGTGAAAATGGCCCTCGCACAAGACCTTCATGGAAAAAGAATTTCATTATATTAATGCTATTATTTTGATAAAAGGTGACATTTTACAAATATTGAAAATTATTTTTCCTAGGACATTAACTTGTCAAAGCTTTTATGAGATTTTATAGATCGAGTTTAAATATGCTTTAAATACAGGCACCTAGAGGATAATACACATACCACGTTCTTCTTCCTGCCTAGTAGTGCTGCACAGTATTTGTGCTCTGCTAGTCTTGTTATCTCAGTAAAGGGCTATGGGGTTGATTTAATGATCAGCATTGAAATGAACTTTGCCTGTACCATGTGCAGTGGACGTTCCAGTGCTTTAATATCTCTCCTGCACATGGTTGGATATAAGCAAACTTCATTCCACTTCACTTAACTTTATTTCCCTGTAGTAAATCACCCCCTATGGGTTTTCTCAGAATGATTGAAAACTGTATGTTATGCTATGTATGCAGCAATTGATTTATTCTCAGCGGTATCTCAGTGGGGATGCTGACTGCACTACCTGAAACACACATAGCTATGATATGGAAAACCTACATATGTGCACATAAACGTACCGGATATAGCTCATCAAGAGTGAAGCACTGTAAAATGACTTTGTAAATTTCTCTCAGTAAAAATTTACAATAAAAAACTTTAAAATTACAGTTCAAAGCCCAACTTAAAAAAAAAAAAAAACAAAGAATTCACCCTTGAAACGGTGCTCCAAACTGCAAGGTTTAACTGCTTGTTATGTCTAGGGGGCAGAAGATACAAAAGAAAATTGTTACCCCCTTTTCTCTATCCAGCAAAGTCCCTCTAGCACTATGATCGGTCCCCCACAACTCCTCTGTAAGGCGTAACCGGCATTCCAGCCTCCAAAATGTACAATGCAAGGTTTAGGTTCCTGTATTGCACGTGGTGATGCCAAGTTTCCTCCCACTGACCTTATCTATGGGCAGAGGAGGAGAGCACTGGAGCCAGCCAGAGCATGGTATACGGCTAATGATGGAGACTGTTCTGAAATCCCCTAGACATATTTAGAAATAAATCCTTGCAGTGCTGGGACTGTAAAATGTATACATGTAAAAAGTAGGTGAAACCCCTTACTGGATTACATTTAGTTTTCTACAGCACTGTGTATCAAACAATTACCTTTTTTTTTTTTTAAATACTTTTTTCAACTTTTTAAATCCTTTTTTGCACCTAACTGATGCTTATCTCCACCAGCCACAGTTAGCCACTTCCAGTCTACATGTACTTACTTGTATGCTGGCTGTGCATCATTGCCTTGCGCAGGCTTCATGGGTGGTAACTGTGGCTCGTGGAGTGTACTTACAAAAAAAAATAAAAAATTGCTCGGTGAAAGCGCTTGTACATTTGTTATGTGTGAATAGGGAAAAAATATGTTATAAAGTTTTTGTGTTGGCCTTTTCTTTTTTCCACTGATTTAAAATGGAAATGAGTGCATTTGGCCACTAGATGGCACTAAGTATAATAGGAATTCCTTAGCGCTATTTAGTGTCCAAACACGGTATTTTCCATTTTAAATCAATAAAAAAACATTCAACCAGCCTAATAACATTAATTTTCCCCCTATTTGCATCAAAATAAATTATATGCATTTTAATTTAGAATTTTCTACATTTTGAATTTTTTTTATAAATATACCCTGTCCGTCAGCTGCTTGTATTCTCAGTCGCAGGTACATGTAACAGGCAGGAGCCAAAATGGAAGATAAAGGCAGCATGATCTCCTCCCATAACAGATAGTGGCTTAATTGGGACCTTCATGGCAGAATTACTAGATATTATTTTAATAAAAACTACAGATTTGAAGACATTTATAACTACATTACCATCTAGGCTATTGCAACTGTGCAATACATCTTTATGTAGGTTTCTCATGATCCTCTGCACACCTGCTTAAATATCAGATCAGGCTCACAATGGAAGCCCATAAACTGGTTACAGAACCCAGAAAGACAACAGGAGAGAGTGACCACTTTTATTTAAGCCAATCTTATGAAAAACATTTAAACTTTCATGCATTATGTTAATCCAAACTTCAAGGGGGGCAGAGTGTGTTTAGACAGCACACAGAGCTTGGACACCTGCAAACGCAATCTTGGAAAACATAAAGCATAACTAAAAGCACAACTTTTCTTTAGTTTTGGATATAAATATAGTATAGTTGGCCGTGAATTTTCGGCCAACGTCCGATCGGCCGATTTTCGGCTTGTTAGTATGATGCTTTCGACAACCGTCTCTGACTTTTCGGCCGAACAAAATCTGGTGTGCAGGATATTGTAGAGATGGATTAGAACACCTGTCAGGCTGTTATTGTGGTCTGTGCCCCCCCCATTAGCAAAATGCACCCTATTTGTCCTGCCTACCGATATTTCTGTACAAGAGTGTAGTCCTGAACTTTGGGTTGTTTCCAGAACAAGACTAGAGGGGGAATCTGCCAATAAAGATATTAGTTCTGGTGACAACTAGGGATTCCATCACTTTTGGAAAAAAAAACTCTCCCTTATCCAAAATGAAAAAAAAATTGCTTCTATACCTACTTTAAATTAAAGCACAAGGCACATAATAGAAATTACCACCAGGTACACATAATAGAAGAATGCTTATGGAAGGGCAGCCACCATTGTTACTGCTCCAAATTAGGCCTTTTTTACAGATTTAAATTACCCTTTAAGGAGAACTCTTTTGCAACATCTTGCTTCCGATCAACCCAGTTTGAAAAGCAATCGTGAGGCATTTGAAAAGCTTGGAAATTGGAGGCAAAGTCCTGATATCTCATTATACGGTGAGGAAGACAATATAGGTTTCTTTCCTGGGAGACAGAAAGAGAATGAGAACAAGGTCGACGAAAGTAGAAAGTGTCTGATTAACTTGTATACGCTGAAATGTTAATGTCTGTACATATTATAGAAGAGATGGAGTACAGATCTCTGAGAGGTTGGGTCATTAGAATACATTAGAATACACTATATATGGAGGAGTCGATGGAAATATTCTAATTTATTCTTGTGACCCAGACTCCTACATATTGATGTTCTGGCTTTTTCTTATTAGTAGAGACAAATTGGTGCTTTATTATTAGTAAACTGGACATTCATTATGAATTAGTTTATAGCGGATGAGAAAAATATTGTTGTTCTTCACTCTAAATATGTGAAGACTTAAAATGTAACTATAGCCCAAGCTTTTTTTTTTTTTTGTTTTGATTTGCTACCTGTGTCCCTTTAATGGGATTTCTCACCACTTCCGGTTCTGTAGCCACAACAGGAAGAGGAGATTTTTCCTAAATGAGGGAAATGACCTCTTAGATAGTTCCCCATTGGAGGATTTCCCATCTATTCCTGTTCTGGTATCAGCTAACTAATTGGGACTTTTTCTCACTTTTCATTGGTCACAGGACAAATTGAAAGAGTCAGGCTGGGTTCGCACATATGCGTCCACAGGTTCATTTCTGGGGTCTGGTGCGTCCCTGATCACCGATTCAGGTGTGAATCGGGTAGGAATTTGCACCTGAATCAGATCTAAAGACGCACAGGACTCTGCATATGCGTGAACCCAGCCTGGGTTTGCATAACGGGGACCAGACAGCAATAAACACCTGACCGGTGTTCTGAACCGTTACCACTCTATCCAAATCTGAAAGAAAATGGCTTTAGATATACTTTAAAACCTAATGCAGCCCAAATATTTTCTTTAGTTCTGAACAGAGTGGGGAAGGTTAGAATGTCTGTCAAGTTTAAAGATAAACAAAATATTCACTAGTATTCATCACTCCAACAAGGAAATTCATAGCACTTTGCTGGGCAGCCGCCCAGTGGCTTAGTTAGGTTAGCACCACTTGGCTCCTCAGGTTCAAATCTCAACCACTCCTTGTTTGGAGTTTGCATGTTCTCCTTGTGCTTCTGTGGGTTTCAAAAGACAAACGAGTAGGTTAATTGGCTTTGATCTAAATTAGTCCTAGCATGTGTGAGGTAGGGACCTTAGTTTGTATGTTCCCGAGGATAGAGTCGAATGCCTCGTACACACGCATCGATTATTGGCCGGGAATTTTCGGCCAACGTCCGATCTGCCGATTTTCGGCTTGTTAGTATGATGCTTTCGACAACCGTCTCCGACTTTTCGGCCGAACAAAATCTGGTGTGTAGGCTATAAAATTTTTGTTGGCCGTCAACAGAACGGCCGATTTTCCGTCAGTCAGTACAGATTTCGGCAGACAAAAATCTGATGAGCAAGACTGGGCATGCTCAGAGAAGAAAAAACACACAGAAAGTAAACCAGCACATGACATCACTTCTGAAGTTGGTTTTTGTTGGCCGAGAAAATTTGTGTGCAGTCTAGAGCACATTTCAAGCAACACAAGAACACTGGACAAAAGAAGGCCGATCAGTCGGCCGATAATCGCTGCGTGTGTACGAGGCATAATTAGGAGGTCCAACATGTAAAGTGTTGGGTGGGGCTATATAAAAAACTTTTAATAATAAAGTTATTAAGACCCAGATATATTTACATTTATCCACTATTCAGCCAACCAGGTCCAATCTTCAATAGAGCAGAAGGGTACTGATGATGTGGATACTTGCTTTGGAAGAATTCATTGAGCCCAATGATGACAATATGGCGGAGCAACCAAAAAGCCTGGCCAGCTGCATGTGAAAAGGATTCAGCTAACAAGTTACCTTCATTGAAGCTGGTGTGGCAAAAGAATATAATATGTAGGTCTTTAAAACAATTAAAAGAAAAGGTAATGTTTGCTTGAGATTGGGAGGAGTAACCAAAAAAAAAAAGACGTTTTATTTTTTCCTGGAGATAAGCTTTAAAATGCGTTGTCCCAACTAAAAAACCACAAACGCTGTCCAACTGCATCAAAATTAATATGTTCCAGATTTACTCTTTAATGATGTGTCTTACAAGTACATGAAAGGCTTGTGTTTTAACTAAGAAACCGCAGAAATATGCAGGTCATCTTGATTTCTTTTAGTTTACCCCTTTCTAGAGCAGAACGGTTAATCATTAAAAAATCTCGATTCACCCCCCCTTACAATCTTAAAACAGCATGTCCTCGATTCTCTGCTCACTCCCAGCTGTCATAAAAAAAAGAGCCTCCGGGCAAATGTTTATCAACATTGTTAAGGCTGCTAGATAACTATAAACACAATGCTTTACAATGTATCTTTTCATTTTTTAGATCAAAGGAATGAACTTCCGTCTGTAAGGGAGAGCAGTTTAACCTCTTAACCACTTGCCGACCGCCCGCCGGGGTTTTACTGCAGCAGGCTGGCTCGGCTGCTCGAAACGACGTAGGGCTATGTCGGTCGCGGGAGTGGTGCTAGGGGGGCGTGCAAACGCCACCAGCGGTGAGCTCCCGCCCCCACTAGGCAACAGGGATGCCGATCTACGGGACTGGTGGCCGTGATTGCTGCCGGGCACCCACGATCGCTCCCTGCTGAGAGAGAAGGATGGTCAGCTGTTGTAAACACAGCCGACCATTGTTCTCTCTGAAATTATCACAGAGCGCCTGTGATCCTTCTATATAGGATCACAGGTCTCTGTGGTCATTTCACAAGCCCATCCACCCATACAGTTAGAAAACACTCCCCTAGGCTCTCACTGAACCCTTTGATCACTACTGCGTTAACCCCTTCCCTGTCAATGTCATTATTACAGTTAGAGTGCATATTTTTAGCACGGATTACTGTAGTAATGTCACTGGTTCCAATAAAAGTGTAAAAAAATGTCAGTTAGGAGTCTGATCCGTCCACCGCAATGTCACAGTCCCACCGCCCATACTAGTAAAAAAATAAATAAATAAAAATGACATAATCTTTCCCCTAGTTTGTAGACGCAATAACCTTTGTGCAAACCAATCAAAATACACTTATTGGGATTTTTTTTTACCAAAAATATGTAGCAGAATACAAATTGGTCTAACAGGATGAAACATTTAGATTTTCATTTTTTTTTTTTTTTTTGGGAATGTTCTATAGCAGAATGTGAAATATATAGTTTTTTTTTCCAGAATTGTCGCTCTTTTTTTGTTTATAGCGCAAAAAATAAAAATCGCAGAGGTGATAAAATACAACCAAAAAGGAAAGCACTATTTGTGGGAAAAAAAGAAAAACATCAAATTTATTTTGCGTCACACGACCGCACAATTTACCGTTAAAGTAACCCAAAGCCGAATCACAAAAAATGGCCTGGTCATTAAGGGGGCAAATCAAGAACTGGGTATAGACTAAGCCTTTTTCTGACACGTGTTGGTTACAAGTTAAAAATCAGTATTTTTTACTAGAAAATGACTTATAACCCCCCCAAACATTATATATATATTTATCAGAGACCCTAGAGAATAAAATGGCGACCGTTGCAATCTTTTATGTCACACTGTATTTGTGTAGAAGTCTTTCAAATGCAGTTTTTTTTTGGGAAAAAAATGCACTTTAAAGAATTAAAAAAAAAAAACTAAACAGTAAAGTTTTTTTTATAACGTAAAAGATGATGTTACGCCGAGAATTGTGATCTTTATTCTAAGCAAAAAAAATTGCAATTTTCATTTTATCCAGAATCATGCAGCTCTACCCCTTTCCTAACCTAACTGTTGTTCTGTACAATCAGTCAAAATTGTTTTTTTTTTTTCTGAAAGGCAGTCAAATATTCAGCACATTATACTGAAAAAAAAAAACACATTGACATCTTGCATGCTGAGTGGTCAACAAAGTGAAATTTGTAGTGTATAAGCTTCTTAGCGTGATAACTGAGTGGTGATCTTTAAATAACCCTTTAAAAGTGCTTATCCAAAGCACACAGGCATAGCCGTTGCCCTCAGCATTACGAGTAACCCTTTGTCAGTACACTCTAAAATTAAATCTGTGATAAGATCATTGTTAATTATCATCTGCTGCGGCAAAAAATATAACCACGATGGAAGCCTATTTCCAAATGTATAACTGCAAAAAAAAATGTAGCTTGCTTTTTAACTAGATGGATTTAGGTATATAGGTTAGCATAAAATACCAGGGAAATAGCAAATATCCTTCTAACCGCTTGGCATTCCTACCTAATCTGTCTGGAGAATGGCGATTATGCGATTCTTACCTCTACTAAAGGAAGTGTCATAGGGAATCTTGTAGAATATATATCACAGCTCGGATTCATTTGGATCTGGCTGAATGTCAAAAACACAAGGTCATGCCGGCATTTTACAGATATCTCGGAGTGCAGAGGGATGAACGCTTTAAGGGGATGTAATCTTAAAATGTTGGGGTGGGGGGGAAGCATCATCATAAAGACGTCCTAATATATTAGCATAGAGGTACATAACGCACATATATTTTCAGAGGTACATTATTGTGTGACATGACATTAATATTCTAGACAAGGTTTAAGGTGTTATAATCAAGGCTGAATGCACGGTAATTAACAGATGATTTGTAGTGTCTGAGTTTCAAAGTACATATTACGCTTTTTTTTTTTCTTTCTGGAGCGAGCAGGCGTTGAACCGCAGACGTAATGAAACTTGCACTGCCGCTGTACTTTAGCAGGACAACAAACTGCAAGCCAACCACCACAGTTACACAGTTAGTGAGGTTGAAAAGACATCAGTCCATCCAGTTCAACCTACGATGTGTGTGTGTTTGATGTTAACCATACATTGTATACCCCTGTATGTTGTGGTCTCTAAGATGCCTATCTAATAGTTTTTTTGAAACTATTGATGCTCCCTGCTGATACCACTGCTTGTGGAAGAGAAATCCACATCTTTATTGCTCTGACAGTAAAGAACCCCTTACATATTTTAAGGTTAAACCATTTTTCCTCTAGTTTTAGTGAGTGGCCACATGTCTTATTGTATTCCCTTTATCTGAAAAGTTTGTTCCTTATGCTAGGGTCCTCACCAGTACAGTATTTGTACATTGATATCATTTCCCCCCTCAATCGTCTCTTCTCCAGAGAAAATAGGTTCAGTGCTTGTAGTCTTTCCTCATAGCCGATGCCCTCCATTCCCCTAATTATTTTTGTTGCCCTTCTCTGGACTCTTTCCAATCCCAGCACATCCTTCCTGAGGACCGGTGCCCAGAACTGGACAGCATACTCCAGATGTGGCCGGACCAGAGTCTTGTAGAGTGGGAGAATAATCTCTTTATTTCTGGAGAGAATCCCCTTTTTTATCAGCAGTTGTTTTAGACATTCCCATTTCTCTTTAAGGGATAGGTAGAAAGGGGAGAAGGTTCAGGCAGAAGCTGCCATTCGTTTGCACTTTGACTGCATGCTAGTTCCTGGGCTTCAAGTCACTTGCAACAAAACTGAAGAGGTCCTGGAAACTGCCCAGGAGTCTGAGAACAGCAGCTGCCTTCTCAGGCTTCCTACACGGTTTATTATTTAACCACTTCTGGACCGGAAGATTTTCCCCCTTAATGACAAGGCCATTTATTTGCGATTCGGCACTGCATTCATTTAACTGACAATTGTGCAGTCGTGCGATGCTGTACCCTAATAAAATTGATGCCCCTTTTTTCCCCATAAATAGAGCTTTCTTTTAGTGGTATTTGATCACCTGTGCGATTTTTATTTTTTGCGCTATAAACAAAAAAATAGCGACAATTTTGAAAAAATAATATTTTTCACATTCTTTTATATAAAATTCTCAAAAAAAAAGTAAAAATCAAAATTTTTTAACATTTTTGGCCAATTTGTTTTCTGCTACATTTTTTTGGTTAAAAAAAAAAATTGCAATAAGCGTATTTTGATTGGTTTGCACAAAAGTTATTGCGTCTACTAACTACGGGAAAGATTCATCTCATTTTTATAGTTTTTTTTATTTTTTTTTTACTAATAATGGCAGCGATCTGTGATTTTTTGCAGGATTGCGACATTGCGGCAGACAGATCAGACCCCTAACTGACATTTTTGACACTTTTGGGGGGACCAGTGACATTACTACAGTAATCAGTGCTAAAAATATGCACTGTTACTGTAATAATGACACTGGCAGGGAAGGGATTAACCCTGTGGGTGATCAATAGGCGAGCCTAGGGGAGTGGTTCTAACTGGGGGGGGTGTGGTTTGTGAAATTACCATAGAGACATGTGATCCTATATAGAAGGATCACATGAGCTCTGTGATCATTTCAGAGAGAAGAGCGGTTACATCAGCCAACCGTCCTTCTCCCTCAGCGGGGAACGATCGCGGGTGTCAGGCAGCAATCGGTGTGGCAGGTCTATGTCGGTTTGCACAGGAGAGCCACCCTGCCGCAGTAAAAAGGCGGTAGGTGGTTGGGAAGTGGTGAAAAAAGTTAAAAAAACTGAGTTTTATGCATTCCATCTGTGTATTTAGTTGTTTTTTCTGGAGTTCAAACTTAAAAGCTCAACTCCAATTGACTTATTTCTGCTTCAACGGTCCGACACCTGCGAGGCCCTTTTAGGTTGGCCAGTGTGGGACATGCGCAGGAGTCATTCTGGCAGAAAGGCGATGTGCCGGAATGTAAACTGAGCTGCGCATGTTCAGCTCAGCGTTCATTCTACAGAAGACCGCAAGCAGGCAGATTTATTTTATTACAGAAGAGTATGCTATAAGGAGTGAAAGTGCAGGGAATCCAGATTTATGCAATGAAAGTGCCTGGGTAATTCTAATTTCCCATAACCTGTTCTCCTGTAAATAGATGACATAACTGACTTAGTACTTGAAGCATTCACACAGGCTAAAAAACAGAGACTTTTAAGTTATTTTTTTTCCTTTTGTCTCAAAGCCGGCAATGAGCCACAGAGTTGATTAAACGTATGCACCAGCAGTGCCGGTCCAGTGCAACAAAGCTACAAGGGTACTTTCAGGATGAATAAGCAAGGAGGGGTACGGGCGAGCTGAACAATAGGGCTTCCCTGCATTTTTTTTTTTTTAACCTTTCAGCTTCTACTGGCCAATGGTCTGAAACCTCACATCTGCTGTGAAGCCACTCATTACTTGCTGTTACTGTGCCATCTGGTCTGTAACACAATTCCAATTCAGAGCTAGGGCTTACCAGGAAGAGCAGAGCATCTCGGCATTAAGACAAAATTCAAATTAAGCTTTTTGTGCAGCGTTTGTAAAAAGGACAGAAAATCATTTTACATTCGGGGAGGGTAATGGTGCACCGACATGCCTCCCCTATAAATGTAATATTTGACCTTGGACCCAAAGCAAAAGACCTCGTGTTAAACTGGCAGAGGACTCTAAACAATTCTTATCAGGGGAACAAATGTTAATGAAATGAATGAGAGGGGAGGCGGGGGGGGGGGGTGACAATCTGTGACTTAAGCCCACATGACAGCAATAAAAACGGGACACAGAAAAAACATAGCTTTTACCCCATACAGTTTAATCTTTCTGTGACTATTGCTTTCTACCACTCTGCCTGCATGTATTTGTATAGCTGCCTTCAGAACATTTTTCTTTGCCACCTACATAGAATGCATAAGACACAGGCAAACAGCAACAAAGACAGAATATATATTACTTGGTTCAGCCTTGTCATATACTATCTATCTTACACTATCCTCAAGGTCTAGTGGTTTTCTCCAGCGCTGTTATCTAGCTCAGAATATATAAAAAAAAAATAACAGTTATGCCCAGATTTCATACAATGTGCCATTCCAGGCACAAATAACCTGCACTAGCCGAAAGCATAAATAAGCATATCAAGCAACAACAAAATACAGCACCATAACAATTAGATGGAATAATAAATGTATAGCTCACAGACAATATGCGCATAAAAATATCCTTATTTATAGGACATTTTGTTGCAGTTGGACTAATGTACATGAAGCCTACTTAAAATTGCTGTAGTGTCTCATAGAGGCAGAGTTTAATTCAGTTCATTAACTGAAATATTACATAAGGGTACATGTAATTATAGTGTAGGGCACCTGGATTAAACACTAGAATGCAGAGGCTTGATGCTAATTTCAATATCCACAAATATGTCACAAAGGAACAGGTCAGATGGGCACTTGAGGTTTTTGTTTTTTTATATTTTTAATTAAGAAATTCTATGTTTAAACTGCACGGGTAGTTATCATATACTGAAGAGCTCAACCAGGCAGACATCAGGGGTCAGGTAGGAAACGCCGTCTTTACAGCCTAAATTAAAATTCTGCTCTCCCTGCCCAAAGAAAAATACTGCCAGTAGTGACGCATCTCTGACATGATTAAAGTGATTGGAAAGGTCTTTTTTTTTTTTTCAAATACAGGCGGTCCCCGGGTTACAAACAAGATAGGGACTGTATGTTTGCTCTTAAGTTGAATTTGTTTGTAAATCGGAACAGATATATTTTTTTTAAGTTTAGCTCCAGCGAAAAGAATAATTTTTAAGGTTTTTTTGGGTTGGCATAGGGAAGGGTTAAAGAGGAAGTAAACCCTCCTCTGTAACTTCTACCTATAGGTAAGCCTATATTAAGGCTTACCTATAGGTACTGTAAATATCTCCTAAACATGTACCGTTTAGAAGATATTTACCTTACATGCAGCCAGTGATGTCACTGGCACATGCACTCTGAAGGAACGGCCGCTGGTGCCGTTCCTTCAAAGTCCCGTGCCGTGACCGTCGACTCCCGCGCGCATGCGCGGGAGTGACGTCACCGCGGCTCCAGCCAATCAGATGGCCGGATGCCGCGATCCCGGAAGACGGGCGACTGAACATGTCGTCCGTCATACAGGTGATTGAGCGGCACGGCGGGGGTTCATTGTAAGGTAAGTATTTCATAATGAGCTAGTATGCGATGCATACTAGCTCATTATGTGTTTGTCTTTCAGGTTGTAAAAAAAAAAAAAGTTAAACGAGTTTACAACCTCTTTAACACCCCTGTAACATTTGTTTTGCTGTCTGGGTACCTGATGAAGGAGGATTTCCTCTGAAACATGTAGCCTAGGCAACCGTTTAAGCAGAACTATCTTTCCTCCATACCCTTATCAGTCATCCAGCGCAGCCGTATCTGTGACTGAGGCGCACATGCGCAGTCAGGACAAGCCGGCGGTGTGTGCGCAGGCGCGCTGAAGACCTGCCTTCAAGTACCTGGAAGGAAGATCTAATACAGACAGAGAGGTGACGGCGGCACCCTAGGTGGATTACACAGTACAGGGCAAACCAGAGGCCATCTGAAAGGGAGAGGGGGAGATAGCCCATGCTGAAGTGCCTGTCAGTTCTATTGGACATGTGAGTGGAACTTAATTGTTATGTTTCATGTGCTTTAATAAACGTTATTATGCGAGGTTGGATGTGCGCCGTCTGTCTCCTTTCTACAGTTGTGTTTCGTTGTTTTGCTGTCTGTGCCTTTGTTCAGAAGATTCCACCTCACTTTCTTTCCCTATGACTGTTACTGTAAAATGACACTGGCAGTGAAGGGGTTAACTTTTTTGAGAGGGAGGGGTTAAGTGTATCCCTAGGGGCGTGATTCTAACTGTGATTGGCTGTGGCTTGAGGTGTAGGAACAGTGATCAACGGTCCTACATAGTAGAACCGTATGATCACTATTCTTACACAGGGGAGAATGACAGGCAGCTTGTTTACATTAGCCGCCTGCCTTTCTCCCACTCTAACGGACGATCGTGAGTGCCCGGCGGAAATCGAGTCCGCCGGGCACACGCGCAGGAGGGTCCGTGACCGAACGGGAGTGGGAGCGCGCATCCGGCGGCGCGCGCTCGCTCCCCAGAGCCTCATAGGCTAGTAAAGTACCCCTACGTCACTTTGCCTGTGAGGGGCTGACCGCCGCAGTATATGTAGTTGCGATGGTCGGCAAGTGGTTAAGGCCTTCTCCCTGGCTCCTGTTTGTGAACCTTAGCTTTTTAGGGAGGAGGGGGGTTTGGTTACCCAGTTTTGACAGGTACCCGCTCCCCTTTCCGTTCCAGTCACTTTAGGCGATTGGAAGTAGAAGTTCTCCAGTCACAGAACGCAACACTGCATGTGCAGTGGGCATCCGGCTGTGAAGCTGCAAGCTGTCACAGCCAGATGACAATAGTGAAGATGCCGGCGCCGCCGAGGGAGGACACAGGGAAAAAACTGCTGGGGTGAGTGCACCGCTGGATCATGGGAAAGGTGAATGACTGTTTATTAAAAGTCCGCAACTACACTTTTTTGTAGCTGCTGACTTTTAATAAACACAAAAATGACTGGAAGTCTGCTTTAATGCATAGAAAGCATTAGGGTAAAAAGCCTGCCTTTAGAACCACTTTAAAGTGGGTTTTCTACTAATGCCTTACACAGATAGGTGCAAATTCTGAGAACATCTTCTCCCTGAATTTATTGGACTTTTTTTAGAATGTTGTAAAAAAATATTGGACCTTCTGAGTTAACCAAAACCTCTATGTTGTTTTTACACATAGATGGCAATCTTGGTCTCAGGAGTGGACACATTAATGTAAATGGAGTAGAAGATTTTTGCCCCAAGGGAAAAAAACTGGAGGTGCCTGTTTCGAAAGGAAATGCTTGATAATTTGTTTTTCCAAAGTTAAAAATTTATTTGTCATAGAGCAATCAAAGACCTCATTAACATTTTTGGTGGCACTGTATGGACAACCCTTCAGGATAGGTGTGGAACATTGAGTAGAAGTCAAATATGAAATGTAATAAAAACAAGTACACTATAAACAATATAAAACATGAAAAAAAATCAATTTATAATAATACTAGCCAGTAGCCACTATTTGAACTTCAACAAAACTATCACATTTAGATACATAATACATTGATTTGTTATGTTATTATGAAACCTGAATATGTTAATACTGTTGTAAGGAGATAAAGCTTTTACATGTAAATAAAATAAAATAAAAATTTGTATATAATTAAACCCATGGTGATTATTATTTTTTTCCCTCATTTACATGATTATCATTTACAAGAATACTGAAAGGAAATGTTAGAATATAATAGCACATAGTCTACATGTTATTTAAAAAAGTTAATTCAGTATATGGCGGATGAAATAAATTCATTGCAATAAATTATTCTTATTGGTGCAGAGGTTGCATTGTTAAAACTCATAATTAAACCGTAGGGATAAAATGATAATTGTTCATTAGTAGTTGATTAATATTTATATCATAGGGATGAATTGATAATCACTGGTAACTTGGTGTATTTATACTTATTTGGGAATATGTAATTATATTATTTGTATATTTTTAAAGGGTAACTCCAGTTTTGTGGGGAAAAAAATCAGCAAATAAAGAAAAAACAATATAGTGTATACAATTGCGACACAAGTCATATTGTATTTGAATGTTATTAAAAATGACCTTTCCTTTTCAATCTGCAGCTGTTTTCTGAAAATGCAATGCAATATGGCTACCTGGAGCTGTTCTGTACACAGAATGTATACTGACCACACCCCAGAAACATAATTTCCTGCTTGTGTGATTGGTTCCCCAATTTTCCCAGAAGTCTGCCCTTAGATACAAATAAGATTTCTGGCATCTCCTGCAATAAAAAAATAATTTTTGGTGAGATTCTCCCAATAGGAACACGTCTAAAGGGATGCAGGTCCAGCAGCTTTCCTCATTAGAGCCCTGCAGCTACCACAGCTGATGGATAATTATGAAACCACTCCCCACTCAGAGGCATAGAGGAACAAACAATGATTTCTTCAGAATAACAAAAAGTAGGAATCTGCAACAAAGTTTGGTAAAATCCCTGCAATGTACAGAGATGACCTAAAGGGCAATGTTTTTTTCTTAACAAAAGTGGAGTTATGCTTTAAGTTACCAAATTCATTTAAATACATATTTGAGGGTTAGGAGCTTATAGGGCTGTATTTAGAAGTACTGTAGAATAGAAGAATAGAAAAGCTTTGGCTGATATGGGTTGCAAAAATGGTTTGTATTCAGAGTTTACCTTTATGTATCTCAGTTGTTGGGGTTTTTTAAGACAGTATTTTTGAAGATAATGTGTGTATCATTAAAGTTTGGATTTCTGGCACTTGAGTTCCTGCTGCTCCGTATTCAGAAAAGGGATAGAACAACACACACAGGAAGGTTAAAAAACGATTACAAGGAACACGTGTATGGAGGGGTTTGTAAGGCATTTGATCTTGGACATCACTACTTTGTATCCTTAGAATGAGAGGGAGAGGATGCCCTGATAGATATGGATAACACTACTTTACATAATAAATTATATATAAATTGTGTGGTGTGCTTGTATAATGGTAACTGCATGAAAAATACAATAATATTGTTGTTTTTTTTTGTATTGAAGAATATCAATATATGATATTACATAAGAATATGAATATATGGCATGTGATCGTTAAAATTAGATATACAGGATTGTATAGGGTACATAAACGCATCACGTATAATGTACTGCATACTGCACATTTTCACATAACGAGGAAATACACAATGATTAAAAGTAATGATTGAAAAGATGCAAATAAAAGTAAATACATAAAAATAAATACATGATATAAAATAGGCTGAATGAGAGATAACCAAATAATAGTGCAAGCATAATAGGTCAATAAATGAATAAATATGGATAACAAATTATAAGGGCTTGTGTACGCTCGTGGCCATTATTGCTGCTCCCTCTAAAAAGCAATCTGGGATGCATCCCTTTTCCAAGACATTTGGCAGGCAACTCAAAGGCAATATGTTGCCCCATGGATTCCTGTTTTAACCCTTTAAAGCCCCCAGCACTGTGCTGTGACAGTGTGTAGTAACCTAGCTGATGGCCATGTTAACTTAGAGAAAAAAAACAATGGCTCAAGCCCCTATTTTTACTGGCCCAGAGCTGCCTGTGTAAATTAGTGTAAAATAGGTAAAATAAAACAATGGGGTTAATGCACTAAAGCAAATCCAATGCTTATTGAATGTGGTGCAATTTTACCAATAACATGCAAGGGAAATGAGATATAAAAAACAGCATTTTGATTGAACATGATTGGATGATGGGAGTTAGCAGAGAGTCACCTCATTTACTAAGCCCAGGGACAAATTCCTTTACAAAGTGTAACTTCCCTTGCAAAGTGATTAGCCTATTTGCATTTAGTAAAACAGCCATAATATGGCAAGAATTCATTATATTGAACAGTTGATGCCCATTTATAGGTTATAAAGGATAATAATAAAACTGTGATAAAGAAAAAATGAAGAAAATCCTAGGTTTTGCTTTATTATTTCCTTCTGAGTATGACTATGTATAATAGGATGGTATGAATTTGATCATGAATATTATTGTGTATATTGGGATGTTTTGGGTTTGATCACAACCAAAATTACTCTTATATAAAGCTCTGTGCTTTTCTTTGAGATCATCTGCATGGAGAGATCTTATTGTAAATAGCCCTGTGACTTTAACTTTCTGTATCTGTCAATATGTATCTGTCATATTGAGGTCCTAATTTGTTCTATGGGTGTAATGTTCAGTAAGGTTTCCGATTTTTTTTTTTGTGGGATAAGGTATAGTTCTTACATACTCCATGTTTCATGAACCTTTTTACAATAAAACCTCCATGTTACCAGGTCCTGCTTTTCAATCTGTGTGCCACATACTGTAGGCAGCAAGGGCATTCTAAAAGATTGATTGCATACATTTTATCACAGGTTAAGAAATATTTAGTTGGGTATGCTTTGTGTGTACTAGTAGACAAATTATTTTGCTCTATTGTTCATCAGATTTCAGGTAAGGCATCTAGTGTGATTACATTTATAGCCTCCTGATAGAAGGTTATCAAGGTCTCTTTGCTGTGGAGTTTCTCATTCCTTTTTTGTTTTAGTCTACTAGGTGCCAAAATGTTTTTAGATATGGTACTTAGAAGAGAAAGTACTGGGGCGCATGCACAGCTTTCGTTGATGGCGAACGCTCACTAAGAGAGCTCCGTTCTGACTCAGTTCGAATCAGCCTGCTTTATCAGCTTCCAATAGCTCTAGAGGTAGGCAGCTTGATTCCTTATAATTTTGACAGGTACCTGCTCCCACTTCCGTTTCCAGCGCCACGGCGCTGGGTACAGAAGTGCTTCCTCCTGCCTCCCCCCTGCAGTCTTCTGGGACACTGACAGGTACCAGAAGACTGCATCCACCAATACAGGATGCGCCGCACGACTCTGCGCATGTGAAGTGGGTGCCCGGCTGTGAAGCCGCATGCTGTCACAGCCAGATGCCCATAGTGAAGATGCCAGCACAGCTGAGGGAGTACGGAGGAAGAAGGCAGCTGCGGTGAGCTCACCGCTGGACCATAGGACAGGTGAGTGGCTGTTTTTAAAAGTCAGCAGCTACACTTTTTGTTGCTGCTGACTTTTATTTTTTTTTATAGGTGCCTGGAGTTCCTCTTTTAGTTTATGTTTTAACTTTTGAAATTCTATATAGGGGTAAACACCTGGTGAGAGCGGATCAGGAACCTCCGCTACGCCAATTTTTTGGAGTCTCCCTCCATACCCAAGGCTGCAGACTTGGTATCCTGAGAAGCTGCTGCCTCTCAGGCCTTCGATTATTGTTTTCTTTTTTTTTATGCCCAAAACGGCCTTTAAATTATATGGTATTGACAGTTTTTTATGTTATTTTCATGTGTTTATTCATAATGTTTATGCATATTTCATTTCTGTTTCCATATTCTCACATACACTGCTGCAAATATCTATCCTCTTCTTTTACGCTGATGAATATCTATGAACCTAATACTGGTCAGATAAAGTTTCTTACTGAGGCTTTCGAAGTGTTACAGCGCTTTGCTCAACCTTTTACAATTGTTGGGGGGACTTCAATGTTATATTTTCTCCCACATGTGATAGGAGGTCTCTGTTCCAACCAGCCCCGCCCTTCTTGACACAAGCCCTGGCTACTTCCTTTCCGACTTTGGGCCGAGCTCACCACCTGTTTGACTCATGGAGAATTAAGCATCCTACTTGTAGGCAATTTTCCTTTTTTTTCCCGTCACAAAACGTTTTCCAGACTAGAATATTTTTTTTATCTCTGCTCCCCTTTTGCCTAACATAAAAGCTTCAGAGCTTGGCCAGATGACCTGGTCTGATCACGCCCACATTTATCGGGATCTCTCCCTGGCAGCTGCTTTTCCCAAAAAATGCCACTGGGAACTCAATGAATCACTGCTCAACCAGACAGTTACCAGGGAGAAACTTTTTAGGTCTCTCTCTGAGTTTTTTCAGTTTAACAAGGGCTCTGTGTCGGATGCCTCTACTCTGTGGGAGGCGCACAAGGCTAACTTCCGAGGACAGTGCATCTCTGAAGAATTTTGCCTGAAGAGGGATACGGCCGCGCAAAAAACGTCTTTGGTAACTAAACGGAGATCTGCGAAGCACGCCCTTGTGCTCTCCCCCACTGTGGCCTGCCTCTGCGCAGTGACCTTTATATGAAATCAACTCAAATCTATAGCTTTGACAAGTATAGCCAAGTACTTACTATTGGGGAAACAAAAATTCTATGAGTTTTCCAACAAACCCCACAGAAAGTTAGTTTCTAGACATAATGCCTGCCCTTTTCATTCTTTACCTGACTTTCTAATAAAACCCGATGGTGCGCCTACACGTTTTCCCCAATCTTTGACTAGGGTCTTCAGTGAGTTTTACAGTAAGCTCTATAATTGTCTTTCCCCGGCCCACCATTCCCCTTTTAAACAAAAAGCTCTAGATGCTTTCCTTAAAGATATTCATCTGCCCAAGCTGTCTTCCTCTGATCTTCAGAAATGAAATGCCTCCATTACTATAGAGGAACTTACCGCTATTGTCAAAGAGCTACCAACACAGAAAGCCCTTTGCACTGATGGTCTTCCTTATTCATATTTTAAAACCATTTTAGCTCCCCACCTATTATCCCTCTAGAAATCTCTTCTTAGAGGTGAAGCCCCCAACCCCACCCCCACTTTCTGCTCCCTTGATTTGATTGACAGCAGCAGAAGCCAATGGCTTCCACTGTTACCTCTCTGTCCTGTGAATGCTGGGACAAGTAAAAATGTATTGGCTTTGAAATCACTTTAAAGGCTTCAGTCTTCTTTACATCTGATTTTTTTTTTTTTTTTTGGAGAACCTCTGTATGGTAATTTATTTCAGGAGCCAATCAGACATAATTAGGTCATATGTTTGATTTTGGCTTTACAAATTTGGTGCTGAGCATAGGTGAGCAAAGGCTTCCAAAACACTAAATTTTACTGAAACCACTAGTCTTTACAGACGTCAGGTAACACTTATTATCCCCTTTACAGTTAAACTCTTTTGTCCTCCTAATTCTAAGGGATAACTGCACTTTTAACCAAATGCACTTACCTTTTTTTGATCCCCTTCTTTGATTTAAACTAGCCCACCCTTCCACACCCTTGATGTACATTTGCCGTATTTGGCCATGCTCTTCAGAGTTTTGTTTACAACCTCTTCAGAAAGTTTTACAGATGATGGCCGTGCCTTCCTACAGACCTCCATAAAAAGCCAGAGATGCTTGAGAGATGGTCCCATAGAAGTATATAGAAACTTATTGCTGAGGCATGGCCAGCACACAGAAAGCTTTCAGAATGGGATCCAAGCAAACACTGGAAGCTGTGGCGTAGGTAACTATGCATCTGGGGAGGCAAAGAATGGGCTGGTTAAGGTCAGGGAAGGGGACTAAAAATGATAAATACACTTTGTTTTGCACTATGGACCCTGCATTGGTCTTGATGATGTTGGGACCCCAGAACACTGAAGCATGGTGGATAAGACACTGGGAGACCAGTCTAGCAGCACAGAGGAGTGGAGGATTTGGTAAGTAACTTCATTATATGCCCCCTAAACCTAAACAAGCAGCCTCACTCAAAGTGAGAATTTTCAGGTTTCCCTGGAGGTGGGCTCTAACCTACACTTTAAAATTCAACCATAACACTAATCTCCCTCTTTGAAACATTAGGTCTCTAATTCAGCTATCAAAATATTTTGAAAGTCTATAAAGAACAAGTACTACAACACTGTAAATCAATTTATCGTAAAGAAAAAAGGAACATAGACTAGGGTATAACTGCTTCTAGGTCCATGGAGTCAGGTAGCTCAAACATGATTTCTCATATTGCATTGAATAAAGAATAAAGCAGGATTTTCTTTCACGTTTATTAAAATTAGGACAACAATAGCTGAACTGGACATTGGACAGTTTTTAAGTGTGAGGGGAGTCAAAGTTTAAATTGGCTTTAAGTTAAGTAATGGCCTACGGAGATTCTTCTAAAAATATCACACAAAATCCATTTTACTGACGCATGTAATATTAATAAAAAATGCAATTTACATTTCCTCTGCCCATAATTAAGGCTGATGTCTGCAAAGCTTTTTTTTTTCCTTTTAGGCCCTACCAACACAAACAGTTTATGACCCATGTAATAGTGGAACACTAGAAAATATGAAACAGAATTTTTTTCTTTTTTACCACAGGAAAATAAAGTGGAGAACATTAAACTGTCAAAGAGCAGCACAAGGAAAAAGGAACAAATGATGGATTGGTTATTATTGTCATTTTTTTCTTCAGGCCAAAAGCTTTAGAGTTCTTAATAATACACTACACTGAATCAGCTACCAAGAAAAGGATTGCTTTAAATATTAACATCTATTAAAACCTGAGTCTTAAGTGCGGTACTAGGAGTGTCTCTCTGTAATAATGTATTATGATTACTTTGCTGTATATTGCATGTTCCTAGCTTTTAAAGCACATTTAGAAAATGGACATGAATCAGTTTAACTAATGAATAGAAGAAAATAACTAAACTGCCTGGCTGTTTCCATGAGCTTAATCGGAGTTAGCCTGATAGCTGTTTCTGATGTCTGAAAAAACCTCTCTTAACTGTAGGGGTAAGCAAAATTGAGACCTTTTAGTGAAAATCTGAATATTTTAGGAAAATTTTGCCATTTTGCTGAAGTGCATTGGAGATAATGGGGAAGGAGAAATTAGGGTGGTTTTCACAGTTTTTATGGGTGCAATAGATTTGCAAATAAACTCCTTCTGACAGTTATAAAAAGCATATCCTTAACCTGTTCTCGTGCCAAAAAAAGCTTGTTTTTTTGCTAATGTTATTCCACTGCAGTAGCGGCTTAAGAGCCAGATACAATCCTGGCAAAAGTTACCTCTGTCACTTATAGGTAGAAATAATTTAATTAAAACAAAATTTTTACCACTTTTTTGTATATATTTAAAAATTTCCCTGTTTGGATTCCAAAATAAATCTTTAAAAATATAGATCGTTTAATTATTAATTTCCTTTGGCAGGGTCGACATCCAAGGATTAAGTTACAAATGCTTAAGCAGCCATGGAAACGAGGAGGGTTGGCAGTCCCGGACTTTTTACGATATTTCCTTGCTGGCCAGATAGTTTTTGTTCATAGATGGCTTAATAGCCCAGAAGATGATGTGGCTGTAGATTTAGAGGCGCCCATTGTTGGGTCTTATGAGGCGCTGGCATGCCTTGCGATGCGGTGCCTTAGGGCACCATACAATCTCTAATTCTATGAAGGCAATGCTACGAGCATGGGTAACTGTGGATAAGATTGTTGAGACGGGAGTAGGGGAGTAATTTCACCCCATTTGCCAATATGGAAGAACCCTCGCCTACCACATTTTTCTATTCATCTTGATCCAGGCATCTGGACGCGGTGTAATATAAAGACGTTGGGGGCCAGCCATGAGGGGGGAATTCTCTAATTTGAGACCTTAAAAAACAGGTTTAATCTTTCAAACTCACATTTTTTTTCGTTATTTACAGCTTAGGCATGCTTTTCAGGCCCAATTTGATGTAACGGGGGTCCAGGTGGGTGAGATGGAATCTCTTCTTAGAAAAGTTCCCTTGGTAAAACCACTATCCAATATTTACAAACATCTATTCAAGGATGGTTTGGAACACCTCGCACTCTGCCAGGCAGCGTGGGAGATTGTGTTCCCACAATTGGATGGAGATGATTGGGAAGATATATGGGATATTAACTTGTCTAAGCTGGTGTCGTCTAGAGACCAACTTATTCAATACAAATTTCTACACAGGATCTATTATACCCCGGCTAAGCTAGTGAAACTCTATCCTGGGCAGTCCCCAGATTGTTGGTGATGTTCTGCCATCTATGCAGATTTTGATTATATCTTTTGGGGATGTGCTAAGATTCAGGTCTTTTGGAGGGAAGTAATGGAATGTATAGCTGAGGTGACAGATATTACATTACAGCCAGGAGTGGAGGTATACCTTCTAGGATTGGTAGATGGGTTTGTCCAAAAAAAGGCTACCCACACTCTCTTGACACTTATTTTGTACTATGCAAGGAAACTAATAATAATTTAATGGAAAAAATCAAGACCACCCACAGTACAAGCTTGGAAAGGAATTATAAATAAGACACTTCAGTTGTATAAAACCACGTATACAAACAGGGGAACATTGGAAAATTTAAATGAGGTTTGGGGCTGTTGGGTTGATAATATACTTACAGTATCAGAATGATCGGGCAGATTTTAAAGAGTGGTATGGTGGGGTTTTACTGATCCATGGTGGAATGAAGGTGTCTCGATAAGTATTTTTACATGTATCTAGAATTTTTTTTTTTCCCTCTCCTCTTGGCTTGGGTTTTGAATTGGTGAATGTATGTATTGTCTGCCCCCCTTAGAGCATTTGTATGTATGTATTAAAAAAAAAAAAAACAAGTTTACAAAAATAAATAAATAAATAAGTTAAAATATAAAGAGACAGTATACAATAGCGATCAGACATATAAAAAGTAAAAATACCCTCTAAATGAAAAAACAACAAAATGAATAAAACTGAGTTTTCACATTGGTGAAATTGGTAATTTTGCAGCAACATTAAATTTTGCTGAAATCACTCCTATTATCCATATTGTGTACACATTTTTGCTTGCTAAGCTTTTCAAGTTCATCCAGTGCACATTGAGAACTTGCCAAAATCTTGCTGTAAGGATTAGAGAAACCCTTCAAAGCCATATTAGGAGCATTTGAAGGGTGAGGACATCAAAATGTTCCTTCCTGGAAATTATCCAATAAAATACAGGCAGGTGGGGTGTCCCAATGGTCCAAGAACTTTGTAAGTCAGGGTGATTTCCAACAGAGTCTGTGGACTCTTGCTTAAGAAATATAAGCTAACCTTTACTTTTAGACAGTAATCCGAACAAGATGACTGGGTAAGATCCGAATTCTGTGATATTTTGGAAGTAACTAAAGAGCTAGCCAGGAAAAAAAAAACATAAATAATAAAGCAAAACACAAAACCTCTCTTTTGCTTTCTTATCCCCCATAAAAAGCACACATAAAAAGAGTACTGCGTTTGTTGTAATGTATCAGAGCTCTTTGGAAAAGTGACAGAGCTAGCCATTCACTTCCATTAAAGATTAATAGAAAACATAAACAAGGGTAGCGACAAACAGATGGAAATAACGGTAGTGTTTAGAGAATCTGGCAGTGTATATTTTTGCCTAGGGCAGCCCTATAACCCATCCCTAAACTAGCTATTGCTGAAAATGGCTAGCTTGCTCCCATCATTCATCTTATAGGTTTCACTGCTATGACTTATACCTAAATAGCATGCATACCTTTATAAAATTTCATTACATCTGCCCAAATCTGCTATATTTAGGAAAACAAGTTACAGTAAGTACATGCCCAGTGTGGTCAAAAAAGAGATGAATAAACAAACTAAAAATTGAATTGCAAGTTTTCATTTATACACAATGTGACAATATTTGAAAAATGGGTGAGGAACCAAAAAGATTAGAAACCAAGTCCTAAAATAAATGCTATGATGGTGATATACAACACCAATCAGGAAAGTTGGTCCTATGACAACCCCACATCTATGTGTACAATTAAATGTGATATAGAACAATTTCAGAATGAATAGTCACATTGGCTTGAAAGTTTTAACCTAATAAGGGATAGCCATCAAATGACACCACATGGGTTTTAGGTTTCTAACAATGGGAATTACCAGAAAGAGAAGAGAGTTAGCAGTCATTATAGTCTTTCAGTTGTATCCTCCTTTAAATCTCTTTTAAGAGTGCTTATAAGCAGCAGCTATCAGGTGTTCAGGAGGCAATCTTGTTGCCTTCTGAATGCCTGTTTTTTTTTTTTCTTTTTTTGCTGAACAGCAATTTAATTAATGCACCACACCCTGTGCAGTGTGGCCCCCTCACTGATTCAAATGGCCAAGTTTGACAGGCTGGGCCGACTGTCAACTTTAAATTAATTTATTGTATTGGGCATGTGAACAGCCCCCTTCAGCTCTATTGTAGGCTTTAGGTGGGCAGTCAGAGTACGTGGGTGATAAAATCATGATTTAACAGTCTATTTTACTGCCCCTCAGCTGCCCATGAGAAAGAGGACTATGAATGGTTATGTAACTACTGTATAACGCACAGGGCACTTTAGCAACCTAGCAACATGCTATGGTTTTTTGTTACCTGAAGTTTTATTGAAGAATTTCAGAGTTTACAAGCAGTATGAAGGCAAGGCTATATCAATGCCTTACATAAGGAATTGAACAATAACCAAAGCATGTACAAACATTTTGTAAAAGAGTCCATTAAGAACTATATGTAGTGATCCGGTAGTTCGTTCCAGGCGAGGATAAGAATAGGAAAGGATAATGGGTAGCATTGAAGTAGGGGGAAGTGGTATGTGAGGAGAGATTGACCTTTCAGTATGGTCGGTTTTAGTATGGTAGCAAGAAAGGTAACGGAGTAAATAAGTAATATCCAACTTGGAGCCAGGGAGCGCATTCTTTCTGGAATTTCGGTAAGGTTAGGTTTGCTTTGGAGAACATAAGTTCCATATGAAGATGTTGGCTGCAAATTTGAGGGATGAGTTGAGGAGAGGGTATAGAGTTGCTGTTCCAATTTCTTGCTATTTGAAGTGGAGCCGCGATTAGAATGTGAGTGAGAATTACATGGAATTGAGAGTCCCAGGCTTCCAACCCCAGGCCTAGCAATGCCAGCTGGGGTGTAATTTTCGTGGCATTGCTGTTAAGGTTGGTGAAGAGGACATGCTATGGTTTTATCTCCTCAGACACCCTTGGTCAGGAATAAGGGGTTGGGCACACTTAGTTCTGGGCAAGGAACACTGAGACTTTAAAAGAATATAGAAGTGGAAAGTGAGTCATCAAGAGTTCTGACGGTTACAACGGCTTTGCCTACAGAACACTTTGTTACTGTGCCAATCATGATGGACTTGATGGTGATAGTGGACAAAGAGGTCCCTTACATCCAAATTAGCCTACGATTTATTGCCCCTAAGGAAGTCATGCAATCACATAAACTCCAGGGAAATGTTATTCAAAAGGCCAGTTACAGTGTATCTAGAGCCACCGTTTTTTAATTCAAGATTGGGTAGAGTAGGGAGGGGTTAGAACCTCTATTTAGTTTTTATTAATGTATGTGTCTTCACTGGAGTGATTCTACCTCTCGATTTGTTCTGGTGACCGTTGTCACTGAGCCAAAAAGTGATGAAAATGCAAATTTTTACAATTGTCATCAGAATAGGAACAGAAAGAGAAATGTAAAAACAAAAAGACACTGGCTCAACTGAAAGCTCTTTCCGAAGAGATTACTTCTTATTTTGAAGACTTTTGCAGTTTATGTTGTGTCTCTGGAAAAGGAGGTGAAAGAAAATATCTTCAATTTAACCAACTAATGAATTTGTGGCCAGATTTAACAAGGAAACAGAGCACTGAAAGGGAACCCATGTAACTACCTGGAAATTTATACAAAATATATAAACATCAAACAAATGAAATAAAATGGACCATAGAGCAATAACGTTTTCCCTTTAGGGACAAAAATTCGGCAGACTGTATCCTGGTATGAAGTTCATTTATATTGTACATTTCTTATCACCAGTGTAGCATTAACCTATTAGTACAACTGAGCTGTCTCCAAATTATAACTTGCAGGGCTCAGAAAGACACTTCATCAAAACAGCCTTCAAGTCTTCCAGTGGGACTTGTCATTGCACATCCCTTTTCATGTGCTATTTAATAGCTTGGACATAAACGGGACATTTCTCATGTTAGATTACTGCAACTGAATCAACCTTGCAAGAGGACTTCAAAATAAAACTCTACTTAAAAATACAAAAGTACTCTTATGGTATATAACAAAGGGCATATGAGAAGTCCAGAGTCAAGCATTTGATGCCATTGAAAAAAAAAAAAAAAAAGATAAGATATATAATGTTGCTATAATTAAACTAAATATTACCATTTCTTTGAAAAGCCTCATGTATATAGGTGCTTAGGGTGTCTCGTGTGCACCCAGCTGTATTTTTACACAGGTTTAACACATGAATAAGCACAAATGAAAGCTGCCATTCCTTAAAGCCCAGTTTAAGCTTAGTCATTTATTACTGCAATAAAGTCAGGCTGCACAAACAATAATAATCAAGGGTTTCTTTTTACACAATTTTAACAGTACTATTTTTTTTTTTTTTTGCAAGGGTTAAAATATCCCATGCTAGCAGCATGATAGCATGTTGGACCTCTGTTCAACAAAGAGCATAGTGGTTTGGGTCTCCGTTGATCAGGCATGCCCCTTGCCCATTGCTAAATGAATAGTGCTGCTCAGGAAGCATTAATGCTGTTAATTGGAGAACTGGGCAGGTTGGTGTTGGACCTCTAGAGACCTATACTCCTGTGCTGTTTTGAGCATCATCATCATAACAGCCAGGCAACTAGCATAATCAGAAGATAATAGGCAATGACATTGATTTTGACATAACCCAAACAATTACACGTGGTTAATCATTACCTGTAACTGCAACCACCATGACGATTTACCTAAAGTGAAATAAATGGCACATTTACAGATATAAATATGCAGCTTAGAGTTTGTAGCAAGAGAAAACGAAATCAGCACCATGGACAGTACTAATGCTAACTTAGCATTAGTAAGTCTATTAGCAAGAAACAATAACATACTTCAGCAGCTCAGGCTCTACTAAATCGATCTATCCTAAGTCGTGTTTGCCAGTTCTTTTCACAAGTGTTCAACTAAGTGGCTTTGTCATAATGAATTAATAATTGTCACACTTGTGCATTGTAAGTGTCAAAAACAATTACTATTAGGGCAAGGTGTGATAGGGGTTTTCTAACACTAAAATGTTTTCAATTGAGTATCTGGATGAGGGTGCCTAAGAAACTGATCAGCACTGCACCTATGATATTACTATTATTTTGATCCTTTGTATACATTCAAAGATTTTGTGTTAGCTGATTTTTTTTCTTACTTCACTTAGTTGAAGCCTAGCGCAGTATACTTTTATTTAAATTTTGTATTATAGTCTTTTTAACTCATGCTGACATAGGATATGTCTTAGGATTATCCTAAGATGACATGTGTGAGATGTGTTGAGCATGTATATGAATGGAAACTACTCTTACCTGTAAGGCTCAGTTCACATCTATGCAGTTTGCGATTGGTGCGTTCTACAGTGAATTTTGTTGTGCGTTTGTGTTTTTAGTACAGGCAATTTTAATGTGATTTTACCGTGATTTCCAATTTGCATATTTTTATGTTTTTTTTTTTGTCTTTTGGGTTTTTTTTAGCCAGATTGTTGTTGGGCAGATTCAAAAATGCAAAACGCAAATCGTGGCAAAATTGAGGAAAAATTACGGCAAAAACGCAATACATGCTTTTCTGCAGCTTCTCTATTGAAGTCTATGGAACAAAAAAAAAAAAAAAAAGCAATGTTTTGCATTTAAAAAAAAGTCCCTGACTCTTCCCAAAAAAGTAGCGGCTGAAAAAAAGCATAGATGTGTATGTGTCCCACAGGAGACATGTTAAATGGACTGTAGTGTGTTTCTGAAAAAAAGCAAAAAAGCACTAAAAAAAAATGCACCAGGCCTTAGGCAGAAGACATCTCTTCCAAACATAAATTATAGGAAGAATTGATTAACAAAAAATATTTAGAGAAGAGTTTTCCTACCATGGCACAAAGACTTAGGCTTAAAGCCCAATTTCATCCATTTTTTCTAAGATTTTCATAGGATCTGGGAAAGAGTTACATCTTTCGTCAGGTTTTTTTTTTGTCTGTGACCTCGATGGGCAGCTTTCCCTTAATTTCTGGAAATAGATGGGGGGGGGGGGGGGGGGTTTGGTTGTCACTGGAACAGAAAGGCATTGGCATCAATTAAAAATAAATATTGTCAGAAGTTTCGATACTTTACAACTATGCAAAGAAATTTTCATAGCTTCATTTGATTAGATTTCCCACCCCTGGAAAAATAAGTAAGGGAAAATCTCCCCAAGTGTGACATAATTGAAAATAAAACTTGACAGTGGCTCTACCCCTTTCCAAGTCTGGAAAAAAAAAGTCTGGACTTGGGTTTACAGTAAACCTGTCACAAGCTTTGCCGACTCAAACTGTTCAAATGGCAAAAAACTACATAAGTGGGGTATTTTCCAATGAAAACCGTACGTGAAAGCTGTTGACCAATGTAAATATAAGCATCTAAAGCAAAATCACTACTGAACCTTCCCTTAGGACTCATGTACACATCTTTAAATGCTGTGTTTAAGCACAAAATTTGTGCATGACCCACTGTGCCTGCAGCAAGAATGTATCTCAATAGGACCTGCTAAGTCCAAAGAAATTGAAAAGCAGGTCAAATGCAGCTACAGAAGTGTCACTGATGCTACACCATAGAGGTAAAGAAGAATCTGCTGACCTGTGTTTGAGGACAAGCACAGGAATACAATATCGGAATAATGAGCCTTTAATGTGATGGGTGGTCTCAAAACCAACATATTTTTAAATAATCCGGTATTTGAGTTTTTCAACCAACCGGATTGCCCCTGCTATTTTTACAGAGCACGCTTGAACATGAAAGGCATAATAGAAATGAATGGTGTGGGCACTGGAGACATATTTACTATGAGCTACACTGATAAACAAAGCTGGATGTTCTGTGTTATTCTGAACACTCATATTTTGTTTAAATTTTGTCAAACAGCATAGGAGAGCCCACATGGGAAATAGCTGCAGATTTGTTTGGGGAAACGTTACATAGAGCACATTACAATGAGATTCTTGCAGTTGCATTCCTTTCAGTAGGAAACAATCAATGTGGATGTACAGAAGGATCTCACAGCTTGATTCTATGTTATCTGCCACTCACAGCAATGGCTGTCTATGTGTAAATGCTCTGATGCGCTGTACAAAACCTTTGTATATCGACAACCATCTCAATATATTCCATTTAAAAGGTACAGAGAAAGAAGTCGATAGACGTTTAAAAAAATGTAAGTTTATGCAACAACAGACTGGCATTATAGAGCAACTTCAAACATTCAGTTAACAGTGTTAAAGGGCAACTCCACCCCAAATTGATAGTCTTCTATGGTTGCTGGCAAGCTAAGTAATATGCTGGCAATGCCTATCCTTCAAGAACTACCAAACACAACTTAGAATGGCAAGTGAAATTAATCAAGGTAGTTTCACTCTACTCCAATAGATTTTCAATCAGGGCCGATCCTGGGCTGGTGCACGGGGTGCACTGCACCCAGGCGCCGCGAGCTGAGGCGGGGAGGGGCGCCGAAGCTCCAGTGGCAGAGTCCTCCCTTCCTCCAGTGGCGTACCAGCGGGGCAGGGTGGAGGTGTGTACGGCCGGTGTCCTGCCCGCATCTCAGTGTGAAGGAGAAGGCAGCTCCTTCAGTCCACGCTGCTCGTGGGGCAGGGGCGGAGCCGTGGGGGCAGAGCCGTGGGGGCAGAGCCACAGCGGGAAGAAGGTGAGTGCCTGAGTGTGTGTGCTGTATGGGAGGGGGATGGGGGGCAGCTGCATATGGAGGAATTCATCTTTCCCTATTCTTCCTGCAGCCCTGAATGTCTGATTCTCCTCCTCTCAGCGGCTGCAGGAAGAATAGGGAAAGGTCAATTAATCTATATGCAGCTGCCCCATCCCCCTCCTCTACAACTTCTTCTGCTGGCCCCCAGTGCTCTCCAGCACCCCCCCCCCGTGCCCTTAACCCCCCCTTCAGTGGTCCTACTCTTCTCAGTGCTCTTAACCCCCCCCTCAGTGCTCTTAACCCTCTGCCCTCAGTGCTCTTAACCCCCCCCCCTCAGTGCTCTTAACCCCCCTTCAGTGTTCTTAACCCCCCCTCCGTGCTCTTAGCCCCCCCTCCGTCATCTTAGCCCCCCTCCGTCATCTTAGCCCCCTCAGTGCTCTTAGCCCCCCCTCAGCTCTTAAACCCCCTTCACTGCTCTTAAGCCCCCCGATGCTCTTCAGCTCCCCACAGTGCTTTTTATCTCCCCCCGTACTCTCTGGCTCCCCCAGTGCTCTCCACCCCCCTGTTGTGCTCCCTGGCTCACCCCTCAGTGATTTCCAGTTCCCCCAGTTTACTCCAGTCCCCCCTCCCCCTGGTTTTACCTGCCCCCCCCAGTGCTCTCCACCCCCTGCACCTTCCAACCCCCCTGCAATGCTTTCCAAACCCCGCCTCCTTAATTCTTTCCAGTCCCCCCTCCCCCCTTCCCTTCAGCTCCTCCAGTGCTCTCTGCTTCCCCTGTGCTCTCCAGCCCCCCTAGTGCTCTTCTATCATGTCTGCAGTCTCTGACCTTCTCTTGTATCATGTCCCCAGTCTCTAACCATCTCTTGCATCATGTCCTCAGTCTTTGACCATCTCCTGTATCAGGTCCGTAGTCTCTGACCATCTCTTGTATCATGTCCTCAGTCTCTGACCATCTCTTGTATCATTTCCTCAGTCTCTGACCTACTCCTGTATCATGTCCTCGGTCCTCAGTCTCTGACCATCTCTTGTATCATGTCCTCAGTCTCTAACCATCTCTTGTATCATGTCCTCAGTCTCTGACACAATATGCAGCCTTCCCAAGGGGATTGGAAGCAAAATCTAGCAGAGCTACAGAATATAAGGGAGATGAGAGGCGCCTCTAAGTGTAGCAATATGGTTACATTTAATGAAGGTTCCATATTTAGCAACTCACATGGTTGATGAAGGCACATCTAAGAATGCAGGCACCTGGTGTAAAGCTGTCCACATAGCCCATCCTCTGCACAGCCATCTTCATCGTCCCTTCACCGCTGCACTCCATGAGTGATTCAAAGCCTCACTTTCAGATCACTCTACTGCAGGCTATTCTTCCCGGTCACGATTGCAGACTGACAGTGGTGAGAGTCAGTGGTTCAGAAGACGGTCTATGTGGACAGCTTTACCACGGATGCCTGCATACTTAGGTGTGCCTATTTTAATCATCAACCAAGTGAGTTGCTAAATGTTGAACCTTCATTAAATGTAACCATATTGCTACACTTAGAGGCACCCCTCATCTCTCTTATATTCTGTAGCTCTGCTAGATTTTGCTTCCAATCCCCTTGGGAAGGCTGCATATTGTGGATGGACATTTTATGGTTACACAACCTATCACATTGCTATAATCTTTGTATATAAACTATAAACTTAAGGACTTGTGGAACGAATCATCTGAGTTTCCATTATTTCTTATGGGGAAATTTGCTTTGATATACAAGCATGTTTCCAGAACTAATTATGCTCGCAATCCAAGGTATTACTGTGTGTATATATATAATATTCCTTAACTCTATCCAAAATTTAAAAAAAAAAAAAAAGGTTTGCAGCGTTTTGCAGCACCATCAATATTCTTTGAGATATGAACTAACAAAGAAGCTTGGATTGTCCCCTGTGGTCAAAGTAGATAAATCAAATAACAAGCTAGGCACCTTATTAAATAAAACTGGCTTCATCTCAAGTTAACAGAACAATTAAATTTCAGAGTATAGGGCAGCAGTGGAATCGGGTTACCAAAATGATATAAAATATTCTATGAAAAATGGCAGGCTGTATCACATCTGCGTACACTCCATGTAAAGTATGTACATAGCACAGCTACACCATGGACCCCATTCATCATTAGGCTTTAGCTGTCTGTAAATAATATCCTTGCTCTTATTCTCACTGTACAGTTTCAGAAAATGAAACAGAGAATGTGGTTGGTTGCTAAAACTCTGTTATTGTGCTACTTTACCAAGCAGAAGCACCCCCTAATAGGTAAGAAGTTTCCTCTGGGGTATGCATGGTAAAAGCAGAAAAGCTGTCCACGACTTCATTTTTTTACATGACAGGTCCTCTTTAAACTGAACAGTTTTCCAAATAACAGCACAGAATGGCGTTTCATGTCCAAACAAAAGTGTATTAAATAGTTCTGCTTTTCATAAATATTACATAGCATGCACAATTTCTGCAATTAAATTAACGAGAACGTGTTGTACACACAGATTAGGACTAACTGCAGCTTGCGGGATAAATATACAAACATCAGTACTTGACACGCATCAGTAGATTAATCTGAATTAAATAGAAGGATGTGTCAATAGCTAGATTATTTTTATGTGTTTCAACAAAAAAAAAAATGGAAAAAAACGCAGCTTGTAATCCCACAAACCATGTTACCAAGGGGGTTAAAAAATAAATAAATAAATAAATAAAATCAAGAAATATTTCTGAAGCACAAATAGGAAGATTTAAATAATTTTTCTCTCTAGATTTTACACAAGTTTGATATTTCCAGGATAATACGATAATCAGCTTATAAATATTATTTACTTTTTCCTGCTATGCCACAGTCCTGCTCTACTATTTTTAGGATGGGAAAAGAAGGGTCAAAATCAAAATTAAAGCAAATCCTTAATCCAACCTCGGCTGTAAAAGTCTGTTTTTTTTTGTTTACCATAACTGAATATTATTTTTCAGCCATGTTTTTTCAACTGTCATTGGCTTTCATTGCAAAACATAACAGGTCTTTATATCGTTGTTCCTTATTATCGTCACTTTTTTCTTTTATTTCCTTTATACTGGTGTTGCGGCCCATAACAAACTTCCTGTCTTAGGGCGACAATGCTCCCTCACCCTACTGTATCAGGACAACAGAAGGAGGACAGGACTACAGAACCCCCCCCTCCCTTCTTCCCCTTAACAGATATCAACAGGTATTTTTTGTACATAACGCTTTTGATGGTAGGTTAACCAAGCCAAAAGGGACCAAAATAAACATGTTCAATATTAGCCTGCAAACCTTATGGGCTTTTTAGACTACCCTGCCCATGGGGTGTCAACACTGATTTGAGATTTTACTTCAGAACAACCAGTGTTGTCACCCTATTACTAGAAGTAAAATGTTTTTTTTAACATTTTAAATACCACCACCACCTGCCACCACAATATTTGGATAACATGACCCATCATTCTGCATAATGCTGTGGTTAATATTTTTCTTTCAAACCAGATATATATAAAAAAAAAAACACTCAGTCATTGCAAAAAGTTTTTAAAAGCAACTAGTCTTAGAGATTGATTTACTAAAGGGAAATAGACTGTACACTTTGCAAAGTACAGTTGCTATAGAGCTTAGTAAATGAGTAGAAGCTCTGCTGACTTCCATTGTCTAATTATTTGCAAGCAATGCAGTTTTTGTTTTTATTCGTATATAATTTTCCTTGCACGTGATTGGGTATTCTTTGCAAAGTGAAGCTTTACCTCATTTACTAAGCTCTGAAGCAATTGTACGTGCAGAGTGCAACTGCATGTTGCAAGGTGCACAGTCTATTTTCCTTTAGTAAATCAACCCTACAGTTTCTGAATGTGACTTGGTTTCAGAATTATGTAATCCATTGCACAGAGCTCAGACTTGAAGAGGAGAAGGCACCAGGAGACAATCAGTCGTATAGCGATGATCATTTACTGATATTATGGTCCCCGCGCTATGTATGTATGTATGTATGTATGTATGTGTGTGGAATGCATTTACAAGACTGCTGCTAGGATGTAAGGTGTATATTCCTCTTTAGGTATCTTTATGTGTGTACCCAGCGTTGCCTAACCTTAAAGTGCTTAATATGTATCTCTGTTCATTATGTGTGCAGAAACATAACATTTAAATCACAATACATAATACTTTTAGAAAATTAAAGTGCATCACTGCAAATACTGTGCATGAACAATAAGTCCTTTGAAGTGCTGGTTATCTTATTCTTCCAGTGCCAGTATGTTCCAACAAGTGCCGTTGTGCTCCCCTCCCTGTGTGCCTTTACTCACTGACTAGTGATGGGTAAATGCCTGTGTTTCAAAAATAATCCTCCAGTGGCAAAAAATGTTTTTTTTTTTTGTGACCCCGGCAGGTGGGGTCACTGGCTACTGCAAGGCACCTGCTAAGTAGCGGTCACCTGCTACTGCAAGGCACCTGCTAAGTAGGGGTCACCTGCTACTACAAGGCACCTAAGTAGGGATTACCTGCTACTGCAAGGCACCTGCTAAGTAGGGGTTACCTGCTACTGCAAGGCACCTGCTAAGTAGGGGTTACCCGCTACTGAAAGGCACCTGCTAAGTAGGGATTATCTGCTACTGAAAGGCACCTGCTAAGTAGGGGTTACCTGCTACTGCAAGGCAATTGCTAAGTAGGGGTCACCTGCTACTGCAAGGTACCTGCTAAGTAGGGGTCACCTGCTACTGCAAGGCACCTGCTAAGTAGGGGTCAGCGGCTACTGCAAGGCACCTGCTAAGTAGGGGTCACCTGCTACTACAAGACACCTGCTAAGTAGTGGTCACCTGCTACTGCAAGGCACCTGCTAAGTATGGATTACCTGCTACTGCAAGGCACCTGCTAAGTAGGGGTCAGCGGCTACTGCAAGGCACCTGCTAAGTAGGGGTCACCTGCTACTACAAGACACCTGCTAAGTAGTGGTCACCTGCTACTGCAAGGCACCTGCTAAGTATGGATTACCTGCTACTGCAAGGCACCTGCTAAGTATGGATTACCTGCTACTGCAAGGCACTTGCTAAGTATGGATTACCTGCTACTGCAAGGCACTTGCTAAGTATGGATTACCTGCTACTGCAAGGCACCTGCTAAGTAGGAGTCACCTGCTACTGCAAGGCACCTGCTAAGTAAGCTGTACTGTCAGGCAGCCTGTATGGGGCCTTGTGATTTCTAACAGAAGCCCTGATTATATGTATAATGAAGCACATATACTATGTTTAATAAATGTGATAAAAATTAAAGTAAGGGTAATGTAATATATGACAAGATAGGCCTTTTTTTTTAACAAGTAGTGAACCTCAAATGAAAAAAACAGAATGTGATTGGTTGCTGGGACAAGACTTCACATTTCTTGCACACTAGAGGCCAGTAGCAGCTTATAGATGGATACATAATAAAGCATTCAGTGAAGGAAAAAAATATATAGACAAGTTGAGGTCTGACAGTATGCCCTTGGAATGTACAGACTCTATAAAGCACTGGGAAAAACAATGGCTTTTATGTGGCTATAGACAGGAACATGAAGTGAAAACAACCCCCGAGTATTAACGAGAAAATAAGTATGATGGTTTGCAGAGAGTCAGAGTTCAAGTTTATGCTATAGAAAATAAACAATTCATAATGTTAGCATGCGGAAAAGAAGATAAATACAGCTCCATGAAATGGAAAACTGTATCCATTTGCCTTAGTTCATCATATACATGTGTCAACACTGATTAAATAAAATATCACAAGCTTTCGCACTGACACTGGCTTGGAAAAATGAATTGTGATATATATAAATATATATAGATGTATATATATATATATATATAGATGTATATATATATATATATATATATATTGATGATAAGCATACTAGGGAAATGGAGATTCTAGCTTCCATATCAAATTCTGCTTATTGACATATTCCATAACACAAAACCACTGGGTGAGAAGGGTCAGCTAACATTAAAAAGATGATGTTTCTAAGGTTCTTGTATGGGAGTCAGACAAGGTTATAAGGAAAAATCCTATATTGCAAAGCAATAAAATACATTGGAGTTACATTACATATAAGAATTTATTATAAGAATTGAAGAAGTCATTTTAAAAGTATATACCCAAGCCATTTTTCTTATTTAAAAACTCTTTTCTTTTTTTTTTTTTTTTCTTGCTTTGGATAGAATAGAGGACGGTTAAAACTACTATGAGTTTTTTTTTTTTTTTTTTTTTTTGTAATTAATGTGTCTCATTAGGGAGATGTTCCATCACTACCTGCCCTGTAGACTCAACAGTAAGTGAGAGGACATCCTTCCAATGTAAGGAAAATTCAATTAGAAAGTTGTCATGAGAACAGTGGTCACCATTGAAAGATGTCCCCTCTATTCTTGTTCTGGTGGAAACCCATACATTGGATTTACCTTGCTTTTAATTCCTAGTGTCACTGGGGATCGGGAAAATTTGAGAATCTTTGTAATGGGGACACAGGCAGTTATAAATACCTGACATGGGTTCTAACTCCTCCCACTTTATCCAAATCTAAATAGAATAAGAGGAGATGGTTCACTTATCTTAAATAAGGTAAAGCCCCAATCATTCATTTATGTACTTAAAAAGGTCCAAAGTGAATTGAGATATATATATATGTCCACAGATGTATTATGTTATTTATTTAATACCCACATAAACTCAAAATTCCAAGTTCTAATTTGTAATGTATGTAACCACTTCTCTTTAACCACAAAGGATGCTTTAAGAACCTACATGGTTAGCTATCTTAGCTCTGGAGTCCCACGGTAAACTATCACCATGTGCAATAGCTGCATTGAAATCATGAGGTTTACTTTGCAAGAAAAGTTGTACTTTGCATGGGAATTTACCCTGAAGCTTGGTAAATGTGATGAATTTGCACTTTAACCTCCCTGGCGGTATGATTCTTTTGGATTTTAGATGCTGAAAGTGGTACCATTATTTTGCATGTAATTCTTGTGAATGAGCAGCCCAAACCAACTATATATATTATATATATATATATATATATATATATATATATATATATATATATGTATGTATACATATATATTTACATATATACATATATATACATATATATATATATATATAATGTATACAGTTGGCTTGGGCTGCTCATTCACAAGAATTACGTATGTATAATTATATATATATATATATATATAATATATATATACATATATAAGTAAAACCTCTACCAGGATCCAGCGATCTTCCTAGCGCTACCCCGAGTGTGGCTCGGGGTTACCGCTTTTGGCTCTAAAATCTAACCCCGAGTCACGCTCGGGAATACCGCTAGGAAGGTTAAAAAAGGATACTCAATCACATGCAAGGAAAATAAAAGCAGCCCCTTTGTACTTGCACATAATTGGATGATGGAAGTCAGCAGAGCTTCACCTCATTCACTAAGCTCTAGGGAAAATTTCCTTGCAGAGTGCAATTTCTCTTGCAAATCGAACAGCCTATTTGCCTTTAGTAAATCGAAATCCCATATATTTTCCTTGTGTTTGTGACATTTTCCACTTTATTTAGTGGTTTTGTTCCACAATCCATACATATATTGGTAGGTAAACAAGCTCCTGAACAATCTCGCATTAAGTCAAAGACTTTATCAGAAAACTGAAGGTGATTAGAACAGCCAGGGTGCTGGTTGATCCTAGTTCAGTTCCAAACTATGAGAAAGAGGAAAGCGATTTGTAAAACGGTTTTAAATTGCCTTTTAACAGTGTACTTATTCTTTAGCATTTAAAGAGGGAAATAAAAAAAAGGCTTAAAAAGCACGATAAAACAAATGTATTAAATTATTAAATACATTTATAGAGGTAATTCATCACAAAAGAAAGAATAATAGGAAACTGACTGTTCAGCAGCAAAGACTCCTTGGAAATTATTTAAAATGTTGGTAACTACCTAGTTATTTGTGCTTGACAAAAACAACAGAAAAGTGCAATTTCTTGGAGATGAATTGTTCTGAATATATACTATAGTTTATGGGGGGAAAAAAACTATGTTTCTTGAAGCTTTAAAACAAATATAATTTTTTTTTTTTTTAATGTTTTTATTTTTTTACTATAGAAGCAAACTACAAACTTTCATCATCTTAATAGTTTTATACATGTCTATAAATGAAATGATGGCCCATCCTGACATGATGAAACCCTCTTTTGGGTCATTAATATGCCGCAAAGATAAAAACAAGAGCATTCAGGGGGTGTCTAATTATTACAAGATGACCACTTACAAGTATAAATGATAATTTCTGACCTTGTCTGTATAATTTGGTGAGTCCTATTCAATGTACAACAAAGCTGTTTTTCGTGCATCAGTCTACTATTCATGAAGGGAGAAAAGCTATTATCTTGTACAAGACCGAGAAACAGCTTGGTGGATGTGCTCAAATTTTAATCCAGCATGCCCTTTTGTTTCCTTTTTGAAAAGCATTTCTGCATGATTTTTTTTTTATTAATTGTAACTATTTGAGGCCACGTCTACCAAAAACTGATATTTCATCTTTTTGTTGTTCAGAAGTGTGATAAATAGCTCAATGTCTTTTTATATATTTCAGAGATTGCACGGTGAGTTCTTGTTGAATAAGTTGGTGTCACCAACCCCTACCAAAAAAAAAGAAAAAAAAAAACATAATAAACATGTCACAGCCTACTAGCTGTACTCCCCAAATATGTGCTTATCCATTATGAAGATTACGTTAAGAGCCCATTCAGACTAGTGCGACACAACTTTGGGGGGCGACTTGTGAAGTCACGTGCACCGCTGTGCACCATGACTTCGGCGTGACTTGCAGAGACTTCACATAATGGAAGTCTATGCAAGTCGCTCCGAGGTCGCCCCAAAGTAGTACAGGACCCTTTTTCTAAGTTGTGTCGCTCCTATTAGAACGGTTCCTGTGCTAATCAATGGACCGCGACATACCGCAACTTGTCAGGCTGACAAGTTGCCTGACAAGTCGCGCTAATGTGAATGGGCTCTAACAGAGTGTAGGAAAATCATTGGACTATGGTTGCTGAGATGGTTGCCAGTTAGGATCTAAGAAGCAATATTATTGATAAGTTTGGGCCATGCTGACATTTACAGCTGAACTAAAAATTTGCAGCTAATAACAAAACTGAAATACATGTGGAAACTGTTGTACCTTTCAAAAGATTAGCAAATCTGTGAAGCCACTCTTGTGATCCTGGTGCACCTACAAGCAAGCTCAGCCAGATCTTCAATCTTCACTGCAGAAGTAACACAGCTTGGTTAAGAACACACTACTACCCTACAGATTGAGTAACAGAGGAGCAACAGCATACTGGTAAGGCCATCCTTCTGCTCACTTTGTCCTGAGGATTAAATTACAACTCCAGGCCAAACAATTATTTTGGATGCCTAAACCACACAACTGATTGAACATAGTTATGACTACTTTGGTAGTTCCAAATATGTATCAACTGTGCATTTAGCGGTTTGCCTGGAATTTAACTTAAAAAAAAAACGATCAATTTGGTTTTGCAGGGCCAAGTGACAGAATATCTTTAACACTCTCCCCTAACCCACTTATAATCACCTTCACAGCATTCACCAGGTACTTCTTCCTCTATTGCAGTGGCTATATAATATCCTGTGCAAACTCTGTATCAGAGGGAGTTGGCATTTACACAAGGTTGATGTCATCTATAACGAGATTACATAGTCCGCCACACCCAGAAATGGCCATCATGGAAGAAGCAAAGATGTAGCAGTGCTACAAAGGTAGGTATAAGTAGGTTGTAGGAAGGGCTAGATAACTTTCAGGACAAAGTGATCCTTACATACCAAAAAAGCATGTAGTCATAGTTTGTAAGAATATATGAACATAGTTAACAGTCATATTTAATCCTTCATTGGGATTAGTGCTGCGATGTAATAATACTTTATTTTTGTTCTCTTATAATAAGTCTATTAGTCATCTTGGACTGGCTGAGAACAATACAATCCCACAATCCCATATCTCAGTAGTGAAACTTACAGACTGGGATTGCTTTACTAAAGGAGTAGAAGATGAGCATCTAGCAAAGTTAATATTCACTTTTCAACATGTATGTTTACTAGGTGAATTAGGTGAAGTTGTGTTAATTTTGAATACTCAATCATGTGCACGTAAAAGATAAAAAAAAAAAATAAACACGTGATTGGATTATTGAAGTGAACACAGCTTTATTTCATTAGCTTTGTTTACAGACTCTTTTAGTGAATCAACCCCATTGTGAGTTTCACGTCTACCGGATATCTGTATGATAGGAGTAGAGGCTGTTAATCTAAGAAACTGAATGCTAACTTGACAAAGTGCAAAGTCAGTGTTAGTGAATAAAGTAAACAATAAAAAATCCAGGTGCATGTATATATCCAAAGTGACATGTGGAAAGTGAGGGGTAAACCCTGGCTTCGAAACTCACGAGACCAAATGAGGGACAAACACAGAATTCAGCAGAGGGAGCACTGTTCCAATAAGTTGGTATAGACAGATTCAAAGCAGCAAAAATTGTATTGAAAAACTGAACAGACTGATGACATAAGGTAAATAGATCACAAGCCCATGCAGGGAGATAGTGGTGTGCCAGTGGGGCACTGTGACTCACGGGTTCTGTGGTTGAATCTGCTGAGCCTGGTGGAATAATCAGCTGCCTCTAACCCTGGAGCGGTGAGCCCGATAGATGCCGAATCGATGGATGAAGCCAGCAATGGCTGGCGCACCCGGAACTAACAGCTGTGGTCAGGGCTAGTCGCCTCCAGCCAGGGAAAATGACAGGAGCGGGCGGAAGTACTCCCCTATGGAGACAATACTGCCAACTAGGGAGAGCTGAATAATTAGTGGTCAATCCATGCAGCAGCAAGGCAATGGGGCCAAAAAAGAAGAGTTGCCAGAGCTCGTTCAGGACATACTACATGTTTCAAATAGTAACCCCTTCCTCAGGTCTCCAACAATATTTTCTCCATACTTTTATTCTGTCTGTATCTACTTATTGGAATAGCGTGCCCTCTGCTGAATTTAGTGAATAAAGTAAAGCTGTGTTCACTTGCAAGCATGAACAGCAAATACTTTAAATAGTTAAGATTATATTACTTTCAGATAAAATGTATAATACCTTCACATGTGTACTTACTGAAAATTTCCCTTTAAAACATTACCCAAGTGATATCCTCCTAATGAATGTGTGATTTTTGTGTGCAGCAAATATGTCATTTAAAAGGTCTTTAAAACCATTAATAGCCAAAATGAAGAAGGGTACCCAGATGAATCACTTACCACATATCATATTTTATATCCCCTATATACAAGATAAAATCACTGATATTATGGAAAAGAAATTGGGATATTTATGATCTAAAAAAACTAGTCAAGAACATTGGCAAAGATTTAGACCTGTTCTCAAAATGCAAACAAAAAGAGGAACCAAGAGATAAGATGGGGCCCACTGCAAAGGACCTGCCCACCCCTAACAGCCACCAACTGACTTGGAGAACAAAGATGTGTCCTCCTTATGGGGTGACTTTCTACCTAGCTCCTGGAACCTTGGGGACCTATACAATTTAAAAGGAATTTATTGAATAACAGCTGGAATACCACCTGCTATATAGAAGATTATGTCTGTAATTTGAGCTGCATATGCATTCTTGAAAAAGTTTGTTCCAAGAAACAGGTTGGATAAAAGCTATTGTATGCAGGATAAGCTACTGTTCTGGATATGTAACTGTAAGTTTTAATAGCAGGATAATCTGTTGTTTTGATATGTAAATATGTGTCTTGGTAATTTTTCCTATGATTTTAGATGAGGGAATATCTATAAATTGTGTTTTTATATTTACTGCATGTATGAATAAAAATTGTGAAATTTCTAACTTATTGTGTTATGAGCTAGTTTGTGCATATCATAAATATCCTGACTTTAAAATCATCTTAATGGTGTTATTTAAGTAACCTCTACCACTATATGGTAACAAATGATTACATTTAATAGGTCTAGTTACGGGAATCCATATCTGCTCATACATTATTAAGGGGCTACTAGGCAATGCTGCTGGGTCATCATTATTATAAATTGACTGCTGATAAATAGAATGTGGTTAAGATCCACTTTCAGAGATTTTCTTCTTACCACTCAGGCATTTCCGCTAAGCCCCATAACCTTCAAGATTTTTTTGAGCTCATTTTTAATGGTCCACAATCTGTTGGATGGGTTTTTATTCTGTTTCCTATCCACATACATTTTTCTGTCATACATCTTTCAGGAGATGTTAAACGGATTGTCAAGTGAAAATCCACAAGTTGCCAGGCACAAGGGATTATGATTATTAGTTAACTGATGTCTTATGATAAGGTTTCAGGCCAGTCTCCGAGCTTACATTTCCACAGCAGTCCCCACTGCATATTACTGAAAACGATTGGCGACACTCTAACTAAGTGATGGCTTAACTTAAAATGTTTCTTATCACTGACATTCGGAACCATAACAAGAATTTGTGAAGTAAATCTATTCAGGTGCCAGCTTCGATGACATAAGTTCTCACATCCTTTAGGTTTCCTGAAAACTGACTTCATAAGATAATTATCTATAACACTAAAACCATAACTCTGTGAAAGAATAAAAAAGGACAGGTTGAGGAGGTTTAAACTCAAAGAATTAAGAGTGCAAAAACGTGACATTTTGGGTGATGTCTAGTTAACTGAATCAGTATTCAGCTTCTTTATCTCCTAGGGACCCCTGTAGCAAGATCTCAGTTCCTGGCTCTGTTCTGGATGTCTATACCTCCCTGGTATAAACATCAATTGAAAATCCAATATAATGAAGTACTGGAGTTTTAAGTTGACTCCAGTTTTTAAAAGCATAAACATTTAGGATGCATCTCCTCTAGTATTCTTTTTGCCATAGACTTCTACCTCTGAAAATGAAAGACCTATATACAGTACATGGGCTTTTGTTCACGGTAGAACTTTTCTCCTCATACAAATCAATAGGAATGCAAAAGCAGCTTAAAGCAATTCAATACAGCTGAGAAGGAGGTCATCTATAGGTCAAATGCACCTAGCAAAGATGGAATTTAGAATAGTTTAAAACTGATCGCAGATGCACAGAAACAAAAGAGCAGATGGTAGAAAATTAATAAGTAATCCAAGAAAGAAAATTCATTCCTTATTTAAAATCTTCATGTAAAGCTGTTACATTAGGCACTGTAGTCTTTGAAAATCATTAAGCTAATGACTGGAAAATCCAATGTCAACCCTAGATTAGCCTGCAGATAGACTCCTCTCAGTTCTGTAGGTAAGAAGTCCATGCTTATTTTAGAAGGTTCAAGCAACCATAATTTATTGACCATGGGTACATTACATTCACCCAGAAGCACTTATAAAGCATAATTATGTTTGAACCGAGGAGCTGCAACCAGCAAACATCATACTTTCTGTATTTCCCATCCATACTTACTAATGAAGAATGAGGCTGAAAGAGAAGAATCACACTCTGATTCCCATATGGTACCCTCAGACACTGTAAGGACTGAGATAACTTCTAGGGTAGAATTTAACATGAAGCACCCTCATGGTTTGCAGAAGACAGACTTAGAACTAGACTTGAAAAACTTAACATAAATAATTCACTGGGACCAGATGGCTTACACCCGAGGGTCCTTAAAGAACTCAGCCAGGTGATAGCCAGACTATTGTTCCTAATTTTTATGGATAGTCTACTGACAGTAATGGTACCAGCTGATTGAAAAAAAGCCAACCTGGTACCAATATTTAAAAAAGAGCCCAGATATATCCCTGAAAACTACAGGCCGGTTAGCCTAACATCAACAGTCTGTAAGATATTGGAGGGGATGATAAGGGACTATATACAAGACTTTAGTAATGAAAATGGTATCATTAGTAGCAAACAGCATGGATTCATGAAAAATTGCACTTGCCAGACAAATCTATTAACCTTCTAAGAAGAAGTGAGCTGCCATATAGATAAAGGAAGGCCTGTGGATGTGATGTATCTGGATTTTGTAAAAGCATTTGATACAGTTCCTCATAAATGTTTACTGTATATACTAAGGTACGTAGGTATGTACCATAGAGTGAGTACCTGGATTAAAGCTGGCTTCAGGGGCGAGTCCAAAGGGTGGTGATAAATGGGGAGTACTCTGAATGGTCTGGTGTGGAAAGTGGGGTCCCCCAAGGATCTGTCCTTGGACCAATCCTATTTAATTTATTCATACACAACCTAGAGGATGGGATAAACAGCTTAATCTACATATTTGCAGAAGATAAATTAAGCAGGGCAATAACTTCTACGCAGGATGTGGAAACCTTACAAGAAGACCTAAACAAAATAATTGGGTGAACATCTACATGGAAAATTAGGTATAATGTTGAAAAATGTAAGGTAATGCATTTGGGTGCCAGAAATACAAACGCAAGTTACTCACTAGGGGGAGAGCCTTTGGGGGAATCTAAGATGGAAAAGGACCTGGGGGTTCTAGTAGACGACAAGCTCAGCAATGGCATGCAATGTCAAAGCTGCTGCAAGCAAAGCCAACAGCATACTGGCATGTATTAAAAAGAGTATTCACTCCAGAGATAAAACAATAATTCTCCCACTCTACAAGATTATGGTCCAGGCGCATCTCGAGTATGCCATTCAGTTCTGGGCACTGGTCCTCAGGAAGGATGTGCTGGAACTGGAGAGAGTCCAGAGAAGGGCAACAAAGCTAAAAGAAGGGACTGGAGGATCTCAGCTATGAGAAAAGACTACAAGCATTGAACTCTTTCTTTCTGGAGAAGAGACGCTTGAGAAGGGATATGATATCAATGTACAAATACCGTACTGGCGACCCTAGCTTAGGGAACAAACTATTCAGTGAAAGGGAATATAAAATGACTCATGGCCATTCACTAAAATTAGAAGAAAAGCCGTTAAACCTTAAATTGCGTAAATGGTTCTATACCATCAGAGCGATAAGGATGTGGAATTCTCTTCCACAAGCAGTGGTTTCAGCAGGGAGCATCGATAGTTTCAAAAAACTATTAGCTGGGCACCTTAATGACCACAACATACAGGTGTATACAATGTACTATTGACATAAACATTTACACACACACACTCGTCATAGATTGAACTGGATGGACTGGTGTCTTTTTTCAACCTCACTAACTACTATATGTAACATCGCCAAAACCCGCAATTATGGGCTTAAGGAAGCCCAACTGTCACCTTTTTGACAGAGTTCAAGGCATGGCAATAGGTCTCTTGGGCTCCAAGCACAGAATAGTACAAAATGTGTAGACATCCATGTGTGTCATAATCAAAAAAGTTTACTTTTTTGACTGTACCTCTGGGGAGATGGGTACCATGATGAATGTAAGAGTGCCTGCTGGATAGAATAAATCTACTTTTCCCCTTTCTCTACGGTGCTGAATCACTTTTGGCACTACAGAGCTTGTCTTAGCCCTGTGAGTTTGCTATGTCACAAACTAAAGTTACAAGACTCCTACAAAGCTTGGTTCTACTCAGCCTTTTTGTTGCCAAACAGCTCCAACATTGGATTCTTTTTTAAGGTCAAAAGTGCTGTTTCTGGAGCTACAAACAGCCAATTGGTAGAAGTTCTAAGCAGTGGAAAACCCAGCAGTCATCAACAGGTCACAGATTTAGAGCTTTCAACTTGATTTCCATAGGTGAAAAATCCTTTTAACTGAACAGCATTGGAAAAACAGTATAAGCCCCATTGTTGTAAATGAAAAATGCACTTAAATAGAACATTTCAACAGTTTTTTGACAAGATGCTAACATAACTTTTTTGTTTTGGAAGTCCCACAATCCCATTCTCCTTCATAAATGTTTTTCTGCGGAAAAAGGATTAATATCTTTTAACAAAATAAAAAGAAAAAAAAAACTACTTGCAAAGAAAGCTCACACGTAACATTAAGTTCATTCTAAATGTACTTTGGAGGTGATTGTCACAATTGGGTGCTATAATGTTATATTATTTCACATAATTATGTTCTTCCATAATAAAGAATAGAAGCACTATTTTCATACACTTCAGCCAATGATTTCAGCGCAGTGGGAGAAATCATATGTTCAGTGCTTCAATAACTGATAAACTGCCTAATCAAGGTTGGAAATGTGTGAAACCGGCAAAACGTTCTGGGAAAGGAGAGAAAATCTAACTGCAGTAAGGCACCATAAGGTTAATGTGCAGTTTATAAATCTATTATTGCTGTAAGATGCCATTTAAAAATCAGGGGGAAAAAATGAATCTGGAACTGTGGCTATTAGACTAACTTTGGCAAACAAAGAGATAAAATAATTATCTAAAATGACTCTAACTTAGAATGTAATGTAGACGGTGATGGGGTTCTACTGCTCAAGTAAAGCTGACATTGATGGTTTTAGTCCAGTTGAGATAGTGTGTTGTCAGCCCAAGCAGGAAGATACGAGCTCACTAGATTGATATTGGATTTCTAACAGAACAAGTATTTGTCTGTACTTGGTTTTTTAAATGCTAAAACATGGGAAAATGTGCATGCATTTCTGAAGTGTACTGAACATTTTTGTTTTTTTGCCCTGACATACTGTACATGTTAAATGGATATGTACTTAAAGTGGACCTTCCAGGAAAATAGAATGTCTGCTTTACCAACAACCCCCCCCCCCCCACCAAATAGGTTACCCTGTCTTCGGCTTCTAACTTCTATGCAAAAAACAATTGCCATAAAGTATATGCCACACCCCTATATAATTCAAAACCAAGGATAGAAGAAAAGTGGGGTTTTTAAGGCTCAAATGAGGTGGTCAAATAAAGTTAAAAAGCATATTTATTCATTAATTAATATAAAAGGGCATGAAGACAATATGCCTAAAAGACACACATACATATAACAAATATAACTAAAAATTTGAGGAACACAAGGTAAGTAACCAGATGGTGGAGTCTCAATCAAAAAGGATGAGACAAGCGGAGCGCCTCTAAGTGCAATACGTTTATTAAAAGGTAAGCATACAGTAAATGGTAACTCACTGAATATAAGATAAGTGAAGGCTCAAATGCAACGTCCTGGGGTCAAGCTGTCCATGTTGCTGCTGCTGAGAGGGAGGATATGATGGTGATCCTATCCGGTGGATGGAATGGCGGGGAGATGCCGGCTCTCTCTTCCCCGAGACCGAACTCTCGAGGCAGGCTGGGACTCAGCGTCGACCGTGTAACGTAGGCAGGGTCAAAGTGGTCCGCTTGTCTTTTGCTTCACTCCGTCCACAGATTGACTTCCTGTGCAGCAGAGCTGGCCCTTCGTGCAGACTTCCATCCCACTGCTTATCATCTTTCCACCGTACGGACTTTACCCCTGCCTATTGTCATATAGGTAACTTATTCATTTATCCACTTATGATCTGATCCATGACCTTGCCTTCACACTAGCCGTATCTCAGTGCACCAGAGCGCCAGCCTCTCTTTTATTTTCTGTCAATCAAAAAGGATGGATATGGTCCCTGTGCAGCCAATGCGTTTCGCTTGACTTCGCTTCTTCAGGGCTTAAGAGACCAGAGAACCAGCTAGTGTTCCCAAATGGTGCGGACCCATAGTCCAGCCAAAACTCACGGATAATGATTGTCTAGTAGACGTGGACCATATATCCAGATTGAAATATATAAAACGTACTAGTGCATATACTGTAAAGGTATCTACACGCTTTTATATAATATATATATTTTACTTTATTATATCGTATAGGTCCGAATGCACTAGTATGTGGTTATTCAGACTCCACCATAGGAAGAGAATATGTAGCTTCCTTTATATTAGTGCATAATAGGTTAGGCAGGTGATCATATAAATTGTATTCCCAGACATCCAGGTTATACCATAGTTATATAGGCTGAGAATCACATGCACATCACATGCAGGTCATGCTACCAGAGAGATATAAACGGGTCATGCTTCCCCTTTACAAATAAGGACACTCAGGATTACTGAATATAATATTCTCAGCCTATATAACTATGATATAACCTGGATGTCTGGGAATACCATTGCCAATACCAATACCATACTGTGCCCAACCACTCGGAAAGCTGTGAGCTCCAAATCCCACAAGAATATGTTCCTGAATTTCCATCTTTCTTGTGAGGTAATAGTGACTTTACTTGCACTTCTGGAAGGGCTGTAAGCAGGGGTTGATGTAAACCTTTTTTTAGGGTTTTTTTTTTTACCTATTTTTTAAGCTATTTGTATTTGGTAGGTCGAAAGTTGTCAGTAAAACAAACATTCACCATTTAACGCAAGTTCTACCTAAATGTGCTGAATTCACATAACAAAGAAATTTCTCTGGTGGCTAAAACTAGATAACCACACTGTAAATTCTGTTTTACAAGAAAACAATATGGAGAATAATGTTTTAAAGAAACCATTATCAATAGTCCCCAAGAAGCAGCAATATAAATTTTACTACCTCAACGTTCATAAAGCACTACAACATCTTCATCAATCACACAACATTCTGACAAGCAATCTCCATCTTCCTCCAATCAAACCAGTGATCACAGTGTTAGGTCTCTCAGGTTAATAAGCCTTGTTTTCTTTCAGCCTTTTTCTTTGTGCCAATTTAAAAAAAAAAAAAAGTATAACCCATTCTCATTTTTAAAGATGCTTTAGTGTACACTAAAGATTGTTTCTAAATACTTTCTGTATAATATTGTTGAATTAGTAAACAGCCCTACTTTAAAACTGAACTATTGAGTAACTGTTTTAGCAATGAAATTGCCTTTCCAGTGTACAATTAAATTGCCAAAACAATGTATTACAAAAAGCACTTCATAGATGAGAAAACAACTCTTTAAATTATCTGTAGTGTAACCACCTTTCCCCAAGCATTGCAACTAATTCAGGGTGCAAGAAAAGGGATCTTTGAGGCTCCCTACCCCATGTCCTCCTTTTGTAGGCAGGTCTCAAAGCACACCATCAATCAAGTGCTGAGGACGGGCATGGGCAGTTTAGGACTGGGGGGGTTGCCGAGCATATTTTAGTTTTAAGTGGGGAAGGGTTAGGACACCTGTGAAGTTTTTACTGCGATTTTCTTTCACTTACTGTAATGGTGACAATGGTTTCCCTTATTTGATGGAAAATCTGCAACAGCAACATACATAAAACAATCCTTTTATTCTTGGAAAATAGGGAAAGAGTGAAACCCCTATAATTATTTTATCTATATACAATGTAAGGGCATTTTGCATAATTTATGTAATACTTTGGGTATGCTGTGGAGCTACTAACGGGGTGGTACATTGTTTAGTGGTAGGTCCACTTTACATATACACGCATAACATGCATACATCCAAACAGATTTACAAACAAAGGTGAACATACATGCAGTCACAAGCATACAAAAATACAATAAAATTCCCATTGATAAGTGCACACGCACACACACACTAACCATGTGATACACTAATGTTAAGGTAATGTAATTGATTCATAAAATATGTTTTTAAGTAGAGTTGCAATTATTAATTTACATAACTGAGTGAGTAGATTCATGATTAATGAGCACTTTGTTCTAATGCACTTTTGAACCGATAAGTGCCAGCTAAGATTGTATAAATGCTTTATGGGAGACACCCTTAACAGCTGTCCTAGGTACTGAAAGGAGACCCGGAGATAGAAATAAAATGTAGTGGACAGGTTATATTTCCCAGCTATCCTGAAAGTTCACTGGAATTACCCAGAAGGGCCTAAAGCTGGTTATGCCAAAATATATCTATATACACAGTTTATAAGCATTAATGAGAAGCTTTGCATCTTTGTTAGATACGGTATATGAAAAATGTTTGTTTTACAAATAATTAGGAAATAAATGACAAAGGATTCCCAGAGCACTATGGATTATTTAAAGAAATAGCACAGCGGTAGTTACCAGCCCTAAGGCGTGGTTTACTCTTATTTGAATTGTATGCGGGTTTCTCGTATCCAATTCGCATTACAGGAGAGTGTGCTCTCAATGGAGCCGGCTCACACACCTCCGGGGCAGCTGCAGTCCACACTGGAAAAGGGTCCTGTGCATCTTCTGGTCAGTTTCAAGTCCAAATTCAGGCAAAAATCCAGACCTGATTGGCACTTGAAACGGAGAACAGGGATGCCCTGGACCCACTGCTGTGAGCCGTGGCCACAGCTAGTGTTAATCCAGCCTTAAGATTTAAATGGAGTCATCCAATATGAGAGCCATTTTTGCTATGACTCATTCACCTGTTTAAAAACTTCAGATATTCAGCTCTATAAAGAAAAAACCTTTTATAAAAACCCAGCAAAAGAGACCATATAAGAAAGAGCCAAAGGCATTGCCTGCTGAGTGGATAGAATTCTACATAATAGTCATATTTTCCTGACTATTTTTAAAAACTAGGGAAAAAGAAAAGTTATGTAAAAAATGTCAATGTGTTAAAATATTATTTTTACCACATATTCATATTCGGGTAGGCACAATTGTGTTTCCTTCTTGATCTCCATAAAGACAAGTAGATTGTAAATTAAAAGAACATGATTAGGATTATTCAAGAACAATCTAAGGCTCCATGTACACGGGACGCTGGAAATGGCCGTTTAGGAGCAGTTGGGCGTTTTTTTCAGAAGCCCCTGAACCCATCTACATTTTATCTTATCTGTCCATGTACACCAGGTCGTTTACAGTCATTTGCAGGCAGTTGCGTTCAGGGACTGTTTTTAGAACGCAATTATTTGCGTTCGAACGTGTGTTTCCCAGCGTTTCAAACGCACAAACGCGTCTGAACGCGTCCGAACGCGATGACCCACGTTTAGCGTTCGCGTTTTTCCATTTTAAAGGGGAATCATTTTTATCACCTCTAGGAACGCTTCTAAACGCAAACGCCCGCAAACGCTGCTAAACGCCCACTAAACGAGGGTACAAACGCGACTGAACGGACGTTTCAAACGTCCTAAAAATTCCAGCATTCAAAGGGACTTTTAACAACGTCCCGTGTACATGGAGCCTTATGTGAACATAATACAAAAAATGGTCACTGCCCTCACCTATGTCTTGTCTTTACAGCAAGGAGCACTGGAAGGGCAAATGCATGTCAAATAAAACCAAAGAATTTCCAAGCTCAAACTTACCGACCAGCCTGCGACCAACCGCTTTGACCTGCCTAACAGTATACGTTAAAAAAAGGGGCTTAGTTGCACACATTTGCAAATACATATGTAAGCTGCAAGGCCCTAAAAGTTAGAGGTAGGGACTGCAGGTAACAGGGTGCCTTGCCGGGGCCTGCAGCTTACTCATTTATTTTCAAATGTGGGCAACTAAACCCCTGTTTTTAAACACATACTGTTAGACAGGTTAATTTGATTGGGCCTACAGGCTGGTCAGTAAGTTGAGCTTGTAAATTCTTTGGTTTTATTTATGTCAATATAATAGCAATGTTAACCACTTAAGCCCCGGAAGATTTTACCCCATTCCTGACCAGGGCTTATTTTGCGATTCGGCACTGCGTGATTTTAACGGACAATTGCGCGGTCGTGTGACGCTGTACTTAAACGAATTTGACGTCCTTTTTTTCCCACAAACAGAGCTTTCTTTTGGTAGTATTTGATCACCTGTGCGATTTTTTGATCATGCGCTATAAACAAAAAAATAGTGCAAATTTTGCAAAAATAACAATATTTTTCAAATTTTTTTTATATGAAATTCCTAAAAAAAAAATGTAAAAATCAACATTTTTAGCCAATTTGTTTTATGCTACATATGTTTGGTAAAAAAAAATCGCAAAAAGCGTATTTTGATTGGTTTACGCAAAAGTTATTGCGTTTACTAACCAAGGGAAAGATTTTTGTCATTTTTGTTGTTTTTTTTAACGAGTAATGGCGGTGATCTGCGATTTTTTTGCGGGACTGCGACATTGCGGCGGACAGATCGGACCCTTGACTGACATTTTTGACACTTTTGGGGTTGCCAGTGACATTACTACAGTAATCAGTGCTATACATATGCACTGTTACTGTAAAATTACACTGGCAGTGAAGGGGTTAACTTTTTTTTGAGAGGGAGGGGTTGTGTGTGTCCCTAGGGGCGTGCTTCTAACTGTGATTGGCTGTGGCTTGAGGTGTAGGAACAGTGATCATCGGTCCTACATAGTAGAACCGTATGATCACTATTCTTATACAGGGGAGAATGACAGGTGGCTTGTTTACATCAGCCGCCTGCCTTTCTCCCGCTGTCACGGACGATCGCGAGTGCCCGGCGGACATCGGGTCCGCTGGGTACACACGCGGGAGGGTCCGTGACCGCGCGGGAGCGCACCTCCGGCGGCGCGCGCTCGCTCCCCAGAGCCTCACAGGCTAGTGACGTACCCATACATCACTTTGCCTGTGAGGGGCTGACCGCCGCAGTATATGTACTTGCGGCGGTCGGCAAGTCGTTAAGTTGACACTTTTCCCAATTAAAAAGCAAAACATAAACACACACAGAAATTTGCAGCTTGACTCAACACCTTAGTAAATCATCATATGAATGATGTACAACTTGGGGCACGTTTTAGGACCCTTTCACACAGGATTTGTGAGCAGATCCCCTGCTGAATCAAAGCTGATGGATGGCAGTTTTTTTACATCCATGCCTTCTTTGTTTATGTTCACTTTTACACAGCAAACAGGGGCAGACCCATGATGGCTCTATGGGCAGCCAGATATAAATGGGCTTGTGTCCACTAGATCAGGTCCACCTGAAAAATGGACAGGCAAACCTGATTGCAAAACTGGTGCAAAAGGGCCCTTGAGGTTCAACGTAAAAAGGCTAGATGCAAAGTAAAGTCACTCAAAGCAGCCAATCAGGACTCTCCTCTAAAGCTATTCACACATACAGACTGTTACACTCAAGAGTTCTCTTTTATCTTCTGTACCTGACTCAATCTGTGAAGATCTGGACATCCATGGTGTTGGTCAAATCTGACAGAGATATGGGCGGTCCTTCTAACTGCCCATCTTTCTCAGTGGACAACAGAAAGAGCCTTATCTACTCACTATACTCTATAAAGACAAGTACCTATGTACTATATAAGTACCTGTAATAATGAAATAAAAATAATGCAGTCCTTACATGACTGAATTTCCTATCACACTAAAATAATGCCCATGCAATCCATTATCAGATAGAAAGGTCATGAAAATCAATACTTGCACCAGTTATCAGAAACAAAAATCATAAACAAGATTTCTCTGATTTTCATAAATCTCTATACAATAAATTATTTTTTTTCACGGGCTAGAATAACTTTATACTGCTTTCTTTTACTGTATAAGCTTGTAGGCTATATAAAATTCTATAGTAGGTTCTTGTGGCATGCACTTCAGACTCAGAAGCAATTCAAATACATTATGCTTATGTGTTCATTTTGAGCAATTCTATGGTGAAAATGTAAAGCCATATACGTATTTCCATATTGTATTTCAATTATTTCTAGTCTATTCCTATTGCTTTAAATAATTTTGAAGTTTGTAAACTTATTTTGTGAAGATCCCCACATATTTACTTCCTTGAATTCTGTGACATTTATTCAATATGCCCTGTGAGTAGGCAGTGCTGTGTCCAGTGCCGGGACAGGGTCATCCAGCGCCCAGGGCAAAGATGCCAAAGGTGCCCCTATTCAAGCTTAGAGGGTCCTACACTCAATAAACCATTGCGCCCAGGGTAGCCGTATCTCCCGCTCACCCCTAGTCCCGGGCCCTGGCTGTGTCACACATTTCACAGAGTCTGCCTTGTGAACTACAGAGGTGCTGAGAAGAGGAGTTTCAGGAGGCAGTATGGTAATCACTGCTTGCAGGCAGCCAGGTACCATGGGATACATAGTCCTTAGAAAAGAGGAAAAGCTGAAAAGCATTCAGGGAGTCCAGGAAGTTATTTCAAGAGATAACTAGAAGACAGGCAGCACTCACAACATAAAAGGAGATTTTTCAAGTAAGCTTACGTTGAATTGTCAAAAAAATAACTATGTGTTTTGCTATTACTATGCTGATGTTATGAAGTGAAAATATATGCAGTGACCATAGATTTGAAATGTTTTCATCTGGTTTTGACTCCCTTTAAAAGTGATTAAAATGAACTTAGGAATTGCTTCAGCCTGTCTATGAAATTTTATATATATATATATATATATATATATATATATTTTTTTTTCTGAGCTGCTTTTGGATTGCTCTGAGTTGTGCCTGATTTGAGCTGCTCCTGCATTGATGTTAACTTGTATGAAGAAGGAAAGTAATTCAGAAGCAGGTAACAGCTTATGTACAGCGGCCTTGTTATCCTGCTTGAATAATTGTACCGTAGCAGTCAAATATTACATTTTCTGAAGGCCCTTTATATTCCTTTCATTAATGGCATTCGGGTGAACATGTTAATGATATCCACAAAACATGTTTACATTTTTCAATGCAGTACTAATACATTATGAGATAACCCGATGTTACAGTACATCTTAACCCCATTTAACTATCATTTTACAAGTTTCAAGATTTAAACAAAGTAGTATCATATAGGTGATCTAGAAAAATAGCAGTCTTGGAGTTATTCTGGGTCACTTGTTTCCTTCAGCGTTACAGAGCACAGGCAAGCATGAGTTATCTCTGCAATGTAGCTATGACACTAAATTATATCCAATTTGCTGTCTCTACTCTAAACACAGAGCTATCCAAGCATCCAGCAATTGGAATGCTAATGGATATTGTAGAGATCTCATGAAAACACTTTTTAGATGCCCCTACTGCACTTCTTATATATGGCATACCGCTTGAATAGATTGATATTGGCAAATGGATTTAATGTTCACCTTTTATTTGAAACTGTTCAATGTAATATACAATGTAATTTAAGTGAGTTTTTGAAGTGTAGCAAATTACAGAGTATACTTTTGTAAAAACTTGGAGGACTTTTTAGAGTGTTTAAGCTTCTTTGCCTTTTATTATTATTATATAGTTGTTTTTCTGTTTTTGTAAGAATTCTTTCAAAGGACACTTGTTCATCTGTAGAACAGATAAACAGATATACTTCAATTAATAAATTCCAACTTTCCTAAATGAAGCATGCTTGAAAAAATAAAAAAAATCCTCCCCATTCAAGTTATATTCATGGGTTGGACCTATTCGGTGCCACACAGGATCTGCAACAAAAAAGTCCAGTCATTGGGTTTTCTTGTTACTGTACAGTACATGCGCGACACAGCCCTATACATATACCATTGGTAGGTCGTACTCATGGTGTCCTCCAGGCATCCTACGGATTACAGATTACCTATAGGGTCAAATGGGGCTGTGGCAGGTAAATGCAGTAGGAATAGAACCTGTTGAAATAAGCCCAGAGGTAAGCTCAGCATAGCAGACAGTCCTTTTTCAAACCTGGCCAACTGGCTTCCATGGAAAAAGAGCGAAATCAATATGTAATGAGCAAATAGTTCTGCCCCTATGTATACATATATATTTACGCACTATGTTTGAAAGCACATTATTCCATACATTAGGCTGGTCACATACAAATATACTGCATATAATGTAGGGTATATAATATTCTCTATATACTTGTAGCAATGTTTCCAGGCCTGTGGCCTTATGTGGGTCTGCCATTGTTACCGGTTACCTCTCCAGCCCATGTGAGCTGCGGCCTTGGGTGTGAGAACTGACACATTGACAACTCCGGCATCTTTGTTTGGTTGTTTTATTGTAGTTTTACGGGATGGGAGAAGGGAATGAGTGGGATACTCCTTTGGCTCGACTATGTACAATTCTGGCACTTTTATAGCAAAAATGCCCGTTAGCGCTGTCTTGACGCCAGCCGACGCTAGCCAATGCTTACTGACGCTTTGAACACACTGTATCTCTGAAAGCTGTGCTGGAACTCCGACTTAAGTCCAGAAGATCCAGGACTGTGGAACATTAAACATCTGATACTGCTTGCACTGCAACGTCACTGACTACTCTCACCAGCCTTGCCCTGGCTTGAGGTAGCTTGCTGTGTATTCCTGTACTGCTGCAACTCTCAACTGATGCACTTACACTGTGCATTAACTCTTCAGGGCCCAAACCGCAGGCGCCCCCCTCTATCACTTCAGGGTCTTCTGACTAGGTACCCCCTTTACAGCTAGCTGACTCTTGGATCCTAGAACCTTCTCTGGAGTGGTCCCCACTGACTCTAGGCAGACCCCCAGGGGCAATCCTCAGTACTCACGACCAGTGTAGGCTTTCCTGGGACTGGACCCCTCTATCTCTTCGCTGGTTCTCGGCACACCGGATCCCCCTCAGCTCAACTCAGCACTATCTGGATTCTCAGGCAGCACCAGAGACATCCGCTTCCTCTGACAGGAGGAGAGACAGCCATCCTCTCCCTCCTGGGACTCTGCTTCCTGCCAAAGACCACGAGTCATGCCCTCCCTCAAACTTATACCCACTCCCAGAATCCTGTGCGGCAGAATCTGCCTTCTGAGGTAGTTACAAGCCTGAATGTATCCCTGATTGGGTTTCCTCCACTGCCCTATGAGAAACCTCTCACAGAGCCAATGGGGAGACTCTTCCTTCAGCAGACACACCTGGAAGCCATGACACCCTACCAAAAAGAAATCATGGCCCTACTGTTAGGCAGACAAGGTCCACTATACATTTACCTAGCATCTACCTGTAGGGTGCTACACACTGTATTATGATCCACAATTAAAAACACTGTAGACGTACTTTACAGGAATTTTTTTTAGTAAAGAGTCACCTGCAAAAAATTACTGAATGGGGAGGATTTAATGTTGGATAACATGGTGTGGTATCTAATGAGGTGGTTTGAGATAATTTACTGCTACATGTACACGTGTACATTTTAATAAGGACCGTTACCAGTTTCCTATGGTAAAAAAAAAAAAAAAAAAGAGACACTGTTCAGTTAGTTGTACACTAAATTGCTCTCTGTGTTGCCTGCAATTCTCCTTTAAATGACTCAAGCAAAGTAATAAATTACTGTAATTATTGTCTTGTATTAATAGGGAAACATTTCGTCCTTGGAAGGTTGGCAAATGAATCTCTGTAAACAAGACCCTTGTCTATGATGTTCATAGATGAAGCCTGTGTCTTAAAGATGCAAAACAATAAAGCTATTATTGGTTTGTACTCACTCTCTGCCAAGCTCAGACTGATTGAAACTGTAGTTCATCAATCGCTAGAGGGTAGGAATGTGACTGTCTAGACGCCATTACTGGAAAGAATGATAATAATATAAAATGCCATTGATGAAAAATATGTTCATTTAATGTTGATGATCATGAATCTTCACCTTGAACTTATGAGATTGCTCCAGTGCTTTTAATAACTTTAATATGAACCTGTCATATGTTACTTACCAAATGTTAAAGTAGTTTTCCGCCCTTCCCCATACCTTTATAATCCGTAGAGAGATATACAAACCTAGTTGGGTTGTTATGACACTCATGGTGCTAATAAATTATCATCCTTTATAGTAAAGGATGTTAAGATACAGCCATTCTGTTGCATCACAGAAATGTCAATTTGTTGCTCTGCAGTGCCTAAACCAAGTGTTGGATTCTTTTTTCTCTTTGGATGTATGGTTAAATATAGAGGATTGCACCTCAATGACTCAGGATCCAGGATAAGGGCCTTACTCATTTCTGAGCCTTTTTGGAAAGTCACCGAATTGGGGTTTGATTCTTAGCTTTCCAATGCCTGTTTGTGAATGGAGTTCTCAGCACAGTTATATACACAAACACCAAAAAGATTTGCCCAGTACAAGGTGCCAAGGTACTCTTTAGGTACCAGGGCTGTAAGGACTAAATAAACAACAGCATTCAAGAAATCTTCAGTGATATTTATCATGGAAAAATTAACAGTGACTAAATTGTCTTGCTGCCATTTTGAGAGATATTTAACCTTCCTAGCGGTATTCCCGAATGTGGCTTGGGGTTAAATTTCAGTGCCAAAATCGGTAACCCCAAGCCACACTCGGGGTACCGCTAGGAAGATCGTTGGATCCTGGTAGAGAGGGTACTCACCTTGTCCCCGGGATCCATCAATGTATCCCGGCGGTGTGCGGCGGCCGGATCTTCCTCCCAATGCTCTGTGCCCCGGCTTCTGTCTCCTGCAATGTGACGCTCGCAGGGGGGTGGAACCGGCAGCAATTTCAAACAGTAAAACACACCAAACACACTGATATATTGCAAAATAAAATAAATTCACATTCGTTTGCAACCCAGTGCCCTTTCCTGCAGTTTTACTGTACTTTTTATGTGTATATATATATATATATATATATATATATATATATATATATATACACACACACACACACACACACACACACACACACACACACACACACACACACACACACACATATATATATATATATATATATATATATACACATACTTTAACTTATTTATAGTTATTTATTATATTATAATTTATGATTTTGTGTTTCAAACTTTATCATACCTGAGATGTTATAAAGAACGCACAGTGAAAAAAAATTCATATGTAAATAGTTGGTTTGGGCTGCTCATTCTTAAGAATTACATGCAATATAATTGTACCACTTTCAGCACCTAAAATCAGAAAGAATCATACTGCCAGGGAGCTTAACAGCCAAACTCATCACACAATCATAATCATGGATACTGGATGTTCTTCTCCCACTACTACATGAATATTAGTTCTAATAGGCACAATATAAACACATCAGTAACATTATTATAGAAAGTCCTAATCCAAGGGGCAGCCATAGATGCAGGCATTGCCAAATCTTGACAACTATGATTTTATTGGTCAATGATCCCTATGGCATCCTTACTAGCAGACCATACATGAGCTGCTTGCAATACATTTTCCTGGCTGATATTAACTACAACCAATACTCCTGCTGACAGTATCTGACTAATGCAATATGCCCATTCAAGTCTATACACTGTTCAGTCAAAACAGAAACATTTTGTTCAAGCTGAGTCGATGGAATTAACAATAACAATTTTTTCAGATATGCTAATGAAGTGTTAGGTCTCTCTGCTTCCCTAAGCAAAGCAGGCAGACCATGGCTGGTGGAAGGTAACAGTAGGGTGCTGTACATATCCTTCCTCAAAACATCAGTATGCCCTTCCTCACTACTCTTCTCAAGAGCCCCCAGCTCTCAATGACATGGCTACTGAGAGGAGGTATGCAAATATCAGAATGCATTGATAAGTGGGTGTCAGTCTGGAAGAGTGGGCGTACCTAGGTGGGCTGCATTTGCATTCAGGCCACCCTAGGTAATACGCACATGTGATGCTGAGCCTCGGTGATTGCACTGGCCTGAAACCCAAGGGCAGGCCAAGGACAATTAGGCAAGGTAAAAAAGAGCTGGATGATGCTAGATGTCCTCCAAACAGGCAATAAGGTGGGCTCTGCCTGCCTTGCTGCAGCGTCTATTGTTCACTGTGAAAATCTCACAATGTACAGCAAAATCAGAACAAACAATTTTAGTAGAGAAGATTCGCCTGCACAACTGTGCAAGACTGAAGGTAATGCTGGAGTACAGCTTTAAATGTTCCTTTCCCTATAACACATTAAATGTCAAACAAAAGTACATGGAATTGACAAGCGTTATCACATTTCAACAGACAGAGGTATGTCTCTGCGTCTTCAGTTCTGGCCCACACAGTGTGTACGTCACTAAATTTCCGATAAAGTCAAATAAAGTCCATTATGCAAGTCCTAACATACGTCAGTGCTGCGGATAGTTAGCACAGCCTTAGCTTTGTAGATCTTTTCAGGTGAAAATTCCAGTTTATCATATCAGTTTTTATATTTTGATGTCTGCTTTTGAATTGAATTGAACAAGCAGATATACCTTCAACGTATCGCTTCTATAGGACATATTAAACGCAAATCAAACCATAAGACAGCTTATCATGGTTATTTTGTGTAAAATATGTGGTATGGAGACAATTAAAATCCAATTTATTTTAAAGAACAGTATATAGACAATGTCCTAACAACGCCATCAAGATGAATTTTAGTAAAACATAATTAGTTTAAATCCTGCAGTGTCCATTATCCATTTGTGGTTAGCACTCCAGTCACATACATTACATCAATCAATTGTTGGAAATTATTAGGTTTAGCTGACACTAATGAATTCCATGTTGTGTCGGTTCACGGTAATGGCACTTTACACTTCCTTTCCGCAACAACCGGGGGACACTGCCAAATCACAAACTCCCGCTACTCCACAACTTGCCCTGGAAAGAGTGTAATTTTATTTCACAACGGCGGTCTATGTAGTATCAAAGGCAGGTGAGTAGTACATGGGTACAAGCCAGGTCCTACAGGTGAGACTGGGTACAGTGTAATATTTCATTACAACTCTTCATCAATTAAACACATTTAAATGCAATGCAATAGGGTTGATTTACTAAAATGGGAGAGTAAAAAATCCGGGGCAGCTCTGCATAGAAACCAATCAGCTTCCAGCTTTTTTTTCCCCTCAAAACTTAAGATAGAAGCTGATTAGCTACCATGCAGAGCTCAGAAAAACTATAGGAAATATCCACGCTAAATAAGAGGATAGCTAAATAAAAACATAAAATTGGCCAGCATAAATTTGTTGATTGCAAACAGTAATATATAAAAGTCTATATGCAGCTCTAAAAATGAAACACATAGGAGTCCATAATCCAATAGATGAAGGGTGAGATCCCATCACCAGCATCCGTGTGAGAAGACAGCACACCACACCGCAGTGCCCAACAAAATCTGCTTACCAGAGCCAAATAGGTCTAAGGCAGTGATGGTGAACCTTGGCACCCCAGATGGTCTGGCACTACATTTCCCATGATAATCAACTACACTGCAGAGTGCATGAGCATCATGGGAAATGTAGTTCCAAAACATCTGGAGTGCCAAGGTTCGCCATCACTGGTCTAAGGCATGTCGATAAATGAACAGCCGTGTTCAGGTGAGCGGCTCCTAATCCCTGGACGGGGATCACCAAACTCCATTCCTCAATACAGATAACACTGATGCTTTGGAGATAGCACGTTAGCACTCGTGGATGGAAGTGACACCATCAAAGGAAGACAATAAAGCAGCATATAGTGAAGGTCCGTATGAAAAACATGGGAGTTTTATTGAAAGGTACTTTCAAAAGTAAATGTTCACAAACATCAAAAGTGCATAAAAACCTGCCACGACTCTATAGTGTATGCGTTTCTGAGTGTCTTGACTGACGCGTTTCATCCAATTGGAGTTCTTCAGAGGCGTGGCTAAGTGACACAAGTATGCCTATATAAATCGCTAAAACCAGAAGTTCCGTCAACTGGATATTGCCCCCTGGAACGCACTATATTAGCCAATGCGTTCCAGCGGGCTGGAAGTGGCTTATCCGGAGGTCGCCGAAGTCCGCAAAGAGAACCAGAGGTTTTACTGTGCGTTCCTGTGGCCATCTTCCAAAAACATACAGACCATAGAGGGGTATACCTAGACAACATGTGGTGAACCTCCTCTCAGGGCTAACCCTATCAACAAACAGGGAAAATGAAAGGACTCAGAGGGAGTATCATGGATTACCATGCACCAGATTTTGCAATCTCCAGTTTTAGTAAATCAACCCCAATTCATATTTACAGTATACAGTGTATACACAAATTTGTGAAAAATTGTGTCATATTCATTAGATCAAAACCATAGTGCAAAGCGTGCATTGAGAAAATCAAGGCGGAGAAGATAAAGTACAGGCCTACCCAGAATTCCTTATCGTGCCTGGATTAGATGTGCAAGAATCCATTCCTCACCCCCCCCCCCCCGAAAGGGTTTCAAATATTTAACAGGTATTATACCTGCACATGTTTTTGTGCCTAAACCTACACATGACATCACTCATTGTTAGGAATTACATTCTTTTCAATACAGGTTGTTCACTTGAAGTTCCTATGCTCAAAGATTGATGCTGAAAGCCCAAAAAGCTACATGAGCTTTTTTCTGAGCTGTGTCATACAATTTTCCCCCCATATACTTTAACAGAAGCATCTGTACACTGGTGTCAAAAGCATTTTTGCACGTTTTCGCACCTGAACAACTGTTCTCCTCTGTTCTTCTCCTCCTCTCTTCACACTCAAGGACCTCGCATATATATGTGTAAAAACACTTGTAAAATCTCAAAAAAATACATATGTGCATGCAAACAAAAATGCAAAAAAAGGCCATATAAGCTCTTTCATATGTGTTTGCTAAGCGTGAATGTAGGCTAAAAGGGATGTATTCTCTCTTATTGAATGGCAAAGCTATTTAAAGGATAACTTCACTTTAGTGGAAAAAAATATATATATTCAGCATACAATCATATTGTATCTAAATGTTATTCAAAATGACCTTTTCTGCAGCACTGTAATGTTCTGTAGAATGCAATTCAATACGGCTACCTGGAGGCATTCTGTACACTGATGGTGTACAGAACGCCCCCCAGAAAAATGTCATTTCCTGTTTGAGTGCGATTGGCTTACTGATTTTCCCAGAAGTCTGCACTAAGATACAAGTTAGATTTTGTGCATCCCCTGCAACAAAAATGTCATTTCGGAAGACAGGGAATGTCCGGGTGGTTCCACTCCAACAATCTACTTTATTAGGTATAAACATTATAACCAAATGACAGATGAGACAAGTACAGTGGGGGATAAGCAGGTAGAAATGTTTCACGCTAAAGTCAGTGCCTATCATTGCCTATTGGAGTAATGATTAAGCACTGACTTTAGCATGAAACGCATCTAAATGCTTGCCCCCACTGTACTTGTACCATCTGTCATTTGGTTATAATGCTTATACTGAATTAAGTGGATTGCTGGAGTGCAACCGCCCGCATCTTCCCAGTCTTCCATTGTGCAGCATCTGAGCTGGACTGGCACCTGACTTGAGAAGATGTGAAGGGATTATTAGAAACTACTCACCTGGAGCAGCGATAGAGTGTAAAAAAGTAATTTTGGTAAGATACTCCCTAAGGGAACTCACGTCTAAGCCAAAGTTCACACCGAGGTCAGTTTAAAATCCTGCCAGTTCAGCTGAACCAACTGATTTCAAACTGGCATTTTCAGTCCGACTTCGGGAGTGATTTCACAGACATCTGTGTGGGTTCCTGCACAGATGTCTATTGAAACCCCCCCGAAGTCGCCAAAAGTAGTACAGAAACTACTTTTGGGAATCGGTGCAGCGCCACAAAGTTGGCATTGCGCCGATTTAGACAAAGCCATAGCCGGTGATTGGCTCTGATTTGACATGCGATTTGACATGTCAAATCGCATGTCAAAAATGACCAATGTGAACGTGGGCTGAAGGGATGCAGACCTTGCCACTTTCCTCATTAGAGCTCATAAAGAGATAATTTTAATATCACTCCCATACAGATTCTGGTCTGGTTTACACTGGTGCAACATATGCTCCTACTTTGAGAGTACATGTCGCATTGGTATGTATAATTCAATGATTCTCTATGAGAGCCATCCTAACTAGTCCGACTTGTGTCAGTCCGATTTTGAAAAGGTTCCTGCACTACTTTGGTTCGATTTCAGCCCATTGAATATCATTGAGGTTGTATCCAAGTTGGATCACCATCTTAACTATCCGACATGGCCATGCCAAAGTTGCACGACAAAGTCAGACCCACAGTCGTACGACTGTCGTGTCGCACAAGTGTGAACTGGGCCTTACTATGCACATGGACACAGACAAACAAACAGCTATTCCTTTCCAATAACAAAAAGTAGGAATCTGCAATATAGTTTGATAAAAATCCTTGCTTACCCTGTAGGGAGAGGTTTTTTTTTTCCTCCAGAAAAGTGGAATTACTCTTTAAACCAATGTCGGTTATATCTAAGCCAAATGAAACACCATTCTAGCTTGAGAAACAGCAATCTAACAGGGTGGTCGTAGGATAAAAAAAGAATAGAAGCCCCTCTAAAATAATTGCTCCTCGGTCTTTGACAGTGGTAGCGTGCCCCAGACAAAATACACAGTGCGCCTGCTGAAAACATAATAAAAAAGGACCATATATCTTTGCTTGTCATTTTATTAATTCCACTTGTGTTGTTTGAGCAAGAGAATTATTGAGACTAACAGACTCTTGCCTCTTGGAAGTCTGTATGATGGATTACAGCCTCAGTTTTTGGGGTCTAGCTCTGAAGCTTTATAATAGCTATTTTCACTAGGCCGGTGCAGGATGAGGGAGTCGGGAGCGTAGCTTAACTGGCTGATCAGTCAAAGCAATGGCGAGCTGCTCTTTCTGTGTTGGAGGAGCGGTGTTACTGTTAGGTTATTTGTCACATCGTTTGGTATGGTTCAGAGACCGGCTTTGAAAATGCCTGCTGTGCCACCAGCTAACAGAATCTGGGAGAAGGTAAGCAGTATAAACATAGTTAAAAATTTATTTAAAAAAAGCAGAAACATAGTTATATTTATTACAAAGATTTCTTTGATTACAGTTGTAAAAATATAGTTATATTTTCAGCACAAGTCTACATTACAGGAGAGGTATTGACAGCAACAGTAGGCAACAGCCTGGTCAGATTTTTCTACAAAGCAATAGCACACATACAAATAATACGCCCTTACATGGGCCGCCAGTACCTGCTCTTCCATAGATGTTGGTCTGTTTAATAAAACCACTGTACTTTTACCTATACTGCACCTTTTGTCTATGAATTATGCACTTGTACAGCTTCTATTCTGCTCCTGAGGGAAGGCTATATATTATGTGCTTAACGTTTGCTTTATGCACCACATTATATTACTGATATTATATATGTAGCACCCTCCTAGGTAGGTGCTAGGAAAACACATTTGGTGGCTCTTTTCTGCTTATCAGGAGATTTAGATCTGTTAGTTTGGCCTGTCAAGTGTTTCCAGGGGTGATTTATTGGGTCTAAGGGAGTCTCCCCACTGTATCCAATAAGGGAGCTTGTTGGACAGTGAAGGAGGAAACCTAACCAGTAGCACACCAGGGCTTATGGCTGTCTCAGTGGGTGGGCATTGCTGCAATGCATCCTGGGATTGGCTATAAATCCAGAGGGAGCATGTGACAGGGTGTCTTTTGGCGGGAGCAAAGTACCAGGAGGAGGTGGATAGCTGTCTCTCCTCCTGCAGGTGTGAGGAAGGTGGTTCAAGCGGTTGGCCTAGTGAACCAGGTGTGGAGCTGAGCTGCAGAGGATCCAGAGCGCTGACAAGTGGAGCTGCTGGCAGAAACATCTTGGGAAAAACAGTATTGTGAGTACCAGGAGATCTGCCTAAGGGTCTGCCTTGGAGAGGGGCCCATTTCAGAGAGGTCAGGGGATCAAGGAGCTAGCTCACACAAGGAGTGTATCAGTAAAGTGGGTGCCGTGTAGTTCACCCTGAAGATTAGGAACAAAAGGGGGTGCCAGGAAGGGCCCTGAAGTTGTTCTGCAGTATAGTACAGTTTTCCTCAGGATATAGTTTACCTCAGGATACAGTTTACCTCAGAAAGCTAATTAAAATATACTTCACAGCTAAGGGCAAAGTGAAGCAGCGGCCTAGCCGTGACTAGCGTTACTCAGCGTTTTCAAGTCTTCCCAGCCAATTGTGCATAGTGTATAAAGTTGGAGTATCCCACTCATTCCCTTCTCCTATCCAAGTTCCAAATAGAAACCCAGGTAACAGTTTACACAGGGGGACCCGTAACCAGCAGCTCCCAAGAGAGTAGTGCTACATATAGCAGTATATACTAGTACCAAATGGGGAGTTGGCTGCCACAGCAGCCTGTTTATTTTGTGCCTTGAGTGTTCCTTCGCCCCCCTTCCTAAGTACAGTCTTTTGTTAGACACTCCTTGCTCCTTGATGCTAGTGCAGAATAGTTTCACCTTCATTGCAGGGACAGGGCTTAGGAAAGTCACTGTCTTCTTACACTTCAAAAGACTTGAAAAACATCCTCTGTATTGCACTTATTTGAATTAAAATGATATTGAATTCAACTTCATTGTCATATTAAAGAGTTAAGCTGTCTGTGGATTATGCCGATTCATCAAGTGGCCATTCTTATCTGGACAGATTGGGAAATAAAGAGAGTTAGGTCATTGCATAAAGCAGCATTTAAAACAGGATGGTTTCTCATTTGAGCCAACACAGAGAAGATCTCTTTTCAAAGACTGTCCTCTAGCAGTGATTAACAGCAAAGAAATAGGTAAACACATTTCTGGGAGGCTGCAGGTCATGCTGCTTGTAACAAGACTTATCTTCCTGAAAGTGGTTGTAAAGGCAGAAGGTTTTTTATCCTAATGCATTATATGCATTAAGATAAAAAAAAAAAAAAACCTTCTGTGTGCAGCAGCCCCCCTCCCCAATACTTACCTGAGGTCCATCTAGATCCAGAGATGTTGCACGAGGGACTCGGCTGTCCAGGACTTTCCCTCCTGATTGGCCCCCACTGACATCAATCATAGTCAGTGAGCCAATGAAAAGAGAAAGGGGGAGGGGGCCTGGCTGCAACTCCATATCTGAATGAACACAGGGAGCTGTGGCTCAGCTCAGGTGCCCCTATAGCAAGCTGCTTGCTTTGGGGGCACTAAACAGGAGGGAGGGGCCAGGAGCATTGAAGAGGGACATTATTGTCGGGATCCCATCTGAGTCTGTAGCAGCTCTGTGACATCAGCCAATAGCGGGGTTTAGTCTGCTGTTGTCTGATTCTGGGTCACAGGAGAGCACCAAAAATTAAACTCCTGTAACCCCCATAGAAATTGTACTGATGTTATTACACGTGGTTTCTAGAAGAAAATGCTCCTGTGTGATGATCAGTAACATAACATAACTGCATACAAATGTGTTTAAATGCGTAAAGGCACGTATGCGTATATCATAATATATTTTTACATTTACAAAGTCATATGCATCCTTTTATACGCAGGTTCATAGATGCCGATTTTTTTATTCTGTATTACGGATCTGAATGCAGTGAATCATTGCTCACCTGTGTGAATGGCTCCTTGAAAAAATGCTGCTGTGTTCAGATCCGTAATTAATAAACACTGGTATATGCATTTTTTTTTTGTGCCATGAGAATGAAACCTTAATGTGTGTGATAATGTGCTATAACATGCATGTGTTAATGCACCACAAAGATTTAAATGAGCTGTAAAGGTAGATCTGGGAGTGTAAAGTCTGTGCTAGGTGAGATGTTTTTTAACCACTTGCCACCTGCCCACAGTATAGTTACTGGGGACAAGCGGCAGCTGCAGTCTTGGCAACGGACCTGTACATCGCAGCTTTCAGGTTTTGGGCACGCATGCCCTCTGCAGACCTGTACTGTGATTGGACAGTTTGCCAGCAGATTACAGCCAATGATTATGGCTGCATACCTACTGATCATCTGTGACCAATCACGGCAAAGACCCCTGTGTGTTTGTAGCAGTGATCAACTGATATCGTTTTTTAGTGCCGATACCGATATTTTGATCATTGGATATCAGTATCGGCCAATTGTTTCAATTTTTTTTTTCACAGGTACTGCACTTAAAAGCATTCAAAACGCCAAGTTTGGCTGTTTTGAATGCTCGCATTTTTTTTAATTTGGGGCCAAGTACCCAGAAGTGATGTTATTACATCACTTCCGGGTTTTTTACATGGAGACCCGATCAGAGCTGAATGCGGCTTTGATCTGGTCTTCTCTTCGGCGGCCGTGCAGGTAGGATGCCCGGGTATCCCGGTGAGACAGAAGACCCGGGCGAGCCACAGAAGGTGGCGGGAGAGGGGGGACGTCCCCTCCCGCTCCTTGTATTGATAGACGAGCAGCTTCTCAGCCGCATCGGTTGTCATTACAAGACAGCTGACCATTGGCTATGGACGCCGGTACCGGGGTGATGCCTCTAGCTGCAGGCATCACTCCAGTACAGCACTTTCCCGAAATATCAGCAATATCGGTAACCTCAGGGGCAGATTCCGATATGTCGGGAAAGTGAAAAGCGGCCCTCGATATATCAGTATTGCGGATAATTAGTTGATCCCTAGTTTGTAGACAAAACTCACAGGACCTGGCCGATTTCTTCCTCCCGGAAAACTCTTTTTGTTCAGGGAGAGAAGCCAGGTAGATTCTGTGTGAGCACAAGAAGCACTTGTAGGCACATTTAACCCCTTGATTGCCCTCCACAATTATCTCTTTGATTGTCCTGTCACACAGCCAGTATCATTAGTACAGTGACAGTGTACAGTACGATCACTGTATTAGTGTCACTAGCAATGTCAGTGTCAGTTAATGTCCTTTCCAGCTATTGTCAGTTAGCGCTAGATTGACTGCCACACTATAAGTCATATAAGTCACTGATCACTGTCATTACTAGCACAGTGTCTGTACAGATCAGTATCATGATCAAGAACTATACTAGTGTCCCCAACAACGCAGTTTGGTTTATGCCAAAGACATGTAGCAAAATACATTTTGACTTAAATTTATAAGGAAATTTGATTTTATTGGATATGTTTTATACCAAAAAGTAGAAAATCATTTTTTTTTTTTTTTTTATGTTTATATAATAAAAAACAATGCATTTGTTCAGTGGTAATCAAATAACACCAAAAGAAAGCTCTGTTTGTGTGGAAACAAATTATGTACATTTAATTTGTGTACAGTGTTGTATGATCGCACAATTGCCAGCTAAAATAGCACAGTGCTAAATAGCAAAAAATAGTCTGGTCGGGGGGGGGGGGGTAAGACCTTCCAGTGGTCATGTGGTTAAATGTGTATTTAAAGTGGAGTTCCACCCTAAAATTATACTTACCTCCATCTTCTCGCTCCGCGTCAGCTGAAAAACAAATGGATAATCGCAATTTTTTTTTTTTTACTTACCTCGTTTAGAAGAAAATACCTTACTTCCTCTTCCTCCCTCGGCGGCCACGGCGATTCGTCACTTCCTGGCTTGCAATGATTCCTGGGAGCTGAATGTCATCGCTCCCAGGAATCAATGCGCCTGCACCGGCCCCGACGTCAGTTCCGGTGCAGGCGCCGTCATACCTTGCAAAACAGCTTCTGGGCATGCCCAGAAGCTGTGCAGGGATGACGCTGCGGCACCGGAAGTGACGGTGGGGCCGGTGCAGTGCATCGTGGGACCGAAGAGGACGGAAGAGGACACAGAAGAGGATCGCGCTGGCTTCAAGCTGCCCACACCTGAGATGGCAGCGCTGGACAATACTTTTTCAAGGTAAGTATTTCTCCTAAAAGGTAAGTGCAACCCGGGACAGATCAGAGGCTAGCCATTGTGGAATGTACTAGCCCAGACTGTCCCGGGGGTATTTTTTATTAAAAAAAAACGTTCACTGGGTGGAACTCCGCTTTAACAATATATATTCTTTTACTTAATAAGCTACACTAAAATAAAAAATAAAAAAGCATACAACCAGCGGTAACTTTCTGAAACGTAACAAATATTCCCCTCCTCAGGTTTTTAATTATTTTTATTAACTGTAACTGCATAATAAATACTGCTCTAGCACACATATTTCATTTTAAAGTGTTCATCTATAATTCTGTATGGCCTTTATTTTGCAGAGTGTAATGTGCAATGTTCCATAGCCATCAGAAATCATCTTTTCATTTTTTTTTAATTAGTCTGACTACATAAAAATGCTGAAAAGTCTCTTTGCCTTAGATAGTTTTTTTTGTAAACCGCTGTCCTGTGTACTGTCCTTTTCTAAACAAAGTGCTAAGGCCTTTACACTGTATAATAAAGCATGGTACCATTACTGGCAATCCATGGCAACAAATCACATGTCAGTTGTCAGAAGTCTGGCTAAACCTGTTTTCTGTGGGTGACGCGGATGCATACTTCACTCTATTATTAAATAAGGATGGATTTATCTCTTATTCTTCTCTATTGTATGCATACAGCATTTACTGGCAATATATAGAATGGGAATTTAGCAACGTTTTCTTATTGCAGATCTGCAATCTGTTGATGACAATTTTTCATAAAGTAGTATTACTGTTTATCTTTTACAACAGCCTTGACATTAGGTCTAATAAAAAAACACTATGCGGGTAGTTCAGTGAAAACTAGGTCACGCTGCTATTTCCTGTGTAGCAGTATTTAGGATAAGTGTCTGAACAAGGACCAAGGATATGGGATCATTTGGCCTTCAGATTTTTTTTTCGAAGCTGTCACACACAAGCTGACTGAGCTGGAAGGCAGAAAACTGCAGAACAAATAAGTACTGTGGAGCCATTCCCTAACGTAACCACATCAGAGGCATAGACAGACAATCTGCATCCTGGCAAGCCTCCAATCTGTGCTGACGCAGAGTAGACCCTTTAAAGAACATCTCCGGTTAAAGGAAACTTACGTACTGAGAGAAGGCACCACTCACTATCTACTGAAAGTGTTAGGTGTCCTGCTGTTTCTGTTGTCAATATTTTGAGATGCTGACTTATCATGAAAGTCAGAGAAAAGTCTGAGCTCCTAATTTGCATACTTGATCTGGTTGGAGCCTCAAAGACCCGGAACCATTGGATGAGCCAGGGAACAAGAGTTTTTAAAAAGGGAGATCAATAGCAGTCTACTTACTTCTTCAGTACAGTATATAAAAGTGTACTCATACAGGCAAGGTAGAGCAGAATCGCACCAAAGTAAAATTGTCTCCAATCCCGCTCGCTGGTATGCGCTCTCACTGTACATAAAAGTAAGCGTTTCTGGGCAAGATTACATTGTCATCACCTTTGGCAACCAGACCACAGTGATTCCTTTCAAGTTCATTGATCTACAGAGAATTCACTGACACAGAAGTTCCCTGCACAAGACTCCAAGTGAATCATGCCCCAGACCACCTCTTTCAATCAGTCCCGGGGTATTCAGGATGCTCCCGTTACAAAATGAACCAGAATAATGCTGGCCGTACTCTTAAAGAATTTTGATAAAAAATGTTAATTTTAGGAACATTCAATCAATTTCCTAATCATTAGCAGGGTCAAATCGACTTTCGTTTTCAACCTCAGTGATAAGAAAATTCAAAGGAGTAGGATGGAAACGTTTTCTCGGTCAAATACATTTCTAACAGAGTATGTGGTTTTTGTTCAGAAAATGTAACATATTCAAAAACGTAATGTTTAAAGCAAACAGCATTTTGAAGTGTGTATGAAGGGGGCAGACCTTAAGAGCCCTTTCAGACTAGCGCGACACGACTTTGGGGGCGAGCTGTGAAGTCGGCGCAACTTGCAGAGACTTCACATAATGGAAGTCTATGCAAGTCGCTCCGAGGTCGCCCCAAAGGAGTACAGGACCCTTTTTCTAAGTCGGAGTGACTTGTGTCGCTCCTATTAGAACGGGTCCTGTGCTAATCAATGGACCGTGACATACCGCGACTTGTCAGGCTGACAAGTCGCCTGACAAGTCGCTCTAATGTGAATGGGCTCTTAGAATCATCTTCTTGTCCTCCATTCATCGATGATTTTTTATTTACAGAAGCTTTTGTGACAGCTCCTATGAATGGAGGAGCTGGGAAGGAAGGGTAGGCATAGTCAGGCACTCTTAATGAGCATTTATCACTGTCCCCTCTATTCTAACAAACCCAACTGCACTGGAAAATTACCAGTGTGGTGGGGGCTTTGGGAGGGTATCGGAGGAGGAAGATTTCTGCAGGCATCAGCACAAGAGACGCATCCTACTGACTGGTAATACTGTCCCTTGTTAGAGCAAGCATTTCCAAGCAAAACATGCAGGGGGACATAGCTTTAAATAGATAAAAGATATGAGATGTCAACCTGGGCTTTCATTAAGCTAAAACTGAAATATCCTGAATCCTGTCCTGATCTGCCACACATATGAAGGCTTCCAGTCAGAGTATCTGCCCTCGCTTAATCTGAAAGTTTGTATTAGAAAACATTCCATTTATCAAAAGCATAAAAATTTACATAAAGTAAAACATAAAGAAGTAAACATGTATATCCGATATCTTAAGATACAAGTGCATACATACTGTAAAATAATTTAAAGTGGTTGTAAAGGCTAAAGGGTTTCCCCTCTCTATCCAGCTATGTGTACAAGAGCCTCAGGTTTCCCAGGACTCCATCTCCTCATTGGCTTTGCAGAAGTGGAAGCCAGTGGCTCCCAATGCTGTCAATCACAGCCAGTGAGCCAAAGAGGAGAGAGAAGGGGCGGGCCGAGCTACGGCTCTATGTGTTTAATGGACGCATAAAGCAGGGTTCGGGAGCAAGCATGCACCAGTGCCTCCATAGCAGGTGGCTTGCTATTGGGGGCACTGGTTAAGGGGGAGCCAGGAGCTCTGTCAGGGGACCCGAGAAGAAGAGGATCGGGGCTGCTCTGTGCACAAGCACTGCACAGAGCAGGTAAATTTGACAAGTTTGTAAAAAAAAAAAAAAAGGCAAACCTTTAATACCACATAAAAACAGACCTTCACTCTTCAGATCTACTTTAGCTGGGGTTTTTTTTGCTTATATTTTTTCTAAAATTGTGATTGATAGCATATAGAGGGAAGTGTACATGTAGACATTATTACCATAGTAGTCTAACCATGATATTAGATGAGGCCAAAGCAGGGGAGTACAACTACTGCTCCCATAGGATACATAACTTGTGAGAGCAGCCTTGGTGATGGTACAGTAGATACTCTCTTTCTGAGGTATGCTTAAGAGTGTGTGCCCTGTCTGGTGATGGGGGCAATGGAGAGATACAAATGTGGGTTCAGATGGGGCACAGAGCTTGAGGTAGCCAATGATCTGAGTTTTTGAGAAATTATTTGAGATGTTTCAGTTAGTTTTGACTTGTCTTTGAACCAGTGTTGAGCTATTTTTTTATTTACATCAAATAACCCCACACCAGATGCTAATTACCACCACTTAGACTTTGCACTGGTCAATCAATCACCGAGTAACCATAATATCCCCCTGACCCCAGCAATGAAATCTGCATTCTTCCTCCAGCTCTACATACAACTCTGGGGTTACCAGTGTCACCTTTAGCTTTTGTAGGGATGTGGGAAGGAAGCAAGGAATACATGACAAATTACTTAGCACAACACCTTCAAGATCTAACATTGCTGCATTGGTGTTCTAGAGTGTTGAGTTTAGGTTGAAGAGGTTTTCTCCTGCAGTTTTCTGTATATCCCATCAGTAAACTGAATATACTCCATACATGAGCTACTATCAAGATTTAAAGGGTCATTAAAGCCACATCATTAAAACAATCAATAAACACTGTATTACCTGCTCTCATACTCACTCGGGCACTATTTGTTTTCTGTATTCTGCAGAAAAACTGGTTGATCCTGCTGTTCTCCGTCTCCCCTTCCTATCCATGTCCCCGCTGCTGTGTGGGATTTTGCAGAGCAGTGTTGGCAGCTAGTGCACATGCTCAGTTTTCAGTGTATTTTTATCCTCCCAATCACATCTCAGTAGTCCATGTGACTATAGAGTCACACATGTGGGCATCTACACATTTGTAAATGACAGCCCACTCCCTCCCTCCTCCTCCATGCCCACTAACCAGCTAAACACAATGGGGGAGGGATATTACATCTTCATTGATGGAGGCTTCTACTCCCTCACTTTCCACACCATGGTATTGCCAAACAATAATAAAGATTTAATTTTAAGTATATATTTGTATGCAAATTTAAAACTATTTATTAATATTATTTTTTATTTAATTATGTATTTATTATTATTATTATTAATTATTTATTTTTCCTCTGTATTCTAAATGCTTTTTTTTTGTTTTTGAACATGTGACCAGCAGCAGAGGACTAGAAGCTCCTGCTGCTTATCTTTCCCTGCAGACAGGCTGGGAAAGAGCTGGGTCATGTGACAGCTGTATATCAATTAGGAAAAAGGGAACATAGATTTTATTTTATTTTTTATCAAAATTATTACAGTGCCATCACCCACATACAGAAATAAAAAGGGACAATGTAAATTAAACTGTGTATGTTTAGTATCACTTTAACACCACAATGTGAACCTTGTCTCATTCTGTTTTTTATTAGCATATAGTATGTGGTTTTTTGCTTGAGAGGCTGTCACAAGAACGAAGCTATGTATATACAACAATCAATGTCAAAATGTACAAGAGAAGCAAACAAACAATTGGAAATTGTTGCTGGAGTTCCCAGTAGCAAACTGCATTCAGCTTTATCTAAAACCCCCCCAAAATTTATAAATACGAGCCGCACTCCGCAGCTTGAGAGTTGCTTGTTTTATTTAATTTGGATTTCTGCTTCAATACCCTCATTAAATCTGGGAAGTTTGTAGACCATGTACAACTTTCACTCAGGGAAACATACAGAACATTCATTAAAGGGCATTTGATGCTGGAATGCAAAACAAGCTTTTTACATGAGCCTTATAAAAGTCTTATATTTAAAGTCTGTTTTTTTTTTTTTTTTATCAAGATGAAAAGAGCGATTGTTCAGTTATGCGTGTGACCAACATACACAGATTAATTGTTTGGCCCATAGACTAAGAGCGACAGTCAGTAAAGAGCAAAAACTAAAGTGGAACTCCAAACCACAATTTTAGTTTAAAAAAATGGAAGAGTTAAAATGAGAGTTAACCCTTTTTTGGCACTTGTACCTACAGGTAAGCCTATAATAATATCTTCTAAACCTGCACGGTTAACCGCTTGCCAACCGCCGCATGACTATTTACGTCAGCCCCTCACAGGCAAAGCGACGTAGGGCTACGTCGCTAGCCTGTGAGGCTCTAGGGAGCGAGCGCGCGCCTCCTGAGGCGCGCTCCCGCACCCCCCCGCGCGTGTGCCCGGCGGACCCAATATCCGCCGGGCACTCACGATCGTCCGTTAGAGCGGGAGAAAGGCAGGCTGCTAATGCAAACACAGCCACCTGTCAGTCTCCCCTGTGTAAGAATGGAGATCAAACGGTTCTACTATGTAGGACCATTGATCTCTCTTCTTACACTAGTAGCCACAGCCAATCACAGTTAGAAATACACCCCTAGGACACACTTAACCCCTCCTTACAGTTAACCCCTTCACTGCCAGTGTCATTTTTACAGTAACAGTGCATATGTATTGCACTGATTACTGCAGTAATGTCACTGGTAACCCCAAAAGTATCAAAAATGTCAGTCAAGGGTCCGATCTGTCCGCCGCAATGTCGCATTCCCGCAAAAAAAAAAAAAAAAAAACGCAGATCGCCACCATTACTCGTTAAAAAAAAAAACACCAAAAATGACAAAAATCTTTCCCTTTGTTAGTAAACGCGATAACTTTTGTGAAAACCAATCAATAGACTCTTTTTGCAATTTTTTTTACCAAACATATGTAGCATAAAGCAAATTGGCCGAAAATGTTAAAAAATGTAGATTTTTACATTTTTTTGGGGGGGGGAATTTCATATAAAAAAATGTGAAAAATATTGTTATTTTTTCAAAATTGACGCTCTTTCTTTGTTTATAGCGCATGATCAAAAAAAATCGCACAGGTGATCAAATACCACCAAAAGAAAGCTCTGTTTGTGGGAAAAAAAGATGTCAAATTCGTTTAGGTACAGCGTCGCACGACCGCGCAATTGTCTGTTAAAGTCACGCAGTTCCGAATCGCAAACTAGGCCCTGGTCAGGAAGGGGGTAAAATCTTCCGGGGCTTAAGTGGTTAAGGAGATATTCATGCTGCATGCAGGCGGTGACGTCATGTGCTTTGCTCCACGCTGCAGTCTGTGAGTCCCGCGCCCATGGACTGGAGTGATGTTATCGGAGCGCAGCCAATCAGACGGCTGGAAGATGCGAACCTGGAAGGAAGACTGAGTGAAGATGGAAGCGCCTGTCAGCGGTGACAGTGCGGCTCAGAAGAGCTTCATTCTAAGGTAACTATTTCATAAAATTCTAGTATGTGATGTATACTAGCATATTATGCCTTTACGTCGCAGGGTTAAAAAAAAAATGGTGTTGTTTTGTACTGCTTGAAAACCTTTGTCAAGGTCTTACAATTGATTTACTAAAACTGGAGAGTTTTAGTAAATTTTAGTGAATGAGATAAAACAAAGTGAAAATGCCTATTGCAAAGAATACCCAGTGAGGTGCAAGGGAAAAAAAAACCAAGATTTTTTACTTGCACGTGATTGGATGATTGAAGATGAGCATAATGTAAATTCATTCACTAAGCTAGGTAAACATTCTCTTTGCAGAGAGAAAATACACTTAGCCTAGCTTTTTTTTTTTTTTTTTCTCTTATTTTCCTTGCACATGCTAAATTTTCTTTGTGATGTGAATTTTCACCTTGTTTTACCTCATTTACTAAGATAAGTGAAAATTCACTTTGCAAATTGAACATTGTCTACCCCTTCGGTTCCCTGAAGGAGTTGTAAACCCTCATTTAAAAATTAAAATAACAAACATGCCTATATTTACCTGCTCTGAGCAATGGTTTTGCACAGAGCATCCGCAATCTTCCACTCCTGGGCAGTGCCATCTTAAGAGCGTTAAAGAGCCCCGGGCAATGCAGTGCACTGGGGCCCTGCCTACACAATCACCCACGAGAATAAAAATACAATTTATCGATAGGGCTATATTAATTGATACAGCAGTGCCAGGCTAATGACAGCTTCCAAGTTCGGCGGCTCGGTCCGGTGAGCACACACACGAACGGGAGTCAGACTCGACTGTCCTGTGTGTGCCTGTTCCCATGGAGGTGGACAGGCATTCCTGCAGTTGTGGGCTCCCCCTCCATGGCCTAAGTGGCCTGACAGCAGTGCAGGGCCGACAGATGCTTGCCACCTGCTAAGTTTGGTGGCAGGATGCACATGGGAATTGGGACTAATGCTTGGCTGGGACTGGGTCACTGGGCAGGTGGGGCCCTTCCGTGCAAGCGCGCCCATTCGGTAAGATGGCCCTTCTTTTGGGGTGCCCCGCCTTCGCTCCAGGCCCCTCCTCTTCCCTGGGGCACCCATGCGAGCCACCCATTGACACAGACAGAACTTGGCTCCACCCCCCACTCCTGTGTCACTAGATTTGATTGACAGCAGTGGGAGCCAATGGCTCCTGCTGTTATCAATCTGTCCAATGAGGAGAGAGACAGAGGCTGGAACAGCTGCTCATGTGCACATCGCTGGATCAGTTCTGGTTCAGGTAAGAAAAAGGTGATAAAAAAAAACACATACAGTTTCTTGATCAAAAGGGAAAAGGTTACCCCTTTGTTATTGTTGGCCTTGTTTTCATTGGAGAAATGACCTTTCCTTCTATCTCACTAGGCTAAGTTGAAGTTACAATCTAATGGAAAGGGGAAATAAAGGGGGGACAAGCATTGTTCACTCCCGGAAATACAGCATGATGTCTGTAAGTCCCCAATTATTTGGAAACTTTCTCCATTATGGACTCTGGAAGGAGCCATACTTGTTAAAGCTCAACCACAGACTGAACTTTTTTTTTTTTTTGTGAATGTTTGTTTCAGCTCATTGGTATCCAAAGCTGAAGTTTTGGGCAAACAGCTTTAAAAAAGTGTTCAATCTTTCGCTAAAAATGAAAATGCTGTTTTGTGTGCTTAGCATTCCATTACATAATTGCGTGCTAAAACTGTTCTTATAATAAGCAAATATTTTGCTTCATGTCGGACTCGATAGATTTTTGTGCTCCATGATTCTGTTTAACAATCTTAATGGAATTTTGAGCAGGATAAGGCTGCCTGGGTCACTGGGTCACTAACTAGTATTTGCACATGTTGAATGGTTATGGTGAGACATCGGATGATGGAATTTAATAGCTATCAATCCTCCTCCTGTCATTCTTCATTTCTGCAATAAACTGCGGTACGGTTAAAAAAAATTTAATCTGCTGCTCTGCTCAGTATAAAACAGTGTAGACTTGAACTCAGAGGTTTACACTGGGGCAGCTAGGTATTTATAGCAAAATAAAATCACCACTTACAATTAAAGAAACCCGTCAAAAAAAGAAAAGAGTCTCATTTAAAGGAATTTCATTTTTGCATATATATTATGATTAAAAGGAGGATCTAAACAGTATTTCACCCTAGCTCCACCGCACTGTGGGAAGATAAAGAGCTAAGTGTTGGTGCTCAGGCTGAACGTCCAAACCAAATGTTATGTGAATAAAGCCGGCACACGAAAAGTCTTCTTCCATTGCTATGAGGAAGGTGTAAAGCCGAAACGCGTCAGATTTTTGTCATGTTGTCACTGCTATCCATGTTGGAATAAAGCATTTTACTTGGAAGAAGACTTTTCTTATGCCGGCTTTATTCACATAATAAAAGGAGGATCTGCTGTGCTTCTCCTTGGACCACTGGAGGTTCATCTTGGACCATTTATTTTGGCCCTCTTGGATTGATTTACTAAAACTGGAGAGTGCAAAATCTGGTGCAGCTCTGCATAGAAACCAATCAGCTTCCAGGTTTGTTTGTTTTTTGTCAAAGACTCAAAGCTTAATTGCAAAAGCTGTAGTTAGAAGCTGATTGGCTACCATTCACAGTTGCACCAGATTTTGCACTCTCCAATTTTAGTAAATCAACCAAAAACGGTGCCATTAATGGGTCAGGTCACACTTTCACTATGGTGCCTATTCTATGTTAGACATGGGTTCCATGTACTGTACTGTTAAATTGCAAACAAACCTGAAACAGCTGTATGCAGTTTGACATAAATGGCTCCAAAACATTTCTGTGTTCTAACCCGTGGTCCTGCATGTACAGTTTGCTCAGGGGCATCAAAGATTTATACGCTCAGCTAAAATGGGGAATAATGCCCCTAATTCTGGGTTTTATGATGGAAGTGAGACATGTTATATTTGGTTCTAAGAAAATTCTACTAAGCTTCTCCCTGATTCCTTGGAAGGTCTTTTAGTTTTATCTGACCCACCTAATCATAGTATGTCAGCCTACACTATCTAATTGATCATATTAATGTAATTCTGTTAATTTTATGTACAGGGCTGTCTTTAACGCAGGGCAAAAAAGGGCAGCTGCCCCGGGCCCAGTCAATGTTGTGGTGGCCATCAAGAGGAACCCGTTAGAATTGCGGTGGACCAAAGAGACTGACACTCCCAGAAGTATTGGTCACCCGTGACACCGGTAGAGATAAATATTCCAACTCTACCTTACAGGTATGTGCTTGCTTGAGAGTTTTTTACTATAAGACCAGAGCATCTCTTTAAGTACTGGAATAAGGGGTGACTGTTATAAGCACCCCCTGGTAGTGTTATAACCCAACCCCTGCCACATTTGCTAAAAATCTTAGTCCGTATGTAAATGCAGAAAAAAAAATACTTAGAAAAGGCACCTGGAATCACATACAGTTATCACAATAGAATATATATTTTTGGAAATAGTGGCCCTTTAATGTCTTAATACTATTGTTAGAGGGTATAAGGTGATATAGAGCACACACTGCTCAGAACGCTGTACACGTACGCGATTTATTTAGAGCGGCTGCGTGTACCAAAAGTCTGACTGCCGCTGTCACTAAACAGCTTAGATCACAGACTAACCTCAAGAACCATTTAAAGAGAGGTTTGGATCCCTGTGACAGCCTGTCACAAAGATCACAGGAAAAAGTTGTAAGCATAAACAAAAGAAAAATATGTTTATACAATTTACCAAGCCCCTTATTTCTGGCGGTTCCTACAATGTTAGCCGATCTGTTACTGTACAAAAAATAAAGGGGCTCATTTATAAAACAGTGAATGCGACTTTTCTCAAACATGTAAATGACAGTAATTTAGTTACCACCACTTTCTGTATGTACTGTTCAAATAACTTCCCATGTTATATTATGTTTTTTTCAAGACAACCTTTAACTTTTTTTTTTTTTTTCAAATTAAGCATTTTGTTTAAGTTTAAGTCTTCAATGTGTTGTTTCATCTCTTTTTAGTGGTGTAGTATTGTATTTATTTTTTTTTTAAATCTTTTTAAAGATTTTTTTTCTAAAAAAAAAAAACATATTGGCCTAAAGTTTGCTGGCGATCTGTTACCATCTGATTGCTTCACACAGGAGAGTGGGACTGTGTCAGTGTCTGCTCTGCATAGCGGAGCAGACACTGACCTGTCATCTGTCTGCTCAGCGGGGATCAGCGGAGAGATTCCCCACTGATCAAACGGATTCTGCTTAGTGGAGGCGCCAGTGTCAAAAGGGGCCTTACAGCTCTTGGTCCTTCCTTACCCTGTTACTGGGCAGTTAAGGGAGAAGCTGCAGATTGATGAGCTCATCTATCCGTCACCTTACTCTCTCATGTTCCCTGTTGAAGCACTGCAGCAAATCTGATTGGTTGCTTTTACTGCTTCACCTTCTCCAATGCCTGCCTCCAAACACCTGCAAAAAACGCCTGAAAGAAGCCTGAAAATACGCCTGTAAAAAGCCCAAAAAAACGCCTGAAAACAATATGCTTAGGTGTGAATGGAGCCTAAGAGCCCATTCAGACTAGCGCGACACGACTTTGGGGGGCGACCTGTGAAGTCGCGTGCACCGCTGTGCACCACGACTTTGGCGCGACTTGCAGAGACTTCACATAATGGAAGTCTATGCAAGTCGCCTCCAGGTCGCCCCAAAGTAGTACAGGACCCTTTTTCAAGTCGGAGCGACTTGTGTCGCTCCTATTAGAACGGGTCCTGTGCTAATCAATGGACCGCGGACGAGCGCGACAAGTCGCCTGACAAGTCGTGCTAATGTGAATGGGCTCTTAGTCTTTAAGAGGTTAAACTGCCCTCACTTACAGATGGAAGTTCCTTCCTTTGATCTAAAAGAATGAAATGATACAATGTAAAACAGTGTGTTTATAGTTATCTAGTAGCCTTAACAATGTTGATAAACATTTACTGGGAGGCAGAGTGAGCAGAGAACAGTTCTGTAAGGGTCCATTCACACTAGCGCGACTTGTCAGGCGACTTGGTCACCTGACAAGTCGCGGTCGGTCGCCTGCCATTGATTAGCACAGGACCCGTTCTAATAGGTCGCTCCGACTTAGAAAATGGGTCCTGTACTACTTTGGGGCGACTTGCATTGACTTCAATTATATGAAAGTCGTGTCGCCCCTGTCTGAATGGGCTCTAATCGAGGAAATGTAGTTTCAAGATTGTAAGGGGGGGCGGGCAGCTCTATAATGCAGCCATCATATCTAAGAACTGGTAAGCTGCAATATAATAAATGCTTACTTTTAGGTTTTTATACTGCTATGAAAAACAAAGAAAATAATCTGATAATAATATTATTAATAATAATAATAATAGTAATTTTATTATTAACAATAATAATAATAATACATTTACAATCAACACATATAATTTTATAAAGACATACCAATAAACAGTTTCTCTAGTAGTAATAATGGAAATAATAATAATATTCTCAGAACATCACAAAAAGATGAATGACAGCAGTGACACAAATCTCTGATCACCGAACCATGATAATTATGCATCAGCAAATAACAGGCCAACAGTAACATCTGCTATGCTAATGATCTGGTCTTGACTACTGGGACTTCCATTCTCAATAGCCTAAAAGTCTGCAATAAGCAGCAAATACAGACACATGACAACACAACCTATCCATTCTACCTAGCCACCTGGTAAAATCACCCTGCCCCCATAAAAATGGCTGACTAGGAAAAAACTCATGACTGTTTTGCCAACCCAAATAATTACAAAAAAAGGGAAGTTTTATTAAGTATTTGTAATTGTTGCATTTAACTGTTCACTGGAAGGGAGGAGTAAGGAGAGTTTTTTTTTTTTCTTAGACACTTTAAACTGCACAACAGATTGCCAATCTGCATATTCATGCCAATTAGTTATAGTGTTCAGTTTTATTGTATAATACATTCCCTTATGTTAAAAAGTGATGGCATTTCTCATTCTGCACCAATTTCAGACATTATCAAGCGTAATGCACAAAACACAGTAATTATAAGTGAAGCATTGCGAGGGAAAACGGACCTGAAATTAAAAATCGTGGCGTTCTTCCTGGAAAGAGTGGAATAACTTAAGCTTATCTGATTACTTTGTAAATCAAGGTGACTGCAGTGGCGGGAATAAGAAAGGGGTTAATATCTGTCAGCATGGCAACATGGTCTTAGTCATTAGGAAGATGGTCCGCCATCTGATATTGGTGACCCTTTGAGCAGAAGCATAATATAGTGAAGACTGCAGTGCTTAATAAAGCAGGCAAAAAGAACGCCAATCCAGCTGCTGCCACAGAAACACTCCCATCATGTCCCATCAATCCCCTGGTAAGCACCTTCAGGCAGTCACTCATTATTTAACTGGATAGTTGTGCAAACAAAGGAATAGAGTCAGATAAAAAAATAATTGGTCCTGGTTAGATATATGCCTGTATACTCATATGTCTAAATAGGCTGGAAAAATTACCCATAAAGTGCAAAAAGGGAAGTCCGCTTTATGTCTGTCTTTCATCCAACCCGTCCCCCCATCATTTTGTATGTTACTTTTTTTTGGGGGGGTTTGGGTTTCCTAGTTTTGATAGGTACTCACTCCAACTTCTGCTCGGATCGCCGAGGCCACAAGGAGTCACAGCCGGCTTCCCACACCAAACATTGCCAGGGACCCAGGAGCAGGAAAGTTTAGAACTTTCTTTTTGCATATTATTTTTTATGGCCATAAGCCAAGGAAGGAGCCTTCTTCTTGCTTCCTGTCCTAGTAGTACATTTCTGTCATAGAGTAAGAGCCGGTTCACACTACTCCAACTTGGAACACGACTTGTGTGCCCTCAAGTCGCCCCAAGTCTCTTGTCATTACAAATTCAATGTAAATGAATGAGAGCCGTCTTAATATGCACTACTGAAGTCGCTCCGACTTCAGAAAAGGTTCCTGTACTACTTCAAGGCGACCTCTATCCGACTTGTGCACAGAGACATCAATGGGAGTTGCCTCTAAGTCGGATCCTTATCTATTTTCAAGCAACTGTGATCAGACTTTCCAGGAAGAAGAAAAAGATTACCCAGACATTCCCCACAGACAAAGTCGCCTATCACTTAAGTCTCTTGAAAGTCTCTTCAAAGTCGCGCTAAATTCGGCGCTAAAAAGTCGCTCCTTCATGGGGCAACTTTGAGTCGGAGTAGTGTGAACCAGCTCTAAAGCTCACCATATTTTTTTTTTTTTAATTTATGTTGGCGCGGCTATCTATACACCTCATTTTATGGGAACACCCCACACTATAGTGGAGTCACTCTAGCTGCAGCTGACAACACAGGAACCTATTTAAATTATTTTTTAGTTTGTTAATTTAAATTTGCGCTGGTGACACATTTATTACATATGGACCGGAATTTGCCCAGTTAAGCAGGGCCACATTTCCATCCATCTTTGGCCAGCTTAAGTGTGGGGATATCTTTTTTCCCCCACTCTGTGCAAAACATACAAACATACATTTTGTCTGGATTTATTTTAAACCAATGACGCAAAACCCATTTATTACTATGATCTATAGCCCCCTTATATAGTTTCTCTCCCATGCCAGAACTCCCTACAAAATATTACATATTGAAGCCATAAAAGTATTTCCCAGGGATTTACTATAGATCTTGCAAATACGGCAGAATACTATTTGATAAAGACATTGAAAGACTAGCTACTACACCCGCCACTATGCAAAAAATCCACGTATTGCAAAGCCGAGCTCCACTTTTAAAAACTTCTCTAACTCCCCAAACCCTCTTTTGAACTTTTTTTAAAAAGTTCTCTTATAAATCCTGTGTTCTCCTCAGTCACATGAAGTCACAGAGTTTTTCTTCCTCTGTTTCGGCTGTAGTCGGTCTTGTCTTCTCCAGGAGCTGACATGATGACATCAGTGTTTCTCCTTGAAGTACGGTACTGTGAGCCCAAGCTGATGTAATAATGTACCCTCAGGGGACATGTCCATGACAGTCTAGGCCAGTGATGGAAAACCTTGGCACCCAAGATGTTTTGGAACTACATTTCCCAATATGCTCAACAACACTGCAGAGTGCATGAGCTTTATGGGAAATGTAGTTCCAAAACATCTGGAGTGCCAAGGTTCGCCATCACTGGTCTAGGCTTACAGCGACTGGGTTGAATAATGCTAGGGCTCATTTAACTAAAAAGAGGGCTGGCACCAGAGAATTCTTTTTGCATGTCAAAGTACTAGAGAGCAGGTGTGTATTGCAGTAAAAGCTGTTCTTTCTTATCATAAAAACTTCTAGCCAGCGTATTTTTAAATAATTTATGAAAATGGAGTTCTGCTTTAAAGTGGAGTTCCACCCTACAATACCACTTTTTGCCATCTTCTTCCTCTCTGTCACCTGAAAAATAAATGGATAATCGCAATTTTTTTTTTTTTTTACTTACCTTGTTTAGAAGAAAATATACTTACCTAACTTCCTCTTCCTCCCCTCAGCGGCCATGGGCCGTCGTCACTTCCTGGCTTGCAACGATTCCTGGGAGCTGAACGTCATCGCTCCCAGGAATCAATGCGCCTGCACCGGCCCTGACGTCAGTTCCGGTGCAGGCGCCATCATACCTTGCTAAACAGCTTCTGGGCATGTCCAGAAGCTGTGCAGGGATGACACTGAGGCACCGGAAGTGACGGCGGGGCCGGTGCAGTGCATCGTGGGACCGAAGAAGACGGAAGAGGACACAGAAGAGGATCGTGCTGGCTTCAAGCTGCCCACACCTGAGATGGCAGCGCTGGACAAGACATTTTCAAGGTAAGTATTTCTTCTAAAAGGTAAGTGCAACTCGGGACAGTTCAGAGGCTAGCCATTGTGGAATGTACTAGCCCTGACTGTCCCGGGGGTATTTTTATGTATTTTTTTTTTTTTTTAGGTGGAACTCCGCTTTAACTACTGAGACTTTAAAAGTAGGATCTTATAAATGTAAAGGTGAAACTGAACACTGCTTTTAACATCAACAGTAATAATATTTTAGGCAGGAAATATTGGAAATTCAGACTTGGGACTATTTTTTTGCTGCTTAGCTCCACTACATGAAAAACAAAGTCAAAACGCAAGTCAACCAAAGAAAACTCAAACTGCATAAATGTAAGAAAAGGAGGGATATTATGAGATAATGGAATCTTTACTCATACCTAGTGTACCTCGGGGAAACCACTTATTGCTCTACTGCTCTTGAACATTAATGACTTATTGGAGGTCAGCGAAGAACTAAGCGATACACTGGTTAAATGATCATCATCCTCTATGCACCTGGGCTTTCCTTGTATTAATAACGCCAATGCATTTACAGCACTTATAGAGTTTCAAACCAGTCTATGTAGTGCACTTCTGTAGATCAAATGAAACTTAACAATGTTTAAAGTTGAACCCAAGCAAACAGCTAAAAGCACAGTTGAAGAATGTTAAACCTATCAAAGTTCAGCCAGTCACTTGATCCAGGCAGCACAACCACACCGCACTTTAGGGTCTTGATCCTTTCTGCAGACCACACTGCCGTTAATTGATGCAGCCTGGTCTATGGACGACCCTAGCCTGAGATAGGATAATGCATGAGCAGCAGCAGTCACACTCTGATGTAATGATGTCAAAATTATTCTCGTCTATAATATTATCCACATGTGCATTGTGCTAAGTAATAGTACCCCATTGGGTTTAATAGAATTTATGATTTTATGTTTCAAACTTTATCATACCCGGGATGTCTATCAGACTCTTTTTTGGGCAGATTTAAGTGGGTTATTCCTAAGAATTACAGGCCTAAAATATAAAACAACATATTTCCATGCAAAACAATGTATCGCCTTTAGCACAGAAATTCTGACATAATCAGACCGCCAGGGAGGTTAAGACTCCATCACACCAGCGCGACTTGTCATGCGACTTACTTGTCAGCCTGACAAGTTGCGCTCCCTCGCGGTCCATTGACTGCTACAGGAGCCGTTCTAATAGGAGTGACACAAGTCGCTCCGACTTAGAAAAAGGGTCCTGTACTACTTCGGGGCGACCTCGGAGCGACTTGCATAGACTTCCATTATGTGAAGTCCGTGCAAGTCACTCCAAAGTCGTGGTGCATGGGAATGCACAAGTTGCCCCCGAAGTAGTACAGAGTCGTGCCGCCCCAGTGTGAACCGAGTCTTAAGCACCGACCCTTCCTCTCTCAATCTGATTGCTTCTGTGTATACAGAGTTGAGTATGCTCCAAGGTGGATAAAAATCGATGATTTAAAAAAATTAAAAAGAAATAACATTTTTTTTTTTTTTTATTTAAATCAGATTTTATTTTTTTTTTAATCAAACTTATTTTTAATAAAAAGCTTTTGGAGTAAAAATCTATCCAAAGATAGTTTTCTATTTAAGACACACTAATAATTTAGTTTATTTAGCATTAAATGGAGCTTAGTTATGTAGCATGAAGCTGTAGATTATGCAATATTCACATTTTTGGTAAACTCATTCAATGAATCCAAGCTCTGCTAGCTGAGATAGCATGCACTGCATTGATGCATTCACACAATTTCACACTAACTACCAGCAAGAATGAGTCCTTACATTTAAAGAGCACCTGTCATTTCAGATCCATCATGGCAGTGCCTGTTAGCGAGCATCCACTCACCTGTTGCTGCCACGTCCCTTACCTTGTTGCGTCACTGCCACATCACCAGCCATCCCATTAAAGTAAATGGGACAGTCGGTGAGTCAAGAGCGGGTCAGAGGAGAAGCTGCTGCGGGACAAAGAGGACAGTTGCTCTTTAAAAAGTATGATTTAAATCAAGTTGATTTAAATTAAGCTTTTTTACTAGTGATTTAAATCATGAATTTAATTGTGATTTAAATCGACTCGATTTAAATCAAATCCACCCTGGTATGCTCTATTTATATTCAATATAAAAATATATTTAATAATTATGTATGAGTACATGAGCATGTATGATAAAGCAATATAGTTTTGGTAGTCTCTCCATAATTTTATTATGCAGCAAAGGGCCAGCAGAAGAATAATTTTAAACAAATGTTATTGTCCATATTTATTCACAATTAGCAGATGAGCTTCACTAATATAGTTCAATGATGAGTGAAGTATCAATCACAGCAGGTGGGTGACTCATATCCATCCTTTCTGTGCTGCCTGTACATTTCAGCACACGGAGGAGCTGGGTGCAGCAGTGCAGTCCTGGGGAACACACATAGACACGGCTCTAGCAAGAGGAGTCACCGCAAAAACAGAAGTAGAGTAAGCAATGAAAATAAATCAATCCCGTTCTGAATAAGAGAGTTGATTATGTTTTGGGTTTAATAAAACTTTAATCCAATGTAACCACATCCTTAGCAATCAAACTGCCACCTCTGAGTCAGGCAACAGATGTCAAGTCATTTTATTGAAATTATGATTCAAAGTACAATGTTATAGCACAAAGAGGGGCAACCATAAATATGTTGTTTTTTTATGGCCATTATTAATAGTGTTTATTACATCACTACACCATGTACCGGTCCAATATATTTAAAGGCTAAATGCACTTGCAGACTTCTACGGGGCCATCCCTAAGCTCCACCAGAACTGAATTGGCCATATATGAAAGCTTAAAGCACTGGAAGGATCAGGAGGAAGAATTTGGCTGCAGGAGGCAAACTTTCAGGCTGGACACTAAGGTAAGTAAGGAAGGGGAAGGAGAGGTAATTTAGATCAGGGGGAAAGTTAGGGGGGAGTAACATACTTGCCAACTGTCCCGTTTTTGCGGGGACAGTCCTGGCAATTAGGAGCCTGTCCCTTGTAATTTACATTTTACCTGCAAGCGCCCGTCAACTGGGCTGCCCGTAAATGCCTGTCACGGGCAGTCGGTGCCCGTAAAAAAAATGGTTGTGGGCCGACATCGTAACTGCGCATGCACCGTTCCGACACCTGCCGGGCTCAGGAAAGCTCGCACAAGCTTGGCCGGGCGAGCACATGTGCAGTTACGTAATGGCGCCACCTGGTTCCATTAAAACCTAATTATACCAGATAGTATAATTAGGTTTTATCGTACTTAAGCGGAGTTCCGGGCACAAAATCGACATAGTCGATTTTGGGCCATCCGCTTGCTATAGCTCACCTGAAATCGAAATGGGTAGTTAGGATTTTTTTTTTTTTTTACTTACCTTGTAATTGCAGAAAGAAAATACTCACCTCTCTTCCACTTCCTCCCTCAGCCGCACGGCCCGCGCCGTCACTTCCGCTTTGCAATGATTCCTGGGAGCTGAATGTCATCGCTCCCAGGAATCAATGCGCCTGCACCGGCCCCGACGTCAGTTCCGGTGCAGGCGCGTCATACCTTGCTAAACAGCTTCTGGGCATGACGCTACAGACCCGGAAGTGACGACGGGGCCAGCGCAGTGCATCCTGGGACCGAAGAGGACGTGGAAGAGGATCGCGCTGGCTTCAAGCTGCCCACACCTGAGATGGCAGCGCTGGAGAAGAAATTTTAAAAAGTAAGTATTTCTTATAAAAGGTAAGTGCGAACCGGGACAGATCAGAGGCTAGCCATTGTGGAATGTACTAGCCCTGACTGTCCCGGGGGTATGTTCATTGAAATTTTTTATTTGTGGCCGGAACTCCGCTTTATTTACACCTTTCACTTTATTTCCATATTACATTTTTGTATGGTCACACCTGGCCTTAGGTTTGAAATTCTCTTTTCAATTTCCTGTAATTCTCTCTTTATTGAGTAGACCCTATAATCTCATGATAAGTAGGTGGAGATTAATTATGTGGAGTGGGCGGAGCTTCGGGGAAGTGGGTATGGTAAGTAATAGCTGTCCTGCAAAGTGTCCCTGGAAATTTTTTTCAAATGTTGGCAACTAAGGAGTAAGCAGGGTGGGTACAAACTTTGTATGTAAGCAGATAAGCAGCATGGTTAGAAGTATAGGTAGTTTAGATCAGGGGAGGAGTAAGCAGGATGGATATACATTTTGGCTTGGATAAGCTATGAAAAATCTTCAAAATGACAGAACAAGTCCAGATGAATAGGACTAAATTCTACTAGATCAGTGGTTCTCAGCTCCAATCCTCAGGACCCACTAACAGGCCAGATTTTAAGTATTACCTTGGAAAGATGCAGACTGAAATACTGCAATCACTGAGCAGCAAAATATATCTCCTGTGATGTATTTCAGTTATCTTGCAAACCTGGCCTGCTAGTGAGTCCCGAGGCCCGGAGTTGAGAACCATTGTACTAGATCGTCACATTCTAGACAGACCTTCATAAATGACAACCTTCCCAAACATGTACTTGAAACCCTACTATTAAATCCTACATTTTAATACACTGCTATTTTCTGAATGTGCCATAGTATGTCAAATAAACATATTAATTTTTGTAAACAATACGATTCATGTTAGTAAAAGAAACTTTATAAAACTAGAACTGTGCATAGATCTGACTTGCTGTAGTTGTAAATCCTGCACTTGGCAGTAGACATGGTCCCTTCTGAAATGCTAGGTGAGTAGTAAATATTCATCACAATATCCATCCTTCCCCCTATTACTCCCAGCAACACACTGAGAATGTTTAATGTTTAATATATCATAAATTGCTCAGCCCACAAAACAACCCTCCACCAGATGTTAATTAGCATTTTGCCTTCAGGCATATTGGCTAAGGGTAGCAGACGGAACGGCAAGGGCAATGATGTACTGTTGATAATCTTCAGAATGTCTGCATTAAAGTCTATGAATTGCCATTAGGCTTTACTACCAATGTTCCCACTCCCCCCAATGTGTGTCTTTTTGACAGATTTAAAATTAACCACAATGATGGATAGAAAGATTTAATGAGCTTAATTAAAAAGTACAATTCTGGGTTTCTGATAAATTTGCTATTATTCGCCAGGTCAGTGATACAAATCATGCTGACTAATAGTAAGTATTACAGATTAGAAACAAACAGTAAATCCAATTGTGCATTTTATAAAAATAATATCAATAATTGCAAGTGTATAAAAGAAGCTAAATGATGTTTTTATTTTAGCTTCCTATAATCCCCCTCTGCAGAACTCCACTAGGAGAGGCAATGCAGCACTCTAAGGCCCCTTTCACACATACGGTCTGTTCAGTTCATCAGTTCAGTCACGTTAAAATGTATCAGTTTTCCATCCATTTTTCATCTATTTTTTATCAATTTTTCATCTGTTTTTCATCAGTTGTCATCCGCTTTTCATCAGTTGTTATCTGTTTTTCCTCCGTTGTCATTCGTTTTTCCTCCGTTGTCATTCGTTTTTCATCCGTTGTCATCCGTTTTTCATCCATTTCGTTTTTTTGGCGGATGAAAAATAGAGTATGCATACGTTCAAAAAAACGGACATTGACGGAAGCGGATGAAAACGGATGTTAACTGATGATCATCCGTTGTCATCCGTTTTTACATAGAGATACATTGATGTCCGTTTTTCATCCGTCAACGGATGGATGAAAAACGGACAAACGGACAACATGTGTGAAAGGGGCCTGAGCCATTCAGAGCTAACTTGCTTTAAATAGTGTCTTTAGAGTAACATTTAAAGTATAACTAAAGGCAAAACATGTTAAGTTCTGGATAGAGTGTAGAGGAAATAGAACACCTGTCAGGTTTTTGTTGCTGTCTGTGCCCCTGTTAGGGAGATTCACCCTTTCCATTTGTAGAAGAACCAAAAATAATCCCATGGTAGCGCTAATTCACAGGTGTCAAACTGGCGGCCCTCCAGCTGTTGTGGAACTACAAGTCCCATTAGACATTGCAAGGCTGAAAGTTACAAGCATGGCTGTCACAGGCAGAGGCTTGATGGGACTTGTAGTTTTGCAACAGCTGGAGGGCTGCCAAAAAGGGGTGGATGTGGTGAACAGCACACAAATACAAGTAGTAATGTGTAAAAAAAGTTTAATAAAAAGGTATGCACTGGACAATATATATCATAAAATGTATGACACCAAGCTTGAACCAAAACCTCTAAACTGGGGGGGGGGGGGGGTAGGAAAAAAGAAAAGAGGAGTAAAAAGAATTCATAAGGACTGGTGGCACAAGCCAATAAACCGTATTTAGGGATAATGAGTCAGGGGTTATAAAATACTGTGCCCCTCCAGCTCATCATTGAGCCCATTAAGGGGTTTAGGATGCCAGCTTATAAATCCAAAAGGATTCCTGTTTGCACAGTTAGGAAAACCTCTCATTGCTTGTGTGGGAGCCTAGAGGTATAGACTATGGCTACCACCCTAAGGTTCTGTGTATCTTTAGCATGATGGGTTACAAAATGGCGAGGAACACTATGTTTGGGGCAACCCTTTTCTATAAAGCGCCTATGTTCTCCTACGTGTTTTTCGCAGAGTGTGCATGGTTCATCCTACATACAGAAGGTTGCACGGGCATTTTAATACATAAATGACATATTCAGAGGGGCAGGTCAAAAATTGCTTGATTATAAAATCATTCCCTGCCCTATCAGTGAAAGAGGGCTGATCATGTTGAATGACCTGGCATGTTAAACATCCTCATTTCTTACATTGAAACATGCCAGTTCTATTATCAATGTAAGACCGGATGTCCATACTTTTCTCTGCCCTAGAGCATTTAAGTTTGCTGGGAACGATGATGTTTTTGACCGTGCATGTCTTTTTAAAAGTGATGTTTACCGGTTAACACTGAATGTGAAAATAAATATCAAATGTTGGGGTATCTCTTCAAAAAAGGCAATAGAGTGGAAATCTTCCAATGAGGACACTAGATTTGCTAGCCCTGGTGACAGCCAAGGTATCCTCAGCACCGACCTCTATTAGTGGTTTATAGCAATTCGTTGTGAATTATTAAGCCCAGTAGAACCATTTTTTTAGGCTTTGCGGGGGATGATGGCCATCCCTGGGTAGGGTATGTCTGTAGGCACCCTAAAGGTTTTCTGGACACCTTCAATCTGATGCACAATCATATCCATCACACCACTTGCTGGCTTCTCTTCAGTCTTATTTTGTACACTGCACATGCTCTGATATATTATCACTCCAATTCCAGGTTGGTTGCATCTTGCTAGAGCTATCACACCTTGAGTCAGCCCAGCCTATCAATTTTCTAAGGAAATGCAGACTATAAATGGCGCTTCTATTCTGGGCACTCCAGTCTACCTGCATAACATGGTCTTAAAAGGTCACTTATAATTGTATGTGCAAATATGAGAGCTTAAATAAACCAATGTTTAAAGGTTTTCTTGAATTTGCATGCAGAAAAAAGTAAATTAATGGGCGACCCTAAATTGTTACTGTTGGTCATGACTGGAATGGGATGTTATGGGGATTTCCAGTAACAAATACTCCTAGGGCTAAATATAACTTGGGGAATACCATCCCAGGTCAGGCACAGTGCCTATTCAAAGATCTGTGATTATTTTATAGGTCAAGGGCATTTTAGAACTACTTTTGCAATAATTTAGTGTAAACTAAAAAAAAAAAAGAATATTTTAGAAAGCTCTAAAGATCCCATCTATCACATCCAATAAAACTTTTAAATTTCTGCACTGTAAAAATAATTAGCAAGCTATTAAATTAATCAAAATGAGTACTGAAAATGACCTACTCTGGTGTGCAGGTCAAATCACACGAAGGATCTGTGACTGTGAAATAAAATTAGCAGGCTAAACCTTATATCATTTTCAAGCAGCTATTTATAGGTTTGTACTGGAATGGTTGCCAATGGCCTATTCCATTCGATATCAGTTAAATGTACTACTTCTATTATTAACCACAACAAAGGTCAATTGGCACACTGGGTAACAGATTTCGAACCAAATTGATTTTGTTTGCATTGAGATATAGATATACTTACTATGTTTAGATTTTGGGCAATTGGGTATTTCGCCAGCAAACACAGTGTGTATATATATATATATATATATATATATATATATATATATATATATATTTCAGTAAACATGAACATGTTCCCATGTTTTATCCCTTTAAAAATGCTGCAAAGACAGAAAAAAATCTATTTAATCTTCTAAAAAAAATGTGTACTCCTAACTATAAAGAGGAGTTCCAGGCTGGGAGGAAAAAATAAAAGTCCGCAGCTACAAATACTGTAGCTGCTGACTTTTAATATCAATTAATTATGCTCACAATGTCAGCAGCCGAAGCTGACCTGTCCATTGGTTCCAGGTGCAAGCACCGGCATCCTTGCTAAGGGAAACAGGAAGTAAAGCCTTGCAGCTTCACAGCCTGTTTTTTTACTGCGCATGAGCGAGTCGCAATGCGCTTTCTTAATGGTCCTGCTGTCTTCAGGGAACTCTGTGTGTCTCCCAGAAGGCAGCGAGGACAGGGAGGAGGGGCCACAGATTACGTAGGTCGCAGCAGCACCTCTACCCGAAATTTGGAGCGGGTACCTGTTTTTGACAGGCATCGGAGGGGGGGAGGGGGGGGAGGAAGCAGTAAAGCAGAGCTTCCATATTTGGGTGCAACTCCACTTTAGGATTTTTAGCCCTGCCTGTTGACTCCCAACAGTGTGCCCATGCATCATGTGTAATGAAAGGAGATAGGAGATGTTCTGATAGAGAGAACCAAACTCCCATCAGCTGTCCCTGCAACAATTTTAAATGCTTGTCATTATTGTCTAAGGGACTTATACAAGCTTTTTTTTTCTCTCTGCAAGAACAGGGAAGAGAAAAAAAAACGAATGTTGGGACAAGCTCAGACGAGGGAGAGACAAGTTTGAGAGAAAATTTAAGTAATACCTGGACATACATTTAAAGTGGTTTTAAGGTAATGCATTAAGGTAAAAAAGACCCCCCCCCCCTTTCCAATACATACTGGAGCACGATCTTGACCCAGCCATGTGCACAAGAGCAGCAACTCACCCACCTCTATCTCTCCTCATTGGACAGAGAGGCAGCAGAGGAGCCATTGGCTTCTGCTGCTGTCACTCTCAGCCAGTGAAAAGGGGGCAGTGGGTGGGGCCAAGCAACATTCTTTGTATGAATGAGCAGACAGAACCAGCTCAGGAGCAAGCACACATATGTGCCCCCATAGCAAACAGCTTGCTATGGGGCACCCAGTAGGAGCCAGGAGTTCCCGCAGGGGATCCGAGAAGAGGATTATTGGTACTGCTCTGTCCAAAAACATTGTGGAGAGAAGGTAAGTATAACATGCTTGTTATTTAAAAAAAAAAAAAATCCTTTAGAATCAATAAAACAGAGGTTTCTAATATACAGGTTACTAAAATCTGAAATCAGCCTGAAACAGATATAACATATAAAAGTGGGACTACATTGCTTTTTTCTCTGCTGTCACTATATGTTTCTAAGACATTTCAAATTCTGCATTGCTAAAACCTCACACTGGTTTTCATTTTCAGATCTTCAAACAATACGCTATGGTTCCTTTTGTATTATTCGTATTATATCTTTTGAGTTTTACATAAGTTAGTACAGAATAAATGATAATTTACAGTGTCTGTCTTTAATTCTTACTCTTTCCACAGTTTTGCAGTGCAGAGCTTCTTAAAAGACATGTAAGAATCACACTTATCTGTTCCCGGCGCCTCTAACACTGAGGACTGAGCACCGCTGATCGCTCGGTTCTCAGTACTCCCTGAGCAGAGAGCTGGTGAGTGTCAGTTACCCACTCTCTACTCTGCCCACAACCCCCCCACCTGTGCTCACTATGGCAATGGGCTGTGGAGGGGGTGGCAGTGGTTGGCCCAGGCTCTCAGCTGCTCTCTGAGAGTCTGAGCCGGGTGCCAGTCCAGGCATGTGGGCAGATCCCAACCATATGGTCATGATCTTTCCTGAGTCTGGAAAGGCTCTGTGATCGCTCGGTTCTCACAGCTCCCTGAGCAGCTCTCTGCTCTGGACCCCCCCTCCCGCCCTCACTGGAGGGCTGGGCTGTGCAGGGGTGGGAGCGGCTGATTCAGGCTCTCAGTGGCTCGTCTGGTGCCGGTCCAGCCATGTGGGCAGATCCTGATTTTATTGTCACGATCTTGCTAGAACCTTGACCAGCTCTGTGATGTCAGCTGACAGTGGGCTTCATCCTGCTGTAAACAGGTCACTGGAGTGCAGAATGAACTGCAGTCTGTGATCCACAGGAGAAGTACAGCTAAACAAGCTTTATTATTGCAGAAAAAAACACATTAGTCTGCTTCTGTCAGTTATAAGTCAGTTATGGGAAGGGGTCTCTTTGGAGTTTAGAGAGGAGTTCTAATATAAGAAATAAGCACTTTTAACCACTTGCCGACCGCCGCAAGTACATATACTGCGGTGGTCAGCCCCTCACAGGCAGAGTGACGTATCGGTACGTCACTAGCCTGTGAGGCTCTGGGGAGCGAGAGCCTCACAGTGTAATTTTACAGTAACAGTGCATATGTATAGCCTGATTACTGTAGAAATGTCACTGGTAACCCCAAAAGTGTCAAAAATGTCAGTCAAGGGTCCGATCTGTCTGCCGCAATGTCGCAGTACCACAAAAAAAAAAAAAAACAACAAAAATGACAAAAATCTTTCCCTTTGTTAGTAAATGCGATAACTTTTGCGCAAACCAATCAAAATACGCTTTTTGTGATTTTTTTTTACCAAACATATGTAGCATAAAACAAATTAGCTGAAAATGTTAAAAAATTTTGATTTTTACATTTTATTTGGGGGGAATTGCATATAAAAAACTGTGAAAATATTGTTATTTTTGCAAAATTTACGATCTTTTTTTGTTTAGAGCGCATGATCAAAAAAAAAAAAAAATCGCACAGGTGATCAAATACCACCAAAAGAAAGCTCTGTTTGTGGGGAAAAAAGGACGTCAAATTCGTTTAGGTACAGCGTCGCACGACCGCGCAATTATCCGTTAAAGTCACGCATGGCCGAATCGCAAAATACCCCCTGGTCTTTCAGCAGCCAAATCCTCCGGGGCTTAAGTGGTTAAAATGTATTGCTGGAAAGATTATATTTCATGCATATAAGGTAAATGTATTTGGTGAATTATATGTATCAAATGTAGTCCTTATTCCAGTTATACCTTTTTTTCCAAAAGGGTGGAAATGTACTTTACATTTAGAAAAAAAAAAAAAAAAATAAATGCATAATTTCTTCTCCCACTTTATAATGCAGATGATCCAAACTTATATTTTTATTTTACTATTCTGGGTGAACTGGAAGCCCCCACCAATTTTTTTAAACTCTTTGTTATCCCTGTGGGAAGATGCATCTCCAAGACAGCTGTGGCCTGGTAATTAGTTGAGCTTTCTTGGGTGACCCGCGGAAATGAATTTTCCATATATTCCCATGGAGAAACCTCTAGGAGGCCAGTGACATTCTGAGAAAGCATGTCCCAACATTTCCATGTCACTCGCCCCCAGCGGCTTAGAACTATATAGAGAATTCATTCTAAAGAGGAGCCAGTAAATTCATCTCACAGCTGAGCTGCAGCTGTCAAAGCTGAACCAGGGTGGGATAGGCACTCCCAGTTGGATTCACAAACAGCCTTAAAGACCTACTGGAAGATTTTGTCCATGTCAATCCAAGCTGAAAAAAGAAAGTTTGGGTATAATTCTGCTGTTAAGAACAAATTATGTAACTTGTATAATATTTCATACAATGCAATATGTACTTCTGGACCGGAAGGATTTACCTCTTTAACCACTTAAGCCCCGGAAGATTTTACCCCCATCCGACCAGGGTTTTTTTTGCGATTCGGCACTGCGTGACTTTAACGGACAATTGCGCGGTCGTGCGACGCTGTACCTAAACGAATTTGACGTCCTTTTCTCCCACAAACAGAGCTTTCTTTTGGTGGTATTTGATCACCTGTGCGATTTTTTGATCATGCGCTATAAACAAAAAAAGAGCGTCAATTTTGCAAAAATAACAATATTTTTCACATTTTTTTATATGAAATTCCCCCCCCAAAAAAATGTAAAAATCAAAATATTTTAACATTTTCGGCCAATTTGTTTTATGCTACATATGTTTGGAAAAAAAAAAAAAAATCGCAAAAAGCGTATTTTTGATTGGTTTGCGCAAAAGTTATCGCGTTTACTAACAAAGGGAAAGATTTTTGTAATTTTTGTTGTTTTTTTTAAACGCGTAATGGCGGCGATCTACGATTTTTTGCGGTACTGCGACATTGTGGCGGACAGATCGGACCCTTGACTGACATTTTTGACACTTTTGGGGTTACCAGTGACATTCCTACAGTAATCAGTGCTATACATATGCACTGTTACTGTAAAATTACACTGGCAGTGAAGGGGTTAACTTTTTTTTGAGAGGGAGGGGTTATGTGTGTCCCTAGGGGCGTGATTCTAACTGTGATTGGCTGTGGCTTGAGGTGTAGGAACAGTGATCAACGGTCCTACATAGTAGAACCGTATGATCACTATTCCTACACAGGGGAGAATGACAGGCGGCTTGTTTACATCAGCCGCCTGCCTTTCTCTCTCTGCACCGACGATCGCCGAGTGACCGGCGGACATCGGGTCTGCCGGTCACACGCGCGGGGGGGTCCGGGGGTGCGCGCTTGCGCCCTAGACCCTCACAGTACTACGTCGCAGTAAATAGTCGTGCGGCGGTCGGCAAGCGGTTAATGACCAGGCCATTTTTTGTGATTATATTAAAGGACAATTGCGCAGTCGTGCAACACTGTACCTAAATAAAATTGATGCTCTTTTATTTTCCTCACAAATAGAGCTCTCTTTTGGTGGTATTTGATCACCTGTGCGATTTTTATTTTTTGCGCTATAAACAAAAAAGAGCGACAATTCTGAAAAAAAAAAAACAATAATTTTTCACTTTCTGATATATAACATTCCCCCCCCCCCCCCCCCCAAAAAAATGTAAAAATCAATGTTTTTCATCCTTTTAGGCCAATTTTTTTTCTGCTACATTTTTTTGGTAAAAAAAATCCCAATAAGCGTATTTTGATTGGTTTACACAAAAGTTATCGCGTCTACAAACTAGGGGGAAATATTTATGTCATTTTTATTTATTTTTTACTAATAATTGCGGCGATCTGCGATTTTTAGCGGGACTGCGACATTGTGGCGGACAGATCGGACCCCTAACTGACATTTTTGACACTTTTGGGGGGGCCAGTGACATTACTACAGTAATCAGTGCTAAAAATATGCACTGTTACTGTAATAATGACACTGGCAGGGAAGGGTTAACCCAGTGTTGAACAAAGGGATTAAGTGTGAGCTTAATATGTGCTTTTTTACTGTGGGGGGAGGGACTTGTGAAATGATCCTAGAGACCTGTGATCCCATATAGGAGGATCACAGGTGCTCTGTGATTATTTCAGCGAGAACAATGGTCTGCCAGACCGTTGTTCTTTCTCAGAGGGGAGCGACTGCAGGTGCCCGGTAACAATGGGTGCCACTGGTCCCGTGGATCGGCATCCCCGCTGCCTAGTGGGGGTGGGCGCATCCCCCCAGAAGCGCTCCCGCGAACCGCCGTACAGGTACGGCGATTCACGCAGCCGAGCCATCCTGCCGCAGTATATACATGGCGGGCGGTCGGAGAGTGGTTAATATTATTCTGTATAAAACCTAAATCATAAAATGTAATATACTGCAGGTTACCAAATATCAAATGTGGTGGCTGCGTTGTTTCTCCTTTTTTTTTAGACTATCTTCCCTGTTTTTACCTGGAGACCTGGCCAGCAACGCACCTCCTGTATTAGAGTGTTCCCATTCTAGATAAAGGAGCAACAGAAACACCTTTGGACAGCAATATTGTTGGTCTGAGCAAGAAGGTAGTGTTAGGCCCCTTTCACACTAGTGCGACTTGTCCCGCGATTTTGGACCGCAAAATCGCATGACAAGTCATTTTCCATTATTTTCAATGAGCCCCATTCATATCAGTGCGTTTTGAAGTCGCACCGACTTCAAAGTAGTTCCTGCACTACTTTGCCACGATTTGATTGCGTTTTGAGCCATAGCCATTGCTTTCAAAATCGCGTCAAAATCGCGGCAAAGTCACGTCAAAATCGTGCGGCAAAATCGCGGTAAAATCACGTCGCATAAGTGTGAAAGGGGCCTTAGATGGACTAGCAGATTTGAATACAATAACAAAATGAAGCCAAACTCCAGTCTAAACTTTTTGAGTAGTTACACTTTTTTGTTTCTTTTGAGATAAAGATGTTACATAAAAATATAAAAGCTGATCATTGTAAGCACCCATATCAGTGTTAAAGCGTAACTCCACTTTTGTTGAGAAAAAAACATTCCCCTCTGGGTGATCTATTTACATTACAAGGATTTTAACAAACTTTGTTGCAGATTCCTACCATTTGTTATTTTGAAGAAATCATTGTTTGTTCCTCTGTGCTGAGTGGGTTAAATGGGAGTGGTTTCATAATTATCTATCAGCTGTAGCAGCTGCAGGGCTCTAATGAGGAAATGTGCTTGACTTGCATCCCTTTAGACGTGTCCCATTGGGAGTATCTCACCAAAAATGACATTTTTGTTGCAGGGGATGCCTGAAATCTGACTTGTATCTTAGGCAGACTTCTGGGAAAATCAGTGAACCAATCACACAAGAAGGAAATGATGTTTCTGGGGTGTGGTCAGTACACATTCTGTGTATAGGACACCTCCAGGTAGCCATATTGCATTGCATTTTCAGAAAAGAACAGCGGCTGCCGATTGAAAAGGAAAGGTCATTTTTAATAAAATTCAAATACAATATGACTTGTGTAGCAAATGCATAAGCTATAATGTTTTTTCTTTATTTGCTATTTTTTTTTCCACGAAAGTGGAGTTACCCTTTAAATCCGGGGTGTTCAAACTAAGGCCCTCCAGCTGTTCAGGAACTACTATTCCCATCATGCCTAGTCATGTCTATGAATGTCAGAGTTTTACATTCCCTAATTGGATGTGTAGTTCCGCAACAGCTGGATGACCATAATTTGAGGATTCCTGATTTAAATGGTTTGTCTCAATGTTCAGCTTGTTCTTTTGATAAAAAAAAAAAAAAAAAAAGACAGACTTACTGGCAGGATCACCAGGTGAAAATAAAAGAAAGAAAGCCTAGAAAACGAAGCAGCCGCCACCTCTAAGAATGGGTAAGCTGCAATATAATAAATGTTTGCTTTTAGGTTTAATACTGCTTTAACTTTTACAATCCATGTTCTATCTAGTATGTTTCTAAACAAAGTCATACGGCATGAACGTGTAACTAAATGGTAATATCTAAATGTAAATGTAGGTCACAAACGATGATGCAATCTCCTTGGCTGCAAAAAGTGAAAATCACCTCCGAGCGAAGAATACCAAATACATTTCTAATTAAGAATCAGTCCGCGATAGGCTCATTTTCCAGTAACTCTGCATAAAATGCTAGATTCAAAAGCTATCTGTATTTTTCTAATATCTCCAATCAGCCTTCTGAGAAGGAAATTAAATTTAAAAAATGATAATATAAAAAGTCGGTCCTTTCGGTCAGGTCCGTGTAAAGCTATCGCCCCCAGTGAAGTGCGCCATTATTTGGTGGGAGAGTTAGAGTCGGTTCAAACTGGGGGGACACGACTCTGCACGACTTCGGGGGCGACTTGTGCAGTCCCATGCAACACGACTTCGGAGCGACTTGCAGGGACTTCACATAATGGAAGTCTATGCAAGTCCTCCGAGGTCACCCCGAAGTAGTACAGGACCCTTTTTCTAAGTCAGAGCGACTTGTGTCGCTCCTATTAGAACGGTTCCTGTAGCGGTCAATGGACCGCGACTTGTCAGGCTGACAAGTCGCCTGACAAGTCGCGCTAGTGTGGACCGGCTCTTACAATAGCATCCCACTGCAAAGAACTGTAAACACCGTATTAAAAAAACAAAAAAAAAAAAAAAATTGTATTAACCACTTGCCGACTGCCGCACGACTATTTACGTCTGCAGTCAGCCCCTCACAGGCAAAGCGACGTAGGGCTACGTCACTAGCCTGTAAGGGTTTTGGGAGCGAGCACGTGCGTGCGCGCCGCCGGATGCGCGCTCCCGCTCGGTCACGGACCCCCCCCCCCCCGATGTCCGCCGGGCACTCGAGATCGTCCCTGACAGCGGGAGAAAGGCAGGCGGCTAGTGTAAACAAAACCGCCTGTCAGTCTCCCCTGTGTAAGAATGGTGATCAAACAGTTCTACTATGTAGGACCGTTGATCACTGTTCTTACACATCAAGCCACAGCCAATCACAGTTAGAATCGCGCCCCTAGGACACACTTAACCCCTCCCTCTCCAATACAGTTAACTCCTTCACTGCCAGTGTCATTTTTACAGTAACAGTGCATATGTATAGCACTGATTACTGTAGTAATGTCACTGGTAACCCCAAAAGTGTCAAAAATGTCAGTCAAGGGTCTGATCTGTCCGCCCCAATGTCGCAGTCCCGCAAAAAAAATTGCAGATCGCCGCCATTACGCGTTAGAAAAAACACCAAAAATGACAAAAATCTTTCCCTTTGTTAGTAAACGCGATAACTTTTGCACAAACCAATCAAAATACGCTTTTTGCGATTTTTTTTACCAAACATATGGTAAAAAAAAAAAAATTGGCCTAAAATGTTAAAAAATTTTGATTTTTACATTTTTTTTTTTGGGGGGGGGGGAGGGATTTCATATAAAATAAATGTGAAAAATATTGTTATTTTTGCAAAATTTACGCTTTTTTTTTTTGTTTATAGCGCATGATCAAAAAACCACACAGGTGATCAAATACCACCAAAAGAAAGCTCTGTTTGTGGGGAAAAAAAAGACGCCAAATTAGTTTAGGTACAGCGTCGCACGACCGCGCAATTGTCCGTTAAAGTCATGCAGTGCCGAATCGCAAAACTGGCCCTGGTCAGGAAGGGGGTAAAATCTTCCGGGGCTTAAGTGGTTAAAAAACGCATTTCAGAAATTCTGTTGTTCAACACAAACACTTACTATGCATCAAATCCTCTAATTTCATTTCACTAAAGTAAAACGTTGTGGGAGCTTGCTATGCACTGTTTCCGCTCGCTCTTCCTGGAACTGCTCCGTTTTCCTTAATTCAATCTAAAAATCCTCCTTATTAAATTTAAGTGGTAGGGAATTTAAAAAAAAAATAATAATAAGAAGAAGAGAATGGAACCCTTTGTATTAGCCTGGTTGTAAATAGTGACATTTTACGAGTCTGTCAGTCAAAAGATAATGGGAAATTATTCCAAAAATGTTCGAGTATGACGACCCTCGTGGTTAAGTAAAGGTTTTTTTTTTTTTTTTTTTTGGAAGGACAAGTGCTTTTGAGAAAGAAAAAAAAAAAAAAGAAGAAATAAAAAGTGCCTAACAAAGTAATGGGACTCTTATCGTGGCCTGTTGGATTAATTTACCTGACTGTTGCATGTTCATTTTATTAATAATAGCTCAGTGTTCAGCTTTGTTTCTGAAGTTTAGGCTCAAAACACATTTTCAAGGGCTTATTATTTCAAATCATTATGACATGCAGCACAAAGCTGAGGTTTTTGCAGAGCATATTAAGTAATTCAAAGGGCATTTACATCATAATGTAGCAGGAGGGTAGAACTACTCCACGGCTGTGTATAGCCCAATTTTCCCTCTTCTCGTACATAAGAGGAGGTTTTAATGCTTACTCTAAACACAGCTTGGGAAATGCTTTCCTCTGCTTGGATGTTCTTGTTCAAATGAGAAATATGCCTAATGCTAAAAGCCTGCATTATCTTTAGTGTCCTGCTAGGTAGGTTTCAGAATATTATTCAGTAAAGGAGTGAAGTGCATTATGTCAGATCAGGAGGCATTGAATTTTCATTGGTTGTTTTTTTTTTTTTTTTTTTCTCTCATTGTTTCTGAATTACTGATTATACTTGATGTCCTTAAAGTCGATAACAGTATAAAAATGTGAATAAAGACTTTGCAATATGGTAAACACCTTAAAGAGATATAAATCATTTAATTTTAACCAGGGCTGCTGTTAGAAATCACAGGGCAATGATTTCCAAAAAACAACATCTCTCCTGCGCTCGAGTGGTATGCGGGAAAGTGAATCTTCTAGGCGGTTTTATGACACAAATGAAGTGGTCTTGCTGCCCCCCTCAGGACCAAGGGTATCCAAAAGGCAGTACAAGAAAACAACAAGAGAAGGGCGCACCGACCTTGTGCATTACCACTCTGGCAATTTTGGCTCTGAGGAAGAGGGTCCTCCCTTGAAACGCGTAAGCCACATCAGGTTTTGAGGACACCATCACGCTATCCAGCAGTAGAGAAGTGTCCTGGAAGCGAGCGGTGCCCATTTCCTATATGCTTGTTCATATGCTACGTTTGTGAGTATATTGTACACTACCCTTCTTTGATTTAAATAAACTTTTAAGTGGTAATGCACAAGGTTGGTGCGCCCTTCTCTTGTTGTTTTCTAGAACAGTGGTTCTCAATTCCGGTCCTCGGGACCCACTAACAGGCCAGATTTTAAGTATTACCTTGGGGGATGCAGACTAGAATACTGCAATCACTGAGCAGCAAATGAGATCACCTGTGATGTAATTTAGTTATCTTGCAAACCTGGCCTGTTGGTGGGTCCCGAGGACCGGAGTTGAGAACCACTGTTCTAGAAATCACAGGGCCCCATACGGCCTACCTGATAGGACCCCTGCGTTACTTGGTGACAGTGTATTATTTTCTATTTAAAAAGAAAATATTTGATCACGAAGGTAAGACCGACCATATACAAATAATAGTAGCGCAAAGATATTTCAATTTTAAATCATCACTAATAAAGCATATAAGATCGTGCAGACCCAGGGAAATATCTATAATCCACTTAAAAAGTCCCACAGTCCTTCAGCTAAAATATATAAGATGATGTGCGTTCCTATATATATGTGAGATATAGGAAGGGATCACCTCACTCTCCACCACCAAGTGCCAGGGATAGTACAAAAATGGAAACTCACCGGAACACAATGCTTACTCACTCTCGTGAACAAGCAGAAATCACATTAAGATATAAGATCCAGTGAAGAGTCAACTTCCAGTTATCCAGTCCTCAAACACCGGTGCTCCAATACATGTAGGAGAACAAATAACAGCCTCCAATCATCAGTCCCGGGTAAGGTGAAGTCAGGCAGCAGCATCCCACTTTATGTCAAAACTCTGGGAAAGTGACGTCATTCGAAGTTCGCGCCCGCAGAGCGGAAGTGATGCCTTCCGCTAATCAGCGCTCCTTCTGTTCTGCGGGCGCAAACTTTGAATGACGTCACTTTCCCAGAGTTTTGACGTAAAGTGGGATGCTGCTGCCTGACTTCACCTTACCCGGGACTGATGATTGGAGGCTGTTATTTGTTCTCCTACATGTATTGGAGCACCGGTGTTTGAGGACTGGATAACTGGAAGTGGACTCTTCACTGGATCTTATATCTTAATGTGATTTCTGCTTGTTCACGAGAGTGAGTAAGCATTGTGTTCCGGTGAGTTTCCATTTTTGTATGCTGCACTGTCACTGTACTAATGGCACTGGCTGGGAAGGGGTTAACATCAGGGGCAATCAAAGGGTTAGCTATGTGCCTAGCCAGCGCTTTAGTGTACTGTTGGAGATGCTTTTGCTAGTGGAAGGCATGAATTGGTGTTCCTGCCTTGCAGAGACACAGGCTCCATGCCTTCTGTACTGACAGAACGGCGATCTGCCTGGTTTACATACAAAGTAGACTGATCACCATTCTGCCTTTGTACTGAATGATCAGCGGGTACCTGCAGACATCGAGTCCCCAGGACCCACTGATGGGCTCCCGCTGTGTAGAAGCTGCCGATACCCAGAAGTGCAGGATCAGGATTATATATGCGATCCTGTGCAGCGCGGCCGCCCTGTAGCAGCAAAACTGCTATAAGGCGGTCGGGAACTGGTTAAAGCAGATGATTTAATCACTTACTGAATATGCAGCTTCTTTATCTTTTAATTCTTGCCTATGCTCCAGTTTAAGCTGGTGCAACCCTTGCATGTAGGAACTAGAATGGTGTCTCTCTGCACCTTGTGAATCAATAGAAACACACAACCCCAAAGCCTAGGATGGAAAGACACTCCTCTGCTCCTTCCTTCAGCTCCTTCCTACCCTCCAAGCTATTGCACTGGATTAGAGACTGCATTGTCCACTGATAAGTCTTTCCTGTGAATAACAAAAGTTCAGGGAAGCAGAACTAAAACAGTAAGGGCCAACAGCATTGAAAGTTATAAACTACCCCCCCCCCCCCACTCCTCTCTTTCTTCTTCTTATCATTCACTGAATTTTTTCTTTTGTTTGAATGTTAATCTTATGTTATCTTTTACAGGGATCCCTTTATGTTACAGGATTCTCTTGAACCCCCTATCTTAGGGTGGTAAACCTTTTCGCAGCTACATGTACCCCTTCCATGCTTTCTGCACTCTTTGGGGGGTTTGGTTCCCGAATATTATGTGCCTCTTTTGAAGAGGGGCTCACACTCTTATGCCTCGAACACACGCAACGATTGTTGGCCGGGAATTTTCGGCCAACGTCCGATCGGCCGATTTTCGGCTTGTTAGTATGGTGCTTCCGACAACCGACTGCGACTTTTCGGCTGAACAAAATCTGGTGTGCATGCTATAAAATTTTTGTTGGCCGTCAACACAACGGCCGATTTTCCATCAGTCAGTACAGATTTCGGCAGACAAAAATGTGATGAGCAAGACTGGGCATGCTCAGAGAAGAAAAAACACACGGAAAGTAAACCAGAACATGACATCACTTCTGAAGTTGGTTTTTGTTGGCCGATAAAATTTGTGTGCAGTCTAGGCACATTCCAACCAACACAACAACACTGGACAAAAGACGGCCGATCGGTCGGCCGATAATCGTTGCGTGTGTACAAAGGCATTACTGCCAACCTTCGGGTGGAAAGATGTTTGTCGCACATTTTTTCATGGGCTCGTGAATGGCTCCGTGTCTACCAATAATGTAACATCAAAGATTCTTGTACTGTGTTTCAGTTATGGACCAATGTAAAACATAATCCTTGTTTTTTTTTTTTTTTTTGCATTAAAATATTCAATAAAAATTACTGAAACTGAAAGTTGTAAACTGCAAGTGCTGGGTAAGATTCTTTTGACAAATACCGGTATGGTCCAGGGGAATAGGCTAAAGCTGGATACACACTATCCAACTTTTGTGGTTAGATTTCCTTCAGATTTACCTTTTCTATGTAGTGCAAGGGCCTGTCAGATTGCATACAAATTGAAAGTGTTTAGGTTTGACCTCATATTATATGGTTTTGGTAAATCTAAAGGAAAAAGTCTTCAGAAAATCTTATGGTGTGTATGGCCCATTACAGAAGTACAAAGGGACCCTGTGAGGATCTTTATGGATTCTAGCTGCAGTTACTTACATTATACAAGTGATGATCACTTTAAACGCTATTTTACAAATTTTTTATTATTTATATAAAATAGTATTTGCAATGAAACATTTAGTATAGGGCACTTCTATCATTCTCAATCTACAAAAGCATGCTGGGCTTTCCAATAAAGTCCAGCACTGTCAGTAGGATTGGAAGCACCCTGTGTGTAGCTGAATCACTCAGATGGTTTGTCCGACTTAACCCTGCTGGGGGAGAACAGAAAAGGGATGTGTCCATCCTCTGTAAGTGTAAAGCCCCGTACATACGATCAGATTATCGAACGATCTGTCGTCCGTTTTTTGTGGCATGCTAGTCTGATGTGGAAAGTGAAGAGGTTATTTTCATACAAATTTTCCCGTACGACAGAATTCTACTTCAGAAGTGATGTCATGTGTTGGATTGCTTTCTATGTGTTCTTTCGTCTCTGAGCATGCCTAGTCTCGCTCTTAAGATTTTTTTCCGTCGAAATCTGTACTAATGAGACGAAAATCGGACGTTGTATTACGAACGACAAAAATTTTATAGACTGCACATCAGGATTTTGTCAGCCGAAAAGTCGGAGTCGGCTGTCGAAAGCACCATACTAATGCCTCGTACACACGCAACGATTATCGGCCGACCGATCAGTCGACTTTTGTACAGTGTTGTTGTGTTGGTTGAAATGTGCTCTAGACGGCACACAAATTTTCTCGGCCAACAAAAACCAACTTCAGAAGTGATGTCATGTGCTGGTTGACTTTCCGTGTGTTTTTTCTTCTCTGAGCATGCCCAGTCTTGCTCATCAGATTTTTGTCTGCCGAAATCTGTACTGACTGACGGAAAATCGGCCGTTCTGTTGACGGCCAACAAAAATTTAATAGCCTGCACACCAGATTTTTTTCGGTCGAAAAGTCGGGGTCGGTCGTCGAAAGCATCATACTAACAAGCCGAAAATCGGCCGATTGGACGTTGGCCGAAAATTCACGGCCAACTATCGATGCGTGTGTACGAGGCATAACAATCTGAAAAGCGGCAGATCGGTCGCCGGACGAATTTTCCCTACAGATTTTCTTATCGTGTGTACGGGCCTTAAGTTAAAATGCTGCGTGTGCAATCTGATCTCTCTGATTTTTATTCTATCTTTGCTATCCAAGTCTATTTCACACAACAACCTGTTGTCTGAGCGTCAAACTCTAGAGCTTAGCATCAGCTAGATGTGCTTAATAAAAATATTCAAATGCAATTTTAAAAAAAATAAATAAATACATTTTTGTTGTCCAAAAAAATCAACAACAACAATAAACAAAACCAAAAACACTATACGCTTGCTTTTTAGCATTGACACTGCAGGAGATCATGACAGCCGCACAAGTTTATTCTATACTGCAGGTTCTTTTGTAAGTCAGTGACTCATTAAATAGAAAATAATACACTGTCACCAATGTATTTTATTGTGATTGATAGCAAGAGAAAAGATTTCAGAACAGCGGCATTAGCTGGACTAGGAGCCTGACATATGGCAGTGACAAGCCAATCATGGTCCGCTCTGGGTCATACCAATATATGCAGCCTTTATTATGAACTATGAACTAAGGTATGACTCTACATGGCTCAGATTTGGTCTAATGTTTTGTGTTTTTACATGGCAAGCTCCATATAACTGAATTAATTCAGTTAGATGGAGTAAAAACAAACCCTATAATAAATAAAGTGGCATCCTAGAGCTCATGAACTCTAGGCAGATATAATATATATATATATATATATATATATATATATATATATATATATATATATATATATATATATATATATATACACACACACACACATATACATACATACACACATACATATATATATATATATATATATATATATATATATATATATATATATATATATATGCCAGAGTCGCATTGGGTCAGTATAAAGCTACTGTTGTCCAATTATGGTTTGAAAAATATTAGCATATTATCAATAGTATGTATATACATAGAGTACTGTTTTTGTTCTTTGGTATATTAACTCTATTATATTATGCATAATTTGTAGAAATATTGGTCTGTTCTGGTCTCTCTGTCCATGTAGAAGCCTTGTGCGAAATGCGTCGGCTTGCTGGGGACCCTTAGACTGTGCTCCATCTGAGACCTTAACGTCATCTTCTGATACAGGCTATCAGCTCTCCCTTGTTGGGAAGTATTTCTACAATGCGATTCTATGTTTGTCATTTTTAATTGTGTTTGACATGGGTAACCATTCCCATGCATTGTTTTAATATGTATAATAAAACTACATTTTAGTTTTTTGTGTTGTTTGATCCTTCTCCTCCCATTGGCCCGTAAAGCCCATCTTTTCTATATTTTGGTATGTCCTGACTTTTCCTTGTGAACATTTTATTTGCCTGGCTGTCATGATGATCCAGATGTTTCAATACTTTCTGGGACACTCATGTGAAATAGTGCCTTGTGGGAGTTTTTTCACCCTGGCGTTTACCCCTGGGATCTGTAAGATGCCAAGTTTGTACACTGGAGTTGTGTGTGTGTGGCTGTCAGTGTACAAACAGTAAAAAAACTTCTAGCAGGGGAAAAAAAAGTATGGCAGAAGAGACATGCAAAGACTTTTCTACCATAAATATCTACCTGTTAGCATTTTTTTAGATTTCAGATTGTCTCGCTCTAGGAAACTCCTCTGTTCTCTGCACATCACATGAAATCATACCGCAAGCAGATGGAAAGTGAAAATCATGTAAAGAAATAATTTTAAGTAAACTTTACAATAATAACTCAACATGAGTTTCTTTTTAATTCATTAAATCAGGTTACACTTTCATGCTTAAAAGGTGTTTTAACAAACTTGACAAAAATAGTCATATGTTATAAATTCACCGCCTGGTGTCTGAAATTCTAACACTTACATAGCTTTTTACTACATATCTGAACTGCCGTTATACAATTCAAATGAAATATCCAATTGATAAGTGAGAGGTACGCTGGAGTCCTAAATACCTCAATCAACTATAACAATATGACCATTCATCATAATCTGTCAAGGTACGGACTCCACTAGACCTCTGTAGGTATGCCGTGGTATCGATTGGATTGAGATCTGGGGCCCAAGTCAACACCTAAAAGTTATTATTGTGTTCCTCCAACCAGTCTTGAATTTATCAGACCAGGCCAACTTCTTCCATTGCTCTGTGGTCCAGTTCTGATGCTTACATGCCCATTATAGGTGCCTTTGGCTGTGGACACGACTCTGTGGCTACAAAACCCCAAACTCAACAAACTGTGATGCACTATGTGTTCCAGCACCTTTCTATTGGAACCAGTATAAACGTTCCAACCATTTGAGTTACAGCAGCTCTTCTATTGGCTTGGCTAGATGGACCAGCCTACATCTCCACATACATCATTGAGTTTTGCCCGTCCATGACCCTTTCACCCATTCACTGATTCTTTTGGTAGATCCTGACCACTGCAGACTGGGAACATCCCATAAGAGCTGCAGCTTTGGAGTTGCTCTGACCCAGCCATCTTGCTATTACAATTTGAGACTTGTCAAAGTTACTCAAATCCTTACACTTGCTAATTTTTGCCTAATATATCCCACCCACTTTCAGGCACAATTGTAATGAGACTGTGAGCTCCTATGGTTACTGTTCCTAAAACAAAAGCACGTGCATTTTTTTTTCTTTTTTTACAAGGCAGCACAAAGATTAGTAAACCAAAGCAACCAATGAAATTTCAGCTTGTATCATTTATTTTAGAACAGTCAGAACAATGATAACTGATTGTTTCTTTTTTTATTATTGCCCATGTTTCATTGTTCACTTTCTTGCATAAAGGGACTCCTTAAAAAGAGGGCTGCAGTACAGACACCTAGAGAAGACTGCAGATAACTGCAGCTCTCATTGCTCCCCAATGGTAGTGAAGGATCTTGCCCAACCCCTCCCATCTCACATACATAAAACAATATTGGCACACTATAAGCACGATGGACCTGGCATGGGACAGAAAACCACAGGCAGAGCCAAATATGGGCTCTGTATGTAACAGTCCACAAAGTTGGGGACAAAAGTTTTTTAAGTAAATGTCCTGATGCTAGATGGCTGCAGGCTCTAAAAGGAGCTAGAAGGGACTCCGCCAAGAGGCAAGCAAGGAGAGAAGAGCAGCGCCATCTAAGTGCAGCATATCCTTCCTTGAATCTTGCGCACTTAACTACTGACCATTAAAGCGATGGGCCAGTAGGAATGGTCGGGGGAGGGAGTGGCCAAGCTCTGACTCTACCTTCTACAGTCAGCATTTGACCATAGAAGAGAGCAACTAGAGCTGAAAGGATATGTTTCATACAGCAAAGAAAATCAGACTGAATTGCAAAGTCATTGCAGAGATTTTATTTTCACTGCATGCATCGGCACTATTCTCTTCCAACATCATTAGTAACTCTTTAACATAAAGTCATCTTTTTGACTTGCTGTCCTTTATTAAATGATGTCACCTAATATCAAATCAAGTTATGAGCAATTGGAAAATTTATGACTATATGGCTTCTGGGAAATAGTTACCTTGGACACAGGAGACCTGCTAGGATTTGTGATCCTTCAACCGATAACAAGCCATTTATAGCGCCAACATATTACTTACTCCACCTCAGTGACCTTCCAAGCCTCTCATGTCTATCTAGAAGGATCAGTCATTATAGGACTCTTTTATATAGAATATGATGAAAATGGCGTGCTGGAGTCAAGTTCTGCAAAGCAGCTCCATCTTTTAACCATACTACAGTTTGTCAACAGGGATAATACATGTCCCAAATAACACAGGAAAGATGGCAAGAATAACAATGTTCAACCAAACAATTCTAATGTCAATTTGAGTTTATTGTGTTATATGATTCATTGGTAACTGTGGGGTTATTAGAACTGGATTATTTAAACGCTTTTCAAGTGAAGAACAACAGCAAAACTCACAGGACCCCGTGATCATAGAGTTTGTATAGAATTTGCATGCTCTGACTATAGTTGTATAGATTCCGTCTGGTTGTGCCAGTCTCTTCTTACATGCTGGTTTTTACAGGTACCCGAAAAGCAATGGTATACACCAAGATAGTCAGTAGGGACACACAGGTTGTATAAAAGGTACAAATTTGCCTTTATACAACCTGTGTGTCCCTACTGACTATCCTGGTGTATACCATTGTTTTTCAGTTGTTTCAGTCATGGGACTGAACCACCATGTGGTAATCAGGGTTGGTGATGAGGTTCTCTAGGCAGCATGAATCAATGAGTAGAGAATAGTATTCCTGGTGGATCCAGGGTGGATTTTCTTGGTTTTTACATATTTTACAGGTACCCATGGGAATGCATTGCTTCAGCAAGTGTGTCTGTCTGTGCAATGCAGCAGAATCCTTAGAGCTGTGATGTCATCTCAACAGCGTCCATAGATCTGTCAACACTAAACAGACAGACACTTGCTGGAGCTTTGAGTCCTCATGACCACTTGGGAAAAGTTCAAGCAAAAAGTTATTTCCATTACATTTAGAAGTGGGTGACCTTATTGCCTTTCCTTCTACTTTAAGGTGGTTCAATTGGGTTTTCAATGATTACTGACCAAGCAGGCAAGATGGTGGATTTTATGCTCCCCTGGCTTGCCAGCAAGGTCAAGGGCACAAGAGAGATCTGAGTAACAATTATTTTTTTGCTGACTTTTCATTTCTATAGGCCTGAACAAAAAAGCAATGTTGAGGAACCCATAGACAATAAGAAGGTTGACACAAAATCTGTTTGATTACAGTCATCTTGGTAAATACATGTAAAATGTCAACAGAACAACATGATTTTCAGTTTACGGGGCTTACATGTTTCCAAGGCATGCATGGCTAGGTTCACACTTGCGGGGGTAGTTGCATGGAAGGCTAGGTTCAAACTTGCGTGGGTAGTTGCATGGAAGGCTAGGTTCACACTTGCGCGGGTGGCTGTATGGAAGGCTAGGTTCACACTTGTGCAGGTATTTGCATAGAAGGCTAGGTTCACACTTGCACAGGTGGTTGCATGGAAGGCTAGGTTCACACTTGTGGGGGAAGTTGCATGGAAGGCTAGGTTCACACTTGCGGGGGAAGTTGCATGGAAGGCTAGGTTCAAACTTGAGTGGGTAGTTGCATGGAAGGCTAGGTTCACACTTGGGCAGGTGGTTGCATGGAAGGCTAGGTTCACACTTGCATGGGTAGTTGCATGGAATGCTAGGTTCACACTTGCGCAGGTAGTTGCATGGAAGGCTAGGTTCACACTTGCGCAGGTAGTTGCATGGAAGGCTAGGTTCACACTTGCACAGGTAGTTGCATGGAAGGCTAGGTTCACACTTGCACAGGTAGTTGCATGGAAGGCTAGGTTCACACTTGCACAGGTAGTTGCATGGAAGGCTAGGTTCACACTTGCATAGGTGGTTGCATGTAAGGTTAGGTTCACACTTGCACAGGTAGTTTCATGGAAGGCTAGGTTCACACTTGCACAGGTAGTGGCATGGAAGGCTAGGTTCACACTTGCATCGGTGGTTGCATGGAAGGCTAGGTTTACACTTGCACAGGTGGTTGCATGGAAGGCTAGGTTCACACTTGCACAGGTGGTTGCATGGAAGGCTAGGTTCACACTTGCACAGGTGGTTGCATGGAAGGCTAGGTTCACACTTGCACAGGTGGTTGCATGGAAGGCTAGGTTCACACTTGCACAGGTGGTTGCATGGAAGGCTAGGTGCACACTTGCACAGGTGGTTGCATGGAAGGCTAGGTGCACACTTGCACAGGTGGTTGCATGGAAGGCTAGGTTCACACTTGCACAGGTGGTTGCATGGAAGGCTAGGTTCACACTTGCACAGGTGGTTGCATGGAAGGCTAGGTGCACACTTGCACAGGTGGTTGCATGGAAGGCTAGGTGCACACTTGCACAGGTAGTTGCATAGAAGGCTAGGTTCACACTTGCACAGGTGGTTGCATGCAAGGTTAGGTTCACACTTGCACATGTGGTTGCATGGAAGGCTAGGTTCACACTTGGGTGGGTGGTTGCATGTAAGACTAGGTTAACACTGCGGGACTGCACCTGTCAAGGCCCACGCAAGCAAAACCCTACTGCTACTGCAGTTCAGGAGACGTGTGGGGGTTCCATTAATGCTAATGGTACCCTCACCCACTGGAAACCACACTGCAGTTTCTGTGTGGACCGCGTGTTCAGAAGGTGGGGACCTTTTCTTCTCAAATTTAAGAAGGCATAGCAACCCATTTAAATGAATAGGCTGCCATGCCCGCACAAAACATGACTCATAGAGCCGCACAAGTGTTAACCTAGCCTAAATGCTGCTTTACCAAAGCTTTGCCACCTTAATAAAGTGGTCTTACATAACTCTGAAACCTCTTCTGTTTATGCTGTATAGCTCCATTCACACCTATGCAGGTGCAACAGTGCACACACATCTCTCTGCGCATTGTTGCAGATGGCGTTTTAGGGCAGTCTATTCATTTCAATGGACTGCCCTACACATCACAAATCACACAAAAGAAGGGCATGACTTTTTTTTTTAATTGCACCACACCAAAATGCATGGTTAGTAGTAGTCTTGGCACACGATTTTGCATGCAAGTTAGCAAGGTGCACTGAAGGATGTGCGTTCTTTGTGTGTGTTGTGGGATAGTGTGCGATTTTGCATGTGTTACTGCATCGCAAAATGTGAACCCAGCCTAACTTTACATATGAAAGCTAAAAGCATATCCAGGTGTGCCTATGACATTTTACGTGTTTAACAGCACCATCAATGTTCTAAGCACTGCATGGAAGGCAGATGGAAAAATAGATCTTATTGATCGGTAGACAATCGCATGGCAAATTGCGATCTGTGGTCCATGCCAATAACCTCTGGCAGAACCATGTCAGGGTAAATTCGATAAAGTGAATAGAATTTTCCTGCATGGTTGATATTTTTCTGATGTTCTGGCTGGTGTTCTGATTCCATGTGTATTGTTCCAATATCCAAACTCAGCAAACATTACATGTTTTTAGACTAATTGTTCTAAAACGTGATTACACAACAGCCATGTCTTTCTACCACCATCTCCTGTAAATAAGTACCTGTAAGAAAAAAAGTCTGCACTCACAGAGCATGAGGAAAGAGCAAACCTAAATTGAATAAATTATTTTTTTAAATAAATAAATTAAAACAAAAAAAGAAAAAAAAAAATTATATAAAAAATTATATTATATTATATATATATTATTATTATTATTATTATTATTAATAATAAAAATAATATATATATATATATATATATATATATATATATATATATATATATATATATATATATATATATATATATATATATATATATATATATTATTATTATTAATAATAAAAATAATAAATAAAAGCATGTCAATCAGCATTTTAAACCTTGTTTACTTGATCCCTGCAAAATCTCCTCATTGTAAAACCATCTGTCTTGAAGGAGGGGTCCCATTAGAGCGTAAACATCACAGCCCTTAATGGCCTTGGGCCTATAGTCCCCAGTGGTCAATGATATGATGCTCATTGACACTGAAAATTGCACAATCAACATCATATTTTGTCCATTTCAGCAAATCTGCTGGACAGAATCTTTCGGTAGATTTTCCACTGGGGACGCTGCATATATTACAGCCCAGCAGTCACTATAAAACATAATAAAAAAGGTCATTGTGGATGTGTCTGGAACTTGATTCTTGCTGTACATTTTAGGTCCTGCCTGGGATTTCTCTTTAAGTTTTGCCTAAGTTAATATTGCAACTGTGTTATCGCTGAGCATTACAACTACTTCCCGGTGTTATGGGACATTAATGTTACTGATGATTTATTCATAAATGCTTACATAATATGATTGCTATGCTTAAAAGTACTGCTGAGTTTTAGGGCTGGCTGTTTGGGATTTCTCTTCATTTTTGTTATTACTGTAATTGTAAATTTAAATCACAACATGCAGCACTGTGCAGGATTTTGGATTTGTAGGAGTCCAATATGAAGTCACTATAATCTAACACTGTACATTGTCACTATTGCCTTAGTATGTGTGACTGTATAGGGAATATCAAACCATCGGCATGCTTCCCTAAACCAGAAGTGCCAACATATTTTTTTAACATTTGCATGTAAAGAAAAAAAAAAAAAAAACCCTGCTCTACCTCATGGGCACATTCGTGTCTGGAGATCAAATTGCCAGGGACTATATTACAAATAAGCAAAGGTATCCTGCATCATTTGCATTGCAGGTCCCTTACCAAATTAGGCACATTACTATAAAAATGTAAAACAGCTTGCAATACTGTTGTTTAAGATGGGAAAGGAAAGTTAATTATATATATATATATATATATATATATATTGTCCAAAAAATTAAAGGAACACGTATTAATCAGAGTATAGCATCAAGTCAAATAAACTCCTGGGATATTGATCTTGTCAGTTAAGTAGCAAAGGGGGGTTGTTAATCCGTTTCAGCTGCTTTGGTGTTAATGAAATTAACAACAGGTACACTAGATGGGCAACAATGACACAGCCTCCAAAACAGGAATGGTTTTACAGGTGGAGGCCACTAACTTTTTCCCCTACTCATCTTTGTGACTGTTTTCACTAGTTTTGCATTTGGCTAATGTCAGTGTCACTACTGATAGCATGAGCGATACCTAGAGGTTGCACAGGCAGTTCAACTCCTCCAGTAGGGTGCATCAATATGTGCCATTGCCAAAAGGTTTGCTGCGTCTCCCTGCACAAGGTTTGCTGTGTCTCAAGAGCATGGAGGAGGTTCCAGGAGACAGGCAGTTACGCTAGCAGAGCTAAACAGGGCCGTAGAAGAGCCCTAACCCATCAGCAGGACCGGTATCTGCTCCTTTGTGTAATTAGGAGCAGGATAAGCACTGCCAGAGGCCTACAAAATGCCCTCAAGCAGGCCACTGGTGTGAATGCCTCTGACCAAACAATTAGAAACAGACATCATGAGCATGGCCTAAGGGCCCAGCATCCTCTAATGGGCCCTGTGCTCACTGCCTGGCACAGTGGAGTTAAATTGGTGTTTGCCATTGAACACCAGAATTGACAGGTCTGCCACTGGCACCCTGTGCTTTTCACAGATGAGAGCAGGTTCACCCTCAGCACATGTGACAGACGTGAAAGGGTCTGGAGACGCTGTGGAGAACGTTATGCTGCCTGTAACATCGTTCAGCCTGACCGGTTTGGTGGTGGGTCAGTGATGGTCTGGGGAGGCAAATCCATGGAGGGACATACAGACCTCTACAGGCTAGACCAGTGTTTCCCAACTTCCGGTCCTCAAGGCACACTAACAGGCCAGATTTTAGGTATTACCTTGGGGAGATGCAGACTAGAATGCTGCAATCACTGAGCAGCAAAGTATATTACCTGTGATGTATTTCAGTTTTCTTGCAAATCTGGCCTGTTAGTGTGCCCTGAGGACAGGAGTTAAGAAACACTGGGCTAGACAATGGCACCCTGACTGCCATTAGGTATCAGGATTAAATCCTTGGACCCATTGCCAGACCCTACACAGGTGTAGTGGGTCCTGGGTTCCTCCTGGTACACGACAATGCCCAGCCTCATATGGTGAGAGTATGCTGCCAGTTCCTGGAGGATGAAGAGATTGATACCATGCTCGTTTGACCTAAATCCAATAGAACACCTCAGGGACATTATGTTTTGGTCCATCCAAGGCCGCCAGGTTGCACCTCAGTCTGTAGTGATGCCCTGGTCCAGATCTAGGAGGAAATACCCCAGGACCTCAGTTGTAAAGCATGCATACAAGCATGTGGTGGCCATACAAACTACTGAGTACCATTTTGAGCTGCTGCAATGAAATTTCAGCAACATGGACTAGCCTGCTGCATCATTTTTACACTTTGATTGTTGGGGTGTCTTTGAATTCAGCCATTTGTAGGTTGATATTTTTCATTTCCATCACACGATGTGGCATCCTTTCATTCCTAACATATTACCAAGTGCATAAAAGTATAGATATCCAGCATGATATTTTTTCTTCATTAAGATCTGATGTGTTTTTCAGAGTGTTCCCTTAATGTATATGTGCATATATATATATATATATATATATATATATGAGATATATATATATATATATATATATATATATATATATATATAGATATTAGATAAAATGAGTTACAATGCACAGATATAATGCACAGTTAGTTGCACAGTTAGTTGCACAGTAATACTGTACATGGCATACACACATACACCATAGGCAAAAAATTAAACTTCACTAGTGCACCTCAATGTGCACCTAAGCTTTTCTGAGCAACGTGGTCCACTGTATTTCCTAAAACGGGGGGGGGGGGGGGGTTCAAGTTTTGTGTAGATTGATGATCATTTTTGCCCATTGTGAGTGAAAAGCATACAGGTGTGAATAGGCCCTTCGTGAATTAGGCCATATACGCCCTCCTGGGAGAAGGGACAATGCAATCATCCCATCTACAAAATTTCATATGGGTAGCAAGCTTCCCCTTACATCATCATTTTATCCCTTCTCTTTCTTATGTAAACCTATAGGATAATATGAACACTGTGATACTTGCAGATTACAGTTATTTTATTTGTATAAACTGAGCAGCTACCAAGATCTTTAGACACAGCGGTGGCTCGGTAAATATAGTCTAGCAAAGAGAATAATTGAAATTTTGCCCTGGTTGTATGCACTCTAGAATATGCTCTCTATTCTACAAATATCTGAAACAAGGTATAAATAACAGGAGTATGAGCTTAAAGTAGAAACAGGACCTAGACAACATTTAGCTTGCATAACTGTGTATCTAAAAACTGGATGTTTTTTTTTTTTTCCATTAAATACCTTTCATCTTTTCCTTCATCTACGTTTTTGCATCTCAATGTTGCTGATCTCCTCTAACCATGTTGCAGCCACTGCCTGTGTACATGTACATACTTCAGTAATGGCTGCATGTCATCGCTCTGGACTGGAATCCTGAGAATCACTTGAAGTCTTCACCGGGAGTGGATGTGGCAGGGTGCCCACATAGGACCACATTTGGATGGCAGCGGTCTCCCCATAACAGGCAGTGCCTAGTTAGATCCTTTATCGCAGGATCACCAGGTATTAGTTTATTGAAAGTTGCAAATTAAAATCAAAAAGTTATTTTTATGTACTTATTTACTTTTTTTAATAACATCAACATGCCAAAGCGTATGCATGATTTTAGGGATTAGGTTTAGGTTTTACTTTTAAGCCAAATTTAATCTGCTTTTATTCTCCCTTCACTGGTTTCTCCTTACCCCTTCATTAATGTGCTAATGTTTTTTTTTTTGTTTTTAATAACAGACGTTATTTCAGATACAGTAATCATCACCATCAGATGTCTGTGCCAGTTAAAGTAGTGCAGTGATGAATAGCAAAAACATGGTCGGGTCATAAAGGGGGTTTATAAAATATTCAGGTTTTTCAGTCATTTTTTCATCTTTCCATCTATTAAATCCTCTGCCCTTGTTGTTTTAACTTTGGATAGTAAACATTTAATTTTTTTTCTGCCAGTAAATACCTTATACAGCCCACTTCCTCTTTTTGTCTGGTAATTAGCCTAGGCTAATGACATCATGCACAGCTCTCTCTCCAATGCTCGTGAGAGTTTGCCAGCAAAGACGGAGGGATGAGTTATAGGAAAGCCAAGGAGAGATGCAGAGCTGGATGAGGGCGGAGATGACAGGAGACTGCAGGGATCCAGAAGTATTTATGAAGAGAGGAGAAATGTGCGGGCAAGCAGTGATGCAAGTGTGTCTGTCCGTTCCTCTGTGTATATGTGTACGCCTGTATATATTTGTATGTGTGCCTTTGTAAGTCCAGGAAGTGAATGGGCAGCAGCTTCAGCGGCCCATGGATAAAATGGCTGCAGCCAGACTTTGTGGAGGGAGATTTCTTCAGCAAATTTGGTAAGTACAGAATCGCAGTATATATAAAATGATATGCAAAGTGGTTGGAGGGAAGCTTCAGAATGGCAAATATGTTTTTATTACAAATGATGTGAGCAGACTGCAGTTCCTCTAAAAGTGTTTAGTGAATGGCTGTAGGCAGGTGTGACAGTATTCACCGTCACTTGAAGTGAAAAACAGATACTTAATGGTTTGAATTGCTTCAGATGGGACAGTAATATTTGTTAGCAACATCTCTCAGGATATATATAAAGATAAACGGTTGACTGTTCAAATTGTTAGAATTTTGCAGGAGTGTCTACTAGACCCTTGCTAGTGGGGTGGGGTTTGTTATTGTTAAGTACCTGCATTCTATTGTTCTATTGTTGTTCTGTCTGCCTTAATATAAACGTATTATGGGATCTATATGTGTATGTGGATTGGCTGCTAAGGGGGATTGTCCCACAGTGTATATCTCTTTGTGCATATGTTCAAATAAACAGTTGGAGTTATACTTCACCCTCAATCTAGAGTCCTGTCTCTTATTGGGGGAATGAGCTACAAGGGATTGCTATGCTCTTCATACTCCCTTGGATAAACACTAAGCTCTTGTAAGCGTGTTTCTGTGCCTGCTTCACCTCTGGGGAAAGAGAGGTTCACCCACGGGAACCTGGAGCCTTGTCGTAGGTCCAGGGTGGGTAGGGGACAGCGAGACCCCAACCAAGCTGCGGCGGTCCATTGGGTCTGAAATGGTTATGGTGTCTGGTGGAGTGCTTGGAGCTCTCGGGAAGAACTAGGAGCATCCGTCAATGGAGGTATCCAGTCGGGTGCCAGTTGATCTGTTACAGCAGGTATAGGCCATACTTGCATAAATTCATGCATGGGTGTGAAGTCCTGAATGTGGCTGGTGAGCATCCAGAAACTATACAAGTATACACAATGAAGGCCGTGTGCATGAATGCTGATGGGTGTAAATTACAAATATAAGTGAGTTATAATAAGACATCCTTTCTATTCACCAGAGCCAAATTTTAATGCATCCTTAAAATGAGTAACAGTTTCAGTTATATTGACAAAAGGAGACATTACAAATGTCTTTTGCAGGTCAGATTTCACCTACTGTAATGCATTGCTCTACACCCTCTAACCTTGTAGATGACATAAGGATTCGGGAATTCTATAATCTTGATTACAGAACCGAGGGAAGATCTAGTTAACCTGTAATTACAATCTACTGCCATAAATAAAGCTCCCTTATAAAGATCTTCTGTGCTGGGGAGTTGCGGCCAGTCTGATCCTGGTATGGGCATGATCTGTCCTCATTCTTCATACCCACTTACAATAAACTGGCAGGCAACCAGCACAGCAAGCTGACCCTGATACATTTTAAGAACAGCCTACATATAAGAACCCTGAGGGCCTTTTCAGACATCACTGCAATACTGAGCTATTCGTGTAATGTGGATTGACTGAGGTCGTATTACTAGACGAGACACACAAAGAACTGAAAACACAGTAATCATCGGATGGATAGAACATACTGCAATATAAACCCGGCATTCACGCAGCACAATACAAAAATATCCAATGCTGGATACACTGCATACGTGCTGGACGGAACACATGTACAGCAACATTCATACACTGTTTCAAGGAATTAAAAATGGAATCCAGCTTAAAGGGGAACACCAGGCAAGAACTATTTTAGTACATATTGCTATGCATGTCTTCAGTATTTGCTGCTAATCTCAATTTACAGACCTTTATTTCATTAAAATCGAAAATGCAGGAAAGTTAAATGTGTTACTAAACCCACAACAGTAAAATCAGTGTGTATATGCAGTAAACCATGCTTGTTATACTCACTGTGGAACCTAAGGGGTTAATCCTCTGCATTGTGTAAAAAGGCTGTTTGAGCCTGTCTTCTCTGATCCTCCCCTTCTTCCACTGACTCCTAATAATTTCCCAATAACACAGAGCCTATGTGTATTGCTAGAGAGGTTTTTTGCCTTTCTTGGGAGCAGGGTGTATTTGTTTTAAATCACTAGTAAAAAGGCTTGATTTAAATCAATGTGAATTAAATCATAATTTTTAAAGAGCAACTGTCAGCTCTGTCCCGCAGCGGCTCCTCCTCTGACCCACACTTTACTCATGACAGTCCAGTCCCCTGGAGCCTGCTCTGCAAACTGCGACTGACCCTGGCTCCACTCCAGCCTCCTCAGCATACCATACAGCAGTGGTCCTCAACCCTGGCCTACAGGGCACACTAACAGGACAGGTTTGCAAGATAACAAATACATCCCAGGTGATATCATTTGCTGCTCAGTGATTGCAGTACTCTAGTCTGCATCTCCCCAAGGTAATACTTAAAATCTGGCCTGTTAGTGGGTCCTGAGGACCGGAGTTGAGGACCACTGCCATACAGGTTTAATGGCATTCAGAGCCCCCATGCCATGGTGTACGGGCTCTGCCCTCCGCTCTGAGCTTTGGGCAGAGAAGAAGAGTGTCAGACCCAGCTGAAGTGGAGTGTAGGGTAAGTAATAGAGCCTCTTCAGCTCTCTGCTAGACGTAACAAACCTTTATGCTAGGATGTTTTTTTTTAATAATTTTCTTAGAGTTGCCCTTTAAGGGCTCACACACATGGATGTAGTTGCAGGCGTATGGTCATATAGTATAAAAGAAGCTGTATTTGCAGAGCCCAAAAGCCCAATCCAATTAGGCCCACTAAAATAAAAAAAATGGAGATGGACGGCAACGTCTTGTATTTGGGTGGACCAGATTAGAGGCAGCCAGATGTATATGGACAATATAGTTCATTTACTCCCAACGGCCCATAGAGCAGAAGGGACTCTGTCCATGTCCATGTCCACTCTGCTTGAAATGAGTGGACATGGACCGGTCATCTGCCCCGCTCTGATCAGCAGGGGATCAGCCAACAGATCTCCTTCTGTGTGAAAGAGCCCTTACCTACCTGATCCCTTTGCTTCTCCGGCAGCCGGCACCATCCTCTTCTCCCAGCCTGCTATTGCATGAAACTATTCAACTGCTCGGTGCTAAGGCCCGTCCACCAAAGAGGTAAATGCTGTTATACACACTCCGGAGTTGTAGAACATGTGTGTTTAAAAATGAGGTCAGATGTTTAACAGGACAAATGTCAGACTTACATCTCTTACACTTAAACTATAACTTCACTTTTACCGAGAAAAAAAAAAAAAAAACTCCTAGTCAGTACATATATTGAAAATGTTTGATCATAGAGCCCTAGCAGGTGCCATTTGCAATAAACCTCACCAAAGGATTCCACTTCTTTCTGTTGTTCTCAAGGTGGATGGGGGATTTCTTCTCCCTGAGTTGTGTTCAGACAGTGGGGAGCCTTCCCCGCCATCAGAATAGACTGATCAGTGTTGCCGGCTATAGACTGATCGTTCAGGGAAAAGCGGACAGGCTGGTTGTACAGAAGTCAATCGGTAGATCGACTTCTGTACAACCAGCCTGCCCATACATGGATTGGAATATGGTCGGTCCCTTATGAACTGGCCACATTTCGATCCATGTATTGTCCATGTATGTGGCCATCATAAGTGCTGAATAGGATGGTAATCCTTCTGTAGTCACATGACTGGTCCCAGCAGTGATTCAATGACCACCCATGACACCTGTGGGGAGGTTCTGTGTACCCAATGACCCTATACAAGGAAGCCAGCTATATATTCAACTAGAAAGGTATTTTTATTAATACGAAAATACAAAAAGATTTGTGTAACAATTATATACAAATATATCAATTTTTAAACATAGGTGGAGTTATCCTTTAAGCCCATCAGACTTGAAGAAAGCTGAAAATTTTAAACATTCTAGAATAAGGTCAGCTGTGGTTCTTCTACGTTTTTTAATGACATCTTTTATAGGGAAAACATGCAAAATGAATCATTTCAAAACAAAAATGATCTTTTCATTAAAAAAAAAAATAAAAAAATACTGGTTACAAATCTGTAAACGTTTCACAGGATTATTCACCACACTTAGGCTGAATTCACACCTTTGCGCTCCAGGAACATAGGAGAAATTTGCTTTTTTTTTTTGTCTGCATTCTTGGAAACACTTGAAAAATGTGCCAACGGATGCATTGTGCTTGCTGTTCCATTATTTCCTAATAGTACCCGAAACATCGGTAACATTCACACAATCTGAGGTTTCTAAAACGTGCTTTGCAAAATGCGCTTAGCTCAGCTCCAAAAAAAAAAAAAAAAAAAAAAAAAAAGGGGGGCAGGAGCTACTTTGGTGCATTTGTTGTGTGTAGGGCAACCCATTCAAGTGAACTGCTGCCCTATACGTCACGTGAAAAATGCAGCAAAAGAGGTATTGTGCTTGCGGTGCCATTATTTCCTAATAGTACCCCAAACGTCGGCAGCAGTCACACAATTTGAGGTTTCTAAAACGTGCATTGCAAAACGCGCTTGGCGCACCTACAAAAAAAAAAAAAAAAAAAAAAGGAGGGCAGGAGCTACTTTGGCACATTTGTTGCATGTAGGGCAACCCATTCAAGTGATTTTCTGCCCTATACTGTCACATGAAAAATGTGGCAAAAGATGCATTGTGCTTGTGGTTGCATTATTTCCTAATTACAGTACTCCAAACGTCGGTAGCAGTCACACATTTTGAGGTTTCCAAAACACGCATTGCAAAACGCGCTTGGCTCACCTCCAAAAAAAAGGTGCAGGAGCTACTTTGGCGTATTTTTGTGTGTAGGGCAACCCATTGAATTGAATGGCTGCCCTCTACGGTCACGTGATAAATGCACCAAAAAAGGGAGAAAACCGCATTGCATTGTGTCGCATCACAAAGGTGTCAATGAAGCCTCAATGATACTTGAGTAGTATCTGGAAAATAACAGAAGATATAAAGTGATATATAATACAACAGAGAATTTAAAACTCAACTCCGGGCACAAAAAAAATCTATAGTGGCAGTGGGCGCCCCACACTGCAAAGGTTAAATGCTCATTAAGTCTAGGGGGGTGAAGTTATAAATTGTGATACTTATTTTATTCCTCATTCTGGCCCAGCTCCCTCCATCTGTGCAAGCAACCCCCTGAAGCCTCTAAAGTGCTGTTGGCTTCACTCGTACACTTACCTCCTTATATACAATGGAGTAACAGCCCTGAATTGCATGTGATGACACCGAGGGCCGCTCACAGCCTGAACCCTCAGGGAGAGGAGGAGAGCACCAGAACCTATAGTAAGTAATACAGCCTCTTCCTCTACTCTCTAGAGTTAGAGAGCATTTAACCCTTGCAGTGGGGAGCAGGTTCCACCCTGGAGTTGGCCTTTAATAGGTTATACTGGAAGGTCCAAACAGCTCTGCTATTAGAAACTACAGTTGGAATAGAACTTAGACCTTAAGGACCGGCTCACACATATGCAATACAGGAATCCTGTGAATCTGCTGCAGGTTCCCGCATTGCACAAATCGCAGGCAGTTCACACTGCCATATGCGAATCGCTGGGGGTGTCAATACAAAGTTAATGACACCCCCAGATCAGTTTGCATATCGCAGTGCGAACTGTCAGTTTGGACATGAATCGGACCGCATAGGTGTGAACACCCATGCGATCCCATTCTGGTGCATGCCAAAAAAAGGGTCCTGTGCGAGTTTGGTCTGAATGCAATGCAAATTCAACTATACAATCTGTATGGCTGAATTTGCAACGCACAGACATCGCATGTGATTTGCAGAGCAGTGCGCTCCGAATCACAAGCGATGTCTGACATCGCATATGTGTAAACCAGGACTTACACCATTACACAGACAATTAAAGAGGAACTTCACTCTCCTAATCAACATTGATTATTTGTAATCCTTATGCAATAGTAAACAGATAGAAAAGTAGATCATATTCACTTGTTTTAAACGTTTTCTTTTACACTTCTTCAGTCACTTCCTAGTGTCTAGCCTAGGCAAATGATGTCACACATCCCAGGAGTCTTCAAGAGGGGCGGATGGGGTTTTCTCAGCTAAGCACACCCTTCTGCATGCCTGAGCTAAGGGCAGATGGATTCCAAAAGTAAATAATCTACATGAATCATCTGCCCTTACTAAAGATGGCTGCAGCCAGAAATGCTATGTGGTGTTTTCAAAGTGATTTTTTTTTTTTTTTTTAGCAACATAAAGCATGGAGACATGGATAGATGACGGAGTTTGCTTTGAATATTAAAAATGAATGAAATGGTGTTTTTGGTTTGTGGTGCTCAGATACAGTGTAGTTCTGCTTTAAGATAGCGAACGATTAGGCATCATGCACGCTTGAGCTCAAAAACACCTGCTTTACATTTTTTTTTTTTCAGCCTCTAAACCCCCTCCATGCTAGTCTATGTATCCATTAACATAGCCATTCATGGGAGTTTAAAGGCAGAAAAGAAAAAATATCACTAGTGCTTTCAGGATAGGATGCGTCTAAGCGCTAGGAGTGTTTAGCTCTTGAGCGTTTCTTCATTTCGGTGGCCGGAGTAAATTAATATTTTGGCCAAAAAATTAAAATCGCCCCAGCACTTGATGTGCTTAAATGGGTTTGCAAAAACACAGCTTAGGTGCGTTTTTACAACATTTTTCTTTTTCTCCTAGAAAAAATAATTTACAAGAGCTCTAGTGTTCATCAGGCCTTACAGTGTATGTAAAGCCCAAACTGTTTTTTTTCCCCCCCAAGTTGGATAAAATGTTTTTATTGCTGTCTGTGTATTGGTTTAGAAGATTCATCCTCACTGTCCTTCCTATTGATCACTGGTACAGAAAAAGACAGGAAATCCATCATTTATGGGTTATCACAAGAACAGATAAATGATCAAACAGGGTGACATCTGTCTAATAGTGGCCATTTTATTATCCCATGGATGTGTGATTTAATTAAAACCTTTGAATTGGCAAACAATCAAATATATATAATTTTTCTTCCAATCAATTTAGACTTGATTTAGATTGAATTCGATGAAACAGAGGCAACCAGCCAGAGCGGAAAATTAACAATGGTGTTGCATCAACTGGCAACACTGACATGCGTTATTCATTAATTTGATCGTATTCGAATCCCAACGGCGACACTACATGCCTGGAGTTTGCATGTTCTCCCTGTGATTCCTTGGGGTACTCCGGTTTCCTTCCACACTCCAAAAACAAGCTGGTAGGTTAATTGGCTCCTGTCCAAATTGGCCCTTGTATGTGTATGAATGTGAGTTAGGGACCTTAGATTGTAAGCTCCTTGAGAGCAGGGACTGATGTGAATGTACAATGTGGGTGTAAAGCACTGTGTACATTGATGCTGCTTTATAAGTACCTGTAATAAATAACAAATAAGTAATTTTGCATTTTGATCAATAAAATGACTAGATTGTGAAAACAGAGATGCTATTGATAACTTCCAACCATATAGTTCAACCAGTACTGGGACAGTAATGGATGTAAAAAATACTGCGCTACCCTGGTAATTTTTTGTAATGTGTAATGTAATGCAGCGCAGTATTTTTTATATCCATTACTTACCCATGAGATCACTACTCTAGTAGTGTTCTTGATTACTTGCTGCTTCCCAAAATACCCTACAAAAATACCTAGGCGCGAGTACACCATCTTTTCATCAGTACTGGGACAGGTTCATCTAGCACCCAGGGCAAGGATGCAAAACTGTGCCCCCTCCCCCACTGGTAATGCATGCCGTAGAATGGGTTTGCTGCCCTGTGTCCATTACCTGCCCCCTTACTCCACTGTGCCCAGGGCAGCTGCCCTTCCTGCCCAGCCCTTATCCTGGCCCCTCCTTCAACTATCAACACATGTCATATTGATTGAATGGGTTTTCAACCATAGATCCATTATTCCTTTTAGGAGGAATCGATCGAAAAAGAGATTGATCATTTCCGAACGCATGTATGGCCACCATAAGAGAGTATTTCCTCAGTCTTTGAAGAGCTCTCTTCCTGCGGTATCTCTGGGAAAGGAAAGGAAGGAAACCTCCCTGATGGGACAAAGGCAGCAAAATAAAAATCTAATAGCTGTCCTAATCCTTTTCTACTACCCTGTTTCCCCAAAAATAAGACAGTGTCCTATATTGATTTCTGCTCCCAAAGATGCGCTAGGTCTTATTTTCAGGGGATGTCTTATTTTTCCATGAAGAAGAATACGGTGCACATTTATGATTGAACAAAAAAAAAAAAAAAGGAAATGTATTACCTGTATACGATATGGTAGTAGTTGTCATCACAAACCAGCAAATTACATCCTCCTGTGTCATTTTGATCCCCCCCCCCTTCTGATCCTCCTGTGTCATTTTGATTGCCCCCTCTGATCCTCCTGTGTCATTTTGATCCCCCCCCCCCTTCTGATCCTCCTGTGTCATTTTGATTCCCCCCCCTTCTGATCCTCCTGTGTCATTTTGATTTCCCCCTCTGATCCTCTTGTGTCATTTTAAGTGATTCCACTCCCACCACCCCTGTGCTAGTGGACATCTTCACCAGACATCCACCCCACCCCTTTATCAGGCATTTCCCCCCTACCTCAGTCACCCCTGTGTGTCCACACAACGTGCCCAACTCCTGCCCTGCACGACTCACTGTCTAATTGTGAGTCAGCCAGACTCTGTCAGCGCAGAGCAAGCAGCAGGTGGCAGCTTGTCCTGGCGGCGTCGCGGGCTCTCTGATTAAAAGAGACGTTGCACTTCCTGTCTGCTCCGGCTGCGCTGCGGCCAACAGTGAGCTGCACGGCGGCGCCTGCCACTACGGTCCAGAGCCACAGTAGCTTTGGGCGGCCTTATCGGGGGGGGGGGGTCTTATTTTCGGGGGGATGCCTTATATTTCAGCGAGAGGCAAAACTGTAAGTAGGTCTTATTTTCGGGGGATGTCTTACTTTCGGGGAAACCGGGTAGAAAAAAATATATACAAATAAAATTTCCTTTTAGTTCATCTTCCAAAAAAATTATTAAGAAAGTCAGATTTTAATTCTGTTTTCCACTTCGGCATTGCACTACAAAATTATGTAATAGCAAAAATAATGTGCCATAACTTTTAGCAAGCACTTTCAAGTCTACTGCAATTGTGGCCCTCATTCTTTACTAGGTTTTGCTTGCTGACCTTCTCCCTATTTATTAATCCCATTAATGGAAAATGAAAGATGTGCCCTATACCCATATGGAAGGAAAATTTATTTCCAATATATTTAGGGAAAAAATATTTTGAAATATATTGAATATGGCCAAAATTGTAGCATTTCAAATATATTTCCAATATATTTGGGAAAAATAAAAAATGTTTTTTTAAATATATTTTTCTTCCATGTGGGTATATACCCAAATATACAAAAAGATTTCAGACTTTCAAGTCACCAGTTCTAAGTGACACGAACTCCATATACAGACGCGTTATTGTAGCTTGCGCAGTCATGTACTTTACAGTCTGTATTTCTTTAATTCGCTTAAAGGAAATCTTAAACAGAGTTTATAAAATTTACCTGTGCCAGATATTAGATGCCGAGACATGGTTACGCGCAATTGTTGATCTTCATCTATTTTTCTTCGGCCCAGTTATGTAAGGACAGTAGTAATAATCGGATGAAACAGTACATTAGTCTTGCATCAGCGAACATTATGCTCGCACAAGTTGGTTATTCTGCCATCAAGGTTCATGTTGACATAACCATAGCTTTTTTGCACATCAAGGCTCATACTGAGAACACAGATGAGACTTTTAGAAAAAGGCTATATAGGATATTTGGGGTGAATAGATAGAAGTACATAAAAAAAAAGTTATTATTACTACCTAAATTAATTTTTCATCACTTCTAACTATACTGGTTCTCCCAAAAATCAGAAAATGTTCAACTGTCAAGACTATTTTTTGATGAACGGATTATTAGATGCTCCGTACCATTGATTTCCACTATGAGAAATGGGTTATATTTTATGCGCATATGTAATAGGCTCCAACTCATTGCATAGTTTTTGGATTTATTTAACGATGGTGGAAAAAAGCAGTCTGGATGTGCACAATAGGTTAACCAGCTGTGTAAATAGATTAACCAGTAGCAAATATTTTAAGCAACCGTAACAATGACAAATATTTGTGGATTACTTGTTATAAGTTACAGCATTTTGCAACAAGTTATTTCCTAATTTTTTTTTTTTTTAGGTTGACTGATTTGTTTTGCAACATTGTAAAGTAGGAATACGCAAAGAGTAAACAAAGTAAAAGTAGCAGATGTGACTAGCTGTCTGCCTTCATTGTGCATTGCATCCTGCTAGCTTAGAGCCTCCCCTGCACCCCTGTCACTTCCACAAGGCGCATTTCCCAGAGTTGATCCAAATGAGAAATTGACACGGAAATGTACTTAATGTGGGAAGGCGACCCCCAGGCACAGCCTGATGGAAACGTGCTAACAGAGCAGCCGTTGGAACATAGGACAGGAGGGGAGGCAACTTAACCGAGACCTTCTGCAAATGAATAGCAAGCCAATACCTCAAATTCGAGCCCACAAGTAGCATTTTCAAAGGAAACAATCTAGGCAGCTACAAATTGCAGGAGATTGGTTAGCTGCTCAATTCCCCAAGCGGAAGGCTACATTTGCTTTAGTGCCACATCTCGACATGCAAGTTGATGGACTGGGGGTCATCCCTGCACCGCAGGTGGGAATAACCAACGGAGAGTAAACAAAGTCCCAAGGGATTCCATAGATAAATTATTCACGGTACCGTATTGTGAAAATCTCTCTATGCAATTCTGTGCAAATCACTGTTAACATGTGTTTAATAGAAAGTCCTGCAGTGCCTCATTGTGATGGAAGCAGAAACAGACTGCAGTCTCCCAGGCGTTCCTAGCTACACATCTTTCCTATACATTCCTATAGAAGCCAAGGAGAGTCTAGCAGGTCTGAGCTCAGCCTGCTCAGTCTTCAGTAGCATGTTCACTAACATGATGTGATAACGCGAGTCTTAATGTGCTGCTCTGCTGCAATGCTCAGAGGAAAAACACAGAAGGATGAGAAAGAAGAAGAAAAAAAAAAAAATCAGGTCGTTCTTGGTAGCAAGGTCACCTGGAATTCACAGTTCCAATACACCAACACAAGAGATACTGAGCCTATATATGTACAGCCAACACGCTGCATGCATTCCTGTTTTGTTGGGTTTACTCATTAGAGCTCTGATTTTGTTGCCCAATGACAACTTATTTTACACAGTGCCATAACCCCAAGCTTGCCTTATGACAACTTATGTGCATAGTGTCATAACCCTAAGCTTGTTTAAGGCGGCTTATGTGCACAGTGCCCTCACCTTGCCTTATGATAGCTTAGGTGCACAGTGAAATAGCCCCAAGCTTGCCTTATGGTGATGTATGTGCACAGTGCAATAACCCTAAGCGTGCCTTATGACTTATGTACACAATGCCATAGCTCTAAACTTACCTTATGATGACTTATGTGCACACTGATAACCCTAAGTGTGCCTTATCATGACTTATGTACACAATGCCATAACCCCAAGTGTCCTTATGACGGCGTATGTGTGCAGTGCCGTAACCCTAAGCGTGCCTTATCATGACTTATATGCAATGTGCCATAACCCTAAGCTTACCTTATGATGATGAATGTGCACAGTACCAAAACCCTAAGCATGCCTTATCATGACTTACGTGCACACTGCCATAACCCCAAGCTTACCTTATGATGACGTATGTGCATTGTGCCATAAACCAAAGCACGCCTTATCATAACTTATGTGCACACTGCCATAATCCCAAGCTTACCTTATGACGACATATGTGCAGAGTTCCATAACCCTAAGCTTACCTTATAATGACTTATGTGCACACCGCCCTAACCCTAAGAGTGCCCTATCATGGCTTATGTGCACACTGCCATAACCCTAAGAGTGCCCTATCATGGCTTATGTGCACACTGCCCCAACCCTAAGCGTGCCTTATCATGACTTATGTGCACAGTGCCCTAACCCTAAGCGTGCCTTAGCATGGCTTATGTGCACAGTGCCCTAACCCTAAGTGTGCCTTATCATGGCTTATGTGCACAGTGCCCTAAGCGTGCCCATGGCTTATGTGCACAGTGCCCTAACCCTAAGCGTGCCTTATCATGGCTTATGCGCACAGTGCCCTAACCCTAAGCGTGCCTTATCATGGCTTATGTGCACAGTGCCCTAACCCTAAGCGTGCCTTATCATGGCTTATGTGCACCCTGCCACAGCCCTAAGCAACTCAATTCTTTAATCTTATGGGGACCATACATGGAACACTTTTTATCTACAATCATATTGTCAATTGATTTACAGTCCAGGAGAAAAATACGAATGAAGGATCAAAAATATAATTGGATGAGCCATACACCTGTTGTATACATTTATACATATTGTAACATGATTCTATTGATCTATCTACTCTCCTTGGATCGCATTTCCCTTTCAGACCAGCCAGAATCATTTTCATAAAATCGATTGGTTGATCAACGATATGTTCTAATTTTGTGAAGAATTGTCTTATCGGATTGTTATATGTATGGCCACCATTAGCCAAATCTTTGAAAGATTAATTTTATAGGGATGCCATTGGTTACTGCGCTCCCTGCATTGGCTCCCGATTTATGAACTATGCCAAGCTAACTTAATTAAAAGTAGAATTTTTTCAGAATCCACCTTCTAATAATATAAAAATACACAAACATATATTAATAATTAACGTTCTTACAAAAGTCATGTGGTTTTCAAGAGTACGCAGCTCACTTAACTGATATATTAAGGAACTAAAGAGTTAATGGGTACTCTAAGGTGAGTATAAGAAGTATAGTCAAAGCATCACGTGAGATGTAGAAAAGGTGATAAGTGGAATTTTATGGTTCATGCTCACACAGATCTGATAAGGTTGAGAGTCCCCAAAGTAATAAGCTACGATACCCAATGCACACAAGTGCGCTGTCGTCTGAGCCATGAAGTTGATATCAAGTTCTGTACTAAATAGCAGAGATGTTCAAGAGCACAAGCAGAGATTACAAGACAGATCAGGCACAAATGTTCCTTATATTATTATTCCAGGCACTCATAGGTGGTCTAAAATCTTTCACAGCAAACCTATCCTCCTCTGTTCTTAGCCATGTTTAATTCATCACATAACATATCCTACAAGAGTGAGCATCTGCACCATCATGGGAAGATCTGATACAGGCATTCAAGAAAAAAAAGATAGCCATTCCTAGTAAGCTGTGCCCCAGCTTTCCGCCACCTCTTCCAGGCTAGGAGTATCCTTAGACATCTGCCTGCTGGAGAAAAGCTCCTCTCTATGAATCTGGGATTCCATTGCTGTATAATCTACAGATTTATCATCGCATTTCACTGCCCTTCTCCTAAGCACTCTGAATTCCAGCAGCATCATCAGCAGCAGCAGCATATAGCCATGCTCTGCCTTGGGAGGCAAAAGTCACTGGTCCAGAAGAATACAGGAGCATCATGGCCTGGGCATCTTATGTAAAGTCTCTAGCTCACCATCAGTCAATCCTACAGCTAATGCACAACCACTTGCAAAAAAAAAAAAAAAAAGCCATATCAATGGCTTTTGGTTGTCTGTTTGAAATCAGACATGTAAAAGAGCTGGCTTAGGCAAGAGGTTTTGCAGCAGCTGTGCTTTTTCCTGTTTCATAACAGAGCTGTAGTTTCCTCGCCTTACCTATGAAATCAATAGCATGATTTAGTCACAGAAGGCCTGGTGCTTACAGAAGAAGACAGAATTGCACCCCCCTCCACTAAGAAAAAAAAAATGCCAGCCTTTTCCTGCCAACACAAGCCCTAATTAAATGCATTAACACAAAAGCAGCTTTCAAGTCTACTGAGATCCCATGTTGCCTTTGGGGTGCCTTGCAGAGCAATCTGTACATCCTAGTGACATATCACAGAGCATCTCCTATGCAATCACACAGCATCTCAGTACAGGTAGTGTAGTTAAACACCCCTCTTCTGGAGGTGAGCTGTAGGCACATTCCATCCTAGCATCTCACCCTGAGGAGTTCTGAGGCAGGAGGGAGAAAAGACAGCCAAAGGGATCATGCACAGCCTGTAGACTTCTCTGGCCAGGAGATCATGGACAGTCTGTAGACACCCCCCCCCCCCTTTCCTCAACCAAGAGATCATTTCCAACCCAAGGAGATCATGGACAGTCTGTAGACACCCCCCCCCCTTTCCTCAACCAAGAGATCATTTCCAACCCAAGGAGATCATGGACAGTCTGTAGACACCCCCCCCCCCCTTTCCTCAACCAAGAGATCATTTCCAACCCAAGGAGATCATGGACAGTCTGTAGAAACCCCCCCCCCCCCCCTTTCCTCAACCAAGAGATCATTCTCCAACCCAAGGAGATCATGGACAGCCTGTAGACTTCTCTGGCCAGGAGATCATGGACAGTCTGTAGACTACCCCCCCCCCCCCCTTTCCTCAACCAAGAGATCATTCTCCAACCCAAGGAGATCATGCACAGCCTGTAAACCCCCTGTCCATAAGATGAGTTCCCCAACCTATAGAGGTCATCAGAAGCCTTTAGACCTCTTTGGCCAGTAGACCATTGCCCAAGACAGGAAAGCATTCTCCAACCCAGGAGATTCTAATCAGCCTGTAGACATCCCTGGCCAGGAAAGCATTCTCTGAACCATGGAGATCCATGGACAGCCTGTAGACCTCCCTGGCCAGGAGATAATTCCCCATGCCATGAAGATCATAGACAACCTATAGACCTCTGTGGGCAGATGCCCAGTGTGGACTAAGTTGAAGAAGGAAGGAAAGGCTATGCCAGGCTTTACCTTGTAGAAGGACACCCCATAGGCTGGAGAGGCAGAGAAGTGCACTTGGCTTGAAGATCATGATTAGGAAGGGTAGAGATTGAAGCAGGTAGGTGGCCCTGGCAGGTGAAGATACAGAGAGAAGGTAGATGAGCAGACAAGCCCCCCTGTAATCCCAGTCTAGGAGGGGGAAGTTCTCAGCAGCAGCAGTCCTATTTCTCCGGGTGTTCAGGTGCTCTGTCCTCCGGTGCAGGGCTCGGCATAGACACACATACAGCGGATGGATGGATGGATGGCGGGGCTCTTCTGTCCTGGATGCGGCCAGCCCGGGATGCTCGGGAAGTCGGCGCGTCGCTCCTTAGCAAAGCTTGAGACACAAGGGCGACCAACTGCAACCCTCCCTCTCTCCAGCCTCCACTGCTGAATGACAGCTCCAGCGGACCACCGACACCCCGCCCACCGGCCGGCCCAGCCCGTCACACTGACACCAAGCTCCACCAATCAGGACCGCACCCTTCTATACTCATCTACGACAGCCCGTTTAACCAATCCGTTTACGGGACAGCCACTGGGGGGCGGGGAGAGCACGGCTGCTCGGAATAACGGAGGCGCTTCATACATAATCCTGGCTGTAATTACCGTGCGGAGGCTGTGTGACCGGGGAAGCCTCATTCCAGTCATTGTGTGACATTAGGGGACACATCCCGGGCTGGGAGCGCCCAAACTTTTGTGTTCTCAACTTAGTGCGACTCTCTATGTAGTCATCATTCCTATACACAGAGAACGGAGCTCGGCTCTCCGGGGACCCAATCACATGTTTGTTTACAGGACCCCCGGAGTACCGCCCCTCTGTGCACAATGACAGCTAGAAGAACCAATGGGGATAGAGACAGGCGAGAGGGCGGGGCTAGAAATTGACATTTGGCATCCCTGTATCGCACATAGGCAGGCACATGCAGAACTGAGACCCTGTGCCTGGAGGATCTCCAGACCTGAGTCCTCTCCAGAACTGAGCCCATCTACCTGTAAGGTGTGATCTCAGGATTTCCAGATCTGATCCCATCTACCTGTAATGTGAGATCTCAGGATCTCCAGACCTGAGCCCATCTACCTGTAAGGTGTGATCTCAGGATCTCCAAATCTGAGTCCTCTCCAGAACTGAACCCCTCTACCAATAATGTGTGATCTCAGGATTTCCAGACCTGAGCCCATCTACCTGTAAGGTGTGATCTCAGGATCTCCAGATCCAAACCCATCTACCTGTAATGTGTGATCTCAGGATCTCCAGACCCGATTCCATCTACCTGTAAGGTGTGATCTCAGGATCTCCAGACCTGATTCCATCTACCTGTAAAGTGTGATCTCAGGATCTCCAGATCCAAACCCATCTATCTGTAATGTGTGATCTCAGGATAGTCAGACTTGAACCCCTCTACCTGTAATGTGTGATCTCCAGATCTGAGCCCAGCTGCCTATTGTATAATGCGTGACCTTAGGATAGCCATACCTTAGCTCCTCTACCTGTAATGTGTGATCTCATGATCTCCAGATTTGAACCCATCTACCTGTAAGGTGTGATCTCATTATCTCCAGACCTGAGCCCCTCTCCTGTAATGTGTGATCTCAGGATCTCCTTACATGAGCCCTCTACCTGTAATGTATGATCTCAGGATCTCCAGACCTGAGCCCATCTACCTATTGTATAATTTGTGACCTTAGGATATCCTATATGAGCTCCTCTATCTGTAACGTGTGATCTCAGGATCTCCAGACCTGAAACCATCTACTTGTAATATGTGCTCTCGGATGTCCAGACCATAGCCCATCTATCTGTAATGTGTGATCTCAGTATATCCAGACCATAGCCCATCTATCTGTAATGTGTGATCTCAGTATATCCAGACCTGAACCCCTCTTCCCGTAATGTGTGATCTCAGAATCTCCAGAGCTAAGCCCATCTACCTGTAACGTGTGATCTCAGAACTAGGGATGAGCTTAGAGTTTGAGTCGAACGTAAGTTTGACTCAAACATTGGCTGTTCGCCCGTTCATTGAATGACGAACAAATGTGCTTCTTGGCGGGAAATTTGAGCGTCCACATCCATAATGCACTGCGCGCTTGCAGTGCATCATGTGATTGGCCAAAGCATGCACCCTGACCTCCATGCTTTGGCCAATCAAATCCTCTTTGCCATGATTGAACAAATGCAGGCTGCCTTTATCCAATCATGGCTCAGGGGCTAAGTACACGCCTCACACTGTAAATTAGGTTGCTCACACAGCAGCGGCGTGTAGTGTGTGACTGTGCGGGTGAGAAAGGAAGTGGTTGAGGCAGGAAGAGGAATGTGATTTGCAATTTATCAGACAGTGCAGTGTAGTCAGCAGAGTAGTCTAGTTAAGACATTGCTTGCTAGCAGTCAGTTAGGCAGGGAGAGAGATTTGTGCTTTTTAACTACTTCCGGCCCGCGCTATAGCCGAAAGACGGCTGCAGTGCGGGCTCTAATTTCCGGGAGGCCGTCTTTAAATGGCCTCCCAGTAACAGGCTCCCCGTGCGCTCCCGCGAGCATGCATCGGGCAAAATCTGTGTCGGCCATGTCCATTGGACACAGCCAATCACAGATCGTGGTAAATGGCCAATCACAGCGGCCATTTACCACATGATCGGACCATGCAATGAGAGATGATCTCATATGTAAACATATGAGATCATCTCTCATCGTCAGCGCTCCTTCCTCACACAAAGACTGCGTGTGAGGAAGGAGCAGAGCCGATCAGCACTTAATCAGGGCACTGATCACCAGTGCCCTGATTACAAAAGAGGTAAATAAAATAACACAAGTGCCCACCATCAGTGCCCACAGTGCCCGCCATCAGTGCCCCCCATCAGTGCCCACAATCAGTGCCCATAGTGCTGCCAGTCAGTGCCCATCAGTGCCTGCTCATCTAGGCACTGATGGGCACTGACTAGCAGCACTATGGGCACTGAGTGTGGGCACTGATGGTGCTGCCCATCAGTGCTCATCAGTGCCGCTCATTAGTGCCACCCGTCAGTGTCCGTCAGTGCCACCTATCAGTGTCCTGTAGTGCCGCCTCTCAGTGCCCATCAGTGCCGCCCGTCAGTGCCGCCTCTCAGTGCCCAGCAGTGCCACCTCTCAGTGACCAGAAGTGCCACCTCTCAGTGCCCAGCAGTGCCACCTATCAGTGCTCATCAGTGCTGCCTATCAGTGCTTATCAGTGATGCCTATCAGTGCCACCTATCAGTGCTCATCAGTGCGGCATATTAGTACCTCCTCATCAGTGCCCATAAGTGCCACCTCATCAGTGCCCATAAGTGCCACCTCATCAGTGCCCATCAGTGCAGCCTATCAGTGGCCATCAGTGCCGCCTCATCAGCGCACATCAGTGAAGGAGAAAAATGTATTTATTTTCAAAATGTACTCGCAGAAAATAAGAAAAACTTTTTTTTTTCAAAATTTTCTGTCTTTTTTCTTTTTTTTTGTAAGAAATAAAAATCCAGAGGTGATTAAATACCACCAAAAGAAAGCTCTATTTGTGTGAAAAAAAATGATAAAAATTTCATATGGGTATAGTGTAGCATGACCGCGCAATTGTCATTCAAAGCTGAAAATTGGCCTGGGCAGGAAGGGGGTGAAAGTGCCCGGTAGGCAAGTGGTTAAAATTTAAGAGATCATATAGTGAAGTGTATTCAGCAGTGCAGTATATATCATAGACCATATACCATAGTATACACCATACATTGATATCTATATATAGGTATAGGGCAATTGAGTATATATTAGGCCATTCAGTATCTATCGGTCAGTTCAGTATAGACCATACTTTGAGATATATATATATATATATTTAAGGCAACTTAGTATATATAAGGCCATTGATTATCTATCCGTCAGCTCAGTATAGACCATACATTTATATATATATATATATATATGGCAATTGAGTATCTATCGGTCAGGTCAGTATAGAACATACATTGATATCTATATATATATATAGGCCACTTGAGTATATATCAGGCCATTCAGTATCTATTGGTCGTTTCAGTATAGACCATATATTAATATCTACATATATATGTATATATATATATATATATATATATATATATATATATATATATATATATATAGATAGATAGATATATAGACCACTTGAGTATATATCAGGCCATTCAGTATTTATTGGTCAGTTCAGTACATATCAGCAGTGCATTATAAATATATTATATATTGATCAACCAGTAATATCCCCCCCCCCCCCCCAAATACACATCATGTCTGAAAGGCCGACAAGGAGAGGCAGACGCTCACAGGCCACGAAAAGAGGGCAAGCAGCGTCTGTGTCCATTGTGAAAAGTGGTGGTCACACACATGGTGCATCCTCTGCAGGCGGGGCACGCCCGTCCTTTTTTTCCCGTGCTGGCCATGTTATTCAGCCACAACATGCAGAAGAGTTGGTGGAGTGGATAAATAAGCTGTCCTCATCCTCCTTGTCCTCTGACACCCAGGCTCATACTAGTTTGCCTTCCACCGCAGCTGCCAAAGCGGCCTGTTCCACAGGCTCCTTCTCCACAGCTACTCCTTCTGTCGCCCCACCATCATGCACAGAGGAGTCACCTGAACTATTCAATCATAGTGTCAGTGACATGCTGCTGGAGGATGCGCAGCAATTTGAATGCTGTGATGTTGGTTCCCAGGTTGATGAAGGGAATAACGTGAGCCTAGAGAGAGGGGGTGACAATAGTTACATAGTTAGTGAGGTTGAAAAAAGACACCAGTCCATCCAGTTCAACCTATAAAGCTATAAAGTACAATGACAGACAAGAAACTAGCAGTCATGTTCCCACAGCTGCAGCATACTGCCAAGTTTGCTCCAGTGACAAGGAGGGAGAGGATGATGAGGTCACTGACTGTACTTGGATGCCTGACAGGATAGAGGAGGAAAGTGAGGGGGAGGAGGAGGAGGGACAACTCCAATGAGGCAGGATGTGCTCCAAGGGCCACCATAGGAGTAGCCAACCTATTGCATCACACCACAGAGTTCCACAGGTGCAGACAGCTGCAAACTCCCCATGGACTTCCAAAAGTTCATTAGTGTGGGCTTTTTTAAACACATGTGCAGTAGACCGCAGTGTTGTTGTTTGCAATATCTGTCTGAAGCTGATCAAGCGTGGCCAGAACACCAGCCGCTTGGGCACCACATGCTTGACAAGACATATGACGACCTGCCATGCAGTCCATTGGCAACAGCACCTGAAAGCACCACAAGATAAACACAAGCATACTTCACCTTGCTCCTCATCTGGGATCTCTAACCCTACTATACCTAATGTCTTCTCAAAAACCTGCATTGAGAGGGATGATGGTATAGCAATGAGTGCCACAGATACTTGCACCCAATCTGCTAGTAGTATATCACCGCTTGATTTGAGCAGCAGGCAAATTTCACTAGCCCAGTTGCTGAACCGTAGAAAGAAATACTGTCCCAGCCATCCACATGCTGAGCGTCTTAATGCTAGCTTGGCCAAATTGCTAGCACTACAATTGCTACATTTTCATCTGGTAGACTCTGCTCCCTTTCACAAATTTGTGGAATGTGCTGTACCACAGTGACAGGTTCCAAAAATACATTTCTTTTCACGTAAGGCCATTCCAGCACTCTACCATCATGTGGAAGGTAGTTTTTTGGCCTCATTGGACAGAGCAGTTAGCAGGAACATTCACATTACTGCTGACTCTTAGACCAGTAGGCTTGGACAGGGACGTTACATTTCCTTCACGGCGCACTGGGTAACTCTGCTGGCAGCTGGGAAGGATGCAGGACAGGGTTCAGTGCTGCAGCTTGTTTTGCCACCACGCCACCAAAAAGCTGGTGCTGGTTCTGCCACATCTGGCTACTCCACCTCCTCTTCCTCCACTTCTTCTTCCTCTATGTCCTCTTCTGCTGAATTGTCCTCTGAGGCAGCAGTGCTCACTAAGCATTCAAGGGGCTACGCAAGCAGTCAGGCTAAAAGATGCCATGCAGTGCTTCAGTTGGTCTGTCTAGGGGATAGGAGTCACACCGGGGCAAAGATTTTGTCAGCTCTGCAGGGGAAGGCTCAGAGATGGTTGAGGCCAGGACAGCTTGAGCCAGGAATGGTTGTATGCGACAATGGCACCAACCTTCTCTCCGCCCTCCAACAGGGAAACTTGACACATGCTCCATGCTTGGCACATGTCCTCAATTTGGTGGTGCAGCATTTCTTGAACAGATACCCGGGCTTACAAGATCTCCTGAGGCAGGCCAGAAAAGTCTGTGGCCATTTCCAGCATTCATACAATGCCAGTGCTCGACTACCTGACATGCAACGGGAATTCAACCTGCCCACCAACCGCCTCATTTGTAACATGCCCACCAGGTGGAACTCAACATTGGCAATTCTGCAGGGGCTGCACACACATCAGAGGGCCATCAATGAGTACCTGTGTGAGTATGGCACAAGGACAGGCTCAGGGGAGCTTGGCTTTTTTCGCCACACCAGTGGCTTTTGATAAAGGATGCATGCACCGTCCTGTCACCATTTGAGGAAGCCACAAGGATGGTGAGCCTGGATGATACATGCATCAGTGACACTATCCCTCTAGTCTACCTGCTGGAGCACATGCTTTGTGGAATGATGGACAGGGCACTGGAGGTAGAACAGCGAGAGGAAGAGGACGACTTCCTATCCTCAAAAGACACCCTTTATGCAGATATCATTCCTGCGGGGACACAAAACACACAGGAGGAAAAGGAAGAGGAGGAGGAGGATTGTGGCAGCATTGATGTAGAAAATAGCATACAGCAGTCTTCAATGGATGTTTTTCATTCCCCAGAAACCCCAGGGGTTGTACGTGGTTGGGGAGAGGTTGTTTCTGACAATGTCATCCTTAGTGACTCAGAGGACTCGGAATCTCATGCCTCCTCAAACTTACGTTGCATGGGCTCCCTGATTCTGCAAAGCCTGCAAAAGGACCAGAGGATTCGTGCTATCAAGGAGAGGGATTATTACTGGTTGGCAACCCTTCTTGATCCATGTTACAAGGGTAAAGTTGCAGAGCTCATCCTGCCTTCGCAGAGGGAGCAGAGGATGAAACATCTTGAGGAGGCCTTGAAAAGAAATTGTGTAACACCTTTCCAGACACAGGGAGGTTAACATTCTCTGAACGTGTTTCAGAGGCATCGTTCAGCCAAAGGAGGAGCGGTGGAGAAGGTGGCCGGCTGACCGATGCCTTTAAACAGTTCTTTAGTCCTCAGCAGCACCCAGGGCTGTTAGGTTTAAGCAACCATCAGCAGTGTCTCCATCATATGGTGCATAATTTTCTAGGGGCAAGAGCAGACTTGGAGACCTTTCAAACTGAGCATTCACTGGGTTACTGGGTCTTGAGGATGGACCACTGGCCAGAATCTTTTCAATCTGCATTGGAGCCAATGGCCTGTCCTGCTTCCAGTGTGCTTTCCGAACGGACATTCAGTGCTGCTGGAGGTTTTGTGATGGACAAAAGAGTGTGTCTATCCACAGACTCTGTTGACCAGCTGACTTTTATCAAAAGGAATCAATCCTGGATCAACAGCAGCTATCAAGCCCCTGATGCTGATGTAATTGATTGAATTTGCTAGGGGTGTGCCACCCCTTGAAGACTGAATATGCTGCCTATCCTGTTCCTCAATCCTGATTCTGCTAGCTTTCACCAATGTTTTTGGTTTAGGTCACCACCAACACCCAAGGCTTAATTTTTCTGCACTTGTATGACAGGTTCATACAATTTAAATTTTTTATGTAATTTTTAACAGCAGGCCCTGTCCCTGTGCCCTGCGCCCAGCAAGAGTAACTGTGAGGGGTTACGGTGTTCAGGCACCACCAACATCAAAGGCCCAATTTTTTGCACCTGTGTTACAAGTACATGCGATTTCAAATTTGTATGGAATTGTATACCAGCAGGGCCCATTCCTGCGCCCAGCAAGAGTAACTGCGAGGAGTTATGGCGTTCAGGCACCACCAACACCAAAAGCCCATTTTTTTTTTTGCACCTGTATGACAAGTACATGTGTTTTCAAATTTGTATGGATTTCTTACCAGCAGGTCCCATTCCTGTGCCCAGAAAGAGTAACTGTGAGGTGTTATGGTGTTCAGGCACCACCAACACGAAAAGTCCAATTTCAGTTTCGGTTCCTGCCGATACTAACCTTCCAGGTCCCCATCACTCCAACAGGTTTGCATTGCCGACACCCAACCTTGGCCAGGTCAGATGACAGCAAAGAACCGCGACTAGATCACTGATAAGAACACATACAACACTTGATCTTTGCCAGTTTTAAATTTGTATGAAATTTTTACGAGCAGGGCCCGTTCCTGCACCCAGCAAGAGTAACTGCGAGGGGTTGTGGTGTTTAGGCACCACCAACACCCAAGGCCCAATTTTTCTGCACCTCTGTGACAAGTACATGCGTTTTCAAATTTGTATGGAATTCTTACCAGCAGGTCCGTTCCTGCGCCCAGCAAGAGTAACTGTGAGGGGTTACGGTGTTCAGGCACCACCAACAACCAAGGACCAATTTTTCTGCACCTGTATGACAAGTACATGCAAATTCAAATTTGCATAGAATTTTTACCAGCAGGGCCTGTTCATGCGCCCAGCAAAAGTTACTGTGAGGGGTTGTGGTGTTCAGGCTCCACCAACAACCAAGGTCCAATTTTTCTGCACCTCTATGACAAGTTCATGCGATTTCAATTTCATATCTAATTTCTAACGGCATGGCCTGTCCCTGTGCCCAGCAAGAGTATCTGTGTGGGGTTACGGTGTTCAGGCACCACCAACACCCAAGGCCCAATTTTTCTGCACCTCTATGACAAGTACATGCGATTTCAAATCTGTATGAAATTTTTACCAGCAGGGCCCGTTCCTGCGCCAAGCAAGAGTAACTGTGAGGGGTTACGGTGTTCAGGCACCACCAACAGCAAAAGCGCAATCTTTCGGCACCCGTATGACAAGTACATGCAATTTCAAATTTATGTATATTTGTATATGACATTTTTTCCGTTAGAATTGTCAGTATAGCTGCAGCAGGCTACATACTTTCTATCGTAGAGATGCACAACTTTACAGGCACATTAAGGGGACCCTTCCAGGCATGATATTTAAAGGAATTTTTCATTTTTATAGTTTCACTTTAATTATCATTAAAACCAGTAAATCTCTGCTCCTTTAAAAACTATTGTTTTTAAAAAGTATTTTGCATTGGTACATGTTCCTCAGGTCAGTACCCAGACCCTCATACACTTTTTTGGGCAACAACTTGCATTTAAGCCTTTAAAATGAGGATTTTTGGTTTTTGACGTTCGAGTCCCCTAGACTTCAATGGAGTTTGTTTGTTCGAACAAACTTTTCCCCTGTTCGCGGTGTTCTGGTGCGAACGGAACAGGGGGGTGTTCGGCTCATCACTACTCAGAACATCTAGAACAGGCAGCCCATGTTTTTTTAGACTAAGGTCTCATTATTAGGTAAGGTGTGGACCTAGGAATGAAGGCTTTCTACCAAGCAAAGCTCTAGGCAGACAAATTAAGATATGAGAAACCAAAGTGTGTTTTCGTTATAACAGACATACATTTTGTAACCCCCCACATATGCAGGTGAGAAACCTAGGTGAAACAATGCTGCTGGACAGTGCCTCACGACCTGTAATGTGGCATCTCATTATCCAGAGCTATGCTCATTTATCAATAATCTGTGCTGTCAGCACATCCGGAACTGAGCTACTCCACCTGTAAGGTAATAGGGAAACTCATGTAATGTGAAATCTCAGAATATCAAGAACTGAACATTTCTACCTGTAAAGTGAGATGTTAGGATATTATGAACTGAGCCCCTGTACCTGAAATGTGTGATCTCAGGATATCTAGAATTCAGGTCCTCTAGCTTTAATGTTGAATATCAAGATATTTAGATATGAGCTCCTCTATTTGAAATGCAGGATCCAAGAATATCCAGAACTGAGGCCCTTTATCTGTAATTTTGGATCTGAGGATATCCAGAACAGAGCACCTATACCTGTATGTAAAATCTAAGGCTATCTAGGTCTGAGCTCCTCTACCTGTAATTTAGGCTCTCAGAATATCCAGAACTGAATTTCTCTACCTGTAATGGGGCAGGGGAGGGCTGGCAGCCTTGGGCCTGGGGGGCAAATCCAGTCAAGTGGCCCATTGAACCACCGAATCAGCTCACCATCTGTGCCCAACTGGTTTATAACGGATATTGATGTTATGAAGCAAGACAAATATGATATAATGAGGTAACATAATTTAATGTTAATAGCAAAAAAGGAGGTTTAACAAAAATAATGCATCAATGCAGCCTCACCAGTGCCCATCAGTGCAGCCTGATCAGTGCCCAATCAGTGCAGCCTGATCAGTTCCTATCAATGCAGCCTCACCAGTGTCCATCAATGCAGTCGGATCAGTGCCCATAAATGAAACCTGATCACTGCCCATCAGCTCAGCCTCATCAGTGCCCACCAGTGCAGCCTCATCAGTACCCATCAATGCAGCCTCATCAGTGCCCATCAATGCAGTGCCACCAGTACCCATCAGTGCAGTCTCATCAGTGCTCATCAAGCAGCCTGATCTTTGCCAATAGGCTCAGCCTCATCAGTGCCCATCAGTGCAGCTCGATCAGTGCCAATCAGTGCAGCCTATCAGTGCCTATCAGTGCTGCCTATAAGTGCCCATCAGTGCCGCCTACTATTGCTGCATATCAGTCCAGCTTAACCATTGCTCCTGACCAGTACTTGCCAGTACCGCCACATTCTCTGCCCTGCTGACCTCGTCCTATGTCCCACTGACCCCATCCTCTGCCCAGGGTCTGATGAGGTAGCCGCAGCCATTAACTGTGAACAGCTGTGGCTTCCTCATCAGACCTTGAGACAAGAACAGTATACTAGGGCTGGGGTGGGACAAATTTAGATGGGGGGTGCCCGATTTAAGTCTTGCCTAGGGCAGCACAAAAATAAAACACACCACTGTACAATGATGCATTAGTGACTAGTGGCAGTTATTAACTCCTTTGTGCTGCATTAATGGCACCAGTGTCAGTGTTTATAAACCATTTCATGCTGCACAATACAGAGGTTAATTAACACTGACACTGGTGCCACTGTCACTAATGCAGCACCAAAGGGGTTAATTAACATTGATGATGCCTCTGCCACTGATGTAGCACAAATGGATTACTTAACTGCCACTGGTCACTAAAGCATCAGTGGCCAGTGGCAGTACATTAACCCCCTCCATGCTGCATATTACAAACAGCATTGTAAATTAACCCCTTCCCCCAAGGAGTTAATCACTTCAGCCAGTTCACAAAGCTAAGACACTTACACAACAGTGCCTTAGGGAAGGTGTATTAGCCTCTGCAAACTCACTTGCACTGTTGCACAGGGCTTCATTGGCTCCTATTAGCAGAAGCAATCTCCTCTGTCCTTTCTGCCCGCCTCCCGGCCTCTGAATGACATCACGCCGGGCCGGAACTAGGAAGCACCTGTCAGGCGGATCTCCACTTGACAGGGAAGTGACTGTGGTGTACTTTTGGCGTCTGGGTGCAGGAACGCACACAGCATACTCCCACTGCTCCGCCGCAGCTCTGCAAGTATAACACAATGTAGCGGTGGCCGGCGGGTGTCATGCCTGCCTGCAGGGGTGGAAGCGGTGCAGAGCAAGTGGCCTTTTTATGAGGCATCAGAGCGGCCTGGAGGGCAATTGCCTCACTGCCCCCCGGCCCAGTCCGCCCCTGAATGGGGGGGTCTCACACTGAATATCTATAACTGAGCTCCTCTACTTGTAATGTGTGATCTCAGGAAGATCCATAATTAACCTTTTGTTCTTGTAATGTGAAATGTCAGAGTATTCAGAACTGAGCTCCTCCTACCTGTTATTTGGGATGAGCTGAGTGTTCAGTCTGAATTAAGTTCATTCATTGTTCAGGAATTTGTCCAAACGCTGAACATGTGGGGCATTCGGTATCAACAAACATGATAGATTCCGGCTGTCAATGGTTGCTAAGGAACAAAAAGGGGCTTGCACCCATCATATCCATAGGACCGCTGATGTCACCTGATATATTCACTTACATGCTTCGGAATCCAAAGCCATGTTAACAAAAGGGCCATGTAGCCATATTTGGGCAACAATGTCACCTCTATCCCTGCCCCTTCCTATATATTGCTGTTGAAAGCCCGGAAGCTGTCATTTATTGAGTGGCTGTTGTCACATTAGGATTATACAGATATTTCTGTATTTCCATGTTTGATTATGGATTTTTACATTATGGCACATTATAAAAATACACTACCAAAAGTATTGGGGTGCCTGCCTTTACACCCACATGACCTTTAATGGTATCCCAGTCTTAGTCTGTAGGGTTCAATATTGAGTTGGCCCACCCTTTGCAGCTATAACTCTTCTGGGAAGACTGTCCATAAGTGTGTCTGTGGGAATATTTGACCGTTCTTCCAGAAGCGCATTTGTGAGGTCAGGCACTGATGTTGGACAAGAAGGCCTAGCTCACAGTCTCTGCTCTAATTCATCCCAAAGGTGTCCTAACAGGTTGAGGTCAGGACTCTGTGCAGGCCAGCCAAGTTCCTCCACCCCAAACTTGCTCATCCATGTCTTTATGGACCTTGCTTTGTGCACTGGATTTAGGGGAGGGGGGATTATGGTGTGGCGCTATTTTTCAGGGGTTGGGCTTGGCCCCTTAGTTCCAGTGAAGGAAACGCCTAAGGCTTCAGCATACCAAGACATTTTGGACAATTTCATGCTCCCAACTTTGTGGGAATAGTTTGGGGATGGCCCTTTCTGTTCCAACTTGACCTGCGCACCAGTGCACAAAGCAAGGCCCATAAAGACATGGATGAGCGAGTTTGGGGTGGAGGAACTTGACTGGCCTGCACAGAGTCCTGACCTCAACCCGATAGAAGACCTTTGGGATGAATTAGAGTGCAGACTGCGAGTCAGGTCTTTTCTCCAACATCAGTGCCTGACTTCACAAATGCACTTTGGAAGAATGGTCAAACATTCCCATAGACACACTCCTAAACATTGTGGACAGCCTTCCCAGATAAATTGCAGCTGTTAAAGCTGCAAAGAGTGGGGAAACTCAATTTTGAACCCCACGGACTAAGACTGGGATGGCATTAAAGTTCCTGTAGGTGTAAAGGCAGGCGTCCCAATACTTTTGGTAATATAGGGTATATTAATAAAGCACTTTTTAAAAATTGTGTATTTATTTACTTTTCCCTCTTTTTGTGAATGAGTAGAGTAATTATGTACCCCCTATTTATTCACATGGGTCCCTAGTGGCAATGTACCCCCTCCATGATGTTGTCCAGTATAGTTCAGAAGTGGGGTGCACACTCAAAACCCCATTTCCATACCTGGCCAGGCATGCTCCATGCTGACATAAGGGTCTGCTTTGGATTTTTTTAGGGGATACCCCACACAATTTCTTTCCCTAATTTTTTTGCATGGGGTTCCTCCTTAAAGTCAATACCATACCCAAAGCACCTGATACAACATTTGGGGGAAACCCAAACTATTTTTTTATGTGGTATATTCCTTAAAATCACCACCTATAAATTTAGATCTCAGGATATCCAGAGCTGAGCTTCCTCTATCTGAAATGTGAGATCTCAGGATCTCCAGAACTGAGCCCATCTACATGTAATGTGTGATCTCAGGATATCCAGAACTGAGCCCATCTACCTGTAATGTGTGATCTTAGGATCTCCAGACCTGAACCCATCTACCTGTAATGTGTGATCTCAGGATCTCCAGACCTGATCCCATCTACCTGTAATGTGTGATCTCAGGATCTCCAGATCTGATCCCATCTACCTGTAATGTGTGATCTCAGGATCTCCAGATCTGATCCCATCTACCTGTAATGTGTGATCTCAGGATCTCCAGACCTGATCCCATCTACCTGTAATATGTGATCTCAGGATCTCCAGAACTGAACCCATCTACCTGTAATGTGTGATCTCAGGATCTCCAGAACTGAATCCATCTACCTGTAATGTGTGATCTCAGGATCTCCAGAACTGAATCCATCTACCTGTAAGGTGTGATCTTAGGATCTCCAGATCTGATCCCATCTACCTGTAGGGTGTGAACTTAGGATCTCCAGACCGGAACCCATTTACCTGCAATGTGTGATCTCAGGATATCAAGAGCTGAGCCCCTCTACTTGTAATGTGTGATTTCAGGGTATCCAAGGCTAAGCCCATCTACCTGTAAGGTGTGATCTCAGGATCTCCAGACCTGAACCCATCTACCTGTAAGGTGTGATCTCAGGATCTCTAGACCTGAACCCATCTACCTGTAGGGTGTGATCTCAGGATATCCAGATCTGATCCCATCTACCTGTAATGTGTGATCTCGGGATATACAGACCTGATCCCATCTACCTGTAATATGTGATCTCAGGATCTCCAGACCTGAACCCATCTACCTGTAATGTGTGATCTCAGGATCTCCAGACCTGATCCCATCTACCTGTAAGGTGTGATCTCAGGATCTCTAGACCTGAACCCATCTACCTGTAGGGTGTGATCTCAAGATATCCAGATCTGATCCCATCTACCTGTAATGTGTGATCTCGGGATATACAGACCTGATCCCATCTACCTGTAATATGTGATCTCAGGATCTCCAGACCTGAGCCCATCTACCTGTAATGTGTGATCTCAGGATCTCCAGAACTGAGCCCATCTACCTGTAAGGTGTGATCTCAGGATATCCAGATCTGATCCCATCGACCTGTAATGTGTGATCTCAGAATCTCCAGAGCTGAGTCCATCGACCTGTAGGGTGTGATCTTAGGATCTCCAGACCGGAACCCATTTACCTGCAATGTGTGATCTCAGGATATCAAGAGCTGAGCCCCTCTACTTGTAATGTGTGATTTCAGGGTATCCAAGGCTAAGCCCATCTACCTGTAAGGTGTGATCTCAGGATCTCCAGATCTGATCCCATCTACCTGTAATATGTGATCTCAGGATCTCCAGATCTGAACCCATCTACCTGTAGGGTGTGATCTCAGGATATCCAGATCTGATCCCATCTACCTGTAATGTGTGATCTCGGGATATACAGACCTGATCCCATCTACCTGTAATATGTGATCTCAGGATCTCCAGACCTGAACCCATCTACCTGTAATGTGTGATCTCAGGATCTCCAGACCTGATCCCATCTACCTGTAAGGTGTGATCTCAGGATCTCTAGACCTGAACCCATCTACCTGTAGGGTGTGATCTCAAGATATCCAGATCTGATCCCATCTACCTGTAATGTGTGATCTCGGGATATACAGACCTGATCCCATCTACCTGTAATATGTGATCTCAGGATCTCCAGACCTGAGCCCATCTACCTGTAATGTGTGATCTCAGGATCTCCAGAACTGAGCCCATCTACCTGTAATGTGTGATCTCAGGATCTCCAGACCTGAACCCATCTACCTGTAAGGTGTGATCTCAGGATATCCAGATCTGATCCCATCGACCTGTAATGTGTGATCTCAGAATCTCCAGAGCTGAGTCCATCGACCTGTAGGGTGTGATCTTAGGATCTCCAGACCGGAACCCATTTACCTGCAATGTGTGATCTCAGGATATCAAGAGCTGAGCCCCTCTACTTGTAATGTGTGATTTCAGGGTATCCAAGGCTAAGCCCATCTACCTGTAAGGTGTGATCTCAGGATCTCCAGACCTGAACCCATCTACCTGTAAGGTGTGATCTCAGGATCTCTAGACCTGAACCCATCTACCTGTAGGGTGTGATCTCAGGATATCCAGATCTGATCCCATCTACCTGTAATGTGTGATCTCGGGATATACAGACCTGATCCCATCTACCTGTAATATGTGATCTCAGGATCTCCAGACCTGAACCCATCTACCTGTAATGTGTGATCTCAGGATCTCCAGACCTGATCCCATCTACCTGTAAGGTGTGATCTCAGGATCTCTAGACCTGAACCCATCTACCTGTAGGGTGTGATCTCAAGATATCCAGATCTGATCCCATCTACCTGTAATGTGTGATCTCGGGATATACAGACCTGATCCCATCTACCTGTAATATGTGATCTCAGGATCTCCAGACCTGAGCCCATCTACCTGTAATGTGTGATCTCAGGATCTCCAGAACTGAGCCCATCTACCTGTAAGGTGTGATCTCAGGATCTCCAGACCTGAGCCCATCTACCTGTAATGTGTGATCTCAGGATCTCCAGAACTGAGCCCATCTACCTGTAATGTGTGATCTCAGGATCTCCAGACCTGAACCCATCTACCTGTAAGGTGTGATCTCAGGATATCCAGATCTGATCCCATCGACCTGTAATGTGTGATCTCAGAATCTCCAGAGCTGAGTCCATCGACCTGTAGGGTGTGATCTTAGGATCTCCAGACCGGAACCCATTTACCTGCAATGTGTGATCTCAGGATATCAAGAGCTGAGCCCCTCTACTTGTAATGTGTGATTTCAGGGTATCCAAGGCTAAGCCCATCTACCTGTAAGGTGTGATCTCAGGATCTCCAGACCTGAACCCATCTACCTGTAAGGTGTGATCTCAGGATCTCCAGAACTGAGCCCATCTACCTGTAATGTGTGATCTCAGGATCTCCAGAACTGAGCCCATCTACCTGTAATGTGTGATCTCAGGATCTCCAGAACTGAGCCCATCTACCTGTAATGTGTGATCTCAGGATCTCCAGACCTGAACCCATCTACCTGTAAGGTGTGATCTCAGGATCTCTAGACCTGAACCCATCTACCTGTAGGGTGTGATCTCAAGATATCCAGATCTGATCCCATCTACCTGTAATGTGTGATCTCGGGATATACAGACCTGATCCCATCTACCTGTAATATGTGATCTCAGGATCTCCAGACCTGAGCCCATCTACCTGTAATGTGTGATCTCAGGATCTCCAGAACTGAGCCCATCTACCTGTAAGGTGTGATCTCAGGATCTCCAGACCTGAGCCCATCTACCTGTAATGTGTGATCTCAGGATCTCCAGAACTGAGCCCATCTACCTGTAATGTGTGATCTCAGGATCTCCAGACCTGAACCCATCTACCTGTAAGGTGTGATCTCAGGATATCCAGATCTGATCCCATCGACCTGTAATGTGTGATCTCAGAATCTCCAGAGCTGAGTCCATCGACCTGTAGGGTGTGATCTTAGGATCTCCAGACCGGAACCCATTTACCTGCAATGTGTGATCTCAGGATATCAAGAGCTGAGCCCCTCTACTTGTAATGTGTGATTTCAGGGTATCCAAGGCTAAGCCCATCTACCTGTAAGGTGTGATCTCAGGATCTCCAGACCTGAACCCATCTACCTGTAAGGTGTGATCTCAGGATCTCTAGACCTGAACCCATCTACCTGTAGGGTGTGATCTCAGGATATCCAGATCTGATCCCATCTACCTGTAATGTGTGATCTCGGGATATACAGACCTGATCCCATCTACCTGTAATGTGTGATCTCAGGATCTCCAGACCTGATCCCATCTACCTGTAAGGTGTGATCTCAGGATCTCTAGACCTGAACCCATCTACCTGTAGGGTGTGATCTCAAGATATCCAGATCTGATCCCATCTACCTGTAATGTGTGATCTCGGGATATACAGACCTGATCCCATCTACCTGTAATATGTGATCTCAGGATCTCCAGACCTGAGCCCATCTACCTGTAATGTGTGATCTCAGGATCTCCAGAACTGAGCCCATCTACCTGTAATGTGTGATCTCAGGATCTCCAGACCTGAACCCATCTACCTGTAAGGTGTGATCTCAGGATATCCAGATCTGATCCCATCGACCTGTAATGTGTGATCTCAGAATCTCCAGAGCTGAGTCCATCGACCTGTAGGGTGTGATCTTAGGATCTCCAGACCGGAACCCATTTACCTGCAATGTGTGATCTCAGGATATCAAGAGCTGAGCCCCTCTACTTGTAATGTGTGATTTCAGGGTATCCAAGGCTAAGCCCATCTACCTGTAAGGTGTGATCTCAGGATCTCCAGACCTGAACCCATCTACCTGTAAGGTGTGATCTCAGGATCTCCAGAACTGAGCCCATCTACCTGTAATGTGTGATCTCAGGATCTCCAGAACTGAGCCCATCTACCTGTAATGTGTGATCTCAGGATCTCCAGAACTGAGCCCATCTACCTGTAATGTGTGATCTCAGGATCTCCAGACCTGAACCCATCTACCTGTAAGGTGTGATCTCAGGATCTCTAGACCTGAACCCATCTACCTGTAGGGTGTGATCTCAAGATATCCAGATCTGATCCCATCTACCTGTAATGTGTGATCTCGGGATATACAGACCTGATCCCATCTACCTGTAATATGTGATCTCAGGATCTCCAGACCTGAGCCCATCTACCTGTAATGTGTGATCTCAGGATCTCCAGAACTGAGCCCATCTACCTGTAAGGTGTGATCTCAGGATCTCCAGACCTGAGCCCATCTACCTGTAATGTGTGATCTCAGGATCTCCAGAACTGAGCCCATCTACCTGTAATGTGTGATCTCAGGATCTCCAGACCTGAACCCATCTACCTGTAAGGTGTGATCTCAGGATATCCAGATCTGATCCCATCGACCTGTAATGTGTGATCTCAGAATCTCCAGAGCTGAGTCCATCGACCTGTAGGGTGTGATCTTAGGATCTCCAGACCGGAACCCATTTACCTGCAATGTGTGATCTCAGGATATCAAGAGCTGAGCCCCTCTACTTGTAATGTGTGATTTCAGGGTATCCAAGGCTAAGCCCATCTACCTGTAAGGTGTGATCTCAGGATCTCCAGACCTGAACCCATCTACCTGTAAGGTGTGATCTCAGGATCTCTAGACCTGAACCCATCTACCTGTAGGGTGTGATCTCAGGATATCCAGATCTGATCCCATCTACCTGTAATGTGTGATCTCGGGATATACAGACCTGATCCCATCTACCTGTAATGTGTGATCTCAGGATCTCCAGACCTGATCCCATCTACCTGTAAGGTGTGATCTCAGGATCTCTAGACCTGAACCCATCTACCTGTAGGGTGTGATCTCAAGATATCCAGATCTGATCCCATCTACCTGTAATGTGTGATCTCGGGATATACAGACCTGATCCCATCTACCTGTAATATGTGATCTCAGGATCTCCAGACCTGAGCCCATCTACCTGTAATGTGTGATCTCAGGATCTCCAGACCTGAACCCATCTACCTGTAAGGTGTGATCTCAGGATATCCAGATCTGATCCCATCGACCTGTAATGTGTGATCTCAGAATCTCCAGAGCTGAGTCCATCGACCTGTAGGGTGTGATCTTAGGATCTCCAGACCGGAACCCATTTACCTGCAATGTGTGATCTCAGGATATCAAGAGCTGAGCCCCTCTACTTGTAATGTGTGATTTCAGGGTATCCAAGGCTAAGCCCATCTACCTGTAATGTGTGATCTCAGGATCTCCAGATCTGATCCCATCTACCTGTAATGTGTGATCTCAGGATCTCCAGGTATGACAGTATCTCCCCAGCACACTGGCAGACTGATCTGAGCTAGAAGTGAATGCTGATCTCCATACTCCATGCAGTGTGTGGGGATAGAGGGAAGTACATGTAAGGTGTATCAGCGATCCCGCATCCCATCCTCATACAGGGCTGGCACATTGTATAGCACAGGTGTGTGCACACATCCCATGTCACATCCTCTGTGAGGTTCCATGCATGTACGGAGGAGGGATGGAAGGAAATGTCACATTGGATGTCACAGCTGTGAGGATCCGGGGATGCCGCATCTCATGTAACCGTTATGAATTCATTTTAATAAGACTGACATGTCGGTGAGCCAATAGAATGATCGGACGATTCAGGGGGCGGGGAAGTCGGGGAGGGGGCGTGCTGCTGAGCTGTATATGATGAGGACGCGGCCCACGTGTGTGGGCGGAGTGTTGGGGTGCACGTGGGGTTTTATGTAACTTTTCTCCGCCCAACCGAGTAATCCGGGATCGGGACCGGGACCGGGACCGGGGTGGGGGTGGGGTGATGTGTGTGTACGGTGCGGGGAGTACAGGGGGGAGCAGACATCGCTGTCTATGCGGGGAATGGCCCGGCGCTCTCCATGGTGCTGATACTGGGAATGTATGCTGGAGAGACAGGAGCCATGGCGGCCAATCAGCTCTTACCTTTCATTTCTTTCTTCAGCTCTGGAAGATTTACACCCCTTCCTGACCAGGCCATTTGTTTTGCAATACAGCACTGCGTTACTTTAACTGACAATTGTGCGGTCCTGGGATGATGCACTCCCCACAAAAAGAGCTTTTTTTTTTTACGTATTTGATCACCCCTGCGTTTTTTGGGGTTTCTTTTGCGCTATAAAACCACCAACAATAAAAAAAAAAAAAAAAAAAATTACTTTCTGCTATAAAACATATCCAATAAAAAAAAAAGTAAAATAAATAAATAATTTCTTCATCAATTTAGGTCATTATGTATTCTGTAGGGCTGCACGATTAATCGTTGAAAATCGCACCCTCAATTCATCCCTCTCACAATCCTAATCTGGCATTTTGTTCTCTGACAACTCACAGCTTTAAAAAAAAAATAAAAAAAACTTTCAAATGTTTATGCTTGGAGATAAGTATAAACAGTGTATCATTTGGTTCTTTTAGATCAAAGGGATGAACTTCGGTCAGTTTAACCTCTTAACCATTTTACCCCCACTCACATTGCTGCTACTGCGGCAATGTGGCTCGTTATCGTCCAGCGACATAGACCTACGTCGCTGGACTCCTCCCCTTGTGGGCGGCGCGGGCGCCGCCGGAGGCTTGCTCCCGTCAGGCCAGGGGAGGAGCGGCGGCGATCGCCGCTGCTCTTCCCCGATCGTCGGGGAATCGAGTGTGGAGATCCGCCTGCTTGTGTAAACACAAGTGGGCGGATCTCCTAAGTGACAGGCAGGGTCAGATTGCAGGGTTCAGCATAGCTGAACCTGCGTTCTGTCCCCGTGTCACTCAGTCACCTCCCCCCCCCACATGTTAGTAAGCACCAGGCATACATTAACCCCTCCCTCTCCAATAAAAATTAACCCCTTCCCTGCCAGTGTCATTTTTATAGTAACAGTGCATATTTATAGCACTGATTACTGTAGTAATGTCACTGGTACCCCCAAAAATGTCAGTCAAGGGTCCAATCTGTCCGCCGCAATGTTGCAGTCCCGCAAAAAAAATCGCAGATCGCCGCCATTACTCGTTAAAAAAAAAAAAAAACACCAAAAATGACAGAAACCTTTCCCTTAGTTAGTAAACGCAATAACTTTTGCGCAAACCAATCAAAATACGCTTATTGCGATTTTTTTTTACCAAAGATAGGTAGCAGAAAACAAATTGGCCTAAAATGATAAAACATTTTGATTTTTACATTTTTTTTTGGGGGGGGGGGGGAATTTCATATAAAAAAATGTGAAAAATATTGTTGTTTTTTCAAAATTGTCGCTCTTTTTTTGTTTATAGCGCAAAAAGTAAAAATCGCACAGGTGATCAAATACCACCAAAAGAAGCTCTATTTGTGGGAAAAAAAGGACGTAAATTTCTTTTGGGTATGGCGTCGCACGACCGCGCAATTGTCAGTTAAAGTCGCACAGCGCCGAATCGCAAAAAGTGGCCTGGACGTAAGACAGCAAAATCCTCCGGTGGTAAAGTGGTTAATCGTTGAAAATCGCACCCTCAATTCATCCCCCTCACAATCCTAATCTGGCATTTTGTTCTCTGATGACTCACAGCTTTAAAAAAAAAAAAAACTTTCAAATGTTTATGTTTGGAGATAACTATAAACAATGTATCATTTGGTTCTTTTAGATCAAAGACATGAACTGTAAATGCTGTCAGTTTAATCTCTTAAGGACCAGGTCTTTTTCCTGAAATTTGTTTACAAGTTAAAATCAATATTGTTTGCTAGAAAATTACTTAGAACCCCCAAACATTATATATATATTTTTATATATTTTTAGCAGAAACCCTAGAGAATAAAATGGCGGTCATTGCAATATTTTTTGTCACACTCTATTTGTGCAGCAGTCTTTTAAACAAAGTTTTTTTGGGGAAAATACATTTTAATGAAATAAAAATAAACAGTAAAACCAGCCCAAGTTATTTGCATAAAGTGAAAGATGATGGTGCGCTGAGAATCATGATTTTTATTGTAAAATTCTTTATTTTTATTTATTTATGTTTACTAGTAATGGCAGCGATCAGCGACTAATAGCAGGACGACGATATTGCAGCAGACAAATCAGACGCTATGTGAAAGTTTGACTTGTTTTTGGGGGGACCAGTGACCTTAATACAGTGATCAGTGCTAAAAATATGCACTGTCACTGTACTAATGACACTGGTTGGGAAGGGGTTAACATCAGGGCCGATCAAGGGGGCTACCTGTGTGCCTAGCTGGTGTTTGTGCATTGTGTGGGAGGTGCTTGTACTAGGGGAAGGCAGAGATCCATGGCCCTGCTTTACAGGTACACAGGATCCATGCCTTCTGTACTGATAGAATGACAATCTGCCTTGTATACATTGGCAGATCACCATTTTGGCTGTGTAATGAATGGTCGGCAGGTGACATTAAGTTTGCGGTACCAGCTGTTCGGCTCCCACTGTACATAGTAACAGCGAGAGCGAGCCACCATTGGCACGCATCCGCTACCCGGAAGTGCAGGATCATGTCTATATATAGTAGGATGCACAACCGCCAACCTGTAGCAGTAAAACTGCTTTAGGGTGGTCAGCAAGGGGTTAACTGAGCAAACTGAAGCTAGAAGCTGATTGGTTGCCCTGCACAGCTGCTCCGGATTTTGTTGTCTACAGTATAAGGGCTCTTTCACACAGGTCTGATCCGCCTGTCCCTTTTTTTGGTGGTCCCCCTATGCATCCCTATGGGGCATCTGATGTCAGCAGAGACATGTCTGCTGACATCCGATCCGTCAAATCTGGACGGATGAAAACCCTATTTTCCATCGTCCAGTGGATCGGATCGGATGAGAATATATATATATATATATATATATATATATATATATATATATATATATATATATATATATATATATATATATATATATATATATATATAATGTTTGGGAGTCCTAATTAATTTTCCAGCAAAAAATACTAATTTTAACTTTTAAGCAAAAAATGTCAGAAAAAGGCAGGGATTAACAAGCATGGAACCCTCGCAGTGTGGGCAGGACACACCTCTGGGAGTTGGGCTCAAAGGGGTTGAACAGGACCTGGGAATTACTTTATAGTAGATGTAAATCCAATCCTTAAAATCTTATATCAGCTTTAATCTGTTAATGTAATTGCAAAAGTAATTTTTAGCATTGTAAAGCTGGATGAACACCTTTGTTTGTCCATTTCACATGCTTTTATCTACATTGATACACATTTGCATCACACATTGTTACGTTTTTTATTGTTTCTTTACTGCTCTGCCATTGTTATCAATAGGCTCTTTAACATGCATTGTCACTCAAACACAGACATGGCTCATGCACAGCACACAGAATTCAGCACTGTTCAAAACAAGGAGGAAAGTTGGGTTAATGTGCTCACATGCAGTGTAAATAGGTTGACATGTGTCAACACATGTTGATAAACCTTAAAATATAGCTTATGCTGAAACTTCTTTTTTTTTTTTTTACATTTTAGAAAGTGTAGGGAATGGTTAAAACGGCTGTGTCCAACACTAGGTGGAGCTGTGACCTTTGACCTCTGAGACCACACCTTCTGACCTTTGACCTTTGGGGTGGGTCCATCACCCTTTTCCTGTGTTCAAACTGTCCTATGTTTGTACCGGCAATAAGGTAACCCTAACCCGAACCCTAACCCTAACCCTAACCCTAACTAACCCTCTAACCAAGGGTCTTCAAACTATGGCCCTCCAGTTGTTCAGTAACTACAATTCCCATCATGCCTAGTCATGTCTGTGCTCTAACCCTAGCTGTAACCCTGACCCTAACCCTAGCTCTAACCCTGACCCTAACCCTAACTAACCCTCTAACCCTAGCTCTAACCCTAACCCTAACTAAACCTCTAACCCTAGCTCTAACCCTGACCCTAACCCTAGCTCTAACTCTGACCCTAACCCTAGCTCTAACCCTGACCCTAACCCTAACTAACCCTCTAACCCTAGCTCTAACCCTGACCCTAACCCTAACTAAACCTCTAACCCTAGCTCTAACCCTGACCCTAACCCTAGCTCTAACCCTAGCTCTAACCCTGACCCTAACCCTAACTAACCCTAGCTCTAACCCTGACCCTAACCCTAGCTCTAACTCTGACCCTAACCCTAGCTGTAACCCTGACCCTAACCCTAGCTCTAACCCTGACCCTAACCCTAGCTCTAACCCTGACCCTAACCCTAGCTCTAACCCTGACCCTAACCCTAACTAACCCTCTAACCCTAGCTCTAACCTGACCCTAACCCTAGCTCTAACCCTAACCCTAACCCTAGCTCTAACTCTGACCCTAACCCTAGCTCTAACCCTAACCATAACCCTAACTAACCCTCTAAACCTAGCTCTAACCCTGACCCTAACCCTAGCTCTAACCCTGACCCTAACCCTAGCTCTAACTCTGACCCTAACCCTAGCTCTAACCCTGACCCTAACCCTAGCTCTAACCCTGACCCTAACCCTAGCTCTAACCCTGACCCTAACCCTAGCTCTAACCCTGAACCTAACCCTCTAACCCTAGCTCTAACCCTGACCCTAACCCTAGCTGTAACCCTGACCCTAACCCTAGCTGTAACCCTGACCCTAACCTTAGCTCTAACCCTTTTTTTTTTCTTTTCTTTTTTTAAGAAATTTCCCTTCACTTCCTGACCTGTAGACATAACAGGAAGTCAGAGAAAATCTCTCTAAAATGGGGTAAGTCTCCTTTTAGACAACTGTTACCAGAAAAAATGTCCCCATTGGAAGTTTTACCTACTATATTTATTCTGCTGGTAACTCTTACACTTCCCCTCACTTTTAGTGACACTGGTTACCAAGACAAATAGAGAGGGTGATTCTCTCTAGTGTGGACACAGACAGCAGCCATAACAACCTATCAGAGGTAGGAGCTGAGGTCAGCTGCTGTAATTTTTATTAACATTTTAGGTTTAATAAAACTTAGCAATTGTGGGAAACCTTCCATATCATTCCAAATCAATGTAAATTATATAAACAGATAAAAGCCCCCTTTAACAATAAGGGGCCTCTAGATACTGCAATCCCCCGTGGGAATGAGTAAGGGGTGCATAATACCTCTACTCATTCACCAAAATGTGTAAACCAAAAATAAAAGCTTCTGACAAGTTGTTTAATTAAATAAAAAAAAGTCCCACAATGTGCATCCACCATCAATCACATTGTCCATCAACGTACATCCACATCAATCACACTGGCCAATGCTTGCCTGCCAATCGATAATAAAAAAGCTGCCTACTGACATACTTCTTTTCCCATTGCTTCACTCTCACCAAATGACAGGTCTGGTGGATGACAGCTAATATAAACAAAGGACTGGATTTTCCTGGGTAATGACCTATATATGGTCAATGACATCCCAGGGATCCTCAGCCATGTACAGTAGGTGAATGGGGCTGGGGATGTCACTGATTGTTACAGTGATTCTAAAGGTTACATTTTTTTTTTTACTAACATAACGCGGTACACTTACCTGCTCTGTGCAATCGTTTTGCACAGAGCAGCCCTCATCCTCCTCTTCTCTAGCCCCCCACCAACGTTCCTGGCTCCTCCCTCCTGCCAAGTGTTTGCAGCTTGCTGGGGGGGGGGGGGGCACTTGTGCATAAGACACACAGAGCATGTCTCAGCCCTGCCCCCACTCCCCCCTCACTGGCTGTGATTGACGGCAGTGGTAGCCAATGAGGAGAGAGAGAGAGCTGGGAGAGCCGCTGCTCTTGTGCACATCAGTGGATCGAGATGAAGCTAAGGTAAATATGGGAGGGTGGATGCATTAAGGTAAAATAAACTTCTGTATTTAGAACCACTTCAAGGATTCAGCAGGCCCTGCACCCCCGGAGTCCTTAACCACTTTACCACTGGAGCATTTTGCTGTCTTACGTCTGGGCCACTTTTTGCAATTCGGCGCTGTGCGACTTTAACTGACAATTGCGCGGTCATGCGACGCCGTACCCAAACGAAATTTACGACCTTTTTTTCCCCACAAACAGAGCTTTCTTTTGGTGGTGTTTGATCACCTGTGCGATTTTTACTTTTTGCGCTATAAACAAAAAAGGAGCGTTTATTTTGAAAAAATAATATTTTTAACATTTTTTTATATGAAATTCCCCCCAAAAAAGATGTAAAAACCAATTTTTTTTTAAATTTTTGGCCAATTTGTTTTCTGCTACCCATGTTTGGTAAAAAAAATCGCAATAAGCGTATTTTGCTTGGTTTGCGCAAAAGTTATTGCGTTTACTAACTAAGGGAAAGATTTTTGTCATTTTTGGTGTTTTTTTTTTTAACGAGTAATGGCGGCGATCTGCGATTTTTCTTGCGGGACTGCGACATTGCAGCGGACAGATCGGACCCTTGACTGACATTTTTGACACTTTTGGGGCTACCAGTGACATTACTGCAGTAATCAGTGCTATAAATATGCACTGTTACTGTAAAAATTACACTGGCAGGGAAGGGGTTAATTTTATTGGAGAGGGAGGGGTTAATGTATGCCTGGTGCTTACTGACGTGTGGCGGGGGAGGTGACTGTGTGAGCCAGGGACAGATCGGATGTTCAGCTATGCTGAACACTCCGATCTGTCACTCCCTGTCACTTAGGAGATCCGCCCGCTCTGTTTACACAGGTGGGCGGATCTCCAAACTGGATTCCCCGACGATCGGGGGGAAGAGCAGCGGCGATCGCCGCCGCTCCTCCCCTGGCCCGACTCCCGCTGTGAATGAAAACAGTGGGAGCGCGCCTCCGGCGGCGCGCGAGCGCCACCTACAGGGGAGTAGTCTAGCGACGTAGGTCTACGTCGCTAGACGATAACGAGCCACTGTGCCGCAGTAGCAGCACAGTGGCTAGCGGGAAAGTGGTTAACAACCACTAATAACAGGAAGATGTTATGTAAGACAGTGCTAGTAATACTGATTTTATACATGATGTTTGCCTCGGATCAAATGTGTAAATGTTAGACATTCTTCTGAACAGCCAAGGTTTGGTCTGAACTTGTATTTAGACTGAACCTTACCCTCTTGCTGACCCTCCCACACATAGGTGTGCACAGCCTATTGCATTAGGGTGTGCACCCCGAATTTATTAAAACATGGATGGTGTTAGTAGGGCAGTAGACTTGTCAGTAGGGCAGAGGTTGGTGTCAGTAGTTTTTTATTTTTATTATTTGATTTTTTTATTATTTTTTACTATTTGTTTTTTTTTTTTTTTTTTTAGGAGCCCCCTTGGAAGGCTTTTGGTGAAATATCAGCAGGGGGAATCTTCACCATACGGGATGATTAGGGTGTGCCCAGGCACACCTGGCACACCCCCCTGCGCACGCCTATGCTCCCACAGTATAATTACTGTGGGCAGGTGACATGGACAGGCACAGTCCCATATCTGTACGTTGAGAGCTGTAGTGTGCCCTCTAGATGTGCAACGACTTATTCCCATGACCGCTGTGTCCATCGGACAAAGCAGATCACTGTGCTTGGTACCCCTCACAGTGGCTAGGGTATTGCTAGGACCAATCATATTGATCACATGATAACAATGTAAACAAACTTTCATGAATGTATTTTCATTCATGAACAGCTTGCTTACAGTTGTAATCTGTGATTGGTCCACAGTAATCACATGGCACCTGGCTACCTGTACCATGTGATTAGCTGTAGCCAATCACAGATCACAACCATAAGCAAGCTGTTTATGAATGTTAACCCATTCATGACAGCTAAAATGATTGCTTATACAGTGCTCATCACTGTATAGGCAATAACAGTTAAAAAAAAAAAAATTCCAACCCCCCCAAGAGTAGTAAAGTGTCACTATGGTGACACTAAACTATGCAGATGAAAGAATGTAAAAAAAAAAAAAAAAAATAGTAAACAAAAAGAAAAAACTTTTTAAAAATCTGATCACTGCCACACCAGCCATACGATGGTGCTGTACTGCACTAGTGACAAAAATGATTACATTTTTTCATTTTACAACAAATTGAAAAATTGTGACAAAAAAATTACAGCTTCAAAAAGCTTGCAATGCCTCCTACTAAATACCTTACACTGTCTACTTTCCAAAAAAAAAAAGGGTCTTTTGGGGGATATTTGTACTGACATTTTAGGCCTCAAGAATTGAGATGGCTGTCAGAACATTAAAACTGATCAATTTTCAAATATACAGCTGCAAGAAAAAGTATGTGAACCCTTTGGAATGATATGGATTTCTGCACAAATTGGTCATAAAATATGATCTGATCATCATCATCTAAGTCACAACAATAGACAATCACAGTCTGCTTACACTATAATAACACACAAAGAATGAAATGTTGCCATGTTTTTATTGAACACCATGTAAACATTCACAGTGCAGGTGGAAAAAGTATGTGAACCCCTAGACTAATGACATCTCCAAGAGCTAATTGGAGTGAGATGTCAGCCAACTGGAGTCCAATGAATGAGATGAGATTGGAGGTGTTGGTTACAGCTGCCCTGCCCTATAAAAAACACACACCAGTTCTGGGTTTGCTTTTCACAAGAAGCATTGCCTGATGTGAATGATGCCTCGCACAAAAGAGCTCTCAGAAGACCGACGATTAAGAATTGTTGACTTGCATAAAGCTGGAAAGGGTTATAAAAGTATCTCCAAAAGCCTTGCTATTCATCAGTCCACAGTAAGACAAACTGTCTATAAATGGAGAAAGTTCAGCACTGCTTCTACTCTCCCTAGGAGTGGCCGTCCTGTAAAGATGACTGCAAGAGCACAGAGCAGACTGCTCAATGAGGTGAAGAAGAATCCTAGAGTGTCAGCTAAAGACCTACAAAAGTCACTGGCAACATCCCTGTTAGCGAATCTACAATACGTAAAACACTAAACAAGAATGGATTTCATGGGAGGATACCACAGAGGAAGCCACTGCTGTCCAAACAAAACATTGCTCCACGTTTACAGTTTGCACAAGAACTCCTGGATGTTCCACAGCAGTAATGGCAAAATATTCTGTGGACAGATGAAACCAAAGTTGAGTTGTTTGGAAGAAACACACAACACTATGTGTGGCGAAAAAGAGGCACAGCACACCAACGTCAAAACCTCATCCTAACTGTGAAGTATGGTGGTGGGGGCATCATGGTTTGGGGCTGCTTTGCTGCGTCGGGGGCCTGGACGGATTGCTATCATCGAAGGAAAAATGAATTCCCAAGTTTATCAAGACATTTTGCAGGAGAACTTAAGGTCATCTGTCTACCAGCTGAAGCTCAACAGAAGATGGGTGTTGCAACAGGACAATGACCCAAAGCATAGAAGTAAATCAACAACAGAATGGGTTAAACCAAAGAAAATACGCCCAGTCAGAGTCCTGACCTCAACCCGATTGAGATGCTGTGGCATGACCTCAAGAAAGCAATTCACACCAGACATCCCAAGAATATTGCTGAACTGAAACAGTTCTGTAAAGAGGAATGGCCAAGAATTACTCCTGACCGTTGTGCACGTCTGATCTGCAACTACAGGAAACGTTTGGTTGAAGTTATTTCTGCCAAAGGAGGTTCAACCAGTTATTAAATCCAAGGGTTCACATACTTTTTCCACCTGCACTGTGAATGTTTACATGATGTGTTCAATAAAAAACATGGCAACATTTCATTCTTTGTGTGTTATTAGTTTAAGCAGACTGTGATTGTCTATTGTTGTGACTTAGCTGATGATCAGATCACATTTAATGACCAATTTGTGCAGAAATCCATATCATTCCAAAGGGTTCACATACTTTTTCTTGCAGCTGTATATACCATAGTTTGTAGACTCTAACTTTCACACAGACTAAATAACATACACTGATTTGGGTTATTTTTACCAAAAAATTGTAGCAGACTACATTTTGGCCTACATTTATCAAGCAAGATTATTTTATCGCAAAATTTTATAACAGTAAACAAAAAAAAATGCGTTTTTGTTTTTTTATTTTATTTATGTACAGTGTTGCATGGCTGAGCTATTGCCAGTTTAAGTAGCACATTGCGGAATAACAGTGCTGAGGTCAAGTGGTTAAGGTCATCCTTATACAGCGCTTTGTAGAACACAGAATTACTGCACCAGGATAACTGGTGTGTAGCTCATTTATGGCAATGCATGTACCGTATATACTTGAGTATAAGCTGGCCCGAATATAAGCCGAGGCCCCTAATTTTACCACAAAAAAATGGGAAAAATTATTGACTCAAGTTTAAGCCTAGGGTGGGAAATGCAGCAGCTACTGGACCCAACTGGACCACCACGAGACCCAAAACAGGGGCTGCGGGCATGGTACAGGAGAATGCAGGGCTGTGGGCATGGTACAGGAGAATGCAGGGCTGTGGGCATGGTACAGGAGAATGCAGGGCTGTGGGCATGGTACAGGAGAATGCAGGGCTGCGGGCATGGTACAGGAGAATGCAGGGCTGCGGGCATTGTACAGGAGAATGCAGGGCTGTGGGCATGATACAGGAGAATGCAGGGCTGTGGGAATGATACACGAAAATACAGGGCTGTGGGCATGGTACAGAAGAATGCAGGGCTGTGGGCATGTTACAGGAGAATGCAGGGCTGCAGGCATGGTACAGGAGAATGCAGGGCAGTGGGCATGGTACAGGAGAATGCAGGGCTGCGGACATGATACAGGAGAATGCAGGGCTGTGGGCATTGTACAGAAGAATGAAGGGCTGTGGGCATGCTACAGGAGAATGCAGGGCTGTGGGCATGCTACAGGAGAATGCAGTGCTGCGGGTATGGTACAGGAGAATGCAGGGCTGTGGGCATGATACAAGAGAATACAGGGCTGTGGGCATGGTACAGAAGAATGCAGGGCTGTGGGCATGGTACAGGAGAATGCAGGGCTGCGGGCATGATACAGATGAATGCAGGGCTGTGGGCATGGTACAGGAGAATGCAGGGCTGCGGGAATGGTACTGGAGAATGCAGGGCTGTGGGCATGGTACAGGAGAATGCAGGGCTGCGGGCATGGTACAGGACAATGCAGGGCTGTGGGCATGATACAAGAGAATACAGGGCTGTGGGCACGGTACAGAAGAATGCAGGGCTGTGGGCATGGTACAGGAGAATGCAGGGCTGCGGGCATGATACAGATGAATGCAGGGCTGTGGGCATGGTACAGGAGAATGCAGGGCTGCGGGAATGGTACTGGAGAATGCAGGGCTGTGGGCATGGTACAGGAGAATGCAGGGCTGCGGGCATGGTACAGGACAATGCAGGGCTGTGGGCATGACACAAGAGACTACAGGGCTGTGGGCATGGTACAGAAGAATGCAGGGCTGTGGGCATGGTACAGGAGAATGCAGGGCTGCGGGCATGATACAGATGAATGCAGGGCTGTGGGCATGGTACAGGAGAATGCAGGGCTGCGGGAATCAGACTTGTATAAAGTACTCTAAATTTCTACTTGAGTAAAAGTACAAGTGCTCGATCAAAAAGTGACTTGAGTAGAAGTGGAAGTGCTCGCAGAAAAAGTTACTTAAGTAGAAGTACTAAAGTATTCAACATTTTGTTTACTTAAGTATTGCAAGTAGTTTTTTCAAAAAATTTGCTACTTAAGTACTAAAAGTAAAAAGTACCAGTAGTTTTGAAAAAAAAATTCTACTCAAGTACTGAAAGTAGAAGTACAAGTACTGTGTTATGTAGTTATTAAAGAAAGAAGTCAAAAGTTTGAACATCATATTTTTTTTTATTATTTCAAATGATTTATTCAAATGATTAACCTGTGTTTGTTAGTAGTTTCTTGATACACTTTAAGCGCTGTAGCACCATTTATTTGTTTGTTTCATATCTTCTTTTTATTGGAAAGATTTGGTATAGCAGCTTTTACTATACACAGCCTTTATTTTCGTATGCGCTGATTTACAAATGACATTATACACATTTTTTTGAGCTTTATGCAACCTGCCATCTACTGTTCTGGCAGTGGTAATTTTTTTAAAAGTAACGAGTAACTATGCAGCACAAAAAAAAAATATCGGAGTAGAAGTATCGAAATCATCGAAAAAATGTAGTGAAGTAAAAGTAGAAGTAGGAGAAAAAAATTCTACTCTAGGAAAGTACAGATACCGCATTTCGGTACTTAAGTACAGTACTTAAGTAGTTCTACTTCGTTACTATACATCTCTGGCGGGAATGGTACAGGAGAATGCAGGGCAGTGGGCATTGTAAAGGAGAATGCAGGGCTGTGGGCATGGTAAAGGAGAATGCAGGGCTGCGGGCATGGTACAGGAGAATGCAGGACTGCGGGCATACTACAAGAGATGCAGTGCTGCGGGCATGGTATACCATGCCCGCAGCACTGTATCTCTTGTAGTATGCCCGCAGCCCCTCATAATGGCAGGTAGTGCGGCTGCGGAGGAGTCTTACTTACCTGTTCCTGAGGTGCGTTAGATTTAAAAATGGCGCCGCCTGGCGCCAACACGTCACCGCATTCGCCGCCGCCGCTCGGGAAAGCTTGTATACGTTCGGCTATTCCTGGGAATACCCGAACTTGTACAGCCTTTCCTGAGTGGCGACGGTGCATGCATGGTGACATGTTGGTGCTGGGCGGCACCATTTTTAAATCTAAGGCGCCTCAGGAGCATGTCGGGCACAAAAAAAATGTGCTGAAAAACTCAGCTTATACTCGAGTATATATGGTAGTTATATACTCTGATATGACAGAAGCCAGTTCACCTATCACCATGAAGGAGATTTACTAAAATATTTGCATATAAAATCTGGTGCAGCTGTGCAATATACTCAATCAGCTTCTAGGTTTTATTGTCTAAGCTTAATTGAACAAGCTGAATTTGGAAGCTGATTGGTTACCAGATTCTGTGTGCACCAGTTTTAGTAAATCTCCCCCTAAGTTTTTAAGTGGTAAGTTGGAACCCACATGGCAGAACATGCAAACTTCATACAGATGATGGCAACTGAGCTCAAACCTCAGTTCTAAAAGGCAAGAATGAGCCACAGCTCTGTTAGGATACATTGCGATTCTTGGAATTGATATGTTCCTACTAATAATCAATCATTCCTGTCTTATCTTGAAATGTCTGATAGCATGCAAGTGTTTTCCTGAGCTGCATTGCAAATGCTACTATAATGTAAAGTGACATTTCACATTACTTTCAGCATGTCCTTATAGAATTATAATAATTATTATATCTATGGCTTCTGCATTGTGGTCTGTTTCAACATTACATGACAAGTCCATTTGAATGTGACTAACTGCTACTAGCTTTACCATGGCCTGGGTAAATAAGGAGAACCTTCATAGACAAACACCATCCAGGAAAAAGCAATGATCTTGTGTAAAGTGCAGTCATTTATAGCAATGGGGTCCAAAATAATGAATTAAGATGAGATATGATTTCTGTTTGGCTGCTTTTGGGTATTGAATTTTGAAATGTATAGCTGCCATTGCCTTACTGAATAAGCCTGAATATGTCGTTTTTTATTGTTATAGTACATATGTTAATAATTTAAAGCCCAGCTCCTGGAATTAGACAACATCGACCCTTGCAATAATCCCCCCACTGCAAGGGTTACCTGCCTGTTGAATCTAGGGGCACCAGAAAAAGGATGCTTACCTTAGTCCCCACTCAAGCAGGCTCCGTTAATCATTCTGCCTCTCTAAGGTGCTCCCAGTCGCAGTCGCACTCTAGCCTCCTCCATGTACAGTACAGGCTTAGTAGCCCCACATTGTAGGTCAGCCTTTCTCAACCTTTTCAACACTGAGGAGCACTTGAAATAAATTTCTGGTCTGCTAAAAATTAAAAATCTACAACTCATGACACATTCGTGTGACAGTCAGTGGGAAGAATGCTCCTTACTCTTGTCATCATTGGGAAGAATTACCCCCTTACAGATAGCTAAAAGGAACAATGGTGTCATTGGAAACCTATCTGAGAGGCAGAAATTGCCCATTGCTCAAGGAACCCCTAGCAACCTCAGGAGGAACCCTAGGGTTCCATGGAAACCTGGTTGAGAAACCCTGTTGTAGGTGGGACAGTCCACAGACCAGAGAACCAGAGGGAGAGGCGCAGAGCACTGGACTAGGTCATACAGCTTTTTCAGCTCCCACAGGTGTCAAACACAAGGCCCGTAGGCCGAATGCGGCCCCCCAGGCCATTTCATGTGGCCCTCACACCTCTCCTGCAGCTGTGGCACCCCCCTTTTCTCTGCCCCCACCTTGTCTCAGTAGTCGCCAGCAGAGAGGACAGAACTCCTTTGCCAGATCCTGCACTCCAATGTGCAGCTACAGAAAGGTTTGTCTTTTCCCACCCCCCCCTCTTCTTAGCAGTCCAAAGCAGAGAGGAGGGCAGAGCTCCTCCTACAAATCCTGCACCCTGCACCTCTCTGTGCAGCTGCAACCCCACCTTGTCTCTGCCTCCCCTGGTCTCAGCATTCAGCAGACTCTGGAAGCTGACTTCAGCCCTCCTCTGGTTCTCCTCCAGACCCTGCACTTCTTCCCAGACCCACCCGCATCTTCTTCCTGGCAGCAGCATAAGGTAAGGGGGGGAATTGTGATGTAAGGAAGGGTGAGTGAGTCTTGACTTCTGATGGAGGGGGGGGGGGGGGGCTCTTGACATCTCATGTAATGGTGTAGGCAGACGTGGGGTGCTCTGGACATCTAATCTTACAGATATAACCGGCCCTTTGAGGGGAACCATAATGCTGATGCGGCCCACAATGAAATTTAGTTTGACACCCCTGCTCTAGAACTAATGAGCATTAAAGTCTTGCACTGTGGAGGGTCCTACTATAAGGATAGATTTTGTCGTATTTTTGGAGTTGGGCTTAAAGTGATATTAAAGGTAACTAAAAAGACAAAAAATTATAATAAATAAAAAACATGTCATGAACAAATTTAATGAAAATGGGGTCTCCTACCAATAAATAACAAAAATAACAGCTGCCATCAGTTTTGGTATGTGCCACAAATTGGTATGTGTTTTGAGGCTCTGTTATATTAACCACTTAAGCCCCGGAATACTTTACCCCCTTCCTGACCAGGGCCTATTTTGCGATTCGGCAATGCGTGACTTTAACAGACAATTGCACGGTCGTGCGACGCTGTACCCAAAGGAATTTGACGTCCTTTTTTTCCCACAAACAGAGCTTTCCTTTGGTGGTATTTGATCACCTGTGCGATTTTTTGATCATGCGCTATAAACAAAAAAAGAGCGTCAATTTTGCAAAAATAACAATATTTTTCACATTTTTTGTATGAAATGTTTTAACATTTTAGGCCAATTTTTTTTATTCTACATATTTTTGGTAAAAAAAAATCGCAAAAAGCGTATTTTGATTGGTTTGCGCAAAAGTTATTGCATTTACTAACTAAAGCCTCGTACACACGCACCGATTGTTGGCCGTAAATTTTCGACCAACGTCCGATCGGCCCGATTGTCGGCTTGTTAGTATGATGCTTCCGACAACCGACTGCGACTTTTCGGCCGAACAAAATCTGGTGTGCATGCTATAAAATTTTTGTTGGCCGTCAGCAGAACGGCCGATTGTCAGTACAGATTTCGGAAGACAAAAATGTGATGATCAAGACTGGGCATGCTCAGAGAAGAAAAAACACATGAAAAGTTAACCAGCACATGACATCACTTCTGAAGTTGGTTTTTGTTGGCCGACAAAATCGTGTGCAGTCTAGAGCACATTCCAACCAACACAACAACACTGGACAAAAGACGGCCGATCAGTCGGCCAACAATCGATGCCTATCCCATGCATGCTTAAACTCCTTCACTGTATTTGCAGCTACCACTTCTGCAGGAAGGTTATTCCATGCATCCACTACTCTCTCAGTAAAGTAATACTTCCTCATATTACTTTTAAACCTTTGCCCCTCTAATTTAAAACTGTGTCCTCTTGTGGTAGTTTTTCTTCTTTTAAATATGCTCTCCGCCTTTACCGAGTTGATTCCCTTTATGTATTTAAAAGTTTCTATCATATCCCCTCTGTCTCTTCTTTCTTCCAAGCTATACATGTTAAGGTCCTTTAACCTTTCCTGGTAAGTTTTTTCCTGCAATCCATGTACTAGTTTAGTAGCTCTTCTCTGAACTCTCTCTACAGTATATCCTTCTGGAGATATGGCCTCCAGAAGGATAACTGACAGAAGACCCACCTGCTTATGTAAACAAAGCAGGCGAGTCTTCTGTCACACAGGCAGAGAGAGATCAGGAGTTTCAACTAAGCTGAAACCCCGATCTCTCTGTGCCTGTCCAGAGTCCATCTCCCCCCACAGTCAGTAAGCACAGTTAGGCATACACTAACCCCTTTGATCACCCCAGTGTTAACCCCTTTCCTGCCAGTGTCATTTTTACAGTAGCAGTGCATATTATTTAGCACTGATCACTGAATTAATGTCACTGGTTTCCAAAAAGTGTCAAAAATGTCAGTTAGGGGTCTGATCTGTCCGCCGCAATGTCGCAGTCCCACTAAAAATTGCTGATCTGCGCCATGAATATTTTTATTAAGGTGAAAAGCATAGTAATAAGTACAATAACCATTATAGAAAAAAAAAAGTCTCACTGAAATGTGATTGGCTGGTATGGAAGACAGCACATTGTAGCGCAGGAGGCCAGCAATAATATTTTAGAGCTGTACCTGTTTCCAGTTTGCTGTCTAGCGAGCCTCCAACTCTCATAGTGATTGAAAAATGACCATCAGACTTGGCATGTACGTGTACACATTTCGGCATCGGAGAGCGTGCTGGCTGTAGCCTAATGCAATCAATAAGTGTCACACTCTGATCTGACTTACCAAGTGCGCTCGCCCTTTATTTTCTGTCTGTGGAAAACAAAAGCTTGATATATTCTGCTCTCCTCACATCTGCTCAGCTCACAGTATATTAGATGTTTGCCGGAAACATTTCCATCTTAGCAGTCGTTAGGGATGCTGATGCTTTTGAGCCCATTCCCAGCCCGGCCGACATGAACATTCCATCCAGCATCTGACATTGTTCTACAAATATGTACCGTGGCATTGTGTTATTTAACTTGTTACAATCCCATATATTTCTTTCAGTCTCTGAATTCACTTTTTACTCCCTGATAACACAAATAGGAGCCCTCTGGATAGGATCTGTAAATGTGAAGGATGCCTGTGATATTTGTACAAGTTGTTACGGGTTACCAGAATACCTGGGATCAGCTGAGAATATGCTTTCCAAGCACTGCTATCAGTCAGGATAAAGAAAAGAACGCAATTGAAATGATATTAAAGGCAACATATGTATGTATATATATATATATATATATATATATATATATATATATATATATATATATTTTTTTTTTTTAATGTATTTTTTTTTATAAAAAACTTGTTTTTTTTCACCCGCTCTATGCAATAGTTTTCCATAGAGCAGCCCACGATCCCTCTCTTATTGGGTCACCCCCCCTAGGGCTCCTGGCTCCAATCTCCTGCTGAGTGCCCCCATAGCAAGCAGTTTGCAATGAGGGCACCCAAGCAGGCTCGCTCCCGAGCAACTGCTTTGCTTGTCCATTCAGACACAGAGCCACAGCTTGTCCCCGCCCCGGGGGCATAACTACAGGGGTTGCAATTACAATCGGGCCCAATGCTGCAGGGGGCCTGTGCAGCTCCCCTGTACACCTGGATAGGGGGGGCGGCAGAGGGCAGCATGTAGAGAAATCACTGTCCTCCTTTTTCCTCCTGTAGCTGCAGGAGGAAATAGGAGGAGATTGGTTCCTCTGTATGCTGCCCCCGCCACTCCTCCTATCCAGTTCACTTGTGTCCTGTTGTCTCTGGGCCTCTGTATGCTCCCCTGGTCCCTCCCTCCCCCTACTGTGCTCCCTCCCCTCTCCTGCTGGCTGCTGCAGGGGATGTGTCACAATAGAGAACCAGGAAGGGGTCGGTAAATATGTAATTTTCCAGCTCCTTACTTTTCTGAATGGACAGAGTCATAGTCGTTGGCATTGTAAAAAATTGAAATAAAATGATAAAAAAATAATACAATTAAAATACCAAAAAATAAAAACTACTGACACCAGTGGGTGAACTTCCAGGATGGCAAAGGTCACACTTGTAACCGGGCCCTGGCATTCCACCAACATGGGAAAGCCCCAAGATGGCAGGAAGGGGGCCCACTGCAGAACTTGTGAATAGGGTTTCCGCTGTGGGACCGTAAAAAGGGGCCCCACAACGAGAATAAAGGGCCCCAGTATCACTGGGAAGAGCCCCAGGCTTAAAGGGAAGGTGTCAGGGGGGCCCTTCGTGGTTTCTTGCACCAGGGCCCTGAAGGTTCTAGTTACACCTCTGCCCTGCCCCCTCTCTCTCTCCCTTTCCTCCTGCTGCTGTCTCGGCCAATAAGAAGGGGGAGTCCCTGGAGAGCCAAGGCTCTCGTGCACATCGCTGGATTGTGATGGGGCCCAGATAAGTATTAGGGGGGCTGGGGGGGGGAGCTAGACATTTTTTTACCCTAATGCATGGAATGCATTAAGGTAAAAAACCATCTGCCTTTGAAACCACTTTAAGCTCTAGTTTTATATAGCTTGGTCTCATGACAGCCGTATTATGATTTAAATTATATGTAAACCCAATCACTAAATTCTTATAGACATTCAACAGGTAGTTTTTTTTTTTTTTCAAAAGTAATTTTTAATATTTTTAAATCCACAGATTTCATAAAAATAAAACCTGTTGATCCTCCAATGAAGATCCTTGTTCAGGCACTATGTGTTATAGGGCGATAACACTCTGTCTGTGTCTTCTGATTGTGAACCTATGTTGTCACCCTGTAACATTGGTTTCTGATGGAGTTTGCAAGACTCCTTACACAGGCTTGTTCCACTGTTGTTACCTTTAGGAAACCCGCCATGAGAAATGCTGTGCAGCCATCATTAGAGTGCATGCATGTAGATAGGAAATGGCTGTGAGTAAGCTACAAGAGATGAGCAGCAATGAGCTGAAACAAAGGATGAAAAAAAAAGGTAAAATCAAGTATTTAATGTAAAATTTATATATAAATGTTTTGATTTTTTTTTTTTTTAAATGATGTGTTGTGCTTTAGCAAATGAAAGTATCTTGTATAACAACCCATTTATTTTAACCAGTTCTGGACCGGAAGGATTTGCCCCCTTAATGACCAGGCCATTTTTTGCGATTCAGCACTGCTATTTTAACGGAAGATTTCACGGTTGTGCGACACAAAATAAAATCAATGTCTTTTTTTCCCCCACAAACAGAGCTTTCTTTTGGTGGTATTTGCTCACCTCTGAGATTTTTATTTCTTGCGCTATAAACAAAAAAAGAGCGACCATTCTGAAAAAAAAAAAAGAACAATATTTTTTAACATTCTGCCATATAACATCCCCCCCCCCCATAAATAAATAAATAAATAAAAATACATTTTTTTTTCATCCTTTTAGGCCAATTCTGCTACATATTTCTGTTTAAAAAAATTGCAATAAGTTATCGCGTCTACAACCTAGGGAAAAGATTTATGTAATTTTTTATTTATTTTTTTACTAGTAATTTACTAGTAATTACTAGTAATGGCGGCGATCTGCGATTTTTAGCAGGACTGTGACATTGCGGCGGACAGATAGGGCCCCTAACTGACATTTTTTACACTTTTGGGGGTACCAGTGACATTACTACAGTAATCAGTGCTAAAAATATGCACTATTACTGTGATAATGACACTGGCAGGGAAGGGGTTAACCTAGGGGTGATCAAAGGGTTAATTGTGAGTGTGTTTACTAACTGTGGAGGGAGGGACTTGTGAAATAATTATAGAGACTCTGTGATAATTTCAGAGAGAACAACGGTCTGCTGTGTTTACAACAGCAGACCGTTCTTCTCTCTCAGCGGGAGCAATCGTGGCCGCCGGTCCCGTGGATGGGCATCCCCACTGCCTAATGGGGGCAAGAGCGTGCCGCCACCGGACCCCCCCCCCCCCACCCAGGAGCGCTCCAGAGAACTCGACGTAGGGGTACAATAAAACTGCGGCAGCGGTCCGCAAGTGGTTAAAGGAGAAATAAAAGGCACACCATTTATATATAAAGTGTGTATATATATATATATATATATATATATATATATATATATATATATTGCAGTGGTTAGTACTTTTGCCTAGCTGCTAAAGGGTTGCTGGTTCAAATCCCAACCACAACACTACCTGCCTAGAGTTCATGTGTTCTCCCTGTGCCTGCGTGGGTTTCCTCCCTTTTACTCCCAAACTCCAAAGACATGCTGGCAGGTAAATTGTCCCTAGTATGTTTATATATGAATGTGAGTTAGGGTCCTTTCACACGAGCGCTCTGATCAGATTCGCCTGTCAGTTTTTTAGGCGGATCTGATTGGATCCCCATGCATCCATATGGGGCAGCGGATGTCAGAGGAGACATGTCCGCTGACACCCGCTGCCATCTGCATCCATTCCTGTCCGTGAAATCCGGACGGATGGAAACCCTATTCTCCATCCGTCCAGGGGCTTTTCCGCTCTCATCCGATTCCCCCATAGAGATTCATGGGGCTCTGACATCTCCCTCTCTGCACACAGAGCGGAGAGGGAGGAGTCACCTGGCTGCTCAGCAGGGATCTGTGTTTACGATCACCCGCTGAGCAGCACGGATCCACCTATGGAGGCGGACCGTGTGAAAGAGCCCTTAACCACTTTACCACCGGAGGATTTTGCTGTCTTAAGTCCAGGCCACTTTTTGCGATTCGGCACTGTGCGACTTTAACTGACAATTGCGCGACGCCATACCCAAACGAAATTTACGTCCGTTTTTCCCCACAAACAGAGCTTTCTTTTGGTGGTATTTGATCACCTGTGCGATTTTTACTTTTTGCACTATAAACAAAAAAAGAGCGTAAATTTTGAAAAAATAACAATATTTTTCACATTTTTTTATATGAAATTCCCCCCAAAAAATGTAAAAATCAAATTTTTTTTTAATTTTTGGCCAATTTGTTTTCTGCTACCTATGTTTGGTAAAAAAAAAAAATCACAATAAGCGTATTTTGATTGGTTTGCGCAAACGTTATTGCGTTTACTAACTAAGGGAAAGATTTCTGTCATTTTTGGTGTTTTTTTTTAACGAGTAATGGCGGCGATCTGCGATTTTTTTTTTTGTGGGACTGCGACATTGCGGCGGACAGATCGCACCCTTGACTGACATTTTTGACACTTTTGGGGGTACCAGTGACATTTCTACAGTAATCAGTGCTATAAATATGCACTGTTACTGTAATAATGACACTGGCAGGGAAGGGGTTAATTTTATTGGAGAGGGAGGGGTTAATGTATGCCTGGTGCTTACTAACGTGTGTGGGGGGAGGTGACTGAATGACACAGGGACAGATCGCATGTTCAGCTATGCTGAACCCTGCAATCTGTCACTGTTTGTCACTTAGGAGATCCGCCCGCTTTGTTTACACAAGCGGGAGGATCTCCAAACTAGATTCCCCGACGATCGCCGCCACTCCTCCCCTGGCCCGACTTCCGCTGTGACTGAAAACAGCGGAAGCGAGCCTCCGGTGGCGCGCGAGCGCCGCCCACAAGGGGAGGAGTCCAGCAACGTAGGTCTACGTCGCTGCACGGAATCGAGCCACTTTGCCGCAGTACAGTCCCAGTGACTGGTCGGCAAGTGGTTAAGGACTTTAGACTGTAAGCTTCTTGAGGGACTGATGTGAATGTATATGTAAAGCGCTGTGTAAATGGTCAGCACTATATAAGTACCTGAAATAAATAAATATATATTTTTTTATATATATATATATATATATATATATATATATATATACATACACTATATTACCAAAAGTATTGGTACACCTGCCTTTACACGCATATGAACTTTAATGGCATCCCAGTCTTAAGGCCTGTACACACAATACGAACATCGGAAGGAAAATTTCGTCCGACGAACGATCTGCCGATTTTCGGATTGTTAGTATAGTGCTTTCGACAGCCGATTACGGATTTTCGGATGACAAAAACTGGATGTGCAGGCTATAAAATTTTTATTGTAAGTCAACAAAACGTCCCGATTTTCCTTTAATTAGTACAGTTTTCGTCCGAAAAAAATCGTAAGAGCAAGACTAGGCATGCTCAGAAACGAAAGAACACAAAACAGTTCAACACATGACATCCCTTCTGAAGTTGAATTCTGTCGTACGAGAATTTTCGTATCAAAGTAACCTCTTCACTTTCGACATGAGACTGGCATGCAACAATAAATGGATGACAGATCGTTCGATAATCTGATTGTGTGTACGAGGCTTTAGTCTGTAGGGTTCAACATTAGGTTGGCCCACCCTTTGCAGCTATAACAGCTTCAACTCTTCTGGGAAGGCTGTCCACAAGGTTTAGGAGTGTGTCTATGGGAATGTTTGACCATTCTTACAGAAGCACATTTGTGAGGCCAGGCACTGATGTTGGAGAGAAGGCCTGGCTCTCAGTCTCTGCTGTATTTCACCCCAAAGATTTTCTATCAGGTTAAGGTCAGGACTCTGTGCAGACCAGTCAAATACCTCCACCCCAAACTCGCTCATCCTTCTCTTTATGGACCTTGATTTGTGAACTAGATTTAGAGGAGGGAGGATTATGGTGTGGGGTTATTTTTCAGGGGTTGGGCTTGGCCCCTTAGTTCCAGTGAAGGGAACTCTTGAGGCGTCAGCATACCAAGACATTTTGGACAATTTAATGCTCCCAACTTTGTGGGAACAGTTTGGGGATAGCCCCTTCTTGTTCCAACATGACTGCACAAAGCAAGGTCCATAAAGACATGGATGTTATAACATTCCCTCCCCTACTCTTTACATACCTAGTAAGTGATCCTGCACTTCCGGGGTCTGGGGCGCGAGTGCATGTACACAAGGAGAGCTAATCAGCGGGACCCGCAGATCGTTCAGAACAGAAGCAGAATGGCGGTCTGCCTATGTAAACAAGGCAGACTGACATTCTGTCAGCAGGGAAGGTGTTTCTGCAAAGCAGGAACATGGATCTCTGCCTTCCCATAGTAAAAGCACACCCCTCACAGTGAGAAAGCACATTTTAGGCACACATTTAACCCTTTGATCGCCGCTGATGTTAACCTCTTCCCTGACAGTGTCATTAATACAGTGACAGAGCATATTTTTAGCACTGATCACTGTATTAGTGTCACTGGTTCCCAAAAAAGTGTCACTTAATTTCTGATTTGTCCGCCACAATGTCGCTGTTCCACTAATCATGTAATGTTCTGGTACCTCTGGTACCCTTGTTCCATATTTCTCTCTTACTAAATTGCATCCCATCTTGTTATCCAAGAGACGCATACACCTTTAAGACCGGGTGACATCATTGCTGAGCGCCGCTATGAGCGGCTATTTCAATCGCCGGCTTTCTCTCACTCATTGCTCGTTCAAACCACATGTTCACCGCACCTTCTCCTGTGAAATCGGAGCTGCTGACATTTCCCTTTGCTGAACTGCAAGTGACACGCTGCATCTGGCGCCAGGCAATGGTGGCAAGTGACATGCTACATCCGGCGGCAGGCAATGGTGGCAACTGACACACTGCATCTGGCAGCAGGCGACGGTGGTAAATGACATGCTGCATCTGGCGGCAGGTGACAGTGGCAAGTGACACACTGCATCTGGCAGCAGGCGATGGTGGCAAGTGACAAACTGCATCTGGTGGCTGGCAGCAGTGCCACACTGCATCTGGTAACAGGCGGGGGTGACAATGCACACTGCATCTGGTGGTAGGTGACAGTGACAAGTGACACACTACATCTGGTGGTAGGTGACAGTGGTAACAGGCAGCGGTGGTAACAGACGGCGGTGGTAAATGACACACTGCATCTGGCGGCAGGCAATAGTGACAAGTGAAAGTGGCAAGTGACACACTGCATCTGGTGGTAGGTGACGGTGGATAGTGACACACTGCATCTGGTGGTAGGTGACAGTGGCAAGTGACACACTGCATCTGGTGGCAGATGACATGCTGCATCTGGTGGCCGGCAGTGGTGGCAAACTGCATCTGGTAACAGGCGGCGGTGGCATGCTGCATCTGGTGACAAGTGGACAGTGGCATGCTGCATCTGGTGATAGGCGATGGTGGCACGCTGCATCTGGTGGCAGGTGACAAGCTCAGGGTTCCCACTGATTCTGCATTATGGTGAGGTGAACTTTTTCATTATATATTACAATGTAGTAATAGAAATAATGTGATTCAATCATTATGACACCATATCAAGCATGGTGTCGGGATGATTTAAGTGCTAACACAAGCTATTCACTTGACAAATCATCCACCACCGAATTCCCTGTCAACCCCAAGACTACAATACCCGTCCTTGGCAAAATTTTCTTCCACGAAACTGGTCCCCCATGCCAAAAAGTTTGGGGGCCGCTGCTCTAAAGTGACATCACTTCCTCCTAGCGCTCTATGATATAGATAGCCATGCAGGAGGGACAGATTCCATCCTCAGCAAGGGTTTTGAAATTTTTTGGGAAGGGGGTGTTCCTAAATGGCAGTTTGCAAATGTTGTCACCCTGAACAGATGGGCATGAGTGGGGCCTCATGTCTATGTTTTTTGCCGTATACATGGGCAGGGCGAAGGGGTTGGGGGCAGGGATGGGGCCAGTGGGAAGCGAAATGAGGTTTCACCTAGGGCGTAAAAAATCCTTGCACTAGCCCTGGTGGCTGGGAGCATGATGACCACACTCCCGTGCATGTGCGTGGGAGACACCGTTTACGGCTTTGGCTCTGAAGGTCCAGCATATCGTTCGCATGCATCGGTGACATCACTGGCTGCATGCAGTGTGAAATCTCTTAAACAGTGCAAGTTTAGGAGATATTCACAATACCTACAGGTAAGCCTTACTATATATGCTTACCTGTAGGTAGGTACAAGTGGTAAAACTGAGTATACTACCACTTTAATGAAAGTGCGAGAACACATATTGTGAAGGGGGTCTAAAGGCACGCAGGTTACACTATCATTTTTTTTCTGTAATTTTAATATGTACATCAATTCACAAAAATAATTGTTTGAGTTCTTGCTCCTTCACATTTTGCTATCTTCTGGCTGGATTTATTCGTTAGATATTTGGGTGTTTATGAGAAAGTCCTTGTGGATACATGGATTTTCAGTGGAAATAAAGTAATAATTTATAACAAATAATGCTGGAAATATAAAGGTTTGCAGTGGGTAAATATTTGCAACAAATGTGTAATGATTGCACACCGATGGGATATTTTAGTGAGTTGAACGTTTAATTAGATTGTTGTGAGATAAAACAAGGAAAGCTGTTAAAATAACTTGCACACCTTAGAGAATTGACTCCATAGAATTAGGTAGCAGAGGCAAGTTTGCAAACGCTAGCAACAAATTGCTTATGAAAATAATTAAATATTACTTTTTAAATGATTATAACTGTACAGGCTTGTTGTCATTGCTGAGAAGCCCGGTGGAGTCTGATAGTCACTGCTCTGCCAGTTGCCTGACCGCATGATGTCTTCCAGCTCTCGTGTGTGCATAGGAGCACCAAATATCAGACATAATAACATTGCTCTATGGCTTCGTATTTTCATATGTACACTATATTACCAAAAGTATTGGAACGCCTGCCTTTTCACATACATGAACTTTAATGGCATCCCAGTCTTAGTCCGTAGGGTTCAATATTGAGTTGGCCAATCCTTTGCAGCAATAAAATCTGCAACTCTTCTAGGAAGGTTTAGGAGTGTTTCCATGGGAATGTTTGCCCATTCTTCCAGAAGTGCATTTGTGAGGTCAGGCAATGATGTTGGATGAGACCTGTCTCACAGTCTCCATGCTAAATTATCCCAACGGTGTTCTATCGGGTTGAGGCCAGGACTCTGCGCAGGCCAGTCAAGTTCCTCCACCCCAAACGTACTCATGCATGTCTTAGTAGACCTTGCTTTGTGCACTGGTCCAAATCATTTGGTGGAGGGGGGATTATGGTGTGGAGTTGTTTTTCAGGGTTTGGGCTTGGCCCCTTAGTTCCGGTGAAGGGAACTCTTAAGGCGTCAGTATACCAAGACATTTTGTACAATTTCATACTCCCAGTTTTGTGGGAAAAGTTTGGGGATGGCCCCTTCCTGTTCCAACATGACTGCGCACCAGTGCACAATGCAAGTTCCATAAAGACATGGATGAGCAAGTTTGGGGTGGAGGTATTTGACTTGCCTCCACATGACCTCACCCCGATATACCACCTTTGGGATGAATTTAGAGTGGAGACTGCAAGCCAGGCCTTCTCGTCCACATCAGTGCCTGACCTCACAAATGCACTTCTGGAAGAATGGTCAAAACTTCCCGTAGACACACTCCTAAACCTTGTGGACAGCCTTCCCAGAAGAGTTGAAGCTATTATAGCTGCAGAGGGTGGGCCAACTCAATATCGAACCCTATGGACTTAGACTTGGATGCCATTAAAGTTTATGTGCGTGTAAAGGCTGGCATTCCAATACTTTTGGTAATATAGTGTTTATGCACACTCAAAGTTGGATGGAGTTGCATTCCCCCATTATCTTATAGGGTAACTACTTTCATGAAAAAAAAAAAAAAAAAAACGCAAATAAAAAAAAATATATAGAATATGCAATTGCTACATAAGCCATGTTGTAATTTCATGCTATTAAAAATTGCCTTCCTTTTCAATTTTCTTGTACAATTAAATGTAATATGGAAACCTCTACACAGTTGGTGTACATAATCCCTCTGAAAAATATAATTTCCAGCTTGTATGATTGGCTCACTGATGTTCCCAGAGAATAGAAGTCCGATTTTTGGCACCCCATGCAACTGAAATGTAAGTTTTGGTAATATATTCCCAAAAGGTTCACCTCTAATGGAATGCAGACACTGCAGCTTTCCTCATTAGAACACAGAAAATGCATCAGCAGGTAATATAATAGGCTAGGCACTAGCTTAAAAATGTACCCAAACATTATGGGAAAATTAAAATGGACAAATATACAATGTACCCACGCTGCTTCTACAGACTGCAAGATTACTGAAATAAACTTTAAATGTTTAGAGTGGTGGTATAATGTGTGTAATGTTCCATGCTTTATGCTATTAATCTTTCGGTTTCAGCATATTGCTAAAGGGGATTCAATACTAAGGGTATGTTTTCCCATCTGTGGTGGTACTGCCCCATTTTGCATCATTCTTGGAACTCAGTTATAGATTTCCCATTCAATCCATGGAGATATCTTTTCCACATAAATCAACTCAGATTTCAGAGAGTTATAAAAAATGTTCTATTCCTTTTCTTCCAAATGTAGCAAAAAAATATATATTTTTTTAGACCAAGGTCCAATCACCACCCAACAATAAAGTGAGGCTTGCTAGGGTCAACCAGCTTAAGCCCCGTACACACGCGTCGAAAATTGGCAGGGAATTTTCGGCCAACGTCCGATCTGCCGATTTTCAACCGACTCCGACTTTTCGGCCGAAAAAAAAGCGGAGACTGTACCTATAGCAACAAAAGTTTGGTAACCACGCCCCCTGGTTACCAAACTTTTGTTGCTATAGGTACAGTCTCCGCGGTCTGTTGTAGGTGGAGCTAACTGGCGGGTTTGTTTGGAGTTGGCGATCGAGCAACAAACGGAGGTCCCCAAGCGGTCCCAGATCAGCCATAAGGATTACTGCCCGGATTCCAAAAGCCTTCTCAGCATCTAGAGAGGCCACCACTCCACTATATTAGTGAATAATCTACACAGGTTTATGTCTGTGCACTTACCTGGCATGAATCCAGACTGATCCCCATGAATCAGAGTCAGGATAACAGTATTCAATTGGGTTGCTAGCACTTTAGTAAAATTTTTGATTAAAAGGGAAATGGTGAATAGAGTGAAATGGTAAAAAGTGAAAGAATAATAAAGATCAGGGTTTTTACCAGGCTTGGGCACCACCACGATAAGTGCTTCTAGAATTGAGGCTGGAAGGCAAGAAGCATCCCGGGTAGCTTGAAACATATCATACATTTGAGGAGTAGGAACATCTACATATGTTTTAAAGAGTTTGGAGGGGAGGCCATCCACCCCAGTTATGTTCCCAGATTGTAAGGAGGCTATAGCCAACTAAATCTTCTTTAATGTAATAGAGGCATATAATGCTTGTCGATAGTGAGATGACAGGGTAGGAAAACTAATACCATCAAAAAAGGATTGCAAACTTTCAACATCATACTGAGATATAGAAGAATACAGGTGCTCGTAGTAAGTGGCAATTGGTTGGGTCTGTCAATAGGCTGCCTCAATTTTAAACAGATAAACTTTAATTTGACAGAGGTTGGATTCCCCCAATCTTTTTGTCAATTTCGTTTTTATAGATAGCTCTCTAGGATTCCAATTATTTTTATCTTTTCATTTGTATATTTATGTGCTTTCTGTTTTTCTTGAATTTATTTTGGTAATACCATGTTAGACGAGTAATTCTGGTGCATCTATGGGGTTTAGCCACCTCTGTCCTTATGGTTTTTTTTTTACTTTCTTTCCTCCCTTTCCTTGGTTTGTGCTTGTGTTTTTTTTTTTTTGTTTTTTTTTTTGTCTTTGTCCCCTCTCTCAGGTCTTTGATTATGTCTTGTCTTTGTCATTTGGTGTACAGTGGTCAGCTTGTACTTTGTTTTTAAGGATAATGAGTATGATCATACACAATCACTCTGTCATTGTATGCTTGTTAGTAAATTGGTGTTAGGGAATTGGTGTGTTTTTTGTAGCTTTTCATATATTTTTCAAATAAATAAATAGAGAATAAAGTAAAAAGTAGGAAGTGAGCTGTTATGAGAATGAAAGCAAACAAAAATCCTGCTTAAGCTGAGCCATAAATGGTTCTTTTTGAGTTGTCATTATGACTAGCAGGCTTCATTATTTTAGACTGCTTAATGAGACTCAATCACCATACGTGGTGAAGATAGCTGAGAAAGCAGCCCTGTGCCCCCTATATTGTACTGCAAGGTTTTAGCAATTGGTTAAGACCACTACTGTGTGATTTTTCTATTCATTTCAGCTGCATTCATTTTCTAAAGATTTGTATTCTTTTTTAGATGAGAGCCCTCTAGATGTGATTTGTAAACTTTAAGTGGACTTTTCATCCGAAATACAAAATTCAGAAGCCTAATACTGACAATAGATGTTTTATGTTTTAGCATGTAATGCAAGAAAAAGGTTTCGGAAAATATCATCTCTTTCAAACATAATTTTTGCTTCAACAACTATAAAACACTGATAAGATCTGTTTGGCTCTGTTGTCAGGTCTGAAACAGTGTTTTAGCTGATTGTGGAATAGGCCAATCATGACACTGATTGTGGAATAGGCCAATCATGACATTGTGTATTATTATATTGGTAATGTTACTACCCCCCCAATGAGGAAGAGTGAGAAGCAATGATAATTGGGGGTCCATGTTTAAAAAAAAATCTGCTTTTGCAAATGTCTAAGCATTGAAAGTGAAAGTCAAGAGTAATATCCATAATGTCTGTAAAATGTGTAAAATTCCAGTTTCTATTGCCTTTTATGGGACAAATGTAACATTCTCTAACCTAAACTTTACATCTAAGAGAGAAAAAAAAACATTCAGCCACAAGTGTTAAAGAACGATTGACCGAAAGAGAAAAATATCTTAAACTATAGGCTAAACGCATTTGACCAGAAGGGGAAAAAATATGAGATTTAATATTGCTTCAGCTGTAGCAGGGACTGAAACGTTTAGCAGTGATATTACTACTGCTGGTTAATGTGGAAGCTTCCTACTCAGAGCTCTTAGTTATTAGGGAGTGGACACCCTAGGCTATTTTTTTTATTGGTGAATGTTCTTACACTTTTATGGTTGAATGTTGTTAAGGCTATATTCTCTTAGGATTGAATGATAAAGGGCTGTTACATTCGTCTAGCAAAAGGCAACAAATGGAAGTGGACAATATAGATATATTACAAACATTACAGGTATGATTTGCTACTTTCGCATGATTAGATATTCACAAAGCAAACTTTTTATGAATATACATTTTTTAACCACATACATAAAACCTAATGTCAAGTTCCAGACCAACTGTGTATACCCTGCATTTATTTTTTGTAATTGTTTTATATAAACACCTTTTGTGAGATGTCTTCTAGCTGGTCACCTGACACACAGGGCTCTCTTCTTTGTATCTTCTTCAGAACTTGGCAGGCCTTAATGATGCAAAGAACAGTGCTGATATGATGTTGGTGCCATGCTCCACAGCATTGTACTATAAGCCCAGGGCAATGTGATGATGTGCTTTCAGGGAGCGTGTCTATGATGCATTGGGCCCATGAGCAGTTGATGGAATGATGCAGCATTTAACACTAAGACGGACCTGTACTAGACCATGGAGTTGTGAATAATTAGTTAGCACTGATTGACAATGATGGTCTAGGCCATGGGTACTTGCCCGGGATCAGCGCTGTCACAGTGCAAGCAGAAGGAGGGGTGTAAGAAAGACTGCATGGAAAACTCACAGCAGATAGTGCTGGAATCAAAGGAGTGTCATCTGAGCTCCACAGCAGTCATTCTCAGTAAAGACTTATGCAGGAAGAGGAGGCAATTCAGTGCTTTCCTCTCTTTCTCCATTAAAACTAGTATAAAGAAGACTGTCGGCAGCACTGCTTCACTAATGAGCATGAATGACATTAGCTCAACAATAAAAATGCCCACAAATTCAGGCGTTTGGAAGAGGAGAAGCTGACAAGCTGGATTGGAAGGAGTAAAGAAGAGATTATTCCCAGTGTTTTTCTAGAACACTTATCTTGTATTTGTTACTGGGATTTCAATATGTATGCATTAATATATTGGTGCTGAAATCAAGTGGCAATTCAGTGTAACTACAACTTCCTATTTTTATATTTGTTAATGGTATAATTCAATATGTTGGGGCTATTTAGTCTGGTCCTTAGCCAGCCCCCTACTTTCTTCTCATGTTCTCCAAGTAAGCTGCCAGCCTTTATAGCAGGCATAAAACTGAGAAGATTATTGACTCTACACTCTACAAATGACTGGTAAACATCTCATGTACTTCATAGGTAAATCTATGTTGGAATAAACTTCTGGATCTTATTGGAGAGGTAGGCCGTCTGTAGCGGGTGCATCTTTGGCAGGTGACTATACTTGCTGGGTGGACCAGGGTCTAAAAGAGTATCTTAATACATAAAGCAGTGTCAAAAAAGTGTTTCTTTGAGGCAACAATCACAGGTATTTCCAAGTAAATGAAAAAACGAACCAAGAAATAGTTAATAGGGATGATCGAACGGTTCGGGTCGACCATCGGTTCGACCCGAACATTGACTGTTCGAGGTTCGGCCGAATTCCAAACTTTTTGCTGAAAAAGTTCGGAATTCGGCAACCAGAACCGACCAAAATGCAATGGGACAGGAACTGGGCTTTAAAAGCCCGTGATTGGACCAGAACCATCAGTAAAAGCCAATTGAGGGGGCAGGAGAATGCTAGGAATGTGATTGGAGTGACTAGGGGGTCCAGAGGCCAATCATTAGTGAATACGCCCCCCCAGTATATAAGATAGCCCGCCAAATCTCTACCATTTTAATACAGGGCTGTGGAAGAGAGTGGAAGCAGTTCTGTTACTTCTGCTTCAAAGTGTCATTTAGCAATTATTAGTGTGAGGAAAGGGATATCTAGTGTAGTTAGGGTACTATTTTCCACTATAGTTAGATTTAATAATCTAGTTTCTGTAGGGAAAGTGTTAAGTGTAAGGGGACAGTAGTGTAGTGTAGGGTTAACTGACTCTGACTGCTATGGCAGGGTGACAAAACCCTTCCATGTCAGGGTGACCGCTATAGAGAAAAGATTGTTTCTCTTAGAACACTTATAGAACCGGATAGTGGCTTCGCCCCTGTCACCCTGCTTTTTGCTGCAGGCGTTTATAGGGCTTTTTTGAGGACATGTTTGGAGTCAGGCATGACATCTGAACTTCTGTGTAGGGGTATATATACACACACACATGTATGTATATATACACATACACACATATAGGTGTGAAAATAGCAGAAACCTATGCTTGCGCTAATGAAATAATTAACACCCATATGGCTTCTCTGCTATAACACCTATATGTGTGTATGTGTATAAATGCATATAAGTGTGTGTGTATATATACCCCTATACAGAAGTTCAGATGTTTTGCCTGCCTCCAAAGACCCCAAAAAAATGCCCAAAAAAAAAAACGCCTGCTGCAAAAACACACCTAGGCGTTTTTGTAGCTGGCGTTTTTTTGGGCATTTTTTGGACGTCTTTGGAGGCAGGCATAACATCAGAACTTCTGTGTAGGGGTATATATACACACACATGTATGTATATATACACATACACACATATAGGTGTGAAAATAGCAGAAACATATGCTTGAGCAAATTAAATAATTAACACCCATATGGCTTCTCTGCTATAACACCTAGATGTGTGTATGTGTATAAATACATATAAGTGTGTGTGTATATATACCCCTATACAGAAGTTCAGATGTTATGCCTGCCTCCAAAGACCCCCAAAAAATGCCCCAAAAAAACGCCTGCGTTTTTTCTTTGGCGCAGGCGTTTTTTTGGGCATTTTCTGGGGGTCTTTGGAGGCAGGCAAAACATCTGAAATTCTGTATAGGGGTATATATACACCCATAGTTTTATGTTATTTGCTCTATATTGTGACGTTTCTTTTTTTCTTATGTTGCACTATTACTGACAATTGAGGTGGCTGCACCCGCCGCTATGTTTATAGTATTGTTATTGTACTCTTTGCTCCTAAACTTAATAAAAAATGAGTTAAAAAAATATTACAACCCTTTGTCAGTAATCAGTTTTCATATGTTAAAGTGGTAGTATACTGAGTTTTGTGACTTTTACCTACAGGTAAGCCTATAATAAAGCTTACCTGTAGGTACAATTAATATCTTCTAAACCTGCATGGTTTAGGAGATATTTGCACTGCATGCAGCCGCTGACGCGAGCGGCACATGCGCTCTGAAGGTCCGGCGGATCTTCAGAGTTCCTTGCCGGGAAGTTGTCGGAAAGTTAATCCCCCGCACGCATGCGTGGGAGTGATGTCATCGCGGCTCCGGCCACTCACAGCGCCGGAGCCGCCGAACCCGGAACAGACGCCAAGGGATCATGTCCACTCCCACAGCGGTGTCCAGGGGTCCGTGTCGGGGCTTCGTTCTAAGGTAAGTATTTCATAATGAGCTAGTATGTGATGCATACTAGCTCATTATGCCTTTGTCTTGCAGGGTTTTTTTTTTTTTTTGAGTATACTTCCGCTTTAAAGATACTTTGCATTTAGTGACCCTTTTACATGATCTAATATTACCCAAAAATACACTGTAGGTTACTTTAGATATAGAGGCTCCTTATTCTTCTATACCGCATAACAAAGGTCTTCAAAAAGGTTTTGGACAGTAGAGCCTTAGACAAACGTGCCCACATTGTCTTCATTTACCAGCTCTTACAATTTCTGATGACACACAACACATTCAAATACAATGACAAACACTATTACCAGGCCCAAGGCACAGCCATGGACACAAAATGTGCCCCGGCCTATGCCAATTTATATCTGGGCGATTGGGAAACCTGGCAGTTTGATCGAGGGGGGGTGTCGTCGATGTGCCTGTCCAAAATCTTGTCCTGGTACAGCTACATCAATGATGTCCTCATGTTTAGGTTGGGCAGTCAGCTGGAATTGAGTGAGTTTGTGGGCACTTTGGCCAACAACCCCTAAAATTTGAAATTCACATGGGAGTTTTATCGCAAACAAGTCACTTTTCTGGATTCGATACTTACATTGGATCACAAAGACTCGGTTGCTACTAAACAGTATAGAAAATCCACCGCTACTAACAGTTTGCTCCACGCAGGAAGCTTCCATCCCAAAAATCCTAGAAAAAATATAGCTGCTGGGCAATATCTGAGGGCCCATCGGAATTGCACCAACGGAGATGATTTCGAACAGGAAGCAAATGTTTTAAAAAGGAGATTTTAGAGGAGAGGTTACCATAAGAGATGGTTAACAGAGGCCTATAATAGAGCCAAAAACAGTTCAAGGGAGTCCTTAATCCTTAGGAAAAGGGAGAGAGCAACAGACCAACCAAACAAAACTAGACTTATGCCTCGTACACAGGCAACGATTGTTGGCCGTGAATTTTCGGCCAACGGCCGATCGGCCGATTGTCGGCTTGTTAGTATGATGCTTCCGACCAGCGACTGCGACTGCGACTTTTTGGACGAACAAAATCTGGTGTGCATGCTATACAATTTTTGTTGGCCGTCAACAGAATGGCCGATTGTTCGTCCGTCAGTACAGATTTCGGCAGACAAAAATCAGATGAGCAAGACTGGGCATGCTCAGAGAAGAAAAAACACACGGAAAGTAAACCAGCACATGACATCACTTCTGAAGTTGGTTGTTGTTGGCCGAAAAAATTTGTGTGCAGTCTAGAGCACATTTCAACCAACACAACAACACTGGACAAAAGACGGCCGATCGGTCGGCCAACAATCGTTGCGTGTGTACGAGGCATTAGTCTCCAATGCACCCAGGTAGCAGACAAAGTCAGAGGTATTTGCTCCATATATTGGCATCTTTTGAAGGAGGACAACTCTGTTGGCAAGTTCATCTCTGGATATCCACAAATGGTGTACAGGAGGGCCCGCTCTTTAAATGACCTCCTGGTGCACAGTGATTTCTCATGGAAACCAATTGGTCACCTTACCAATGCAGGCATGACCAAATGTGGGCATTGTGACATTTTGCCCATATATGATAGAAGGTGATGCAGACAGAGCGGCAATTGTGATACCATGGGAGTTATATATCTTATAATGTGTTCCTGTAACTCTTTTTATATTGGTAAAATCATCAGAACCATTTTTTTTTTTCAAGATCATATATATGAGATATCTTTTTTTTTCACAAAAAGGTGCTTTATTGAGGTAATAAAACAGTAACAATATAACAGAGTAAATTAGATATCTACATACCATTTAAGTGTCCCTATAGCCAGACATGTTTGTCTAGAACACAACAGAGACCCTCAATGCTTGAAATGTTGGGTCCTGGAGGTAATCCCCCATTTTGATCTGGTAGTTCTCTAATATGAGACCTGGTGGATTTGGGATCTGTACCCCACCAACCCATGATCGAGATTAAGCGACTGCATTTGTTTTGTAATTTTCTTGAACTCAGTTTTTCCATTTCCAAATGAACCAATAGACAGGCATTTCATTTTTCAAAGATAATAAGGCTTCTTTAGGACACACATGTCTTTCAACACCCCAGCATGGCAAATATGGAGGTGCCTTCTATACAACTAAGGAGGGGAAAAAAGGTTTATTAATTATGCCGTGCAGCAAGGGAATACAATACAGGAACATTTTACTTTTTTTTTTACGAGATATACTTTTTTATAACTTTAATCACAACCCCCTTCCTATACTGCTCAAAAATAGTAGTGTTTTATGTAAAAAATAAGATCCTAAATAAAAAATTGTTACGAATACCATTATAAATCTGTTTTAGGCTAGCAGCAGTCTCTACCTCTCCTAAAAAAAGCAGTCCATGGTGGATTGCTTTTCAGTGGTGGTTTGCAGGCATTCAAGAGGCGATACTACCACCTCCTGAATGCTATTTTTTTACAGCCAAACAGCATTTTGTGTTAAACTACCTCTGTGCAAGTCAAGAACTTGCTCATGATCGCGGTGTAGTCCCACATCATTAGGCGAGTTTGGCAATCTGCACTGTACAGTTATAATTGCCTCACTGTGGTGCCAAGCATTGCGGCGCAACAATGTATGTTTGTTATACATGTTCCATTGGAGGTAGGCAATCGGGATGGGGGCTGTATAAATGTGGATAAACTAACCTTTTTTTTTTTTTTTTTTTGTTTAAGCCTGTGTAAACGAGGTTTTAGCATACTCAGCTGTGAAGGATTGTAACTGCACAGGTTTCAAACACAAACATCGTTGTCAGACCTTCCCTAAGTGAATAAACTGCCTAATGTACTAGTTGGGCACTTGATTCTGTTGGTAAAATCCTTGATAAATCCCCTTTATGGACTCCAGCTGGGTCATGCAATAAAAACTTACCAGTAGGTTAATTAGGAAATTAAACCTGTCATACGAGAAATACAGAGCCTGCCATTACCAACCTGCTTCAGAACAGGCTAGTTGCTTAGCTGTTAATAGCCCCAATTCCTTCTGAGTCACTAAATCTGGAACAAATAAGTAGATCAGCAAAAGTAATACATGTTTGTTTTGCAGCGATAGCGTCAGTATGACAGCCTGGCAACTAGTGTAGAAGAGGTCAGCATTGGCAGCGTATATTTCTGACATGATGGGTTTCCTTTAAATAAAGAGTATAATTTTTCGTTTCTAAGTAAGTTTTTAGTGCAAGGTGCTCTGCAAGGATTCCTGTGATATTTGCACAAGTTGTTATGAGTTACCAGTGTGACTATGACCAGTCGAGAGAATGCTTTTAAAGTACAGCTATCACCAGGGATGAGAACACTCTGCCTGAAACAATGTAATCACTGACTAAAGCAGTCAAAATGCTTTTTTTATTTTTCAGATTCCAAGCTGCAGTGCTGACACATAAAACACAGATTTATACATGCCTTTATTCTTCAAATACAGATATTTTTGTATACCTCCACGTTCATTCTCTTTGTTGCACAGCACAAAATGCTAAATGTTTCATCTTGTATTAAAGTAGAACCTAAAGTGGTATTAAACCCATAAACACAAATAGATTATATGGCAGCTTTCCGGTCCCTTGATATGGTGGCTGCATTTTTTTTTTCTTTTTTAGACTTTTCCCTTTTTTTCACCTGGAGTAGTAGATGATGAGCGAACGGTGTGGCCTGAGCATGAGTTCGGGATGAACATTGGCTGTTCGTCTGTTTGACGAACCCCGAATTATCGGGGCGTTTGACCGTTTATTTAGCCTGCCGAATAACCACAATGCACTGCATCACCGCACAGTGCAATGGAAGTCCTGATTGGCTGAAGCAAAGAAAGTTTTGCCCAATCAGGGCAGAGAGCACTGTCAGAGCCATGATTGGGGAAAATAATGCAAGAAACAAATATTATTGCGCTCAATAGTGGACCATAAAATTTATTGATTGAATATCCATACGCAGCTGTGAGGAACACATGGGTACCTTTATGGTCCCATTACCCAGAAAAAAAAACAAGAAATGAACCTCTGTGCTGGGGGATGTAGGTTTGTACAGGCCAATCATAGTCCATGTGCTCACACTTGCTGGCTGTTATTTGTAGTTCCACAGAGTGGAAACAGTCACCATGGATGATAATTATAAAGGGTTTATTGTAAGTCGAATTATGATTAGAATTCCAAAAAACTGTGAATGGCTGTAGGCAATATATAACAAAGAAACAATTATTCGTGAACTATCATCCTGAGCAATGTTCACTGTAGGACTACACATATCAGAAACCCAAACACCGAATGGAAGGCAGGAAGTGATCTGCCCGGGAAGAAACCGACCCGTCTCCACAGTGTGGTCAGCTGTGTCTCCGTAGTGTGTCACAGTATGAAGACCCTGTGTAGTATCTTGAAGGTGATAGTGAGAACCAGGAGGGGGAGAGCAGCAAAACTTCCCTGGCTGTGGGTCCCCAGAGAGCTGTCATGGACACTGCAGAGGCTGCCCCGCAATCCACACCGAAACCAAATAGCGGGGAAGCCGGAAGTAGACAGTCCTGCTGAAGGTTGAGTCTCGGAGACAGAATAGGTCAGACTGGACAGCTGAAGCCATGCTCACCTGTGTAGGGAAATGTCAAACAGGGATAATGGATGGCCATTCATTACAGAGCTTTTAACATGACGACACGTTTCGGGCATGGTTCTTCATCCGGTCATCTTGATGAGCAGGTATTGGATCCATCATTCCTGTGTGACGTTTCCCTACACGGATGAGCATGGCTTCAGCTGTCCAGTCGGACCTATTCCATCTCTGGGATGGAATATCAGTTTAGTGTGAATCTAGTAATAGTTGAGTCAGTGTGAGTATAGTAAATGTTCATTTTTATTTTAGTGTGAATCTAGAGTTAGTTCAGTGAGAGACTATTCACATTTACTTTAGTGTCAGTTTGTTTTATCTGGACAGGTTAATGCATTATAGTTCAGTGCGTTATTGCATGTTTCGTTTATCTAGGGGCAAAAAACAGAGATGGAGAGCTTTCCAGTTGACAATCAACTGGGTTACTGGGTCATGAGAATAGACCACTGGCCAGAACTTGTCCAATATGCAATTAAGCTGCTGGGCTGCCCTGCATCCAGCGTGCTTTCCAAAAGGGCATTCAGTGCTGCTGGAGGTTTTGTTACTGATAAAAGATTGTGTCTGTCCACAGACTCCGAGGGTCGTCTGACATTTATCAAAATGAATCAGTCCTGGATTAACAGCAGCTGTGAAGCCCCTGATGCTGATGTCACTGATTAAGTGTTTTTGAGATGTGGAATCTCTGCAAGACTTCCAGGCTGCCTAGTGTTATGGGTGTTGAATTCATCCGAAGGAATTTTTTTTGGTGTAGGTTTCATGGGCACAATTAACACCCAAAGACTAATTTTCCACACCTGTTTGACAATTGCATATAATTTCAATTTTCGATAGCAAGGCTGATTCTTGCTTTCATCAAGAGTACCTCTATAGGGTTATGATGTGAAAGCACCGCAGACACCCAAAGACCAATTTTTTTGCACCTGTTTGACAATTGCATATCATTTCAATTTTTGACAGCGAGGCCAATTCTTGCTTTCACCAAGAGTACCTCTATAAAGTTACGATGTGAATGCACTTTCGACAACCAAAGACCAATTTTTCCGCACTTGCTACTTCTATCCAAAGTGTACAGAAGAGACACTAGAATTTATTCAAAAAATCTCTAATCTTGTTCCCAGTGCACCTCATCATACAGACTGGCTCCCCAAAACGTTGTTTACAAAATAAAGAAAGCTTGCAGGTAAAATGTCATTTTTTTGGCTTTATAAATGCAATTATTTACGTAGCAGCTTCTATACACAGTACAGATGTGCCACTTTACAGGTAGGCTAAGGGGACCCCCCAGGCACCAGGCACTATATTCAAAGGAATTTTTATTTTTTATTGTTATTTGTCATTTTGATGCTTTCACTTTAATCATCAGTAAAATCACTGCTCATTTAAAAATGACCTTTGTTTTTTTCAGTGATGCATGTCCCCCAGGGCAGTACCCAGACCCCCCATAACTATTGTATGTCCAATTACTTGCACATAAGTCTTCAAAATGGGAACTTTTGACTTTTACGGTTCAGGTCCCATAGACTTCAGTGAGGTTCGTTATTCGGTTCCGAACCTTCACGATGTTCGAAAGTTCTGGTGCAAACCGAACAGGGGGTCATTCGGCCCATCCCGACCAACTAGTATGGCTGTAATTTTTCAATTTTCTTTAGCAGACCAAGTTGTCCACCAAAAGTGGCAGTTAAGTTAGAATGATATTACAAACCATTTTCCACTGATGGGGTAGTTACAATGATTAGCTTTTATTTATTTATGTCAAACCTTTATAAAAAAAAATGTAACTTCTTAAAAAGTGTTAGTTTAGCTTTAATTTGCTGGTCAAGTGCATCTAAATCCACTAGTGCTTCTAACACTACCCTTTCCGCAGACTGACAATACCACTGTCCAATGACGTCTCTGTTTCTACTCCAGTGGAGTTGAGACACCCTAATACAGGAAGTTTGTTATTGCCTGGATCACAGGGTAAAATTTAAAGGAGAAGGAAAACCTATAAAATAAAACGAATGCAGCCATCAGGTTTAAGGATTGAAAAACTGTAATAAAGTATATTAAGTTTTTGTTTTTGTGTTTAATACCGATTTAAGGCATTTTGTAAAGACGAGGGGGAGGTTATAACCCTTGTCAGTTTCTTTTTCATCATCATTGTCCCATGTGGAATATTTCCCTTCACTTCTTGTCCCATAGCCAAAACAGAAAGGGAGAGGAAAACCTCCAGAGTCACCAGAACTAGAAGATATCACCTCTATTGCTGTTCTGGTGACAACCTGAAAGTTAGGATTTTATTTCAATTTTGCTTTTATTGATAACAGTTACCAAGACAAATATGGTGAATTTCTTTTCGGGAAAGTGCTTGTACTGGATTGATGCCTGCAGCTAGAGGCATCACCCCGGTACCGTCGTCCATTGCCAACAGTCGGCTGTCTTGGAATGAGAAGCCATTCGGCTGTCATTACAAAGAGCGGGAGGGGACGCCCCCCTCCCACCGCCTTCCGCAGTTCCCCCGGGCCTCCCGTCCCACAGGGAGACCAGGGCAACCAGCCTGGGCGGCAGCCGAAGGCTCGGTCAAAGCCGCATTCGGCTCTGATCGGGTCTCCATGTAAAAACCCGGAAGTGATGTCATGACATCACCTCCGGGTACTCGGCGCCAGATTTAAAAAAATGACAGCATTCAAAACAGCCAAACGTGGTGTTTTAAATGTTTTTAAGTGCAGAGGAGAGGTTTGGGGTCTTTTAGTCCCCCAGATCCCTCCACAAGAGTACCTGTCAAGTGATAAAAATAAAAAATAAAATGTTTTTATAAATGTATGAAAATATCGGCCGATACCGATATGCAATGGCCAAAATATCGGTATCGGCAACGAAAAACGGATATCGGTCGATCACTAAGGGAAAATATGCGCTTGTCATTTGACCATCAAAAGGCCTTTGGCTCCTTTTTCTGGGAATATTTGTTTTAAACTTTGGAGAAATATCGGCCAACATTTCTATCTATCTTTCAAATTTTATATGAAGACCCGGTAGCCTTCCTGTCGATTAGTGGTTACAAATCATAATCCATCAAAATTCACTGAGCACTCGCCAAGAATGCCTCCTATCTCCAATATTACAGTAAAGCGCTCTGATAAATAAATCAAAAATATCCACAATGCATTTATGCATTATTATTTATAAAATCCACTATTGATTATATAGCAAATAAATCAACAGTGTAAGGAATATAACTTGTGATCACAGATCCTCTGTAAAATTAGCTGTGTAAACAAAAACAGTCCAAATGTAATTTTTGAGTGCAGCAAAAGTGATAATAGTGTCCACTCCTAAACCAAATCCCTTAAGCTGCTCTAAATATTGTGCCATAGACAGGCAAGCCTTTGAGAAAGCCGAGATTGGCGCAACTGGGTCACGTGGGCGGTTACATCATCACGCTGGGGGAGGCAAGGACGCCATTTTGCTGGAGTTTGGTTTGTGAATTCATGGTGATAAATGTGCTTCTTATTTACTTTAGTGTAAGTGGATTTAGTCTTCTTGGTAGAGAAATACTTTTTTAGCAGTCTACACTATTTGTTCCTTCTCTGTGCCTTTACGCAAGTACACCTGCTGGAAGAGACAGCCTAGAGAATCAGGAGTATGTTGTATATAAAGCTCGTTTGACCCCTATGTTACAATTGGGGTCCATGAAATAAGGTGAGAAGGGCACACTGATGGGCACACTGATGGTCAAGAGTATGGAAAATAAGAGATATTTGGACAGTCTATGGCACATTACTTCTATCAGCTTATGGGATTTGGTTGAAGAGTGGACACTATTATCACTATTGCTGCACTCAAACATGACATTACTGCTCTGTGCAAAACCCTTGCACAGAGCAGGTAAGTTTAACATGTTTGTTATTTAAAAAAAAAAAAAACACAAACCTTTACAATCACTTTAACTTTGTTATTTTTGCCTTTTATATATATTTAGAGTGTGGCATATGCATAGTTTAGTGGTAGCAGCTTATTGTTCTCTATATAAATTTTATTTTGTTTTCTTTTACAGCTAAGGGTTCCAAGCGATGGAACCCTTAGCCGTAAAAATTAGACAATGCATTTTTTAGTGAATGCTATTCTTATGTTGCTCTCCACTATGATAGTTTCTATACTTAATTTTCTCAACCTCTACCCTCTTAGGCCTCAAAAATCAATCTACCCAAATATCACACCCTAAATATTTCTTAGACAATCAAGCTCCCCTAAATGTGAAAATACATTTTCATTTTAAATGGGTGGAAGATATCCTTCTCTATTTAGGCATTTTATTTAATGCCTATGCTCCAAACACTCCAAGAAAAATTATCCCCACTGTATAAAAAATTAACAGAGGACATGGAGCCCCCCCGTCCTTGGTTTAGTCAAATTTGTGCCGTAAGAATGAATATCCTCCCAGACTGTTCTATCTATTTATAACATTGCCAATTGGTGTCTTGGGCCAGGACTTCAAAGTGTTTCAAGACAAAATGCTTACATGGGGATATAAGAGACACAGGGTGAGTAAATGTACCTTGTATATGCCAAAACAGATGGGGGGTTTGGGAGTTTCAAATTTGCTGAAATACTTCCAGGCAACACAATTAGCACATCTGATTAAATTTCATATGACAGTCTCACCTTGTCTGGATGCAAATAGAATCTTCCTCTGACCACCTTATGTGGTTGCCGACAAAAGACTGTTCGGTGTGCATCATTATAATTTTCCTTGAACCTATGAAATCTCTTGGGCTTGGTTTACAAATCCAAGTCCCTGTTGGCCTCCATTCTGGGTACTTCAGTTTTCACTGAATCTTTGTACTGCCCAAGATATCTTGTCAAAACAATAATGGAAGAACAATATCTTATGCTGACTGAGAAGAACTATCTTTATGCTCAAATAATCCGCTTTCTAAAAGCTTTGGGATGGCAAGCTGATCTATAAACAACAATAAATATTTGTGTAAGAATCTTGACGAGAGATCGAGTCTTATTTCTGCAATTTATGGACTGTTATATGTCCATTTGAGAACAAGACCTGGATAAGGACCAGGATCCCACTGAAAAGCATAAGCTAGCTATCTCAGCCTCAAAGTCCTACATTAACTACCGTTATAGAAGAAAATTATATTATGCTTCTATATAAAAACTACTAAAAGACAAATAGATGGTCCCCTGCGCTCAAAGGTACTGAACATAAATCAATTAATATCTTGAACTTAAACAAGTCGCAGCTACTTTCCAGTTATAACACCAATTAAATCTCAAAGAAACCAAATAAGTGTTAGTAGCGCAGACTAAATTATGATCTAGGGCTGAAATGAGTGACCCCTCAAGACAGCACAATACAGTCAGTGAGGAATAAAGTCTCTTGGATAGAGTCTATATATTACTTCAGTGACAGGGTAAAGTCGCAGGGAATCCTGTATGTGGATCAAAACACGCCTCTTATCTCCTACAACACTAAGGCACCAATCATGGACAAGATGGCAACTCACCAAAGCTCATGCCCATCCACTCACATGGATAAGGTAATCGGGCAAGTATGATGATCTCCACAAAAGGCTTGGATCCCAATGACTGTATCCAGTATAGATGATAGCACCTTGGGGTATCTTCTAATACAGCATATACTTCTTCTATGTCTCTCCTCAATCCAATTGATAACCACAATGGGGGAAAGAAACAAAGGGTTCGCAATTGTGTGATACTGTTTTTAGAGCTGGTTATTATTAAATACCAAAGCCTCTTACCAAAGAAAATGCAGTGACAGCTATTTCCGGTGACACCACAGACACACAGGAAACCAATGTGTGGACCAAAACACCTCACACTCCTCCACCACTGTGACACCCGATGTGATAAAGATGGTAACTCACCAGAGGCATATGCCTACCCACTCTCGTGGATTAGGCATTATGGCAGGGTTGATGTTTTCCACACAGGCTGGGTTCCTGGTCACTAAATCCAACATATATCCTATCACTTTAGGGTCCTTTGTAAAACAGCACTCCCTTCTCTTGTATGTCTTCACAATCTCACAAATAATGATAGCAATAAGGGAAGAAAAAACAGAAGGGCCGCAATAGTGTAATACGGTTAAAAATGCTAGTTTTTTTCACCCATAAAATGATACACTCACAAAGTATTTGTATGATAATGCAGTAAGAGATAGTATATTATGCTTCTATTCTTAATATAAAATTATAATAAAGTGTTACTAAGATGGTACACAGGAGATAGCTTCTTATGTCTCAGGAGCTTCCCCCCAATTGTTTTAGAGAGTGTGGACAAGAAGGGTCCGCATACCACACCTGGTGGACATGTCCAAATGCTTAAAGATTTTACATTTGAATTTAAAATGTAATCTTTTCTGTAACACAGACTAAACTCAAAAAATCCCCTGGCAGGCCCTTCTTAACCAACCCAAAGAAGAGGAACTGAAACATACAAAAAAAATTATTTTCATTGATTTTCCTAGCAGCTAGGGTAGTTATCGCTAGGTCTTGGAAATCCCCATCTATCTTGTTTGAATTATTCAAAGTTAAAATGTCGTGGATTATGGTAAATGCAAAATGACTGCTTTCTTGAATGATAAAATACCTTTATTCGATAAAACGTGGCAACCTTGAATGCAGTATCTTTCAGGTGAATAATGAATCATCTCCCTGTATTGAGTCGGTTCATCTCTTGTTTTCTTCTCTTCTTCCCTTGCTAGTCTCCTATCTGTTCAAGACACTTTAACCACTTCTGGACCGGAAGGATTTCCTCTAATGACCAGGCCATTTTTTGTATATGGCACTGCGTTACTTTAACTGACAATTGCGCGGTCATGCGATGATGTACCCAAATAAAATTGATGTCCTTTTTTTTCCCACAAACAGAGCTTTCTTTTGGTGGCATTTTATCACCTGCAATTTTTATTTTTTACATCATAAACAAAAAAAGAGAGACAATTCTGAAAAAAAAATAAAAAACAATATTTTTTACTTATTGCTATAAAACATTTCCAATAAAAAAAAAATCAAAAAAATCAAATGGTTTCATCATATTAGACCAATATGTATTCTGCTACATACTTTTGGTAAAAAAAAAAAAAAAAAATCCCAATAACTGTATATTGATTGATTTGTTCAAAAGTTATTATGTCTACAAACTAGGGGATAGATTTATGCCATTTTTATTTATTTATTTATTTTTTTACTAGTAATGGTGGCGATCAGCAATTTTTAGTGGGACTGCAATATTGCAATGGACAGATCGGATGCCTAACTGCCATTTTTTACACTTTTGGGGGGACCAGTGACATTACTACAGTAATCAGTGCTAAAAATATGCACTGTTACTGTAATAATGACACTGGCAGGGAAGGGATTAACACCAGGGGCTATCAAAGGGTTAAATGTGTCCCTAGGATGTATTTTCTAACTGTGTGGGGGTTGTATTCACTGAATGAACACAGAGACCTGTGTTATTAAATAAGAGGAACACAGGATCCCTGTGTTCATTATTGACAGAACAGCGGTCTACCGTGTTTACATCGGCAGACTGCCGTTCTGTCTCCACGGAGAGTGATCACGGGTGCCGGGCGTCAATCGGGGCTGCTGGACCCGCTGATTGGCTCCCCCTGTAGCCAATCAGCGTGTGTGCGCACCTCCGGCGGCTCGCGCGCCCCCACTAGTGGTCCCGCAAAATTATGTACAGTTATGTGTATGCACTGCTGGCGGTCGGCAAGTGGTTCATTTCTCACCTCCATTCCATGTTACTTCATGGAGTTTGTTAAATGTTAAATTGTTAAATGTTTAATGTGGGTTTCATGAGACATGCAACTTCCGAAATGGAAGGCATGACCTAGTTTTTTTTGTTTCTATATTAACAAGAAAATACTGTTTGGGACTTTATAACATGCATCCTTCCACGTTCACACATTTAATGTAATCAACAGTAAAAAGTATGTTGACCTTTACTTTTCATGTGATTTTTATGGAAGTGTTCATGCTTTATTGTTAAAATGTCTTTTTTTTATTGTCGAACTCAAAGCAATATAAATTATTGTAACATTTTTGTAATTCGGGCATGGCTGCCAAACTGAGATTGCTGCACAAAAAAGTAGCTGATTACTATACCACACAAGCACTATAGAAATAGTAGGAGTGCGCTATCTTAAATAATATACAGTGAGAAAATTATATATTATCCTTCGTTTCAAATCGGGTATTCACATACCGCTTACTTATAGTAATGCAAATCAACTGTGCAAAGACTAATATATTGAATTGTAAAAACAGTGCAAAAAAATAAATGGGTTACACATATCATATAAAGTGCAAAAATCCACAGAATAAATAACCATATTATACCATGTATAATCCAAAATTTTATATGCTAAAATGTACTTGTGACTACAAATTTCAAATACATAAATTAGCTGGTGACTATAATTAAAAATAAAATAAAAAAATGACAGTCCATATACAGTCCATCCAAGTGCAGAAAGAAAGTGCTCTTGTGCTAACCACTTTAGTTATGGTAATACTCTTCTTAATCCTAAATACAATTCGCTTTCACCACTGTGCTCATGCAACAAACAGGCTACTTACCAGAACGTTAAATTCCACAACAGGGATCAAAAACTCTTAAAGATATATACTTTTAATTATTTTTTTTTTTGTGTCTCTGAATGCAGCACTATTTTAGCTAATTAACAAGATTTACTAAAACATTAATCGAACATGCTGAAGTTAGAAGCTGATTGCTTACCATGCACAGCTGCACCAGATTCTGAGTGCTCCATTTTTAGTAAATCTCCCCCACTGTGTCCATGCTCATTGTTACATTTAGATGTGTATATTTTAGAGCAGCGTTACGGGGGGAATAATAAAAAATATTCCAAACCTGTGTTTTGAGAGGAGCTTACTGCCAAAATGTATGCATGTAAATACACGCGTATTTATATAAATTCTTTTTGGTAGAAAAATCCAGTGTAGATGGAGTTATTTGAATATTCCAGTGTGCATGCAGCCTAATGCTAATAAACATTCAGCAGATACAAAATGAAGGCCTCAACACAAAAAATCTTCCACCTCACACCAATAAGGATCTCCACATTCAATCCACACTTCCCGAATCTATGTTGGAGAGACTGCAGAGGACAGGGGTCCCTCTTCCACACTCTATGGAGCTGCCCCCTGCTAAGCAGCTTTTGGAACAAGACCTTTAGTATTATTTCAGAAGTAGCTCAATCCATCATTCCCATGACCCCAGGCATAGCCTTACTCAATCTCTCTATAGAATCGATTCCTCCTGCCGTGCACAGAGTAATTATCCACATTCTTCTGGCTGCAAGACTATCCATTACCAAACTATGGAAATCCACCACCACCCTGTCCATAGAGGCCATGGTCCAATTGACTTATACCCATTACACGTATCAAATGATGCTGTTACCCTCCAGGGCAGCATATATCTACTTTCATAAGGCATGGACTCCTTAGATGGTCTGGTACTCCAATTTCCCTTTTATCAATAAGCAACCTCTAAATAATCCCAAAAGGTGCTTTTCTTCCCTCTCTAGCTTTAGAGCAATTCCGAGATTTCACTTCAAATATGTTACTCGATTATTATATGTTAGCATTCATTGTTTTATGTTATATGCTGCTTTTATGGATATCATACCATTTGATTGCTCTGTATTTTCTTGTCATATTGTATTATGTTATGTACTTCCCTAAAAATCTCCAATAAAAATTAATTGAAACACAAAATGCAGGCCTCAAAATGTGATTGCATGTATGTTCACATATATAATGAAGCTTATTAAGGACCTCAAAACCTGGGGAACGCTAATCCCTTGTACTGAAGATGTCTATTATATTGATTGACTAAGGGAATGGGCAGAGGCAAGCAACACTTTAGAAAGTTAAGTCACATTTATAAGAATTATTGGGGATGTATGACAATATGCATAACCAGGAAAAGTGGTCAAGAAAAACCCAACCCAAATTACTGGATTTGCCAAAATAACGGGTCAATGACATCATTTCTCAATTTCTTTCTTTGGCAAAACTGATTGGGCTTATTCAACAGGCAGCCTATAACAACCTATAACAACCAATCAGAATTCATCTTGTACCTATCTAACTTTAGAATATGAATTCTGATTGGTTGCTAAAATGTATTCTCTTAAAGTTTCCTTTTTCAATAAAATACATTAGGCTGTCTAGGGGTCATAAAATGTTAAAAAAAAAACACTGTGCAGTTTTTAAATAGTGTCATTAGTTTTAATGCCTGACCAAAAGGACACAACTGACATCTCCAAAGCCTCTCCAAACTCTCATCAAGGTGATCAGTTGCATCTTGCTCAAGTTTCGGGACACTCCAAGCTTTAGATGATGGCTTTGAGCAACAAAGGAGCTCCATGTTCCAAAACTGCACATGCCTACCCTATAGCAGCAGTGGTTGAGGGAGAGTGCACTGTAAATGCGTGGGGTTGGAACATGGAAGAGTGCTCACTCTTGTGATGCAAGTGTCTAATGTTTGGAGTGCCCCTGAACTTGAGCAGCTTGATGGGAGCTGTTGTAGCAAGCTTTGGGGCTGTCAGTCATGGCCAGCTGGAAAGGTGTTAAAATAAAACTAAGGGCACTATTTAAAAACTATACAGGGTTTTTTTTTTTTTTTACCCCCTTCCTGCCCAGACCATTTTTTAGCTTCCAGTGCTCTCACATTTTGAATAGCAATGACTCAGTCATGCTACGCTGTAGCACAACAAAAACGTTTCACATAAATAGAGCTTCCTTTTGGTGGTATTAATTCACCACTGGGATTTTTATTTTTTGTGATGTAAGCAATCATTTTGAAAAAAAAAAACATTTTTTTTAGTATCTATCATAAAATTTTGCAAAAAAAGTATTTTTTCTTCACAGATTTAGGTCACAATTTATACTTCTACATATCTTCGGTAATAATAAACCAAATTTATGTATATTATTGTGTGAAAGTTATAGAGTCTATAAGCTATTCTACATATGAGTGAAAATTGATCACACCTGATGTACTGACTGCCTATCTCTTTTCTTAAGGCCCTGAAATGCCAGGACAGTACAAATACCCTCAAATTCCCGTTTTTGGAAATAATCCAGTAATTTTTTTAACACAAAATGGTCATATTAACAAGTTATTTCTCACATACAGCCAGGGCTCGAGTACTGCAGGAACGCATTGGGAATGGCGTTGCTGTACTTATTCTACAACAGGAATGCCGTTCCCGTTCCCCCGAGCCCCGAGAGGATCCCAGTGCCACCTCCTGCTCTGGGAAGTGGGTCGGTAAGCCCAGATTGCGGGTTCCCGACCCACCATCTCCAAGCATCACTGAGCATTACTGAGCCGGTCACTATAGGAAGCAGAGCAGATGCTTGATGTATAGCGCCGGCTCCTGTCACAGGCGGAGTCATATCAAATGTACTTTGCCTCCGCCTGTGACAGGGCACAGCAGCCATACAGGAAACATCGGCCCTGCAAATGAGAAGGAGCCAGGGAGATAAGAGAAAGAGAAAGAGAGATAGGAGGGAAGGAGAGGTAGAGAGAGAGACAGAGAGATTAGGGAAGGAGAGAGATGAGAAAGAGAGATGGAAATAGAGCGATATAAAGAGACAGATGGAAAGAGAGAGAGGTATGGGGGAGAAAAAAAGAACAAGTGAGAGAAAGAAGAAAAAATGAAAGAAAGAATAGAGAGGGGCGAGAGATAAAGAGAGGAGAAATAGAGAGGGAGAAAGAGGGACAAAATAAAAAGAGACAGCCTTTGGTCCCTTTCACATGGTTTTCTGATCCTGTCCGCCTCTCAGTTTTTCAGGCAGACCGGAACAAATGCTCCATGCAGCCCTATGGAGCAGCGGATGTCAGCGGTGACATGTCCTCTGACACCCGCTGCTATCTGATCCAATCCTGTCTGTGAAATCCAGACACATGGAAACCCTATTTTCCATCCGTCTGGAGGATCGGATCGGATAGGATTGGATGAAAACGGACGGGCAGTCCGTTATCCTCTGATCTCCCATAGAGAAGAGCTGGGCTCATACAGCACAGTCTCTTTGCACAGAGCAGAGATGGATCAGCGGATCGATCCCTACTGAGCAAAACAGACTCCGTCGGCCGCACCGCCCCTGTGGAAGGACCATTAGTGATACTGAGCAAAATCCATATAAATATAAATCAAATCTATTTTGCAAAGAAATATGCGAAAGATCCAGGGTTTTAATGATGTTGTGTCCAACTGGTATAAATCACGCCCGTACTGCAAATTTGCAACTCAATGTATACGTAACCCCACCAGCAGTACTCGTCAGCAGTACCCACCAACAGTACCTGCCAGAAGTACTAGCCAGCAGTATCCACTAGCAGTACCCACCAGCGGTACCTGCCAGCAGTACCCACCAGCAGTAGCCACCACCTGTTGACCTCCCAGTGTCTGGAAATGTGTTACACAATTTTTTTTTCAAAGCCTCCTCAAGATGTTTCATCCTTTGCTCCCTCTGCGAAGGCAGGAAGAGCTCTGCAACTTTACCCTTGTAACGTGGATCAAGAAGGTTTGCCAACCAGTAATTATCCCTCTCCTTGATAGCACGAATCCTCGGGTACTTTCGCAGGCTTTGCAGAATCAGGGAGCCCATGCAACGTAAGTTGGAGGAGGCATGAGCTTCTGAGTCCTCTGGGTCACTAAAGATGACATTGTCAGCAGGAGTAACCTCTCCCCAACCATGTACAACTCCTGGGGTTTCTGGGGAATCAAAACCGTACCTTGAAGACTGCTGTATGCTATCCTCCACATCGATGCTGCCAAAATCCTTATCCTCCTCCTCCTCTTCCTCCTGTGTGTTTTATGGCCCTGCAGGAATGATATCTGCATAAAGGGGGCCTTGTTAGAAAAGAAAGTCCTCCTCTTCCTCCTGCTGTTCTGCCTCAAGTGCCCTGTCCATGATTCTATGCAGTGTGTGATCCAGCAGGTAGACTAGAGGGATAGTGTCACTGATGCATGTATCGTCCTGGCTCACCATCCTTTGTGGCCTCCTCAAATGGTGACATGCATGCATCCTTTATCAAAAGCCCTGACCCTGTCCTTGTGCCATACTCACACAGGTACTGATTGATGGCCCTCTGGTGTGCGTGCAGCCGCTGGAGCATTGCCAACATTGAGTTCCATCTGGTGGGCATGTCACAAATGAGGCGGTTGGTGGGCAGGTTGAATTCCCGTTGAATGTCAGATAAGCAAGCACTGGCATTGAATAAACGGCGGAAATGGCCACAGACTTTTCTGGCCTGCCTCAGGAGATCTTGGAAGCCTGAGTATCTGCTCAAGAAATGCTGCACCACCAGATTCAGAACATGTGCCAAGCATGGAACATGTGTCAAGTGTCCCTGTCGGAGGGCGGAGAGAAGGTTTGTGCCATTGTTGCATACAACTATTCCTGGCTCAAGATGTCATAGCATCAACCATCTCTGAGCCTGCCCCTGCAGAGCTGACAGAATCTCTGCACCGGTGTGACTCATATCCCCTAGACAGACCAACTGGCAGGCTAAAAGATGCATGGCATCTTTTAGCCTTACTGCTTGCGTAGCCCCTTGAATGCTTAGGGAGCACTGGTGCTTCAGAGGACAATTCAGCAGAAGAGGACATGGAGGAGGAGGTGGTGGAGTACTCAGATGTGGCAGAACCAGCACCAGCTTTTTGGAGGCGTGGTGGCAAAACAAGCTGTAACACCGAACCCTGTCCTGCATCCTTCCCAGTTACCAGCAGAGTTACCCAGTGGGCCGTGAAAGAAATGTAACGTCTCTGTCCATGCCTGCTGGACCAAGAGTCAGCAGTAATCTGCACCTTCCTGCTGACTGCTTTGTCCAACGAGGCCAAAACACTACCTTCCACATGACGGTAGAGAGCCGGAATGGCCTTACCCGAAAAGAAATGCCTTTTTGGGACCTGCCACTGTGGTGCAGCACATTCCACAAATTCCCGAAAGGGAGCAGAGTCTACCAGATGAAAAGGCAGCAATTGTAATGCTAGCAATTTTGCCAAGCTAGCATTAAGAAGCTGAGCATGTGGATGGCTGGGGCAGTATTTCTTTCTACGGTTCAAGAACTGGGGTAGTGAAATGTGCCTGCTGCTCAAATCAGTCAGTGGTGTACTGCTAGCAGATTGGGTGCAAGTTTCAATGGCACTCATTGCTATACCATCATCCCTCTCAATGCTGATATTTGAGAAGGCATGAGGTATAGTAAGGTTAGAGATCACAGATGAGGAGCAAGGGGATGTATGCTTGTTTTGATCTGGTGGCTCTTTCAGGTGCTGTTGCCAACAGACTGCATGGCAGGTCGTCATATGGCTTGTCAAGCATGTGGTGCCCAAGCGGCTGGTGTTTGATCCACTTCAGATAGATGTTGCAAAGAGCAACGCTGCGGTCTACTGCACATCTGCTGAAAAAAGCCCACATTAATGAACGTTTGTGAGTCCGCGGGGAGTTTGCAGCACCCTGCACCTGTGGCGCTCTGTGCTGTGACGCAATAGGTTGGCTACTGCTATGGCGGCCCCTGGAGCACATCCTGCCTCATTAGAGTTGTGCATCCTCCTCATCCTCCCCCTCCTCCCCTTCCTCCTCCTCCTCCTCCTCCTCTATCCTGTCAGGCACCCAGTACAGTCAGTGACCTCATCATCCCCTCCCTCCTTGTCACTGGAGCAAACTTGGCAATATGCTTCAGCTGTGGCAACATGACTGCTGGTTTCTTGTCCGTCATTGTCACCCCCTCTCTCTAGGCTCACGTTATTCCCTTCATCAACCTGGGAACCAACATCACAGCTTTCAATTTGCTGCGCATCCTCCAGCAGCATGTCACTGACACTATGACTGAATAGTTCAGGTGACTCCTCTGTGCATGATGGTGGGGCGACAGAAGGAGTAGCTGTGGAGAAGGAGCCTGTGGAACCGGCCGATTTGGCAGCTGAGGTGGAAGACAAACTACTGTGAGCAGCACTGGTGTCAGAGGACGAGGAGTATAAGGACGGGTTATTGATCTACTCCACCAACTCTTCCACATGTTGTGGCTGAATAGCACTGGCAGCACCGGAAACAAAGGATGGGCGTCCCCGCCTGCAGAGGATGCACTATGTCGACTGTGACTACCACTTTTCACAATGGACATAGAGGCTACTTGCCCTCTTTTCCTGGCCTGTGAGCATCGGCCTCTCCTTGTCTGCCTTTCGGACATGATGTTGATAAAAATCAATATAGGGTATATGCAACTGACCAATAGATACTCATTGACCTGATATGATGTAATCAATAGCCCTATAGATGATCTGCACTGCTTATAGGATGTATGCAAGTGACCGATTAACAATACTGTCACTGATATGTAATCAATAGCCCTATAGATGAGCTGTGCTGCCTTTAGGATGTACAGAAGTGACCGATTAACAATACTCTCACTGATATGTAATAAATAGCCCTATAGATAGGGAAAGATGTAATGGGTATACAGTATACGCAATGACCTGATATGATGTAATTGATAGCCCTATATATAGAGATCTGTGTATGGTATATGGTCTATGGTATGAATATACTTCTCACTATCTGATCTCTAAACTTGTAAAAAGCACAAATCTCTCTCCCTCCCTACACTACTAGGAAAGTAGGAATGTCTCACTGCATTGTCTGACAAACTGCAAAGAAACAATTATCTCCCTGTCTCAAACACATTCATGTCCCTCCCCACACTGCTAGTAATGTCTCTTTGCACTGTCTGACAAACTCCAAAAAAAGCTATTCTCGCCCTGCCTCACACGCGTTCCTCTCCCTGTCTCCTCGCCCACACAATCACACTACACGCCGCGGGCAGCCTTTATGTAGTGTGGGGCGTGTACTTGGCCCCTGAGCCATGATTGGCTAAGGGCAGCCTGCCTTTAGTCCAATCATGGCAGAGATCATTTGATTGGCCAAAGCATGAGGTCAGGCTGCATGCTTTGGCCAATCACATAACGTGCTGCATGCGCGAAGCGCATTATGGGATCTCAAATTTCCCGTGAAGAAGCACATTTGTTCGCCATTCGACGAATGATCCAATGACCGATGTTCAAGTCAAACTTAGCTTCAACTCGAACTCGAAGCTCAGCCCTACTATACACCACACAATACGCTGCATTGAATTATTACAGCATAAAAAAAAAGTACTGCATAATATGGTATAAATGTATGTTATACACACACTAAACAAAACAAAACAAAAAAAAAAAAAGAAATGTAGTGCATGAAATAATTGTAGCACAATAAAATATAAATGTAAACAATACATTTATTAAACAAAATACATTCTGCAGAACTCATGACCAGAGTGAAAACAATAATGTGAACAAAAATTAAAATAAATCAAAAAGTCCCATAAAGAGAATTGAACCACTGTGTGATTAATAAGTGACAGTTCATATATCTTCACAGTGCTTCTGGTGATCCACCACCTACAGATAAAATGCCTGCTCAGCTCAAATATCAGACCTCACTACAGAGTCATATGTACTGTACCTCTAACCAATTCCTCCTATGAGGGGTACAGCAAACACTCCAACTCTTGGGGTTTACTGAAAGAGCCTAATTGGAGGGTGTAACACGTATGGATGTTTTCACTCTGGTCATGAGTTCTGCAGAGTGTAGTTTGTTTAAAGTGATTAAAAAAGCCTTGTTTTTTTTTTTTTTTGAATAACAAACATGTTATACTTACCATCTCTGTGCAGTGGTTTTGCACAGGGCAGCCTGGATCCTCCTCTTCTCGAGTCCCTCTTTGCTGCTCCTTGCCCCTCCCTCCTATTGAGTGCCCCAACAGCAAGCAGCTTACTACAGGTGCACCCGAGCTGAGCTGCAGCTCTGTGTGTCCTTTCAGACATGGAGATGCCAATTGGCCCCACCCCTTTTCACTCCAGATTGGCTAACTGACTTTGATTGACAGGCAGGGGAGCCAATGGCGCCGCTGGTGTGTCTCAGCCAATCAGGAGGGAGAGTCCCGGATGGCCAAGGGATTTGTGGACATTGCGGGACAGAGAGGGGCTGAGGGGGGCTGCTGCACACAGAATGCTTTTTATCTTTGTGAAAACAATGCATTAGGATAAAAAACCCTCTGCCTTTACTACTCCTTTAATGAGTGTATTGTTTACATTTATATCTTATTGTGCTACACCTATTTATTTCATGCACTACATTTCTTTTTTTTTGATTGTTTAACCACTTAATCTCCAGAAGATTTACCCCCCCCCCCCATTCTCGACCAGGCCATTTTTTAGTGAAACGGCACTGCTTAATTTAAGAGACAATTGCGCAATCACGTGACACTGTACCCAAATAAAAAGTTTGCCTTTTTCTTCCACCAATAGAGGTTTCTTTTGGTGGTATTTGATCACCTCTGCGTTTTTTTATTTTTTGAGCTATAAAAAAAAATCGGCCAAAGATTTTGAAAAAAGAAAACAATATTTTTTTTACTTTCTGCTATAAAACACATAAAAAAAAAAACAATTAACCACTTCCATACTGGGCCAATTCTGTCACTCTACTCCTACATGTAAAAATCATAATTTCTTGCTAGAAAATTACTCAGAACCCCCAAATATTATATATTTTCTTTTAATTCCCTGGGGAATAGAATGGCAGTCATTGTAACTTTTTTGTCACACAGTATTTGTGCAGCAATATTTCACATGCGTTTTTGGCAAAAAAAAAAAACTGTTTCATGAATTTCAAAAAACAGAACACTAAATAAGACCAATTTTTTTGTAAAATGTGAAATATTGATGTTAAGAGAGAATGCATTAAGATAAAAAAAACCTTCTGCCTTTACAACCCCTTTAATTTAACTTTTTTCAAATGCTTATTTGCAGTTAGAGGCAAGGTTACCTTGTGTACAGACCAGCTTTTTGTAAGATTATTAAGCGAAAATCCATGAAACTAATTACAACAGTAAAACTTTGGGAATAATAAATTACTTATGAAAATTACCCAAAAAATGGGTTACATTTTAAAGAAGGATGAAGAACGTAACAATTTCATTCTAACATCTTAAATCAAAAAACTTGCACTCACATCAAATATTTTTCCTGTTTGTTTATTTGTTAGACTATTTCATCCCTTTGTTCTATTTGAAAACGCTTCTTTCTAAAGAACCAACAAATCTAGACTTTAGCATTCTTGTGATCTTGGTACACAAGAGATTCAAGACATTATCCAATCTAAAGATGGTACTATGTAAAGCATGCACACAATTTCTGGACACCCTGTTGCTTTTATGGCATTTTGTTTCTTGCAGCAGTATTTAAAGGGACAATATTGTCCAGGCTTTGAAAATACACCATATCAACTCCCTATGCTTTAAACAATAATAATACAATCCTTATATACTTTATTAGTATTAATTACTGCCATGCATTCCTGTAAATTACTTAATGAAAACCCCTCCCAAAAAGAAACATGTAGGCTACATTTCTAAATGTTGTTTGCCTGGTTGTCATGCTACAATAGTTTAAGTGCAACAACAAACAAACTCAAGGGCGCACCGGCCTAGTGCATTATCATTTAGATGGTTTATTTAAAAAAAAGATTAAAAATACTCACAAACGAGTTCTTGTTAAAAGCATGTCACAAAAGGAACGCAGTCCTCAGTAAAGGTATCCGAGGATGAGTAGTCCCTTAGATTCTTGAAGGCTAACGCGTTTCGAGGCCTAGCCTCTTCCTCAGAGCCTCGAAACGCTAGGCTAGGCTAGGCCTCGAAACGCGTTAGCCTTCAAGAATCTAAGGGACTACTCATCCTCGGATACCTTTACTGAGGACTGCGTTCCTTTTGTGACATGCTTTTAACAAGAACTCGTTTGTGAGTATTTTTAATCTTTTTTTTAAATAAACCATCTAAATGATAATGCACTAGGCCGGTGCGCCCTTGTGTTTGTTTGTTGTTCCAGTGTTTCCAGACTTCCCTGGTCGTGTAAGGGGCAGCAAGGCCGTACCATTTTTCCTGGGTTGACGTGTCCACAGCTACAGAAATATCTTTAATACCTTAATAAGGTGGACTAAAGTTCACACCACTCCGAGCGCAGGTCACGGGTGCTTTGCACCAAAAAACTGTATGTACTGTTATACAATAGTTTAAGTCACTGACCCGTAACAAGTGTACAAATGATCCTGCCTTGGAGGCCCATTCAAACCAAAATGTAAAGCGGGAAAACGTATGTTCCATTGGCGTTTCCTGCACCACAGGTAAATGTGCTGCCCTTGTGGGATGCCCGTAGGTGGCAAATATTTGTTAATGAAAATTGCACGGTACCATGCGGTTTGGTAGAGTGCAATCTGAAAAAAAGTAGCAGTTGCAATACTTTTTCCAAGTTCCAGTGGTTTTTGAACCCATTCAAATAAGTGGCCTGTCAAATCCCGAGTGCACAGGAGCACGCACGTTCGAACACATGCATTCAAGTGGAAACTAGCCCTCAGAGCTGGTTCACACTTGATGCTTTCAAGTGCATTTTTAAAATGCATCCAGAATGTGCGTACAGCAATTGTCATGTATTCCAATAGGCCTAGTTCAGGCTAGTGTGGTCAGTTCCAGTGCTATCAATTAAAGTACAACCTGATGCATATCTTTGTGTGAAACAAGTCAAAATTCATGTAAATGCATATAAATGCACTAGAATGCACATAAGAAGTCATTGTCCAATAAGTATCAAAATAAAAAGAGCAGAAAATGCATTGAAAAGGTGTCAAAATGCATCCAAAGTGCATCGAAACATGGGTGCAAACACGCATCTAGAATGCTAAAATTGTGGCATAAACCAGTCTTCGGGGCAGATGCTTTCCAGTGTGTTTTTAAAACACATCTGTAATGCAAGTACTGTAATTTTCATATATTTCAATTGCCCTAGTTCACATCAGTGCATTCAGTGCTGGTGTCACTTTTTCAGCTAATTCATGAGCTGACTTTGGGCAAAAGTTTTGCAGATTTACCAACAGAAATATGGAACAATCTATAATGCAGTGCTTAATCTTTGCCCCTGATTCGCAAAGTCAGTAATTTGTAGGAATGGATAATCCATTCCCATCACTATGAAAGGGTGGACTCACAGCAGTCATATAATCAGTGTATGTTTTTAGGGGGAGCCAATAATTCAGTATAGGGAAAGATAATGTTCTATGCTTTTCTATACTGTGCTTTTGATTTTGGCACTGGCACATGTCCCCATGGTAGTGCCTGACTTCCCATGTCTTTTGTTTAACAACAGCTTGCTTTTTAGCCTTACAAATGTTTAGAACTGAATAACACAATTCACCCCCTTAGTAGACTTCAATGTGGTTTGTTAAAAATGCTAAAAATTTCAAACGTTTGCAAAGCCATTCACAAACCGAACCCAGGCAGTTTCCCTCATTCCTACTGACCCATAAAGAGTGCAAGATAGCGGTTCTTCAGTGCAAAAAAAATATGTATTGTTCTGTGCATGCCTAAATATATCCCTTCTTATCCACTTTTTCAGTGCTCTTTGTAAATGAGGTTATTGACCTCTCTTACCAAAAACATGTTATGGGCTCTAAAACAGTCATGGCCAAAAATATTGGCATCCCTGCATTTCTGTCAGATAAAGCACTACTTCACGCCAAAAAATGTTCCAATTATAAATGTTTATGCATTGTCATGTTTATTTCTTTTGTTTGTATTGGTATGACACAAAAAAGTGGAGAGACAAAAAGCCAAATCTGACAAATTCTACGCAAAACTCCAAAAATTGACTGGACAAAATTATTGCCACCCTCAATTTAATATTTGATAGCACACTCCTTGGAAAAAATAACTGAAATCAATTGCTAACTATAACCATCAATACATTACTTACACCTCTCTACCGGAATTTTGGACCATTCCTCTTTCACCAACTGCTCCATGTCTCTCAGATTGGAAGTGTTCATTTTCCCAACTGCTGTTTTGAGATCTTTTCACAGGTGCTCTATGGGATTTAGATCTGAACTCATTGCTGGCCAGTTCAGTACTCTCCAGCACTTTCTCTTAAACCATTTCTTGGTGCTTTTTGACATTTGCTGTGGGTCATTGTCCTGCTGTAAGAGACTTGACCTCCAACGGAGACCCAACTATCTGGCACTGGGCCCTACATTGCACCCCAGAATTATTTGGTAGTCTTCAGATTTCATAATGCCATGCACACGGTTAAGACTTCTAGTGCCTGAAGGAGCAAAACAACCCCGAAACATCAGTGAACCTCCACCATGTTTGACTGTAGGGACTGTATTCTTTTCTTTAAAGGCCTTATTTATTTTTCTAAAAACAGTAGAATGATGGGCCTTCCCAAAAAAGTTGTAAGTTTGTTTTGTCTGTTCAGAGCACATTCTCCCAAAAGGATTTTTGGCTTCCTCAAGTACGTTTTTGGCAAACTCCAATCTGGCTTTTTTATGTTTCTCTGTCAACAGTGGGGTCCCCCTGGGTCTCCTACCATAGTGTCCCTTTCCATTCAGATGGTGATGTACTGTGTGAGCTGACACAGTTGTGCCTGAAGGGCAGCTTGAATTAGTCTGAAAGTTTATTTTCACACCATTCAAATAATCCTTTGTTGCAATCTTTGATCAATTTTTCTCTTTGGTCCATGTCCTGGGAGATTAGCTACAGTGCCATGGGCTGTAAACTTCTTGACAATGTTGTGCACAGTGGACACAGGAACAATAAAATCTCTGGAAATTGACTTATAACCTTGAGATTGTCCATGCTTTTCCATAATTTTTGTTCTCAAATCCTCATACAATTCTTTGCTGCTCTTTCTCTTCTCTATGCTTTGTGTGGCACACAGAGACGCACAACAGAAAGGTTGTGTCAATTTTCACCATTTTAACCGGTTGCTGGTGTGATTTCTATATTGTCAGCACATGTTAATTGATACAGGTGAGTTTAATTACATATTAGAGCAGTGGTTCTCAATTCCGGTCCTCGGGACCCACTAACAGGCCAGATTTTAAGTATTACCTTGGGGGATGCAGACTAGAATACTGCAATCACTGAGCAGCAAATGAGATCACCTGTGATGTAATTTAGTTATCTTGCAAACCTGGCCTGTTGGTGGGTCCCGAGGACCGGAATTGAGAACCACTGTATTAGAGAATCACAAACTTGGAATACAATTATTTCTTATTTCTTTTAAGAAGGTGCCAATAATTTTGTCCAGTCCATTTTTGGAGTTTTGTGTGGAATGTGTCAGATTTGACTCTTTGTTCCTCCACTTTGTTTGTGTCATACCAATACAAGCAGAATAAATAAACATGACAATGCCTAAACATTTGTAATTGCAACAATTTTCTAGGCAAAGTGTTTGTTTATATATGAAATGTTGTATATGATTTTTTTTTTATGTTCACACACTATTTTGATTTATTAGTGCTTCCTTTATTGACTGTACAGATAAATGAAAGAAATTTGTGCTAGGTGATGACAACCAAAATATAAACCAAGGAAAGTATACAAAAGCAGCACTCAGTTAATGTCAGAATGCAAAACAACAAAAAAGTGTGTATACACAAAACCTGTTGCACTTCCTCTTTAAATATATATGAAGAAACAAAATTGGAATTAATATGCAAAGTACATACTGTCTCAATAAATATACAATGGTGAACCTAAAAATGAATGCATAAAAACGGCACTAATGGGTACCAATGGGCCAGTGCACAGGCCCCTTAATATGTTCTTTAGCGATGAAACATATTGAGCTGAGGTTTGAGTGGCTGACATCATCACGTTTGATGGCAGACTGCATTTGGATGATTCATGCTGTATTTCCTTTTTTCTCATCTGAGTACCCGTTGGTGCCTTTTATAATAAAACTTTGACAGTATTGCACTGTCCACCTCTCTCTATGCTGTATATATGATGCTTTGAGGAGTCTTGATGCTTGCCTAAGGGGGTTCATCTGACAAGTATCCAGGATAGTCCTCATGTGTTTATAACCTTTATGTTAGAGGTCTGTGTTTGGTGTTGGAGCAAAAGAGGGATCATGTGTGAACTCTAATCAGCGCTTCTTCACCTGTGGATAAACTATTGGGCACAGAGGATTTTTTTTTGTTTGCTAGAAGGTAAAGCACACTTTTGTAAATTGAAACAGAGACTCACTTAAAGTATGACTAATGTGACTGTAAATTTATTTATAAAAAATATAACTGTAAATATAGCCTGTTTTACATGTATCAATTTGATATATTTATATTATTTGTTTATAGTACCAGTAAACATACTTTATACTAAAAGTTAAAATATAAAATTGATGCCAGCCTATAAAGAGCATAAAGGGCTCATATGCTATCAAAATAAATCCTTATTTGCTGATTGACCTATGCCGAACAGGATGCTTTATGCCATAGGCAGATGTGATGGAAGATGGCAGCTGTGACTCAGACAATACCTGACAAAAAAATCTCTTACTGGGTCAAAATGTCAATAAATAGAAGATCCATGTAAACCCAATGCTGGTGCAGTTAGCGCTTGTTATCCAGATTTTGTGGATGGATTCCTCTGAGGGGTTGTGTACAAGACTTGCCTTAATAATGCTCTTTTTGTTTAGTTTACTGTGTGCATTAGCATTGTATTTTAATTTCTCCAAATAATAAAGCATTGTCTATGTACTGTTTAATTTAACAGTTATTTACCAATTTTGTATGCTTGTTTTGTTTTTGCACAGTTGTCAGTTGTGATCAGTGTTTCCTCCAATTAGTGATACACAGTGTTCTCCAAAAAATCTTTCATGTGGGCTGTAAAGTTAAAGAACACAGTGTTTTTTTTTCTCTTCAAATTATTTAAACAGGAAAAAACAGAAAGAATGGTGCTGTATGTTCTTTTTACTAAATTACCTATATACCACAGTTAAAATTAAAAATTAAGGTTTGAATGTATACCATGAGCTCTTTAATGTACAAGCAACTAAAAATCCACATAAAGTACATTTTTTGGGGGTGTGTGGCTTGGGGCTCGACGGTGATGGCTGCTTAAGGAGACGGCTCAGTGAGACTTGCAGCTTTTACTGCACTCCTGTACCTCCTGAGTCAGCGAATTATGGGCAGACTGACCAGGCACACACTGAAGACTCACTCCCGTCATTCACAGTCAACCCCAGGCACCCGGAGCATCCCGGAGCTCTTTAGATCTAGGTCGCCCACGGACTGCAAACTCCAAGACAAAATAGCGCTGAGCCAGCATGAGGGACAGTACAGGGAGGATTCACAGTCCCCCTCTGATGAACTGGTAAGCGTGCCCTCTTCCTCAGAACACCCACTCACTCTCTCTGCAATGACAGTGATTGCAGCAGACAGTAAGAACACCGTCTCTGTCATAACGGAGCTTAAAGCAGATCTGCTGGTCCTGTCAGAGAAGATGGCCTCTTTGGAGAGAGCTGACTCCCGCAGAGATAGGGAGATTCAGAGGCTGGACACCATAGTTGAAACTCATGCCATGCACCTCATTTCCATCTATAAACACCTGGAGGACCTCGACAATAGGGGCAGAAGGAAGACTATTATGGTTAGAGGTATCCTGGAATCAGTGGCCCATGATCAAATAATCTCAGCCCTGTGATCAATTTTGAACAATCTGCTTGAGCTGCCTGCTGACTTTCCTATTGACTTTGTGCGGGCTAACAGAGACATGAAACCAAAACTGAATTAATCTGCCCCTGCCCGTGATGTGGTTTGTTGCCTACAGAGCTTTCGGCTGAAAGAGGAGATTTTGGGGAAAGCCAGGGAACACCGGCTTATTACATTTAATGAGGCTGAAATACTGCTGTTTCAGGATCTATCTCCCATACCCCTAAAAAACAGGAGGGCTTTGCGCCCCCTGCTGGATCTTCTGAGAGACAGGAACATTATATATAAATGGAGATTCCAATTTGCACTACAGGTCACACACCAAGGGAAACAGCATTACCTATGGGCACCGGCGGACCTCTCTGCCTTCTGCGATAGCTTGCAGATTCCATTAGTATACCTGCCGGATTGGAAGTTCCATCTACCGACCTCTCCACAGAGTCCTTTACATTCCCAAAACTTGTCTCCAATGAAACCACTATCAAAAAAGGGCAAATATGGCCCCCAGAAAAGATCTAACCATGAGTATCCACCAACTCACTCTAATCTCCACAATCTGCGTAAGTTTACCTGAATTAATAACTGATCATATCTACTCCCATATCATTGATACCCTGAAAGACCCCCAAAGACCAACGGACTGAACATTAACTAAGTCATTTGTTCTCTAATCCACACACACTGGGCTTACTACAGCAATCAGATAGAATCTCACCACTATGAACTTTCTCTTGCAGAACCAGAACCCCCCCCCCCCCCCCAACGCACCTCCGAGATTATTTATACTATCCTTTTACAGGTCTCCATGGCTTTGGAGCCTTCTACTGGTGCTGTGTTAGACCTATCTTGAATCAGAAATCCATTTTTTTTATAGTCCTTATATGATTTTTCTGTGGAGATATACCTTGAATGGCCGCAATGTGGAAATCCCTTGAGTGTGTTTGAGCTCACGGCAAGCGAGGTCACTATTTGCAGTGGTTTCATGGTGGGCCTTCGGCCCGACACAGTGGATGCCCACAAACCTTAACTGAAGCCAACACTGCGGGCCCCTTTTTGGGATTCTGTGAGGGTATACCTGATGCTTTATTGCTCTAGCTGGCTGGCAAGTATGTTATATGGAGACAGTATTTACATAAGGGTTATATGTTCTGTTTCTCCTTTCTGCCTCTAGCCTATGTCCTTGCTCAATGCTAAATGGTTTAGTGACCAACTCAAAGTCGATATCAACTCAACTACTCTGGACACGAGATTTAATCTTCCCATGTCACCTGTTCTTCATGTCTTATTCCTAATTATCTTTTCTTTACTACTTTCTTTCTAACTCCTGCTATTTTTCTTGGATCTCCCAAATTTCACAATGGCCTACTCAAATCTTGGTCGCCACCCCACGCTAATTTCTCACAATGTACAGGGAATATATTTACCTGAAAAAAGATCAATACTCCTACGGGAGCTTAAAAAGGCCAAGCTGTTTGCTGCTGGGGGGTGACTTCCACGCCCCACTGGAACCTAACCTCGATACCTCAGACATGAAGTCTAGTATCCGCTACTGTATCCTTAAACGAATCAGATCCATGCTCAATTCACTGTCGCTTATGGATTCCTGGAGGGTGACACACCCTTCTGACAGAGATTATACGTTTTACTCTGCTCTCCACTTCAACCATTCTCGGATAGACTACATCTTTATATCTCAAAAGATCTGTCAATACTAACCGGGTCACACATTGGCATTCAATCTACTTCAGACCATGCCCCCGTTTTTCTGTCTCTTGACCTTGCAGCACCAAGGAGAGATAGAGGTATGTGGCGACTTAATCCATCTCTTCTCCTGGATACAGAATTTTTGCCCAGTTTAACTAACACTTTGAAAGAGTATTTTATGATGAATACCTCCGATGACCTCTCACCCATGACCATATGGGAAGTGCACAAATGTGGGGGAACTCATTAGAATAGGATCACTATGCAAAAGAGAGCAGAGGAACAGGTCTCAGGCTTCCAAGATAAGGAGTTGAGAACTATCTCATAAACAATGGCCAGGAGAGGAACTAGTTGAGACTAGGCAGGAACTGCAAAGAATTTTAAATAGAAAGGCCCAACACTCCCTTTTCTATATAAAAGGCATTTTTTATGAACAGGGGAACAAAGCAGGTATGTTCTTAGCAAAAGCATTGAAAGAACTCAATATGTAGTGATGTCGCGAACCTAAAATTCGCCGTTCACGAACGGCGAACGCGAACATCGGCAAATGTTCGCGAACCGGGCGAACCGCCATAGACTTCAATAGGCAGGCGAATTTTAAAACACACAGGGACTCTTTCTGGCCACAATAGTGATGGAAAAGTTGTTTCAAGGGGACTAACACCTGGACTGTGGCATGCCGGAGAGGGATCACGCAAAAAAAAGTTCTTAAAAATTATAATTTTTTGATAGAGAGCCAATTATTGGAAAAATTAAAAAAAAATAAAAATAAAAAATTTCTTTGGATTTAGCATCTGGGGGGTCTAAAAAGTGTACCTGTCAAGTTTCAGCTCTGTAGCATGTCCAGAACCCCTAAAAAACAGCATTTTTCTTATATTTTCAGGAATACGGCTTCTCTGCGGCTGGCTTTTTCTCTTGCAGGCATTTAGCGGGCATTTTTTTAGGCAGGCATGTCATTTTTTGTATTTAGTGTCTGGGGGGTCTAAAAAGTGTACCTGTCAAGTTTCAGCTCTGTAGCATGTCCAGAACCCCTAAAAAACAGCATTTTTCTTATATTTTCAGGAATATGGCTTCTCTGCGGCTGGCTTTTTTTCTTGCAGGCATTTATCGGGCATTTTTTTAGGCAGGCATGTCATTTTTTGTATTTAGTGTCTGGGGGGTCTAAAAAGTGTACCTGTCAAGTTTCAGCTCTGTAGTATGTCCAGAACCCCAAAAAAACAGCACTTTTCTTATAATTTTTAGTAGAAAACTAATGCAGTGTCTTTCCAGCTGTCTTTTTTTCTTTCTGGCAAGCTGAAATATGATATGCCAAGGCAAACATGCCTATCAGTTGAGCTATGACACAGACAAAACTGCACACATGGGAAATATGTAAAACAAAAAACAGGAAAAGGATATTAGGTGACGGTCACAAAACATGATATTGTGATTGGCCAAATAAAAAGTCGCCTCGCGATAAGGTCGCGCCAAAGTCACGCTAAGTCGCGCCAAAGTCGCACTGGAAGCGACGCTACTTTAGTGGTAGCGGCAGTGTAAACCAGCACTAAAACATCCAGTGTGTGAATACGATCAGGTATGATGTTTTATCGGTCAAGTAGTGTAAGGGTTACGCCCGTCGCCCGCTTCACAGTGACAGACCAAACTCTGACAGACCAAACTCCCCGTTTAACAGTCAGTCAGTCCATTTGCACAACCGCAAACTCCCCATTTGCACAAGGTTGGATACCAAGCTAGCCATGTCCCGTTCCTTGTCCTCACTGACATCATTGAAGGTCTCTTCCTCCACCCAGCCACGTACAACACCAAGGGTCCCCGAAAGGTGAGAACAAGCCCCCTGGGACGCCTGCTGTGGCTGGTATTCCACCTCCTCAAAGCCACCTTCCTCCTCTGACTTCTCTTCTTCAGACTCCTCTCTCTGCGTTGCCACAGGTCCAGCAATTGACAACGACAAGGCTGCTTCTGGTGGTGATGGGGACCACAACTCTTCCTCTTCATGCTCATCTACAGCCTGATCCAGTACTCTTCGCAGGGCACGCTCCAGAAAAAACGCATATGGGATGAGGTCGATGATGTTGCCTTGGGTTCGACTGACCACCAGGGTTGTCATCTCTGCAAAAGGACGCATGAGCCTACAGCCATTGTTCATGAGCATTCAGTAATGCGGCCAAAAAATACCCAGCTCCGCAGAAAGAATGAAAGAAAATGAATGTTTTTTCTATGAAAAATTATCCTGCGGATCGCTTTTGGTCTGTACACAATGAAGCAACGACCTTATCATCTGGGGTGTGCCAACACAATCCTAGAGGTGATCGCTTCAATGTGATACGCAAGCCCCTTCACCACGACAAGGTAACGATCACGAAGGGGAATTGACACATGTATGTGCCTTTTTTTTTGTTTTTTGTTTTTTTGCAGCCACAGTGTAGCACCAGAGGCCAGAAAAATTAGGCATGTACACATGCATGAAAAAGCAGGTATTGTTGCAGCCGCTGCTGTAGCAGCGGCCTGAAAAATTGAGGTTTTAAGGCAGAAAGTGCACTAAAACATTGCGGCTTGAACCGTAGTTTGTGGCGGAGACGTCACGTAAGTCATCCGGCATGCAGAGAATGATTATATACAGCAGCTTGTGGACCATTTTTAGGCCAAGGCATCTCAGTCATCACCAGGCCTTTTTTAGTTAAATGCATCCCCCACTGTCAGTCCCTTCGGGATCCATGCCTCATTCATCTTAATAAACGTGAGGTAATCAAGACTTTTTTGACCTAGGCGACTTCTCTTCTCAGTGACAATACCTCCTGCTGCGCTGAAGGTCCTTTCTGACAGCACACTTGAAGCGGGGCAGGCCAGAAGTTCAATGGCAAATTGGGATAGCTCAGGCCACAGGTCAAGCCTGCACACCCAGTAGTCAAGGGGTTCATCGCTCCTCAGAGTGTCGATATCTGCAGTTAAGGCAAGGTAGTCTGCTACCTGTCGGTCGAGTCGTTCTCTGAGGGTGGACCCCGAAGGGCTGTGGCGATGCATAGGACTAAAAAAGCTCCGCATGTCCTCCATCAACAAGACGTCTGTAAAGCGTCCTGTCCTTGCCGGCGTGGTTGTGGTGGTAGGAGGAGGATTACTTTCACCTCTTCCCCTGTTGGATTCCCGTTGTGCTGTGACATCACCCTTATATGCTGTGTAAAGCATACTTTTTAACTTATTTTGTAGCTGCTGCATCCTTTGCGACTGCCGGTAATTGGGTAACATATCACAGACTTTCTGCTTATACCGGGGGTCTAGTAGCATGGCCACTAGTGATGTCGCGAACCTAAAATTCGCCGTTCGCGAACGGCGAACGCGAACATCGGCAAATGTTCGCGAACCGGCGAACCGGGCGAACCGCCATAGACTTCAATAGGCAGGCGAATTTTAAAACACACAGGGACTCTTTCTGGCCACAATAGTGATGGAAAGGTTGTTTCAAGGGGACTAACACCTGGACTGTGGCATGCCGGAGAGGGATCACGCAAAAAAAAGTTCTTAAAAATTATAATTTTTTGATAGAGAGACAATTATTGGAAAAATTAAAAAAAAATAAAAATAAAAAATTTCTTTGGATTTAGCATCTGGGGGGTCTAAAAAGTGTACCTGTGAAGTTTCAGCTCTGTAGCATGTCCAGAACCCCTAAAAAACAGCATTTTTCTTATATTTTCAGGAATATGGCTTCTCTGCGGCTGGCTTTTTCTCTTGCAGGCATTTAGCGGGCATTTTTTTAGGCAGGCATGTCATTTTTTGTATTTAGTGTCTGGGGGGTCTAAAAAGTGTACCTGTCAAGTTTCAGCTCTGTAGCATGTCCAGAACCCCTAAAAAACAGCATTTTTATTATATTTTCAGTAATACGGCTTCTCTGCGGCTGGCTTTTTCTCTTGCAGGCATTTATCGGGCATTTTTTTAGGCAGGCATGTCATTTTTTGTATTTAGTGTCTGGGGGGTCTAAAAAGTGTACCTGTCAAGTTTCAGCTCTGTAGCATGTCCAGAACCCCTAAAAAACAGCATTTTTCTTATATTTTCAGGAATACGGCTTCTCTGCGGCTGGCTTTTTTTCTTGCAGGCATTTAGCGGGCATTTTTTTTAGGCAGGCATGTCATTTTTTGTATTTAGTGTCTGGGGGGTCTAAAAAGTGTACCTGTCAAGTTTCAGCTCTGTAGCATGTCCAGAACCCCTAAAAAACAGCATTTGTCTTATATTTTCAGGAATACGGCTTCTCTGCGGCTGGCTTTTTTTCTTGCAGGCATTTAGCGGGCATTTTTTTAGGCAGGCATGTCATTTTTTGTATTCAGTGTCTGGGGGGGTCTAAAAAGTGTACCTGTCAAGTTTCAGCTCTGTAGCATGTCCAGAACCCCTAAAAAACAGCATTTTTCTTATATTTTCAGGAATACGGCTTCTCTGCGGCTGGCTTTTTCTCTTGCAGGTATTTAGCGGGCATTTTTTTAGGCAGGCATGTCATTTTTTGTATTTAGTGTCTGGGGGGTCTAAAAAGTGAACCTGTCAAGTTTCAGCTCTGTAGCATGTCCAGAACCCCTAAAAAACAGCATTTTTCTTATATTTTCAGGAATACGGCTTCTCTGCGGCTGGCTTTTTTTCTTGCAGGCATTTAGCGGGCATTTTTTTAGGCAGGCATGTCATTTTTTGTATTTAGTGTCTGGGGGGTCTAAAAAGTGTACCTGTCAAGTTTCAGCTCTGTAGCATGTCCAGAACCCCTAAAAAACAGCATTTTTCTTATATTTTCAGGAATACGGCTTCTCTGCGGCTGGCTTTTTTTCTTGCAGGCATTTAGCGGGCATTTTTTTAGGCAGGCATGTCATTTTTTGTATTTAGTGTCTGGGGGGTCTAAAAAGTGTACCTGTCAAGTTTCAGCTCTGTAGCATGTCCAGAACCCCTAAAAAACAGCATTTTTCTTATATTTTCAGGAATACGGCTTCTCTGCGGCTGGCTTTTTCTCTTGCAGGCATATATATCAGTGGTGGGTGGGCAGTGGCACAGTACACTCTCTGTGGACCTGACAGCAGTCACTGGCACCCAGGCAACTGCAATTTAAAAAATATATATATATTTTTTTTACTTTGCAAGCTGCTGTGCCACTTTATATATCAGTGGTGGGTGGGCAGTGGCACAGTACACTCTCTGTGGACCTGACAGCAGTCACTGGCACCCAGGCAACTGCAATTTAAAAAATATATATATATATTTTTACTTTGCAAGCTGCTGTGCCACTTTATATATCAGTGGTGGGTGGGCAGTGGCACAGTACACTCTCTGTGGACCTGACAGCAGTCACTGGCACCCAGGCAACTGCAATTTAAAAAAATATATATTTTTTTTTTACTTTGCAAGCTGCTGTGCCACCTTATATATCAGTGGTGGGTGGGCAGTGGCACAGTACACTCTCTGTGGACCTGACAGCAGTCACTGGCACCCAGGCAACTGCAATTTTAAAAAATATATATTTTATTTTACTTTGCAAGCTGCTGTGCCACCTTATATATCAGTGGTGGGTGGGCAGTGGCACAGTACACTCTCTGTGGACCTGACAGCAGTCACTGGCACCCAGGCAACTGCAATTTTAAAAAAAATATATTTTATTTTACTTTGCAAGCTGCTGTGCCACCTTATATATCAGTGGTGGGTGGGCAGTGGCACAGTACACTCTCTGTGGACCTGACAGCAGTCACTGGCACCCAGGCAACTGCAATTAAAAAATATATATATTTTTTTTTACTTTGCAAGCTGCTGTGCCACCTTATATATCAGTGGTGGGTGGGCACACAGTGGCACTGCAGTGGGCACAGTACACTCTGTGGACCTGACAGTAACTGGCAGCCCAGGCAACTGCAATAATAAAAAATATTTTTTTTTTTCAATTTATTGCAACAAGATGCTGTGCCACCGTATATATATCAGTGGTGGGCAGTGCACTGCAGTGGGTACAGTGCACTCTGTGGACCTGACACAGCACTCACTGCAATTATGACAGAGGAAAAAAAAAATATTTTTTAAAATGCAAGGTACTGTGCCTGTGCCACCTCACACACAGCGGGCAGGCAACTGCAGTGTACAATAGATATATATAGATATATATATATAAAGAAAAAACTCTATTACCTTACCAGCCCTTAAAAGGGCTTTTGGGGACACTATATATATATATATATATGTATATATATAAATAAAAAAAATCCTCAATTACCAGCCCTTAAAAGGGCTTTTGGGGACACTAGATAGATATAGATATATATATATATATATATAAGAAGAAACAACTCAATTACCAGCCCTTAAAAGGGCTTTTGGGGACGCTAGGTATATATATATATATATATATATATATATATATATATATATATATATATATAAAAAAAAAACACAAATACCAGCCCTTAGAAGGGCTTTTTGGGGTGCTGATATTACAGCAGTAGTGGACCAAGAACACTGCAAGACCAGGAACACTGACTAACTGTCCCTAGCTTAACAGCAGCAGCAGCAGCAGCAGCAGCAGCTCTCTCCCTACTCTCACTACACACACTGCTTCAGAATGATCTAAGATGGATGCTGCCCTTGCTTATTTATAGGAGGTGGGAGGGTGTGGGAGGGAGGTATGCTGATTGGCTGTAAATGTGTCTGCTGACTGTAAAGTTCAGGGTCAAAGTTTGCCTCAATGATGTCTTATGGGGGGCGGACCGAACATCGCATATGTTCGCCGGCAGCGGCGAACGCGAACATGCTAAGTTCGCCGGGAACTGTTCGCCGGCGAACAGTTCTATACATCTCTAATGGCCACCCAGTACAGGTTGTTCTCCTTCAGCCTTTTTATACGAGGGTCCCTCAACAGGCATGACAGCATGAAAGACCCCATTTGCACAAGGTTGGATGCCGAGCTACTCATGTCCAATTCCTCGTCCTCACTGATGTCATTGAAGGTGTGTTCTTCCCCCCAGCCACGTACAACACCACGGGTACCAGATAGGTGACAACGAGCACCCTGGGATGCCTGCTGTGGTTGGTGTTCCTCCTCCTCAAAGCCACATTCCTCCTCTGACTCCTCTTCCTCACACTCCTCTTCCAGTGTTGCCGCAGGTCCAGCAATCGATGGTAAGGCTGTTTCTGGTGGTGGTGATGGTGACCACAACTCTTCCTCTTCCTCTTCACGCTCATCTACGGCCTGATCCAGCACTCTTCGCAGGGCACGCTCCAGGAAAAAAACATATGGGATGATGTCGCTGATGGTGCCTTCAGTGCGACTCACTAGGTTTGTCACCTCCTCAAAAGGACGCATGAGCCTACAGGCATTGCGCATGAGCGTCCAGTAACGTGGCAAAAAAATACCCAGCTCCGCAGAGGCTGTCCTAGCACCCCGGTCATACAAATACTCGTTGACCGCTTTTTCTTGTTGGAGCAGGCGGTCGAACATTAGCAGTGTTGAATTCCAACGTGTCGGGCTGTCGCAAATCAAGCTCCTCACTGGCATGTTGTTTCGCCGCTGAATATCTGCAAAGTGCGCCATGGCCGTGTAGGAACGCCTGAAATGGCCACACACCTTCCTGGCCTGCTTGAGGACGTCCTGTAAGCCTGGGTACTTCTGCACGAAACGTTGCACAATCAGATTCAACACATGTGCCATGCACGGCACATGTGTCAACTTGCCCAAATTCAATGCCGCCAACAAATTGCTGCCGTTGTCACACACCACTTTGCCGATCTCCAGTTGGTGTGGGGTCAGCCACTGATCCACCTGTGCGTTCAGGGCGGACAGTAGTGCTGGTCCGGTGTGACTCTCTGCTTTCAGGCAAGTCAACCCCAAGACAGCGTGACACTGTCGTATCCGGCATGTGGAATAGCCCCTGGGGAGCTGGGGGGGTGCAGTTGGTGTGGAGCAAGACGCAACAGCAGAAGAGGACTCAGCCGAGGAGGTTAGCAAAGAGGATGGAGTAGGAGGAGTAGAGGAGGTGGCAGCAGGCCTGCCTGCAAGTCGTGGCGGTGTCACCAACTCCTCTGCAGCAGAGCCACGCATTCCATGCTTGGCAGCCGCCAGCAAGTTTACCCAATGCGCAGTGTAAGTTATATACCTGCCCTGACCGTGCTTTGCAGACCAGCTATCAGTGGTCAGATGGACCCTTGCCCCAACACTGTGTGCCAGACGGGACATGATTTCCTTTTCCACAATAGAGTACAGGTTGGGGATTGCCTTTTGTGAAAAATAATTTCGGCCGGGTACCTTCCACTGCGGTGTCCCAATAGCGACAAATTTTTTGAAGGCCTCAGACTCCACCAGCTTGTATGGTAAAAGATGGCGGGCTAAGAGTTCCGACAAGCCAGCTGTCAGACGCCGGGCAAGGAGGTGACTCTGTGAGATTGGCTTCTTACGCTCAAACATTTCCTTGACAGACACCTGACTGTGGGCAGGTGAGCAGGAACTGCTGAAGGTGAGAGGCGGAGGGGCGGGTTGTTGATAGGGGGCATGTGGTTGACGTGGCTGAAGATGCTGGACCAGGAGGAGGATGGTGGCTTTCAGTTTGTGTGCTGCTTTTACTCATGTGTTGATCCCATAGGCGTTTGTGATGTGAGATCATGTGCCTTCGCAAAGCAGTTGTACCTAGGTGGGTGTTGGACTTCCCACGACTCCATTTCTTTTGGCACAGGTTACAAATGGCATCGCTGATATCAGAGGCAGACACACAAAAAAATGCCACACTGCTGAGCTTTGCAAGGACGGCATTCTGGTGGTGGCAACAGCACCCCGGGTGCCGAATCTACATGCTGTCTGACTGCGCCACTAGCTCCTTGCGATGACCTCCTCCCCCTGCTTCCAACTCGTCTCCTCCTCCTCTCTGTCTCCCCATCTGAACTTTCCCCCTCTTCTTCTGCTCTTCGAGCAGGCACCCAGGTGACATCCACAGACACATCGTCATCATCAGCTGCTTCACTTGACAACTCAGCAAAGGCAGCAGCAGCAGGTACAACATCATCATCATCATCATCACAATGTACGTCCATGTGTATAATGCTGCCTGACTGAGACATATCCCCGTTATCTACATCCTCTGGCACTAATAGTTGCGCATCACTTATTTCTTCCAACTCATGTGAAAATAACTCCTCTGACGGATCAAGTGAAGCGGCTGTGGTGCTAGTGTTGGTGGTGGTGCCGGCGGGCTGGCGAGTGGTAAATTGAGAGGTGCCCGAAGCTGAGCTGGAGGAGGATGGTGCATTAAGGTTCCGAGCGGAAGCTGTAGACGATTGGGTGTCCTGTGTAAGCCAGTCAACTATGGCCTCAGAATTTTTTGAGTTCAGGGTCTGTGGTGGCCTCTGAACACTGGGCATTATTCTAGGGCCTAAGGAAATCACAGCACCACGACCACGACGGCCCTTGCGGGGTGGCCTGCCTCTGCCTGTCATTTTTTTTTTTAATGTGTTGTTACTGTTGTACTATGAGTGCAAGCTGCTGTGCCACCTTATATATCAGTGGTGGGTGGGCAGTGGCATAGTACACTCTCTGTGGACCTGACAGCAGTCACTGGCACCCAGGCAACTGCAATTTAAAAAATATATATATTTTTTTTACTTTGCAAGCTGCTGTGCCACCTTATATATCAGTGGTGGGTGGGCAGTGGCACAGTACACTCTCTGTGGACCTGACAGCAGTCACTGGCACCCAGGCAACTGCAATTTAAAAAATATATATATTTTTTTTTACTTTGCAAGCTGCTGTGCCACCTTATATATCAGTGGTGGGTGGGCAGTGGCACAGTACACTCTCTGTGGACCTGACAGCAGTCACTGGCACCCAGGCAACTGCAATTTAAAAAATATATATATTTTTTTTTTACTTTGCAAGCTGCTGTGCCACCTTATATATCAGTGGTGGGTGGGCAGTGGCACAGTACACTCTCTGTGGACCTGACAGCAGTCACTGGCACCCAGGCAACTGCAATTTAAAAAAAAATATATTTTTTTTTACTTTGCAAGCTGCTGTGCCACCTTATATATCAGTGGTGGGTGGGCAGTGGCACAGTACACTCTCTGTGGACCTGACAGCAGTCACTGGCACCCAGGCAACTGCAATTTAAAAAAATATATATATTTTTTTACTTTGCAAGCTGCTGTGCCACCTTATATATCAGTGGTGGGTGGGCAGTGGCACAGTACACTCTCTGTGGACCTGACAGCAGTCACTGGCACCCAGGCGAATGCAATTTAAAAAATATATATATTTTTTTTTTTACTTTGCAAGCTGCTGTGCCACCTTATATATCAGTGGTGGGTGGGCACACAGTGGCACTGCAGTGGGCACAGTACACTCTGTGGACCTGACAGTCACTGGCAGCCCAGGCAACTGCAATAATAAAAAATATTTTTTTTTTTTCAATTTATTGCAACAAGATGCTGTGCCACCGTATATATATCAGTGGTGGGCAGTGCACTGCAGTGGGTACAGTGCACTCTGTGGACCTGACACAGCACTCACTGCAATTATGACAGAGGAAAAAAAAAATATTTTTTAAAATGCCAGGTACTGTGCCTGTGCCACCCGAAATGAGTGTGGTGTGCACACAGTACAGTCTGTGGTAGGTCTGTGGCCTCTCACACACAGCAGGCAGGCAACTGCAGTCACAGTGTACAATATATATATATATATATATATATATATATATATATATATAAAAAACTCTATTACCTTACCAGCCCTTAAAAGGGCTTTTGGGGACGCTAGATATATATATATGTATATATATAAATAAAAAAAAAACCTCAATTACCAGCCCTTAAAAGGGCTTTTGGGGACACTAGATAGATAGATATATATATATATATATATATATATAAGAAGAAACAACTCAATTACCAGCCCTTAAAAGGGCTTTTGGGGACGCTAGATATATATATATGTATATATATAAATAAAAAAAAAACCTCAATTACCAGCCCTTAAAAGGGCTTTTGGGGACACTAGATAGATAGATATATATATATATATATAAGAAGAAACAACTCAATTACCAGCCCTTAAAAGGGCTTTTGGGGACGCTAGATATATATATATATATATATATATATATATATATATATATATATATATATATATCAAAAAAAAAATTACACAAATACCAGCCCTTAGAAGGGCTTTTTGGGGTGCTGTCCTTACAGCAGTAGTGGACCAAGAACACTGCAAGACCAGGAACACTGACTAACTGTCCCTAGCTTAACAGCAGCAGCAGCAGCAGCTCTCTCCCTACTCTCACTACACACACTGCTTCAGAATGATCTAAGATGGATGCTGCCCTTGCTTATTTATAGGAGGTGGGAGGGTGTGGGAGGGAGGTATGCTGATTGGCTGGAAATGTGCCTGCTGACTGTAAAGTTCAGGGTCAAAGTTTGCCTCAATGATGTCTTATGGGGGGCGGACCGAACATCGCATATGTTCGCCGGCAGCGGCGAACGCGAACATGCTAAGTTCGCCGGGAACTGTTCGCCGGCGAACAGTTCTATACATCTCTATCAATATGTGCTCTGTCATTCCGGGTATCAAATCCCCATCAGGAGTAATGCAACACTCTACAGAGGCAATTGCCTCAGCATTTCACGATTACTACACAAAACACATAGACCCTCAAACATTACAGGTGATAGAAATAAAATTATCCAAGAATATTTGCAAAAAAGCGGTATGCCGGTGATGCTGCAATTAGATGCTCAACATCTAGAGAAGCCCATCGAGGAGGAGAAGATAGTATCCACAATAAAAGAGCTGAAGCCAGGTAAAAGCCCAGGGCCTGATGGCTTCACTTCACATTACTACAATACTTTCACCTCCATTCTCAAGGGGCCTCTGACAAAAGTTTTTAATTCACTAAAGAATGGAACACCCCCATCTGGAACTTTCTTGGAAGAAAATGTGATGGTCATTCCAAAACCGGGCAAGGATCCCAGTGATTGTGCGAACTACAGGCCAATATCCTTGCTTAATTTGGATCTGAAGCTATTAGCAAAGATTCTTGCAAACCGACTATGACCTCTCCTGATGACACTTATCGGCCCTGAACAAGCTGGTTTTATGCCCGGTAGAGAGGCCAGAGATAATGTAACAAAAACAATAAATTTAATCTACAAGGCTCAGACGGAGAATATCGGGGGCTCTCTCCTGTCCACGGATGCTGAGAAGGCCTTTAATAGGGTCGCATGGGATTACTTATTGGCCACATGCTCCCACATTGGTCTGCGGTCACATATGCTCTCATGGATAGCTTCCCTTTATCACCACCCAACTGCTAGGCTGAAAATGAATGGCTCCTTGTCTGAACCAGTGAAAATTGCAAAACTGACCAGACAGGTATGCTTATTATCACCTCTACTATTTATCATTTTCTTGGAACCTTTCATTCGATCAGTGTCCCAACTATCTTCAATAAAAGGTTTTCAATTGGGGAAAAGAGAATATAAAATAGCCACCTACGCTGATGACCTATTGTTCTTTTTGACTCAGCCCCATCTATCCATCCCAAACCTGCTTCAAGCAGTCAGAGAATATGGATATATCTCAAATTTCAAAATTAATTATACAAAATATGAAGCTCTTAACCTTACACTTGAGCCACCTGGCCCTTTCATGGCACAGCAAAAAAACTCCTTTAGATGGGTTACCAGAGAATTGAAATATTTGGGTGTTCAGCTTCCCAAAAATACTCAAGACATTTTTGCATTAAATTGTCAACCATTGCTGTGTTAGATAACGTCAGATCTCACCAAGTGGTATTTGAAGCATATTGTACTACTTCCACACGTTACCTATTCCCTCTAGTTTTTTTTATACAGTTATCAGCTATTTTGAGGAAATTCCTCTGGCAAGGGAATAGACCCCGTATTAATTTGCGGTACCTGACAATGGACAAGGCAAACGGGGGGTTAGGTTTCCCTAATTTCCGCAATTATTATCTGGCAGCTCACCTGGCCAGGATAGTTGACTGGCACTGCCACAGGGCCAATAAAGATTGGATTCAGCTAGAAGAATCTACCACCACTACACAGCTAAAATTCACACCATAGATAGACTGGCAAAATTGCCCCATAAACCTTAAGCATCACCCAACAATTGGAGCGGCGCTGTCTGCATTCCGGGAAATGATTCACACCACATCTCATCTCACATCACACCTACTGCTGTAGGACCCTTAACCCCTCTTGATAACAACCCTGATTTTCCACTTAGCGTGACCACGACACGCTGTTCAAAATTATTGAAAACACGCCCCTACTGGCAACAAACTGTGTGCAAAAAGGCAGCATCTTATCCTATGATAATCTAAAATCTCCCACAGGTCCGAATAACTGTACCCCATGGTCTTATAGACGAATGTATAATTATATTTCCACCCATCCAAGGAAAGGAGACTTCAAGAGACCCTTGACAAACTTTGAGTCAATATGTCTTAAAGGGCAAAAAATCAACAAAACCACCTCCCAGATGTATGTCTTGCTTCATACCTCCTTACTGTCAGACTCAGATAGGTTCAGATCTCTGTGGGAGCCTGCTCTATGCACCAAATTTACCAATTCTTAATGGGAGAATGCTTGTATCTTAGCTCACAAATGCTCTATAAGCACTCGATTACAAGAAACTTCTTATAAAGTGGTGACACGAAGGTACACAACACCCTCTAATCCTAACAAATGGTTCCCACAGACCTCTGACAATTTCTGGAGATGTCACTGAGCACAGGGAGACATGATACACATCTGGTGGGAGTGCCCATTGCTAACAACATTCTAGTCCCAGGTACAAGACATGACCCTATGCATCACAAACACAAAGTTGGCTCCATCACCTGCCTGTTGTTTATTACACATGTCTGACCACCCTTTACCTCCAGTCATTGACCAAGCACTTACTTAACGCAGCCAAATCTTTAACTCCCAAATACTGGAAAACAAATTAAATCCCCACTATCAAAGAGTGGTTGAAAACTATCGGCAGGTTTTACTAATTAGAAGAAGCTCTGACCATTGCTAAAGATTTGACCCACAAATTTCAAAAGAATTGGGGTGCCTTGTATACATTCAAATAAACTGAGGATTATGAAAAACTTACTACGGGGTGAAATTGGTACAGCCTAACCTAACTAGGTCCTTCAATATCCCCATAGAGGGCTATTATATAGATCTGACCATCCGCTCTTAGAAGTGCCATATGGAAGATCCTTTCCATGACCTTACAACTAATACCCTTTTACTATCTTACATCTACCTGTTCTTCTCTTTCCCTTTTTCTTCTTCTTTGGTGCAATCATTCAAGAATACTAAGCGTTGTTCAGTAGAAATGTTCTGACTCTATGACATAGTAGATGCACTAAGCTCAAGATGTTGATATAGACAAATGCTGTCATTTTCTTATTGTTGATATGAATAAGTCACAAACCATAAGCTGTTGTTTGATGTGTTATATGTTCTGATACTTCTGCTGAAAATTGTTTATGAAATGAACACTAAACTCTAATAAAAATGTTTATTGCTTAAAAAACAAAGTACATTTTTGCACTTTATAACATTTGTTTGTTGCCAGTAAACTCCTTTTCTGGGAACAACAAATTCTTCAATAAAGCAAGGCAACAGGTACTTAAAATGTAACTAAAGTAAAAAAAAACATGTTTCAATTGTTTCATCCTGTTTCTTTAAGACCTCATTCACACAGGGTGTATGAATCCGTACCATGTACAAGGGCCGTGTTTACTTGCACATGAATGCACAGGTGTTTAATGGGTACATTCGGAACCGTGCCCCGTGCCAACCCTAATTTCACATTAGGAACAGCGGCTGTATCCAGACAGCAGCTGCATCCCAAATGACAGCAATAAAACTGCCTGCACATGAATGCATAGAATGCATGGGCATCTCTGTGTGATTAAACACAGCCCTCACATGGAGTAAGGATTCAAATGCCCAGCGTGAACAAGGCCTTAAATTCTAGAGATCCACATCTGCATCGTTTTCATTTATGCTGCTGTTCTTTTAAAATCTCCCTTTGTAGTTATGCATTCAGATGTACTGAGAGTGTTCAGTGTGAGTGTAGAGTGAAGTGACACACTCATTGAAACTCTTTAGATGAGCATGTCAACCCCCCAACACCATGCAGTGTCCAACTCCTTCCCTGGTTCATACACAATCTAAAGGGTGCCCTGGATGTGTTATTTCACTTTTGCAGTCAGCAAGAAGTTGCTGTATCACTCCCCCTGCTGGCTGTCATGAAAAGTCCAAAAAAGTTGGTATAATCCTTGCAATGTACATAGATCACCCAGAGGGGAATGTTTTTTTCTCAACAAAAGTGGAGTTACGCTTCAACCACTTCCATACAGGGCACTTTCACCCCCTTCCTGCCCAGACCAATTTTCAGCTTCCAGTGCTCTCACACTTTGAATGACAATTACTCAGTCAGGCAACACTGTGCCCAAACAAAATTGTTATCATTTTTTTCACACAAATATAACTTTTTTTGGGTGTTATTTATTCATCACTTGTTTTTTTTTTTTTTTGCAATATAAGTGAAATAAAGATCAAAAATTTTGAAAAAAAAACAAACACTTTTTTTTTAGTTTATATCATAAAACTTTGCAAAAAGTAATTTTTGCTCATTTGATTTGGGCCAAGATTTATACTGCTACATATCTTTGGTAAAATTAACCTAAATTTGTGTATATTATTTAGTCTGTGTGAGATTTATAGAGTCTACAAGCTATGGTGCCAATCATTAAAAATTGATCACACCTGATATACTGACGGCCTATCTCATTCCTTGGGCCTGAAATGTTAGGACAGTACAAATACCCCAGAACATGACCCCTTTTTGGAAAGTCGACAGTCCAGGGTATTTTTTTGAAGTTGTACATTTTTCCCAAAATTCTTCGGAAAATGAAGAAATTATTATTATTATTATTTTACACATAATTGTCATAATAACAAGTTAGTTCTCTCGCATGGCATATGCATACTTGCAATAACACCCCAAAATACATTCTGCAGCTCCTCTTGAGTATGGCGATACCACATGTGTGATACTTTTTCACAGCCTAGCTACATCGTGAGGTCCTACATGCAGGGAGCACTGTCAGGCATTCTAGGCATCTATTCATAACCCAGTGGAATCTGTAACCAGCAGCTCCCAAAGAAGGAGTGCTACACTTGCAAGGGAATGTTCTCTTAGTGAATGTGGTGAAGAAAATTTCCCCTAGTGAATGAAGTGGAGGTCATTTTCCCTTTGTGGATGAAGTAAAGCTATGCAACCATTCAACTTTTCATCATGTGCAACCAGGAATACTTTTTCTTATTATTTTCCTTTGCTTGTGCTTGGGTATGCTTTGCAAATTTAATTTTGTCTAAATTTCACTAAGCAAAAATGTGAAAAAGTGAAACTTCCATTACAAGGCAAAAAGCTTTTTACTCTAATAAATCTACCCCACATTTTTGATCAACCTTCTGATCTTCAGAGTGTGCATTGCATGAGTTGATAGGCAGCCCTCCTGATGTGAGAATCGTAAGTAAAGTAAAGTAAAGGGAAAACTCTATTGCAAAGTACAAACTCCCTTGCAAAGCCTATTTGCCCTTAGTAAATCAACCTTCTGGTCTTCAGAGTGTGCATTGCATGAGTTGATAGGCAGCAGTTTTCATATTTCAGGTGATCGGTGATCCCCTGATTCAGCTGGTTTCAGGTTCAGAAAAAGTAAGGCTAAGTAAAGGGAAATCATACATCTTTCGTACAAAGGTCTTCACCATTACAATTATTTTATTATTGATTATAAACAACCCCAGGTGAACCCACGTCCTCTCAAATGTTTGGTGGGACAAATCACCAATTTGGCGTGGATAAAGGCTTCGGTGAGAAAATAATAATATAAAATAAATTAAATCTCCAAGTGAGAAATTAATAAGTGGTGAATAAATTAAGGTGTTTATTCAAGCAATATGAAATATCCAAACTCACACCCAAAGGAATGTGATGGTGAATAAAAACCAAAAAGCATATATACTGTGAGTAGATGTAAGATTGTTGTCCGTTCCCACTACCAGAGGGATATTTAAATTGCTAAACAGGACACAGATGCCTGATATATGTGCCACAAAATGTGTGATTTAACAGGTAGTGAACATCATGAAGTGAAAGTAAGATTACTGTTGTGTTAATTCCAAAATTGCCACTGGGTGGCGTATCAATCATACGACCTGTTCACTATCCACACTAACTGTGTGGTTTGAGGGGATCCTTCCTCCGTTCTGGGGGGAGCAGCGAGCCAATGTTCTTGCTCTAGATGCTCCAACAGAGAAAAGACCCCATAGTGAATAAAGAGTAAATGCAGAGGTGGAAATACGATGTGCACTCACTCGTTAAGATGATCAGGATCAGATAGAGTTTTCGCGCCGGGATGCTTCTGCGTTCCACGGCCGTTAACCGGAAGTGACGTTGTGACGTACGAGACTCCACCCTACGTGTTTCGTCAGAGGGACGTCAACTGGAGCGGCGTCAACTAGGCGTACTCCCGGTCATTTTATAGCCGCCCGTATCCAAGCATACCCTTTCAAGACATTTTAAAGAGGTGCATGCTCAGAACCCCTCAGGATTGACCTTTTATGCAATAAATAAAATTAAAGGAGATTGGAGAGGCAGTAACAAAAGAAGAATGGTTTCACGCAATGAAACCAAGTGGATATACATGATAAGATCTCTCCATCCTGAGGGGTTGAACGCTGATACAGACCTGAATTGTTTTATCACAGATACATAGGCGTTCGACCCCATCAGCGTTTTTAGTGTTCTTAAATTTCCTGGTTTTTACATTTTAATATATTTTAGTAATTTTATATTGAATATAACCGTTTTGTGGTGTTTTTTCCTTTAAAAATCGGTTTTATCACTAATGTATTTTTAGCCTTCTCATCCAACATCATTTTTAGAAATAACTATTTTTGTGTATAACATTCACTATAACATATGAGAGTATCCTCCTCTGACCTTCTGTCACCACTATACAATTGTTTGTGGTATACGTTCCTATTTCTACACCCACCCATATATATATACAGGCATTCCTCTAGTTTTTACTTTGTATTAGCTTGCTGACCATGGTTCATTACATCTTTCAAAAACAATAGTAAAGCAATCTAACATCGGACCTTCTTTTCCAACATCCCTCTGCCTTACAAAACACTAGCAATTCTATACAAAGTAACACTTGTAATGCTTTTGTCTGCATAATTACATCTCCTCTCCTCCATAGAGACAATGATGGGCCCCCCTCCCCCTTCCCCTCGTCCCTTCTCCTCTCAGATTTGTATTCATTTATATTTTATATTTTTTATTTTTCATTTTAAATAATTTTTAAATATTTTTAACCAGCCATTTATACAACCATGGTTGTTTATTTTTGTCCTCAGGACAAGGTTCTAATAATGATATTTTTTTGACCAGGCATCCGGGATTCTTATTTATATTTGTTGGTCAAGTTTTAATTTTTTAATATTTTTCAATACATCCTTTTTTCACATTCGGTAATTTTAAAATTCTCCACTAATAAAATATGGTTTTAAAAAAAACCTCCAAAATGAAAGGATCATGCAACACTCGTTTATACAAAGTGATCGGACATGATGATGAAGGCCGTTCCCTTACAAATCCATAGCTGAAGCCGATGGAGGAGCAATATGGCTTCCGGAGAGGGAGTAGAAAGATGGCGGTGTTAAACTATCCTCTCTGTCGCTTGGATACGGGCGGCTATAAAATGACTGGGAGTACGCCTAGTTGACGCCACTCCAGTTGACGTCCCTCTGATGAAAAGCGTAGGGCGGAGTCTCGTACGTCACAACGTCACTTCCGGTTAACGGCCGTGGAACGCGGAAGCATCCCGGCGCAAACACTCTATCTGATCCTGATCATCTTAACGAGTGAGTGCACATCGTATTTCCACCTCTGCATTTACTCTTTATTCACTATGGGGTCTTTTCTCTGTTGGAGCATCTAGAGCAAGAACATTGGCTCGCTGCTCCCCCCAGAACGGAGGAAGGATCCCCTCAAACCACACAGTTAGTGTGGATAGTGAACAGGTCGTATGATTGATACGCCACCCAGTGGCGATTTTGGAATTTACACAACAGTAATCTTACTTTCACTTCATGATGTTCACTACCTGTTAAATCACACATTTTGTGGCATATATATCAGGCATCTGTGTCCTATTTAGCAATTTTAATATCCCTCTGGTAGTGGGAACGGACAACAATCTTACATCTACTCACAGTATATATGCTTTTTGGTTTTTATTCACCATCACATTCCTTTGGGTGTGAGTTTGGATATTTCATATTGCTTGAATAAACACCTTAATTTATTCACCACTTATTAATTTCTCACTGAGTCTTTATCCACGTCAGTTTGTGACACTTGGAGATTTAATTTATTTTATATTATTATTTTCTCACCGAAGCCTTTATCCACGCCAGTTTGTGGCACTTTAAGATTTAATTTACTTTATTGTTTAATCACATTAAGGTAGCGCCGATACCAATCGTCACTTCCCATTTTTTCTCACATTCACCCTTGCACCTGAGGGTTGATTGGTGGCAGCTTACACCTTTTTCTCATTTTACATTCTCTCCATATTTAACAGTCCATAGCGCTGGTCAAATTTTCTTTATTATCTAAATCACCAATTTGCTTCTTACTTCTTTTGGTCTCTAGTGTTGAGATTTCCTTGCCAAGTCCCTGGGTTAGTTCCTACCAGACATTGGAGTAAGTCACACATGTGCAAGTCACAAGCAAGTCTTAGCCTTCAAGTCTCAAGTAAGTCCCAAGTTACTGTGGCGAAAAACAAGAAAGTCAAGTCGAGTCCCTGCTAGAAGTCAAGCAAGTCAAGTCAAGTCATTTATTTTGGTCAAGTCACAAATCAAGTCAAAATACTGATCCACCCCAATTTTCACCTTTAAATACGTTAAAAGTCAGTGGTCAGGAAATGTTTTGTTTTTTTTTTGAACATTAACAAAACTGCTTAGTGCTTTTTTCTTGGCATATTAAAGAAACACTTTGAATGCCCAAACAGCTCAAAATCCTTTGTCCGGTCATGTTTCAACACCACAGTCACTAAAAACATGTTAAGTATTTCCATTGTTAAACAGCCAGTGTCCTAAAAATCAGAACACACTGAGGTGTTTTAAGTGACTGTGGTGTCAGAAACATAACAGGCACATTAATTTAGCTTTAACACATCTTGAGAAAATGAAAACATTTAATTACTTAAAAAAGTAAAGTCATTTTGAGTCATATGTCTCAAGTCAAAGTCAAGTCTCAAGTCATGAATGCCAAGTCAAAGTCAAGTTGAGTCTTTTATTAATTTTAGTCAAGCAAGTCTCAAGTCCTCAAACTGGTGACTTAAGTCTGACTTAAGTCAAGTCATGTGACTCAAGTCCCCCACCTCTGGTTCCTACACACCATGTAAGTAATGTGTAATCTGCCATTGCCTGCTTGTTTAAAGGGCTTCAATTTTTTCTGATTCACTTACCCAAAATGTGTCTTCAGCTCAAGGATTCTAATATTACATCCTTAATGCTTTTTGTAGGTTTATGACTCAGAAAATACTGGAGCCATAGACAACCAGACTCTCAGTACAGGTTTATTTTAATAAGCCTGAATAGAACTTAAACAAAAGTGTTATTTTAGTCAGATAAAAGGTCTCTTCAAGTTCATGAAATATTTTATTCTATAAAGAATTTTGGAAAAAAAATGACTGAAGTGCCTACTTGAGATATTAATGTTTTAGATTATGTACAATGTGTTTCCTGAAAAGGTAAATGACTGCACACTTACAGCTTCAAGTGAAATTAATGTTTTGTGTTGTGGCCTACTCAATTTTACATCTTGTATTTTAGTTTTCATTACCAACCTGAAAGGATACTGTGCTGGACAATTTTGTCAGAAAAATTAATCGTGAGAATTTGCATAACTATTTCTGTGTACTCTAAGTGAACTGTGAAAATGGCATGAGGACAAAAAAAAGAATAAAAAAAATAGAATATCACTTCATTTGTTACAACACCTCTAAACCTAAAAGAAAAACCTTAAACATAGTATGTTTATTTCCTTATACTGTAGATACACTAGCTGATCTTATTTTTTAATTGTAGTGTGATTGATCATGTGTAATCCTTTCATGCCTTAGCTGAAATTTCGGATTGGGGAGTGTCTGAAGGCACTGCTAAAATTATAAAGAAGATTGGGACCTGGGATGGGTAATAAAAACGTAGAAATCAGCAGGTCCACTAAAAATGTCATATGCATTACCTCTAACAGTCTCATGTTTCAGAAGAGGCTTGGGCAAACACATTTTAGACATTCCTTGGTTTTCACGGATTTAAGAACCACCTTTTGTCTGAAAATACTGCAGCTTTACTAGCACAAAATATGTATCAAGAAACCCAAAATGATCGGGGTGTGGCCTGGTGCTGAAACTGAATGGACGCCTGATCTCAGCGCTCTGCACAACACAGGAGAACTAAGCCTAACCCCAAGCCAATCTTTCACCTTAAAACATTGGCGGCAGGTATAGGAAAGTCCTCTGCTCACTCCTCACCATCTAGATTCCAGTCCCCGCGTGATCTTCAGGCTGGAGGAAGCTGCAATATACCGGAACATGTTTCGGCAGCAGGCGCAACTACGCGAGGCCCCGGCTTCAGTTGCGGCCTACTCGGATGTCGCACGCAGCCCCCCTCAGCTGCACACTCTGCAGAGGGACTCAATACACAGCAGGAATCACCACCCTCAGCCCCCATTACAGCACCAATTACTATCCCTTCACCACCATTATCTACTACACAGGCCCAAACAATGCCTGTGGCCCCCACCACAAATCCCCATGCAGCTCCACTGACTTTCCAGGATCCGAGGTCAATTGCTGATGAAATCAAAGCATCACTTGCAATTGCAGTAGCAGACCTCAAGCGAGATATTCACTCTATCAATACCAGGGTAACTGATGTGGAAGAGAAAACAGCGTACCAAGAAGAATCGCTGCAAACCCTAAATGACACCGGCAGCCTCCACACTATGCAATTAAGAGATCTTCAGAGACAACTTGAAGATCTTGACAATAGAGGCCGGAGGCATAACCTGAGAGTAAGAGAACTGCCAGAATCGATCGACCGCAACCAAATTACAAACGCAACCGCTGCAATTTTCAACGTTATCCTTGGTAGACCTCCTGATACCCTAATAACGTGTTGATCTACCGGACTGGTATAGAAGCCCACAGGCACCCAACCTCCGTAGAGCAACCTCAATGGACACGATCCCTGAAAGGGATGAGTTTCACATTAGGCGACCCAGATCTACATCACCCGGAAATGAGAATACCTCACACTCCAGGATGAATAGACATGGAAGTCCGACTGCGTCTCCAGTACACAGAAGACCGCGCCAAGAAAGAAATCCCTGATTCCCAACAGCATTGAAGCCTCCAAGACATCTCTCATCGTGAACTTCCTAGACAAACTCTTTCTCTCTTGCTCTTCCCACATTTTTCCTTTCAATTTCCCTTTCTGTCATTCATAAAAAAACAAAACAAAATGACATTGGATTAAAGTATATGTCACAATTTCTTTTTCACATTTGGATATAAATAGGAGGTACTAGAACCCCTGTCTCATTTTATTGCTGTATGTGTCCCTGCTAGAGAGGTTATTTCTCTATATAGGGTTGATTTACTAAAGACAAATAGATTGTTTACTTTGCAAGATAATTTTCTCTTGGCTTAGAAAATGTGGCGAAGATTTACTTTGCAAAGAAAACTCAGTCATGTGCGAGGAATTTTTTTAAATATTATTTTTCCACTGCTTTCGGGATCCGCTAGAGGCAGAAGAGAGCACAACAAGGAGGAGAGAGGACAGAGAGATTGGAGAGCAGTGCAGCGAGTGCAGGAGATACTCAGGGGAGACGCCGAGGGACACCGAGGGAGGCTGAGGGGAAGGAGACTGAGCAGCAAGACAGGCTGGGATCAGGGCTGGGAACAGTGACAGGTGGCAGCTGCGGCGAGTGGAGGCTGAGGATGGATGGGCTCTGGCAGGAGGCTCTGACAGGAGGAGACAGCAGGAAACAGTGAGCGGGAGCTGGGCTGATCAGCTGATCGGCTGTTCGGCTAATCGAGGGGGGCCGGAGGGGGATCAAACACAGGGACAGACTGATTGAAGAGAGGCTGATGGGGAGGCTGCAGGATCTTACATCAGACCAGGGCGGCCAAGCATTTGGACTGGAAGTGCCTTAGTACCTGAGAGTACCTTGGTACCTAGGAGTACCTTAACGGCTGGGAGTACCTTAGTGAATGGGAGTACCTTAGCGACTGGGAGCACCTTAGTACCTGGGAGTACCTTAGCAACTGGGAGTACCTTAGTACCTGGGAGTACCTTAGTGACTGGGAGTACCTTAGTACCTGGGAGTACCTTAGCGCCTGGGAGTACCTTAGTACCTGGGAGTACCTTAGCGCCTGGGAGTACCTTAGCGGCCGGGAGTACCTTAGTGACTGAGAGTACCTTAGTGACTGGGAGTACCTTGTGACTAGGAGTACCTTAGTACCTGGCAGTACCTTAGCGACTGGGAGTACCTTAGTACTTGTGGGTACCCTAGTGACTGGGAGTACCCTAGCGACTGGGAGTACCTTAGCAGGTGGGATTACCTTAGCTGGCGGGAGTACCTTAGTGACTGGGAGTACCTTAGTGATTGGAAGTACTTTAGAGGGCGGGAGTACCTTAGTGGGCGGGAGTACCTTAGTGGGCGGGAGTACCTTAACGGACGGGAGTACCTTAGTGATTGGGAGTACCTTAGTACCTGGTGACTAGGAGTAACCTGAGACTGGGAGCATCCTGAGACTGAAAGCCAGGCGAGAGGAGTGACTCTGAAGTAACTGGAGTAGGTTTGGTATCAGAGGAGCTAGAGTAGGATAGGTAACAAATTAGCAGGATATTATTATCCCCGTAGAACAAAGGGTAATAATGTCCAACAGGTTTGGGGATGCCACTCAGTGCACATCTTTCTCCATGTATGCATTCCTTGATGAACCAATCAAGGGTGAATACTGCTGTGCGAGATGTGAGCGACTTGTTTCTCTGGAAGCACTGATCCTAGATCTAAAAAACAAGGTCGCAACACTGTGCAGCATTAACAACCTGGAAAGGAGCTTGGACATTACCCAGCAGGTCCTGGGGGGGGGGGGGCAGCATAGAGGAGGGTGGAGATGTGGAGACCCAGGCAGCAGAGGTAGGCAGTTGGATGACAGTTAGAAGGAGGGAAAGAGGGAAGAGCACTAGGGAGGCCAGTCTTGAGTTAGTACACCCCAACACATATGCCAAGTTGCATGATGATGGGGATATCAGCTCAGGGGTGGCAGTGCTGGAGCAGGAGCCCTCCTCTAGCTGCCAGGGGAGCGATGGCTCCAGAAGGGAGGGGGGCAGAGACTCAGGAAAGGTTAGACAGGTAGTAGTAGTAGGGGACTCAATTATTAAGAGAACAGAGAGGGCAATCTTTTAAAACAACCGTGGTCACCAAACTGTATGTATTTTACCGTGCGCTCGGGTTCGGCACATTGTGGATTGGGTAGACAGATTATTGGGCGGGGCTGGGGAGGACCCAGTGGTCATGGTGCATGTAGGCAGCAATGACAAAGTAAGAGGAAGGTGGAGGATCCTAAAAAATTATTTCAGGGACTTAGGGAAAAGATTGAGGAAAAAGACCTCCAAGGTGTTTTTTTTTTTAAATACTACCTGTACCTTGAACCACACCAGAGAGGCAGAAATAGCTTAGGGAACTGAACAAGTGGCTGAGGAACTGGTGTAGGAAGGAGGGGTTCGGGTTTCTGGAGAACTGGGCTGACTTCTCAGTCGGTTACCAGCTCTTTAGTAAGGACGGGCTGCCCCTTAATGGGGATGGTATCACTATTATCAGACACAAATATAACATAACTTGCATAATTCCTGCTAAATCTAAAAAAAAAAAAAAAAAAACTATGTTAAAAAAAGGAGGTGAGATGAGAAAAATATACAGGCTGGGCAGTTGGAGCTCAGTGATCAGAGAGACAGAGAGAGAGAGAAACAAAGTTACAATTTACAAAAAAAATCCTGAGCAGAGATAAGTGCTGGGAGGGGGTCCCACACAAGGGAGGGGCATTAGTGATGGACAACTGTCTCTTTCTCAACAGATAAAAGCAGATAGCAGGGAGAGGGACAGATCAGATTCAAGTGCTGGAGGAAGATTTCTGTATTTGTTTTCCATCACTAATCCCCCTCTCTGTGTGGGTCCCCCTGTGTGCTCGGGCCCCCTACAAGGGGGCTGGTGGTCCCCCCCTATCAGCGGCCCTGACAACAACTACTGGGGGGAATGAGTGGGCAAACCACAAACCAAGCAGGAATAAACGTAATCATTAATCACTATCAACTCCAACAACACTAAGAGGGGTATACACAAATGCCAGGAGCCTAGCTAATAAAATGGAGGAAATTGAACTGTTATTACACAAAGAGGACATAGACCTTGTGGGAATAAAAGAAACTTGGTTTGACCCGTCACACGAGTGGCTGGCAAATATTGAAGGGTATTCTGTGTATAGGAAGGACTGGAAAGGCAAAAGAGGGGAGGGGTATGTCGCTTTATCAAAAATAACATAAGGGTGGTAAAGAGCAGTGAGCTTCTGATGTATGAGGAGGACATAGATTCTGTGGGGATTACAGAGACTTGGTTTAAAAGCTCTCATGATTGGCTGGTGACCATTCAGGGGTATTCCCTTTATAGCAGAGATAGAGAACGTAAAAAAGGGGAGAGGTATGTCTGTATATTAAGAACAGTGTACAGGTTAATATGAGGGATGATATTAATAATGGAGCTATGGATGAGGTAGAATCTCTATGGGTAGAACTTCAAAGGGAAGGCACTATGGGGAAAGTAATATTGGGTGTATGCTATAGGCCCCCCAACCATAGGGAGAAGGGGGAGGCAGACCTTTTTCACAGATTGGATTAGCAGCAAGGATGGGAAATGTCATTATAATGGGGACTTTAATTATCCAGATATAGACTGGGCAGAAGGAACCGCGCATTCAGCCAAGGCTCGGCATTTCCTAAATGTTTTGGCACCACAATTTCATGGGTCAGATGGTAAACACACCGACAAGAAACAATGTGGTACTAGACCTACTGATTACCAACAATACAGACCTGCTCACGGATATAGAAATACGGGGCAACTTAGGAAACAGTAACCATAGGTCAATTAGATTCAGTATTAATCATAGCAATAGGAAATACAAGGGTATTATAAGAACACTTAATTTCAAAAGAGCCAACTTCCCTAAACGGCCTAACCCTAGGATCATTGAACACGGAGGAAAAAAGGGAATGCTTTAGGAACATATTAAACAAAAGTATCGCACAGTGCATTCCAATGGGAAATACATTTAGAAGAGCCAAGGTAAAACCAGGGTGGCTAAACCGTAATGTAAAAATGCCTATTAGAGCCAAAAAAATTGTCTATAAGAAATATAAATCGGAGGGGACATTATCAGCTTTCCACCAATACAAGGAATCTGAAAAGAAATGTAAAAACTGAATAAGGATTGCTAAAAAAGACATTGAGAGACACATAGCAGAGGAGAGTAAAAAAAATCCTAAGAAATTCTTTAAATACATTAGCTGCAAAAAAGCAAGGTCAGAGCACGTTGCACACATAATTAACAATGATAGGAGGGTGGTTATTGAGGACACATAGAAGGCAACTGTGCTAAATACTTTCTTCTTGGTTTCTACACACGAAAAGGAGGGGTATACTGACCATGACTGTCTGGTTAGCACAACATCACAAGACTTGCTGCAGTGGCTGACAAAGGGCTAAAACAAGGAAAGACTATATAACATTAACACTAATAAATCACCAGGACCGGATGGCTTGCACCCGAGAGTACTCAAGGAACTCAGTAGGCTTATATCTAAACCGTTGTTCCTAATCTTCACAGCCAGTGTATTGACAGGAACTATACCAGGTGACTGGAGGAAAGCTAATATGATACCAATATTTAAAAAAGGCAGGAGGGATATTCCAAGAAACTATAGCCCGGTCAGCCTGACATCCATTGTATGTAAATTATTGAAAGGGTTGATAAGGGACTATATCCAAGAATTTGTGAAGGTCAACAGTATAATCAGCAGTAATCAGCACGGGTTCAAAAAAGGACATTCTGTTAACATTTCACGAGAAGGTGAGCTGTGAGCTAGATAGGGGGAGACCTGTGGATGTTGTATATTTGGATTTTGCTAAAGCATTCAATACAGTTCACCACACATTCCTAATTTACAAACTAAGATTTTATAAAGTGGATTCCTACCACTTTATAAAACCCTGGTCCGGCCACACCTGGAGTATTCTGTCCAGTTCTGGTCGCCAATCCTCAGAAGGGATGTGCTGGAACTGGAGAGAGTCCAAAGAAGGGCAACTAAATTAATTAGGGGATTGGGGGTCCTTAATTACAAGGAGCGATTACAAGCGCTTAATTTATTCTCCTTGGAGAAGAGACGCCTAAGAGGGGACATGACAGCGATTTACAAATACTTCAATGGTGATCCCAGCATAGGTAATCAATTATTTAGTCTCAAGAAGTGCTAGAGGACACGTGGCCACACAATGAGATTAGAGGAGAGGCAGTTTAACCTTAAGCTGCATAAGGGGTTCTTCACTGTAAAGGCGGTGAGAATGTGGAACTCTCTTCCCCAGTTGGTGGTAGCTGCGGGGAGTAGGGCTACTTTTAAAAGACTCCTAGACATGCATCTCAAAGATCACAGCAGTGAGGGTTATGGGAAATGATCGAGCCACTGGCTCACACACACCTGTACAGGTTGAACTGGATGGACTGTTGTCTTTATTTAACCTCAACTACTTTGTAACTATGTAAGTATTTTGCTTGTGTAGCACTGCCCCCATGGAAGCTGCTGAGAATGGATTCCCCTGGGTTACCCATAGCAACAGGCAAATAAACCTATCGCTTTAATTCCTCGGCTCAGTCAGTGAACAGTCCAGGGGATTTGGTTGTTTTTGTATTTATTTTAAACTAGGATGGGAGAAGGGATGAGTGGGATACTCCAACTAGCAACTATGCACAAATTTGAGGACAACTATCTGAGGTGTGTGTGGCAAGGCCGCTGCTTCACTTTGCCACTGAGGTGAAGATTTCAAAGGTGAACTATATGTTGAGATTCTCTTCCGGGTCTAACTCGGCACCCCCTTTTCTTACTCACTGTGTGTGCTGGCTCTTGTCCACTGACTTTCCCTGGAGTAGTCCCCTTCCTGGGCAGACCCTTGGCAAGCTCCCTGGTACACACTGTTTTTCACAGAAATCTCTGCCACTGCTCCACTGTCAGTTTCCACAGGACCACACAGCTCAGCCCCACACTTCTGGTCCACAAGGCCAACTGCCTGTGACCACTTTCCAACCTGACAGAAGACGAAACAGCCATCACCCTTCTCCCGGGACCTGGCTTCCCACCCAAAGACACCCTGCCTCATGTGCTCTCAGATTTTATTTCCAATCCCATGATGCATCCTAGGTGCCAACCCACTGGGACAGTTACAAAAGCCTGTGTATCATTGGCCAAGTTTCCTCCACTTTCCAACAGGCCTCCCTATTGGATACAGTCGGGACACTCCCTCAGACCAGATGAATACACACTAAGCACAATAAGCAGACCTAAAAAATAATTAGGTTCCCCTTATAAGCAAATAGAGCAAACAAATGCTTTTACCAAGCACCTGTCTAGGAGGGTGTTACACTTGTATATAATTGGATGATGGTGCTTTACCTCATTCTCTAAGTTTAGGGGAAAATTTCTTTGCTAAGTAAAAAGACAAAACGATTTACCTTTGGTAAAATAACCCTATATTTCTTGGTGACCATTGTTACTGAAAGAGAATGTCATGGATAATCCAAAATTTTAGGTTGTCACTGGAACAAGTATAGAGGGGAAATGTTGCTACTGGGAGGCCTGTTCTGAAGACAGCTATTCCTAAGCTGTGGAGAGATTTCTTCTTTCTGTTTAGGCTTCAGGATAGGAAGTTAAGGGATATCTCCCCAAAGAAGATAGAAACAAAAGAAAAAGAAAAACTGATAAGGAGCACACACTCTCTATGCTATCCAAAACCATAAAAATTGGCTTTAGATACACTTAAATTCAGGACAGTTGGCATCTCTGTAGATAGGAAGATAAGAAATACTTGCCTCCTGCCCATATTGCCAAATGAAGATTAGTGAGCACCTGAAGGCTCTTCAGAAACTGCAACCTTTCCGGAGTGTCAGACTCTTGCTGGTCCATCACTGGCAGGGGGGCAGAGATTGACATTTTTTAAGGGACAGTTTTTTAACCATCCCCAGGATCTGATTTCTGTTTATTAGAGAGGCACTTGGTGGCATAGGCAGCAAGAAAGACAGTATTTTTCTATTTTCTTTGCAGGTAATTCACTGTTTTTAGTCACTTTGAAAATATAATGAGCAGATTTAGGTTCTATTTTTGCCTGAAGCTGTTCTCTATTGAATAGATTATAGCAATGTACAAGCAGACTGCTGACCAAGGTTGTGGTGTCCAATCACAGCACGGAGGCCTTCATTAAAAAAGTCAAGGACTGAGTTTATAATTTGTAAAAATGTGCTCCATACCCAATAATAAAAAGATAAACGCGACAGGAAAATAAAATAGAAATACTTTTTTCTCTGGATGATAATTTGTGGCAATGTGCAATCCCTACTATATTTGTTTTTTTTTTTCCTCTTATGGATTTTAGTTTGGTCTATATTTTATTTCTGCTAATGTAAAGTAATGAATATTGTAAGAAATGATAAGATAAATCAAGCCCTAAAAGACTTTCTAGCAATATTAAGAGGAAAGTTAACAAAAAAAGAACAAGTTTCATGGCAGAATGAAAGATGAAAACCATTAGGGGGGATGTGAAAAATGGATTTAATTGGTTTAATAGAAATTGTATGATGAATATTAAAAGGTTAGTGCAATAGCCCAGAGAGTTATTATACAAACAGAGTGAATCTTGAAAGGGACTGAGTTTAAAGTAAATGAAAATAGTAAAATACATCTAGCATGGTTAAGATATTCAAAGGCTCCTTTAAACTACATTTCTGAAGAAGGACAAAATATCATTTAAGTTGAGAAAAAAACATATTTGAAGGATTCATTTAAGAAAAAAGTACATGAAGATGTCATTTTAGTGTAACAAATTTGCATGTTGTGGAGGTGATTTACTAAAATATAATTTTTGCTTTGGCGTAGCAAACTAGTTTCAAATTTGGTTTCAAACACTCAAGTTAACAAGGAGCTGTTTTAATACTTTAGTACTCTTTCCAAGTCATCAGGGATAATTTATTAAAGGCATTTCTCTTTAATATTAAAAATCAGGTACAAGAGAAATTTGTATTTTTAATAGGGCACTTGAAGTAAAGGAGATGAACTTTTAATTCTTAGTTAATCAGCTCAAACTCCATAAGACTGTTGTCTTAGGGTCTATGTTTACTCACTAGTTGTGACATATTTTATACGCAGATTCCTAGGTTCTTCTTTGCCATTACCATCATCGCTGAAATACTGTTGCACAAAAATCAGTCATATTGTGGGATTAATAATGGGCTTTGGATGTTTATAAGGTGGTGTCGGCATGTAAAGATACAAATAGCAATAAATGGTTACTAAGGCCTCATTCACACGGGACATACTGGAGCATATGCTCATACAAGGGCCGTGTTTACCTGTATGGGGATGCACAGATGTTCCATGTATCCGATGCAGGCAGTCCTATGTATGCCAATTGAGACACAGCGGTAGCATGGACTGCTCAGAATTTGAAATCTGTGCAGGTGTGGGTGCACAGCTCTGAACATAGACAGTGTGTGTTTGGGGCTGTGTATCTGCACACGCACCTGCACGAATATCAAATTCAGAGCAGTGGCAATGTCTTTGTGGCCACTGTGTCTTAAAGGGTATTAATGGGACTGCCTGCAAAAAAATGAAGGGAACACCTGTGCATCCTTGTGAAGGTAAACATGGCCCTGCGTGGGCCTATATTGTTATGCGCCCCATGTGACCAAGGCCTAACTGTTATCTTCTCTTCTGAAAAAATCTGCTTTTACTTATGTCTTTGTTTCTGAGTGTCTTTTCTGGAGACAACAGAGAAAATAAGTGAGAATCTCCCCAATGAGAACACAACAAGGTTTATTTAGTAAAGGCTGTTGACGTTGCAAGGGAAACCGCACTTTGCAAGGGAATTTTCCCTGGAACTTAGTGAATAAGATGAAGCTCTGCTGACTTTCATTATCTAATCATGTGCAAGCAAAAATGCAGCTTTTTCTAATTTTCCTTAAATGTGACTGGATATTCTTTGCAAAGTGAAACCTCACCTCAATTACTAAGGCCTGGGGCAATTCCCTTTGCAAAGTGTAACTTCCTTGCAAAGTGAATAGCCTATTTGTCTAAAATAAATCAAACCCAGTGTAAAAATCATCCCACAATGTACTTATTACAGGATTTTTGTGTTTATAAATGCTTTGTTTAGACATGTGCCCAAAGTATCTGTTGGAAGACATTTAGAGCCGGTTCACACTGCCGCGACCTCTAAGTCGCCTCATAAGGGGCGACTTGTTAGCGCGACTTTTAGCGCGACTTCAGCGCGACTTTGCGCGTATTCAGCACGACTTGTATGATAGACGACTTCGTACAACTTTGTATTTGGCCAATCAGAATATGATGGTTCTGGGTCATGCTCAATCACACAAAAAAAGTTCTTAAAAATTGTCGTTTTTGATAGAGAGCCAATTATTGAAAAAATTATTGAAAAAAAAAATTTGATTTCTTTGGATTTAGTGTCTGGGGGGTCTAAAAAGTGTACCTGTGAAATTTCAGCTCTGTAGCATGTCCAGAACCAGAACAAAAAGATAATTTTTCTTATAATTATTAATAGAGCAGGGTAGTGGCTTCTCTCCACCTTGCCTTTTTTTTTGCTGGCATTTATCGGGCATTTTTTGGGCGTCTTTAGAGGCAGGCATGACTTTTTGGGATTTAGTGTCTGGGGGGGTCTAAAAAGTGTACCTGTGAATTTTCAGCTCTGTAGCATGTCCAGAACCAGAAAAAAAAGATATTTTTTTCTTATAATTATTAATAGAGCAGGGTAGTGGCTTCTCTCCACCTGGGCGTTTTTTTTGCTGGCATTTATCGGGCATTTTTGGGCGTCTTTGGAGCCATGCCTGCCTCCAAAGATGCCCAAAAAATGCCCGATAAATGCCAGCAAAAAAAAAGGCAAGGTGGAGAGAAGCCACTACCCTGCTCTATTAATAATTATAAGAAAAAATATCTTTTTTTCTTGTTCAGGACCATTTTAATGGAAAGTCGGATCACAAGTCGGATCACAAGTTGCTTCAAATAAGATAAGGAGGTAACTCCCATTGAAGTCTATGGGACAACTCGGATCACAAGTCGCCTCAAAGTAGTACAGAACCCTTTCCAGAAGTCGGAGCGACTTCAGTAGTGCCAGTTAAGACGGCACTCATTGATTAACATTGCTTTTGTTATGTCAAGCGACTTGGGGCGACTTGAGGGCACACAAGTCCCCTCACAAGTCGCGGCAGTGTGAATGGACTCTTAGCCCTGTGGCATGGCCGCATTTAATTCAAAATAAAAAACATGGCTGAATGTGGACTCCGAGGGGTTTATTTACCTTAGCTGGAGAGTGCAAAATCTGTCTCACTTCTGAATAGGAACCAATCAGCTTCCAGCTTTTGTTGTCAAAGTGTAATTGAACAAGCTGAGGTTATAAACTGATTGTTTTCTATGCAGAAGTGAGCTTGATTTTACACTCTCCAACATTAGTAAATAAACCCATAAGTGTGCTTAAACTCAGTTCTTAGATGTGGTAGCTGAATGGTTTTTTTTTTTTTTTTTTTCAGGCATGCTTTCCTTTATTTTTACCTGATGGCCCTGTCAGTAACAAACTTTCTGTCATGTTTACATATGTCTGCACAACCGACATATGCATTTGCATTTGCACACAAGCATGGAGGGACAGGGGTGCTTTAATTTTTCTTTTAGTTTCATTTTTTTTATTTTTACACTGTCTCTTTTTTTTTATTAACTTTAGATGTACATTTATTAAACTAAGAAGTTTTCTCTCAGTTCAGTTCTCTGCAATTCTCAGAGGAAAATTATCTCCTCTGCAGTCTTTTTATGAAGCCGAGAACTTCTGTTCTCAGAGGGAGAACAGAAGAGAAGATCCATGTAAAAAATCCATGTAAAAGGGGATGGGCTGCCTGTGATCTTGTGAGATATTGTGAGATTACAGTGCACCCAAGTTTAAAAAGTAAAAACCGAAGTTTAAAAGAACATGTACACATTTTATAATACTATACGTATAGACACATGATAACTTCAGATCTCACTTTCCTTAACCACTTGTCGACCATTCACGTTGACAGTACTGCAGCAAAGTGGCTCGATATCGTCGCTGGACTCCTCCCCTTGTGGGCGGCGCGTGCGCCGCCAGTGGCTCGCTCCCACTGTATTCAGTCCCAGCGGCAGTCGGGCCAGGGGAGGTGATCACCGCCGCTCTTCCCCGATCATCGGGGATCGAGTGTGGAGATCCGCCCGCTTGTGTAAACGAAGCGGGCGGATCTCCTAAGTGACAAACATTGACAGATTGCAGGATTCAGCATAGCTGAACCTGCGATCTGTGCCTGTGTCACACAGTCCCCTCCCCCCACACACGTTAGTAAGCACCAGGCATACATTAACCCCTTCCCTGCCAGTGTAATTTTTACAGTAACAGTGCATATTTATAGCACTGATTACTGTAATGTCACTGGTACCCCCAAAAGTGTCAAAAATGTCAGTCAAGGGTCCGATCTGTCCGCCACAATGTCACAGTCCCGCAAAAAAAAATCGCAGATCGCCGCCAATACTAGTTAAAAAAAAAAACAATAAAAATGACATAAATTCCCCGTAGTTAGTAGCTGCGATAACTTTTGCGCAAACCAATCAAAACACGCTTATTGCGATTTTTTTTACCAAAAATATGTAGCAGAAAACAAATTGGCCTAAAATGTTAAAACATTTTGATTTTTACATTTTTTTGGGTGGAATTTCATATAAAAAAAATTTGAAAAATATTGTTATTTTTTCAAAATTGTCGCTCTTATTTTGTTTATAGCGCAAAAAGTAAAAATCGCTCAGGTGATCAATGACCACCAAAAGAAAGCTCTATTTGTGCGGAAAAAAGGGACATAAATTTAATTTGCATACAGCATGGCACGACCGCGCAATTGTCCGTTAAAGTAACGCAGTGCCGAATCGCAAAATATGGCCTGGTCAGGAATGGGGTAAAATCTACCGGTCTTAAAGCGGTTAAAAATACGCTCATTGAGAATTTTTTTTGTCAAAGACATGCAGCTTAATACATTTTGGCCTAAATATATGACACAAATTGAATATATTGGATATTTTTTAACTGTCAAAGTAGAAAAATATTGTTATTTTTTCAAAATTGTCGCTTTTTAATTAATATCGCAAAAAATGGAAATCGCACAGGTGATCAAATACCACCAAAAGAAAGCTCTGTTTTTGGGGAAAAAAGGACGTAAATTTAGTTTGGGTAGGGCGTTGCATGACCGCGCAATTGTCAGTAAAAGTCGCACAGTGCCGAATCGCAAAAAGTGGCCTGGATGTAGGACAGCAAAATCCTCCAGTGGTAAAGTGGTTAACTGGCTGTTTGTGACAGAACGGTCATGTACTGTGATGAGAAGCCAAGAACATGTTCTCTGCTCCTCATCTCAGCTACATAAACCGGTACACATGAGAGATCAGCGGTGGTCCTGAGGATCACAGTTTTTCTGTGTTTCATAAACGGACACCTTTATTGCTATTACAAGGGTTGAACAACATCCCTTGTAATAGCATTGGCAGTGTCAGGTACTTTTTACTGCAACATCTGGGATAAAAGAATCTGATCAATGCAAGATCAATATGATCAGATTCTTTCAGAGGCTGATAATGGCCTGTTTACATTAGACCGAAATGGGAAGTGACAGAATACTTGTCCCCTTCTGTTTCTTAGACTGTGAAATGTTTCGGATTGTTCCAGTCCTTGGTCATCTCTATGGTAAGCTGGTGGAAATGCTGGCTTCTGTGCCAGGCTCCCTGGTGGGTCAAGAGAGCCCGGCATGGTGGCAGGGGGGGACACCCTTCCACTGCATATAAAAGGCCCCGGTATAACCACTTTAACCAGGGAATGTACAGGTACATCCATTTAAGGGAAGTGTTTAAAGTAACAACACCAAAAGAAAGCTAATTGAAGTTCTTAAATCCCCTCCATTCAAAAGTAAGTCGTTATTTGTTGTGAAGTAATTTAATATTTATTTGTTTTATTTCCTTTCTTATATAATTTATCATACACTTGGTTTGCTAGTAAATATTGCAAGTCTTTATGATTAATTCAAGTTTGAAGCGTATGTCCTCTGTTTCACAGTTCCCAACTTTGAGTATTGTACTGGTGGTGACACCGAGTCTCTTTAGTGAATGTGGAATAACTTGTTCGTAGCTATAGAGGTCATAAAACTAACATTTCATTCATCTCTTGTTACTGTTGGATGAAGATAGCTAGATATTATCATACAGAATTGTGTTAGGACAGAAAATGATTCCCTCCCTTAAAAATATAATGCCATACAGCAATGTCAGAACCCTAAGAAGAGTACATTGAGTTAGTAATATATTTTTTCCATCATAGTGATTTAAATATTTTTGTATATTATATAAATATTTTTTTAATTGTAAAGGATCATGTTGCATGTTGTCCTGTCATGATATACCTCATCGCTTATTTAAAGGATGACTTTTAAAATGTATTAACCCCTTAAATTATCCAGAAACTGAAGAACTTTATAACTCACATAGTTGGGTTGAAAGAGTTCAAATAATAGACAAACATAAATAAATAAAAACCTGCATCCACAGAATCTTAAATCCTCACTTGATGTAGTGGAAGACAAAAAGCCCCTATAGAGCATGATCCAATTTTCTTCAACAGGGAAACCCGCTGGATCAACAATCTACAGTATTATTACTTATCAATATTAATAGCTAGTTATAGTCACTATTTTTGCAAACATATGCAGACTTTTTAGGCATTCTACAGAGTTGTCTAGAACCAGTTCCTGTGGAAGTCTATTGCACAGCTCTTACTGTACATACCCTCCTACATTTGTCTTTTCTGCTCCTGTTTAGAAATTGTCATTACAGGATTCAGGATAGTTTAAACATTGATCTGTTTACATTTAGATTGTCTGCAAGCAGCACTCATGTATAGCTTGCTCTGTGTGCAAGAAATAGGTACCTCGCACAATGATTGAGAACAAGAAATGTAAAATGGATCCTTCTAGGTGTGCGTTTTGTTTTGCACAAATGGCTTTAGTCACATGAAATGAGGTAAAGGGCAGGGCTTAGCTAAATAATTGAAAGGGCTGCCTTCTTTTTTGGTTTGTGACCTGTATCTTCAGTAACTACATTTGTGCAGCGTAGCTTAAAAATCACTATTTATGGTTACTGACCCATAAAAAGACTTCTGATAAAAAAGATACCGTATATACTCGAGTATAAGCCGACCCAAGTATAATCCGAGGCCCCTACTTTTACCACAAAAAGATGGGAAAAATTATTGACTCGAGTATAAGCCTAGGGTGAGAATGCAGGGTGGCGGGCATGGTACAGGAGAATGCAGGGTGGCTGGCATGGTACAGGAGAATGCAGGGTGGCTGGCATGGTACAGGAGAATGCAAGGTGGCAGGCATGGTACAGGAGAATGCAGGGTGGCTGGCATGGTACAGGAGAATGCAGTGTGGCAGGCATGTACAGGAGAATTCAGGGTGGCAAGCATGGTACAAGAGGATGCGGGGTTGCGGGCATACTAGTGCGGCTGTGTTTCACTTACCTGTTCCAGAGGCGCCTTCATTTTAAAAATGGCGCCGCGCGGCGCCGACACGTCATTGCGCACGCGCCGCCGCTCGGGAAAGCTGGTATACGTTCGGCTATTTCCGGCCTGTCCCGAGCGGTGGCGGCACATGCGCGGTGACATGTATACGCCGGGCGGCGCCATTTTTAAATCTTAAACACGTCGGAGCGGCCGGGAACTTTTTTTTTTTGTTGACTCGAGTATAAGCCGAGGGGGACGTTTTCAGCACCAAAAAATTTGCTGAAAAACTTGGCTTATACTCGAGTATATACGGTAACTGCTCTCTGTTCTATATTGTTAATCACTATAGACTGCTGAATTTAAACAAAGCAATGTCTCATATAATAGCTTCCTAAGCACACTGAAAAAAAAAGATGGAAAGAAAGAAAACCTTATTTAAATAGCTATTTGGTGCTCCTGGTTACATCAAATTACTAACCGGTTCTAAGCACCATCAACTTTTAACCACTTCTGGACTTGAAGGATTTGCCCCCTTAATGACCAGGCCATATTTTTCGATTCGGCACTGCGTTACTTTAACAGGCAATTGCGCGGTCGTGCAACGCTGTACCCAAAAAAAATTTTGTCCTTTTTTTTCCACAAATAGAGCTTTCTTTTGGTGGTATTTGATCACCTGTGCGTTTTTAATTTTTTGCGATATAAACAAAAAAAGAGCAACAATTTTGAAAAAAAAAACAATATTTTTCACATTCTGCTATATAAAATCCCCCCCCCCCCCCCAAAAAAAATGTAAAAATTAAATTTTTTTAACATTTTAGGTCAATTTATTTTCTGCTACATATTTTTAGTAAAAAAAAATCGCAATAAGCGTATTTTGATTGGTTTGTGCAAAAGTTATCGTGTCTACGGATCTGCTTTTTTTTTGTGGGACTGCGACATTGCGGCAGACAGATCGGACCCCTGACTGACATTTTTGACACTTTTGGGGGGACCAGTGACATTACTACAGTAATCAGTGCTAAAAATATGCACTGTTACTGTAATAATGACACTGGCAGGGAAGGGGTTAATATAAAAGAAGAAAATGGTCACACACCACCACAGAATTCAATGAAGAAAAGTTCCTTTATTGTAGGTGGTACAAGGTACAGCAGGGTAGGACAGTAGGCGCGTTTCACATGACTGCTACGTGCTTGTTCACTACTTAGGGAAAGGGGCTAACACAGTAAGTGATCAAGGGGTTAAATGTGTACCTAGGGGTGTGTTTCTAACTGTATGGGGGCGTGGCTTGTGAATTGATCACAGAGACCTGTGTTCCTATATAGAAGGATCACAGGAGCTCTGTGATCATTCCAGAAAGAAGAACGGTCAGCTGTGTTTACAATAGCTGACCGTCCTTCTCTCTTAGCGGGGAGCGATCGCAGGTGTCAGGCGGCAATTGGAGCCACCTTCCCCATGCATCGGAGTCCTCGCTGATAAGTGGGGGCGGGAGCACACAGGCGGCTGCGCGTGCTCGCCACCTAGCTGCAGTCGCGCGACTGACGTATACCTACGTCGGTTCACGCAGAATGGCCGCGGTCCGAAAGCGGTTAATAAAGTGTGCTCATTTGTTGAATGGGATGAAATACATTTTCCCAAAAATAACTACTGCTGGTATAAATGTACAATAAAGTGTACAGGGTTAAGCAGTCTTGGAAATGTAATTCATAGCACAATGTACAAAATGTAGAAGTTTGGGGCAGCACAAACGCTTAGTGGTTAGCACTTCTGTCTTGCAGCAATGATCAAGTCAGGTCACCATCTGCATGGCTTTTGCATGTTTTTCTTGTGCTTGCATGGAATTTCTCTGGGTTCCTCCCACACTCCAAATACATGCTGGTAGGTTTACAATTTGGCCATAATATGTGTGCTTGCATGTAAGATAGGGATCTTGTATAGTAACCTCCTTGAGGGCAGAAACTGTTGTGAACAGTTGTACAGCATGTTAAGTGCTGTGTAAATGATTGATGTTATATAAACACCTGTAATAAATGAAAATAAAAATGTTCTGTTACAGTCATGGTGGTAAGTGGAGAACTTTGCATTCAAGGGTTGCATTGCTGCAGTGGTAGGTAGAAGAAAAGTGAAGTCATTGGGGAAGTGCATCAGTGCAGTGGTGTTCAGTGGAGGATTGCCCATTATATATTTGCTGTGAATGATTACATTTCTTTATCAAAGTGTAATCATTTATTCATTTTTTCTTTCTTTTATCTTTTTTGCAATTTTTTGTTGTAACAATCTAGCCATACCCACTTATTTACATTTCTTTGATTGCCCTGGGTAATCTCTATTCAAAAGAGCCCCTGTGTGCTTTTAGAAAAATATGGCTGCTGGTTCTATCCACCACAACATAATGGGGGGGGATTTACGAGGTGTGACAAATTCCCAGGACGCCCACAGTGTAGCACTGTAGTGGTGAGTCACACAGCCATTCACACTTGAGCATGTCCTGACAAGTTCTAACTTGCACTTGCCTGGGTTGCAGACCTGATGACTCAGTCTTTATGAAGTTATGAAATAGTAGAAGAAATAACATGTTTGTGCATTGTGCTATCAGAATAAAATGAATGACAGGCTTCTGGAGCAAAAGATTAACATCAAATGTTTTGTGAAAATTGGCAAAACTTTAGCTCTGTTACAACAGGCTTAGGTGAACATTCTATGAAGAAGTCAAGTATTGAATGACATAGGAGGTTTAAGGAGGGGCAGGAGGGGCAGGAAGATATCCACAATGCCACAAGAAGTGGGAGGCCAAAACGCAAAGGACAGATACAAATGTGGACAAAGTGTACGAATGATGGCAGAAGAACTGAATATGAACAGTGAAACAGAAAAGCAGATTCCAATGGAGGATTTGGGAATGAGAAAGTTTTCCGCAAAGACAGGGCCTCAAATCTTGACAGAAGATCAGAAAGAATGTCATATTCAAATTTCACCCAATCGTTTGAAGAATGCAGAGGTGTTTGATAGATTTATTACTGATGATGAAGCATGGTGTTTCCAGTATGAACTAGAAACAAAATGCCAAAGCATGCAGTGGAAAACAAAGAATTCACTGTACCCGAAGAAAGCATGCATATCTCGTTATCGGTTCAAAACCATGCTGGTGTGTTTTTTTTTTTTTATCACAAGGGGGTAGATCACTGTGGGTTTATAGAACAAGGTACAACAGCCACAACCAACATTGTTACTTGGAAACTTTGAAAAGGATAAGAGAACCTCTTCGGAGGAAAAGACCGTAACCCTGGCCATGATGCGTTAAGTGGTCATGAGTTTGTGGCTCAGAAATCTATTCTGAAACTTGACTAACCACCTTATTCTGCTGACTTAGCACCCTGTAATTTTTGTCTGTTTCCAAAATAAAAAATAATTAAAAGGACACAGATTTGATGACATTCCTGATATCACGCGTGCAACAACAAAGACACTGTGCAGCGTTCTGGAAAATGAACTCCAGTAATGTTTCTGGCAGTGGCGCAGTCATCTAGAAAAGTGCCTCGCTTATTAAGGGGACTACTTTGAAGGTGACAACAGTTGCTAGTGTATAGGTAAGCAAACTTTTTTTTACAGTCCATTCAGAGAGTTAAATTGACACACCTCGTATATAAAGTGTCTAAACATGTTCTATCTCAACTGGTGCCATTGCCCAATGCAACCAATCAGCTTCTACATTTAATTTTTGTCCCACACAGCCTAGAAAATGAAAAAGCAAAAAGCAGACTGGCTTGGACACTGTTTATTAGTTTGGCTTGGTGCTTGACTGGAATGGCCGCATGAACCCTGAGCTCCCGGCCAGAGGTAGAAGAATAACCTTATAATCAGCACTGCCATCCCTGCTATGGTACCCACTGGCCATAGGCAAGACCTCCGCACACACCTCCACACACATCTCTCCGTCCCATCATCACTTCAACCCCTCAGCATGCAAGATTTAAGGACTGTAGCAGACGACATCAAAGCCACTTTTGCCACTGCACTAGCTGACCTGAGGAGAGACCTGCAATCCATCACAGTGAGGATTGAAGATGTGGAAGAAAGAGCTGAAGCACAGGAAAGCTCCATCCAACATCTTCATACGACCACCAGATCACACACCTCTCAGTTGGAAGACCTCCAAGACACCTGGAGGATCTGGATAATCGTGGCAGACGCCATAACCTTAGAGTGAGAGGACTCCCGGAGTCGATTGAACACATTCATACCACGGTTGTCTTCAATTACATTCTTGGAAGACCCCCGGAGACCCCAATTGATTTTGAACGTATACATAGAGCACTAAGACCCAGGGCGAAGGACACAGACCCGCCAAGAGACTTCATCTGCTGCCTTGTAAACTTCAGGATTAAAGAGGACATCTTGAAAAGAGCCAGAGATCGCCGAAACATCATATACCAAGGCTCTAATATAAAAATCTTCCAAGACTTATCGCCAATAACGCTACAAAGAAGAAGAGACCTCTGTCCCTTACTTGAGCTCCTCCACAGCAGAGATATACAATATCGGTGGAAGTTCCCTTTTGTCTCTCTGCCTCCTCCCAAGGCCGCACAGCTAACTTACGGGTACCTGAGGACTTAATATCCTTCTGCAACATCCTCAATATCCCCCACATCGATCTCTCGGATTGGAATAGGAGCTTCCGCCCCCAACAACTTGGAAGAGCCACTTCGATGGACACCATACCTGAGAGAGATGACTTCCACATAAGAAGACATAGATCAGCATCTCCCAGAACCTCATCCTCAACACAAACCAGAATCCACAGCAACGAGAGCCCTACAGCCTCTCCGGCACCCACAAGAGACCAAGACAAGACAGAGCAGACTGAACCCCAATCTGCCTTGGACTATCAGCTTCTCTTTGTTCCCCCCCTACCCCCTCTTCTGTTTTACTTGCTCCAATGACTCTCCTATCAAGATTGTCTTATCTCCTTGAATATCCAGACCCCCTATCGATTCTCCTAGGATCGAAGATGCAGCAAAATACCATCTCCACAAGTTCCGCCATAAATGCAGGCTTCCCTGACGCCATCATAGAACATTCTTTCCAAGATCTACAAACTGTCGCAGGACTTGGAGGAGTAATGTAATTTGATATCCTTCCACGCATCCTAACAACTCATTATACCAACCACTAAAGCCTATGCCCCCAGAACACAAGCCAATACATAAACGCGCAACTCTAGGCAAGGCAAAGAACTATTACCTGTGAACAGATATCACTCCAACCCGCTTCTTCTCTTGTGAGCTCCCCCTCCACAAGTGCCACGTACTTGGAAGAATACACTGTCCTGAACTCGTTCTAACTCCCAGTAGTTAGCGCCCGGTATAGCCCTCACCTGCCAGCTTGGCACAAACCAGTGAAGAAATTTCCCTTTATCTTTGCATGTATATGATAAAGATGTATTTATGTAGATATCCATTTTGGTGGGGGTTGGCTCCCTGGGGCCCCATGCCCATATTGAGAAATTAAAAAGGGGAAAAAAATACAACATTTAGCAAAACGAGGGATCCTCCCCCCCCCCCCTCAAATTCTCATCCTTTACGATTCTTTGATGAACAGCCCTCCAGGGTATTATGCTTCCACCCCTAAATTATGTCTTATAGCTTATACATCTGGAAGAGCCTCTATATAATCTATGGGACGTAGATAAAAAAGGCGCTGGTGATCTTTTATATTACTGGAATAAAACTTAGCACGTGTAATAAATATGTATTACTAGTGTTAAAAGTGCTTATTAGTGAATAAATTAATATAGTTAAAGGTAATAGATATATTTTAAAGTGCACAACTCAAAATTAAAAATTTCTGTTACTTATTAGTAGATAAATATATAAATAATTATATATAAATAAATAATGTACATGCAACAAGCAAATCAATTATATAAATATATAGTATTCCGTGCAACAAGCAAATAAAAGTGCTTATTAGTACGTGCATAAAAAACTCATCAAATATAAACGGATATAATCGTGCTCTCCAGTGAGAAATAATTATATAACAAGTGTCTCTGCAATTCGTGCAACAAAAATATGCTCCTTAAAGTGCTTCAGGTGGTGGGGTGTGACACACGTGGCCTCTTACCAGCTTCCAATGAGTCACAATGACTCCCAACGCCTGTGATCCCTTTAATTGGGTGGATCAGACCTCTCCTCGATATCTTTTGGGTTGGATATCTGCTCCTACATTAGGCGTGTATGGACCATATAGTCCGCATAAAGATAAACAAAAAAAGCCTCCAATAGTGAAATATTGTATGCTTTATTTAAAAGTTACTAAAAAGGTATACAGTTGGTCCCTTACTATTAGTTGTGCCCTCCTGGCACTGGGCAATTCGGCAGTACACAAAATCTTTGAGTAGTGGGGAATCGTATCCGAGGATCTGCAGCTTCCTCTTTGCTTTCCTCTCACTGTGCTGTGTGCGGCGGTCGGCGAGCGTCCCTGCCTCTGCTACGAATGCCTGTGTGTTTGCTTCCGGGTTTGTCAGTAACCACAATGCATTTCGCATCTATGCGTCATCAGGCGGTTGCTGTTCCCCGGAGTCTCTTTCCTTAAGTGTCACGGACCTTCTTTTGATTGGCTATTGCTCAGTATATTATCGGAATCTTGCTTACAATTTATTTTCAGCTAACGTTTATTGCCAATTGTTTCTTTACTTTAATAGTGGCGATCTATATGGGGATTTATAAATCTTTTTCATGTCCTAAGGTTTATGCTGCATATCCGTCGTATATGTTCCCCTTACTCACATGTATCATACAATTTTCATAACAATTCATAAAAAGCTATTAAATATATCACAATCCATTAACATACAATATAAAACTTTATTAATTATCAAAAATTCTTAAAAATTATTAAAATTATCTTTTTGTTTTTAGCTTTATTTAAAACCATTATATGGACTGGTTTCTTATATTTATAGCGCCATCTAGTGGAAATTTTGGGAATCAAGATTAATTAGGTTCTAAAATAGGAATATTTCCAATGTTTATAATAGGACGGCTCTAATCTTGTAAATTAAATATTTTTTAAAATTTCTAAAAATATATAAATTATATAAACATGTTGTACAAAGTATTAAATAGTATTACAGATTCAAAAATTAAATTTTAAAATATTTTAAAATAGCTAAAATATCAAGGGATATATGTATATAAAGAGATGGATTTTGTTCTGAATATCTATAAAATTCTATTATTAAAAATTATTAAGAAAACAATTTAAATCTATGTCCGCATTTAGCCCCAAGGGTTTTAATGTTTTTAAACGATGTATCCAGACGGTTTCATTCTGTGATATTTTCTTCCGCATGTCTGCGCCTCTCCAATGATTAAATATTTTATCAATCCCACAAAACCAAAGGAGGGAAGGATCCTGGTTGTGGTGTAGTCTGAAATGATTGGATAGGCTGTGCTTTTTGAAACCTTTTTTAATATTATCGACATGTTCTCCTATCCTTGTTGCTAAAGTGCGAGTAGTGCGTCCAATGTATTTAAGTCCACAGGGACAAATGCACATATATGTAACGAATTTGGTGTCGCAAGTAATAAATTGTTTTATCTCAAACTCTCGGTTGTCTGAAGAGAAAAACTTATGTTCCATTCTTTTCTTAAATTTGCTTATCCTGCAGGCTTTACATCTTCTGCATCTATAAAAACCATTTTTTGCAAAGAACATTTTTTGTCTTTTAGGTGGGTCCGGAACATTTTTTGCTAGCATATTACGTAATCCCGGAGCTCTTTTGTAGATAAATTTAGGGTATTTAGGGAGTAATGATTTCAACGTGTCATCTCTTAATAAAATATGCCAATTTCTCTTTATACACTTCTCAACTTCTTTATATTGTGTATTAAACCCCGTAATGAAAGCCAATTCGAAATTTGATTTTCCTTTTTTCTTCTTTTTCTTCTTCAGAAGGTCTTCTCTCTTTACTTCGGATATTTTCTTCTGGGTTTGTTTCAACTCTTTCTCTTTATATCCTTTTTCTTTAAATCTTTCTATTAGTTTGTCTGTCTGTATATTGTAGTCTTTCAGATCCGTACAGTTCCTTCTTATCCGGGTGAATTGTCCCTTGGGTATTGCCTGTATCCATGCCGGATGGTGGCAACTCCTTTTGGAGATATATCCATTTGTGTCCACCTTTTTGAAGAAGGTTCTAGTATTTAAAGTGCCATTGTGCTTGTATATCTCCAGATCTAGAAATTGTATTGTATTCTTATCTGTGTTTCCTGTGAATTTTATCTGGTATTTATTTTTATTCATTTTTTTAAAAAATTGTTCAAGAGACTCTTGGGATCCTTCCCACACAACCAAGATATCGTCCAAATAACGACGATAGTACCTCAGCTGTTGTGGGTATTTTGAGTAGATTTCTTCTTCTTCCCATTTGGCTAAGAATATATTCGCTACGCTAGGAGCATAACGTGCTCCCATCGCTACACCTTTTATTTGGTTGTAATACTCATTCTTATACCAAAAATGATGGTTTGACATTGCCATATTTAGGCCTTCCAATAAAAATTCTCTTTGTGTGTCTTTCAAATTTGTGTAATTTTCTAAAGCCCATTTGGTAGCGTTTAATGCGTCCTTCTGTTTAATATTCGTATAAAGTGATTCTACATCAATTGATGCCAGTATCGTTTTTTCGGTGATATTTATACTTTCTAGTGACACTATTGTTTCCTTGGTGTCCTTTAAAAAGGATCTTCCAATCGCTGCTATCGGCTGTAAAAATGTGTCCAAATATTCACCAATCCTGGCATATAAAGATTCAATGCCACTAATTATTGGCCTTCCCGGTGGCTGTTGTAGATTCTTATGGATCTTCGGGATTTGGTAGATCACCGGCATGCGTGGGGCTTTTATATTCAGGTATTTTCCTTCCTTTTTATTAAGGAGGCCCTTTTTTAGTCCTTTGTTGATCCACTGTACCATTTTTGCTTTCAATTTGTTAGTTGGGTTTCCAGATAATTTCTTGATCATTTACAATACGGTCTAGTTCTTTAGTATAGTCCTCTTTTGTGAGGATCACCAAGCCACCTCCTTTATCAGCTGATCTGATAATAATATTTTTCCTTTTTTCCAAACTTCTAATGGCTTCCCAGATTTCTTTCGTATTTCTAGTAGGTTTTCTTTTCAGCATTTGTACTTCTTTTTGAACAATATTCTGGAAGACTTGGATATATTGGTAGGTACTAGATTTGGGGTTAAATGTTGATTTGTTCCGGAGTTGGGTGTGTTGGTATTCTGATTCTTCTTCTTCACCTATCCCTTTTTTATGTTGTTCTGCGAAAAATTTCTTAATGTTCAATTTGCGTGTAAATTTTTCTAAATCTATAAATGTTTCAAAATGGTCTAAAAATTTGGCAGGGGCAAATTTCAAACCTTCTTGTAGTATATTCATTTCAGATGTTGTCAGTTCCACCCCTGCTAGGTTAAAAATCCCTTGTTCTAGCCGTCCCTTTTTCGTTTTCTTTCTCCCTCCTCTACATCCTCTTTTCTTGCGTTTTCCCGCATATTGGCCCAGTAGTTGTCTTTCCAGGATCTCTCTTCCCCCTGTTGCTTATATTGTCCTGAGGGCCCTGGCTTTTGTCCATCTTGAGGATGTGGGTATATGTACTGTCCCGAGGTTCCTGGTTTTTGGCCATCGGAGGGGTGTGGATAGTTATATTGATTATTCCTGTAATCTTGATATGAGGGAAGTCGTTCTCTTTCTCTATATGTTCCTGAGGATTCCTGTCTCGATCCCTCTGGAGGGTAGTTGTAGTATTCTTGGTCATTTCTATAAGATGATGGTCTTTCTCCTCCTCTGGATTGTTGATAATTATTATAGTTATCATATTGGTAGTTGTTATTTTTTCTGTATCCAATACCAACTACCAATATGATAACTATAATAATTATCAACAATCCAGAGGAGGAGAAAGACCATTATCTTATAGAAATGACCAAGAATACTACAACTACCCTCCAGAGGGATCGAGACAGGAATCCTCAGGAACATATAGAGAAAGAGAACGACTTCCCTCATATCAAGATTACAGGAATAATCAATATAACTATCCACACCCCTCCGATGGCCAAAAACCAGGACCCTCGGGACAGTACATATACCCACATCCTCAAGATGGACAAAAGCCAGGGCCCTCAGGACAATATAAGCAACAGGGGGAAGAGAGATCCTGGAAAGACAACTACTGGGCCAATATGCGGGAAAACGCAAGAAAAGAGGATGTAGAGGAGGGAGAAAGAAAACGAAAAAGGGACGGCTAGAACAAGGGATTTTTAACCTAGCAGGGGTGGAACTGACAACATCTGAAATGAATATACTACAAGAAGGTTTGAAATTTGCCCCTGCCAAATCTTTAGACCATTTTGAAACATTTATAGATTTAGAAAAATTTACACGCAAATTGAACATTAAGAAATTTTTCGCAGAACAACATAAAAAAGGGATAGGTGAAGAAGAAGAATCAGAATACCAACACACCCAACTCCGGAACAAATCAACATTTAACCCCAAATCTAGTACCTACCAATATATCCAAGTCTTCCGGAATATTGTTCAAAAAGAAGTACAAATGCTGAAAAGAAAACCTACTAGAAATACGAAAGAAATCTGGGAAGCCATTAGAAGTTTGGAAAAAAGGAAAAATATTATTATCAGATCAGCTGATAAAGGAGGTGGCTTGGTGATCCTCACAAAAGAGGACTATACTAAAGAACTAGACCGTATTGTAAATGATCAAGAAACTTATGTGAAATTATCTGGAAACCCAACTAACAAATTGAAAGCAAAAATGGTACAGTGGATCAACAAAGGACTAAAAAAGGGCCTCCTTAATAAAAAGGAAGGAAAATACCTGAATATAAAAGCCCCACGCATGCCGGTGATCTACCAAATCCCGAAGATCCATAAGAATCTACAACAGCCACCGGGAAGGTCAATAATTAGTGGCATTGAATCTTTATATGCCAGGATTGGTGAATATTTGGACACATTTTTACAGCCGATAGCAGCGATTGGAAGATCCTTTTTAAAGGACACCAAGGAAACAATAGTGTCACTAGAAAGTATAAATATCACCGAAAAAACGATACTGGCATCAATTGATGTAGAATCACTTTATACGAATATTAAACAGAAGGACGCATTAAACGCTACCAAATGGGCTTTAGAAAATTACACAAATTTGAAAGACACACAAAGAGAATTTTTATTGGAAGGCCTAAATATGGCAATGTCAAACCATCATTTTTGGTATAAGAATGAGTATTACAACCAAATAAAAGGTGTAGCGATGGGAGCACGTTATGCTCCTAGCGTAGCGAATATATTCTTAGCCAAATGGGAAGAAGAAGAAATCTACTCAAAATACCCACAACAGCTGAGGTACTATCGTCGTTATTTGGACGATATCTTGGTTGTGTGGGAAGGATCCCAAGAGTCTCTTGAACAATTTTTTAAAAAAATGAATAAAAATAAATACCAGATAAAATTCACAGGAAACACAGATAAGAATACAATACAATTTCTAGATCTGGAGATATACAAGCACAATGGCACTTTAAATACTAGAACCTTCTTCAAAAAGGTGGACACAAATGGATATATCTCCAAAAGGAGTTGCCACCATTCGGCATGGATACAGGCAATACCCAAGGGACAATTCACCCGGATAAGAAGGAACTGTACGGATCTGAAAGACTACAATATACAGACAGACAAACTAATAGAAAGATTTAAAGAAAAAGGATATAAAGAGAAAGAGTTGAAACAAACCCAGAAGAAAATATCCGAAGTAAAGAGAGAAGACCTTCTGAAGAAGAAAAAGAAGAAAAAAGGAAAATCAAATTTCGAATTGGCTTTCATTACGGGGTTTAATACACAATATAAAGAAGTTGAGAAGTGTATAAAGAGAAATTGGCATATTTTATTAAGAGATGACACGTTGAAATCATTACTCCCTAAATACCCTAAATTTATCTACAAAAGAGCTCCGGGATTACGTAATATGCTAGCAAAAAATGTTCCGGACCCACCTAAAAGACAAAAAATGTTCTTTGCAAAAAATGGTTTTTATAGATGCAGAAGATGTAAAGCCTGCAGGATAAGCAAATTTAAGAAAAGAATGGAACATAAGTTTTTCTCTTCAGACAACCGAGAGTTTGAGATAAAACAATTTATTACTTGCGACACCAAATTCGTTACATATATGTGCATTTGTCCCTGTGGACTTAAATACATTGGACGCACTACTCGCACTTTAGCAACAAGGATAGGAGAACATGTCGATAATATTAAAAAAGGTTTCAAAAAGCACAGCCTATCCAATCATTTCAGACTACACCACAACCAGGATCCTTCCCTCCTTTGGTTTTGTGGGATTGATAAAATATTTAATCATTGGAGAGGCGCAGACATGCGGAAGAAAATATCACAGAATGAAACCGTCTGGATACATCGTTTAAAAACATTAAAACCCTTGGGGCTAAATGCGGACATAGATTTAAATTGTTTTCTTAATAATTTTTAATAATAGAATTTTATAGATATTCAGAACAAAATCCATCTCTTTATATACATATATCCCTTGATATTTTAGCTATTTTAAAATATTTTAAAATTTAATTTTTGAATCTGTAATACTATTTAATACTTTGTACAACATGTTTATATAATTTATATATTTTTAGAAATTTTAAAAAATATTTAATTTACAAGATTAGAGCCGTCCTATTATAAACATTGGAAATATTCCTATTTTAGAACCTAATTAATCTTGATTCCCAAAATTTCCACTAGATGGCGCTATAAATATAAGAAACCAGTCCATATAATGGTTTTAAATAAAGCTAAAAACAAAAAGATAATTTTAATAATTTTTAAGAATTTTTGATAATTAATAAAGTTTTATATTGTATGTTAATGGATTGTGATATATTTAATAGCTTTTTATGAATTGTTATGAAAATTGTATGATACATGTGAGTAAGGGGAACATATACGACGGATATGCAGCATAAACCTTAGGACATGAAAAAGATTTATAAATCCCCATATAGATCGCCACTATTAAAGTAAAGAAACAATTGGCAATAAACGTTAGCTGAAAATAAATTGTAAGCAAGATTCCGATAATATACTGAGCAATAGCCAATCAAAAGAAGGTCCGTGACACTTAAGGAAAGAGACTCCGGGGAACAGCAACCGCCTGATGACGCATAGATGCGAAATGCATTGTGGTTACTGACAAACCCGGAAGCAAACACACAGGCATTCGTAGCAGAGGCAGGGACGCTCGCCGACCGCCGCACACAGCACAGTGAGAGGAAAGCAAAGAGGAAGCTGCAGATCCTCGGATACGATTCCCCACTACTCAAAGATTTTGTGTACTGCCAAATTGCCCAGTGCCAGGAGGGCACAACTAATAGTAAGGGACCAACTGTATACCTTTTTAGTAACTTTTAAATAAAGCATACAATATTTCACTATTGGAGGCTTTTTTTGTTTATCTTTATGCGGACTATATGGTCCATACACGCCTAATGTAGGAGCAGATATCCAACCCAAAAGATATCGAGGAGAGGTCTGATCCACCCAATTAAAGGGATCACAGGCGTTGGGAGTCATTGTGACTCATTGGAAGCTGGTAAGAGGCCACGTGTGTCACACCCCACCACCTGAAGCACTTTAAGGAGCATATTTTTGTTGCACGAATTGCAGAGACACTTGTTATATAATTATTTCTCACTGGAGAGCACGATTATATCCGTTTATATTTGATGAGTTTTTTATGCACGTACTAATAAGCACTTTTATTTGCTTGTTGCACGGAATACTATATATTTATATAATTGATTTGCTTGTTGCATGTACATTATTTATTTATATATAATTATTTATATATTTATCTACTAATAAGTAACAGAAATTTTTAATTTTGAGTTGTGCACTTTAAAATATATCTATTACCTTTAACTATATTAATTTATTCACTAATAAGCACTTTTAACACTAGTAATACATATTTATTACACGTGCTAAGTTTTATTCCAGTAATATAAAAGATCACCAGCGCCTTTTTTATCTACGTCCCATATTTTATATTGTTTTCACAATTAAAAGGGCAGCAGGTTCAGATATATCTTTAAAAAGAGCCAGGCGCCTTCCTATAATTTGCTATTGGTTTTCTCTATATAATCTAACTGATGCCCCTGGAGGTGACTGGGACCCCATGGAGCTGCTCCTCATAATACTTTCTTCCATAATGTTTCTTTTCCCCATCTTCCTCCTAATTATTGCAGTCTCTAACGTTACCCTCACCATCCAGATACCCTTTTCACATCCACTTTCCCGAAGAACATTTCATTGTAAATTGATGGCATACACAGGCGATTGCTAGACCTTTGAGGGACATCTTGACCAATCAAGGGCTGAATCCCCCATTAATCCTGAATTCCTAGGCCTCAACATACCTCTGTTGAAATCGACCCTGACTATCCACTCATTTTCATTCCAAGATAATATTTCTGTGATGCGCCCCCTTTCCTACTAATTAAATTACAATCTATGCATTTTACTATCCTCAAATTTGCTTGAGGAAGTTATGATCTCCCCTCCCTACCCACAATACCATTTGACCCTCAGGTACCTAAGACTTCCTATCACTCCTGGGATAGCAATGTGACAGTCTGACAATCTAGGTTCTGTTGTTTTTATTCTTCACATATTTTGCATGTATATGATGCCTCACTTCTATGTTGGTTTTTGCACACAAGTAGTTTCTTCCTCCCTATATCTCTCTGCCCAAAGGCCAATACTGATTATGATTTATTCAAAATGGCCTTTATATAGCGCTCAACAACTCTCTCTTCCTCTGGACTGGGACCATGAACCATGCAACTCCTACCCGGACGCCAACCTCACCACCAAAAGACGGGAATTGCTATTGCACTTCCTACGTCGACCGCCTCTGACCTTTGTATATATATCTAGGAAGGAGGAATTCCCTCTTCCCTAGACTCTGACTTTTTCTCCCAACCCTTCCTCCCCCTAACCAACGCTCCCTCCCCCTCTATCCCTTCATCCTACCCCCCCCCCCCCATACCCCCCCTCCCAGTCTCTGCCCACCTCATCTTCATTGCTGATTTTCACTCAGTAAACTGCCTCTCTCACTTATTTACCTCCTATATATTCACACCCTGTAAGTGATAACATACCCCATCACCCCAAATGCTGGGCACAAATCAGAAAGACAATTATACCCCTCTTATGGTGGTATCCCTCAACGTTAAAGGCCTGAATATCCCAGAAAAAGGGAGCCAAATCCTTGACCTTATGCACAAATTTAAAGCAGATATTGTTTACCTACAAGAAATGCACTTTTAAACAAAAGACACCCGAAACTGTCTAATCGCTTTTATCCAATCGCATATCACGCTACGAATCCTTTGGCGAAAACCAAAGGCGTCACCATTCTCATATCCAAACACGTGACTTGGACTTTTCAGGCTTCCAACATTGACCCAGATGGAAGATTTATCTTTTTAAAGGGTCTGATTGTGGAATCCATTCACATTGGCAAACATTTATAGTCCCAACACTGCCCAACAGGTACCCTTTTTTATGAAAATAGCTAACACTCTAGCGGGATTCCAGACAGGCATTACTATCCTTGGTGGAGACTTCAATGTGGCGCTCTGCCCCATCCTTGATACCTCCACTGGTTCCTGCTCCCTACCCTATAGGGCATTAAAACAAATAAAATTACAACTCCAGGAACTTCTGTTACATGACACATGGCGCACGCTTTTCCCCTCCACTAAAGACTACACCTTCTTTTCTCCCCTACATAATAAGTACTCACGCATAGATTATCTATTCCTATCCCAAAATGATCTCCCTCTTCTACATAAAGCTACGATTGAACCCATGCTATTATCAGACCACCACCCAATTTCCCTGACACTCTCACTCCCAATGGCCTCTACATGACCCAAATTCTGGAGACTCGACCCCTCTCTCCTTACCACAGACTCCAACCTACAACTTATCCGCAAGGACATAACTGACTTATTTGCAGAAAATGATACCGCAGACACTACTCCCATTACCTTATGTGAAACACACAAGTGTGTATTAAGAGGGAATTTAATTTCCCTCAAAGCCTCTAAACGGAAGTGTCAACAAGCCAAAATCCAGAAACTTGTACAAAAAATTAAACACCTTGAAGCTTCACATAAACATACGCAAGCACAACATACGTATCAGGAACTTATAGACCACAGACAACTCCTACTAGAGACTTTAAATATTAAGACCAAACACAAATTAATTTTGCAACAGAAATTGTTCTATGAATTTAGCAACAAGAGCAGTAAATTCCTGGCAAGAGCACTACAAGCAAAAAGAGCAATCCTCACCATTCACACGATCAAAGGTAATCAAGGTCGTACATTTAATGCCACCCCTGACATCGCTACCCAATTTTAAAATTACTATGCCAAACTATATAACCTTAACCCTACTTCCACAGCTACTGAGAACCACACTATCATACAAGACTTCTTACAGAAACACTGCCCCTAACCCATATCAGCCACACAATCTCTTCTTTTGGAACACCCCATGAACCTGGATGAACTCAAGAAGGCCATTTCCCAACTCAAGGCTAGCAAAAGTCCCGACCCGGACAGATTCACTGCTCCATATCACAAGACTTTCTTAGACATACTTTCAGACCCTCTCCTAAAAGCATTCAACACAATGTCTACCCCTCCACCACCAATGAACAGACTATTAGATGGCCAAATCACGGTCATTCCCAAGGAAGGGAAGGATGCTACATCAGTGACGAATTATAGACCTATCTCATTGCTGAACGTGGACATAAAAGTATACGCCAAGATTTTCGCAAATAGAATTCTCCCCATCTTACCAAGCTTAATTGACAAAGACCAAGTCGGTTTTGTCCCGGGATGTGAGGCCCGGGATAATACAATCAAAGCACTCAATATTCATCACTAATGACCTCCAATAACCATAAAGGATTCATGCTCTTCCTGGATGCTGAGAAGGCCTTTGATAGGCTGGACTGGACGTACATGGCATGAGTCCTGAAACACCAGGATGTTCAACTTTATCATGTCCCTCTTCTCCACTCCATCCGCTAGTGTTAGAGTCAACGGCCACCTGTTAAATGTCTTCTCTATCTCCAATGGGACAGGACATGGATGCCTGCTTTCCCCTATTTTATTTATCCTCACATTAGAACCGTTCCTACGCTCTATAGCGAATAACCCCAACATCCGCGGGATTATAATCGGAACTCACACATACAAAATAGCAGCATTCGCGGATGATATTTTACTCTTTCTCAGAGAACCTCTGCTCTCCATACCAACTCTCCTAAAATAATTTAATCTCTTTCAAAGCATCTCCAACTTTAAAATTATTTTTTTTAAATCCCAGGCCCTAAACATTTCCCTACCACAGGACGTAGTATCCCATTGCAAACATAATTTCCCATTCCAATAGACAACCGCTTCAATTAAATATTTAGGCATCTACCTTTCAACCGATTTATCAGATCTCTTCCCCAAGAATTTCATGCCCATACTTCAGACCATAAAAGAAGATGTTTTAAAAATGGAATAAACCGCACTACTCATGGTTTGGGCGAGCTGCGATAATAAAGATGAATATCTTACCTACTTCAAACAATCCCTGTCATAGTCCCTCCCTCCATTTTTAAATATTTCAAATCCTTATGCCTACAATTCTCATGGAACCACAAGCGCCCCAGACTGACATATGACCTCTTGACGAAGCCAAAAATAGAGGGAGGCATTGGTCTACCTGACCTCAAAAAATATTATCGGCTTGCCACCTCACTAGACTGGTAGATTGGCATATGCATAAACCCAGTAAAGACTGGGTAACTCTGGAGGAATCCTTCTCCACAACACCCATACACACCACACCATGGCTACACCCAACCCATATCCCTCGATCTTTGAAACAACACCCTCTAATCAATACCACCTTATCTTGCTTTAAGGACATATGTAAACACATGACCATATCCTCCAATCTGGGCCCCTTAACCCCAATAAAGCTCAACCCTGCTTTCAGCCCAGGAATGTCGCAAGACTTTCTCGTGGATTTCTGGCAGGATAAACCCCATCGAACACATCATTTCTATAAAGATGGAGCTATACTCGATCACACATCACTCAAATCTGATACTGCTACCCCCCTTATACCCACCTGGATATTCTTCCAAATACACCACTTCCTCTCTTCCCTAAATCGATATGGCTTGATCTCCAGAGATTTAACATCCTTCGAAGAATTATGCACTTCCACGTCTCCACAAAGACACCTAATTTCCGCCACCTATAATCTACTTTTCCCGAAATCCTCACTAACATCAAACAAAGCCTTACTTGCATGGGCATTTGACCTTAACCTATCTCTCACTGACCAACAATGGGAGAACATCTGCTCCAACGCACAGAAAAGCTCCCTCAATGTTTCCATACAAGAGAATTGTTACAAGATCATGACTCGTTGGTATAGAACCCCTTTAATCATTCATAAATTCTACCCCGATGCCCCTAAAGAATGCTGGCGATGCCACAAAGAACCCGGCACTTTGCTGCACCTATTCTGGTCGTGCCCTCTGATTCAACCGTTTTGGAAACGAGTCCACGACATTACTTTATCTAATGCTACTAATCTCCCCTATACCTTATTCCCCAGCACTATATCTTCGACACATAGATATCATAAAACTTTACTTCCTCATCTCATTAATGCAGCTAAAACCTGCATTCCTATACACTGGAAGACACACACCCCTCCCTCTGTGTCTGAATGGCTGCAGAGAGTAGATAAGATAGCGAAAATGGAAGAGCTGATCTCTATAGCACGTGACACCACAGAAAAATATGCCCATATCTGGGACCCGTGGATCTTTTTTTCCTCTTCCAGGATGTACGCAAGACTGTTAAAAGGAAATGTACCCACCACTGCGCCCACCTCCAATTCCGCATAATACTAATCTCTTTTATTGTATATCCTTAATTCATAAGCTGCCAGACACAATGCTATACAAATACAGAAATGTCAGGAGCAAATGTTTTTCTACTTCAGATGGGTTCCTCTCACCCCTAAACAAGGGATGAGTGTGAGAGGTACTCAAAAACCTCCTCTCCTGTCTTCGCAACCTAGAATTTTCTCACCATGACCACCGCTCAACGCAGGCTGTTTCAATAACCCTTATATTCGGCTATAACCTTTTCAACCTGTATGGAACAGAGACTGGGAATGCTACTTCCTCTACCCTCCCCCTTTTTCCCTTTCCCTCCCTCCCTCATTTCCCTTCCTCCCTCTCCCCACATCTGGTCCCCCATTAGAAGATACTTGGTGCTCCTACTCGGGGGATGGGGGTAGGCACCCGGCGCTTTATGTGGCGCGGGGTGCAGACCTCCCTCCCCGGAGAAATATCTTATGCAGCAGATTCAACCTATCCTCTCCTAATAAGCCCTGCTGATATCCTCTTTATTTCTTATTTTTCATTTTCTGACCTCAGAGTGTAAGGATTCTCCCCATACCCCGGTATTGTCTACTAGACCATACTCAGCTATACACTCCTTACCGACAATCGTCCAAATACATCTTCCGATTCCCTTCTAAGACTTAATACAGAGTTACTGTTATTCTTTGATGCTATGTCTATCCTCTTATGGATTCCAATACGCTTTAACATCATATGCTCATATCCTAGCTATGATATCCCCTCTCTGGAATCTAGTTTTATATCGATGGATGTATATTGTTGGATCTTGTTTACTCTTGTTACCACATATTCAATGTTATAATTTGCTGTACACTAATTTTCCTTTTGATTCTCAATAAAGATATTTTGGGAAAAAAAAAAAAGAAGCTGATTTTTTTAAAAGAGTTGATACTGTTCACTAAAGAAAATGAATGTGAAATGTCAAACTGGGTCCATGTTAAAAATCCAATCACATGATTGGCTGATTGAACATCTCTTTACCTATTTCGTTAAGTCACCAATAACTTTGCTAAGAGAACAGCCTCTAGCTGTTTAGTAAATCAATATCATACTGATCATTCTAACATTAGATGTATAATGATCAAAGCAGTGTTTTTGCCACCTCTTCTCTGGGCTAGTTGACAAAAAAAAACTATGTTCTTGTTGTCAGCATTGTTAGAGATCCACACTATAAAAGGGCATAAGATCAAAGTCCTGATCTACAAAAATATTTGTTAATGAGTGTCTTGTATTGTGTTAACGGAATGATTTGGCTTCAGGCCTTATGTTTCGTCATTAAAGCTAGTTAACTATCCTTTAATCATCACTTTCTATTATCCCTCTTGTGAGAGCAGCGCCAGGTGAGCTGATTTAGGTGCCCTTATTTTCCTCATTGTTTAAATGTCCAATAAACATTTAATACATGTCTGTAGGCTCTTTAGATGAATTCACTGTATGACACACTGGCCTTAGAGGTGCCAGCCAATTGGGTCCTCTTTCAAAGCTGTTAGTTATAAGTTCTTCTCCGTGTTGGTGTTTCAAATCAGTGCAGCCTAAACCAAAATGCTGTAAATGAAACATTTTAACTTTCAGTTATTGGTTCAATTTTTAATGATAAGAGTGTGCAAAATGGACATTGATTACATTATAGTAAGAAATAAAAAAATATTATTGCTTATAATTTGAACACAAAGGTGCTACTGTAATAAATATAAAATTATAAAACAATATTTTGATCATAGCTAGAGGTGTTTTAGATTTGATTTCTACAAAAGTTGAGGTACTTTTGTAGAAAAGTGTAATCACATAATGTAGTATAGCTCAAGTTAAAATATTTAAAGGGTATTTGAAAACAAAAGTATAAATCATACAGCATTTATGAAAATGTTCCCCAAGAGGAGTATCAAAAAAACTGCAGTGTATAAAAAATATATGAACTTATAGAATACCCTTTGCCTAAACATCTGGCTCTAATCAGTTTACATCCATCAAAAGAGTATATAAAAAGAGAATATAAATATTAATAAAATATGTAATACTTTCAAATTTCGATTCTGACCTTATTATTTTGAGTGCTTGTAACAGCTAATTGCACTATACAAGTGCTCGTCCTAGCAGTGATAAAAATTCTATCCCCCATGGCAATGTAATTTGCTTACAAAGGAATTGTTCATACATTTAATCCATAGATGTTCAGAACTGTGTAGATTTTTTCTTTTTTTTTTTTGCTGATGACTAGAAAAATATAAACCTGATGTCTGCAAGAAACCTTATCCAGTGAGCACCTACAGGTAGCATGGTTATGCTGAATTTATATATAAGCTCTAGCATCACTTTTTTTTTTTTATTGTAAAGAAAATTAATTTCAAAGTACTCACTCCTCTATATTCCAACACTGCCCTACATGCCCCTTGTGGTCCAGTCCCATTTTTCTTCTGCCCTAGACTCACAGGGCAATGCATCAGGGAGCTTCACCGTGCCATTATGTGCCAATGTTTTATGCAGCATTTTGGACTTGCCCAGTACAGAAAAAATGAGGACTCTTCATATCCCATATCTAGACCAAAGGTTCAAAAAAAAAAAAAGGCATATACTTAGATTAAAAAAAGGAGGCGGAGGGTGCATCAATGGGGCAGGAGTAAAGAAAAAAATCTGAACAGGAGACTTAGAGTTAAGTGTTAAAGAGGAAGTAAAGTCGAAAAAAAAAAACGAGAAAAAAAAAGCCCTGTAAAGAGAAAGGCATAATGAGCTAGTATGCATCGCATACTAGCTCATTATGTAGTACTTACCTTAAAACGAAGCCCCCGCCATGCCGTCACCTCAGCGACAGGACGGCGACATGTCCTGCCGTCCTGCTTCCGGGTTCGTGTCCTCTGGCCATCTGATTGGCCGGAGGCGCGATTACATCACTCCTGCGCGCGGGAGCCGCCGTTCACGGCACTGAGCTCTGAAGGAACGGCACGGGTGGCCGTTCCCTCAGAGTGCCTGCGCCGATGACGTCATCGGCAGTTTGCACTGTAAATATCTCCTAAACGGTGCAAGTTTGGGAGATATTTATAGCACCTATAGGTAAGCCTTAATATAGGCTTACCTATTGGTAAAAGTTATACAAGTGGGTTTACAACCTCTTTAAAGAGGTTGTAAACTCACTTTTTTTTTTTTTGTTCACCCTGCAAGAGAAACACATAATGAGCTAGTATGCATCGCATACTAGCTCATTATGAAAAACTTACCTTAGAAAGAGCCCCCGCCGTCTCGCCCGCTTACCTCTATGACGGGCGACATGTCCACGTCTTCCGGGATCGCGGAATCCGGCCATCTGATTGGCCCGGAGCCGCGGTGACGTCACTCCTGCGCACGCGTGCGGGAGCCGACGGTCACGGCACGGGACCCTGAAGGAACGGCACGAGCGGCCATTCCTTCAGAGCGCATGCGCCTGTGACGTCACTGGCTGCATGTAACGTAAATATCTCCTAAATGGTACATGTTTAGGAGATATTTACAGTACCTATAGGTAAGCCTTATCATAGGCTTACCTATAGGTACAAGTTGTAGAGGAGGGTTTACTTCCTCTTTAAGGAGTAACTAAAAAAAAAAAAAAAAATCTTCTTCATCACAGATAAATATATAATAAGGGTTTTAGCAAACATCTTTGCAGAAATTTACCCCGTAGATGTCCTGTAAAAACATTTCAGTCAACTTATACTTTCTAAATACTAAGTGTGTGGGTATTGTTTTCTATGATCAGTTAATAAGTGTTGTTATAAAAGCACAAATACAACTGCACTCATAAAACCACATACCAATTATATAAGCAAGAAATTTAATTTATAGAGATGTTCAGTGTAGAGGATACAACCAGAAAGCAACCTTTACATTTTTTTTTTAAACCAAGTGGCTGAAGATTAAAACAGGAAAGTATTTTTTTAATAACATTAAATTGCAAAATGCATTGTCTAGCAAAAACAGTGAAAAGGAAGAGTGATTTTCTGCGCTAAAAAATATTGTTACTCAATGAATGTGAAAAAACAAATAACTATAAATCCTAAAAGGGATATCCTATGTGATATAGGAGGGAAGCAGCATACATGGACCTATAAAGAATCCCAGATGATAGTGCAAAAAATGTGTAGCGCTAAACCCAAAAAACAATTATAAAAGTAATAATGACAATTAAATTAGTAATAACCACCAAAAAATGTGTGAAGTGAAAGTGTTCACAAGAAAGCAAATAGAAAAAAACAAAAAAATAAAAAATGTGTTTTTGCAACAAAATATAATCCCTGCGATTTTGAGTCGCTAAATAATAATGGCAATTAAATTAGTAGCGATCATCCAAAAATTGTGTAAAGTGAACATGTTCACAAAAAAAAAGGAGACAAAAAAAGGAAAAACAGTATGTTTTTGCAACAAAAAATAGTCCCTGCGATTTTAAGTCTCTAAAATGAGAAAGTCACACTGTATTCCTTTTACCAATACATCTACGGTATTACACTATGTGCTTTTTTCTTTTGCCCAATTTTTATGGTCTTGTGAACATCTTGTGAAAATCTACCTCTGAGAGCTTTCTTCCCTTATACCGAGGAGAAATTCAGCAAGTTGATCTTATCATTACTATATCAAAAGCGAGCTAAGGTCTGTCCATTAATTTGGTAGACCAATTGCATTTGCTAAGGAGTTATTGTTATCACAAGTTTTTTGAAGTTTCCAGAGAAGATAATACTCATCTCTTCAAATACAGTGTGACTTTCTCATTTTAGCGACTTAAAATCGCAGGGACTATTTTTTGTTGCAAAAACATACTGTTTTTCCTTTTTTTGTCTCCTTTATTTTGTTTTTTTTTTGTTAACACGTTCACTTTACACAATTTTTGAATGATCACTACTAATGTAATTGCCATTATTATTTAGCAACTCAAAATCGCAGGGATTATATTTTGTTGCAAAAACAAATTTTTTCCTTTTTTTTTTGTTTTTTTTTTTGGTTTCTTGTGAACACTTTCACTTCACACATTTTTTGGTGGTTTTTACTAATTTAATTGTCATTATTACTTTTATAATTGTTTTTTGGGTTTAGCGCTACACATTTTTTGCACTATTGTCTAGCAAAAACATATGTTATCAACTTAATAAATCAAGAAAAAGGCTACAGCCAGTCAAGGAACTGCTAAACCATGTCCACATCCATATTGGTAAGGTATTTAAATAAAGAAAGGGTAATCTTCACCGGGTTGTGGGATGAAACTCCGCGTGAATTCCCATAGTGGAAGGACTTTAATGGACCGGTAAAGCATAAGGTGAGCAATACAAGAAGTCTTAAAAGGTATACATTTATTAATCATTAAAATCATTCAAAGCAAAAACATATTACAGCGTTCATAATTAGAACCAGAAGTAAATAGGCATAGCTACGACTAATCATATCATTCACGCAATCAAAGGTTCGATGCGTTTCGCCAAATAACGAATTGGCTTCTTCAGGAACCGATATGATCAGACCATATGTCCTCTAATTAGAAATCAAGAGGAAGAAAGAAAAACATCAAAATATCAGTAACAAGTACATATGTTTGTTTTATATACATTTCTTCACATAGTGCCATTGAGTCAAAGCAAGGCACTTATAAATAACATTTTATCATCTTGCTCACCTAGTTCATAAACATAGTTGACTTGTTAGGATCCATGATGCCACGTCAGCCACAAAGACATAAATGGGAACCCTTCCAACCGATCCTAAGATAAGGATCATATAAGCCTCAAATGAGGCTTGGTGGACCGGACCTTCTCCATAGTTTCCCCAGTGTGTGATGACCATAACTGGATAGTTATCAATTAGGAACTATAACCAGGTTAATTTAATGGGGGTCCTCACAGAGAAAAAGGAGGAGCAAAAATGCATAGAATGGTAACTGGAAGGAACCAATAGGTGAATGCCAGAGGAACTCTGAAGAAAAAAAGGGGGAGAAGAGAAAAACAATGGGAGACAGGTCTTAGATGCATGTTATAAGCCATTAGGTATATAACAATAGGCATGAAGGGGACCCCCAGTGATAATAACACAGGCATAACAGTGAAGCCCAATCCATCCCAATTGAAACAAAAAGAGCCAAGATAGTGAAGAGGTTATATAGATCTAATAGCGGGGCATAAACAGGCTATATCAAAAAAGAAACTGCGGCAAAGAGGAAGACTTTGAAAGGGAAGCAAAGGCTTTACAGTCTCGCTTAAAGTTGAGGGGATACAGCGGGAAGGTTCTCAAGAGCGCCTATAAAAAAGCCAAATTACAGAAGAGAGAGGACCTGATCTTTACTCCTAGAAGACAGGAACCCTCCTCAACCACATGTTAAATATGTTATCAACTTTTATGAAAATGGTAGTTTCCTTTAAAAGTAAACTACAGTGGTTAATTTAATATATTTTTCATCTGATTACATGTTTTACTGTATATAAAATCTTTTTTTTACATGTAGCTAAATAAAAGTTCTACCTGTAACCTGGTGGCAAGTTTTCAACCTTCAGAAGTGACACACTCTAGTAATTGAAAGCCCACATGGATCATTTGCATGGAGATGTTCAGGTAGCAATGATGTTCAGGTGTGTGTGTGTGATCAATCTAATTCATTTGTGTATCTAAATTGTTCTAGAGCTACTGAGCTCTGTAAACAACTGGCTTTTTAGCAAAGCAGCCAAGTCCTGTGAAAAGAAGGCTAGTATTCCACCTGCTTGATGGAAAGTAGCTATTAAACAATTAGTTCAAATTTATTGAAAACATAATAAATGCCCATATGAAAAAAAGTGCATTTATTATTTTTTTCTACAGGAACTTGAAAATCATTGCATCTGCGATCAACAGATTGCGGGTGCAATGTCAGGCTCCTGCATCACACTCTCCCTCTAGCTTTCTGCCTAAATCTCTGTACAGGCTTTCATGTAGTAGGGGCTCAGGGCGTGAGGGGGTGCTTGAACATGCTACATGTTACACCCTAAATATGGGTGTAACAATTTCAGAAGATGAACTTATCCTTTAAATATGCATATGAAATATATTTTTAAACATTTATTTTAATTACGGTTTTTATCATTTATTTTTTTTCCTAAATGTCTCACGGAGAAATTGAATCTGTTGGACTTCATCATCACTCATTGACATTTTGTGGGGGCTACAGCAATAAGATCCCACAGACAAGTTCATGGCTGTTTTCCCTCCCACCTTGGAGTTTTGTGTTCCTATGCACCTACAAATATTCACACTCGAACTTCTCCTGTATAAAACTCAATCTTAATAGGCAATCACAATAGGTGCAGTAGCTGTTCAAACCTATGAACTCGGATAGGGGTATCCTGCTACCAAAGACTATTATGTGATACTATTCTCCCTACTGCATCAGAAACCTGAAATATCAGCTGTAGATGTAATGACCTATTATTATTACAGTACAATAATATTTTTTTTTTGGGTTCTGCCATGCTGAATCATTTTTTGCAGCATTCACAGAGAAGGATGTTTGGAACAAACTATAATAATGCAAAGAACAAAATGCTCATCCTTTTACTTAAAGTAAAACGCTTGTTATTTATTTAATTTTAAGTTTCCCTGCCCCCAATGTTCTAAAAAAGTGCTATTTTGCACTACTTGCCCTCTCTATGCTCCAGCACTACTCTATGTGTTCTCTTTCCTGTGAGCCCATGTCAGCATGAACACACTCTTGGAGAGACACAGCATCACACCGCCACACCCGGAAGTTTCAGATTAGTTTACTTTTTCCTGCATATAACTGTGTTTTTTTAGATACAATAATTGCCCACAGGGAGCAATATCAATTACAAATAAAGTACACATGAATGCAATCTCAATAATTTCCATAGACCTTCAACTATGGGCCATTCTCAGAAGTCTATAGGAATTGATAGGATTGCAGAGAGCAATATTATTGACAAATGACCATTGACTGGAAGGTTTTGAAGGCTGCTGCAGCTACACATACCTCTAGGTTAAAACACCATCAGGGTTTTCTGTCATTGGGTCTCTGTTAGAGAGATGTCCCCCCACTTACTGTCCTGCAGCTGTTTTATTAGACATGAACTGAGGGGAAACTCTCCAACGGCCACAGAAGCAGAAATAAAAATTTGTTTTTTGGCAGAGTAGGGGAAGGCTAGACACCCTGTGAGATTTTTATTTCTTGTTGAAGACTTTCTCTTACCTGTCTGATGTCAGAAGGACAGGAAATGGGAAAATCTCTCTAACAGAGGCTGGGATAGCAGTAAAAAACAGACAGTAATTCCAATCCTTTCTCACTCTTTTCAAAACTTAACAAAAAGTGTTTGGCTTGATACTGTATACACTCTAACCACTTTTGTACCATTGCACATTTAAAAAAGGTGAAGGGTGGATGATTATTTATAATGGCACTGTATAAAGCACTGTAAGGCAGCAATTCTTCCAATCAATTCCATTGAAGTGTGGTGTCCTCAGATGGCTTTGTTCAAAAACACTGTGTACAGAGCCCAACAGTGTACCTCTGTACCTTTGAATTGCTGTAATTGGCCATAGAGAGATCAGTCACAGTGATCGAATGATGCAAACAATGTCTATTTACATCTGTGAGCCCTTCTCATACAACAGAGAAAGGGGTTGGGGGGGGTCTATTGAATAAATGATTCATTTATTCGTTTCTGAGCAGTGTATACAGCCACAGCAGCAGCAGTTGCAAATAAAACGTAACCCTTTCATCTTCCCTACTCTCCTACACATCACAACACCATCCCTCTCTTTCTTAGAAATATATATTAACCCTTTGCCTCCATTATCCTGCCCATATGCACATTAACCCCTTCATCTCTGTCCTCCTGTGTTTGCACTGTGGCTGGTGCACCATTACCAAGATCCATGTTTTATTCCCCCAATATCAGCATATTTTCTAAATTACAAAAAATGTGGGCAAAAAATTAGATCACTTTGGGGTGCCTACTTTCCAAAAAGGGATCATTTTGTGGGTTTTCACACTGTCCTGGCATTTGTATTTTACCAGAAACTAAGGGAAGTAATAATTATTTTATGTATAAAAAAAAAAATGTGGTTATTAAATGCCAATAAAAGAAAGCTCTATCTGTCTCACAAAATTATATACAATTTATTTTAGTATAGTGTTGTTGCATGATGAAGTAATTGTCAGTTAAAGTATTACAGCACTGGAAACTGAAAGGATATTACAGGTACTCAAGTGGTTAAGCTCATGAATGTTCTCTTTGTTTTACATACTGTAATGCAAGTTTTTTTTTTCTCGGAACTAAATTGTTCCAGAGTAATATATTAGATTCAAATTTGAATTTTCCAATGGTGATTGTTCAGTGCTGATTTGAATCTGATTGGTTGCTATGATGAAATGTATCCAGTCTTTACTGAAAAAAACACTCTGATGTTTCATGCAACAGATGTTCAAAGCTACTATGAAAAAAAAAAAACCTTATACAGAATAATAATTTACTACAAGCTAATATTCTGCACATTTAAATATGAAGCTGATCAGAGTTAGCCTTTACATCCACACTTCACAGCATCCTTATACAGTATATTAGGTTATGTCACATATGCCTTATTAGTCTCTCCTGAAAATGTACTGTTGTTCTTTTCTAATTGGTCAATAACTGGGAAACAGATTTTAACAATATGTAAAGGTTATACTACTTATGCTAAGCTTACTTTATGTTGTAATTAATTGTGCATAATAATTTGTTAACATTGATGAATTCAAAGTATGTAGATTTTACTGCATACCCTTTACTACTATGCCTTATAGTACTTCATTAGTGGTATAATTTAACTGTGAGGTGACTAATGAAAAGCCCACATGGATACAACTCAGTCCTAATTACTTCTGTGAAGACAAAGCGCAAACTATAAAAACAGTTCAGCTTTCTTTCTCTCTCTGTATCTTGTAAAATGCATGTCTGATTGTCAGATGGTATAATTAAACTCTACAAGGAATGCAACTTCACATTATTAGAAATTATAAATGATAAAAGCATCTTACATAGCTAAGCATCATATCAACATTCATAGATTTAGAATATACCATATATATATATATATATATATATATATATATATAATCTGTTTCTTTGTCACTCAGCCTAGACCTCTAAGAAACTGGTAAGGTCACTTGTACCTCATTACTAATGAGATGAAAGATGTGTTTGAACATAATGGTTGGGCCATTGTTTTATTATGAAATAATGACAAGACAAGATAATCTTTCTACAAATTTAGAGATAAAAGGACAGAACCTAAAGTTCTACTGGTTACCAAAGGCTTCACTCCATTAAACTTCAAAAAGGCTACATACCTAAAAAATATGTTATGATTTAAAGGTTGATTCCTCAGAAAGCAGCAGTATAAATTGCATGGAAAAATATTTGCCAGTTTTCAAATCTTGGGACGAGTTGATCCACGCTAGCCACGGCCCTAGTCCAATTACTACATAGCCCTGTCTGTTTTTAGATAAATCTCTTAAACAAGGATGATATATAAAAAATTCCGCGCAAGTGGATGAAGCTGAAAAATTGGCTGCAGCCTACCCCAAAAATATAGTGTGAAGGCTATATTCAAGTATTGTAAAAAGGTAGGGTAAGTCGGCGCTGCCAAAAATTGTGGATCAATCAGTAAACAATGTGTGTTGCTGTTAAGCGCCAAATGGATATGGGCAATTGCACTAAACCAATAAATAAGTAAAAAACACACAGTATTATAAATAGAAATAGTATAAATAGACTTATAAGTGCTATGGTGCAGATCAAAGTGACTGGTGCTAATTAAATATACATAAGCATTAGAATAAAAAATTAAGTGAAATTAGTGCTACCATATAATTAGTTAATAAGTCTAAAAAATACCCAGGTGAATAAAAAGTATATTCAATTAAATAGAGGTGTATAAAGTGACTCTCAGAATTTGTGGTAACTTGATCCAAAAACCAGATATTCTATATCGATAAATTAGGTAATTTATAGTGAGTCCAAAATTATATATATGTATAACTAAATCAATATGGGTGATCCAGTAAAAAAGTCCATGTAAAACAATTAATTTCCATAAAAGTCCATAAGTGAGGTTATTATAAAAACTAGTAAGATAAAATAAATTATATAGGTGAAAATTCTTCTTAAAGAAAAAGAGTGGGTTCCAGAAGTGGCTCCAAAAACGTGGGTGCTGGGTGAGGAAATCGTGCTCCCCTCTCAATACTTCCCGCACTCACCAGAGGGCGGCACCCCTACAGGGGTAACCAGCATGTAGGACCTTAGGGTGAATCGCTCAGCCAAAACAGGTTTCAATCTCCACTCCTTTTGGGGTTATTTCTACTTCCACTTTCTCATAGGTATGATTACAAGCAATGTCTCCTCATACAGCCAAACCCTCCATAGGTGGTATGCACAGAGATCCAATGGTATAAGGAAAAAAACTCTATATAGTGATGTACCGTTTTAACACTATTGAGTTTATTAGCATAAAATAAAAGTACTCACATTTACAACAAATGCACAGTGACCGTAGGTGAGTAGGGACCGCAAATCCCTAGTTTAGCGGTATTTCCGGACGCCGTGCGCCTCAACGACCGGATGTGCGTCTCACAGGTTCACTAGGGCGGAACTGACGTACCTACGCTCTACGCGTTTCGTCATCAACACTGACGTCATCAGGAGCAGCGTTGGACATTTTAGTAGTGGAAGAAATTTACTTTGAGATGACACTTCAGTTCCCAAAAGCCAATATAAGTACTTTCCTAATCTATTTTTTGCTAATTACTCTTCGAACAAACAGGATGTTCTTATTATCATTAAGAACTCGAGTACCTTTACTTTTCACTCCTTTATCATTTATGAAGGTGGCTGCTTTATAATTTTGGTATGCAGCGTTAATGATAACCACTATACTGTTGCTGGTATGTATGTTTCCAATTCTCAACCAGGTCATATTCTCTGTAAAGTGTTTGCAAAACTGCATAAGGTTTTAAAATGTAAACCTCAGAGTGTGTGGTGATCTCAACTCGGTCGTGGGCCCTCTCCTTGATTTGTCTGCTGCTCAGAGGGTTTGCTCTTCTTCCTTGCTGGCAGGAGATATGTATGATACCTGGCGCTGCCTCTACTCATCTGAGCAAGACTACAGGTTTGGATTTCAGGGCTCAATCCTTTTGAACATACTTGCCCTTTATTCTACTGCTTCAGCCCCAGCCCTTCTATCCAAAACCATCATGAACAGCACCCGTCAAGATTGCCCCTTATCACCCCTGAAATTCAATTTAATATTTGAACCCCTAGCGGAGTGTATTTGATCTCACCCCAGCATTGTTAGCTTTACACTGGTGGGAAGATCACACACACTATTGATTTGTTCACCGACAATGACAAATGAATATTAAGTAACCCAGAGACAACACTCATTTAGCTTGATTTTGTATTACAAAATCAACTATAATAAATCCTTAATTTTAAATCTGGGCATCCCCCATCATAGATCCCTATTACTTCAAAATAAGCTTCCCTATGCATGGACAGAAAAGAGTATCCCATACCTGGGAATTAATATACCATCCTCGACTGCTCTAACCGCGGTGGTGAATTACAAATCTTTTTTAACTAAATTGGACAGAGAGCTGAGCAACCTAACAAAAGCAGAGTTATCATGGGCAGGCAGGTTGGCAGCTTTTAAGATGCTAATTTTGCCCCAAATTCTCTATTTGCTTTGGACTCTGCCTATTCTTACACCCCACTCTTACTTAGCCTCTCTAACCTCCCTCCTTATATATGGCATGGTAAAAGAGCTAGATGTCCCCACTCCCTTTTTACTAAACATAAATCTGTTGGTGGCATGGGGATAGTGGACTTCTTCAACTACTGTACTGTAACACACTCTGACCAATTGAAACACTGGTTCTCCACAGGAGAGACCCCCCCCCTATGGGTTAGTATTGACTGTAGTCTCCCCAAATCTCCCAAACTGAGTGATCTCTTATTTGCAGATCTATGGAAACCTCTCCCAACCTCTGACTTACCCATTACTACAAAGCCTCTATTTTGGAGAGAGCCTTATGTCAAGCCTCTCCATTTCTGAATGTGCAAAAAAGATACGCTTTTCAATCAGTATTCTGCCATCCCTCATCCCGGATCTCCATGTCCCATACTGGGCATAATACGGTATACACTGGGCCAATGACCTCCTAATAGATGGTAAACCTGGAGCCCCTGAGACTCTCCTGATGTGGTATATGCTACCCCATATGGCTCACTTCACAGTGATGTACATTAGGCACTTTTTACTCTCCACGCCAATACCCATAGTAACCCTCCATCCCAAGATGTAGAGTTTTCTGAGCCTTCAAAAGGGATCCCAAAATGTTATTTCCTTGATTTATAATATTCCACACAGGAAATTTGTTTTTGCTAAGAATAAATACATGATCAAATGGGAATCAGACATGAATTCTACCTTTTCCAATTCTCAATGGCAATGAGCAATACGCTCCACATACCAAATCAATCATTGTGTCACCCACTGGGAATTGACCATTAAAATTAACGTGAGATGGTACCTTGCACCTTACAAATATGCGTAACTATATCCTCATAGATCCCCTTTCTGTTGGATGGGATGTGGCCTCACGAGTAATATATTCCATATATTATGATCTTGTAAAAATATCCTTAGCTTCTACAGTAAGATCTTCCAAATTCTGTCAGAAATTTCTGGTATCCTGACTGCCCCTAACCCTGGTTTGGCTATTCTGAATGTAGGCATCAACTTCTTCCATGTTCCTTACTTGAGAATCATAGCAAATCTTCTGTTATCAGCAAAATTACCATCACGCAGCATTGGAGAAAAGATATTGCTCCTAATCCTTCAGAAGCTCTGAATATAATGCATCTACATTACTCATGTGAAAGAGCAATTGCTGTACAATCCAACACACTTCTGGCCTTTGACAAGGCTTGGAAACCTTGGCCTAAATAGTATATTCATTGACTTCCTGTACCAGCATAAAGATTAAACTGTCTATATACTTGCCTGCCTTAATAATTATGGATCCATGTATTGTAACACCTTGTATTAATGTGCTGACGACGTGTGTCCCTTCTGCTGCTTGCGCTACTGTTTAGTTGTTTTGCTTTCTTATTGACCCCAGACTCTTATTGCATTCTTTCCAGTACATGATACCCAGAACATTGTATTTATTGGTGTGATTTTAGCAGCTGTGTCCACATTTTGGTACTTTATGTCTTAAAATTATTTAATAAAAGTGTTTACATCCCATGATTTTTTTCTTATGGGTACTTTATGCAGGATTGGTTATTTTTATTGATTTATAATTAAGATTTTTCTATAAGAAAATTATATATGGTCTCTGGTATGTACACAATTGTGCCTTACAAATCTGAATCTCTTTTTACTACAAGCTCTATATGTGATGCATGCTTATTTAGAGTCAGTGGCCTTCAGACAGAAAATTAACATTACTGCCCGGAAACTTACACTAAGCTATTTTGGTCAATAAAGTACAAATTAGTCTGTTTAAATATTTACTACTAATTATGTTTTTAGTTCATAGTGTCATTTTAAAATAGATCTAAGCAAAATCAATAATCTCTCATATAAGTTTTAAAGTGTATTTCCACTTTTGCTGTCAAATTCAAGAAAACCCCATTATACGTTTGTTATGTGTTTTCATTCAAACACAGCATACATAAAAATATTATAAAATATATATATATATATATATATATATATATATATTTCTTACATTTCTAGGTGTTTGTTTGGAGCAGGCCTTAGGCAGACTGCAAGCTATTCTGAGTTTCTGAGTTGAAACTCGGTTTGTCCCTGCTGACCCCCATTAATTAGTTTCCCCTCATTAACATACAATGGAGAAACCCTATTTCCAGATGTTTAACCCTGTGTTAGGACAGACAGGGTTTGATTTACTAAAAATGGAGAGTGCAAAATCTGTTGCAGCTGTTCATGGTATCCAATCAACTTCTAACTTTAGCTTGTTCAGTTAAGCTTTGACAAAAAAACTGGAAGCTGATTGGCTTCTATGCTTCACCAGATTTCGCACTCTCCAAGTTTAGTAAATCAATCCCAAAGTGTTCAAATTTGGTAAACAACTAAGGGTTAATTATGGGAAACATTACCTTCTAATCCCCCTCTGCATAGCAGAGCCCCCTCTTGAAAGCAGAGGTAAACTTTCGTTTTGGAGTTTTCCGAAACAAGCAATGAAAATGTAAGCAGCAATTATTATTATTATTAGTTAACCACTTGTCGATCGCCCTATAGCAGTTTTATTGCTACAGGGCACCCGCTGTGCACAGGATCATGTATATATTCGTGATCCTGCACTTGTCGGTAGGAGGCACAAATGCGCACCCCTGGCGGCTCGCTCCCGCTGTAATTACACACAGAGGGAGCCGATCAGTGGGTACTGCAGACTCAATGTAAGAAGGCAGATTGCCTTTCTGACAGAAAGGCATTGAAGGCATTGATCCTGTGTCTCTGCAAAGCAGGGAAGGGGATCCAGGTCTTCCCCTAGTTAAAAGCATCTCCCGCAGTTTAGACAGTTTGTTACTATAAATAGGCGGGAATGACGTGATGGCGCCACTCCTGATGACGTCAGACAGACGAAACGCGTAGAGCCTCATCACATCCGCCTAGTTGGAACGCATATCCGGTCTGTGGAACGCACGGCATCCCGGAAGTGCGCGACCGCTATTGACTTTTACCTGCTGTTTATTATCTTTGCTATTGTGAGTATTATTTTGGATTAAATAAACATACTTTACCATACAATACTACTCTATGTGAGGCCCTCTTTTCCCCACATATACCCGTGGAATATACATGTAAGGTGCAGAGAGACCGGACTCGGGAAGGTTATAGCTAGGACATCTAGAGGACAGCATCCAGAGCTTGTAGGACCGTCTAGGGAGACTAAGGGGGATCCGAAAAGCATAAGAGCCAATATTATACCAAGGCTTGTTACCCCCATAGGGGTAATTATTTCTGGTAAGTGCGGTCCTGGGGGTGCGGGGAGCACAGAGTGAACACCGTATCTGGCACCCATAAAAGATATATTAAGGCACCTGCACTGAAGTCACTTTTGGATATTACATCATCCTGCACTGAAGTCACTTTTGGATATTACATCATCCTTGCACCTTATGATAAACTGTAAAAGTTTGTGATATACTTGAAAGAAATTGATTGGACTGTTTTTGGACTATATACTTATATATTTTTTTACTATAATAATTCTGGACATTTCTGATACAAATTTCTGCTACTTTTTATATCTAGGTTTTACATATTTTTATATGTGGTTCCCTGCTGATTTTATACTGTGTATCTTTTAGATTGTTTTCATTTAGCTAACCCAGAAGTTGGATTTATAGAGGATTTTCACTCATACACTTTTTTATAATTTTAGTGGTGTCATTTATATTTATATACTTAGGAGCACTGAAACAAATAGTCCTAATATTAGGGCTATCTACAGCGCTCGCTAAAATATATAAAAATCATAAAAACAAAATCTGTGCAATAATATATATGTGTATCTGTAACCCACAAATATCAGTGCAAATGTGCAAATAAATTGGGTAAATCAATTTTTCAATATCCACAAGTCCATGCATAAATTAATAAGACGTTTTTCTTGTGTAACAAAAAATATATATAAAAGTTTAAAAAAAAAGTTTTGTGAAAAAAACATCCGTGCAAATTCCTTTTTCTTGAGTAAATGTGCAGGTGCTCTTATTTATAAAATACAAATATGGTGACTAGTAAAGTGCAGGTGCTTGAAGCCTTCTTCCCGTTCAGTAATTTATTCAATGGGTTACTTACCACAGTGTTTCTCAACTCCAGTCCTCAGGGCACACTAACAGGCCAGGTTTGCAAGAAAACTGAAATACATCACAGGTGATATCATTTGCTGCTCAGTGATTGCAGTATTCTAGTCTGCATCTCCCCAAGGTAATACTTTAAATCTGGCCTGTTAGTGTGCCCTGAGGACCGGAGTTGAGAAACACTGACTTACCAGATGAAGTGGGTCTCATATATCTTATAATATTGAGACCAATCGTGCTTAATGGTAAGTTCCCTTTAAGATCCTCCTATGCCATGGGCTCTCTCCTCAGCATTCCATAAGGCAGCTCAGGTAGTGGTAAATGGGAAGAAGAAAAAGACCGGTGTAATATTGTCAAGATTCAAGGTTTATTCCAAAGAATTCAAAAGGCTTAACAACGATTTTTCAGCAGGTTCCAGCAAGGACCCAATGTGCTGGTGTCCGTGACATTCAAAGCAACCATGCAGAGTGGCGAGCGGAGGTAAATCCGGCTTGCGTTCCAATGGTAGGTCACGTGACTTACATTGTGCGGTCCACATCATGATGCGTTTCGTCACATCCGGTGACGTTCTCAAAGGATGTGAGAACGTCTTTGAGAACGTCACCGGATTTCACAAAAAAATTTTTTTTAAACTTTTATATATATTTTTTGTTACACAAGAAAAACTTCTTATTAATTTATGCATGGACTTGTAGATATTGAAAAATTGATTTACCCAATTTATTTGAACATTTGCACTGATATTTGTGGGTTACAGATACACATATATATTATTGCACAGATTTTGTTTTTATGTTTTTTATATATTTTAGCGAGCACTGTAGATAGCCCTAATATTAGGACTATTTGTTTCACATTTCCAATTTTATACTACTGCTGCTGCTATCTTATATTTTTACCTATAATTTTACACATATTGCACATATTTAGGCACCTTGCACACGATACTCCTGTTAGAGCATCTACGTTTTCTGGCGTAATTGTAATGCGCGCATATTCGCGCTTACGCGCTTGCGCAAATTCGCGTATATGCGCGCAATTGCGCATAAATTTTAATTTATTCTAGCGTTCTGGATATTCAATTGACATTTTAGGGTCATTTGCGCGCATTCGCGCGTATTTGCGCGTTTTTGCGCACATCAGGCGTAAATTACTGACCAAAAATGCAGATTTTTCTATTTCGTTCTTACTGAAGAATAAGCGGCGCTCAATTACGCGGCTGTGTGCATAGGCACATAAGAATGAATGGGCTCTATTTTAGCACAGAAAAAAAAAATGCTGTACTGAGCATTTTTAAGCTGCAGTGTGCAAGAGGCCTTAAAAGATAATTTATATTTATATTAAACAAACATCAACTCCTAGGCGCGGGGAGTATAACCTTTTTTTAGAAAAAGGATACTTGTTTTTAAAACTTAGGAGCACTATTTATATTTACCCTTCATATTATATTGCACTACTGCACTAAGCTATAGGTTTTTCACCTGAGAATATTAAATTCATGAGTATCGATTTATACAATCACACTTTTTTCACAGCGATCTATAGAATCGCATTAAGTATGGTTATTGGAGATACCAAATCTTATAAATAGAGCACTGTAGCACATCATTATTTGTACTGTACACCATTATTTATTCCCATATCACCATTTATATTTTACACATTCTACAAGGGGTTATATATTTTCTATATATATATTTTTTATGGTTATTGCACTATTGCACTTTGTTTAGGGTTTACGCTAATTATTATCAAGTGATTTATAGGCAGCGCCACACACCTCCTTTTTCTCCTTTGCACTCTCAGGTTAACCCGTGGGACAGGAGAGCCCGAGAATAATCGCGGAAGGGGGGGAGTCCCCTCCCACTGTTTGTAAAAGCAGTCTAGCGGCCAATTATCCGCTTGCTTGCTTTAACATGTAAGCCGACTGCTGGCTGTAAAAAACAATACCAAGATGATGCCTAAATCTGCAGGCATTATCCTGGTATAGCCACTCAAAGTCCAGCAACGTACAAGTACATTGCTGGTCCTTGTTTGGCATATAGTGTAGGTTTTCTTTTTTTTTTCATGCAGCCTGTGGGCTGAACGAAAAAAAGTGAACCTAACAGAAATCTCCGCAAGAAAATTGTGTAGTATACCCACCATTAACCGCCCAAACATCCAAACCCACTTCTTAATGGGGGGTATACATGACACAATTCCATGTATACCTAATGGTATTTTAACTGCAGTGGTGAAATCACCTACCACAGCGCTGCCATCAGAGGTATTCATATATGCTGAGTGCAAACGCTGTTTGTGTCAGAATATATAAAATCAATGTGGCAGCCTATGAATGTACCTGCAAGGCAAACTGATTAACAATAGAATGAAAAACAAAAACAAACAAAGTACAGTAAAAATACAATAGGAAGAGTAGAAGAACAGAAAAATAACTCAACTGTTTGTGGCTTCTTTGTTTTATTTTTTTTTTTGTAAATTTTTTTGTAACTTTTTTGTAATTTTTTTGTAACTTTTTGTAATTTTGTTTGTAACTTTTTGTAATTTTTTTGTAATTTTTTTTTTTTACACTTTTTTTTGTGAACTGCAACTTTCCAGTTCAGGGTCTCTCAAAATGTCTATAGCCATCGAACATCTTTAGTGACGCTGTGTTAGTGTGCCCTAAACTGTGTCATGCTGTAACCTATGCTAATACTCCACTAGCGTGTGGTAGCGTTGGAGACATTCCCCCGATGCAGAGACCAGGTTGGTCAGGACAGAAGGGACAATAATAGCTGGTGTCACGCCTAAATCCGCGCCTGCTACAGACAAGACATCTTCTTTGGGGGCGTCTTTGGGTAGGGGTATTCGGAAGGACATGTGAAAAGTGCCTCTCATGCAGCCGTCTCACTGCATCTGGAAGGGGAAGTTGGGCAGGAGCACCTCCTGGGTACAGGTAGCCTCCGATGATCTCTACCTGGAATTCTCGGAAGGATCCAGTTTGTCCTGACGCTTTGTATAGCACAAAGGCGTTCAGCATAGCCAATTGGAACATATAAACAGACACTTTTTTGTACCAGCATCTGGCTTTATGGGCAGCTAAGTACGGCGCCAAAAGCTGGTCGTTAAGGTCCACCCCTCCCATATTAAGGTTATAGTCGTGGACACAGAGGGGTTTCTCCATAACACCAGTTGCCGTAGTAATTTCGATTGTCGTGTCTGCGTCAAGGGAGGACAGAACGAAAACATTCCATGTATCCCTCCACTTCACTGAAAGCAATTTGTCAGTTTTCAAGCAAACTCTCCCCCCCCCCCCGACTAAGACTCCTATCATCCTACATAAATTCTGACCTGACATACCAAACATGTTTGCGATGCCAATCAGACATAGGTTCACTACTACAAATCTGGTAGTCCTGTCCAAAAATTCAACCCTACTGGCGATCAATTAAAGACATAATCTATCAAGTGACGACTCTGGATCTGGAGTTCTCCCCATTACAATTCCTTTTGCACCATTCAACCCTCCCACATAAGACATATCACAAGTCACTTGCCATGCACATGGTAAATGCAGCCAAAATCTGTCTATCGAGACATTGGAACTCCCCGCATCCTCCTACTACTCCGTAATGGCTCAATTGCCTTAATAGAATAGCAGAAATGGAAGAACGTATCCATATCTCCAGGGATACCCAGCAAATATTCACCCAACGGTGGTCCAGTTGGTCCCTCTTCAAAACGACTGAAGACTACAGGAGAATTGCTAAATAATCCACTACTATGACTTGTACCTTCTATGATCAAGACCCCTGCACTATAAACATTCTGGATATCTTGAACTGATCTCTGTTGATACCCAATTATACATACATTACACATATTACAATAACCCTTTGGCAGCCTTATAATGCAGCATTTTGTTTTCCTTTCTCTCTTCCTCCCCCTCTCTTCTTCTTCTCACCTCTCTACCCTTTCTTTTTCGGATCACAATGACCCTCCTTATGCTTTATCCCTTACCCCTCGACAAGCTTGTAATGCTTACCATTTGCCCAATACAGAGGCAGCAATACATGATGATTTCAACACCCTTCAAACTCAGAGACACTAGGTTTATGGTTTTATATATTACTCACTTGATACTTGGCCCTTTATTACCCTCCCTCCACTCCCGTCACGAATCACTTACAAATGCAAACTTAATTATATCTCTTTGCGCACATCCAACTCTACGGATATAATTTTATGCCAAGATTCAAGTTCCGAATCGGAGATATTTTCAGGTGCAGTTACTTGTAATATGTTGCCCTTGGCTTCCTTCTGTTTGGTTGTGGTTTTGTTCATCAGTTTCTAAGTTTCAAGATAATATTTATACTCACGTTATGTTCATCCAAGCAATATTCCTGTACCATTGCTATGTTATGATTCACTATCTTATTGCTGTTGTACTCTGTATTTTTTTTTTTTTTTTTGCTATTAAACAATAAAAAAAGTTTGAAACAAAAGTAATAGTGGTGAGCAGGGAGCAGAGGGTCTTAGCCAGAGGTGGTGGAACTGCCAAGTTCCAGCTGAAAAAAAGCCCTGGATGTTAATATACATTTTTTTTTATAGGTCAACCGTGCCCAGCCCACACCAGAAAGTAACAGGTGTTACATCTGTCTTTCATTTTATACACAGGCCTGAATCTATCAAACTTTGTAAATTAATAACTGATATATATATATATACATACAGGTGCATCTCATAGAATTAGAATTAGGGATGATCGAACTTTTGAAAAGTTTGGTTCGATTAGAACACCCGAATTTCCCAAAAGTTCGGTTCGGATTTCAGAACCCCATTGAAATCAATGAGACCCGAACTTCGGTAATCAAAAAACACAATTTTTAAGCCCTAAAACCCAATAAATGCCCCCAAAAAGTGCCTTGGGTTCTGGGTCATGCCCCATTAACTATTAATCACACAAAAAAAGTTCTTAAAAATTGTCATTTTTGATAAAAAAGCCAATTATTGAAAAAAAAAAAAAAAGAGAGATTTTTTGATTTTTACTTTGGATTTAGTATCTGGGGGGTCTAAAAGGTGTGCATGTGAAGTTTCAGCTCTGTAGCATGTCCAGAACCATGAAAAAAAAAAGATAATTTTTCAGTAGAACAGGAATGTGGGTCAGGACCCTCCTTTAACTTTAACACCTATATGATCTTTTTTTCTGGTTCTGGACATGCTACAGAGCTGAAACTTCACAGGTACACATTTTAGACCCCCCAGACAAAAAATCACACAAAAAAAGTTCTTAAAAATTGTCATTTTTGATAAAAAAGCCAATTATTGAAAAATTAAAAAAAAAAAAGAGAGATTTTTTGATTTTTACTTTGGATTTAGTATCTGGGGGTCTAAAAAGTGTACATGTGAAGTTTCAGCTCTGTAGCATGTCCAGAACCATGAAAAAAAAGATAGTTTGTATTAGAAAACTTTCAGCACAGGAGGATGGCTCCGCTGCTGTAACACCTAGCCGGTTTAATAGAAGACATTTTTTTGGGTTCTTTGCAGTCAGGAAAAACATCTGAACTTGTGTATAGTGGTACTGTGCACAAGTTCAGATGTTTTGCCTGCCTCCAAAACCCCCCAAAAAATGCCAGCAAAAACACACCTGGGCATTTTTTTTTTGACGCTAGCGTTTTTTTGGCATTTTTTTGGGTTCTTTTGAGGCAGGCAAAACATCTGAACTTGTGTATAGTGGTATATATACACACATACATATATTTATATACACACCTAGACATATATAGGTGTGATAGTAGCAGAAATATATTACTGTAAATGATTTCATTAGCGCAAGCATATATTTCTGCTACTATCACACCTATATATGTCTAGGTGTGTATATAAATATATGGATGTGTGTATATACACCACTATACACAAGTTCAGATGTTTTGCCTGCCTCCAAAACCCCCCAAAAAATGCCAGCAAAAACACACCTGGGCATTTTTTTTTGACGCTAGCATTTTTTTGGCATTTTTTTGGGTTCTTTTGAGGCAGGCAAAACATCTGAACATGTGTATATATACACATATATGTCTGAATATATACCCCTAGACATATATAGGTGTGATAGTAGCAGAAATATATTACTGTAAATGATTTCATTAGCGCAAGCATTTATTTCTGCTACTATCACACCTATATATGTCTAGGGGTATATATTCAGACATATATGTCTATATATACCCCCTATACACATGTTCAGATGTCATGTCTGACATCAAACATGTCCTCAAAAAAGCACTGGCAGTGGCAGCCCCTGCAGCATAAAAAATGCTTGGCTGGTGAGAAGCCATATGGGTGTGCCGAAGCTATTCAGAGAAATGATCATTTCTCTATAGCGGTCACCCTGCTATGGAAGGGTTTTGTCACCCTGCCATAGCAGTCACTGCCAGTTAACCCTACACTACACTACACTACGGTCCCCTTACACTTAACACTTTCCCTACAGAAACTGAATTTTTGAAGCTAACTAAAGTGTAAAGGAGCACTCTAACTACACTAGATATCCCTTTCCTCACACTAAAAATAGCTAAATGACACTTTTAAAGTAAAATTAACAGAACTGCTTCCACTCTCTTCCATGTCCAGTATAACAATGCTAGGAATATGGCGGGGGCGATCTTATATACTGGGAGGCGTATTCACTAATGATTGGTCTATGGACCCCCTAGTCACTCCAATCACATTCTCCTGCCCCCTCAATTGGCTTTTGCTAATGGTTCTGGTCCAATCACGGGCTTTTAAAGCCCATTTCCTGAAGCATTGCATTTTGGGCGGTTCTGGTTGCCGAATTCCGAACTTTTTGGGCAAAAAGTTCTAAATTCGGCCGAACCTCGAACACCCAATGTTCGGGCCGAACCGATGGTCGACCCGAACCGTTCGATCATCCCTAATTAGAATATCATCAAAAGTATTAATTTCAGTAATTCAATTTAAGAAGTGAAACTCAAATATTTTATATAGATGCGTTACACACAGACTGATGTATTTCAACCATTTCTTTCTTTTAATTTTGATGAATATGGCTTACAGCTATTGAAAACCCAAAATTCAGGGGGCGGAGCCGGCTAGCGAGGCAGATGGAAGTGTGAGCCAGAAGCTCCTCGCTAAACAGACATATCGGAGCGATTAGAACACGGATGGTCAACCCAAACACAGCCAGCTGCACACCGGACATTCCCAGGCATCACCCGAACATGCCACAAAAGCGCAAAGATCGCTGCAGACCCGGTAAGATGAAAGACTTTTTTTCACCTCACACCAGGCCGCTCAGCCAAGATGGCGCCGGCCCGCCACGAGCGCCCAGCACTCAGGCACAGAAGCCTTCTGGCTCGGCACAGAGGGGATCCTCCCCGAGCTCCCTGGCAGACCCCTTAAACCTTACACAGCATTCGACTTCAGGATCACAATCCAACAGTCCTGTGAAGTCTAAACAAAAAACCTTCCATGAACTGTCTCCTCCTCACCGCAGTATATCTGTGGATGACACCCTGGAGTTCCAGGACATGCTAGCAACCATTCCTGCTGGGGAGCATCCCGTGATGGCATCGATGTTTAAAGATGTAATGCTGTCTTTAAGATCGGCTATTCATTCTGACATGCTGCAACTGGTGTCACAATGCAGCTCAGCAGTCACAGCAGTATCTGACAGGGTCTCCACCATAGAAAACAAGATGGGAGAATTCGCGGACACTTTTAACAATATGGTGGACGCTCATAATGAACATGATGATGATCTGGTTTGGCTCAAATCAAAGGTGGCTGATCTTGAAGACCGTTCCCGAAGGAACAATGTCAAAATCAGAGGCATCCCTGAGACGGTTAAACCACCAGACCTAGCAGCATTCCTTACATCTATTATGCAGGAGCTCCTTCCTAACACGGCTCTGGGTGATCTGGCCATCGACAGAATCCACAGGCTGCCGAAGCCCAAACATATCCCAGACAAATATCCTAGAGATGCCATAGCTAGGATCCATTTTTACACAGTGAAGGAGCAACTTATGGCAAAAGTGCGAAAAGCGGTGGATCTCCCTCCTAGTATGCGGGGCCTGTCCTTTTATGCAGACCTTTCAGCTCACACTATGAACCGGAGGAGGAATCTAGTGACTATCACCAAACCCCTTAGAAATCATCATATCCAGTATCGCTGGAACTACCCAGCAACCCTCATTGTTACTAGAGGGGATAAGGAATTTAAAATTTCCACCTTGGAACGGGGCATTGAGCTCCTTCGACAGTGGGACATCCTGGAATCCACAGACCCTCCTGGGGCTCAAACGGCTACCTGGGATCCTGAACCAACGGTTTCATATTGATCTACATGATTTCCTGGGACTTCACTGATCCCTTGGAGTTGACCCTCCATATGATCCAACACTCGGCTCTACCGTCTCCGACAGTTCTGTTCGGCTACTCTCTTGTTTTGTGTTCTATTACGTTCCCCGGATTAGCAGTACCAACACTGCTCAGATTTCCATTTGGATATCGCCTCATTCTTAAAAAAAAAGTTGGCACAGTCTTTCTACCTGTGCTCATATACGGATATCTACCATTTGTTTGCAGGGCTCTGCATATATAGTGATTTACGCTAGACTGTTGATAAATTTATCCCTGCTGTTTTTTTTTTCTTTTTCATCTTCTTTCGTTTATGACCCACGGCGGCATCTCTCCAGTCCTACAAGGTTCCACCACGTCAACCTGAACTCTACAGCTTCACTGCAGGACCTCCTGGATTGCCAGCATCACCACCGTTACCGACACACCGGATTGGGGTAGGATCTCTTGGACATTGTCACTTGTTCTACATTGGGACCTTATTTTCTCTTTCTCTCCCGCATTGCTGTCTTATTGACCAAAGCCTCACTACTCCTATCACATCATGGCATTTAAACTGACCTCCCTCAATGTTCGTGGGTTGAACAGCCCATTTAAAAGACATATGCTCTGGCGAGAAGTGAAGTCTCAAAAATGTGACATTATGCTACTACAGGAGACTCATTTCTGCGCCACGGACCCTCCCAGACTTACCAACAAGCAATTTCCACACATCTATTGCGCAAGTGGCCCCAAAAAGAGGGGAGGAGTGGCCATTCTTGTTAAAGACTCTGTGCCTTACAAATATCATGCTCATCTCTCAGACCCGGAAGGTCGCTATATACTCCTACACTGTGAAGTTAACAATGTTGAATATACCATCCTCAATATATACGCCCCAAATGTGAGACAACTTTCATATATTACCAAACTATGGAAACACCTCAAACCAAGCATCAGGGGTCATGTGATCCTGGGGGGGGACATGAACCTAGTAGCTAACATACGCCAAGACATCTCCAGCGGTGCCCGAACGTACCCCCGGAGATCAGACCTCACTAAATTTTTAAACTCCACGGGCCTACAGGATGTATGGCGGTGCCATCACTCTACGGAGCGAGACTTCTCCTTTTTCTCAAAGGTTCATGCCTCCTACTCGAGAATAGATATGTTCTTTACTGACAAATTCCTGCTACAAAAAATTGTGGACTCTTCTATTGGACAGATCACATGGTCGGACCACGCCCCCGTGTCAATAACGGTTGGCACGCGGGTGTTCTCCACGAGGGCTAATAGGTGGAAAAATGACACAAGTGTCTTTTGCGATTCGGGGTCTTCGTCTGAGGTCCGTGTGGCCTTAGAGGAATTCTTCCGCACAAATGAAAAGGGAGACGTTTGCCCACTGACTGTGTGGAATGCTCATAAAGCTTTTATGCGTGGTTTTCTTATGTCCAAGAGTGCTGCATTGAGGAGGCAGAGGAGGCAGCTCCTGGACGATCTTTTGACAAAGATCCAAAATTTAGAAACATTAAACAAACGCACCCCCCTTCCAGACATTAGCGACCAATTATCCAATGCACAACATGAGCTCCGTTCACTATTCATCGGACAGCACCAGGCCCATGTACGCAGACTGAAGGCCAACTCATTTGCCCATGGCAATAAGGCTGGCAAACTGTTAGCAAATCAACTGAAAGACAAGCAGGCCCGGCAACGTATATCTAATTTGACACACCATTCCTCGAAACAGATATTGACTAACCCTAAAGACATTGCTGACGCCTTCAGCCAATATTATGGCGAACTGTATAACTTACATGATGACGTGTCCACCCCACAAGCATCTCCGGAAGACATTGACAGATTTCTCGCCTCGATTTCCTTACCCAAATTACAACCCACAGACTTAAAGGAACTGAACCTCCCTATATCAGACCTTGAAATCGGTAAGGTCATTCAATCTCTACCCATTAATAAAGCTCCTGGCCCTGATGGGTTCTCTTCGGAGTACTATAAGCAGTATACGCAGATTCTAACCCCGAAACTCCGGAGGGTATTCCAGACGGCTGCCACCTCTGCCTCTTTCCCTCCTGAGATGTTGGAGGCTACTGTGGTTACACTACCTAAACCGGGGAAACCCCCGGATTGCGCAAAGAACTTCAGGCCCATCTCTTTGTTAAACGTGGACCTGAAGGTCTACGCAAAAATTTTGGCTAACAGAATATCGAAATTCCTGCCTGGCCTTATCAAACAGGATCAGGTAGGGTTTGTAATGGGTCGTCAGGCAACTGATGCCACGAGAAGAATGCTGAATCTCATCCACCATGCCGAGTCCACTCGTACTCCCACTGTGTTCCTGTCCCTTGATGCCGAAAAGGCCTTTGACAGGATACACTGGGGTTATCTTCATAAAGTTCTGCAACAATTCGGCATGGGGGGGTGAGATTCTAGATGCAATACTAGCATTGTACAAGGCACCTTCAGCCTATGTATACACAGAAGGTATGTTCTCCACCAAATTTAATATAACAAATGGCACTCGCCAGGGGTGCCCTTTATCCCCATTGATGTTTGTTTTATTGATGGAACCCTTTGCAGAAAAAATTAGAAGCCACCCGGGAATTGGAGGATTAGATATTAAGAACATCAACAACAAGATTTCGTTGTTTGCGGACGACGTCATCTTGTCCGTGACGTCTCCCCGGTCCTCTTTATTGGCAGTCCAGGAGGTGCTCAAAGAATTTAGCTCAGTTTCATATTACAAGGTGAACGACACTAAGTCAAACATGTAACAAAATATGGTGTAGCGCTAGTATACTAATTCTTTGAACTTAACAGTCCATATGAACAATAATCACAAATAATTGGAAGGATAAGTCCGTCAAAAGAAAGGAGGAAGGAAGTGCTCCCCAAATCTCATATCAAACTTTCACCATCCTGAAATCCAGTGTATGTAGACCACCACCAAGTAGAAGAAATGGCCCCTTACCGCAACGCAATGATCCCCACCACAGAGATCATTGACCGCTTGTAATGGAAATCAGATGGACCAAGTAGATGACAGTCCAGCTCACTAGGAAGATTTCAATGGCTCCACTCGATGTGAGTACATAAATAAAAAGAAGGGACAACTCCCATGGTGAAATACCGTCACACATTTATTTAGACCAAAAAGTAGGTGGCAACTCACATTTAGATGGAGATATTACAGCATATATCTCGAGGGAGCAATCCTAGGACCTGGTTCCAAACCAAGAAGATGGCCGCCGCGTCCCCTCGTGTGTCTCAGCTCGGCGTGCCGCAGGCTCCTCCTACGCGTTTCGTCAGCCAATTGACGTCGTCAGGGGGTGTGGCCTGCGGTGAGCCATCAATATTTATATGCTGAGCGAGGCGGAAGGGGCGGGATAACTAGTCAACGACCTGAATCACGGAAGTTGCGCAGTTGCGCTCCAACAACCGGATATGGCGGATCGGACTTGACATGATCCGGAACAGGAAGCCAGTACATCACATGCCAGCATCCCTGATACCGGTGTTCCGTGAGAACCACCCACCCGCGAGAAAAACCCACCCCTCGTCACCTCCGGTACTCGGCACTGTATGTAATGCAGCGGGTACATTAAAACAGCTGGGCTGCAACACGAATCATCTCCGCTCCCGCCACCGCCACCCCCCCGATCCCGGACAGCAAACACAAAAGCGGCAGCGGCTGTATGAAAACATAAATCACGGAGCCGAAAGCCGCTTCTATATCCACTTGCCGAGAGCAGGGAAGCGGCTTTCGGCTCCGTGATTTATGTTTTCATACAGCCGCTGCCGCTTTTGTGTTTGCTGTCCGGGATCGGGGGGGTGGCGGTGGCGGGAGCGGAGATGATTCGTGTTGCAGCCCAGCTGTTTTAATGTACCCGCTGCATTACATACAGTGCCGAGTACCGGAGGTGACGAGGGGTGGGTTTTTCTCGCGGGTGGGTGGTTCTCACGGAACACCGGTATCAGGGATGCTGGCATGTGATGTACTGGCTTCCTGTTCCGGATCATGTCAAGTCCGATCCGCCATATCCGGTTGTTGGAGCGCAACTGCGCAACTTCCGTGATTCAGGTCGTTGACTAGTTATCCCGCCCCTTCCGCCTCGCTCAGCATATAAATATTGATGGCTCACCGCAGGCCACACCCCCTGACGACGTCAATTGGCTGACGAAACGCGTAGGAGGAGCCTGCGGCACGCCGAGCTGAGACACACGAGGGGACGCGGCGGCCATCTTCTTGGTTTGGAACCAGGTCCTAGGATTGCTCCCTCGAGATATATGCTGTAATATCTCCATCTAAATGTGAGTTGCCACCTACTTTTTGGTCTAAATAAATGTGTGACGGTATTTCACCATGGGAGTTGTCCCTTCTTTTTATTTATGTACTCACATCGAGTGGAGCCATTGAAATCTTCCTAGTGAGCTGGACTGTCATCTACTTGGTCCATCTGATTTCCATTACAAGCGGTCAATGATCTCTGTGGTGGGGATCATTGCGTTGCGGTAAGGGGCCATTTCTTCTACTTGGTGGTGGTCTACATACACTGGATTTCAGGATGGTGAAAGTTTGATATGAGATTTGGGGAGCACTTCCTTCCTCCTTTCTTTTGACGGACTTATCCTTCCAATTATTTGTGATTATTGTTCATATGGACTGTTAAGTTCAAAGAATTAGTATACTAGCGCTACACCATATTTTGTTACATGCTATTTGACCTTATACTCTAATATAGGATCAGGTGTTGGCAGCTGTATATGATGCATATGGTCATTGTGACCTTTTTAGTATTTCATGTATTTTGTGTATTTACAGTTCTTTGTGATTTTTCACTTTGATTGTAAGCATATCCTATGCTGATCAGTTTTAGCGCAGCAATATCCCCAAAAATTTTACTAAGTCAAACATGCTAGGCGTGGCAATTCCCGAACACCTAGCGAAAGAAATTCAAGGCAGTGTTCCTTTTCAGTGGGGTAATGGACATATCGACTACTTAGGTATCAAGCTTACTAGCAAGGCTGGGGACCTTTACAAAACAAACTTTACACCATTTCTTGACGTCCTCACACAGGAGTTATCTAGACTGGGCAAATTCTACCTTACTTGGTCAGGCAGGAATGCAGCGTTTAAAATGCTGACATTCCCAAAGCTCCTGTACCTGTTTAGAGCACTCCCCATCAAGATTCCCTTAACGTTCTATCGATCAGTTCAGTCTCTGATATCTAAATTCCTCTGGGCCGGCAAAAAACCCTGCTGCTCTCATATGCACCTGATCAAACACCCCCTTATGGGGGGTATGGGTGTCCCGGATGTACGGGACTACCATATGGCTGCTATACTCACCCAATCCATCCACTGGCTGAAACACGCCCAATCACCCAGCTGGAGGTCCATTGAGCAGGCGGTGGTTACTCAGGGTACCCTAGCGGACCTCATCCTCAGTATTCCATTGTCTAATGGCAATTATCCAATGGCGCATCCTACTATTATGCCCACAATACAGGCATGGCGCTACTTTTATGCTCACAGTGCCAAACGTACTAAAAAAGTAGATGTCCCTATCCCTTTGACTGCGCTCTCTTTCATATCCCCAGACCTGCATTTGGGGCACTGGTCCACATATGGCCTCCACACGCTTAGAGATATCACACACAACCCGGAAGGCTTTACTTTCTCTGGATGGTGTACTCGCTATCCATTGTTTGCTAAAGAATTCTTTGCATACTCCAGAGTATCCCACTTGATTTCCACAACATCTTCAGTCGACATCCCTTTCCCTGAACCGATTCACATGTTGTGCTTCGGAGCCAATCTACACACGAAAGGAATAGGTAAATTTTATGCCTCCCTACACGACAAGAAGTCATTTGAGAAAAACACCTATCATACAAAATGGGAGGGGGACCTAGGTCAGGAATTTACAGAAGTTCAGTGGTTACGTTCTTATACCCATTCAGCCACCCACACTAGATGCTCTAATTTTAGGGAAGGTCTTTTAAAAATACATCAGCGGTGGTATAAAACGCCGTATTCCATTGCCAAATACTACCCGGGCGTCTCAAACTTATGCTGGAGACAATGCGGGCAGGTTGGAACTATACTACACGTTTTGTGGTCCTGTATCTCCTTGCGGAGCTTTTGGGCTTCTGTTTCTAAACTGATTGCGGAGGTGACGGGAATGTTGAACAAAGTTACTGTAGAACAGGCATTACTAGGCATAAACATTGACAGATACCCTCCCCAATTGAGAACGGTGGTTCAAAATATTCTTTCTGCTGCACGGCTGTCCATAGCACGCAGGTGGAAATGTGAGGATGTCCCTACCAGGAGGGAAGTGATACAAATAGTAGGAGAATCGTATGCACACGAGAAAACTCTAGCCATCTCTGCCTTTAAAATGCAACAGTTTCGGACGAGATGGTCCGCCTGGACTGAATATGTTGGACAGCGTGGTGCCCAATAAACTAAACTCCTCTTACCATATATATGATTGATACTGTGGACGTTGAGCTGGGGGACATGGGTGGGGGAGGTGGGGATGGGCACAAGAGACGGGACGCTGCAGGATCCCTTTGGGGCGTTCCCCCCTGGAGTGGCTCTTACGCCGCAATGCCTTGCCCCGCGCCCTCTCCCATGGGTCGCGGCGTGAAATTGATTTCATTGTGTATTTGGGTGCCTCGCTGTCCGAGTCATTTAATCCAATTGTTGCTGCTGTGGGTCATACCTTCATACCTTCATACCGTTAATCCTTTAAACTTTTGTTCAGTCATTTCAATTGTAATTATCAGTTGTGCATTTACTCATAAATTATGTTATAATGTAACTGCTCCATGCTTGTACTTCCATTTGATTTGCTTGTAAATCATTATTTCTGCAAAAACCAAATAAAAAGATTTTCAAAAAAAAAGAAAACCCAAAATTCAGTATCTCAGAAAATTAGAATATTACATAAGACCAATAAAAAAAAAAAAAAGATTTTTAAACCAGAAATGTTGGCTTACTGAAAAGTATTTTATGTACAGTATAGTATGCACCTGATAATTGAACAGCACTCCTTTTGCATGAATTACTGCATCAATGCAGTGTGGCATGGAGGCGATCAGCCGGTGGCACTGCTGAGGTGTTTTGGAAGCCCAGGTTTCTTTGATAGTGGCTTTCAGCCCATCTGCATTGTTGGGTCTGGTTTCTCTTATCTTTCTCTTGACAATACCCCAGAGATTCTCTATGGGGTTTAGGTCAGGTGAGCCAATCAAGCACAGTGATACCATGATCATTAAACCAGGTATTGGAACTTTTGACAGTGTGGGCAGGTGCCAAGTCTTTTTGGAAAATGAAATCAGTCAGTATCTCAATAAAGCCAATCAGCAGAGGGAAGCATGAAGTGCTCTAGAATTTCCTGGTAGAGGGCTGCACTGACTTTGGACTTGATAAAACACAGTGGACCAACACCAGCAGATGAAATGGCTCCCCAAATCATCACGAACTATAGAAAGTTTTGCCTTTCATTTGGAAATCAAGGTCCCAGAGGAAGAGTGGAGAGGCACAGAATCCAAGCTGCATGAGGTCCTCTGTGAAGTTTCCACAGCCAGTGATGATTTGGGGAGCCATGTTGTGACAAAATTGAAGTTTTGCCTGTATGGGAGAGCTATAGTTGTCAACAACATCTCTCCAGAGGTGTGAAGATTTTGTCCCAAGTTGTCATGCTGCCGTGTACTTCTTGTGACAGATAATGTCATCAGCTCAACCCTCTGTCTTCTCAGACATCATTGAATATGCTGATGTGTATTGTAGTTCATGAGCTCGAGGACGGCCGTCTTCCAGGTAATTGGCTCAGGCTGATTGAGTCATTGTTATCTGTTAGGAATGCTGTTTGTGGTCGTTATTCCTTAGAAATGTTAATGAACTCCCATTGCTTCTGTTCAGGGGGCTAGATAATTAGTTCCGTTCTTGTATACAATTTCATCTACATATTATAATGTAATCATTCAACCCCCTGACCTGTGTGTAGTAATTTGATGAGGAGGGGGATGTGTCCATGTGTTTATAAATTGAGTGTGTGTGAGTTTAATAAAGAGTTTGTTTTATCCCTTCATGAAGTCTGGACTCATGTTTGGGGATTGGGAGCTATTTTCACTTCTTGATGGTATTTCCACTGGGATTTCGGGAGAAGCTGCATGGATCTCTCTCATAGAGACTATAGGATCCGTTACACATGTCATCTGCTGGTGTTGGTCCACTGTGTTGTATCGAGTCCAAAGTCAGCCAAGCCCTCTACATGTATTAATTACTGTAATCCTGTCTGTTTTAGGTCCATGTTCAATACAGTGTGTGTGTTTTTCTAAAATTATAATGCTAAATACCTTCTTTGAAGAGCCCTGCTGTGTAGACACCTGCCCTCCCTCTGCTGGCTTGCTTTAATCTTAGGGGAATCTCAGCCCCTCCCACTGTACTTAGTTACATCAGAAGGAAAGCAGAAAGAGGTCACACGACAGCACAGCAGGGCTCTGCAAAGAAGATATTTATCCAAAAAACTTGGAAAAGGGGAAAAGGGTATTAACAAATGAGCAGGGCCAATGTGGTATTGCACATATGCAGCCAGTATATACAAACAAATTACCAGTGAAAAAATATAAGACATCTACTGTACACAATATAAACACAGGTTAAGGTGGAGCCCTACGAGGCACATTTTTGTTTGTGCGCCCCCCTGCAAAAAATGGAAATCATTGGTGGGGTGAAATAAACAGCCACATACCTAACTAATCCTAAGCTATTTAACGAATATTAGGCAATACTCACCAATGTACAGTATTATACAGTGGAGTACCTCCACTGAGGTGTAGTTGTTCCTTGCAGTCCTGCAGGAAGAAAAGATAACAGATATGTCATACATACTGTTCGCAGGCTAACAGTGGGAGCATCCTCTCCTAAGAGGAGACCCTCTTACCAAAAATACAACTATAATCTGTATTGTAGATATTGTTGTTGTAGACAAATTCTCTGTAACCACCCCCTAAGGGAAAACTGTTGACACAACGTCTCTCAAACCTGAAAGAAAACAGAGGTAGACACCCTAACTAAACTAACTACCAAAGCAATTTTCAAAAAGATTTGAACTTCAGCAAAATAAGTCAGTAATGCAAAAGTCCTCTTGAGTAACTGGGTTCTGACTCAGCTAATCACTGTTAAAGTCCACAAACCCAAATGAAAAATGTGGAGTCCACTCAACTGGTACTTACAGTGACATAACCTCTGCAGCATCAGGAGTAATATATACTCTTCACTTTAGAGTAGTAGTTGAAACTTGAAAGAGTCTCTGTGGATAAGCCATCACATGCACCTAAGGCAATCGTTAAACCAACATCTTCTGGGAACCAACGACTGCCCCCTGCATCGGGCATCAGTTCAGTTCCTGTAGGTAGGACTTGAAGAACAAGCAACTTCACAAAGGCTTCTTTTCCTTTGGGTACACTTCTTCTTGTTGCAAGGACTCACCCAGACTACTTTAGTACAACATGTTTCAGGCATGAGCCAAAGTATCCTTCTCCATCACAGGAAGATAAAAGAAGGGTCTTAGGAATAGGGAGTTGCAGTTCAGTGATATTTAAACTTGAAGCTTGAAAAGCGACTGGATAAGCTTTAGCAAAAAGTCTCTCCTCTGGCACTTGCGTAGAACAGTAGTGACCAGCTGCCCTCTGACACAACAGTAGCTAACGTAAACTTCACTTAGTAACAAGTAGTAGCTATTTGACTAAGGGTCTTCACAAAGTGTGCTTATATCTTCACAAAATGTCCCTTTAGGAGCAAGACATTTTTTCCCCTCCAGGTTGTAGTCCTGGGTGTTAAAAGGAGAAGTCCTCATAGCAGAAGTCTTTTCTCCAGAGCATGGAAACAGACCCCAGATACCCCTTCTTCAATTTGCAAAGATAACAGGGAAGGGGATTTAATAATAGCGAGGATTACTTGAAAAACTGACAGAGGGTTTTTTTTCCTCCTCGGCACATATGTAGAACAATAGTGAACAGGTGCTTATGCCCAGAAGAGCAGCTCACATCAACTGGACTTGATAAAGGTGGCCTTTTTCTAAACTGAACAGTTCAGTTTTCCAAAGAACAAAGTCCACCGTAACTACTTGCCGACCGGGTCATAGCCGCATGGCTGCTACAGCACGGTCAGCTAGTTCTAGGAGGGCGTACAAGGAAGTCCTCCCAGATTTGCGCTTACCCGGAAGCATCTGTGATCGCTAGGTTCTCCAGACCAGGCGTACCAATGACCGCGACCGCTTTACACGTGATCGCTCTGTCCAATGACGGAGCGATCACTTTTCAACAAACTGGCGCATGTCCGGTTTAGCTCTCTCCTCTCCTCACTTGCGATCGGTACACCATGTGAGGAGAAGAGGGAGCCAGTGCAGCAGCGCAGTGGGCTGGATGTGAAGTGCCCATTCCTGCCTGATCTATGCCCATCCGTGTCTGATCCATGCCCATCCGTGCCTGATACATGCCCATCCCTGCCTAATACATTCCCACCCATACCTCATACATGCCCATATGTGCCTCATGCATGCTCATCTGTGCCTCATCAATGCCCATCTGTGCCTCATACATGCCCATGTGTGCCTCACCCTTGCCTTTTTCCTGCCCATCCATGTCTCACCCGTGCCTCATACATGCCCATCTAGGCCTCATACATGCCCATATGTGTTTCATCCGTGCCCATTTGTGCCTCATCCGTGCTGATCTATACCTCATCCGTGCTCCATCCATGCCACATCAGTGCCTATCCATGCCTCATCTGTGCTAATCCATACCTCATCAGTGCCTCATCCATGCCACATCCGTGCCCATCCATGCCTCATCTTTGCCACATCAGTGTGCATCAGTGCCTCATCTATGCCACATCAGTGTTCATCCTTTTACTTTGTACATGCTATGTGTTAGAAATATCTAATAAATGGACAACTTTGTGTAAAAAAAAATGCGTTTTCATTTTCTTTTTCACAAAAACTTGTGGAAAAAATTACATTCTCAAAAGACTCATTATGCCTCATAGAATATACATTATGCTTGCTTTCCAAAATGGGGTCATTTTGTGGGTGTTTCTATTGTCCTGGTGTACCTAGAACACCTGACGGTGCTCCCTGCATGTTGGGCCTCTGTATGTGGCCAGGCTGATAAAAAGTCTCACACATGTGGTATCACCACACTCACGAGGGGTAGCAAAATGTGTTTTGGGGTCTAGTTGCAAGTATACATGCTATGTGAGAGAAATAACCTGTTCATATGACAATTTTGTGAAAAAGAAAAATATAATCTTAATTTTGCAAAGAATTGTAGGAAAAAATTACAGCTTCAAAAAAAACTCACTGTGACTCTTACTAAATACCTTGGAATGTCCACTTTACAAAAAAAGGAGCATTTGGGGGGCACTTTCCTGGCTTGTTAGTGTTTCAAGAATGCGATAGACCATCAGTACATCAGGTGTGATCAATTTTTAATGATTGACACCAAAGCTTGTAGACTCTATAACTTTCACAAAGACCAAATAATATACACTGATTTTAGTTATTTTTACCAAAAATATGTAGCAGTATAAAGTTAGGCCAACATTAATGAAGAAAAAAAACTAATTTGCAAATTTTTTTAACAGAAACTAAGAAAAATGCATTTTTTTTACAAGATTTTTAGTATATTTAATTTCTAGCACAAAAAATAGAAAACCCAATGAGGATGTATTACCACCAAAAGAAAGCTCTATTTGTGTGAAAATAAGGACAACAATTTCAAATGGGTACAGTGTTGCATGACACTGTAATTGTCATTCAAAATGTGAGAGTGCTGAAAGTTAAAAATTGGCCTGGTTAGGATGAGGGTATAAGTGCCCATTGGGCTAATGGTCAAGGTAGAACAAGCAGGAGATGCTTTTTGTGCAGCCGAAATTGGCTTAACTGTAGAATTCCATATTTGGGATTGGCAACAATCTTCCATTCAGACCCCAGACATAAACATACCATACTTGATCCTCTTGTTCTGCTCTCCTGAGGACCATATGGTCATTATAACTGAAGCGTCCTTCACTCTACTCAGTTTTAAGGCTCTGGAACCTTTCCCAGAAAGAAGCATGCTGAGGCCTGCAGCAAGGTTTTGGCACATATCGCAAATTCCATACATATTCATTGCCCCAGTGCTCTCTTAGCGCCTTTACCTCTTCCATCACTATCGAGGCACATAAGGTTACTCACACTCATACTCGTTTGCTATCTTCCTCTGAAGCATCCGCTGAAGCCATGAAAGTCCTGGAAATTCCTGTGGGTTTCCCTTCCCCGGTGGGACACAGCAATCAGTAGACTTTCTGTAAAGCTCCTTTAGAGCAAGACTCTGTGACATGACACGTGCCTTAAGGTCCTCAGCAATAAAGCTCCTCATAGCACTTTCATATTCGTGCCTCCCTGGATGAGGGATGATTTGATCTGGCTGACCACAGTGGATGCACTCCAGTAGGTGGTGCTATGTGGCTCCTTATCAGCTGCACTCAGAAATGGCGCAACAACTCCCGACGCCCACTCTGTGCAATAGGCTGACACTTTGGCGGCTTCTCCTCCTGTTGGACAAACTCTTCCAGTGCTCTCTTTCCCGTGCTGCACATTAACCCCTTTACTGCTGCCACTTAGACTCAGTCTGGTATTAACAGACTCTACTATAGAGCAGGTAGCATCTGTAGTGCCAAACATACTGAAAGTAACTTCATTTGTCCCCAAACAGACCTCAGCTGTACTCCCTCTCCAGCACCCCCACCCAGTTAATGCCTTCACTGCCACTACTTGGAAATGTCCTGTTATGGGCAACTGCGTAGAAGACATCTTCCTCTGTAATACATACGCTGGTTCCAACCTTGGGTGCTCCAGTTCCCCCACCCTGAGTTAACTCTTTATTTGCCACTCTGTGGAAATGCTCTTGTACTGACAGCAATTTCCATTGAAGCACAGCCATTACCGGTGACTCTGCCTGTCCCTAGGTAGACCTCACTGACACTCTTTCTCCCATGACACACAAGAACTCTTCCGCTGCCACCACTTGGAAATGCCTTTGCCCTGGCAGTATCCATTACTGCAAAGCAGACATTCTCCATGTTGACACAGCCGTTTTCCAGCACACTGATTGCCTCTCAGCAAACCGACATACCAACTGCCATCCCCAGTCGACACAGCACCGACACAACACCTCTTAAACACTATTCCCGGTAGTTCCTGGTAGTAAACACATGGGTTTTCAAGGGAAAAATATGGGTCTGATGCCCCCACATGCAGTGCTACCCCTGTAGGAGCCACTGGTATTTTGCTCTGGTCTTCCCCACTTTTGCCTCACAGCCAGACACAAGGTAGATTCACAAAGCCAGATGCACATGCACTTTTACTCATTGTCTTCAATGACCAGTCTAGGGGTTTTGTTTTTTTGTAGTTTTATTTTTGGAGAACTTGGATTGGGAAGGGAATTTAGTGTGATACTTCAAGAAATAGAACTATTCACAATTGAGGACATCTAACTGATCCCTTGGTTAAGTTCTGGTAAAGTCCTTGCTGGAAGCAGATAGCAGACTTCTCCTGCAAAGTAGCACAAAGCAAAGTCATATGCAGTAGCAAATAGTTGGTCAAGCTCTTCAGAACACTAGCCAGTGTTCCCTTTGTTCAGACCCTCAGCTGACTACTAAAAGCACAAATGTATGGATCCTTCAGGTTGTCTGTACTCACAAAATGCCCAGGGACAGCTGGTAGCCTCCTTCCAACTTCCAAGTGACACTCTATGTCAGTGATACCAGACCAGATCTTGAAAAGACAACCCTTTCAGCCAGCTCTCTGCAGAGCCAGGGTCACTCTCACTACCTTTAGGCCATCAGGACTCCCACCTGAGGTGTCATGGAAGCATAATATCTATCAATCCAGGCCCTCAGGTCACCCCCCTGAGGCCTCTCCCCTAGTTAGTGCGATCCTCTGCTAGGAAAGACCCAGAGCTCATGTGCTCCTAGAATATACATACAGGCACCCAGTATGCATAGGATCACCTCCTCAGACTACACTAGCCAATCACCACTCTTTGTTAAGCAGACAGCAATTACATTTACCTAGCTGTCTGTTAAGCAGAGAAACTAAGCACTTTTCTTCACAAATCCTAGCGCCTACCTAGGAGGGTGCTACATAAGAAATTTTCTAACCGCACTGTTCCATGAATAGTATTAGGAACTCATTATTTTTTGCTAGTGTCCTGGAGTTACTCAATTAATCAATCAGTAGGTTAACTATTCCCTTATCTCCTCTCTGCTCTTTCTGCGCCTAAACGTATTTTCCTAAAGGCTCAACAGCTTATATACTCCTGTTTTCGTCATTCTTTTTTTGCAATAGGCACAGCTGGGGAATTAGAAAAAGGCAGTTTTAGGTGGATTTGAAAGTGCCCCTCGCTTCTCTTCACCATTTACCAAAATTAACACTTTTTATCAAGTTATTGTTGTAGTTTATGTCCTGGTTATGGAATTTTTTTTCCTATGCATATAAAAAAAAAAAAAACAGAAAAGGACCTGGCATTCCCCTATTAGGAAACTGACAAAGGTTGTAACCCTTATCCACTCTATCAAGATTATTGGACAGAACAAACAAATGATTGGAAGTTCAGTTTAAGATAGATTAGCCAATGCACATAGCATGGTACTACAGTAAACAGCACTAAATTCCTTTATCGCACTATTGTAAGTTTTTAGAAAGGATTTGTTCTATTTTGTTAAGTGAAAAAATGGTGTTAAGGAATTTTAAAGTGAGGAATATTTTGTTTTTCCTTTTTCAAATAAAATCAATGTTAATGTTTTCTTTAACCCTGTAGTTAACATTAGTAAAAGGATGTGATTATTTTGATGTGGAAAATTCAGTATTGCATACAATATTGTGATTTTTCTCACTGGCACTGTAATTAGCTGATTTTTTTTTGTTTTGTTTTGTACAAAGTAATATACAGTTTATACAACAAGAATGAGTGGTAAGGTAATGAAATACATAAAATATTACAATATTCCCTAAAACGAAACATTTCCCAAATCAAAGTATTCACCTTTTCCCAAAAATTTCAGGGAAAATCACAAGATTTAAAATACATTTTGCCAAATAAAATGCCAAAAAAAAAAATGCCTTAAAGCAATTCAGAAGACAAAATTAGCACATTTTGTAGGAGTGCAATGGGCTTTCATTATCTCCTAAGCATTGCAGAAGCTTCTTTCATCAATTTTGTTCATGTAACAAAAAAGGTCCCTTATTACATTAATTATTCAAAAAAAAAGCAAAAACAAATCTTTATAAGGACAGTATGGAAATAATGATAAAATACACAAAAATCTTAAAAATTATTTTAAATAAAAAAATATATTTTCTTGTTTTGAGATTGACACAAATATTATTTTTCACAGAGTGTACTGCTTCAGTGTTTTTGGATCTTTTTATTAGATGTTACTATGCTATACTGAAATATAATTACAAGCATTTCAGTGTCAAAGGCTTTTATTGACAATTACATTAAGTTTATGCAAAGAGTCAATATTTGCAGTGTTAACTCTTATTTCAAGACCTCTGCAATTCACCCTGGCATGCTGTAACTTCTGGGCCACATCCTGACTGATGACAGCCCATTCTTGCATTATCAATGCTTGGAGTTTTTCGGAATTTCTGTTTTTTTTTTTTTTTTGTTTACCCACCGCTTGAGGGTTGTCCACCAAGTTCTCGAAGGGATTAAGGCCTGGGGAATTTCCTGGCCATGGAACCAAAATGTATATGTTTTGTTCCGCAAGCCACTTAGTTATCACTTATACTCCTAATGGCAAGGTTCTCCATCGTGCAGGAAAAAGCATTGTCCATCATGAAACTGTGCTTGTATGGTTGGGAAAAGTTGCTCTTGGAGAATGGCTTTGTATCATTCTTTATTCATGGCTGTGTTCTTAGGCAAAATTTTGAGTGAGCCCACTCCCTTGGCTGAGAAGCAACCCCACACATGAATGGTCTCAGGATATTTTATTGTTACTGCATGACACAGGACTCATGGTAGCAGTAGCACTCACCTTTTTTTCTCCGGGCAAGGTTTTTTCATGATGCCCTAAACAATTGGAAAGGGGATTCAGCAGAGAAAATTACTTTACCTCAGTTCTCAGCAGTCCAATCCCTGTACCGCAGAATATCAGTCTGTCCCTGATCAGTGGCGGCTGGTGCTCACAATTTTGGGGGGCGCAAACAGAAAAATTTAATAGGCATTGCTTTGCAGCAAAAAACTTTGAGGTCACAAAAGTGTGAAAGGGGCCTTCAGTAATCAAGGTATAGTGTGCCCCCTTTTAATGCAGAGTGACCAGCGTGCCCCCTTTCAAAGCAGAGTCACCTGCTTGCCCCCCTTTCAATGCAGAGAGACCAGTGTGCCCCCTTTCAATGCAGAGTGACCAGCGTGCCCCCTTTAAATGCAGAGAGGCCAGCGTGCCCCCATTAAATGCAGAGAGACCAGCGTGCCCCTTTTCAATGCAGAGAAACCAGCGTGCCCCCTTTCAATGCAGAGAGACCAGCGTGCCCCCTTTCAATGCAGAGAGACCAGCGTGCCCCCTTTCAATGCAGAATGACCAGCGTGCCCCCTTTCAATGCTCAGAGACCAGTGTGCCTCCTTTTAATGCAGAGAGACCAGCATGCCCCCTTTCAATGCAGAGTGACCAGCGTGCCCCCATTCAATGCAGAATGACCAGTGTGCCCCCTTTCAATGCAGAATGACCAGCGTGCCCCCTTTCAATGCAGAGAGACCAGCGTGCCCCCTTTCAATGCAGAGAGACCAGCGTGTCCCCCTTTCAATGCAGAATGACCAGCATGCCCCCTTTCATTGCAAAGAGACCAGCGTGCCCCCTTTCAATGCAGAATGACCAGCGTGCCCCTTACAATGCAGAATGACCAGTGTGCCCCCTTTCAATGAAGAATGACCAGCGTGCCCCCTTTTAATGCAGAATGACCAGCGTGCCCCCTTTCATTGCAGAGAGACCAGTGTAACCCCTTTCAATGCAGAATGACCAGCGTGCCCTCTTTCATTGTAGAGAGACCAGCATGCCCCCTTTCAATGCAGAATGACCAGTGTGCCCCCTTTCATTGCAGAGAGACCAGCGTGTCCCCTTTTAATGCAGAATGACCAGCGTGCCCCCTTTCAATGCATAAAGACCAGCGTGCCCCCTTTCAATGCAGAGAGACCAGCGTGCCCCCTTTCAATACAGAATGACCAGCGTGCCCCCTTTCAATGCAGAGAGACCAGGGTGCCCCCTTTCAATGCAGAATTACCAGCGTGCCCCCTTTCAATGCACAGAGTCCAGCGTGCCCCCTTTCAATGCAGAATGACAAGCGTGCCCCCTTTCAATGCAGAATGACCAGCGTGTCCCCTTTCAATGCAGAGTGACCAGCGTGCCCCCTTTCAATGCAGAAGACCAGTGTGCCCCCTTTCAATGCAGAGTGACCAGCATGCCCCCTTTCAATGCAGAATGACCAGTGTGCCCCTTTTCAATTCAGAGTGACCAGCACGCCCCCTTTCAATGCAGAGTGACCAGCGTGCCCCCTTTCAATGCAGAATGACCAGCGTGCCCCTTTCAATTCAGAATGACCAGCGTGCCCCCTTCAATGCAGAGAGACCAGCGTGCCCCCATTCAATGCAGAGTGACTAGTGTGCTGTGCCCTCCTTCAATGCAGAGAGATCATCGTGCCCCTTTTCAATGCAGAGTGACAAGCGTGCCCCCTTCAATGCAGAGGGACTTACCTGCAGCGGCAGCTTCACTTCAGTTTCCCGCATTTCATTGAGTCATCCCACCTCTTCCTCGGCAAATGGCATGCGTTCGCCTTTTGGCCAATCAGGAAGCGGGTCTCGGACTGCCTTCCTGATTGGCCAGGAGGAGGATCTGTGTGACAATAGCAAATTTTAATTCGCTATTGTCACACAATGGGTGGGCTCGGGGCACACTGCTCTGCGCCCCGGGTCCACCCTTTTCTGAAGCCTATTAGAGCCTCTGGCTCTGGTGATTTAAAAAAAAACTCATTGAACTCCTTGTGTCCGGTGCCCCACATGTAGATTAGGGGGCTGGATGCATGGATGGGGGGGCGGAGCCCCTGCACCCCCAACGCACCACTGTCCCTGATGTTTTTCCTAGAGAGTAGTGGCTTCCTTGCTGCCCTTCTTGACACCAGGCCATCCTCTAAAAGTCTTTACCTCACTGTGAGTGCAGATGCACTCATACCTACCTGCTGCAATTCCTGAGCAAGCTCTGTACTGTTGGTGCCCCTATCCCGCAGCAGAATCAACTGTATGAGACGGTCCTGGCACATGCTGGACGGTTTGGGCACCCTCAAGCCTTCTTTACAAATGCAGTGGAAATGTTTTTTATATGATTAAGTTAATCGTCATGGCAAATGAGGGACTTACTCACTCACTTATAACATTCTGGAGTATATGCAAATTTCCATTATAAAAACTCTAGGCAGCAGACTTTGTGAAAATTAATATTTGTGTCATTCTCAAAACTTTTGGCTATGGCTGTACAAGCAAGACTAACCTAAACATAAAAAAGTATTATTCCCCAAGGCCAGGAATGGTGCTAGGCTATCAGCGCTTAACCACCCAATGGAAATGTGAATAATGCTGTTACAAAGAATCCATAAAATGAACAAAGGCAATGGCACAGACCAAAACTGTGTGTGTGTGGCGGGGGGGGGGGGTAAGAGGCTTTAGGAGCGGGTAGCCCTTGAGCCCTTATAGTTAGACAAAGGGAACTGATGGCCTAGGGGTGCTGCTGTCAAAATGGAGGTGGGACACCACCTGTAAAACAAAGAGGAGAGGAAAGGAGACAGTGTGACCACTCTGGTGTAGTAAGTTCCAGCATGGTTTAACTACAAAGAAAACTTAAAAATGAATACTCACAAAAGTATAAAAACAAATAAAATAAAAACGATAAATAAAAATATATGGTAATCCATGGGAGAGTATGTGCCTGTGGTGGAGGCACAGTTCTAAAAGGCTGCAGCTGAATGGATGATGAGCTGCTACAGCCACAATGTCCGGATCTCTGTGCTACTGGCTGTTATTAGGGAGATGGCTCTGAATGGCTCTGACAGCTCAGTAAGCATGTGTAGTGCCACGGCTTCCTCATGTCCACCTGGAGTCCAGGGTCACAGGATAGGTTTGAGGAACCTTCCTCTTCATTAGCTGACCACAATGGGCTACCTGCTCTGTTTAAATAGCCTCCCCCCAGGAAACAACCAGGGACACCACCATGCATCGGCCAGTGACACCAGGAACAAGAAGGCCATGGCACCACACATGCCTATTGGGCTGTCAGAGCCATTTCCCTATTAACAGCCAGTGGCACAGAGATCAAGACTTTTGTGCCTGTAGCAGCCTATCATCCTTCCAGCCAGCTGCACCTTTTTAGAATGGTACCTCCACCATTGGCTCACACTCTCCCTTGGACTCCCATATACAGTATAAAGATAGATAGATAGATAGATAGATAGATAGATAGATAGATAGATAGATAGATAGACAGACAGACAGACAGACAGACAGACAGACAGACAGACAGACAGACAGACAGACAGACAGACAGACAGACAGACAGACAGACAGACAGATAGATAGATAGATAGATAGATAGATAGATAGATAGATAGATAGATAGATAGATAGATAGATAGATAGATAGATAGATAGATAGATAGATAGATAGATAGATAGATAGATAGATAGATAGATAGATAGATAGATAGATAGATAGATAGATCTAATGTGCTTTTTAAACTTTTGTGAGTAATAATTTTTAACTTTTCTTTGTTATTAAATTTTGTTGGAAAGTGGCAGTGGTGGTGCAGTCTCCCTCCCTTCCCCTCACAAGCAAGACTGTCTTCTATCCAGAACTCTATTTTTTTTTCCAAAAGGGCCATCGCCCCTGTCCCCACAATACCCCCCCCCCCCTTCCATTATTTTTTTAAAATTAGCCCTACACAAATCTTTTTCCAGTAGTCTGACTGCAGACTGCAAAGAGTGACTGACTGGCGGTCATTCAACCCAGAGTGGAGTGGTGAACATGCAGGGGGAAAACAATGGAGACAAGGTGAGTATTGTCGAAAGAGCTGCATTTTTAATTTTAAAAGGAAATACAAACAAAGAGAACCAGAGTTATGCTTCAAGGGTTTGTAAAAAAAGGATTTATACAAAAATAATAATATAAAACATTAGTTTGTAAACTTTCAAAAATTAAAAAAAAAAACTACTATACTTTTCTTGGAGGAACCTGAAAGGTGCTTGACGCTACTAACATCCACTCACCCTTGATGTATCAGTTTTGGTTGGATTTGCACTTTAGTTCACAAAATGTTTCCATCATACAGCTAGATAGAATCTTCTACCACACTGAACATTCATCAGAACTGGAGCATGTTCAGTGTGGCAAACACAATTCATTGCTCAATAGCTAGTTAATTTGCTCTGGAATTTAAACAGTAGCTGAATTTGTAATTCACTGAAAAAAGTACTGTGAAAATTTTAAACATATGATTAAAATCTCTATTTACATTTAGTTCTATTGTCCATTCAACACTGACAGCTTTTTCTTTCTTACCAAACTTGGCTTGTTCTGAGATTTTCTGACAACAAAACAGGATTTTGACATTTAGACTTTAATCTTTTCTTGAAATTGTCTGTTTTACATATGAAAAAAAGCATATTTTTACATTTGGCTTATTAACTTGTGCAGCTGCGGTGACATGATACGACACAACAAACTATACAAGGCAAGCTTTGCAACATACTTGTAATTTTGGGTAAATTGAGAATAAACTTCTTCTTGAAGTAGTATAAAACAATTGTTCAATTGATGTTTAAATGGGAAAAAGAAATACTATCAGCTTTACTGTGACTGCTTAAAGCAGACCTGTTGGGAGTGGAACATGAGGCTAGAGAGCTGACATTGTAACCCCTTACTGAACAGAAACATTCTGATAGGCTACTCTTGCCCTAGGCATTTCATTGTGGCAGGATTTTCCAAGTAGTACAGTTTTAAACTGGAGGACCTGGTTTTTACAAATGTTGCTCTGTTTTTAGATCGGTACACAGGTTTGGGTACTCTGCATTGTAAACCACCCTACCCTCACTCCCACTTTGCCTAGGTTACGTGCGGGACTCTCAGTTTGACAGCTGGTTCCTCTGTGTTCCCAGGACTGCAACAGTTCATCTGTAAATGAAGACAGCACAAAAGGTTGTATTCATAGAGGTATTGTTACTAAGGGTAAGCAGAGTGATTTTGGCAAAATTGATTTTGCAAAATTACCAATTTCATTTTTGGCAAAATTTTAAAAGCTCTTCAATTCACTAGACTGGATAGGTAGAATTTGCTTAGAAAAAAATCTACTCTTTATTTAGCCATTTTTTTAATGTATTTAGTGTATTTTTAGCGTTTTATTCAGTTTTGATAACAATTTGTCCACTGTTGCTTTGATTTTTAATTTTACTATTTTCCTGGTCTGTTTTTTCAAAATGTAAAAAAAATGAGGGTGATGGGAGGCCATAATTTTTCACATGAAAAACCAAGGAAACTAAAAAGAGCTTCCCTAAACCCCATTCTTAAAGAGTATCTAAACCCAAACGTCCCAACTGTCCCGGATTCGCTGTGAATGTCCCAGAATTTCGAGTAAATCCCAGTCTCCTGTGAATCCTTGCTGAGCCCTGTAGCAGAGCCAAGTACTGAAACTCCCCCTGTCCTGTGTCTGCCACTCTGTGCTGCAGCTGGCCAGTCTGAGGTTTGCTTAGTGCACAGCCAGCACAGTCCGCCCACTCAACTGCCAACCGGCTCTACATTCGGTACGAGGAGGGAGGAGGAGGTAGGCTAATCCTTCTCCCTGTGTACCCCGTGTCCGCTGTCAACCGCCGGTGTGCAGCCAATACTTTTCTGTGAAAAGGTTGTGTGGGCGGGAACTTTACAGTGTACACAATTCCTACCTGAGCCTTGGGTGAATGAATTTCCCCCCCTCTCTCTTCCTTCCATGTGCAGTAGTGATCCATCATTCCTGTCTTCCATGTGCAGTAGTTATTCATTGTTCCTGTCTTCCATGTGCAGTAGTGGTCCATCCTGCCTGTCTACTCTGTGCCGTAGTGATCCATCCTTCCTGCCTTCCATGTGCCATGGCGTTCCTGACTTCCATGTGCAATAGTGATCCAACTTCCCTGCCTTCCATGTGTCAAAGTGTTCCTGCCTTACATGTGGGTCATAGTGATCTTTCCTGCCTTCCGTATACCATAGTGAGCCTTCTTTCCTTTCATGTGCCATAGTGATCCTTCCTGCCTTCCATGTACCATAATGATTCTTCCTACCTTCCATGTACCATAGTAATCCTTTCTCCCTTCCATGTACCAAAGCAATCCTTCCTTCCTTTCTTCAATGTACCCTAGTGATCCTTGCTGCCTTCCATGTAGCATAGTGATCCCCCCTTCATTTCTTTCATATACCAAAGTTATCCCTCCTTCCTTTCTTACATATACCATAGCATTTTTTCCTGCTTTCTATATACCATAGGGATCTGATCCTCCTACCTTCCATGTATAGGGTTGAGCGAACACCTAGATGTCCGTGTTCGACGGGTTCGGCCGAACTTTAAAAAAAAGTCCGGGTCCGTGTCCCGGACTTTTACCGAACTTTTCCCGGACACCGAACCCCATTGAAGTCAATGGGGACCCGAACTTTAAGGCACTAAAATGGCTCTAAAACACCAAAGGAAAGGGCTAGAGTGCTGCAAATGGCAGCAAAACGTAATTAAGAGCATGGCAAGTGCTCTGCAAACAAATGTGGATAGGGAAATAACTTAAAACAACAAAAAAAAACAGAAAAATAAAACAATGTTCTTCTTCATCTCTGAAGGACGAGGCCCATATGGAGTAGGAGGGAGGTTGAGGTGGTGGTGGATGTGGCGGTGACTAGACATATGCCGGTTTTCGGTAATTCGATATATCGCGGTATTGCATAGCCACGGTATTGTTATTGTGGCATTTTTAAAATACCGAGTTTCTCTGTCAAGTCTGCCTGACTTGTGAATTGATACATTTCAGTGAGCTGGATGACTCATTCACTCACTCAGCTAACACCTTTCAGCATTAAGTCTCCTAACTATAAACAAAAATGATTACATTTGTATCTTTTCCTTCCCTCTGCCAGGGAGAAAGGAAGTTTAACCTCTTAAAGACTGGATCTTTTTCTGACACTTGCTGTTTGCAAGTTAAAATCAGTTTTTTTTTTGCTAGAAAAGTACTTAGAACCCCCAAACATTTTATATATTTTTTTAGCAGAGACCCTACAGAATAAAATGGCGATTGTTGTAATATTTTATGTCACACTGTATTTGCGCAGCAGTCTTTCAAACGCAATGATTAGACTTTAATGAATAAAAAAAAAAAAAAAAACGTAACAGTAAAGTTATCCCAATTTTTTTTTTTTTTGTTACACAGAGAATCGTGAGAGAATCGTGATCTTTATTCCAAGCTAAAAAATCGTGATTCTCATTTTGGCCAGAATCGTGCAGCTCTAATAAATATATATATACACACACACACGCCTAGCAGCCCACATTACATTATTATATAGCCATCAAGCAGTGTCTGGCCTACCTGGTGATGACTGGTCCTGGCGCTCTGATCCGATGGCCTGGTCTTTAAAGGGGCAAATCCTTGCGATCCAGAAGTGGTTAAACCTGCAGGAGGACCGGTGTTTTTATCTATTAATGACTTTACTATTGCTTTAGGCCTGGTTCACATGTATGCGGGTTGGTGGTTCACATGTATGCGGGTTGGCGGTTCACATGTATGCGGGTTGGCGGCCCACATTTGCACAGGCATAGCAGCCCATTGATTTGAACGGGCTGCTATGCCCTCATTTTCCGCAGAAAAAAGGTGCATGCAGCATTTTTTTTAAATTCAGTGGCCTTGAAATCCATCCTGCTTTTGCACCATGCGACTAACCTGCAGTTCCTGCTCTGGCAAGCTTTCTGCATTTTTTGTATACGTGGGCACGGCATTTAAAAATAAACAGTTTGCGTGTGCAGCAACGGCAGGTAAGTCGCATGGTGCAAAAGAAGGATGGATTTCATGGCCACTGCATTTTTTTAAATTCTGCATGCACCTTTTTTCAGCTGAAAACGCAGGCATAGCAGCTCAAGCCCATTCACATCAATGGGCTGCTATGCCTGTGCAAATGTGGGCCCCCAACCCGCATACATGTGAACCAGGCCTAAAGCAATAGTAAAGTCATTAATAGATAAAAACACCGGTCCTCCTGCAGGTTTAACCAATTAATGACTTTACTATTGCTTTAGGCCTGGTTCACATGTATGCGGGTTGGGGGCCCACATTTGCACAGGCATAGCAGCCCATTGATGTGAATGGGCTTGAGCTGCTATGCCTGCGTTTTCAGCTGAAAAAAGGTGCATGCAGAATTTAAAAAAATGCAGTGGCCATGAAATCCATCCTTCTTTTGCACCATGCGACTTACCTGCCGTTGCTGCACACGCAAACTGTTTATTTTTAAATGCCGTGCCCACGTATACAAAAAATGCAGAAAGCTTGCCAGAGCAGGAACTGCAGGTTAGTCGCATGGTGCAAAAGCAGGATGGATTTCAAGGCCACTGAATTTTAAAAAAATGCTGCATGCACCTTTTTTCTGCGGAAAATGAGGGCATAGCAGCCCATTCAAATCAATGGGCTGCTATGCCTGTGCAAATGTGAACCACCAACCCGCATACATGTGAACCAGGCCTAAAGCAATAGTAAAGTAATTTATAAACAACACCTCCTTCAGGTTTAACCACTTCTTGACCACAAGGATTTGCCCTCTTAATGACCAGGCCATCGGATCGGAGCCGAGCGCCAGAACCAGTTATCACCAGTTAGGCCAGACACTGCTTGATGACCTATTTTAGGCCTGGTTCACAGAGTCTGTACTGACTGACTATATAATAATGTGCATAAGTGAACCAAAGCCCCTAAATTCAGCAATGAAATTGAAGTGAGGTGGAAATTTAATAATTTAAATTTAATAATAGAATACCGTGATAATACCGTATACCGTGGCAAAACCTTAATCAATTAATCGCAGCATGAAAATCTGATACCGTCACAAGCCTAGCGGTGACATAGGCGTGCGCACAGGGTGTGCTGGGTGTGCCTGGGCACACCCTAATCACCTAGGGCACATAGCATTGCCAGTGAGGAGATGGGAAAGATCTCCCTGGGACCTGCTCTGCTCTATTTCTCCTTGCCTACAGGTACATGGCCCCGATACATTACTCTCCCTGCTGGCAAACACATGCATGTGTATTTCAACTTTGGGGTGCACACCTTAATGCAATAGGCTGCGCACACCTATGGGCGGTGTAGGTGGAAGCGGCGGTGGAGGAGGACCAGGGCCGGATTAACAGCATCATGGGCTTGGTGCTGAGGATTTTGAAGGGCCTTAAGGGCCGTGCCTTGCCATGCACCCAGAGGAGGAAGGGTGCAGCCATGCATGCCTAATTCAACATGGGATGCTGTCTCTGAAGCCCATAAACACATCCATGCATCGCCAACTGTCCCTCCTTGTCCGGCCTTCACGCTGTGTGGGGAGGTTCTGAGGGTGCTGCCTGGGGAAGCGAGCATAGAAGCCAGACTTCTGTGTTTACAAGTGACAGAAGAGCGGTAACAGTGAATATGGCCAACCCGGGGCCTATATAAAAGGTAGGGGCCTGGAGCTGCAGCTCCAATAGCCCCTACATTAATCTGGCCCTGAGGAGGAGGACGAGGTAGCCAACACTGCTTCTTTTCAAAAATTTTAAATGAGGGTACACCCCAAAAGAGTGAGAAAGAGCAAAAATGGAACAATGGGTGGGTAAGGTCGGTATCCATTGCTATTCTGCATAAGGTACGGAAAAGTCCCGTGGGATCCATGCCTGGTTCATTTTAATGAACGTGAGCTTGTCCACATTGTCTCTGGACAGGCGGCTGCGCTTGTCTGTTATAACGCCCCCAGCCGTGCTAAATACCCGTTCAGATAATACACTGGCTGCAGGGCACGCCAGCACCTCCAAGGCGTAAAGGGCAAGCTCAAGCCATGTGCCCAATTTGGAGACCCAGAAGTTGAAGGGGGCAGACCCGTCATTCACTACATGTAGGCGTGTGCACACATACTGCTCCACCATGTTGGTAAAATGCTGCCTCCTGCTAAGACGTTCCATCTGAGCTGCTGGTGCTGCTGTTTGTTGTGGCGTGCTGACAAAGCTTTTCCACATTTCGGCCATGCTAACCCTGCCTTCTGAGGTGCTGGCGGTGCCCTGGTTGCGTTGGCGACCTCCTCCTCCTCCTCCTCCTCCTCTGCCTTGTGCTTCCACTGTGGCCCCGCTGTCAGATGGGAATGCCAGCAGCATGGCGTCTACCAGCGTGCGCTTGTACTCGCGCATCTTGCGATCGCGCTCCAGTGAGTGAATTAAGGACGGTACGTTGTCCTTGTAACGGGGATCCAGCAGCGTGGCCACCCAGTAATCAGCACAAGTTAGAATGTGGGCAACTCGGCGGTCGTTGTGGAGACACTGCAGCATGTAATCGCTCATGTGTGCCAGGCTGCCCAGAGGCAACGAAGGGCTGTCCTCTGTGGGAGGTGTATCGTCCGTGTCCTCTGTATCCCCCCAGCCACGCACCAGTGATGGCCATGAGCTGGCCTGGGTGCCACCCTGCTGTGAACATGGTTCCATCTCCTCCTCCAGCTCCTCCTCCTCCTCATCCTCCTCATCCTCCAGAACTGTGCCCCTGCTGGACAATTGCGTCCCTGGCGTTTGCGTGTGCAGGAACCCACCCTCGGAGCCCCTTGCGAATGACTGCCCTGAAAGCCTTGGAAATGTTACCTCTTCATCCTCCTCCTCCTCCTCATCCTGTGCCACATCCTCTTCCATCATCGCCCGAATTGTTTTTTCAAGGAGGCATGGAAGTGGGATAGTTAAGCTGAGAACGGCGTCATTGCCACTGGCCATGTTGGTGGAGTACTCAAAACAGCGCAACAAGGCACACAGGTCTCGCATGGAGGCCCAGTTAAATTAAATAGCGGAATAGAAAATATGATCCAAAAAAAGTGTATGTATATCACACGTACACAACCACACTGGGCCCCAATTACTATTGTTTGTACCCCTAAAAGGCTAGATGAGGAGTAGGGGGAGTATGGAACAGGCAGCACCCTCAAACCTTCAGAAGTATGAGATGAACCCCAACAACTTGGAAAGGTGGATCTCTCTCACACGTACCGACACAGACTATCCCGCAATTCAATTGATCCTCAAAGGTTTTTATTGAATAGCGGAATAGGAAATATGATCAAAAAAAGTGTATGTATCTCGCACGTACACAACCACACTAGGCCCCAATTACTATTGTTTGTACCCCTAAAAGGCTAGATGAGGAGTAGGGGGGGTATGGAACAGGCAGCACCCTCAAACCTTCAGAAGTATGAGATGAACCCCAACAACTTGGAAAGGTGGATCTCTCTCACACGTACCGACACAGACTATCCCCCAATTTAACTGATCCCCAAAGGTTTTTGATTAAATAGCGGAATAGAAAATATGATCCCAAAAAAGTGTATGTATATCACACGTACACAACCACACTGGGCCCCAATTACTATTGTTTGTACCCCTAAAAGGCTAGATGAGGAGTAGGGGGAGTATGGAACAGGCAGCACCCTCAAACCTTCAGAAGTATGAGATGAACCCCAACAACTTGGAAAGGTGGATCTCTCTCACACGTACCAACACAGACTATCCCCCAATTTAACTGATCCCCAAAGGTTTTTGATTAAATAGCGGAATAGAAAATATGATCCAAAAAAAGTGTATGTATATCACACGTACACAACCACACTAGGCCCCAATTACTATTGTTTGTACCCCTAAAAGGCTAGATGAGGAGTAGGGGGAGTATGGAACAGGCAGCACCCTCAAACCTTCAGAAGTATGAGATGAACCCCAACAACTTGGAAAGGTGGATCTCTCTCACACGTACCGACACAGACTATCCCCCAATTTAACTGATCCCCAAAGGTTTTTGATTAAATAGCGGAATAGAAAATATGATCCAAAAAAAGTGTATGTATATCACACGTACACAACCACACTAGGCCCCAATTACTATTGTTTGTACCCCTAAAAGGCTAGATGAGGAGTAGGGGGGGTATGGAACAGGCAGCACCCTCAAACCTTCAGAAGTATGAGATGAACCCCAACAACTTGGAAAGGTGGATCTCTCTCACACGTACCAACACAGACTATCCCCCAATTTAACTGATCCCCAAAGGTTTTTGATTAAATAGCGGAATAGAAAATATGATCCCAAAAAAGTGTATGTATATCACACGTACACAACCACACTAGGCCCCAATTACTATTGTTTGTACCCCTAAAAGGCTAGGAGTAGGGGGAGTATGGAACAGGCAGCACCCTCAAACCTTCAGAAGTATGAGATGAACCCCAACAACTTGGAAAGGTGGATCTCTCTCACACGTACCAACACAGACTATCCCCCAATTTAACTGATCCCCAAAGGTTTTTGATTAAATAGCGGAATAGAAAATATGATCCAAAAAAAGTGTATGTATATCACACGTACACAACCACACTAGGCCCCAATTACTATTGTTTGTACCCCTAAAAGGCTAGGAGTAGGGGGAGTATGGAACAGGCAGCACCCTCAAACCTTCAGAAGTATGAGATGAACCCCAACAACTTGGAAAGGTGGATCTCTCTCACACGTACCAACACAGACTATCCCCCAATTTAACTGATCCCCAAAGGTTTTTGATTAAATAGCGGAATAGAAAATATGATCCCAAAAAAGTGTATGTATATCACACGTACACAACCACACTAGGCCCCAATTACTATTGTTTGTACCCCTAAAAGGCTAGGAGTAGGGGGAGTATGGAACAGGCAGCACCCTCAAACCTTCAGAAGTATGAGATGAACCCCAACAACTTGGAAAGGTGGATCTCTCTCACACGTACCAACACAGACTATCCCCCAATTTAACTGATCCCCAGAGGTTTTTGATTAAATAGCGGAATAGAAAATATGATCCCAAAAAAGTGTATGTATATCACACGTACACAACCACACTAGGCCCCAATTACTATTGTTTGTACCCCTAAAAGGCTAGGAGTAGGGGGAGTATGGAACAGGCAGCACCCTCAAACCTTCAGAAGTATGAGATGAACCTCAACAACTTGGAAAGGTGGATCTCTCTCACACGTACCAACACAGACTATCCCCCAATTTAACTGATCCCCAAAGGTTTTTGATTAAATAGCGGAATAGAAAATATGATCCCAAAAAAGTGTATGTATATCACACGTACACAACCACACTAGGCCCCAATTACTATTGTTTGTACCCCTAAAAGGCTAGGAGTAGGGGGAGTATGGAACAGGCAGCACCCTCAAACCTTCAGAAGTATGAGATGAACCCCAACAACTTGGAAAGGTGGATCTCTCTCACACGTACCAACACAGACTATCCCCCAATTTAACTGATCCCCAAAGGTTTTTGATTAAATAGCGGAATAGAAAATATGATCCCAAAAAAGTGTATGTATATCACACGTACACAACCACACTAGGCCCCAATTACTATTGTTTGTACCCCTAAAAGGCTAGATGAGGAGTAGGGGGAGTATGGAACAGGCAGCACCCTCAAACCTTCAGTATGAGATTGTGTTCACTGTACCCCACAAAGATTGAGTTCACTGCACCCCACAATGATTGTGTTCACTGCACCCCACAAAGATTGTGTTCACTGCACCTCACAAAGATTGTGTTCACTGTACCCCCCAAAGATTGTGTTCACTGCACCCCACAAAGATTCTGTTCACTGTACCCCACAAAGATTGTGTTCACTGCACCCCAAAAAGATTGTGTTCACTGCACCCCAAAAAGGATGTTGTTCACTGCACCCCAAAAAGGATGTTGTTCACTCCACCCCAAAAAGATTGTGTTCACTGCACCCCACAAAGATTGTGTTCACTGCACCCCAAAAAGATTGTGTTCACTGCACCCCAAAAATGATTTTGTTCACTGCACCCCAAAAAGGATTTTGTTCACTGCACCCCAAAAAGGATGTTGTTCACTCCACCCCAAAAAGATTGTGTTCACTGCACCCCAAAAAGATTGTGTTCACTGCACCCCACAAAGGATTTTGTTCACTGCACCCCAAAAAGATTGTGTTCACTGCACCCCAAAAAGGATGTTGTTCACTGCACCCCAAAAAGGATTTTGTTCACTGCACCCCAAAAAGATTGTGTTCACTGCACCCCACAAAGGATTTTGTTCACTGCACCCCACAAAGATTGTGTTCACTGCACACCAAAAAGGATTGTGTTCACTGCACCCCAAAAAGATTTTGTTCACTGCACCCCAAAAAGATTGTGTTCACTGCAGCCCAAAAAGATTGTGTTCACTGCAGCCCAAAAAGATTGTGTTCACTGCAGCTCACACACAGAAAAATGGATGTGGATCACTGACACCTGCCTATCTCCAATCCCACACCACACAGCAATATCGATTGTAGTTTGTAGAACACAGTTTCCCTAAAATTCAGCAGACTCTGTCCCTAACAGGATTGAGAAGAGATCGTAGATCAGGATTGAGTGCAGACCCCACCCCCCACACAGCAATATCGATTGTAGTTTGTAGAAGACACTGACCCTATATAATTCAGCAGACTCTATCCCTAAAATGCCTACAACTCGCCCTGCCTAAACACTCCGACCTGTCCCTCAATTCTATCCGGACACAAATGGTTTTTTCCTGCCTATCTTTCCCTAATCAGCAGCCAGCGCGTTGATGTGTGCTCTGTCCCTGAATCTAAGCAGCATAATGACGCCGCTGCGGCTGCCTCAAACTTATAAAGACTTGGTCACATGCTTCAGACGGCCAATCACAGCTACTGAGACATTTGCAGGCATGGCTGGGATGGCTTAAGGCACACCAGTTAAACGATTGTTGATTGGCTGTTGAAAGCCCGCCATGAAAAGAGCGCCAAAGCATGCAAAACCCGGAAATAAAACGACCGAACACGGATTTTTACCCGAACATACAGTAAAGTGTCCGTGTCCGTGTTCGGGTACAAAAAATCCAATTATTCGGTACGAACACGAATAATACAGTCCGTGTTCGCTCAACACTATCCATGTACCATAATGATCCATTCTTCCTGCCTGCCGTGTACCATAGTGAGCCTTTCCTACTGCCTTTCATGTGCCATAGAGATCCTTTCTTCCTACCTTCCCTGTACCATAGTGATCCTTCCTTCCCTTTGTTCATGTACCATAGTGCTCCTTCCTGCCATCCATATACCAGTGATCCTTCCTTCCTTTCTTCCATGTACCATAGTGATCCTTCCCTCTCTCAAATCTCTCTCCCTAAGGGTTGGTTCAGAATGTAGGAAAGGGGCGTTCCGTGTGCATTTCCAACACTGCATGCATGGTTGCATGCAGTGTTGGAAATGCATGCATGCATTTCCAACACTGCATGCAACCATGCTGCCCTTGTGAGAGCATGCAGGAGCGATGAATTGTTAATGGCAGCATGTTTTCAGCCACCAAACCACATGGTACTGCAATATTATGCGGTTTGGTGGGGCACGATTTGAAGAAGCAGTGCTTTACAGAGTTTCCCCATTTGCTTGAATGGTTCATGGTCAGTGGGAAGTAGTGCCCGCCAATGCATCAGGGTGTATAACTCCTGCTGCAGCCACGAAGCAAAGCCTCACAGCTGCAACATATGTACACCCCTGGCTGCTCCGCCCGCAGCTTTAGGGGAGAACTTGGGGAGACAGTAAAACCCTGTGTTTGAGCATGGTTGAGAGTGGTTGATGGGAAATTGGGAGTGGCTTTAATCACTGCACCAGAGTTGGCATGGGGGTCCCTGGAAGTGCTGGATATACAACTTCCAGTGGCCAAGGACACCAGTGTTGAGATGTGTGTGGGTATGTTATTGCTTATGAATCCATGAGTTCCATGGTCTTTTTTGGAATATCTCTGGGAACCTGTGCCTTGTGGGAGAGGGGTTTTATCATCCTTTTTATTATTCCTAGGTTGTATGGATGGTAACTTTCTTACCCTTTTTCTGATGATTTCTAAAAATACCTAGTATCACTAGGGAGATTATTGTTAATTGGAATGTTGGAGGGGGTAGGGCACTTCCATTCAAAAACTTTACCCATTTTATAGTCGTCAATGTCTCTCTTTAGTTTTTTTTTTTTTTGTTAGAGACAATATTAAATTCCATATTTTTAAAATTACTGGTAAGTACTTCCTGCCATTTTTTGTGTTAGACTGTCATCCATCCCTATTAGGCCAACCTAAGCGCTCGTGGTTCCCTTCTGCTGACATCTCCCATTTTACCTACTTATCTAGAAGGACAATAAAACATTCCGCAGCTTCCAACTACCATATGCATTGCAGTTCCTGGGTATCGAATCACCATCACTCCCAAACTGTATCTTGAGCTAGAAATTTGCTCCATTGCTGCAGTGATTCTCACAGTTATCCTCCACTTGTCCTGAGAGAAGAACCCACAAACTGTCCTACTTATCATTCTGACATTTTGTTACTTGCCCAGCCTCGCTCATGTCCCTTGTGTTTCCGAAATATTGAGCATTTAGCTAGCTCAGGAATTGCCTAAGCTTATTGACCAAGAAGGGGTTAAATGAAACCTCTTCAAGCCTCCACAATTGCGAATGGACCCCCTGATAGTTATATAACCTTCCACACCAAAGGGACAGCCCACGATTTCCTTGTTAGCACAAACTAACATTGCTTGGAGTGGCCTGGAGGGTTTTTAAGCAACAGCCTTTGAACAGGCTGGCGATGTGTCTTCAAACCAGCTTCCGCTAAGCTTTATTATTAAAGGCTGTTTTGAACTGTTGTTGACTTAGATTGCTTGATCCTTCTTTTGTCTCCTGCCTTGTCTTCTGCCATTTTTCATTGCTGACCTGGGCTATGTGACTACTCTCTGCTTGCCACCTTTCAAGACTTAAGCCTGAAGTTGAGTACTTTTTGATCTCCACCCTAGATTACTGCTTTCTCATAATCAACCCAGACTGTCTGACTACTCTCTGCTTGCTGCCTGTCAAGACCCTTTGCTTGATCTCAATTATACCCTAGTTTCTAGTTTCCCGACTACCTTAAACCCTCCTCTAAAACATTGGTTTAAGATAGACACAGTAAATCTCTATTTTATTAATGCACTTTTTTGTATTTATTTTTAATTGTTATTACCTAATTTCTTACTGTACTTGGAGGATGGCTTTTTGCATCCCCAAAACCCTGCTGTTGCCCATCACCACCCCCACTCTAGGGCCACATCTTTACCACTTGGCCTCCTACAAAACCTTGGAGGCTTGGACAGTTTCATTTGGAAATAGAGTGACTTATTTATAAAGCTTACTAAGCACCCCACCCCCCTTTGCTTCCTATCACCCCTTACCTGCTAACTCTACTACTACTGTACAACCCCAAACCCTAGCCACCTCTACTATTCCCCCTCTCCTCAAACACTCCCCTTACACCATCTCTTACGCTTCTTCCCTGCGCTCAGCTAACCTGACTCTTCAGTCCCAACCCTCAGTTCAATAACTCAGTAACTCCTAAAACTAACACCCAACAACCATATCTTACCTCTGCCAGCACTAGTCAAGCCTGAAAAATGAGCATGCCTGAAAAGAGAACCAGGCTCCTGCATGACCTGTGGCATATAAGATCCAAAATGTAATTTATCCAGAAAACCATCTTTTCCCAGTGTCTTATTAAAGCCTATAAAAAAATTTCAAATCAAAAGGGATAAGGATTTGTGTTTCAAAACAAGTCTAATAAAGAGATAGTCAAAGTGAGAACAGAGAGAGACTCCTCATGGCGAAAAGCCAAATGTACAGACATCTCTCTAGCCAACAACTAACTCCTGGAAGCATTTCTTGATAAAGTTGCAGAACACAAAAAGGGCTTACTGGGTCTGGGTGTGGCCCTACTTCCCTCCTAGTTGCTTCAAGGGGATCCTAACATTTATTTATTTATTTTAGGTACTTATATAGCACCCTCAGTTTATGCAGAGCTTTATACATATATATTGTACGTTCACATCAGTCTTTGCCCTCAAATAGCTTACACTCTAAGGTCCCTTACTCACATCCATACACAGGCCAATTTAGACAGGATCCAATTAACCTCCAACATGCCTTTGGAGTGTGGGAGGAAACCCATACAGGCAAAGGGAGAACATGAAACTCCAGACAGGTAGTGCTGCTAACCACACACTTCTTGCACCCCAAGAAATCTCTACAAGACTTACAACTAGTTTACACATATTTTTACTATCCTGTCCGATACACCAATTCTCATAAACATATTTGAGCCTCTTCATATATAAAATGCTTGGCAACTGTCGTTCTTGCCAATATGAGCTCTGAACTTCTCCCCACTTTCCCAAAAGCTTGACAGAAACCTTGCAAAATAAAAAAGAACGTCATGTGGCTTAGCCATACCAGCATTTTCAAAATGATTATCTTTACCTTTTTTGATGTAACAACTCCCACTGAAAGTGATCCCTAACCTCAGAATTTCACTTTGTCAGCAGGCAAAAGGGCAAGATTTTTAGCTTAGTTTGAAAACTCCTAAAACACAGAGGAGGAAGTAGAGAGATCAAAGGAGGGACCTAGTTAGATACCACCAGGCAGCACATTCTAGACTGGTGCAGACCTGGGACCCTAATGTAATATACATTATTTTAGAGTTAGCTTCAGTTGTACCCCCGATAAAGGATATTGTGATATAGACAGCTAAGGGGTCCTGGATAGGTATATTCATGCAATTAGGGCTCAAATATGATGCATCTGAGAGCAACAGAGTTTAAACATGTTTTAGAATGCTAGTGATAAAATTATATTGATTTTTTTACAAGTCCTCACTGGGTCCCTAAAGCCCTACTCGGAAAAAAATAACAGTATTTTTTTCTCCATGCCTCCCTTCTTTTCCCCTAGTGAAGGTAGCTATGCTCACCTATTTAACCTACCTCAGTCTCTCTCTGCCACCAGTGGGGGACCACTAATTCAATGCTACAATAGCACACCAAGACCACCATTTCACTGCAATTCCCCTGTGATGACAACAGTCTCTTCTCTTTGCTGGCCATCAAAATTGAAGTGTCCATCTTATGCAGACCCCTGCATTTTGCTATACTTTTTCACTAAAGCAATCAGTTAGAGGGAGCTGGGGTGGAAGTGGAACATTTATCCTGGATAGGAACTTTGAGTAGTATAGTAAAAGACTCTACTAATTTTGTAGTATGCAGTCAAATTTATTTAAATCTTTTTGGGTTTTTCACAGCAAAATGTTTTTTTTTTCTATTCAATGATTTTTATTGAATTATTATAAACAGAACAATAGTGCTATTACCAGAAAGTAGTGCAAAAAACAAAAACAAAAAAAAACAAAACAAATGAAGAACTGTATACAGTAGCACCAGTAGAAGAATAGTTGAGATAGCCAGGCTATGGAGGGTACACATGAAGCCCCAAATTAGCGAGGTAATTGTAACATATAAAGACAGGTAATATGTAACAGTAATGAACAGTGTTAACCAGTAGTGAATTTAACAGTATATAAAGTAACCCTTGAGGTGTGGTAAATAATTCATAAGTTGGTACAGAGGGTGGTTCAGCAGAGAAGAGGCATATTAGGACTCAGTAGATAGGAGGGGTAGGAAATTCTATGGTGATGTGGAGGCAACATAGGAGCAATATCTGGTGTGGTGATTCAGAAGAAAGGGAAAGGGGGTGGGGGAGAAAGAAGAGAGAGAAAGAGAGCTCTGCAAGTGGGATGAGGGAGCGTAAAAGGGGTCAGGGATGGAAGCTTGTCTGATACTAGGATGATGAGTATTTCCATGTTTGCTGTAAGATGAGGTGTTTATGTCAATCTTTTACATAGTTACATAGTTAGTGAGGTTGAAAAAAGACATCAGTCCATCCAGTTCAACCTATGATGTGCGTGTGTGTTTGCTTTTAACCGTACATTGTATACCCCTGTATGTTGTGGTCTCTAAGGTGCCCATCCAATAGTCTTTTGAAACTATCAATGCTTCCTGCTGATACGACTGCTTGTGGAAGAGAATTCCACATCCTAACCGCTCTTACAGTGAAGAACCCCTTACGCATTTTAAGGTTGAACCGCCTTTCCTCTAGTTTTAGTGAGTGGCCACGTGTCTTATTGTATTCCCTTACTCTGAATAGTTTGTTCCTTATGCTAGGGTCGCCAGTACAGTATTTGTACATTGATATCATATCCCCCCTCAATCGTCTCTTCTCCAGAGAGAATAGGTTCAGTGCTTGTAGTCTTTCCTCATAGCTGATGTCCTCCATTCCCCTAATTATTTTTGTTGCCCTTCTCTGGACTCATTCCAATTCCAGCACATCCTTCCTGAGGACCGGTGCCCAGAACTGGACAGCATACTCCAGATGTGGCCGGACCAGAGTCTTGTAGAGCGGGAGAATAATCTCTTTATTTCTGGAGTGAATCCCCTTTTTTATACATCCCAGTATTCTGTTGGCTTTGCTTGCAGCGGCTTGGCATTGCATGCCACTGCCAAACCTGTTGTCTACCAGTACCCCCAAGTCTTTTTCCATCCTACACTCACCCAGAGGTTCCCCCCCTAGTGAGTAGCTTGCTTTTTGGTTTCTGGCCCCCAAGTGCATTACTTTACATTTTTCAACATTAAACCTCATCTGCCATGTAGTTGCCCACCCCGTTATTTTGTTCAGGTCCGCTTGTAAGGTTTCCACATCCCGCATAGAAGATATTGGCAAGCTTAGTTTAGTATCATCCGCAAATACTGAGATTGTACTAGATATCCCCTCCTCTAGATCATTTATGAATAAATTAAACAGGATTGGTCCCAGGACAGAACCCTGGGGGACCCCACTTTCCACACCCGCCCAATCCGAGTACTCCCCATTAATCATCACCCTCTGGACTCTCCCCTGGAGCCAGTTCTCTATCCAGGTACTCACCTTATGGTCCATACCTACCTTCCTTTTGCTAAGATAATTTCATAATCGTAGTGGTTTTGTACGCAATTGATTACTTCTATTATTTACTTCTATTAGTGTTTGGGGAGGTTTTCTATGGAGAGGTTTAATAGTGCTAAGTCGAGAGAAGGTATAATATGTGAGCCAAATATTTGATCAATCAGATGGAAATCTTCCTGCCAATAAGGTGTTATGGTCGGACATTGCCAGGTAATGTGCAACAGTGTGTCAGGGGCACCGCAGTTTCTCCAATGTGTTGGGGGTGTATGGGGACAGAACTTTGCGATTTTTGTAGGGGTTTAGTATCTACGTTAGACAATGTTTTGAGTGAGTTCCCAGAGTGATGTGCAGGTTGTGGCCTCGTATATGTATTGTAGAACTTTTTTTTTTATTGGTTGGCTGAATAATCATAACCTAGGTTTTGTTCCCATTGGAGGAAAGATAAAGAATGCTGGAATATTTCTTTCTCTTGGAGGGTGTTATAGAATATAGAGATGCCTTTAGTTCTCTAGGAACCAGATTCCACGTATTTTGGGGTTATTTTGGGGATGGGTGTGAGTAGAGGTGGATTGTGCTTGAGGCAATGAGGGATTTGTATTTATTAGAATTGGGAATTGGGACATAGGCCAAGAAAGGGACTAGGTAGCTGAAGATTGAAATATAAAGTCAGTGGAACGCAGGAAGTGTTCCGGACGTCCGCATCTCTAATGCTGAGAATTTCTTTTACTGATACACAATTCCCATTAACTGAACTGTACTGTATTTATGGAGGGGCAGCGTTGTCATCCTAGGACAGGGAGTGTGTGAGAATTACAGATCATATCCATTTCTCCTCTCTACAGTCAACAGAGGCAAAGGGCACAGGAGTCAACAGACCGGACCCTGAGGACCTATTTTAACCAGGAGAGGGACCCCAGATCGCCGTGCTACTACATAGCCCAGCAGTATCCTTCCTGGCCCTGGTGGCCACCAAGTGCATACAGGTCTTAATACCGTATTGGTAGGTAAGACCCATTATATCTGGTGAGTGCAATCCCCTGTTATTTCCTCACGGTGACATCACAAGTACCAGCATTGGAATACTGGAGGATTCAGCACAGAGCACCTGCACTTTCCTTATTTGGCACCCAAGATTTATATATCAATCTCACCTTAATCACTATATGAACTTTATTTGGACTGTTATCATTTGCACCTTGCATTTGCACCTAAGCACCATTATTGATTTTTAATAATTGATCTTAATATATGTCCTATTTTTTCACTTTTGCACTTGCAGCACTTATATGGTTTCAATATGACAGTATTTATTTGATCATGTTTTATGCTAGTTATGCCATTTGATTGCCATCCATCCATTCATGTTAGATTAATTATGATAAATACACACACTACTCAATTTACTTATTATCACTTAGCACTTTATTAATAAGCCTACTCTTCTATAACCTGGGACATTGACAGGCCACTGTCCACCCCTGGTTCACCCCAGCAAGCGCTATAACTGGCCCCATCTCCCCAGGGTTTTTTTTTCTTATATAGTTGTGTAAATGGTTTATGTTGTTTGTTTAAGATTAGGTCATCTAGGAGTAGGGAGACATGGTTGTGTGGTTGGATGTGTAAATCTGGTATCAGATAGCACAGAATCGAGATTGGTAGTTTGATAGGTCTGGTAGGTATTGATTCCCAAGTATTGGATTAAAAGCGGTGCCAAATTTTCACAGCGGTGTTATGGTGGGGGGGAGGTAAGGGGGGGGGGGTTGCTTGGGGGAAGGCTGCAGAGCCAGTGTTTCAAATTGTTACCTGGGATGTTTTTCCTTTCAAGTTCTCCCCATCTGGAGGATGAACCATTCTTTCATCTGTGAAAGAACAGTGGCACCGATCTGTAAAGATTAGCCCGATATTCGTGGGGATTAACCTTCCCAGAGGAATCTGTTGAGGAATGTTTGAAGCCCTCTAAGATATGAAGCGGGAACATTAATAGGTAAGGTAGGGAAGAGGTAGATACATTATCGCACAAAAGTGAGTACACCCCTCACATCTTTGTAAATATTTTATTACATTTTTTCATGTGACAACACTGCAGAAATGACACTTTGCTACAATGTAAAGTAGTGGGCGTACAGCTTTTATATCATGGTATATTTGCTGTCCCCTCAAAATAACTCAACACACAGCCGTTAATGTCTAAACTAAACAAAAGTGAGTACACCCCTAAGTGAAAATGTTCAAATTGGGCCCAAAGTGTCAATATTTTATGTGGCCACCATTATTTTTCAGCACTGCCTTAACCCTCTTGGGCATGGAGTTCACCAGAGCTTCACAGGCTGCCACTGGAGTCCTTTCCACTCCTCCATGATGACATCACAGAGCTGGTGGATGTTAGAGACCTTGCGCTCCTCCACCTTCCGTTTGAGGATGCCCCACAGATGCTGAATAGGAGGTTAATGACCAGGCCATTTTTTGCGATACGGCACTGCATTGCTTTAACCAGTTACAGACTTCCCGCTGTAGTTATACTGCAGCAGGCAGCCCGTCCTGCGCAAACCGATGTAGGGGTACGTCAGTCGCACGCCTGGTGCTGGGGGGGGGGGGTAGTGCACGCCGGCCACCCTCGATCACTCCCCACTGCGAGAGAAGGATGGGCAGATGTTGTAAACACAGCTGACCGTTCTTCTCTCTGAAATTATCACAGAGTGCCTGTGATCCTTCTATATAGGTCTCTATGGTCATTTCAAAATCTCATCCCCCCCACATTTAGTAAGCATACCCCTAGGCTTACATTAACCCCTTGATCACCAACTAGGTTAACCCCTTCCCTGCCAATGTCATTATTACAGTAACAGTGCATATTTTTAGCACTGATTACTGATAATGTCACTGGTCACCCAAAAGTGTCAAAAAGGTCAGTTAGGGGTCCGATCTGTCTGCCGCAATTTCGCAGTCCCGCTAAAAATCGCAAATCGCTGCCATTACTAGTAAAAAAATAAATAAAAATTACGTAAATCTTCCCCTAGTTGTAGACACGATAACTTTTGCGCAAGGCAGTCAAAATACGCTTATTGTGATTTTTTTTACCAAAAATATGTAGCAGAATACAAATTGGCCTAAAGGAATTAAAACATTTGATATTTACTTTTCCTTTTTTTATTGTGAATGTTATATAGTAGAATGTTTTTTTTTTTTTTTTTTTTTTCAGAATTGTCGCTATTTTTGCTTATAGCTCAAAAAAAAAAAAAAACTGCACAGGTGATTAAATACCACTAAAAGGAAGCTCTATTTGTGGGGAAAAAAGGACATCAATTTTATTTCGGTATAGCGTTACATGACCGCGCAATTTACCGTTAAATTAACGCAATGCTGAATCGCAAAAAATGACCTTGTCATTAAGGGGGGGCAAATCCTTTTGGTCCAGAACTGGTTAACTGACAATTGCGCGGTCATGCGATGCTGTACCCCCCCCCCCCCAAAAAAATGGGTCTTTTTTTTTCCGCACAAATAGAGCATTCTTTTGGTGGTATTTGATCACCTCCGCACTTTTTGTTATTTGTGCTATAAACAAATAAAGAAACACAATTTTGAAAAGAAAACAAAACAATGTTTTTTACTTTCTGCTATAAAACATTCCCAATATTTTTTTTTTTAAAAATCTATTTATTTTTTATAATTTAGGCCAATATGTATTCTGCTACATATTTTTGGTAAAGTAAGTAAGTAAGGTAAGTGTGTATTGGTTGGTTTGCCAAAAGTTATAGCGTCTACAAACTATGAGATCCATTTATGGACTTTTAATATTTTTTATTGTTTTTACTAGTAATGGTGGTGATCAGCGATTTTTAGTGGGACTGCAACATTGCAGCAGACACTAAGTGACACTTTTTGTTGACCAGTGATACCAATACAGTGATCAGTGCTAGAAAATGCACTGTTACTGTATAAATGGAAAGGGGTTAACACTAGGGGCAGTCAAGGGGTTAAGTGTGCTCCTAGGGAGTGCTTTCTATCTGCACTGGGACTGGATGCACTAGAGAAAAAGAGAGATCTGTGTTTCAGCTTAGCTGTCATTCCGCTGAACCATCTGTGGGTCCCGGCAGACCCGCCGATTGACTCCCACTGTGTCCAATGACTCCGGGGGCCGTACACAAAATCACGTTCATATACACTGGGTACAGAAAGTATTCAGACCCCCTTAAATTTTTCACTCTTTGTTATATTGCAGCCATTTGCTAAAATCATTTAGGTTCATTCTTCTTCCTCACAAAACACAGAATTGTTGACATTGTTGCAGATTTATTAAAAAAGAAAAACTGAAATATCACATGGTCCTAAGTATTCAGACCCTTTGCTGTGACACTCATATATTTAACTCAGGTGCTTTCCATTTCTTCTGATCATCCTTGAGATGGTTCTACACCTTCATTTGAGTCCAGCTGTGTTTGATTATACTGATTGGACTTGATTAGGAAAGCCACACACCTGTCTATATAAGACCTTCCAGATCACAATGCATGTCAGAGCAAATGAGAATCATGAGGTCAAAGGAACTGCCTGAAGAGCTCAGAGACAGAATTGTGGCAAGGCACAGATCTGGCCAAGGTTACAAAAAGATTTCTGCTGCACTTAAGGTTCCTAAGAGCACAGTGGCCTCCATAATCCTCAAATGGAAGACGTTTGGGACGACCAGAACCCTTCCTAGAGCTGGCCGTCCGGCCAAACTGAGCTATCGGGGGAGAAGAGCCTTGGTGAGAGAGGTAAAGAAGAACCCAAAGATCACTGTGGCTGAGCTCCAGAGATGCAGTCAGGAGATGGGAGAAAGTTGTAGAAAGTCAACCATCACTGCAGCCCTCCACCAGTCGGGGCTTTATGGCAGAGTGGCCAGACGGAAGCCTCTCCTCAGTGTAAGACACATGAAAGCCCGCATGGAGTTTGCTAAAAAACACCTGAAGGACTCCAAGATGGTGAGAAATAAGATTCTCTGGTCTGATGAGACCAAAATAGAACTTTTTGGCCTTAATTCTAAGCGGTATGTGTGGAGAAAACCAGGCACTGCTCATCACCTGTCCAATACAGTCCCAACAGTGAAGCATGGTGGTGGCAGCATCATGCTGTGGGGGTGTTTTTCAGCTGCAGGGACAGGACGACTGGTTGCAATCGAGGGAAAGATGAATGCGGCCAAGTACAGGGATATCCTGGACAAAAACCTTCTCCAGAGTGCTCTGGACCTCAGACTGGGCCGAAGGTTTACCTTCCAACAAGACAATGACCCTAAGCACACAGCTAAAATAACGAAGTAAAATAGAAAGGGGTGAATCTATGCGCTACCACAGCTGGTGTAAGAAATGGACTCTGCTGCTAGTTCCTAGGTGTCACCACGTAGAAAACAAATAGAAATAGAGAAGAACCAGCGCAAAAGTTCCTAATGGGTGAACCAGATAAATACCACAAACAAATAAACAATTCAATGAGCTGGGTGATAAAAATATAATATCAAAGTGAAGTGAAAATGAGAAAAAAAAAATATCGTGCCCTCTGAAGGGTGAACCCCTAAATAAGCTCTTCAGTGACAAGTAATAAATGACGTGTCCTCTGATAAGTGATCCCTTAGTAAAAAGAGATAACACCGTGAAAGTAAATAAATGAAAAATAAGGGTGACTGTTCAAATTGGAACAAATAAATGAGGGACAGTGTCCTCTAAAGAGTGAACCCCTGTCTGCTGTGAATGAAAAAGGCTGTGAGGAAACAAAACTTTTGTGCAAATTACAAGCTGCTGGTCAACCCGACAGGAATCAATATTGATCACAGTGAAGTCTTCAAGAAATTAGTGACGAAAGACCTTCAAGATTTACACACCAGGAAAGTATGGGATGCGACAGACATAAAAGAAGGAATAAAGAAATTAGAAGAGAGAAACAATATCGTAATTAGGCCAGCTGATAAAGGGGGATCGATAGTGATTCAAACCAAAGAGGCCTACAATGCAGAAATCTCCAAACAGTTATCTGACTCATGCACTTATAGGAAGCTTCTATCAAACCCCACAAGATTTTATAAGAAGGATCTCCAGCTACTGATAGCAGAAGGGAAAAATAAATCACTTTTGAATGAAAAGGAGGCACAATATCTCGTTCCCAACACCTGCAGAACCCAGATTTTATACACGCTACCTAAAATTCACAAGGACGCCACTAATCCACCAGGGCGACCGATTGTGAATAGTATGAATTCTATTGGATCAAGGCTAGGTGAATATATAGACTGGTTTCTGCAACCTGTGGTGCAATCGACAAAAGCATACTTAAAGGATACAAAAGACCTACTAGAACAACTGGAGAAAATTCCACCAAATAAAGATACAGTGATACTAGCCACAGCAGATGTTGCCAGTCTGTATACCATTATTAACCATGATCAAGCCATATCAGCAACCAAATGGGCATTACGCAGCATGAGTAATATTAAATGGAAGCAAAGGAAGTTTTTATTAAAATGTTTGAGATTTAGTCTCGAACATAATTATTTCTGGTTTGCATCAGATTACTACAGCCAATTACAGGGGGTTGCAATGGGTGCGAAATTTGCGCCCAGTGTCGCAAACCTGTATATGGCCAACTGGGAGGAAGATACTATATTTGAGAATCGACCAGAGGAATTACTCCTGTACAAGAGGTTTATTGATGACATTCTGATTATATGGACAGGAAATATGGAGAGCCTATCTACATTCATGGAAACATTGTCACATAATGATAAAAATATAGTCTTATCATGGACAGTAAGTACGGAAAAAATTGCGTTTTTAGATCGAGAAAACGATCAACTCAAGACAAAAACCTTTTTTAAACCTGTGGATAAAAATAGTTACCTGCCGATGAGCAGTTGCCATTACAAGCCATGGTTGATTAACATTCCGAAAGGCCAGCTTACAAGAATTAGGCATAACTGTACTGATTTTAAAGACTATGAGGAACAGGCTGAAATTTTAAAATACCGCTTTTTAGAAAAGGGTTATGATAACCTATTTTTAAAGAGCAAAATAAAAGAAGTTGGGGATATTGATAGAAAAACACTACTGAATAAGGAAAAGAAAACAAAGCATGAGTCTAAATATCAAAATCCTTCTATTATTCTGGACTTCAATGCACAATATAAAAAGGTAGAATCAATAATAAAAAAACATTGGAAAGTCCTTCTGACAGATAAGACACTTGCGGAAGTTCTACCTCAGTGCCCTCGATTTACATATAGGAGAGCTCCCATACTTAGAACCTTGATAGCAAAAACTATCCTGGACCAACCAAAAAAGAGTAATTTCACCTTTTTTGATGGAAAAGGGTTCTATCCTTGCAAAGGCTGTTATGCCTGTAAGAGAACTACAGGAAATAGAAAGAAAAAAGAAGAATTCACATCAACAAAAACTGGAAAGAATTATAAACTAAGAGAATTCATATCATGCAGGACAGAAGGAGCTGTGTATGTATTACAATGTCCATGCCAGCTTCAATATGTTGGTAGGACTAAGAGACCTCTGTGGAAGCGAATAAGAGAACATGTACAAAATATTCAGAAAGGATACCCCAAACACAGTGTCTCCAAGCATTGGAGAGGAAGTAATAAAATTAAAACATTAAAACATTAAGTCAAGCTGAATCCAGATGGATTTTTGAGTTACAGACATTGACGCCATCAGCGTTGAATATAGAATTCGACCTGAACTGTTTCATTTCTGACTACTAAATACTTTTAGCACGAGTATCTTTATCTTGATTTTATCTTCATCTGGTCTGCACCTCTCCTCTACTCATGCTCTAGTTTTACTCTGAATATTTTTATGATTAATATTTTTTATGAGTAATATTTTAACATTTTAATATCAGGATATTATGTGATTTTATGGTAGATTTTATTCTAACCATTATGTTCTTAACCCATCATGCGTGTTTTTTTTAATAATATTTTTTATACATCATAACTCTATGTGGAATTACATTTGATCTCCCAATTTGGAGTTTACAACTTATCTACCTCAACACTAGGTGGCACCCTTTTTTTTTCTTCCATATTACTGTATTGTAGTAATGGTTCTTGAACACTAGGTGGCGTATTATGACTTTAGTTTTATACATTATACCTCTATCTGGAACCACATTTTATTTTCCACTTTGGAGTTCACTGATCTACCTCATCTCTAACACTAGGTGGCACCGTTTTTCTTTCATATTACTGCATTGTAGTAATGGTTCTTGAACACTAGGTGGCGTATTATGGTCCCAGGTCCTCGATGAGCCACCTTTATTTTTACACTAGGGGGCGATCCGATCGTTTTTGGTGGCCCCACCAGTATCGTATTTTTATTTATACACATTTTCTATCATAATTTGTTTCCAAATTCTGATCCGGATCCATTATGATACTGTGGTTCTACACAAGCCGGAGGTACTACATATTGCGTATGGGTTAACAGCAGAATGGCGTCGGCCCCGGTTCCTATGGTTACCGGGACGCTATATATACCTGAGACTGTCACCCAATGGCCTACCTTGAAAAAGACACATGTTTTTGTGACGCAACGCGTCGGGAAAAGCTGTGGTGACGTCACTTCCAGTCCACGGCCGAGACTGGAAGCGCAGGAACGGACCGCATCGGCGGGAGCCTGTTATGATTTTATGCTGATTCTTATCACCCTAAATGTAAGTGCATCATGTTGTGATAAATTAAAAGTTATTTGTGAACATACTGCACCATGAGGGTCCCCTTTGTCCTTTATCTTTGAGAACTAAGTATCCCAGGAGGTATATCTATCGGAGGTCATCAAGAAAGTATACTAGTTTATACATCCAGCATATCTAGTACTCCAGGAAGCATAAGGATACTCCAGAGGCTATTAGGAAGACACTTCACCTTATCCATCCATCCATCCTGTGTACCCAGCACATAGAATTGGAGGAGTGATATCGAGGGATTAATTGGAGATCGGATCTAGAGGGTCTACGGGTTGACCTTAAACCTGAAAACGCTCATTTGAGTGTTAGTGGAGGTGAACGGCTGTGTGGATCTCGTAGCTCACTAAGGGTTTCCCACACTGGGACGTCACTGGGAGCACTCTTTTGTACCTTATAAACTTTATATGAACTTTTACTACATTAACTTTTTTATGATCACCACTTTTTGTTTTCTATAAGCACAGGGATTTGGTCTACACGGTTCTATATCTGTGATCACTACACTTGTGCATACAGCATTTTTTATTTTTATTTTTATTTCAATTTGTACTCAGTATTTTAATACTACTTATTCTGTATTGGATATTTATACAGCACCAGCAGCTTGTAATTTGCACAAAAGTTTGGTTTCCTCACAGCCTTTTTCATTCACAGCGGACAGGGGTTCACTCTTTAGAGGACACTGTCCCTCATTTATTTGTTCCAATTTGAACAGTCACCCTTATTTTTCATTTATTTACTTTCACGGTGTTATCTCTTTTTACTAAGGGATCACTTATCAGAGGACACGTCATTTATTACTTGTCACTGAAGAGCTTATTTAGGGGTTCACCCTTCAGAGGGCACGATATTTTTTTTTTTCTCATTTTCACTTCACTTTGATATTATATTTTTATCACCCAGCTCATTGAATTGTTTATTTGTTTGTGGTATTTATCTGGTTCACCCATTAGGAACTTTTGCGCTGGTTCTTCTCTATTTCTAAAATAACGAAGGAGTGGCTTCACAACAACTCCGTGACTGTTCTTGAATGGCCCAGCCAGAGCCCTGACTTAAACCCAATTGAGCATCTCTGGAGAGACCTAAAAATGGCTGTCCACCAACGTTTACCATCCAACCTGACAGAACTGGAGAGGATCTGCAAGGAGGAATGGCAGAGGATCCCCAAATCCAGGTGTGAAAGACTTGTTGCATCTTTCCCAAAAAGACTCCTGGCTGTATTAGATCAAAAGGGGGCTTCTACTAAATACTGAGCAAAGGGTCTGAATACTTAGGACCATGTGATATTTCAGTTTTTCTTTTTTAATAAATCTGCAACAATGTCAACAATTCTGTGTTTTTCTGTCAGTATGGGGTGCTATGTGTACATTCATGAGGAAGAAGAATGAACTTAAATGATTTTAGCAAATGGCTGCAATATAACAAAGAGTGAAAAATTTAAGGGGGTCTGAATACTTTCCGTACCCACTGTATGTGATTTTCTGCAGCTGGACCACCCTGTAGTTTATATGCAGCAGGCAGCCCAGAAGGGATTAATGTTTCTACAGGCCTTTTGGAAGTCTCCAGAATCATTTTTGTCTTGTTTTTTTTTAATCAATTTTGGAGCAATGTGAAGTTCTCTGGTGTGCCATATTTTCTCCATTTGTTCATGACCATCTTAACTGTGTTCTATGGTATGTCTAATGCCTTGGAAATCTTATGTACCATTCCCCTTACTAATACCTTCCAACAATGAGATCTCTTTGATGTTTTGTAAGCTCTTTGCAGACCATGCATGGTTTTTGCTTTGTGAGGCAGCTGAGTAAATGTTAGCAAAATCCTACTAACACAACTGAACTATATATGGGCTCAATTAGAATTTTTAATTAATGGCAGGTGTATATTGTCTACTGTCTAACCACTTAGCGACTACCTGCCCGCATTGTACTGCAGATGGGCAGTTGCTGTAGGTCGCTGTCTAACTTCCGGTTTAGGGCACACACATAAACGCCCCCTTCCCTGCACCTGCTGTGATTGCACACAGTGGAAGCCTGTCAGCAAAATGTGGCCAATGATTCACACCCAGGACCTGCTGATCCACTCTGTGCAATCATAGCCCAGAGCTCTTGTGTTATTAAACAACACAGAGCTCTGTACAGGGGAAGTGATCTGTCAGTTTCTCATTCCTGCAAAGAGGATCATGAGAGATCAACGTAGTAAAAGTGGCACACTGTACACATATTACACATAGTTAGGCACATATTTAACCCTTTGATCACCCATGATGTTAACCCCTTTCCAGCCAGTGTCATTAGTAAAATGAAAGTGTATAGTACTATCACCGATCACTATATTAATGTCACCGGTGATGTCAGTGGCAGTTAATAAGTTCTCCCCAGTTTCAGTTAGTGTCAGATTGCCAAACAGATTATCACAGTCCCATTATAAGTAATTGATCGCCACAATAAGTTGTAAAAAAATAAAAATAAAAATGTAATTATATATACTACAGTTACTAGGCGCTATCATTTTTTTTTTTTATAAACATGTAGCAGATTACATTTTTTGCAACATTTATGAAGAAAGTGGATTTTTTAAAAATTTTTAGTGGATATGTTTTACAGCAGAAAATAAGAAAATATTGTTTTTTTCTTCAAAATTGTTGGTCTTTTTTTTTGTTTATAAAAATAAAAAACCCAGTGGTGATCAAATACCACCAAAACAAATCTTTTTATATGTGAAAAAAATATATATACAAATTTCTTTTGGGTACAGCATTGCATGACTGCGTGATCACCCGTTAAAATAGCACAGTGCTGAATAGCAAAAAATGGCCTGGTCACAAAGGTGGTAAAATCTTCCAAAGCTGAAGGGGTTAATATTAGTTTGAATGTGATTGGTAATTCTGAATACAGCCACATCCCTAATTACACTAATTACCCGTATGCAGCTACAATATTTTAATTTTTTGTTCCCCACTTAACAATTTTGGTTTATTTTTTAATTGAATTGCACAGATTTATAGGTCATATTAAATATGGAAAAAAAATTTGAAGTGATTTATCTGGGTCTAATTTTTTTTTTTTTTTAATTTTTACATCTCAAAAACCTAGCATTTTTACAGGGTGTGTAGACTTTTTATATTCACTGTTAATTTATTGCCAGCACACAAACCGTGATAAAGAGAGAGTTCCGAGCCCGTAATAGCTTGGCTATTTTATTATGTGTTGTGAGAAATGAAAATTATTATTGGACCGATTTAAGCTTTGTGGCACTCTCATCCTTCTAATTCTCTACAGACCACTCCAAGGACCCTTTGGGATGCTCCGGTTGACAAAGAACTGCCTTTAAAAGTTTGATTTTTAACTTTTAACTGATTTTTTGTGTATTCTGGGATCCAGCACTTTTCTAACACATGCCTACTACAGTCACTCATCTAATACACGCCTGCTATAATCAAAATGAGATTGCTAGGGGAGTTCAGTACACAGTTTACAGAAAACCTCCAGATTGTCATATTGCATAGAAGTGACAGTTTAATGTTTTGGTAGTTTTAGTGTCATAGCAGCTGCACTTCCAATTAGACATGGAAAGGTAATTTTTAATAACAATAAATTACAACATTTCTTTTGTAGAAATTATATGTTTAATATATTTTTCCCACAAAAATAGAGTTTTCCTTTAATAATTTAATACGCTTATACAAAGAGCAGTGATGTGCAGTAATGCATAACAGCCATCATATTTCATCTTCCATCAGTTTAATGTGGCCAGAAAAATGAAATATGATTTCCTATTAACTGCAATGTCTTATTGCACAATGAACATTGCTATATTCCTTGTATAATAAAGGCCATGTGAATTATATTGTTTAAAACACACAAATGATTATGCCCACAGCAACAATACATGGTAGCTTGCAGTGCAACAAAAACTCAGTTTGAAACAGTTTTTTTCTCTTTTGCTCACTATCCTGAAAGTGTGTCGGGACTTATTTTTGTTGCCCATGTTCACCATTTCCTTTTTTGTTAGTGTCAAACAACAACTGCCATTTTTGTCATTTTTTGATTGGATGCAAACACTTCTGGTGTTGGTGTACCTTTTAGGAGGAAGTTGTTACCTCTAGGTGAGCCTGTTTTCTCAGTTTGTGCATTGCTGTATACAGTATGTCCCATAGCTGGAAAATAGTTTAGAGTTAGGGACCACACTTATCAGAGATACCTTGACACAGCAGTATGGCTACCATGTGTGTCTATAATTTTATGAAAATAAAACTTCTGTTTTTAACCTTGAGTAAGTAAAACAGTTTTTTTTTTTTTTTGGGGGGGGGGGGGCACAGTGGTTGGCGCTGGGGCCACGCATGTGCTTGTGCTGATCTCTGCTTTCATCCTTTGGAGGTGACATGGAACACTGACTTTGTCAGATTTCTTTGTATTTTTAATTCGGTGACATGAACACTGATTATTCAGCTTTTGTTGTATTTTTTATTTCTTTTTTGCATTATTATTATTAGGTTTTATGATTTAAAGATGTCCAGTGATTTATCTGCAAGGGTTTAGTAACAGCATCCACTTGATTAGATATTGCCTACAGCAGTTGATTGTGTGGTTTCCCCAATATAAGGAGAGGCTGTTTTGGTAGTGTGGATGAGCTTTGACTTTGCGCTAAATAGGCGTGAACCGCGTCAACTCTGTTTCCCCTGCTCAATGTATCTGCCGAATTATTCTATATTTCTACAATTAGGTGCTACATTGGAGTTCAGCTGTCTAAGTATTGTCCTTACGGTATCAGGAAAAGTCCTGTATGCCTCCCCCTATTCTGCTCTCTTTTTTGACTGAAATTAGGATGTAGGTACCATGGTTACCCATGTGTAGCACTTATATAGAGAAAATTGTCTGAGATTGTTCATTTACTTTAAAATTGTGATTTCACCAAAACTATTTTACACATTGCTATTTTGAGGGGGTGGTTAAAGCATTTTAAAGTAAACCTGAGGCTAGGCTATGGACAGTCAAGTATTATATATTCTATCAAGGAGTAAATGAGCTGAAAAAACAAGCCTTCAGTTGACCTCTATAGCCACAGGTACTGTGTTTGTTGAGCAATTTTTTTCTCAGACATCACAACAGAAGCACTGCAGCTCCTTTTATTGATCTGGCAGCTGTTGGCCCCCGCCTGTTTCCTCCTCCCAGTCATTGCCGGAAGGAACAGGAGAAACAGGCGTACTTGCTACTTCTTTAAACAGAAACTTTTAACAAACACTAAATGAGCTTTAAATAAGTACTTACTGACCTCTGTTGCTACAGAAACTAAGGAGCAATTCACAGCAGAAGCACAAAAGTCATTCAAATACTTCTCTTAGCAGCTGAGCTCACCCTGCTTTCTCCTTCCAGCAACAGTTCAGCTTTCTAATCCCCAGTGTAAGCAAAGAACAGGTGCTCTGTAAAAGGGGAACAACTGGCAGAGAAAGCCAACTTGGATTTTACTGCTTCTTCTGTAAAGGATTATTTGCTCCACAGTGCCTACAGCTACACAGGTCAGTGAGGGATTCATTAATGCTTGATAGTTATAGATAAATTGTTGAATATTTATAGCCTGGCCACATGTTCACTTTTGAATGCAAGAATTGTTGAACAGTGACCATTCTACACTCTTTGTGATGTGCCCCATTGTTCTATCAGATTACCGCTACCCATTAGATAATGTAACGGAAGTGACGTTCCGTCAGCTGCGCATGCGTTCCACCGCTACCAGGTTTGCTAATCTGACAGAACACCTGCAGTCAGAAGGCACCAGCGAACATCTTACTACACCCAGCTACGTCTTGAATTTCAGATAAATTTTAGCAATAAAGCGAGCGGATATAAATAAATATGGTATATTGACATCTGTGATACTGTTTTGATGCTACATTATGAAAGAAGCTGGACAGTAGTAGTAAGAAGGTGGCGGATGCCATGTTGGTACATCCGCTCTGCTCAGCGTTAAACCTTTAGGCTTTCAAAATTAAATATTCAAACAGCATCACCGATGTCAATATACTATATGTATTTATATATGCTCACTTTATTGCTAAAATTACTCTGAAAATTCAAGATGTAGCTGGGTGTAGTAAGATTTCCACTGCCGCCTTCTGACTGCAGGTGTTCTTTCAGATTAGCAAACCTGGTAGCTGTGGAACGCATGAGCAGCTGACGGGTAGCGGTAATCTGATAGAACACCAGGATCACACCAATTCCACATAGAAACTCTGAGATGCAAGGCTTTACATGGCTGCACCTTTCTGTGTGAGCCTCTTTGGCAGTTAAACTGGTTTTCATCAGTATTAATGACCTCCTATTTTTGTTTGGCTGAGGATGAAATCAGTGCGGTGGCAGAGATCACTTTAGGCTCGGAGACCTTTGTTTGTGTCACAGATCTTCAGCTTTCCAAAGATCTGCAGGCATGCTTCCACATGTAGTTCTAGGGCTTTAACTTGCAAAGTTCTGCTGATAACTTTTTATCCCCAAAAACTTGGGTTCTATACAGGTTAACCACATGTTGATTCAGTTAGTTATATGTCCAGTCTCAGCCCAGTCAGGCCATCTCCTTTTCTATCTAGGCTGGGCTCATTTCCTAAGGCATTGCCTGATCAACAGGTAGTGTTCTTAGTGCCAGGTGTTTCTCAGTAACTTTAAACTTCCAAGAAGTTTCATAGGGGTTGATTTACTAAATCTGGAGAGTGGAAAATCTTGTGCAGCTCTGCGTAGAAACCAATCAGCTTCCAGTTTTTTTTGGTCAAAGATTAATTGAACAAATTTAAGTTAGAAGCTGATTGGCTACCATGCACAATTGCACCAGGTTTTTCACTCTTCTGATTTAGTTACTCAACCTCATAGTGTTCTCCAGTGCTTCCTTGTGAAGGAGACCCCTAGTGTTTCCCAGTGCATCCTAGTGCAGAAGATCCGTAGTGACCCCCAGTGCTTCCTAATGACCCAGGCTTCCTGAGAAGATTCAAAGTGACCCGAGATTTCCGGTGGTCTACTTTCTGAGAGACTCCTAGTGACCCTTAGATTTCTAGTAACCCTGCAGCCAGACTCTCTTTGTTGCTAATGACTGTTAGCAAGTGACTCCCAGTGCCTTCCAGTGTAATCTACAGACTCTAAGTGTCCCCCTGTCTTTCAACTGGTCCCCATTGACTCTCTGTATGTTTCTGCCTGCAACCTTATTCCTTTCACCTGTTGTGTCCTTTGAGCATTCCAGTGTGTTTGAGGTACCTCTACCAGCTTTCAGCCCTATTGAACCTCCATGCTCCCCTGTGAGTTTCAGCCTGCCTTGTATTATCAGTTACCTTTTTTGCAGTCTGCTTCAGTTTCTCTCTGTGTATTGCTAGTATGTTTTCTTGTTCTGTGTCCCTGTTTTCTTCTACCTGCTTCTAAAGATTCCTGTTTGTCCCTGTTAGTCTGTGCATTACTACTCACTCCTAGTTACTATGTGTGTCTTTGTGCAATAGTTCTGGTAAAAGTTCCTTTGTTTGTTTCCATACACTTCTGCCAGCTTGGGCTGCACTAACCACTGACCTGTGATTAGCCCTAAGTTCCCCATAGCTGCCTGCTTGTGTAAGTTAGAGGATGACAACCTTAGAATTGTTTGCAGTGCAACCCATCTCCACCTTCAGGAGCTTTGAAGGAGACAGGGTGGTTCCTTAAAGAGTTTGTTACTCTAAAAAGAGATTCTGTTTCCTTATAGCAGGTTTAACAGCACAGTGCTTGTGCTGTCTAACCTGCCCTGCCCCTCTGGAAACTGTAAACAACCTGGCTGATCCTGCCACTTTCTACCCTCCCCTTTATAAACTGACCACGGTTTATCATGGCTGCTGAGCCTTGACACCGTGGTCAGTTTACGTGCCTCCATCATCTGCAGCCCTGTTCTGTCCTCTCTCTCCCCTCCCTGCCTGTCAGCTCGGGAGTCTTTGTCTCTGTCTCTGCACCCCCCTTGCTGCTGTTAATAAAAAATGAAAATGTCACTGCTAGCTTCTCTCTTTTAGGCTTCCATCCTGCACTGTATAAGTGTTTGTTGAAAACAAAAGCCTCTAAATACCTTTTTGTGTTGTATCTTCAGGCCAGTCACGTGACTCCTGGCAGTTCTGCTATTACGATCCAGGGTTACAGCGGGAGGAGCCGAGCGGCCAGCTTGGTGGTCACGTGACCCCCGGCTGGCATCAGAGGGAGAGCTCAGCTCCTTCTGCTGTAGCCCTGGATCATAATAGCAGAGCGACTGGGAGTCATGTGACCAGCCTGAAGAAACAGCACAAAAAGGAACTTAGAGGCTTTATTTCTAAATACATACTTATACAGTGCAAGATGGGAGCTTAAAAGAGAGGGGCTTGCAGCAAAGCATCATTTAAGGTTACAAACTCTTTAAGCAGGGTATACAAACATAGTTGTTTTTTTATTGGGTTGAATAAAAAAAAACAACCCACAGTTCCCTGCATCAACACAAACTATGTAAATGCAGAGATCTCCCCTGCTGTGTTATTGTATTCTGACAGCAGGGACTCCTCCCTCTTATAAGAATGCATATTGGCTGCAGCGGCTGATTGAATACTTGTTTTTCAGCAGGACTGGACTATCCGACAGAAGCATGTCATTAGACCAATTTCTGTTGAACAGACAGCAGTACATACGTCCCGAAATTCATCCGGTTCCTGCTATACGTGTACACCCAGCTTTAAACTCTGCCACTCAACCCTCCCAAGGGTCCTCCCCTAGACTGCTCAAGCACCCCAACTTTATCCCGTGAACCTAAATTCTCATGAACTCCTGGCACCTCTATGTTCTTCATATATACCATTCCCCCTGTGTTCCTGTATTACCAGCCTCCCACCACTGTAGGTTACCGTTGTACTCCTGTTTCCCTGTAAGCTCTACACCCCTGTGCTGTAAGTGTCACTGCTGACTGCTTGTGACTCCAGCACCCCAGTGCTACAGCATACTCCTGCCTTTCCTGTGGGTGTAGTATTCCATGCTTTCCCAGACCAATCTCTAGTGCTTCACTCTATCAGACCAGCTGTAGCCTGCATGGGTGAGCTCTCTAAACACACCACCATCCAGCTGCACAAAGGATCCATGACCCCAAACCATATAAAATAGTCCCATTCTTGACAGTTTGTTTAAAAATATAATATGGACAAGTTAGATGATAGAGTAATGAGAAAGTAATGTGAAGAAATCAATTCTTTTATCCTGTGATCCTCTGAATTTTCTCACTATTACAGGGAAAAAAACACTGCTTGAGGTTTTTTTTTTTACTATTGTGTTAAATGTCACATTACAGGCCTTTTTTTGCACACCTTTCTGACACTAATTAGCACCACTTCTCAGAGTTTTGAAGATATAAGCACACCATCCATTTTGGCAGAGTGTAAAATGTTAAACCATTCTGTAACCTGTTTTATGACCTATATTTTGATGGTTGATGGCCTAGGTGGTCCTAATTTCACACTACATTCACACAATCTCACAACAAGGTAGAAATGTGACAAAACAGGAGAAATGTTACTCACAGATTTACATTGGGAAAAGAAGCAATAAAGCACAAGATATAGAAAATAAATCATTAAGAAAAAAGTATATAATTAAATCATTTGTTTGTATGGCGGTTGTTCATGATATATAGTGATTTATCAAACTAAATTTCTTTCATTTTGGGTTTACATCTACTGTAAATGAAGATATGGCCAGACATGGCCATTGATCCTGTGTCAATCAGCCCAACACATAAAATTCCAAAAAGAGAGATGCTGCTCAGAGGGCTGACTTGTGGTTAAGCATTATTCTTGATTGGTATACATTTGGATGTTTTTTGTTTTTTTTCTCTCTTTAAAGAGGAATTCTCTGCAATTAATAACAGTGTACTCCTCTGTTAGACCTTTCTTGTTATGTGTGACCTTGTCAATGGGGGGGGAATTCCCTAAAACTGAAGCACACATATTCTGATATAGCTGTGCAAAGTAACCAATCAGCTTCTAGGTTTTACTGTCAAAGCCTAACTGAAAAAGCTGAAGCTAGAAGCTGATTGGTTAATATGCACAGCAGCAACAGATCCTGCTTGCTCCAATTTTGGAAACCCCCACTTCCAATCTGTCAATGTTGTAGCAATTACAGCACAAGTTTGCCAAAATGTTTTTATTGTGCATTAAACAATTACTAAAATTCACTGGGTTAAATAGTCAACAACGCCAATTTCATCACATTATAAATGTAGTAAATGTTGCTAATGAATGAGCCCTGACTGCCAGCAAACCCATCACACATAATGTGCAATAGTGCAGTTTTGGAATTTTACAAATATACCTCACCTGATGGTGATGTGATCATGAAACATGTTGGGCGAAGCAAAGGGAGGTCACTGGTGAGAGAAGGTGCTACCCTGGGCTTCAGGAGAGACAAGCAGAGCGGAAGGCTGTATAGTAGTGGCAGGCTTAAAGTCTTGCACCACTGGGTGATTTCCCAGCATGTGTGATTTAAAGTGAAAGTGATTTGTATTTTTCGGACCATAAGGCGCACCGGATTATAAGGCACAGTATCAGTTAACAGTAAATTTTAAAACTATTTTCATATATAAGGCGCACCAGATTATAAGGCGCACTTTATTTGTGCAACGTTGATCCACACTGGGTTTACTGGCAGGTGCTCAATTTGCAAACATTTTTCATGGATCGGCGGAGCCTTTAAACGCAGCCTAAAAAGGATCAAAACACTCAAAAAAAATACAGAGAAAAATCACTCACTTTTATTAAACTTTTAAACAGCTTTATTTTACCGTCGGCACTAGTCATCTTCCATGAAACCTTCAAACTCTTCATCCTCCGAGTTCATCAATCAATGTGAAACAGAAATTGTTTTGAGATCCCTTCAATACTCAAGGTTCATATATAAGGCGCAACGGATTATAAGGCACACTGCTGGTTTTTGATCAAATTTTAGGATTTTGAGTGCGCCTTATAGTCCGAAAAATACGGTAAGTGCATTTTAAATCATTAAATAAATATTCTGGTCTGTGTAGAGCCAGTTATATGGATTGATCCTTCCCGATGCTTGATGAGATATGAAAACATTGGGGGAGTGACTGCTCTGTCCAGGCTCTAAAGGGATATGTGCATATTTTAGAGGTCAATAAGATAAGGTGAGAGCATACCTATAAGAGGTGGGGGAGGTGTTGCATTATATATAATGCATATATATATATACATATATATATATATATATATATATATATATATATATCAGCATATATATATATATATAACTATCAGCAAGCTACCAATGCTACCCTACAAATACAGCAACAATGCTAAAATGTTTACTCAATTTAACTGCATTTGAGTTCTCAGTTGGAAAAAAGCCAACGTGGTACCAATATTTAAAAAGGGGCCTAGATATATCCCGGGTAACTATTGGCCGGTCAGCCTAACATCAGTAGTCTGCAAGATTTTGGAGGGGATGTTAAGGGACCACATACAAGACTTTAGTAATGAAAACGGTATTATTAGTAGTAATCAGCATGGATTCATGAAAAATCATTCTTGCCAAACCAATCTATTAACCTTCTATGATGAAGTGAGCTGCCACCTAGATAAAGGTAAGCCTGTGGATGTGGTGTACCTGGACTTCGCAAAGGCCTTTGACAGCGTTCCCCACAAATGCTTATTGTTCAAACAAAGGAAGGTAGGTATGGACCATAAGGTGAGTACCTGGATAGAGAACTGGCTCCAGGGGAGGTTGCAAAGGGTGGTGATTAATGGGGAGTACTCAGATTGGGCAGGTGTGGAAAGCGGGGTCCCCCAGGGTTCTGTCCTGGGGCCAATCCTGTTTAATTTATTCATAAATGATCTAGAGGAGGGGATATTGAGTAAAATCTCAGTATTTGCGGATGATGGGATGTTGAAAAATGTAAAGTAATGCACTTGGGTGCCAGAAACCAGAAAGCAAGCTACTCACTAGGGGGGGGGGGGGCTCTGGGTGAGTCTAGGATGGAAAAGGACCTGGGGGTACTGGTAGACAACAGGCTTGGCAGTGGCATGCAATGCCAAGCCGCTGCAAGCAAAGCCAACAGAATACTGGGATGTATAAAAAAGGGGATTCACTCCAGAAATAAAGAGATTATTCTCCCACTTTACAAGACTCTGGTCCGGCCACATCTGGAGTATGCTGTCCAGTTCTGGGCACCGGCCCTCAGGAAGGATGTGCTGAAACTGGAGAAAGTACAGAGAAGGGCAACAAAAATAATTAGGGGAATGGAGGGCATCAGCTATGAGGAAAGACTACAAGCACTGAACTTATTCCACCTGGAGAAGAGACGATTGAGGGGGGATATGACATCAATGTACAAATACTGTACTGGCAACCCTAGCATATGGAAAAACCTATTCAGAGAAAGGAAATACAATAAGACACCTGGCCACTCACTAAAACTAGAGGAAAGGCGGTTTAACCTTACAATATGCAGGGGGTTCTTCACTGTAAGAGCGGTAAGGATGTGGAATTCTCTTTTGCAAACAGTCGTATCAGCAGGGAGCATTGATAGTTTCAAAAAACGATTAGATGGGCACCTTAAAGACCACAACATAGAGGGGTATACAATGTACGGTTAACAGCAAACATACACACACATCATAAGTTGAACTGGGTGGACTGATGTCTTTTTTCAACCTCACTAACTATGTAACTATGTAACTATGTAACTATGTAAGTTAATAACTGTGGCAACTATCCAGAAGCATTGCATAAGGTCACTGGAGGTGTTCTAATGAAGCCCACGTTGTACATCTTCTTCCCTCTGTTCCATGGATCAACAATTACATTGCAACAAGCCTGGTTTAAATGTGTTTGGTTTTTGTAGGGATCTGACATTTCTTAATACGTACACCTGTATATGGGAGGCAGTAAGGCTTGAGCAGTGGGTCTTTTTGATTGATGGAGTGGGGTGATCTGATTTACTACAGCAATGCCTGCATGAAACACTAAAGTATTGAACATGCAGGCTATGCTCTAGGCATGCATCTCAAGACCAATTTTCTACAAAGTCAAGTCTAGCTGTTGTAAGGACAGTAGTTTGTAACTCTACTAAACAGTGACTGGTACAAATGTCTCAATGTTCTCCGTTATGTGCCATGGAATAAATAAACACTTCACAAATAAAAATTAACTTTCTGAAAGCAGAGTTCCAGCCATTTCTGTGTTTATTAAAAGTAAAACACACATTCACCTGTCCCACGATCCAGCGATGTGGCCACCTGAAGCCCCGGCTCTCTCCCTCTCTCCCCGGCACCGGAATCACTAGTGTGGGCACCTGGCCGTGACAGCTTGCGGCTTCACAGCTGGGTGCGCACTGCACATGCCCAAGTCGTGCTGCGCGTCCTGAACGACCAGGCAATCTTCTGGGACCTGTCCTGCATCCCAGAAGATTGCAGGGAGGTAGAGGGAGAGAGGAACTTCCACTCGAGCCGCCTAGGCAGCCTGAGCAGAAGTGGAAGTGGGTACCTGTCAAAACTAGGTACCCGCTCCCCCCTAAAAAAAAAAAATGACATGTCAAATGTGGGGGGGGGGGGGTCAGGAGTCCTTTAAGCTGAACTTCCATGTTTGGGTGGAACTCCGCTTTAATAATAAATAGACAAGTCTAGTGAATGAGACATGAGAAGAATAGGCACTTGGAGCCGGAATTGAGGTTTGATCTTGTCTGCCTGAGTTCTGAGTTGTTTGTGTGAGATAACATATCGAAATAAGGTACATTCTCAGCAGGATTGTGCATGAATGTCCACTATTGTTTTTTAAGACTGATTTCTTTTTTTAACAAAGGTCTATTAAGAAGAACAGAAACCCCCTTTCTGTGAAATTTCATAGCCTTTTTATTGTTTTTTTTTTCTCTCAAAAGCACAGCAAATGGATCTGGGCAGACGGTTATGGGAAAGTGCATATACAGTAGATGATGAAGATAGCTAAGCATATGGCAACCTAAATTTGTTTATTTGCACAGAAAAATCCAGAGATGTGGGTCAGGTCCAAGCCTGGGCATTTTTTGCTGACAGAAAGCTATGGGAGAAAATCTTCAGGATCCTGAATGGCATGACCTTCCCATCAAGGATAAACAGCATGTGCCTAATCCAAGATTTGGCACGTTGTTAATGTAATAATTACTGCTTGATATGCTTAGAAAATTATATTGTCATATATCATCCTTTCATCATTGTTAACATTTTAATTCATGATGGCGGATTGTACTCCATACCAGATGCATTTTTGAAAAAAAAAAAAATGAATGCAGTATGTTCAACATCCTACCTGCTCACATGACACTGCTAATATTAATTTTCCCATTTGTAAAACAAATAAGAAAATATATGCTGTATCTCTGGAATTTCTTGTGGACAGTGTACCATGTCTGTAATGCAGTAATGGGGTAATATACAGTATACTGTATATATTTTTTTAAATAAAATTAAATTTGCCAAGATGTCTGAGAGATTTGTTGTAATGGAAAAATAAACCCATGGGTTTGTTCCACCATACAATTTAAAACGTTTACATTTTAAAGTCATTATAAACCCTCCTACCTGCATAAGACACCTTGTGTTTTTCACCTGCATATGATGTACATTGATCAAGCAGTTATATATTGGCCTTTGTCTGGCCTGTACAATCTATTGCAGGGAAAATCTTCACATTTCTTTGTCAGAAATTTCGGTTTGTAACATGAGATATACGGCATGGCACTGCTCAGGTTAATGCATGACCTCTGCAGTCTGAGAACTGTATTTTCCTGTAAAGAAAGGATATATCCCATAATTGCTGGGCCTCTTAGACTAGGTCTAACCTAAATAGGGACAAGGTAGGTGGAACAATGCAATATAGAAAAATGAATGTCAGCTCTAAATGGTATATATATAGCTGCTAGCAATAAGTGTAGATATACAAACACTTGTGTAAACTGTGACAAAGAAAAATTGCAGCACTAAATAACATGTATGTCCAGCCTTATTCATCATTTTCTGTTTCATAATACTATCAATAGGATTTCTCTAGCAATTGGCTGGAATGTAAACACATCCCATCAATTAATTCATTGATAAAGTTAGGTGTGAATATTGATGACCATTGCTCTACACTTTGAAGCAGAAAACTATGGACTGACTTGGTTTACTAACAGAAAAGCACATTAATTATAACTGGTGAATCAATGGGTGTAACAAGGCTTTGTGTACATTTCAAAACCTTCTAGCAGAATGGCCAGGTTATGACAATGGCATTGCAAAAGTCACACTGCCATTTTCTTAAAGTGACAGAAAGTGCCTGTAATTATATATAAAGTGGTTTCACTTTAATACTACTCACTAGGGATGATCGAACTTTTGAAAAGTTCGGTTTGACCAGAACACCCGAATTTCAGGAAAGTTCGGTTCGGATTCCAGAACCCCATTGAAATCAATGGGACCCGAACTTCTGGAATCAAAAAACACCATTTTGAAGCCCTAAAACCCAATAAATGCCCCTAAAAAGTGCCTAGGGTTCTGGGTCATGCCCCAGGGACTATTAATCACACAAAAAAAAGTTCTTAAAAATTGTCGTTTTTGATAGAGAGCCAATTATTGAAAAAATTATAAAAAAAAAAAAAAAAGATATTTCTTTGGATTTAGTGTCTGGGGGGTCTAAAAGGTGTACCTGTGAAGTTTCAGCTCTGTAGCAGAACCAGAATTATAGCATACCAAACCTTCAAAAATGACTTTTTTGCTTAACCGCACCTTTCTTTTGCTCCTAATCAACGGCACAGCCAATGTGTATGATGGGGACATAATGCAGTGCACTGGGAACAAGATTAGAGTTTTTTTTGGAAAAAGGTGCTGTCTCTTTAAATGTGCATATAATTAACGGGTGTATTTCCACAATGGGGCTATTATTACCAAATGTTTTAAAGAAGTCCAAAGATGTATGTAGTTGCACTTTATTTCATGTAAAATGGTGTTTGGTGCACTTTAACTTGAATTCTCACAAGAAACAGACATATATGCACGGATACATTGAGGGTTAGGGTTAGGGGTAGGGGCCACAATGTAGTGCAGAGTGAACAAGATTAGAGATGTTTTGGATGAATACTGTTGTCTCTTGACTTTGAATAGGAGTAAAGGATGCTTAAAAATTGGGCCTTTGGTGGTGCCGACGATGCCTTGACACCATATCCCTATGAAAGTGCTGGTAATGAAGGCAATAATTGCCTTTGTAAGGAAAAAAATTACAATGATATGCATCTGTGTGACAGGTGCGCAAAAATTGTTGTTTGTGTCGGGATTCGAACCCGTGACCAGCCACATCCCAGGCGGTAGCCCTGCTTACTAGGCTACCGTCCTCTCTGGACATTTCTCCCTGAACATTCTTCCCTGAACATTCTTCCCTGAAGCCTATTATTCAACCTTAGTCTTGCCAAGCCTTGCTCATCACCCTTGATTCCTGACACCTGGTACTTCCCTATATAAGTCCAGCCCCGTGCACTCAAGCTTGCTGATTATTGAGCTCCTGAGCCCTGATCAAGCTTCTCCTCATCTGCTGCTCTATCTACTACCACAAATCCAACGCTGACCAGGAATTGACTACCGACTACTCTTCTGCTTTGTCCCTACCTACTGAACTGCTACCTCTGTTGCTGATCCGGATTGTCTGACCACGCTTACTGCTGCCTGCCCCGACCTTTGGCTCGTCTGACTTCTCTCTGGTTATCCCTTGTCTGCTCCTCCGTCTTTGGACCAAACCTGCACTCTGCCTTTGCCGGGTGATCCTGAGGACCGCGTCCTGGTGTTAGCTTGCAGCGCAGTCTATCCCCACCATTAGGGGCTCTAGTGAAAACCAGCTATCACTTAGTTTCCGCACCTCAGGTGAACCCGTGTCCTCAGCAGAGTACTACCTGGTGTCCATCTGGCATCCAGCACCGCTACCACCATAGCCAACCCGGATTATCTGACCAAGCCTCTGCCAGACTCCCTGCACCTACTATCGGGCTGCGGTCCTGGGCTCCACTCATACCTCCGGCCAGCAGTCCTCTGACTCAGGTGAGCCTGTAGGATTGTTACAGTTTAGGTGTTGGCGGAGCCATACCACTGTAAGCCCAAAGAGCTGGTGTTGAAGAAGGCGTAAAAATTATGAAGGTGTGCACATGTGGAACAGGTGCGCAAACATGGTAGTTTTGGTGTTGGTGGAGCCTCCCCACCATAACTCCAAAGAGCTGGTGTTGAAGGAGGCCCAAAAAGTGTAAAGGTGTGCACCTGTGGAACAGGTTCGCAAACATAGTAGTTTTTGTTTAGCATAGCCTCCCCACCATAACTCCAAAGAGCTGGTGTTGAAGGAGGCCCAAAAATTGTAAAGGTGTGCACCTGTGGAACAGGTTCACAAACATGGTAGTTTTTGTTTAGCATAGCCTCCCCACCTTAACCCCAAAGAGCTGGTGTTGAAGGAGGCCTAAAAATTGTAAAGGTGTGCACCTGTGGAACAGGTTAGCAAACATGGTAGTTTTTGTTTAGCATAGCCTTCCCACCTTAACCCCAAAGAGCTGGTGTTGAAGGAGGCCCAAAAATTGTAAAGGTGTGCACCTGTGGAACAGGTTCGCAAACATGGTAGTTTTTGTTTAGCATAGCCTCCCCAGCATAACCCCAAAGAGCTGGTGTTGAAGGAGGCCCAAAAATTGTAAAGGTGTGCACCTGTGGAACAGGTTCGCAAACATGGTAGTTTTTGTTTAGCATAGCCTCCCCACCTTAACCCCAAAGAGCTGGTGTTGAAAGAGGCCCAAAAATTGTAAAGGTGTGCACCTGTGGAACAGGTTCGCAAACATGGTAGTTTTTGTTTAGCATAGCCTCCCCACCTTAACCCCAAAGAGCTGGTGTTGAAGGAGGCCCAAAAATTGTAAAGGTGTGCACCTGTGGAACAGGTTCGCAAACATGGTAGTTTTTGTTTAGCATAGCCTCCCCACCATAACCCCAAAGAGCTGGTGTTGAAGGAGGCCCAAAAATTGTAAAGGTGTGCACCTGTGGAACAGGTGCGCAAACATGGTAGTTTTTGTTTAGCATAGCCTCCCCACCATAACCCCAAAGAGCTGGTGTTGAAGGAGGCCCAAAAATTGTAAAGGTGTGCACCTGTGGAACAGGTGCGCAAACATGGTAGTTTTTGTTTTAGCATAGCCTCCCCACCTTAACCCCAAAGAGCTGGTGTTGAAGGAGGCCCAAAAATTGTAAAGGTGTGCACCTGTGGAACAGGTGCGCAAACATGGTAGTTTTTGTTATCACCAAAATTAGGTTCTGTGAACGTAAAGAGAATGAGAGGAGGGTTTGAGGGTGGCACCATGGTCCAGGCTTAAACTGAGGCTCAGCATCCACATCACAACGATAGCCTAGTCTACAAGGTCTGCATCAGGTGCATCAAAGCTTGATATCCACGACCGATTCATTTTAATGAATGTCAAACTGTCGACTGAGTCGGTGGAGAGTCTCGTTCGATGGTCTGTGACGAATCCTCCTGCTGCGCTGAATGCCCGTTCCGATAGGACACTGGAAGCAGGGCAGGCCAACAACTCCATGGCATACTGGGCCAGTTCTGGCCAGTGGTCTAAACGTAAGACCCAGTATGCCAGTGGATCGGCATCGTCAAATGAAAAGCCCTCTGTGTCACTTTGTGCCCTCACGTAATCGTCCACCATGTGACGCAGACGCTGTCGATGCGATGTGGCAGCTGAGAGGCCTGGGTGGTGAGGACTAAAAAAAGACCGAAAGGCATCCGTCAACCGCACGCCTTCTCCAACGCTCCTCTCGTGACCACCAGTAGAATCCATGGTAGGTTGTCCCCGCCCCTGCACCCTACGGGAGTCGGGGAACGTGTTCACCAGAATCCTCTTGAGACTGTCCTCAAGGGATTTGATCCTGTGGACTCTCTGGGTGGATGGGAAAAGCTCCGAGACTTTAGACTTGCACCGGGGGTCAAGTAGGGTGGCTAACCAATAGTGGTCAGTCTGTTTAATGGCCTTGATTCTGGGGTCCTTTCGCAGGTTCTGAAGCATGATGTTTCCCATGTGTCGCAAATTAGCGAAGGCCTGAGAAGCTGACTCCTCGGGGTCACTCAAAACGACATTATCTTGAATGGGCTCCTCCTCCTCCCAGCCACGCACTACTCCAAAGTGTCCCGAGGGAGTCAAACTAGGCCTTGCTGATTGCCGCATGTCTTCCTCCTCCTCCTCCTCAAACCCTGCAAAAGTTCCCGCAGAATCGTCCTCCTCCTCCTCCTCTTCCAACCCTGGATCCTGCTCGGGCCTCTGGGAGCTAGGCATAATGGGGTCAGGATTCTCAGGATAAAGGGGGCCTTGAGAGGCAAGGAAGTCCTCCTCTTCCTCCTGCTGCTCTGCCTCCAGTGCCCTGTCCATAATGCCACACAGAGTGTGCTCCAACAAAAACAGTACCGGTAGGGTGTCACTGATGCATGCCCGGCTGACCATCCTTGTGGCCTCCTCAAATGGCGAGAGGACAGCGCATGCATCCTTAATCAAAAGCCACTGCCGTGGTGAAAAGAAGCCCAGGCGCTCAGAGCCAGTGCTGGTGCTGTACTCGCATAGGTATTCATTGAGGGCCCTCTGCTGCGTGTACAGGCGCTGCAGCATAGCCAAGGTGGAGTTCCAGCGGGTGGGCATGTCACAGATGAGGGGGTGTACCGGCAGGTGAAACTCGCGCTGCACTTCGGCCAAACGTGCAGTGGCACTGTACGACCGCCTGAAGTGACTGCACACTCTTCTTGCCATCCTTAGCACATCCTGCATTCCTGGGTACGAGTTCAAAAACCGCTGTACCACGAGATTCAGGACATGCGCCAGGCATGGCACATGGGTTAACTTTCCCTGACGAAGGGCGGCCAGGAGGTTTGACCCATTATCAGTAACCACCATCCCTGGCTGCAGCTGGCGTGGTTTCAACCACCTCTGGGCCTGTGCCTGCAGAGCCCCAAGAATCTGAGGGGCAGTGTGCTGCCTGTCCCCTAGACACACAAGCTGCAGCACTGCGTGACACCTTTTGGCCAGAGACATAGAATAGCCCTTTGAACGTTTACGTGGTACCTCATCATATTCAAAGGACCATTCTGCAGAGGAGGGCATGGAGGAGGTAGAGGAGGAGGAGCAGGAGGGGGTAGAAGTGATCGATCTACCCGGATCAGCGACACCACCAGCTGTTTGCAGACGTGGGGGCAAAACTGGCTGAAGCACCGAGCCCTGGCTACAATCCCTTCCGCTGGCAAGCAGTGTCACCCAGTGAGCAGTGACAGAAATGTACCGTCCCTGCCCATGTTTGCTTGACCAAGTGTCAGCCGTCAAGTGTATCTTACGGCTGACTGACTTGGCCAGGGACGACACTACATTGCCTTCCACATGTTGGTATAGGGATGGCAGGGCCTTACGGGCAAAGTAATGCCGACTTGGCACCTGCCACTGTGGAACTGCACATTTTGCGAAGTCACGGAAGAAAGCAGACTCTACCAGGTTAAATGGTAATAGTTGCAGAGCCAGTAGTTTAGCCAAACTACTGTTTAGAGGATGTGGGTGGCGGGGAGTATACATTTTTTTTCATTCCAGCATGTGTGGAATCAAAATTTGGCGTCTAGATGTTACAGCTGGTGGTGTGCTGGAGGTAGATGCGACACTGCCTGCTATATCATCATCCCTGTCAGTGGAGGCTGCCAACAGGTGACGAGTGACTATAGCAGGGCCAGGAACAGACTGATGTGCAGGTGGAGCAGGTGGAGGAAGTGGAGCATGAGGAGGAGCGCGAGGAGGACTAGGAGGCCGACTGACCGATCTTTGGCCCTTTTGTGGGTTCTTTAAATGCTCCTGCCAACGGGCCGAGTGGTGGGTTGTCAAATGCCTGTTTAGGCAGCTTGTACCCAGGTGGTTGACATTTTTGCCACATTTTATACCCTTCTTACAAATCTTGCAGATCGCAACTGTTTTGTCTGCATGGGATTGTAAGATTCTGGTACCTCTAGTACCCTTATTTACTACTTTCTTTTCAATGCGTCCCACCTTTCCCTTTAGGTGGTACGCATATACCTTTAAGAGCGATGAGGTCACTGCTGAGCGCCGCAGATCGGCTATTTCAACCGCCGGCGGTCTCACTCACATCGTTCGTTCAACCGCATGGTTGGTTCGATCCTGCCATCAGTAAAGCAGCATACTAGATGTCACACGCTCCTGTATCTCGCTACCTGAACCTGTGTCATATCTGATCTTGTATCTCGCTACCCGATCACTCTCGGCTTGCTGCTTCTACCCTTCACTCAACCTGCTTGGCTGTCCACATGCTTGCTAGTGTGTCTCGCTGTCGGAAACTCCAGTTGCTTTCCTTTGCCTTGAACAGACCGGAACCTCGCTCCTGATCCCTGTATCTCGCTACCGGATCACTCCTCATTACCGGACCCCGCTACTAATCTACTCTCTAGTGATAAGTACCCCGCAGGGGAAACCTCCATAAAACCTACTTACACTATATCTATTGCTCGCTAAAGACTGTCACTCTCTATGCAATACTAAACCTATCATCTGCACTGTTATTTAGATTGCTAGCTCTTGAGCCTACTAACATCTATCCTTGCACTGGGTTAGTCTCTCCTGTATGTCATCTGCTATTCTACCACCTACTACCATACATGATTGCTAACCTATCTGCATCCTACCTGTTACCATCTATACTCTCCTGAACATTTCTCTCGAGTGCTTGCCATCTACTGTCACTGTTCATACCTGTCCCTTCAGCACATCACCACTATACTGCTATATACATCTATCACTCCAGGAACATCTTATTGAGTGTGTATATTTGTATGCTGAATCAGGCAGGCCACAGTGATGAGTCTTGGGAGTTGGAATTGGTATTTCAACACATCTCTACATGACTGCTGAGTGGAGATTTCTGCAGCTGCAAATCCATCTTGTTACAAAAACGCAGGAGCGTTACAGGGATGTCTCAAAAAAGGCCCAGCAAGATGAGACAACAGGTGCTGCCTTAGATGGAGCGGGTCGTCTGCTCTCCCCTCTTGCTTGCTCTGCCTCCTCCTCAACCTCAGACCCAACATCTGACTCCATCAAAGACTGAGCATCAGGCCTGGCCTGGGAGACAACAGGTGCGGCCTTAGATGGAGCGGGCCATCTGCTCTCCCCTCTTGCTTGCTCTGCCTCCTCCTCAACCTCAGACCCAACATCTGACTCCATCAAAGACTGAGCATCAGGCCTGGCCCAGGAGACAACAGGTGCGGCCTTAGATGGAGCGGGCCGTCTGCTCTCCCCTCTTGTTTGCTCTGCCTCCTCCTCAAACTCAGACCCAACATCAGACTCCATAAAGGACTGAGCATCAGGCTGGAGTAGATGGCCAACACTGTGGTCAAACAGCTCAGCTGACTCCTCTGTCATGTCTGAAGTTGGGTCTAAGGGAGGACGTGAGGTGGACATGGACTCATCTGTATTTGTTCTGACAACTGCAGAAGACTGACCACTTTTCTCTGCCTGGGTCACTGTAGTTGCAGATGATGCCGATGATGAGGGTTTGGTCATATAGTCCACCACCTCCTGTACATACTGTGGACGTATAGCTTGGCCACTGCCGGAGAACAATCCAAATGGTGGCCTGGCTGAGGACTGACCACCACGTCCACCCCTGCCTCTAGACACCCTAGAAGCTGTGCCCCTTTCCGCAGCAGGGCCACGTATGCCTTTTCTTGGTCTACCAGGCATATTTGTCACTGATGCGTTGGCAACTGTGTGCGGTGAAAAACGCACACTGCTATGCGACCCACAGTTGTTGCTGGATACAGCACAGCAGATGCGTGTCACGCACAGTAGCAAAGCCTTTTGCACAGTGGACCTAACGCTTTGAACAACAGGCGTTAAGTTGTCACTGATGCGTTGGCAACTGTGTGCGGTGAAAAACGCACACTGCTATGCGACCCACAGTTGTCGCTGGATACAGCACAGCAGATGCATGTCACGCACAGTAGCAAAGCCTTTTGCACAGTGGACCTAACGCTTTGAACAACAGGCATTAGGTTGTCACTGATGCGTTGGCAACTGTGTGCGGTGAAAAACGCACACTGCTATGCGACCCACAGTTGTCGCTGGATACAGCACAGCAGATGCGTGTCACGCACAGTTGCAAAGGCTTTTGTACAGTGCACCTAACGCTTTGAACAACAGGCGTTAAGTTGTCACTGTATTTTGCTGCCTAGCAAGCACGTATACCTGCTGTGATACAGCAGCACTGTGCAACTTGCTCACTAAATAGAACCCTCACACTTTCACTTTCCCTACAGAAACTCAATTATTAAATATAACTAATGTAGTACAAAGTTCCCTAACTACACTAGATATCCCTTTCCACTAAATAGAAAGCTCCATACAGCAGAAGACTGACACTGTCCCTTAAGTTTTTTTTTTTTTTTGTAACTCTAAGAACCAGCACAATCGCGGTATCTAACTACACTGGCTGTAAGCTAAATACAATTCTGCTATATGGAGCTTTAGAACCACTCGATATGTAGAAAATGTAGTGTAGCAAAGCAGGAGTCAGAGAACTGCTTCCACTCTCTTCAACAGGCTCTGTATCACTGTGCTAGGGGTTAGGCGGGGCTATCTTATATAGTGTGGGGCGTATTCACTCCTGATTGGCCTCTGGTCCCCGTAGTCACTCCAATCACGTTCCTAGGAGACTCTTGCCCCCTCATTGGCTTTTGCAGACGTTTCTGGGCCAATCACAGGCTTTTAAAGCCCAGTTCCTGTCCCAGTGCTTTTTGGGCGGTTCTGGTGGCCGAATACCGAACTTTTACCGCAAAAAAACGATGGTCGACCCAAACCGTACGATCATCCCTACTCCTCACAAGCAGGTCATAAATTTAATTAAAAACAGTGCACTTCTTGTGTGATAATATAGTTTCTTAACAGGTGTTATGAAGGGAGGCAATGTGATTAAGAGTGTTTGCTCTAAAGGCTAATCTACAAATCAGTGAAAGAGTAAAAATAACTGTGCTAAAGGTGAAAAAGAAATATGTGAAGCAGCAACTTCAAGTGTGACCACACCCTCAAATCAATATGTATAAAATAAGTCGCGCTAAATGACAAAGAACAAATAAATGTCCAAAAAACATAAAAGTCCCAAAATGTGAACGTGCTCTGTGCGCTCCCCCAGCATATGCCACCAACAGCAGACAATCTCAGGAACCAGGGTCAGGTGAAAGGTATTGCCAGCAGATAACCAGACCAGACCAACAGAGATCAGAAGCCTCTATGTTATTGCCTTCTGGGGGAGCGCACAGAGCACGACTACATCCTGAGCAATTTAATATCTTGGTCTGGTAAGGGGCTCAGAGTGGTATTGAGTGTCACTGTTGACGTTCGGGTGTACTCAGGATCCTTCTTATTGTCTGCTGATTATATTTCTCTATCTGGTAAGAGGCTATTCAATCGGTGGTGGTCCTCCCTTCTTCTTCAACACTGGGATTGTTAATTATGCTTTTATATACATTTTTCTGGTAAGCAGTTTCACAGCTGGTGAGGGATATTCACACCTTTATGTGGTGGAATTTTTTAAGGTTATCAGTTAACACTTATCGTTACGGTATTATGCTATGGAATTTTTTTCTTTTACATGATTTATGACACTACAATCTGAGTGTCCAACACAGAATTTCTCACAATCAAGTCAGCTTTACATGTGAATCCCGCAATTTATAATTGCTTGTCTGGTAAGCACATTACCTAAGAGACTCTGGATTGCTAGTTTGCTGATCAAGATTTACATCATCATTGTTTCAACATATTCACGTTTACATTTTGGGACTTTTATGTTTTTTGGACATTTATTTGTTCTTTGTCATTTAGCGTGACTTATTTTATACATAATCTACAAATCACTGTACTTAAAGTCACTGTTTCGATTTAACAAAATGCAAGAGATTTGCAAGTATGAAGAGAAAGCAGACATGGTTATATATACCTGCATCAGATTTTCATGTTCCTTCTCTGTGCTAATAACAGGCATTTTAGGTGTAGGGACGAGCTTAAGGTTGATTTCAAACACAAGCTCACATGGAGCCCTGGCTGTTTGTGTATTCAGAAGAATGCCGGAACATTTATTCATTCATTGGGAGCCAAGTGTCATGTATAATAGAGGTATTATTACCACTATCATACATGATAGCTTGCTGCTGTCATTGGTTGTTAAGAATGCTGGTTGGTGCAGGCACCGAGTTCTTAAAAACCAATGATGTCACCAACCCTATTGACTTACATGACCAGGTATCCCTAAGCATGTAGACAAAGGATCCAGGGATAGTTAAAAAGGGTTCTAGGGACCTTGTTCCGGAAAGGCCACACCGCTGTTTTCCCTCGTCCTCGCCACTCTGCTTCAGGGGTTGCGCTCATAAGGGCACCTTCCTGCACACATGGTGGGAGTGTCCGAAACTACGGGGATTCTGGAACAAGGTCTTTCATCTGATCCGCAAGGTTACTGGAATATCCGTACCTCAAACCCCCCCCCCCCCGATAGCCCTCTTAAACTTTGCTCCGAACAACGCCACCAAGGGTCAAAAAAGGTTGATCCATTTCATGCTTCTGGGGTCGAAATTGACTATAGCTAAAGCATCGAAGAGCCCTACGGTCTCATTCACCTTATTTAAAAGAAAAGTCTCCTGGATCATGACCCAAGAAAAACTATCTAGTAGTCTCCTGAATACGTAACAAAAATTTGAGACTATTTGGGAACCCTGGGCTGCCTATACTCACACCTCGCTTATCTATTGAGGGGTCTATCTAACACTATTAGTGGATCTTGGGACCTCCGGGGCGTATATGTATCCCACCCCTACTCTTCTCCCCCCTCTCTTTTCTTCTTCTTGTCTGTTATCCCGTTTGTCTTCTCTTACCCTCTGGTCTCTCTGCCCTTTCTCCACCCCTTTGGTAGGTATATACTTTTGTTAGGGTAACCATGCCAGGATTCTAGTTGATCCTGCTCTCCTACAGTCTCCCTTATACAAGGACCTATTTTCTAAAAATACTACTTATGCTTCTCATCGGAGCACAGATGTTACTGCCCTCCTGATTTATGCTCCTCACCAGAGACCTTAGCAATGCAGTCTGCTGCTGATCACTTATTCGGGTGGGGTCTTTCCTGGCTGTCCGGGCGACAGATTGTGATCCCATTGGGGTTGCCTGGGGGTCAGGGGGGTCCCCCCCCCCCGACTGCATGATGTTCTACTTTTACTCATGTTGCTCTTCCTCCATAGGAGCCTCTTTACCTGCATTGTTGTTTATGGCTGACATTTTTCACTCCACAGGTCATAACTTGTATGGTGAAGCTTTCTGTAAGTTACCTACCAATTTATACCTAAATGCTGTTATCTGTTGATGGATTTTCTTTTGTTAAAACTTAATAAAAATCTTTGAAAGTAAAAAGGCATTAGGAGTTCCCCATAATTCATAATGGTCCTTTAGGGCTAGTATGGAATGGAAGAAGGAACCCGAACCCTACACAATTAAAAATAAAAAGTAGATCCCAAAAAATGTATACCTGACCCTTATTCAAGTGCAGCACTGTCCCCGTAGAGCTTACTGTGTATTGACTTCTTGGGTCTCCCTCTGATTACCTTCAGACAGTTACTAGGTGATTTTTTACACATCCATCTTTACTCCCAGTTGCTCCTTACTCAATAAACCGTCCAGGGGATTTGGTTTTATATTTATTGTGGAACTTGGATGGGAGAAGGGAATAGTGGGATACTCTAACTGAAGATGAAGACAACTCTCCCTCAGCCTCACCATGTTATTTGTAGAAGCAGACACACTGCTTTAATCATACTGGCACTTGTATGGTAGAATTAGGTCTCCTTGCCCTCTTCAGCAGCAGACTTGATGCAACTACTTTCTTTTCAGGACACTAATCTAGCATCCCCTTGACTGATAACCGTCCACTGACTCTTCTAGCTGAAGGGATGGCCCTCTCAGGACACGCCCCACGACACAGATCTGTACTCACTGTAGGCAGATTCAGATCCAGTGTCTCCCTTCCAGTCAGCTCTGCAGGACGCTTGGGTTCAGCTCATATCTGACACTCAGGTCCTCAGGTTGACCACCTGAGGCTGCATTGCAACACCTACAGAGGAGGGTCAGCCTCCCCCTCCCTCTGGGACTCCCCTCTCCAGCTGAAAGAACCCCGAGCACATTTGCCCTTGGCATTTATACAGTATCCCAGCATGCACTGATGCACTTTCCTCTGCCAATCATTGTGGCTGTAACATTGCCTGTGCTCTCACTTGTCAAGTTTCCTTCCACGGTCCAATATGCCTCCATATTGGACCAGTGTGAAACATTTCAGACAAGCTGAGCTGCACCTGAGCACCATGAGCAGACCCTACCAATGGATCCTGCTCCCTGGTAGGCAGAAAGCAATATACATTTACCTGGCAATCTCTCTGGTAAGCAAAAAGATCCAAAAACGATAGTCTCTCTCTAGCACCTACATAGGAGGGTTGCTGCACAGGAGGGAGGGTGAGCATGTACCCCCCTCCCTCCTGATTCATACCAGGTCACATGTTCTCAACATGGAGAGTACTTTGCCTGGGATAATATTGGTAAAGTAATACAAAACAAGATAAAGGCACACCTTTGAAGAATATACCTCTCCCTTTGATGAAAGAGAAGCAGAATAATGTTAATGCTTTGCAATTAAAGCAACAGATGAAAACGCAGCACTTTTTTAGGCAGTAGAAATGCATATAAAACAACATCCACTGTTGAAGGATACTTAATATAGAACAGGTGTCCAGAGACAGTAATATCTTATCATTACAACATCTTTGAAACGGGTGCTGACTTACAATCTGGAATACTACTAATAATACTTCTGAGTATTATTTGCTGTACATGTTGTAGATTGCAAATGTCCTAACCTATACAGTACTGAGCGCCACAATTTCAGTAACTCTGCAAATTGGAATGTCATTATTTTCAAATGAACACCTGAAGAATCTTAAGCACTCAAGTATATATTGTTTTGTAATATTTACAGTATGTATTGTGATCTGCAAAACATGCCTATAAGAATAGGGTTGCTTTTCATGTTCAGGAAAATGCTAAATTCATCCTGACCATTGCTTATTTTGTTCTGAAAAGCTAGAACCAACCATCTGAAATGTTCCAGTGTGTTTTGAATATTGTGCAAAAATGTGCTGAAAGCCATGCAGCATACATAATTAAATGCACCTAGTTGTAATTATGCACAGGAAATTATACACATAGCTCATAATTCCCTGGTCCAGTCCACAGTGCAGGTCTGGAACACAGAGTTGTTTATTCTTATGCCGGAACTGCTGTCATTGCTCCCATATGAGTCTTTACAAAGCTGTCAGCTTGTTATTCAGGAGCTCTGATAAATACTATATCTATAAGAAAACTCTTTAAAGCGGTAATAAACTCTGCCTTATGACTTGTAACCACAGGTAAGCCTGTAATAAAGCTCACTTGTAGGTACAGTGAATAGCTCCTAAACAAATACCATTTAGGAGATATTTACATTTGTATCTATTTGCGCCATTGACATCACTGGCGCATGCGCACTACGCTTTTAATGGATGGCACACTGGAGCATGCCATCCATTGAGAACACTGTGCCAAGACCATGATGTAATCCCAGCCCAGCCATTCAAATGGCCAGAGAACGTGAACACTGAAGGAAGACTGGGTGAAGATAGAAGCGCCAACAGCAGTGACAGTGTGCCGATGGAGGACTTCATTTTACGGTATGTCTGTCATAATTTGCTACCATGCGGTGCATACTAGAACATTATGGACTAAACCCCTCAGGGGTCCAATTTGATTTTTTTTTCCTCTGGATTTTACCACTAATTTAACCAGCAGTCCTGGAGCTATTTTTTAATTTTTTGCACGTGTTAATATGCAAATTTTATGCCTAAAGATGATATTAGTGCAATGGTTTATCAAGTCCATATTTTTGTCAAATATACACTGAAGGTAATTTAGGTAAATACTGTAGATACCCAACATATCAAGCCTAAAACTGTGTACCAGTGAAATGGCAACAAACTTGGGTACCCAAAATTGTCAATAGCAGCCAGGAGTGTGTTTAAAAGCCCTTGATACCAGCACTACCTATAAACGGCACTGTAACTCAAATAAAGGAACAGTTTCAACGTTCGCATAACATATCATCTGTTCCTTTCTTCTTCTAATCCCTGGTCACCTCTCTCCTCTGCTCCTCTCCTGAAATATTCTCCCCTATTTGAACTGCTTTCTTCCTGGTAATGATTCCCCCATCAAGTAGCTCCTTTACTGGCAACCTCTGCCTTGTTAAGCTACTCCTCCTGTTGCAACCTCTCCCCCATACAGCTATTTCTCCCCCAGCGATGTCCTTCCAACAGCCAAACTGCCTCTCTCTTTCCACCTTTGCCCCAGTTGGATCACTCCTCTTTACAGTTACTAATTTGACTACCACTGATTCAAGATCGAACTCCGGGATAATTAGATTTTGTTTGGAAAACAGCACAATGCAAATAAGTTACTTTAAATTATTAGTATCCCATCCCTGCAGTGCTTCTGGTTACTGTGCAAATGACAATTTTATTCATGTTGTATAATACACAAATCACTCTTGCTCCATAGAAGGATTTTGTCTTCCACTCTCCCTTCATCTATTTACAAAACATCTTATATTCTGTTTCCTGAATACAAGGTGTTCTGTGAATAGACAAGTGGAAATCCTGTTATTTATCCTCCTCTCCTCTCACCTCTTCTCCCCTTGTCCATTCACATCAGCATCCTTCATTAAAATAAAACAGAAACACATACTTACCAGCTTTTAAAATAAAGTTTATTTATGTACACAGGTAAATTCAGCATAGGTTAAGGCTCCCAGCAAGATAATTCATATCAATCAATGATCTAATGAAGCCATCTCCATGAGTAACCTCCAGTGGGCAGGGTGAAATGCGTTGGAAGCGTGACCTAGCGGGGTCCAGGCTGAGACTGCTACTTGCCTACACACAGCAGGTCTTGTTCTGATGTGTGGGTTCCAGAATCTTCAGCTCTTATTAGTCATTGTTTGAAGTGGGCTCCTTTCAAGCCAGCACTCAAAGCAACAGCCACAGGACTATACTTCCTAGCAGCCTGTGTGACTCACATACAGTACATACCATGGGTTTGCATCCAGTGATGTAATCTGATGTCAATCACAATGTATGTCACCCACCCACCATCTGTACACGCAATCCCACCACTAATAACAGATTCCTATCTGAGGTCATTTAATCCAAGGTGATGTCAGTGACCAAATTTAGTCAATGCCATCACAAGGAATTTCCAACAGTATTATCACAACTGCTAATGTGTTAATTAGTGGCAGATGTTCTGTGTGTACAGATCAGTGGGTGATGTATATCGTGATTGATGTGGATTACAAATCTGGATCCCGTGATTGATAGCATTATCCCAATGGGGGCCATGATTGATGCCGGATTTACTACTGGGGAAACAAATAATCTTTATTTTAAAAACTAGTTCGTATGTATGCTTGGTTTCAATAAATGTCCGCGGTACTCGGTCGATCATGCGGGGGTCTTGGTCATTTCCTCCAGGGCTTCCTGCTGCAGGATAGTGTAGGAGGGCTGGTGGGGGGTCTCCATGTGGGTCCTGTTGCCACGCGGGGCCACCATTTTGTTGTAGCCTCGTCTGCTAGTATGGCGGTGGTCATCTTGGTACACCCGTTTTCGACCATTTTGTGGTGGATTCTCTGCTGTGAATCTAGGTGGGAGTGCCTGGAGGCATTTTCCGGGGGATGGAGCCCTTCCCTTCACCCTGGGCAGTTTCCATTGCTCACTCCCTTATGGGAGGGCTTGCTGGTTACACGTGCTGTCCTGAGAATGCATATTGGGACAGTGGGTTCTGGGGGCCTCTTTCTCTTTCTGTTGGGGGTCTGTTGGTGTACCTGACCTGCGGGGGGCGCTGTAGAGCGGTGGGATTGTTTTTTTTTTTTTTTAAATAATTATTTTTTGTAATTTTTTTGCAAATTTTGCTGGCGGATTCTTCTGGTTCAGTATGGACCCTGCAGACCATGTGACCCCCACCTGACCCCCTCACAGAGGCCGCAGGCCTTTCGGGAGCTCCACTGTCCATCAGTGCATTGTCGGCAGTTCGGGGAACATTTTGGCCCGGGTGGAGGTGGCCTTGAGAGGGCGCGGTACACAGAAACATTTCTCCACCTACCCCTGCCTCATCTGATGTCTCAGATTCTGAGTCTGACTCAGCTGCAGCAGACGGGGGCCTCCCTGCCGGGTCTGTTGCCCCACGCCCAGTCTCCTCAGATCCTCAGATGAGGATGACATTTCTACCTCCCCTGCATGATACAGGCGCTGGTGGATGCGCTGGTTGTTTCGGTGCGTGACACCCTGCAATTTGGAGGACGCAGCGGCAGCTGCGCCTGGGGCACAGGTTGCATCTGGCACACATGCCATCTGGGGCAGCCTAATTTGCTTGCATGCTCCTAAAGAATGTGAGCTTCTGAGACGATCCCCTGGTGTGTTTAAGCTGCTGTGCTGATAGACGTTACCCTTTTGAAGAGTCTCTGGTAAGGTGGACTGTACCGCATAAGGTGGGCCTACGGTCTCTAGGCTAAGTAGGACTGTTTGGCGCTGCCCTGGATGAAATTATATAAGGGGCTCGCGGGGGGAAGAGTACTTTTCTTCCTCAGGCTAGCAAGGGTAAGGGCCTTTCGTCGTGGACGGGATCCTTCCTTTTCGGCTCATGAACAGTTTCTTCATCCCTCAGAGACAGTCGATGTGGCGAAGTCCTGTAAGACTTCCTCGGGTGGTTCCAAACGACCCTGGTCTGGCGAACAAGAGATCGTTTTTTTCCTGTGGACAAGGTCAACTCGGCCTGAAGGTGCGTCCTCACCCATATATGGGGTGGGGGGACGTCTTTGCCGATTCTCAGACCTGTGGCTGGCCAGGCAGCTGGGTTCAGGAGGTCATGCGGTCCGGTTGCAAGATTGTGTTCCGATTCGTTTTTTTCCAGTAAGGTTTTCCCTTCCAATGTACGGTTGTCACTTGCAGGCGCTCTATGGGGCAGTTCAGGCACTGGTTCAACAAGGCTGGACCTACTGGCCCTTGATGGTGGTGTGCGGATCAAAAATTCAAGATGGTATCAGTTCGCACGATGGTGGCTTCCCTACATCAGGGGGATTCCTGGCCTCCATAGACATCTAAAATGCCTACCTTCACATCTCAACATCCCATTATGTGCAGGACACCAACGGGTTCTCCGTTTTTGCCATGGGGAAGGATCTGTATGCACTGTGTTATCTGTATGCACCGGGGGTCTAAGAGTAACGTAATTTCAATTCTCTGTATGTATGTATTGTACATGTGGAAGAATTGACAATAAAGTAGATTTGATTTGATTTGATTGATCTCTATTGGTCTCGCTTCTGCTCCTCGGGTCTTCACAAGGTGTTGGTCCCGGTCCTGATGCTGTTGCGGCAGTGGTGTGTATCGGTCCTGGCTTCCTGGCCAATCTGCTTCTCCGTGTGGAGTCCCCTACGGGGCTGATGACAAATTTGGAAGTCGCCATGAAAACTCTGGAGGACTGAACTATATGGGCCTGACTTTGGACTCGTCCTTAGTCAGGGTGTTTCTCCCTCCGGGGAAAAAACCCTTGAAACCTCAGTCTGTGGTTCAACTGTTACTGTCCAGCACATGGTCGTCCCTTCGGACCTGCATGCAAGTTCTGGGACTGATGGTGTCATCTTTCGAGATGGTCCTTTTTGCTCAATTCCTCTCGAGGATCCCCCAGACGGGGAGGAGTCCTTGGCAGGTTCTCTGCTTAGGGAATATGGTCCCTGGAGGATCCAGGTTACCGATCATTGTCCTGGAGCTGAGATTTGGCTTTGCCTAGTTCACTGGACCGGGCACCTGCAGCTGTCCAGTGCGTATTCATTCAGACTGTGCCACGACCGTGGCTTATGTCATTCACCATGGGGGCACCAAGGATGTCCTTGCGGTCATGGAAGTGACAGACATTCTTCATTGGGCAGAGCACCTTGTTCCATCTCTCTCCGCTGCTCCCTTTCTAGGTGTGGAAAATTGGCAGGTGGATTGCCTCAGTCGACAGGCCTTGGATGCAGGGGAATGGTCCCTTCACCTAGAGGTGTTCCAGCAGTTGTGCCTTCGTTGGGGCACTCCAGACGTGGATCTGTTGGCGTTGCATCTGCAGGAAAGTGCAGAGGTTTGTGGACCCCTCCCAGGACCCTCTGGCAGATGCACTGGTGGCACCATGGGTTCTGTCATAGGCAAGAATATATACTAAGTTCAACATGAACGATACTGAGAAGTTTAGCATGGTCACCTGCTTAAGGATGACGCACGCATAATTGTATGAGAGCGATCACGGTCTGACTTTCCTCCTCTCAAGTTGCTGCCAAGACTTCATTGCAGGATCGTGTTGAAAGGGATTCCGGTCATTCTCGTGGCTCCGGAGTGGCCTCTGCAAGTTTGATGCGCTGACCTGGTCAGGCTAGTCACAGACGCTCCTTGGAGACTTCCTCTCAGGGAGGATTTCTTGTCTCCAGGGCCAATCTTCCATTCTGCTTTACGGTCGCTGGCTTTGTCAGCTTTGCTATTGAAAGCCAGGTGCTGAAAGGCAGGGGATTGTCTGATTCAGTGGTTCCCACCCTGCTTAAAGCATGGGAAGTGACTTCTAGGATGATTTTTTCATCGTATGAGAAAGACGTATATTGCGTGGTGTGCGTCTCTTTGGGCTCCCCCTCGCTCTTACTCAGTGGCCCGGATCTTGGCTTTCCTTCAACGGGGAGTTGATCAAAAGTTGGCCTTGAGTACTATCAAGGGTCAGGTTTTGGCTTTGGCAATTTTCTTCTAAAGGCCGTTGGCCACCCGTTCCCTGGTGCGTAACTTCTTCCAGGGGATGCGACACTTGGTACTTCCAGTGCGATCTCCGTCACCAACTGGGAACCTTGCTTTGGTGCAGTCGGTTCTTCAAGAACCTTCTTTTTGCAAGTATTCGGGGGTATCCCCTGCCTGCCTTATTACAGAAGGTGGCCTTCTTGGTTGCTGTCACTCTGCGCGTAGGGTGTCGGCACTGGCGACATTGTCCTGTCACTCTACCTATTTGTTGGTTCATGGAGACAAGTGGTACTTCGACCGGATCTGTCCTTTCCTCCCAAGGTGGTTTCTAGTGTTCACGTGAACGAGGACATTGCATTACCATCTTTGTGTCCTAAGCCCAAACATCCTAAGAAATGTGCATTGCATACTCTGGATATAGTTTGGGCACTCAAGGTGTACTTGGTGACTACTGAGTCTTTTCGTGAGTCAGGTTTGCTCTCTGTACTCACGGATGGCCCAAGAACAGGGCTGCCTGCGTCTGATGTGACTATTTCCTGGACAGATGGTGGTGCAGGCTTCTTTAATTAAGGGTCAGGTCCTACCTTTCCCTGGTTTGGCGCATTCTACTCCGGCGCTTAGTGCTTCCTGAGCTTTTCGCCATACAGGCATCTGTGCTTCAGGTTGCAAGACAGCTACCTGGTCCTCTGTTCACACCTTAGCCAAATTTTGTAAGGTGGATGTGCTGGCATCTACAGATGCCTCTTTTGGCCGCAAAGTTTTGCTGGCTGCTGTCTGGAGGGCTTTTGACCTTCCTTGAGGGTGTTTACTGTTTGTTTCAGTTGGGCCTCATCTTTTGTTCCGATGAGTTCTATGTTACCTGGTTTGCTATGTTTAGCCTTGGGGACTTTCTGCTGTTCAGACCCCTCATTTTATGGCACTGCTTTGGGGCATCCCTACTGATATGGATCAGAGGACTGCGTCCGTCAATGAACGATAGAGAAAACTGCATTTTTGACTTACCGTAAAATCCTTTTTTCCTAAGTTTTGAGTTGGGTTGCTGTTACTTTTCTGACACTGCTTTGAAACAAAACTGGCATCCTATGCAGGAAGGGTCCGGGACTGCCTATAGGTGTAGCCAGAACTTTTTTTCTGCCTAGTGTCCTACTCCTGTAGGGGGCAGTATAACCCAACTGATATAGATCAGAGGACTGCGTCCATCAATGAACTTAAGAGAAAAGGATTTTACGGTAAGTCAAAAATCCAGTTTTTTCAACAGAAATATTTGAGAACAAAATTTCCTTTTACCTATGTATACAGCAAAGGATACCAACACAATCATTGGGATAGCTCAGAACAATTCTCCAAGCTGGATTCAGGAATCATTTTTTTTGTGCGGAACATCCTAGAAAATATAAAAACATTCCTATCTTTTTAAACAGTGGATTTTCTTAAATTAAGTTTAAAATGTAAGCAATTTATCAAGGACACAGTATACCTTAAAATCCTTCAATTACTAGAATTGTTTTCACCCCACTCATCAGTAAAATATTCCTAAGACATTATCATCTATTGCACATTTCACATTTTGTCATATGTACACATAAAATTGATTTGGAATAAAAGGTAAGTACTCTTTAGATTTAACATGAGCTTGTAGTTTCCTTAAAGCCCATGATTACAGGATGAAGACATTATAGAGTGTGGGGAATGTGTGCCTTAGAAAAGCACATTTCCCTAAATTTAATATACATGATATACATGATTAAACAGCGGTACAAGACAGCACTTACAAAGCCAAAGAAAACTGCTGTTGCTTGCAAGAAACCTTTAAGTGTAAACACTGGCTTATCATTTTATAAAGGTCTATTAAGGAAATTATATTACTGTAAAATATACATTACTTCAAATCTCAGCAACTGCGTGAACACAAAGATTATTTACTTTATCCTCTGCTTCGAACATTATCTCCAAGTGCAAACAACTGTAATAATGGCAAACAAGCTTTGAATGGGATATAAATATATATATAAACATACATCTTTATCATAGACACGTTTCGAGATTCTGCATGTTTGCATCCTTGTGTTTCAAGGAAACCTGTACAGAGACAGATATGTATTGCTGCCATTCTTGACCTCATTATGCTAAATGTATGATATGTCTGGCTTTAAGATATTCTGAATTACAGACCTGAAATAAAACATATGCTGAAAGCTGAACTAAGGGCATTGACACAAACTATCTCTAAAGCCCCGTACACACGTACCGATGGTCGGCTTACAAATGTTCCTCTTTTCTCCCCGGGATGTCGGTGTCTGCTGAAAAGTGCAAAGACAGCACAAGGACAGCACAAGAATTTTGTCCGCCGACTGCAGAAGTGATGTCATGTAATGGTTAACTTTCCCTGTGTTTTCTATTTTCTGAGCATGCCCAGTCTTGCAAATCTGCGGTCTGTCGGCCGAATTGTGTACTGACAGGCGAACAATCGTCCGTTCTGGTGTCGGCATACAAATATTTTCATGTTTGCACGAAAGACTTTTGTCCGCGGATTGTGCGCAGACATCTGTCGGAGGCACCATACTAACACGCGTACAATCGGCAGATCCTTCGTCCACCGACGTTTGTATGCCGACGATCGGTACGTGTGTACGGGCCTTAAGTCCCAAAATAAATAGGAAAACCCTAACGCTGACTTGGCAGAATCCACTGTCATTTGAGAATTGACTATGCCTTTTTGGGTAATACAATCAGCACTTGTGTAGTCCGCTCAGCTGCCATGCATCTATCCTCTACCAGTGCATTGCAGAGAAGAGGAGATCTACAATGCCACTTGTCGGGTGACTGTGGATCAAGCTAAGAAAACAGGGTTCTTTTTTTTTTTAATTAAATAATGATGACAGATTGCAGTCTGTTGGATGAAGTGGGAATTATATATTTTTTATGCTTGAATTTGAACTTGAAGCAATCAACCCATACCGTGGAATTTTAATGTTTCAAATCTATAAACGGCAGATTTTTATGGGAACACTTTGGATGTGCTGTTCATTTCAGCAGCGGGACTTGAGGTTCAAACACAAAAATTGTAAACTCAACTTTAAAGGGTAACTCCACTTTCGTGGGGAAAAAAAATAACAAATAAAGAAAAAATAATATAGCACATACAATTGCGACACAAATCATATTGTAATTGGATGTTTTTTTAAATGACCTTTCCTCTTCAATTTGCAGCCGTTGTAATTTTCTGAAAATGCAATGCAATATGGCTACCTAGAGTTGTTCTGTACACAGAATGTGTACTAAAAACACCCCAGAAACATAATTTCCTGCTTGTGTGATTGGCTCACCAATTTTCCCAGAAGTCTGCCTAAGATACAAGTCAGATTTCTGGCATCCCCTGCAACAAAAATGTCATTTTTGGTGCAATACACATAGGAACGCATCTAAAGGGATTCAGGCCCAGCACATTTCCTCATTAGTGCTCTGCAGGTGCACAGCTGACTGGTAATTATGAAACCACTCCCATTAGACCGACTCAGCACAGAGGAGCAAACAGTGTTTTTTTCAGAATAGCAAAAGGTAGGAATCTGCAACAAAGGTTGTTATAATCCCTGCAATGTCAGAGATCACTCAGAGGGGAATGTTTTTTTTCTCAACAAAAGTGGAGTTACGATTTTAATGCTACTGGTCCTCAGTTAGGGTGAACAATCTTTTTTATTTATTATTGGATTAAGCTTGTATCAAAAAAATTCATAGTGAAGTAAAAGGTGATCTGACTCAGAAAGCATTGAAGCCACTGAATCATCATGACAGCCAGGTAACCAATATTTGTAGAAGAAGCAGTTAGCAATGGTGGCCCCTCATATTTTCCTCACTGCCAAATAACCCTAATTTTAGGAAAACCTTCACAGATGAAGAAATAGAAATCTATAGTCAGGTGTAACGTTTAAACTTTGCATGCAAATACCACCTTCAAATTATATTTCATAAAAAGGGTCATTCTAATATACATATGTCCACTGGGCAATTGTGCAGGTTATGGAAGGGGAGCAATTGGTCACCAGGCTTATTTCAGTGAAAAATAAAAGCCAATCAAGAAAAAAGCATATTGGCTTATAGACTTTCAATACCGGGGAGGGCTCACAAATATAAAACTATTGCCCAACTCAGTTATGACTGACTACATTGTGTATGTTTTCTGTTATGTCTGTAGGCAACTTTACACATAGTAAGGCTAAATGACCTTTAGGATATCAAGAAGATAAAGAATGTTCTAAAATGGCACTTTTCCACTGCAAGTACCGGCTAGTACCTGCTCGGCTCTACTCGGCCCTGCTTGGCCCGGTTTGCTTTTCCACTGCGGTACCGCATGGTATAGTGTCGGAACGGTTCGGTACGGTACGGTATAGGTTTTCTTTTCCATTAAAGTAGTACTAAAGTTAAGTGGGTGGGATAACAACGGGGTGGGTGTGATTCTCTGACCAATCAGTGGCTAGTAGTGACTGCATGCAAAGGATTGTGGGATATGGTACCAGTTTGGTACCTGTTGGAACCACAATCGAGTAGGTACTGTTTTTTCAGAGCCGTACCGTACCGTTCGGTTCCATGCAGTGGAAAAGCAAACCTATACCGTACCGTACAGAACCGTTCCGACCCTATACCATGCGATACCGCAGTGGAAAAGCACAAAAGCGTGCCGAACCGGTACGGTTCCATGCAGTGGAAAAGCGCCAAAACGGTTTCCCTTTTTTCATAGGAGTATTCTATTTATTGTAAAATTGAAATGTTCTGTAACATTGTCGGCTAAAACCAAACTCCTGATGGGACATACTGTCACATGAACGCAAACATTTCCACTTACATAGTACAGTCAAAGAAGAAAAGGAAATTTCTTGTGAAATTTAAAAGGGTTCTTTCAAATCAAAAACATATTATACAAAACTGTGCCAGATGCAAAATATTGCCTTAAAAAGACAGACAGACCTAAGGACATGCAGACAGGCAGCCAGATGTTATATGGGCAAATACATTCATGCTCAATTTAAAAACAGGTTGTTTTAAATGCCATAGGCATATTTCATTTAAGCCCAACATCAGCAAATGCTCTTTATTTAATTTTGTGGGGGTGGTGCTTGCTTCAACAGCACATATACTAATTTTGTGGGGGTGAGTTACTGTCAGGAAAATAATATCAGCCGCCAGAGCTCTTGCGCATGTGCATAAATATGTCACTTATGAATCCTGAAGTGATATCCCAGTTTAAGGATACATGTTGCATTTCTTTATATTTTTGAGCTTGAATTTAAAGTAGAAGTATGGCCAAAATGATTTTGGCTATACTTCTGTAGGTCACAGGAGTGCACTTAGTTCTCATGGATCTAAAACCCCCCACAGCACCAGAAGATCACAGCTGTAGGGGTATGTGTTGGGGGGAAGGGGGCTTAACAGCAGCCAGCACCACAAGGGACACTTCTCTTTGAATGTACGTGCCGTCCCTTGTGTTGATTGTAAAAAAAAAAAAGACCAGTCTTATGCTTTAACCCTGAGTAGGCACCATATATTAGTGGTGAAATTCTGGTCTGGCCCCCTCCTGCATATTCCTATTGGCTGATAAGGCTGTCCATCATATTGGTGGACCAAAAAGGAACATATAGTAGGTTACACAGAGCCTTGAGATGAAAAAAAAAAAATCTGCAGAAAATCAAACACCCCAAACGAAAATAGAAAACGCAACTATATGAACATGCTCCCTTTAACTTTGATTTCCTTTGTAATTTCTACTAGAAAACTGAAACTATAGTACATTATATACCTTAAGAGTGACTTTTTAGCTTTATGTACAGCTGTAGCCAAAAGGTTTGAGAATGACACAACTATTAATTTTCACAAAGTCTTCTGCTTCAGTGTTTTTAGATATCTTTGTCAGATGTTACTACGGTATACTGAAGTATAATTACAAGCATTTCATACGTATCAAAAGTTTTTATTGACAATTACACTAAGTTTATGCAAAGAGTCAATATTTGCAGTGTTGACCCTTCTTTTTTTTTTTTTCTTTTTTTTTTTACCCTTCTTTTTTAAGACCTCTGCAATTCACCCTGGCATGCTGTCTATCAACTTCTGGGCACATCCTGACTGATTGTAGTTAATTCTTGCATAATCAATGATTGGAGATTGTCAGAATTTGTGTTTTTTTTTTTTTTTCACCTGCCTCTTTTGAGGATTGATCACAAATTCTCTATTGGATTAAGGTATGGGGAGTTTCCTGACCATAGACCCAAAATTTTGATGTTTTGTTCCCCAAGCCACTATGTTATCACTTTTGCCTTATGTCAAGGTTATCCATCATGCTAGAAAAGGCATTGTTCGTCACCAAACTGTTCTTGGATGGTTGGGATATGTTGCTCTCAGAGGATGTTTTTGTACCGTTCTTTACTCATGGCTGTGTTCTTAGCCAAAATTGTAAGTGAGCCCACTCCCTTGGATGAGAAGCAACCCCACACATGAATGGTTTTAAGATGCTTTACTGTTGGCATGACACAGGACTGATGGTAGAGCTCACCTTTTCTTCTCCGGACAAGTTTTTTTCCGGATGCCCCAAACAATCAGAAATGGGATTCATCAGTGAAAATTACTTTACTCCAGTCCTCAGCAGTCCAATTCCTGTACCTTTTGCAAAATATCAGTCTTTTTCCTGGAGATAAGTGGCTTCATTGCTGCCCTTCTTGACACCAGGCCATTCTCCAAAAGTCTTTGCCATACTGTGCATGAAGATGCACTCACACCTGCCTGCTGGCCATTCCTGAGCAAGCTCTGCACTGGTGGTTTCCCCATCCCTGAATCAACTGTAGGAGACAGTCCTGGTGCTTGCTGGAATTTCTTGGGCACCCTTAAGCCTTCTTCACAAAAGCAGTGGAAATGTTTTTTTTTTTTTTATGGGATTAAGTTTGTTTTCATGGCAAAGAGGGACTTTGCAATTAATTGCAATTCATCTGATCACTCTTCATAACATTCTAGAGTATATGCAAATTGCCATCATAGACACTGTGGCAGTAGACTTCATGAAAATAAATATTTGTGTCATTCTGAAAACTTTGGTCATGGCTGTAGATGCTGTAGAAATTATTTATTTTTGATACATTTGATATTATTTGTAGCTCTGTGTCCATACACATTTTTTTCTTTTTATTTTCTGCAGCAGCAGACAAGGGTCTGGAAAATGTAAATGCAAATAATTTCCAGCTTGCGTCTCCTACAGCCCCCTAGAGTCCCCTGTCAAGTATTCCTATGTTCCTATGAACAGTGCATGTTTTACAGATACCCCTCATCTATGCACAAGTAGAGTAATTAGCATTAGCAATGTAATTTACCTGCATGTGAATATCCTAATGCCTCGTACACACGCAACGATTATCGGCCGACCGATCGGCCGTCTTTTGTCCAGTGTTGTTGTGTTGGTTGAAATGTGCTCTAGACTGCACACAAATTTTCTCTGCCAACAAAAATCAACTTCATTAGTGATGTCATGTGCTGGTTTACTTTCCGTGTGTTTTTTCTTCTCTGAGCATGCCCAGTCTTGCTCATCAGATTTTGTCTGCCGAAATCTGTACTGACTTACAGAAAATCGGCCGTTGTGTTGACGGCCAACAAATATTTTATAGCCTGCACACCAGTTTTTTTTCGGCCGAAAAGTCGGAGTCGGTTGTCGAAAGCATCATACTAACAAGCCGAAAATCGGCCAATCGGACGTTGGCCGAAAATTCACGGCCAACTATCGACGCGTGTGTACGGGGCATTACATGAAATGTGGGACAGGTTTAAACACTATTTAAGAGGTTTCAAAAGCCACTGAGTTCTTTACCTAGCCATATTTTCAGGATGAATATACAGTACTTTTTAGCCTTTTAATGTTTAAATAATACTGTTAGAAATCTATGAACCAACAATCAAAATCATAAGGGTGAAAGTTCTTACTTAAAAGCCAGACTGAAAAAAATTAAAATAATAGAAAGAAAAGTTTATTGTATTTTTGTATATGAAAGAACAATTGGCATGTCTGTGACAAATTATAGCATTAATTATTCTGCTACAATTAATTCCAGCTGAACATGATCCTTAGCTTTTCACTGATGTGACATAATTAGGATATTATGATAAGAACAAAAATAATTGTTTGTTGTAATTAAGAGTGGTAGATGATGGATTAGATACTGTAAACTATACCCATAGCACAAAACAGATTTGAGCTTTGGATTACCAGTCATAGGAAGTGTACATTTTTATAGTGCAAAAATTAAATAAACCTCTCGCCACTATATAAAATACACAAAATCAAGATGTAAAGCTGCTCCCCAATGTGTTGCTACACTAAACAAAAAGAGAATAAAGTTAAGGGGCGCTATACTCAAGTAAATAGTAAAATGGTGACTAAAATACACAATAATTGATTTTAAGTACAATATGCTCCTAAATAAAGTGCATAAATTCATAAAGTACAAGAAAACATAATGTGTTTCAAATAAAGTTCATTTGTGCTCTTCTTAAGCAAAGTTTCTTGATTCTTCAATGTAAGGTGTCATTAGACCATCACCACCAATTTAATTTGCACCCAATGTGCTCTACTGGAAAAACACTCACCAGACTACCATTACCTCTTTAATTAAAAAGAAGGTAAAAAGTGCTTGATTGCTGCGTTTCCTTATACAGTATGTGACTGGTTCCCATGACAGGAATCAGGAAGCCTTCCAGTGACATCTAAAATACTATTTACAGAAACAAAGCAATAGATATAATGAATTTAAGTTGATTGGAAATTGGAAGATACTATGGATGATTATATGAAAGTATGTTAACAAAAAAAAATACTGATAGCACTATATTTCACGCCTCTTTAAATTCTTCAGTTTGTTGAGACATGCTCAGCACCATTAAAGCATTGGCTACACTTTGGGGGGGGGGGGGGGGGTATGCTGAACTCATTATCATCCCTTGACATGCTCTATTCCCAATCTCAAGCACACTGCTTTAACCATACTGATACTTGTATGGAAGAATTAAGTCCTCTTGCTCTCTCTATAGCAGCAGACTTGATGCAACTATTTTATCTTCAGGACACTCTCTAGCATCCCCTTCACTGACACCCATCCACTGATTCTTCAACTGAAGTGATGGTCCTCACATGACAGGCCCCATGACACAGATCTGTACTCACTGTAGGCAGAATCAGATCCTTTCCAGTGCCTCCCTTCCAGTCAGCTCTGCAGGACATCTGAGTTCAGCTCCTATCTTACTTTCAGGTCCTCAAGTTGACTAACCGAGGCCGCATGGCAGCTTCTACAGAGGAGGGGCAGCTGCCCCCTCCCTCTGGGACTTTGCTCTTCAGCTGAAGACCCCGAGCACATATGCCCTTGGTATTTATACAGTCACCCAGTATGCATTGAGGCACTTTCCTCTGCCAATCGTCAGGGCTGTAATAATGCCTGTGCTCTCTCTTGTCAGGCTTCCTCCCACTCTCCAATATGCCCTCCCCCCCTTTGGACCAGTGTGAAACATTTCAGACAAGCTGAGCTGCACCTGAGCACCATGAGAAGATCCTATCAATGGATCCTGCCCTTGGTAGGCTGAGAGAAATCTAAATTTACCTGGCAATCTCTCAGGTAAGCAGAAAGACCCAAAAACTATACTCTCTTCTAGCACCTACCTAGGAGGGTGCTACATTTACATATGCTTTCTTAAGCACCGGTATATCCTTATGCACACTCTTCTGAATGCCTTGCACCTGACAGGAGGAAAACAGCATTTAAAATGCATCTAAAGCCTCATTTTCAAACACATTTATGTGCATTTAGTGCATTTAGGCACGTTCAGGTCTATTAACCATTTTGGCTTTCATTTATTTAAATGGCCAGAATATTAATTTATTCTGGCCATTGAAATGACTGAACGGCTCAAGCCCAAAATGCTCCTAGCATTTAGGCATGTTTAGGCACACTTACATGCATTTCGGTGCATCAGCCACTTTTTCTTTCTGCCCAAAGGCTCCTCTCCTGAATTTGAAAGTGATATATTTTTTTTTTTTCTTCTAAACACTTCTTTCTCTAAGCACCTATAAACACCTATATGTGCAAAATAAATAAATAAATAAATAAATGGAGAGATTGTCTATTTTTTTACTGCATGGGAATAAGGAGATATTCTAGTGGGATTTTATAAGCACTGTTTATCACAATTCTTGGTGTTTTTTGAGTGTAGTCAACTTGCTATATACAGTATATATATATATATATATATATATATATATATATATATATATATATATATATATATATACACACACACACATATATATATATATATATATATATATATATATATATATATATATATATATATATATATACATATACACATATATATATATATATATATATACATATATATATATATATATATATATATATATATATATATATATACGGTATATATATATACAGTGCCTTGCGAAAGTATTCGGCCCCCTTGAACTTTGCGACCTTTTGCCACATTTCAGGCTTCAAACATAAAGATATAAAACTTAATTTTTTGTGAAGAATCAACAACAAGTGGGACACAATCATGAAGTTGGACGAAATTTATTGGATATTTCAAACTTTTTTAACAAATAAAAAACTGAAAAATTGGTTAATACTTTGTACCGCCACCTTTTGCTGTGATTGCAGTTGTAAGTCGCTTGGGGTATGTCTCTATCAGTTTTGCACATCGAGAGACTGAAATTTTTGCCCATTCCTCCTTGCAAAACAGCTCAAGCTCAGTGAGGTTGGATGGAGAGCGTTTGTGAACAGCAGTTTTCAGTTCTTTCCACAGATTCTTGATTGGATTCAGGTCTGGACTTTGACTTGGCCATTCTAACACCTGGATATGTTTATTTGTGAACCATTCCATTGTAGATTTTGCTTTATGTTTTGGATCATTGTCTTGTTGGAAGACAAATCTCCATCCCAGTCTCAGGTCTTTTGCAGACTCCATCAGGTTTTCTTCCAGAATGGTCCTGTATTTGGCTCCATCCATCTTCCCATCAATTTTAACCATCTTCCCTGTCCCTGCTGAAGAAAGGCAGGCCCAAACCATGATGCTGCCACCACCATGTTTGACAGTGGGGATGGTGTGTTCAGGGTGATGAGCTGTGTTGCTTTTACGCCAAACATAACGTTTTGCATTGTTGCCAAAAAGTTTGATTTTGGTTCCATCTGACCAGAGCACCTTCTTCCACATGTTTGGTGTGTCTCCCAGGTGGCTTCTGGCAAACTTTAAATGACACATTTTATAGATATCTTTAAGAAATAGCTTTCTTCTTGCCACTCTTGCATAAAGGCCAGATTTGTGCAGTATACGACTGATTGTTGTCCTATGGACAGAGTCTCCCACCTCAGCTGTAGATCTCTGCAGTTCATCTAGAGTGATCATGGGCCTCTTGGCTGCATCTCTGATCAGTCTTCTCCTTGTATGAGCTGAAGGGGACATACCCCGAAAGCTTGTCCTGAAAAATTGTATGTTAGTGCAAATAAAAAAAGTATCACGGACAGTACTCAATTGTCCTTGTATGAGCTGAAAGTTTAGAGGGACGGCCAGGTCTTCGTAGATTTGCAGTGGTCTGATACTCCTTCCATTTCAATATTATCGCTTGCACAGTGCTCCTTGGGATGTTTAAAGCTTGGGAAATCTTTTTGTATCCAAATCCGGCTTTAAACTTCTCCACAACAGTATCTCGGACCTGCCTGGTGTGTTCCTTGTTCTTCATGATGCTCTCTGCGCTCTAAACTGACCTCTGAAACTATCACAGTGCAGGTGCATTTATACGGAGACTTGATTACACACAGGTGGATTCTATTTATCATCATTAGTCATTTAGGTCAACATTGGATCATTCAGAGATCCTCACTGAACTTCTGGAGAGAGTTTGCTGTACTGAAAGTAAAGGGGCTGAATAATTTTGCACGCCCAATTTTTCAGTTTTTTATTTGTTAAAAAAGTTTGAAATATCCAATAAATTTCGTTCCACTTCATGATTGTGTCCCACTTGTTGTCGATTCTTCACAAAAAATTACAGTTTTATATCTTTATGTTTGAAGCCTGAAATGTGGCAAAAGGTCGCAAAGTTCAAGAGGGCCGAATACTTTCGCAAGGCACTGTGTATATATATATATATGTATATATATATATATATATATATATATATATATATATATATATATTATATATACACCTTACAAATGTGATATATGGTTACATAATGGGCAGTAGCTGGAAAAATATTTCTTAATTTTTGAAAACAGGTATTTTTGCCTTTTTCTTTTATTTATCTTTAACCTCCCTGGTGGCATGATTATTTCAGATTTTAGGTGCTGAAAGCGGTACTATTATTTTGCATGTAATTCTTGAGGACGAGCAGCCCAAACCAACTATTTATATATGATTTTTTTTTTACTGTGCGTTCTTCTTTATAACATCTCGGGTATGATAAAGTTTGAGATACAAAATCATAAATTATAATATAATAAATAACTATAAATAAGTTAAAGTATATATATATATATATATATATATATATACATATATATATATATATATATATATATATATATATATATATATATATATATATATATATATATATATATATATATATATATATATATATACACACATATACAGTGGGTACGGAAAGTATTCAGACCCCCTTACATTTTTCACTCTTTGTTATATTGCAGCCATTTGCTAAAATCATTTAAGTTCATTCTTCTTCCTCATGAATGTACACATAGCACCCCATACTGACAGAAAAACACAGAATTGTTGACATTGTTGCAGATTTATTAAAAAAGAAAAACTGAAATATCACATGGTCCTAAGTATTCAGACCCTTTGCTCAGTATTTAGTAGAAGCCCCCTTTTGATCTAATACAGCCAGGAGTCTTTTTGAGAAAGATGCAACAAGTCTTTCACACCTGGATTTGGGGATCCTCTGCCATTCCTCCTTGCAGATCCTCTCCAGTTCTGTCAGGTTGGATGGACAGCCATTTTTAGGTCTCTCCAGAGATGCTCAATTGGGTTTAAGTCAGGGCTCTGGCTGGGCCATTCAAGAACAGTCACGGAGTTGTTGTGAAGCCACTCCTTCGTTATTTTAGCTGTGTGCTTAGGGTCATTGTCTTGTTGGAAGGTAAGCCTTCGGCCCAGTCTGAGGTCCAGAGCACTCTGGAGAAGGTTTTTGTCCAGGATATCCTTGTACTTGGCCGCATTCATCTTTCCCTCGATTGCAACCAGTCGTCCTGTCCCTGCAGCTGAAAAACACCCCCACAGCATGATGCTGCCACCACCATGCTTCACTGTTGGGACTGTATTGGACAGGTGATGAGCAGTGCCTGGTTTTCTCCACACATACCGCTTAGAATTAAGGCCAAAAAGTTTTATTTTGGTCTCATCAGACCAGAGAATCTTATTTCTCACCATCTTGGAGTCCTTCAGGTGTTTTTTAGCAAACTCCATGCAGGCTTTCATGTGTCTTACACTGAGGAGAGGCTTCCGTCGGGCCACTCTGCCATAAAGCCCCGACTGGTGGAGGGCTGCAGTGATGGTTGGCTTTCTACAACTTTCTCCCATCTCCTGACTGCATCTCTGGAGCTCAGCCACAGTGATCTTTGGGTTCTTCTTTACCTCTCTCACCAAGGCTCTTCTCCCCCGATAGCTCAGTTTGGCCGGACGGCCAGCTCTAGGAAGGGTTCTGGTCGTCCCAAACGTCTTCCATTTGAGGATTATGGAGGCCACTGTGCTCTTAGGAACCTCAAGTGCAGCAGAAATCTTTTTGTAACCTTGGCCAGATCTGTGCTTTGCCACAATTCTGTCTCTGAGCTCTTCAGGCAGTTCCTTTGACCTCATGATTCTCATTTGCTCTGACATGCATTGTGATCTGGAAGGTCTTATATAGACAGGTGTGTGGCTTTCCTAATCAAGTCCAATCAGTATAATCAAACACAGCTGGACTCAAATGAAGGTGTAGAACCATCTCAAGGATGATCAGAAGAAATGGAAAGCACCTGAGTTAAATATATGAGTGTCACAGCAAAGGGTCTGAATACTTAGGACCATGTGATATTTCAGTTTTTCTTTTTTAATAAATCTGCAACAATGTCAACAATTCTGTCTTTTTCTGTCAGTATGGGGTGCTATGTGTACATTCATGAGGAAGAAGAATGAACTTAAATGATTTTAGCAAATGGCTGCAATATAACAAAGAGTGAAAAATTTAAGGGGGTCTGAATACTTTCCGTACCCACTGTATATATATATATATATTGCTAAAAAAAAATTAAATAAGAGCATATCATCAAGTAAAAAAAAAAAATACTGGGATATTGATCTGGTCAGTTAAGTAGCAGGGGGGCTGTTAATCAGTTTCAGCTGCTTTGGTGTTATTGAAATTAATCACAGATGCAGTAGATGGGCAACAATGACACAGCCTCCAAAACAGGAATGGCTTTACAGGTGGATGCCACTGGCCGTTCTTTCCACTACTCATCTTTTTTGACTGTTTTCACTAGTTTTGCATTTAGCTAGGGTCAGTATCACTACTGGTAGCATAAGGTGATACCTGGACCCTATAGAGGTTACACAGGCAGTCCAGGATGGCACATCAATATGTGCATTGCCAGAAGGTTGGCTGTGTCTCCCAGCACAGTCTCAAGAGCATGGAGGAAATTCCAGGAAACAGGCAGTTACTCTAGGAGAGCTGGACAGGGCCGTAGAAGGTCCTTAACCCATCTGCTCCTTTGTGCAAGGAGAAACAGGATGAGCACTGCCAGAGCCCTCCAAAATGACCTCCAGCAGGCCAGATGAATATCTCTGACCAAACAATCAGAAACAGACTTCATGAGGGTGGACTTAGGGCCTGACGTCCTCTTGTGGGCCCTGTGCTCACTGCCCAGCACCATGGAGCTTGATTGGCATTTTCCATTGAACACTGGAATTGGCAGGTCCGCCACTGGTACCCTATGTTTTTCAAGATGAGAGCAGGTTCACCCTGAGCACATGTGACAGATGTGAAAGGGTCTGAAGAATGTTATGCTGCCTGTAACATCATTCAACATGACTAGTTTGGTGGTGGGTCAGTGATGGTCTGGGAAGGCATGTCCATATAGGGATGCACAGACCTCTACAGGCTAGACAATGGCTACCTGACTGCCATTAGGTATCGGGATGAAATCCTTGGACCCATTGTCAGACCCTACACTGGTGCAGTGGGTCCTGGGTCCCTCCTGGTGCTCGACAATGCCAGGCCTCATGTGGTGAGAGTATGCAGCAAGTTCCCACGCACGCCTGTCCTAAATCCAATAGAACACCTTTGGGACATTATGTTTCAGTCCATCCGACGCCACCAGGTTGCACCTCTGTCTGTTCAGGAGCTCAGTGAATGCCCTGGCCCAGATCTAAGAGGAATTACCCCATGACACCATCTGTCATCCCATTAGGAGCATGCCCCAACGTTATCAGGCATGCATACAAGAATGTGGGGGCCATACATACATTTTGAGTTGCTGCAATGAAATTTCAGCAAAATGGACCAACCTGCTGCATCATTTTTTCACTATGATTGTCGGGGTGTCTTTGAATTCAGCCCTCTGTAGGTTAATATTTTTCATTTCCATCAAACAACGTGGCATCCTTCGTTCCTAACACATTACGCAGTCTATATCAGTATGGATAACCAGCATGATATGTTTCCCTATTGAGACCTGATGTGTTTCCAAAGTGTTCATTTAATTTTTTTGGGCAGGGTGTGTATATAAATGTGTGTATATATATATATATATATATATATATATATATATATATATATATATATATATATATATATATTTATCTTTCAAAACATAGTATATTATTTTACTGTGCTAGCTGTGATTCAGACAGTTCAGTTTCCTGTTGCCACATGACTGAACTCTTGTAGACATTGGCTCAGCAGTTGCACCAATGGATCAATTACTGCAACTACATATTGCACCGCCACTATTCATTTAATTTATTTTTCTACTCACGTTTTTGTCACTCCTTCACTTTTGAATATGTTTTTTTTCACTGGATGGAGGGTGTGCTCCTCGGGCCTATCCTGAAGTCTATAAAGGAGGATGTGTGGCCATCAGGTTTCTTTCCTCCTCTGAACTAGGGGGGAGGTTGTCTTTGGGAGAGCCCTTCGACCTAATACTCATTGGTCGACTTCCGCTGACCATTAGGAGAGGGGTCTGCCAGGCCTTTTGGCTAGGTGGACTGGGTTTGAGACCTTGTCCTTGTTAGGAGCCTTGCGGAGCCTTGTTAGGAGCCTTGCGGAGCCTTGTTAGGAGCCTGGTGGTTCAGGGTAAGGTCCTACCCCTTCGGGCCCAAACAGGCAAAGTGACCTACTGATACATTGATGCCTGCTTCCGGGTTTAGGCCACATGCATGTGCGCCCCCCTGCCAACATTCACTGTGATTGTACACAGAGGGTGTCTGTCAGCAAAACCCGGCCTATGTTTCATGGCTGGAACCTGCTGATCAGCTGTGTCCAATCACAGCCCAGAGACCTGTGTTAACAACCAATACAATAGTAAACTATAGCCTGATGCACCACGTGACGTACCTCCATCCCAAAATAACGTGGAAAACTGCGACGGTTTGCCCTTGGGACATTAAATGAGGTGTGACACGCCCAATGATGAGATATAAAATGCAAGTTTATTGGAACATACAATGTTAACAAGTAAAAACGGAAAGTACGGTATTGTCAAACAGATTTTTAATGTAATACATAGTATATTATATAGTCATAGTCAGGTACAGTATTCCATAGAACAATCCAATCGTAAAAAAAAAGAAATAGGTCGCTCTCCATCATGGAATGAATTTGCTAGAATTTATTGAAGTATCGTCATGCCAAACATTAAAACAAACAGGAACTGTTAACGTTTCTCACGGGTCTCCATGCTTGTTCCATGATGGAGTGCGACCTATTTCCAGGGGCAGACTGGCAACTTTCAGCCCAGGGGCAAGTACAAAAACCAGAGGCCCATGGTGCAGCGACTCAGCCCCCCTCCCACTCTCCCTCTTCTCATCCCCCTCCTGACCCACATTCCAGGCTGAAGCCCTGCTACAGGTACTCTATACTCATTGGCTGAATCCGGGTTCCCAACCCGGCCAGCAGGGGGCATTTAGGGGAGCTGGGACATCCCGGTTGGGGCTGGCCAGAGGAGGAGAGCCCCAAGTGGGTCATGGAACTGTCTTCTGCTCAGACACAGTTTACACCATCCATGCTGGGGGGGGGGGCTGGGCTCTGTCTTTGTCTTCATCCCGCACTCAGTAGGTCAGTGGCAGAGACTTTTTACTTCTCTTCACCAGGAATCCTTTAGGCATGTCTGTGGCAGAAGTGGTGCAGCCTTTTTACAGGACATCAGAGCGGCCCAGGGGGCAATTGCTCCCCTGCCCCCTGGCCCAGTCCTCCCCTGCCTATTTCTTTTTCTACAAATACTTTCACGGTGGTGAGCCGAGGTGAGCACCCAACTGGATTGCAGAGCACAGTTGATTGAGCCTGAGCGGTGCTGCTCTTTTCTTTGCATAGAACAATTAATGGTTGGTATGAAAATGCATCATCATAGTCCAAACCAACAGAGGAAACAATCTCTCTGTTTCTTATCCTTGCAAAGCAGGAATAAGAAACAAAGAGATCTGTTAGTAAAAAGCAGCACACATTACACACATTACATATGGTTAGACACACATGTAACCCCTTGATCGCCTAGATGTTAGCTTCTTCCAAGCCAATGTCATTAGAACAGTGATAGTGTATAATATTTGCACCAATTACTGTATTAGCATTACTGGTGATGTCAGTGTCAGTTAGTCAGTTCCCCCCCAGCATCAGTTAGTGTGACATTTCCTGCTGCACTATAGCAGTCCTATTATAAAACACAGACCACCACAAAAAGAAAAAAAAATTCCAATATATATCCATAGTATGTAGACCCTTTCACTCAAATCAATCAATATACACTTATTGGGATTTTTTTTAACAAAGACATGTAGCAGAACACATTTTGGTAAAAAATTATGATGAAAATTTAAATGTTTTTACATGTTTTCATTGGATATGTTTTATAGCAGAAAGTAAAACACACATATCTATATCTATATATCTATATCTATATATCTATATAGATATATAAATATATATATTTTTTTATTTAATTTAGTTACATTGTTGGTAAGGCTGAAAAAAAAGACACCAGTCCATCCAGTTCTACCAGTGGTGTGTGAGTGCGCTTGCGTTTTTGTGAATAATACACTGTATATCCCTGTATGTTGTGATCGTTAAGGTGCCCATCTAATAGCTTTTTTATACTATCGACGCTCCCTGCTGATACCACTGCTTGTGGAAGAGAATTCCACATCCTCACTGCTCTGACAGTAAAGAACCCTCTACATAGTATAAAGTTAAACCGCTTCTTTTCCAATTTCATTAAATGGCCACGTGTCTTCTTAAATTCCCTTTCATTGAAAAGTTTTTTTTCCCTATGCTAAGGTCACCAGTATGGTATTTGTACATTGATATTATATCCCCTCTCAAACATCTCTTCTTCATAGAGAATAAGTTCAATGCTTGTAGTATTTCCCCATAGCTGAGATCATCTAGTCCCTTTATTAGCTTGGTTGTCCTTCTCTGGACTCCATCTAGTTCCAGCACACCCTTCCTGAGGACTGGTTCCCAGAACTTGAGGGCATACTCAAGATGCGTCTGGACCAGAGTCTTGTATAGTGGGAGAATTATCGTTTTATCTCTGGAGTGAATCCCCTTTTTAATAGATACCAATATTCTGTTGACTTTGCTTGCAGCAGCTTGTCATTGCATGCTATTGCTAAGGTCCTTTTCCATCCTAGACTCCCCCCGAGGTCCCCCCCCCCTAGCAAATAACTTGGGCTCGTATTTTAAGCAGCCAAATGCTTTACAAAATTACTTTACATTTTTCAACAATATACCTCATTTGCCATGTAGTTGCCCACCCCATTATTTTATTTAGATCTTCTTGTAAGGTTTCTACATACTGCACAGAAGTTATTGCCCTGCTTAACTTTGTATCATCCACAAACACTGAGATTGAGCTGGTTATCCCATTCTCTATATAGCTTACAAATAAATTAAACATAATTGGTTCCAGGACAAATCCTTGGGGGACCCCACTTATCACACCGGACCATTCTGAGTACTCGCAATTTATCACCACCCTTTGGACCCGCCCCTGTAGCTAGTTTTTAGTCCAGGTACTCACCCTATTGTCCATGCTGACAGACCTTAGTTTGTAAAGTAAACGTTTGTGAGGAACTGTATCAAATGCCTTTGCAAGATCCAGATACACTACATACATAGGCCTTCCTTTATCTAGATGGCAGCTCACTTCTTCATAGAAGGTTAATAGATTGGTCTGGCAAGAAGGATTCTTCATGAATCCATGCTGATTACCACTAATGATACCATTTGCATTACTACAATCTTGTATATAGTCCTTTATTATCCCCTCCAATAGCTTGCAGACTATTGATTTTAGGCTAAATGGCCTGTAGTTCCTAGGAATATACTGTATTTCTGCCCTTTTTTAAATATTGGTACCACGCTGGCTTTTCTCCAATCAGTTGATACCATCCCAGTCAGTAAACTGTCCATAAAAATTGGGAACAAAGGTCTAGCTATCACCTGACTGAATTATTTAAGGACCCTCGGGTGTAAGCCATCTGGTCCTGGTGACTTATTTATGTTACATTTTTCAAGTCTATTTCTGATACAGGCTTCTACTATTAGCCATGAGCGTACATTCTGTGACGTGTTTTTAACATTACAGTCTTGTATATCGAAATGGCTCATAGTAATAGAAATTTAGCAGGTTAAAGGTACCACATCCCAGTTTACTCAAGAAAAAATGGGAACAATGTGGGGCATATGTCAGGACTTTTTAGGTACCGTCTTAGACCAATACTAGTAGTATCACATTAATACAGTGTTTTGTATAAAAACATTTATTTAGTATGCAAAATTTATCCAAGAAAAAATTGACAACAGGACAGGAGAACAGATAATACATATAAAATCAATAATGGATATCAAACATAAACATAATCCTCATGTCTTGGAAATGGAATCACCGGGAAGTACCTCTGGGCCAGAATAATCCGGTACCAATCTGGTATTTCCTTAGGTGTACCACAACCCACTACCCTACATGTTTTGCGGTATGAACCGCTTCTTCAGGGGTACAGGGGTACAGATAGATGTTCAAGAGGATAACTGCAGAACAATTGAGACAAAAATTAATTACCAAGGAGATTAACTCAAAAAATTACATCGTATAGTTTAACAGCATCTTTAATTGCAGTACGCACAAGGGGAAGGGGGTGAACCTCCCTCCAAAAATGAAACCCCTGTGCGTACTACCTCTCAAACAACATTATAGTCAACTTTTATAAAAATCACAGTACATCATATACACAATGGAGCCAGGAAAGAGCATGAATATTCCCACCTGAACGGCTGCTGGTTTGAGAACAGGAGAGAGGAGCATGCCAGGGACCAACCAAGCCCCCCAGGCAGACATGGACAGCCTGTAGTAACCCAGAAACCGAGGCAAATGTGAGATCCAAATAATCTATGGGCAACAATAAATCAGAGAAATCAAGGTAAATAAATGGCCATATTAGGCCCATATTATCCATAGAAAAAAGGGGAATTGGACTCCTCATAGAGTCTCATAGCCTTGGGTAATAGTTGGTAAAAAAGTGCCTACCGGTATTATAGCTTTAAAACCATAAGGGTCAGATGGTGGGATGGATGAATGGATAAGAGACGATGATGAAAGTCCACAGAGCTTGCTTAAGGATTGAAAACATCCAGGGAACTCTATGGTTCCTATATATGTATACAAGTAAAAGAGGAATATCACTGGGAGATTCCTATATATAATAAAAGAGATATGCGTTAGATCACACATAAAGGAAAGGAGAGGAAGAATGTGAATGCCCGATATAGACAGATAAGTACAGAATGATGGCAGTGATATATCCAGAGTAAGATAGGTGAGAGATCCTCAGAAAATAGCAGCCGGTATTTCCCCATCCATTGTGTATGACAGAGGTGAAAGAGAAGCAGACCGGCCGTCCTAATCTCAGTTTACCTTAGACCTCCGATGTCGCCAGCAACCACCATCTGTGGCTGATCGGTGTCCAGCATGCGGTATATGTAGGCCGTCAACACCGGCGTCATCAACGGGGACGACGCCCCGTGATGACGCGCCAGTGTCCGATGCAGAGACTGCGCATGCGCGCCAGTACGTGCGCCGCGCAGCTGCTAAAAGTGTGGACAGACATCACCCTCATGGTTGCTATGCAACCAGGCAACGCTCGCAGCCATAATTGGCTGCAGATGAAGACAGCGTTCCCCAAAGGGAGAGAGAGCCCACCAAGTATGCGGGGAGGTACACCATGTTAATGGTCATAACTCCCCAGTGTACCGCATGTCCGCCTGATGGGGCATGTATAGGCCCACCAGCGCGATCATCCCAAACCGTCCACCCCAGCTGGGATCCCCTGTCATCCAGGCAACGATCATGGCTCCAATGTCCACACATACAGAAAATACAGTATAAGACATCAACAGCATATAAAACGTACATCACATTAGTATCCTATAGTATCCTGTTGGCTGAACACAGTTCTTTTTATATAGGAGTAATCTATTATCACAGTTGCCCAGCACAGAGAACACTCTGGCTCGAGCATCTAAGATATATAAATAGATCACTATACCAACAACAGTCATATACAAATCAGCATATCACAGCCTGTTAGGGCCTATTGGGACATGCCAAAGTCTTGTCAAGAAAAGAACAAATAGTAGATCACAACATGAAAATACAGGGTACAGACCGGGGACATAGCATACAATGGACACAACTGGGGAAGGAGTGACTAGACAAACAAAGGAAACACGAGGAGACAAAAAAAAAAAAAACATTACAGTCTTGGTTACTATATTCCACCATTTCCTTTGTGAAAACTGAGGAGAAGAATGCATTTAAAACTTTTGCCCTCTCTTTGTATTTTGTAACCAATCCTGTGTTCTTTGTTCCTAGGATTTTATCCTATTTAATATCATTTAACAAAGAGCGCAATTAAGGAAAGTTGTCTCTTTTGAAATGCAGTATCCTTGTATTATACTTGTGCTTCTTACTTCTGTGATTTATACTGAAACTAATTGACCTGGGGTCGTTGCTTCCTAAGTGTATTGTTAGTAATCAGTAGATCTAGTAATGCGTATCTCCTGTTGATGCATTCACCAACTGACCCATGAAATTATCACTCAAAATATTTAGGAATTGGTGAGCCTTAGACAAATGCATGGTTCCTTCTATCTAGTCTATTTCTGGATAATTTAAATCCCCCATTTAAATGACATTAATCATCCTTGCTGCCATTCCATGCTGTGATAGAAGGTCCGCCCCCCCCTCCTCCTCCTCCCTTAGGTTAGGGGGTCTGAAGCAAATGCTCACTATTATTTTCCCATTATTTTTCTCCCTTTGGAGCTCCACCCACGAGGATTCCACCTCCTCCCTAGCTCCATTGTTGATGTCATCCCTCATGTTCACTTGCACATCATTCTTGATATACAGGCATACCCCTCCCCTTTCCTACCCTCCCTATCTCTACTAATTAGGGAATACCCCTGAATGTTTGCCATGTGAGCTGTCAAACTAAGATTTTGAAACCCTCACAAAATTAAAATCTGCCTCGTACATTAGCAGCTCCAGTTCTCACATCTTGTTAGAAAGACTTCCTGCATTTGTATACAAGCCTTGTAGTTTTGTCCCATTGCATTCTATTTCTGTGTTAGTCGTTATGAGTCTGCAATTTGGATTTGCCAGCTTACTTACCTTGGGTCTTGGGATTTTAGCCACCCTACCATTAATGCCACCAATATTACCCACTAAACCTTGTTTAATGCTGCCTAGCTCTACATCTGGATACTCCCCCCCCAACACCTAGTTTAAAAGCCCCTCTAACTTTCCAGCCATCTGCTCTCCCAGCAGAGCTGCACCCTCCCCATTTAGGTGTAGTCCGTCCCTGCTAAAGAGTTGGTAGCTGACTGAGAAGTCAGCCTAGTTCTCCAGAAAGCCTGACCCCTCCTTTCTACACCACTTCCTTAACCACTTGTTCACTTCCCTAATCTCCCGCTACCTCTCTGGTGTGGGTCGATGTACTGGTAGTATTTCAGAGAATACTACCTTGGAGGTCCTTTTCTTCAACTTAGTTCCTAAGCCCCGAAAATTTTTTAGGACTCTCCATCTTCCATTTACTTTGTCATTAGTACCCACGTGTACCATGACAGCTAGGGTCTTCCCTAGCCCCACCCAGTAATCTGTCCACCTGATTCATGATTTGCTGAACCCGAGCACCCAGTAAACAACATTCCGTACGTTGCTTACGGTCTTCATGACAGATAGCCCTCTCTGTCCTTCTAAAAATTGAATCCCCTACCACCAGAATCTATCTTTCCTTATCCTCAGCATTTTCCCCGCCCTCATTGGCGTTTTTTCCCTGGCAGCTAGGGGCGTCGCTCTGCTCCAGCAATGCTGGTCCTTGACTGGTTTCCCCAACATCACGCAGCAGGATGTACTTATTGGGATGTTCCAGCCCAGGACCGGCCTCCTTGTCGTTTTCCCCTCTACCCCACCTAACTGTCACCCAACTACACTAGTCTGGAGCCTGCACCCTTGTATCTCCACCCCCCTCTGTGCTGGCCCCTGCCAGCACCTGACAGGTACGTTCCCAACTCTGTTTTAGTATGGAGATTCTTCTCGATGTTGCCAGTAGCGATGGGCAAATGGTTTGACCCAAGCATGAGTTTGGGCCAAACATTGGCTGGTCGCCAGTTTGATGACCACCCGAATTATCGGGGCATTCGTCTGTTTGTTCTGCCTCTGAATGACCACAATGCACTGCACCACCACACAGTGCATTGAAAACCCTGATTGGCTCAGGCAATGAAAGCTTTTCTCAATCGGGCACAGAGCACTGTAAGAGCCATGATTGGAGAAAGTAATGATGACTCTGTCCATTCACGGCTCATTGCTCTTACTCCCACCCCACACAATAAATGTATTCTTTCAATAGCGGCCATTTGTGCGTGATATCGGCATAGAGAAAGATAAAACGGGCTCTGTTCAGCGCTATTAGAGAGTTAGTGTGCTATTATAATTCTATTGTCAGTGTAGAATATCAGTTTAGTGTAAATCTAGTGATAATTCCGTCAGTATGAGTATAGTGTGACCATTCATATTTACTTTAAAGTCACTTTAGTGTGAATATAGTAATAGTTCAGTTAGTGTGAGTGTAGTAAACATTCATTTTTACTTTAGTTTGAATCTAGTGATAGTTCAGTGAATGTAGTGAGTGACCATAAATTTTTACTTTAGTGTCAGTTTATTTTGTCGGGGCAGGTTTACTGCATTATAGTTCAGTGCGTTTTTGCACATTTAATGAATTATACTTCTGTGCGTTACTGCACGTTTAACGCAGTATATTTCAGTGCATTACGTGCCGTTTAATGCAGTATTTTTTCTATGTGTTAGTGCATGTTTAACACTGTGTATTTCAGTGTGTTACTGCACGTTTAATGCAGAATATTTCTGTGCGTTAGAGCACGTTTAGTGCAGTATATTTCAGTGCATTACGTGACATTTACTGCAGTTAATGGGTTAGTGCACATTTAACACGGTATATCTTTGTGCAATATAAATGCAGTATATTTCAGTGCGTTACTGCACGTTTACGCAGTATATTTCTATGGGTTAGTGCACGTTTAACACTTTATATTTCTGTGAATTATGTGCCATTTAACACAGTAAATTTCAGTGTGTTACATGCCATTTAGTGCAGTATATTTATGTGCGTTAGTGCACGTTTACAGCAGTATATTTCAGTGCATTATTGCAGGTTTAACGCAGTATATTTCAGTGCGTTACTCCATGTTTAACGCAGTATATTTCTGTGCATTACTGTGCATTTAAGTCAGTATATTTTAATGCATTAGTGCACGTTTAACACAGTATATTTCAGTGCGTTACTGCATATTTAATGCAGTATATTTCAATGCGTTACTGCACGTTTATTGCAGTATATTGTAGTGTGTCCATGGTGTGTGTCTGTGTAGTGAGTACTTAGGTTAAAGTGCACCAAAAAACAGTGGCATACCAACAGGGGGGAGGGGGGGGGGTCCGCCCTGGGTGCCACACATTAGGGGGTGGCAGGGAGCACCCGGGGACAGCCTTTGGACTGCCTCCGCTGCTCATTGACACAGGAGAGCAGAGCAGGAGGAACTGTTTCAAGCAGAATGGAAGAGAGAGACTCAGGAGCTCTGAATAAACAGTGGGCGCTGCCAGAGTTAACTTTGTTAGTGCAATGTTAACTCCGGCAGCGCCTGCTGTTTATTCAGGGCTCATGACTATCTCTCTTCCATTCTGCTTGAAACAGTTCCTCCTGCACCGCTCACCTCCTAATAAGGTAGGAAGGTAGGTAGGAAGGGGAGGGGTAATTGGCAGTTATGTTCCCCCAGCCGCAGCGTATTACCAAATTGTCTCCAGTGGTAATGAGGATGGAGGGGATGATGATGAGGAGGTCACTGACACAACTTGGGTGGATAGAGCAGAGGGGGAAAGTGAGGGTGAGGCACAACCTCAATGAGGCAGCCATCATGGAAGAGTAGATAGCAGCCACCCTATTCCATCACATTGTGGAGCTGTTATCTCCTGGAACCCTTACCACAGCTCAGCTGTCTGGGCCTTTTTTAGCACATGTGCAGCCGATCCCACTGTTGAAATTTGCAAACTTTGCTGCAAGCACATGAAGTATGGCAAAAACACCAGCCAGTTGGGTACCACATGCTTGACAAGGCATTTGACCTCCCACCACTCAGCCCATTGGCAAGAGCACCTGAAAGCCACACAAAAGGGGTGCAATTCTGTTCCTCCTCCTTACTCACCTCAGTCTACCCCCGCTATATCTCATGACCTCTCAGCAGTCTCCACTGACAGGGGTTATGGTATAGTGCAGGGTGTCCCAGGTCCTTGCAGCACATCTGCCAGTAGCACACCACCAGCTGTAGACTATAGCCAGTAAATTTCTCTGCTCCATCTGCTGCAATGGGAAAAAAATACAGTCACATGCCCAGCGTCTAATTGCAAGCTTGTCAAAGCTGCTGGCTTTACATTTTCTGCCTTTTCATCTGGTGGATTCTGCCCCCTTTCATGAATTTGCAGAATGTGCTGTACCACAACGGCTGCTTCCCAGACAGTATTTCTTTTCACCAGCTCTGTACCATCACGTTGATTGCAATGTTATAGCATCGTTGTGCAAGGCAGTCCACTTTACTACTGACACGTAGTCTAGCAAGCATGGTCAGGGACGCTATATTTTGTTCACAGCAGACTGGGTAACTCTGCTTTCAATTTGAAAGGATGCAAGACAGGACTCAGTGCTGCAGCTTGTTGTGCTGCCACGTCTCCATACAGCTAGTGGTGATGATGCGAGATTTGTCAGCTCTACCCCCTCCTCCTCCTTCATGCCCTCCTCTGCTGAATTGTCCTACGAACCACAAGTATCCCCTAAGCATTCAGGGGGCTATTCAATGAATCAGGTTAAAAGATGCCATGCAGTGCTTCAGTTGGTGTGTCTAGGCGACAGGACCCACACCAGAGCAAAGATTCTTGCAGCTCTGCTGGGGCAGGCCCAGAGGGGGTTCACACCATACCAGCTGGAGCCAGGAATGGGGGTGTGAGCCAATGGAAAAAAAACTCATGTCTGCCCTTAGACTGGGAAAGTTGACACATGTACCAAGTCCTCAATTTGTTGGCTGCACATGCAGCAGAGGGCTGTCGCCAAGTACCTGTGTGAGTATGGCACAACGACAGCCTCAGGATGGCTCTGCTTTTTTTCCCCACACCAATGGCTGCTAAAAAAGGATGCATTCACTGTACTGTCACCATTTGAGGAGGACACAAGGATGGTGAGCTGTAAAAATGCATGAATCAGTGAAACAATCCCTGTTGTGTTCCTCCTGGAGCAGACTTTGCGTGGCATTATGGACAGGGCACTCGAGGCAGAGCAACGGGCCTTTCCTTTCAAGGCCCGCTTTATGCAGATGCCATTCTTCCTATTCCACAGAAAGCACAAGAGGAGAGGGAGGAGAATTCTGGCAATTTTGGAGGCATTGAAGCAGAGGAAGACATACGTCAACCCTCAAAAGATGATTTTCCATCCCCAGAACCCTTGGGAGTAGTATGTGGCTGGGAGGAGAAAGTTCCAGATACTGTAATCCTCAGTGACCCAGAGGAGTCTGCTTCTCATGCCTATGCAAACTTGTGGTGCATGGGTTCCCTCATGCTTCAAAGCCTGTGAAAGGACCCATGAATATGTGGCATCAAGGAGAAGGATCACTATTGGTTGGCAACCCTCCCTGACCACCGTTACAAAGGGGAAAGTCTCAGAACCCCTCCCATCCCCACAGAGGGTGCCGAAGATTTAATCTCTTGAGGACACTTTAAAGAGGAGTTTATCTAATGCTTTTCCCGACTTCTGTTGGTCAAGAGAGGAGTGGTGGAGAAGGGGGCCACCTAAGTGATGCATTCCACAATTTTTTTTAGTCCTCGCCGCCCAGGGCTCTTCTCAGCTTCCACATCCCATCGCAGCATCTGCATCATATGGGGGATGATTATCTAGGGGCGAAAAACAGAGATGGAGAGCATTCCAGTTGATGATCCACTGGTTTACGGGCTCATGAAAATACACCACTGGCCAGAACTTACCCAGTATGCAATTGAGCTGCTGGGCTGCCCTGTATCCAGCGTGTTTTCTGAATGGGAATTCAGTGCTACTGGAGGTTTTGTTACTGATAATAGAACGTATCTGTCCACAGACTCCGTGGACCATCTCACATTTATCAAAATTAATCATCCTGGATTACCAGCAGCTATGAAGCCCCTGATTCTGATGTCACTAATTAACTATTTTTGGATGTGGAATCTCTGCAAGACTTCTAGTCTGCCTAGTGTTGTGGGTGTTGATTTTATCTTGAAGAATGTTTTGGGGTAGGTTTCATGGGCACAATTGACACCCTGTTCGACAGTCGCATATCATTTCATTTTTTGACAGCAAGGCTAATTATTGCTTTCATCAAGAGTACCTCTATAGGGTTACAGTGTGAAGATGACACAGACACCCAAAGACCAATATTTCCACACCTGTTGGACAGGTGAATATCATTTTAATTTTTGAAAGCAAGGACAATTCTTGCTTTCATCAAGAGGACCTCTACATAGTTACGGTGTGAAGGCACCCAAAGACCAATTTTTCCACACTTGTTTTTTCTATCCAAAGTCTGTGGAAGAGACACCAGATTTTATCCAAATCATGTTCCCAGTGTACTACATTGTGGCCTCATCATAAAAACTTGCTCCCCAAGCCATTGTTTACAAAACAAAATGTAATTTTTTTTGGCTTTATACATGCAATTATTTCTGCAGTAGCTTTCATACACAGTACAGATGTGCCACTTTACAGGTAGACTAAGGGGACCCCCCCCCCAGGCACTATATTGAAAGGAATTTTTCTTTCTTTTTTTGGTATTCCTCATTTTGATGCTTTCAGTTTAAGCATCAGTAAATCACTGCTTATTTAAAAATTACATTTTTTACAAACTTTTTATAATGATACATGTCCCCCAGAGCAGTACACAGACCCCCATAACCATTGTATGCCCAATTACTTGCATATAAGCCTTCAAAATGGGCACTTTTGATTTTTTGCAGTTCCATAGACTTTAATGGTGTTTGTTATTTGGTTCCAAACTTTGGCGATGTTCGAAAGTTCTGGTGCGAACCGAACAGGTGATCAAATGGTGATCAAATACCACCAAAAGGAAGATCTATCTGTGTGAAAAGAATTTTGTTTACGTACAGTATAGCATGATCTCGCAATTACCAGTTAAAGTAGCACAGTGCTAAATAGCAAAAAGTGGCCTGGTGTTGAACTCGTTTAGACTGTCATAAAGGAGATTTTGGTTGTACTTTTAAACAGCTTTGTGGCTATACAAAAGTAACAGAAGCAAGGTATTGCCTGTGAAAAGAGCCAGCAAAAACTTTCCTTTTCTGCTGTCTATGCCACAAATGGTGCTCTGATCCAGAGATATCGCCATGTGAAGTTCACAGGAAAGCTACAATTTCTGTCAATCTCCTGTTAACCCACAGCTCTCATGAGTTTCTCCTGTTGACTTTTGCATTTCTGGTGTCTTTTGTAATGCACAGAGACAACATTCTCCATTCAGAAAGCCTATGGTTTGGGTAGAGCAAAAAAGAAGCAAAATAGATAAAAGCTCAAGTATATAGGATATCTAGATTTAGGATTCTGCTTATATTTAAAATGTATCTATACCCAAAACTTTTTTTGTTGGCCAAACCAGATGATATGTTAAAACCTTCATCTGGTTGGCATACCTGTCTGCGTCCCTTCTAAAAGGAGTTTGTACTGATAACTAGGAAGGAAGTCCTACAAATGGGACACTTGTTCTGGTGACAGCTGTCTAAATGGGATTGTCCTTACTTAGCGAATACTATTGTTGCATCTATGAGAGAGGATACAAAGAAGAATTTCCAAGGGGACACAGATTTAAAAAAAGAAAAAAAAATTGACAGGGGTTTAACTATTCTTTCCGCTAACAAAAACTAAATTAAAAAAAAAAAATGTCTTCAGATATACTTCAACTGTTAAGGGTTCAGAGGGGATTTCTCTCCCATTTTGATGTTCATCAAGTCTAATGATGAGAAACAGCCATCATCAGGCAAACACATTTGTTGATCTATAGGATGAAAACTCAGGAAAGTCTGTTAAGATTGTAAAAGGATGGTGAAAGTTGGTTAAATGTAACTTTTATTGATACTAAGGCAAGGGAGTGAGGCTGATTTTTGGGTACTCTATGTTAGGGTGCACTTATTCTTTATAGTATGTGGAGAGGGTCATCTGTGCCCATGGGGGTACCTCACATGTACAGCGTGCTCATCAAAGTGGACCAGGTGGAGACTGCAGTCTTGTGAAAACATTAAGGCAGTTCCCCAACTTAGAGATGTGCTTTAACTTTGTGCAGTAATAAAATGCAGAGTTCTTCTGAAAAGCGACTTATCCTATGCCACTACACACCCTAACTTGTATGTTTGCATTAGAAGGGACATTCTGAGCTTGTGCCCACTCCACCAGTCCAGCGTACCTCTGTTACCTCCCTCCCAGTAACAGAATGGTGTCCCCCTAAGCACCTAGCGTGGACCTCGTGCATACTTATACTTAACTCTTCCCTTTCTGTACTTTATGACCAGGCCATAGATCTTCATGATGCTGGTCTTCTCTTAGTTTCTATGGGGGATGGACCACTCAAGAGGGAGCCAGAGCAGTGACCCCCTCACTACTGGATGACCTGTAATCTTACCAGATACCACGCTTAACGCTTGGTTGCTTGTAGCTTGTTGCTTCACTTTGTTACCCATAGCATCTTCACTGCTCTTCCTTGTCTTGTAAAGTTAACCTTTTGTAGTGGTGTTACTTAATACCTCATAGTGCAATTGCAGACCCAGGTTATTTGGAATACACCAGAAGTAGCATGCACCCCTTGAATGACTTCAAATCAGGCTTAGAATGGTTAATGTAATTTTTACTGTTAAAGTGCAGCATGGCAATATTAAACATCCTGATCCTAACTAACGTAACATAGTGGCCCAGACATACATTCATGAGGCATGAGACCATAATAGCAAAGTCCATGGTTTGAATGCTGTCCGTGATTCCCGGTTCCTTCAGCGCCACACTTGCACTTGCAGATGAGTCTACGTTCCCCTCTACCCACATCCTGTTCTAACAGGATGTGGGATGTTTAACCCCTTCCCAGCCAGTGTCATTAGCACAGTGACAGGGCAAATGTTTAGCACAGTCTACTGTATTAGTGTTACTGGCTCCCACAAGTGTCAAAAGTGTCAGTAAGTGGCCAATTGATCGACACAATATCAAAGTCGCTGATCACTGCCATTACTAGTATAAAAAATACAATAAAAATTCCAGTATATATACCCTAGTTTGTAGATGCTGTACCTTTTGCCCAAACCAATCTATATACTTATTGGGATTTTTTTTTTTCCAAAAATATGTAAAATTTATGAAGAAATAAGATTTTTTTCAAATGTTTTATTGGAAATGTTTTATAGCAGAAAATAAACGTTTTTTTTTTTTTTTTCAAAATTGTCAGGCTTTTTTTGTTTATAACGCAAAATGGCAGTGGTGATCAAATACCACCAAAAGAAAACTCTATTTGTGTGAAAAAATTACATATATTTTATTTGGGTACAGCGTTGCACGGCTGCGCAATTGTCAGCTAAAGTAACGGAGTGAGGTATCACAAAGAAATGGCCTAGTCATGACGGGGGTAAATCTTATGGAGGTCAAATGGTTAAAAATCAGTATACTGTAATAGCAGAGTTAGAGAATTCAACACTGCTGGTTGCCGTATGAGAAGCCACCAATGAAAAAATGAAGAAATGACTTAGGCCCCTTTCACACGGGCTTTCCGATCAGGTCCGCCTAAAAAACTGATGGCGGACCATATCCATGCAGCCCTATGAAGCAGCAGATGTCAGCGGAGACATCTCTGCTGACACCCGCCGTGAAAATCCGGACGGATGAAAACCCAATTTTTCAACCGTCTGGAGGACCGGATCGGATAGGATCGGGTGAGAACGGACAGGCGGTCCGTTTTCATCCGATCTCCCATAGAGGAGAGCAGGGATCTGACAGCTCCGTCTCTGCATACAGAGCGGAGATGGAGCTTTCATCCGTCTGATCAGCGGGGATCGGCAGATCAATCCCCACTGAGCAAAACGGAGTCCGCCGGGCACACCGCCTGTGTGAAAGGGGCCTTAGGGGATTAAGCTGTCACTGTGCAAGTGCATGGACAGAATCAGTGGGTCACAAAAATCATACAGCAAAAAGTGGGTGCTCTACTCTAATCCAAATGGGCAACACTTTATAAAGAAAAAGTTAGACAGATGCCTCTTTTTTTGAAGATTTTTTTTTTTATTGTAGTAGTCTTAAAAAAACCTGAATTTTTAGAATGTCATAAATCTTTCCATTTATGAATGCTGATCTTAATCAAGGGAATTTTGACTTAGAGATTGTGAAATTTTATTTTAATTTTTTCACATCTAACTGAACATATTGCATGATCTAAGCAGCTCATTAAGAAAGACATTGTTGACAAAACAATGAAATTGGCTGTTATGGTAACAATCAACAAAACACCTGTACAGAGATAGCAAAATATAGGGCTGTATGCATAGGCATACATTGCAAAATGTTGCTGTAGAATCATCAATTACTGAAAATAAAACTCTAATGTCCTAAGTTAACCTCAGTGTTCAGGTAGAATTTTGGAGACAATAAAAGCAGATTTGTCAGGTTTAGAGCAAACATTGGCTATATAGTATAAGGTCTACACTGATCCAGAAGTGCGGCAAAGTGGCTTGTTATCGTCTGGCGACGTAGACCTACGTCACCAGACATTCCGCCCTCTCTGCAGCGCGCACGCGCCGCCGGAGGCTCGCTCCCACTGTATTCAGTTACAGCGGGAGTCGGGCCAGGGGAGGAGCGGCGGTGATCACCGCCGCTCTTCCCCGATCGTCGGGGATCTAGTGTGGAAATCCGCCCGCTTGTGTAAACAAAGCCGGCGGATCTCCTAAGTGACAGGCAGGGTCAGATTGCAGGGTTCAGCATAGCTGTCCCTGTGTCACTCAGTCACCTCCCTCCACACACGTCAGTAAGCACCAGGCATACATTAACCCCTCCCTCTCCAATAAAAATTAACCCCTTCCCTGCCAGTGTCATTTTTACAGTAACAGTGCATATGTATAGCACTGATTACTGTAGTAATGTCACTGGTACCCCCAAAAGTGTCAAAAATGTCAGTCAAGGGTCCGATCTGTCTGCCGCAATGTCGCAGTCCCGCAAAAAAATCGCAGATCGCCGCCATTACTCGTTAAAAAAAAACACCAAAAATGACAGAAATCTTTCCCTTAGTTAGTAAACGCAATAACTTTTGCGCAAACCAATCAAAATACGCTTATTGTGATTTTTTTTTTACCAAAAATATGTAGCAGAAAACAAATTGGCCTAAAATGATAAAAAATTTGTATTTTTACATTTTTTAGGGGGGAATTTCATTTAAAAAATGTAAAAAAATATTGTTATTTTTTTCAAAATTGTCACTCTTTTTTTGTTTATAGCGCAAAAAGTAAAAATCGCACAGGTGATCAAATACCACGAAAAGAAAGCTCTGTTTGTGGGGAAAAAAATGACATAAATTTCTTTTGGGTACGGCATTGCACAACCGCGCAATAGTCCGTTAAAATAATGCAGTGCCGAATCGCAAAATATGGCCCTGTCGGGAATGGGTTAAAACCTTCCGGTCATAAAGCGGTTAAAAATACGCTCATTGAGAATTTTTTTGTCAAAGACATGTAGCTAAATACATTTTGACATAAATATATGACAAAAATTGAATATATTAGATATTTTTTAAATGTCAAAGTAGAAAAATATTGTTATTTTTTTAAAATTGTCGCTTTTTTTAATTATTATCCCAAAAAATTAAAATTGCACAGGTGATCAAATACCACAAAAAGAAAGCTCTGTTTATGGGAAAAAAAGGACGTAAATTTAGTTTGGGTACGGCGTTGCATGACTGCGCAATTGTCAGTTAAATTTGCACAGTGCCGAATCGCAAAAAGTGGCCTGGACGTAAGACAGCAAAATCCTCCGGTGGTAAAGTGGTTTAAAATCTGTCTCTAGCCAAAATGTTCTCTTTTTTTTAGGAAAGAGAATGGGATGAATACAACCCTTGCCAGTGCTCCAGTGCTCTTTTTTGCTGTCCATGTTTATTGGGGGTTTACCTTCACCTATCCCATCTGACACAATCATCACTAGATAAAATGCTAGATAAAATTTTAGATCCCCAATTACTTTAGGTTCTAGAAGCAATGGTCACCAGGACAAAAAGAGTAGATGAATCTACCCAGCAGGGAGCAGGAAAAGCTGACTATAGTGCAAAAAATGCCCAATAATGTGCAGGGAAAATATATTTGAAAAAAAAAAAAAATTTTCTTTGCACATGATGATCGCCTCATTCACTAGACTATGGGAAAAATTCCTTGCAAAGTGCAAGTTTCCATGCAAAGTGAACAGTCTAGGTTTAGTAAATCAACCCCTTAACCACTTGCCGACCGCCCCCAGTATACTGCGACAGTGTGGCTCTATTACGTGAAACAACGTACCTATAGGTCATTTATATGTATATGTATGTACCTATAGGCGCAATCGCACCATGATTGGCTAGCGGGGATATCAATCAATGGGTCTGACGGACCCGATGTCCTCCGGCCACCTGCAATCATCCCCAGGAGAGGCAGAACTGCGATCTGCCTATATGAACAAGGCAGATCGCCATTCTGACAGAGCGGAGGACAGAGATCTTGTTTTCCTGCTAAGCATGAACACCACGGATTTCTGTCTTTCTCCAGTGAGAGCAACCCCCTAGGAACACACTTAACCCTTTGATCAACCCTTCCCTGCCAGTGTCATTAGTGCAGTGACAGTGCATTTTTTTTAGCACTGATCACTGTAAAAATGTCACTGGCCCCCAAAAAGTGTCAAAAGTGTCATTTAGATGTCAGATTTGTCTGCCGAAATGTCGCAGTCCTGCTAAAAATCACAGATCACCGCTATTACTAGTAAAAATAAATAGATAAATAAAAATGCTATAAAAATATTGCATAGTTTGTAGACGCGATAACTTTTGCACAAACCAATCAATATACACTTATTGGGATTTTTTTTACCAAAAATATGTAGCAGAATACATATTCGCCTAAATTGATGAAAAAAATTAGATTTTTTACATTTTTTTATTGGCTGTGTTTTATAGCAGAAAGTAAAAAATATTGTTTTTTTTTTTTCAAAATTGTCACTTTTTTTTTTTTTGTTTATAGCGCAAAAAAATAAAAACTGCAGAGGTGATCAATTACCACCAAAAGAAAACTCTATTTGTGGGAAAAAAGGACCTACATTTTATATGGGTACAGTGTTGTACGACCACGCAACTGTCAGTTAAAGTAGCACAGTGCCGTATCGCAAAAAAATGGCCTGGTCATTAAGGGGGTAAAACCTTCTGATCCAGAAGTGGTTAACCACTTCTGGACTGAAAGGTTTTACCCCCTTAATGACCAGGCCATTTTTTGCAATTTGGCACTGTGTGACTTTAACTGGTAATTGTGCAGGCATGCAATGGTGTACTAAAACAAACTTTATGTCCTTGTTTTTTCACAAATAGAGCTTTCTTTTGGTGGTATATGATCACCTCTGTGGTTTTAATTTTTTGCAATATAAATGAAAAAAGATCGGAAATTTGGGGAAAAAATTACATTTCCTACTTTTCCTAATAAAAAATATCCAATAAACTAAATTTTTGTCATACATTTAGGCCAAAATGTATTTAGCTACATGTCTTTGATAAAAAAAAATCTTAATAAGCGTATATTTATTGGTTTGTGCAAAAGTTATAGCAGCTTTTACTTTCTGACTGCCTATCTTATTTCTTGAAGTGCTGAATACGGAGATACCACACGTGTGAGACTTTTTGGCAGTCTAGCCACGTACAGGACCCCCAAAAACAATCACTGCCTTCAGGCTTTCTAGGGGCGTAAATTGTGGATTTCACTCCTCACTACCTATCTCAGTAGACACGGTAAGCTATTTGATGGGAGGCATTTTGAGTATTTTTCAGATTTCGCCTTTTTCCTACAAATTTTATTTTTCTTTCTCCATTTTCCAAAACAAATGAGACCTGCAAACTACTCACCGTGCCTTCTAGAAAATTCCTTGGGGTTTCTACTTTCCAAAATGGAGTCATTTGGGGGGTTTTGTGCTATCTTGGCATTTCATTGCCTCCAAAACTGTGATAGGTAGTGAGGAAATAAAATGAGCAATTTACGCCCTTAGAAAGTCTGAAGGTGGTGATTGGTTTTTGGGGGTCCTGTACGCAGCTAGACTGCCAAAAAGTTTCACACATGTGGTATCTCCGTACTCAGGAGAAGCAGCAGAATTTTTGTAAAAAAAAATGTTAAAAAATTGTAATTTTCCCAAAACTTGTGGCAATATATAAAATATTCCATGGACTAAACATGCCTCTCAGCAAATAGCTTGGGTGTCTTCTTTCCAAAAAGGGGTAATTTTGGGGGTGTTTGAACGGTCCTCAATCTGATGTTCATGGCGATACCTCACATGCATAGTGCAATTGCTGCTTACATATGACATGAGCTTGATGCTTGTGTTCGTGGACAGGGGAGTTTTACATTTTTTTTTATTATTATTTATTGTGCTTTTTTATTTTATTTTGACACCTTCCCTTTCATTTTTTATTTATTTCTTTTTTTTATCATTTTTATTGTTATCACAGGGAAGGTAAATTCCCCTATGATAGCAATGAGTAGTGACAGGTACTCTTTTTTGAAAAAAATGGGGTTTATTGGACTCTAGATATTCTCCTAGGCCCTTAAAGCATCTAACCACACCAAGATTGCTTTGATAGGATTCTTTCCCAATTTCCCAATGGCGCTGTTTATATCTGGCAAAACGGAAGTCATGAAATGCTCGCAGCTTACGGTATCTTAGGCCAAAGAGATGATTGCAGCCATTCTTGCCTCCAATTAACTCTATGGTCAGCTGACAGAACCACCAGCTGCTGTCTTGGGTTACCTGGAGTGACAGGGGAGCCAGAGAAAACTGTGGAAGGCAGCCGGAGAGGAGGGGCCTCCCAGTGTTTGTAAAATCAGTTTAGTGGCTAATTAGCCACTAGGATTGCTTTTACGTGAAAGCAGACCACTGGCTGTAAAAATTGATACCAAGACGATGCCTAAGCCCCGGTTCACACTTATGCGATGTGGGAAGGCTGCAAATTCGCAGCCTGTTCCCGCATCGCAAACGCACCCCTGGCAGTTCACACTGCCATATGCGATATGCTGGGGGTGTCAATGTAATCTTAACGACACCCCAAGTTTGATCGCATATCGCAGTGTGATCTTGCAGTTCACAGGATTGGATCGCACAAGTGTGAACCACTGTGCGATCCGATCCTGATGCGGCTGCAAAAAAGGGTCCTGTGTGTCTTTGCTGCAGGTGCGGTGCGAATTTAGCCATACAAAGTGTATGGCTAAACTCACACCGCACAGCCGATCGCATGTAATGAAGGAGCAGTGCGCTCCGACATTACATGCGATCGCCGCAGCCGCACATGTGTGAACCGGCACTAAACCTGCAGGCATCATCCTGGTATGACCACTCAAAATCCAGCGATGTACCAGTGCGTTGCTGGTCCTTGTTGGGCGTATATTGTAAGGTTCTTTTTTTTTTCATGCAGCCTGTCAGCTGAGCAAAAAAAGAGAACAGATTCCTATATTCACATCGATCAATGTGGATGAAGAAATCTCTGCCAGAAAGTGTGTGGTATGCCCACCAATAGACCTCCCAGCATCCACTCACTTCTAATGATTGGCATACATGCAATGTTCCTTTTATACATTCAGCACATGGGCTGAATGAAAAAAAAAAGAACATAACAGATTCCTCCATACACATCAATCAATGTGGATAAAAATATATCTGCCAAGAAAGGTGTTAAAAAATATATGGAGAAGCCATATATGCTTTTTTTTTTTTAACTGCAGTGGTGAAATCACCTCCTACAGCGCTACAATCATTGATTTATGTACAGTCAGGTCCATAAATATTGGAACATCGACACAGTTCTAATCTTTTTGGCTCTATACACCACCACAATGGATTTGAAATGAAACAAACAAGATGTGCTTTAACTGCAGACTTTCAGCTTTAATTTGAGGGTATGTACATCCAAATCAGGTGAAAGGTGTAGGAATTACAACAGTTTGTATATGTGCCTCCCACTTTTTAAGGGACCAAAAGTAATGGGGCAATTGGCTGCTCAGCTGTTCCATGGCCAGGTGTGTATTATTCCTTCATTATCCCATTTACAAGGAGCATATAAAAGGTTCAGAGTTCATTTCAAGTGTGCTATTTGCATTTGGAATCCGTTGCTGTCAACTCTCAATATGAGATCCAAAAAGCTGTCACTATCAGTGAAGCAAGCCATCATTAGGCTGAAAAAATAAAACAAACCCATCAGAGAGATAGCAAAAAACATTAGGTGTGGCCAAATCAACTGGAACATCCTTAAAAAGAAAGAACGCACCGGTGAGCTCAGCAACACCAAAAGACCCAGAAGACCATGGAAAACAACTGTGGTGGATGACTGAAGAATTCTTTCCTTGGTAAAGAAAACACTCTTCACAACAGTTGGCCAGATCAAGAACACTCTCCAGGAGGTAGGTAGGTGTATGTATGTCAAAGTCAACAATCAAGAGAAGATTTCACCAGAGTGAATACAAAGGGTTCACCACAAGATGTAAACCATTGGTGAGCCTCAAAAACATGAAGGCCAGATTAGAGTTTGCCAAACAACATCTAAAAAAGCCTTCACAGTTCTGGAACAACATCCTATGGACAGATGAGACCAAGATCAACTTGTACCAGAGTGATGGGAAGAGAAGAGTATGGAGAAGGAAAGGAACTGCTCATGATCCAAAGTATACCACCTCATCAGTGAAGCATGGTGGTGGTAGTGTCATGGCGTGAGCATGTATGGCTGCCAATGGAACTGGTTCTCTTGTATTTATTGATGATGTGACTGCTGACAAAAACAGCAGGATGAATTCTGAAGTGTTTTGGGCAATATTATCTGCTCATATTCAGCCAAATACTTCAGAACTCATTGGAAGGCACTTCACGGTGCATATGGACAATGACCCGAAGCATACTGTGAAAGCAACCAAAGAGTTTTTTAAGGGAAAGAAGTGGAATGTTATGCAATTGCCAAGTCAATCACCTGACCTAAATCCAAATGAGCATGCATTTCACTTGCTGAAGACAAAACTGAAAATGCCCCAAGAACAAGCAGGAACTGAAGACAGTTGCAGTAGAGGCCTGGCAGAGCATCACCAGGGATGAAACCCAGCGTCTGATGATGTCTATGTGTTCCAGACTTCAGGCTGTAATTGACTGCAAAGGATTTGCAACCAAGTATTAAAAAGTGAAAGTTTGATTTATGATTGTTAATCTGTCCCATTAGTTTTGGTCCCTTAAAAAGTGGGAGGCACATATACAAACTGTTGTAATTCCTACACCATTCACCTGATTTGGATGTAAATACCCTCAAATTAAAGCTGAAAGTCTGCAGTTAAAGCACATCTTGTTTGTTTAATTTCAAATCCACTGTGGTGGTGTATAGAGTCAAAAAGATTAGAATTGTGTAGATGTCCCAATATTTATGGACCTGACTGTATATGCTGAGAGTAAACGTTGTTGCTGTCAGGATAAACAAATCAGTGCTGCAGCCGATGGGCGTACCTGTAAAGCAAACAATGGTAACAATAAAACACAGTAACAATAAAACATTATATTATAATAGTATATAGTGCAGTAAAACAGTAGAATGATGGTATTTGCAAAGCAAACGGGTTAGCAATGAAAAACACAGTAACAATAAAACATTACATTATAATGGTATACAGTACAGTAAAACAGTAGAATGGCGGTATCTGCAAAGCAAACTATGGTTAACAATGAAAAACAGTAACAATAAAACATTACATATCAAAAGGTGCGTATATAAACCCAGGCCCATACATGCACTAGCAGCGCTAATATGCTCTTGCATTTAATAAAACATTACAGTATAGCAGTATATTATAGTACAGTAAAACAGTAAGAGCAGAACATTAACCACTTTACCACCGGAGGATTTTGCTGTCTTACGTCCAGGCCACTTTTTGCGATTCGGTGCTGTGCGACTTTAACTGACAATTGCACGGTCGTGCGACGCCGTACCCAAACGAAATTTACGTCCTTTTTTCCCACAAACAGAGCTTTCTTTTGGTGGTATTTGATCACCTGTGCGATTTTTACTTTTTGCGCTATAAACAAAGCGTTTATTTTGAAAAAATAACAATATTTTCACATTTTTTTATATGAAATTCCCCCTCAAAAAAATGTAAAAATCTATTTTTTTTTAAATTTTTGGCCAATTTGTTTTCTGCTACTTATGTTTGGTAAAAAAAATCACAATAAGCGTATTTTGATTGGTTTGCGCAAAAGTTATTGCGTTTACTAACTAAGGGAAAGATTTTTGTCGTTTTTGGTGTTTTTTTTAACGAGTAATGGCGGCGATCTGCGATTTTTTTTGCGGGACTGCGACATTGCGGCGGACAGATCGGACCCTTGATTGACATTTTTGACACTTTTGGGGGTACCAGTGACATTACTGCAGTAATCAGTGCTATATATATGCACTGTTACTGTAAAAATGACACTGGCAGGGAAGGGGTTAATTTTATTGGAGAGGGAGGGGTTAATATATGCCTGGTGCTTACTGACGTGTGGGGGGGAGGTGACTGAGTGACACAGGGACAGATCGCATGTTCAGCTATGCTGAACACTCCGATCTGTCACTCCCTGTCACTTAGGAGATCCGCCCGCTCTGTTTACACAGGTGGGCGGATCCCCAAACTAGATTCCCCGACGATCGGGGAAGAGCGATCGCTGCCGCTCCTCCCCTGGCCCGACTCCCGCTGTGAATGAAAACAACGGGAGCGCGCATCCGGCGGCGCGCGAGCGCCGCCTACAGGGGGAGGAGTCCAGAGACGTAGGTCTACGTCACTGGACGATAACGAGCCACTGTGCCACAGTAGAGGCACAGTGAGCGGAGTTAAAGTGGTTAACTCAATAAAATGAAAACTATTTTTGGCTTTTTTATTTTTAAATTTTTTTTTATTTTTTTAATTTTTTTTTTACACTTTTTTTGTAACTGTAAAAAAACTTTAAATGTTCCAGGCTGGGGTCTCTCAAAATGAAATAGCCATCTAACATCTTTCGAGACCCTGTGTGAAAGTGTGCCCTAGACTGTGCCATGCTGTACCCTAAACTAATACCCCACTAGTGTGTGGTAGCGACAGAAACAGAGACCCGATGCAGAGACCAAGTTGGCCAGGACAGGAGGCACAAAAATAACAGGTGTTACACCTATAGCCGCGTTTTTGACAAACACAACATCTTCTTTGGGGTATCTTTGGGTAGAGGTACCAGGGAGGACATTTTGAAAATGCCTCATGCAGCCGACTCACTGCATCTGATTTTGGGCCACAGCACCTTCTGGATACAGAAGGGCTGCGATGATCTTTTCCTGGAATTTTAGGAAGGATCCACTTCTTCCTGACGCTTTGTTTAGCACATAAGAGTTCAGCAGAGCCAATTGGAAGAAGTATACATACACTTTCTTGTACAAGCGTCTGGCCTTGTGGGCAATTAAGTACAGCACCATCATCTGGTTGTAACCTTCCATGTTAGGTTGTATTCGTAGACACAGATGGGCCTCTCAACAACACCAGTCGCCGTTGTAATTTGGACAGTCATATCTGCGTGAATGGAAGACAGAATGAAAATATCCTGTGTGTCCCTCCACTTCACTGCAAGCAATTTATTACACTTCAAGCAGGCTCTCTCCCCCCATATCTACAAGCTGTTGGGGGAAGCCCCGGCGATTAGGTCGCACGGTGCCACATGCGCCAATTCCAGAATCAAAAAGGTGACTAAAAAGTGGCACGCTTATGTAATAAAAGTATAAATGGTACCCCTTTTCGAATAAGGGTGACACCAAGTCCAAAACAATCTTGCTGCTGCTCCCTATATCATCTGGGCAGTCTGAGGGCTCCACATTGCTATCTTTTCTCTCGTAAATCTGGAAACTACATGTATAGCTTGTTGCCCTGTCACAGAGCTTATACATCTTGACCCCATATCTGGCACGCTTGCTTGGGAGAAACTGTTTGAAAACAAGGTGGCCAGAAAATGTAATCAGGGACTCATCAACGCAGACAGCTTGGTGGGGCATATATAAGGCTGCAAACTTTTGGTTTAGTGATCTACGATTTACGAGGGGCCGAATTTTGTGGAGCCGGTCATATCCAGGATCACCCTGAGGACGACAGAGTTGATTGTCATTAAAATGCATGAACCGCAAGATTTGCTTGTATCTACTCCTGGCCATGGCAGCAGAGAACACAGGCATATGATGAATTGGGTTAGTGGACCAATATGACTGCAACTCACTCTTTTTAGTAATGCCCATGATGAGGGATAGGCCAAGAAAGGTTCTAAATTCGGAAACAGTGATACGTTTCCATGCAAATTCTCTGGCAAGGGTCAAATTTGGATTTGCGGAGATAAATTGATCGGCATACAAATTGGTTTGATCCACAATAGATCTGTACAGATCTTCCGTGAAAAACAGCTCATAAAAACTAAGGTTAGTAGAATCGTCTGCTTCCACCTGAATTCAGGGTTAGCCAGTGAATGGGGGAAGTACGGGCGCTGCAGAAGTGGTGGGCTCCCAAACAGGATTTGCAAGCGCATCAGGAAGGACACTATGGGCTCTAGGGATTGGTCTTCGAATTTTTGGTGGCTGCGGGATACTACTTGTGCTAGTCACTGCACCAGCTTAAACTGCACTTATGGGACTCGTCACCTCACCAAGTGATACTACAGTGCTGGTTTGTCTACGACCAGGATGTACTAGGCCGCTGGTGCTTTCCAGTTCACCAGAAGGTTGAGTGGCACTAGTGCTGACACTCTGCTGCATACGAGAACCATGCGGTTGTTGCACCTCAGCAACTCCAGAACGGGGTCGGGTATGCCTGACCTTAGCAGGGACCACTACTCCATCGTTAGAGCTATCTGTCAGGGTGCCGCTGCTCTCTACAGGTTTGAATACTGAGCCTGATTCTGACGGTGAGGCTTCCCCATCGCTCTCATCTGTCATGCTCAGCATTTTGTAGGCCTCTTCACTAGTGTACCTCTGTTTGGACCTAGTGTGGCTCACAGGTAAAAAAGCACCTGGTTATCAAGGACTGTTTGAACTACTACCAAAAAATGTAACTGCTAGCGCTAGCAGAGATCAGGCCTGACTCTGCTAATGCTGCGGTTTTGTGTGTATCGGAAGTTACACTAATCTGCTGATACTGCACTTCACGGGGCTGGGTGGAGGGGCTTAAAACACAGGTGCTGGCAGCTGTTGGGGCTGATCCTGCTAATGCTGCCTTTTGGGAACACTATACTATACTATTGGAGACACTAGTATAGTTCTGATCTGATCAAAGCTATTGATCCATTCAGACACTATACTAGTAATAGAGGTGTTTAGTGTGTGTGTGTGTGTGTGTGTGTCAATTACAATCAAAGGGTTAAAATGTATTACTAAACATGTGATGGGCAATCTGACGTTATCCTGGATTGATGCTAACTAACGTAAACGCTAACTGACGTCACCTGTGACACTAATACAGTGATCAGAAAAAAGATCTGTACACTATAATAGTGACACTGTAACGGGGCAGTGAAGGGGTTAAATGGGGGTAATCAGGGGGTTAAATTTTTTTAGGGGATATATGGCGGGTACCCTAAACCAATTTGGGACAGACACCAACTACCACTAACTGCCGCTCACACTAACTGGCGTCACCAGTGACACTAATACAGTGATCAGTAAACTATCTGTATACTGTATATAGTGACTTTGTGACAGGGAGTGAAAGGGTTAACTGGGGATTAATCAAGGGGTTAAATATGTGCCTATGTGTACTGGTGTCAGTGTAGTGCTTGTGTACTCGCGGTCTGATGCTTTCTCCTCTCACGCTGGAATCTGAAAAGGGCTCCAGGAGAGGAGATTGTATCATATGTAATGTAAACACAGTCACAGTAGGTTCTGCCATTGGTCAGAACCGATCACCAGGTCCAGGCCATAAATCATTGGCCTGAACCTGATGACTGAACCGAATCAGATCATCATGCGCGCCCCCCCCCCCCCCCACCCCCGTGTGCGACCGAGGTACATGTTTGTTCATCTGCGCAGTTGAGCCACGGGCGGGTGGTCGGCAACTGGTAAAGTATTACTAAACCCAGGACCTTGCATTCACTATATCTGGTCTCAGTAGACAGAACATGAAAATGCAGTTATTTTAGTAAATATAACCTGTAAATACATTTTCTCATCAGCAGTATATAGCAGTCTTGTGAATCAGATCACAGAAGACAGGGAACAGCCTTTTTACACAGTGCAGAGGATTAACCCATTAGGTTCCACAGTGACTATAACAAGCATGCTTTAATGTATATACACACTGATTTTACTGTTGTCGGTTTAGTAAAACTTTAATCTCAGTTAGGCCTACTCATACTGGTGGTTACTTAAGCGTTATTCCATTCTGCTGCCAGTGACAATGAGGTTGATTAACAAAAGCTGGCTAGTGCAAAATCTGGTGCAGCTGTGCATGGTAGCCGATCATCTTTTAAGTTTGGATTGTTTATTGGGCTTTGCTAAAAATCATGAAAGCTGAATGGTTTCTATGCAGAGCTGCACCAAATTATGCACTCTCTAGTTTTAGTAAATTAACCCCAGTGTGACAGCTTTTACACTACTAATAAATTAAACAATTAACCAAGAAAAGCTTGAGCTGTTATACATAGGAATCATCTGGGATCCCAAGCTCCATCTCCCAAAGGAATCTGTGATATTCCCTTCTTTTAAAGCTGAGAGACTTACTGTACTTCATGTTGAACAGGTAAGTTGACCAATCAGCTTACTATCTACTTCACTGGAGAGGGTGATAAAGCACCTTACAGGTAAATTTACCAACTCCATCTCTAAATCCTGCACCACCCTTTCAGGGGACTTGTGTTGCAGAAATGCCCAGAGTAGTTAACAAAAGGTTGGTATTTTGAGACTTTTTTTGCCCTCTACCAGTGGAACTTGCACTCTGTCAATCAAAATGTACTATTTTTAATCTTTATCCCGCTAGCCTTAGTAAATGTATAGGAAAGTATATAATTTTAGTTGTCTTAAACTTTTTTTACATTTCTTCAGTTACTTCTTTTTTTCTGGGCCTTTGAAAATTTTATCATACATCCCAGGAGTCTTTAGGAGGGGAAGCGAGAAGAAGGGATTTTCTCAGCTAAGCACACCCTTCTGTCAGTATACCCGAGCTAAGGGAAGATGGATTCCAGGAATTACTAGCTATATGAATCATCTGCCTTTTCCCAAGATGGCCATGGCCAGAAATGGTAAGTGATTTATCAGCAAAATAAAGCACGGAGACAGGGATGGGTGGGTGAATTTGCTTTGAATATTAAAAATGAATTAACCAAATCCTGCCTGGCCTATAGCAAAATGACGGCCGAGCAGTTGCTCCATTATCCTGAATGGACGTTATATGATGTTCAGCAGGATAAGTCGTTCATGCGCGCCCCCAGGGGTCAGTCTGACACACAGCATCTCTGATCTAAGTAAAGAGCGTATGATAACCAGGAAATGCCATGTATCGGCTTTCCTCCATTTGTGCTAACAAGGCGCATTGATTATCATGTAAACCCATCAGAGATGCCCACCAGTGCTGCGCATCAGTGCCCTACCAGTGATGCCCACCAGTGTCTGCCAGTATTGCCAATCAGTGCCCATCTGTACCCACTTTTGATGCCAATCAGTGACCATTAGCGATGCCAATCAGTGCTCATTAGTAATGTCAGTCAGTGCCCATCAGTAATCCTAGTAAGTGCCTCCCCATCAGTGCTGCCTATCAATGCTATCTATCAGTGCTGCCCATCAGTGCCCATTATTGCTGCCATCAGTGCCCATCAGTGCCCACCATTGCCACCTATCAGTGCCCATCAGTGCCACCTATCAGTGCCCATCAGTGCCACCTATTAGTGCCCATCAGTTCCACCTATCAGTACTGCATATTAGTGCCGCCTATCAGTACCCATCAGTGCTGAATATCAGTGTCCATCAGTGCTGCATATTAGTGCCTCCTCATCAGTGCCCATCAGTGCCACCTCATCAGTGCTGCCTCATCAGTGCCACCTCATCAGTGCCCATCAGTTCCACCTCATCAGTGCCCATCAGTGAAGGAGAAAATGTACTTATTTGCAAAAGTTTTTAACAGAAAAACTTTTTTTTTTCAAAATGTGTAGCCCAAAAAGTGCCACTGCTGATCAAATACCACCAAAAGAAAACTCTATTTGTGGGGAAAAAAATATAAAAATTTCATTTGGGTACAGTGTCGCATGCGTAATTGTCATTCAAAGTGTGACAGCACTGAAAACTAAAAATTGGTCTGTGCAGGAAGGGGGATACCCTGTAGTGAATGAAGTGCTTAAATAGCATTTTATGTCTGTGGTGCTCAGATGCAGTGTAGTTCCACTCCACTTTTCCAGGTGGCTGTAATACTGTGGAACTTTTGTAACGGAAATATCAGCATCTGTGTCTTTTGAGCAATGCTATGCATAAGGACAGCTGATTTAAAGTATTTTAGATTAAAACTTAATGTGAACTGTTCACAAGAAATACAATTGTGGAGTGAAATTTGGATGTTTCAAACATTTATTTTTAGAAGGTATACTTTGTATGACTTTTAGAGTGAGTACCATGGTTCTTGGACAATGGAGGACATTTAAACTGTCTTAATAAATGGAAGAAAAGGTTAATGGTGGTTAAAGCTAACCAATATGGGTTAGCGTCTGGATGAAAAGCAGGTGGAATTCAGCCAAATATGTAATTTAATGCATTATTGTTATTTTTCTAATTCTGGTCTCACTTTGCAAACAATATAAATGCAGGTAAGCAGAGTGAGTATCCTGAACCTTCTGATCCAAAGGGTTACATCTATCACATTTACAAGAGACTTACTTAGAATTTTGGTAAGAATATGCTTTATTGTCCACATACTTACTATTTTATCAAAAGCTTTTTGCATTGTGTTCTGTTAAAAGGAGCATTATCCTAAATGAAAGATATGGTTTTCAGAAGAAAATTATTTCTGCTTAATTAAAGCGTAACTGCACTTTTGTTGAGAAAAAAACATTCCCCCCTGAAGTGGGAATCCTACAAGGATTTTAACAAACTTTGTTGCAGATTTTTACCTTTTGTGATTCTGAAGAAACCCGTGTTTGCTCTCTGTGCTCATGTGGGAAAGTAAATCTAACGGAGTGTTTTTTTTATCAATCAGCTGTACACCTGCAGGACACTAATGAGGAAAGCTGCTGGGCCTGCATCCCTTTAGACGTGTTCCTATTGGGAGTATCTCACAGAAAAATTAAATTTTTGTTGCAGGGAATGCCTAAAATCTGATTTGAATCTTAGGCAGACTTCTGGGAAAATTGGTGAGCCAATTACACAAGCAGAAAATGATGTTTCCAGGGTGTGGTAAGTACACATTCTGTGTACAGAACACCTCCAGGTAGCCATATTGTATTGCATTTTCATAAAATTACAGCAGCTGCAGATTGAAAAGTAAAAGTCATTTTTAATAACATTCAATTACAATATGACTTGTGTTACAATTGTATACGCTATATTGTTTTTTCTTTATTTGCTATTTTTTCCCCAGAAAGTGGAATTACCCTTTAAATACTGATACATTTTTAGATACTTACATTCACATTTAGGTTATTTACCCCTTGCATAAAATTGCTCCTTATGGAAATTCTCCCCACCATTCCTTTAATTCTGTCTGTGACAGTGAGATTGAGCAGTGATTCCCCTGCTTCACTGATAAAATGACACACACTTGATTGAGCATCCCAGTATATCTGTATGAACACTGTATGCGTAAGTTCCATTTTTGGGATGGGGATTATAACAAGAGATTGGAAGTATGATATAAAAAATTCATTTTGCTGCAAATTAAAAAAGAATTGCCATCTGTCAAATTTTGCCAAAGCAGTAACTCGGTTTTGCTCATTGAGCTGTTTCAGAAAATGTATTTAAAAAAAAAAAATCTACCCTACTCAGTGTTTTTGTGGGGTGTATTTATGGTGCTTCTATTCATTTCTTTAGTATTATTTGAATCGGTGAGTTTTTTTCTGTATTTTTAAAGGTTTTCTTTTTTTTTTTTAGATTTGCATATTTAGTAAAAAAAAACATAAATACAAATTAAAAAAAGGGAAACAGAAAAAAGAGGAAAAAATGCCCACAAAAGACACACAATAATCATCTTTACCATTGAAGAATACAATTAATCTGCTACCATTAAAGTGATACTGAAGTTAAATTAATTTTTTATATTAATGCATTCCGTGCATTAAGATATAAAATGTTTTAATTTTCACTCTCGTCCCCCTTCGATATATGAAGGGAAGGGAAATCCCCTTAGATCTCTCCACAAACGTGGCCACCTTGATTGCTAGTATGTCTGTCAGATGTCTAGGAGCTGGTGGCTCTTGTAAAAGTGCCACTCCTCATTTTTTACAAAGACAAGTAGTCTAATGCCCAAGACCATAACTTCTTCCTTGCTTTTTACTGCAGTCAGAGCCATCAGAGTTTACCTCAAAACAACTGCCTAATCACCCTACCATTCAGGTCCTTGCAAGGTACATGCTGCTTCAAAGTCCATCACTAGATGGATAAGAAGCAATCGCAAGAGCTTACCAGGTGTCAGCCTTACAAAGTTCTACTAGATAGTCATACAGTCAGTAAATTTAACAACACTATACTGCAAACCCACTTCAGGTAACACCCTGCTTCATGCAGAAAGCTTCCATTCTAAACTACTTTTGCATAGTATCCCCTTAAAGCCTCGTACACACGCGTCGAAAATCGGCAGGGAATTTTCGTCCGACGACCGATCTGCCAATTTTCGGCTTGTTAGTATGATGCTTCCGACAACCGACTCCAACTTTTCGGCCAAAAAAAATCTGGTGTGCAGGCTATAAAATGTTTGTCCGCCGTCAAAACACGGCCGATTTTCGTGCAGTCAGTACAGATTTCGACAGGGAAAAATCTAATGAGCAAGACTCGGCATGCTCAGAGGAGAAAGAACACAAAGAAAGCAAACCAACACATGACATCACTTCTGAAGTAGAATTTTGTCGGGCGAGAAAATTCGTGTGCAGTCTAGGCACATTCCAACCAACAAAACACCACTCTGGACAAAAGACGGACGATCGGTCGGCCGATAATTGTTGCGTGTGTACTAGGCTTTAGTCAGTACTTGAGGCTCCAACAGATATGCTCTAGTAATCAAGACTTTCAACTTGAAGTTAATGCCCTCGGGAATAGGTTTGCTCCAAAAGAGGTAACCCCCCTAGCATCTTAAAAAAAGCTTTTAAAAAGTTAAAATGTTGTAGCGGTAAGAGGTCCTCTTAAAAAAAACCCCCAAAAAAACAGTAAAATGCAGTTAGATTGATTACCACATTTAACAGACAACATGTCCACCTTCAACATGTTTTTCAGAGAAATTGGTATCTTCTAACCAATGATCCAATCTTATATCAAATATGTAAAAGACTACATAGAAATTACCTATCGTAGGGCCAAATCAAGAAACGATAAGATCGCTAGATGCCATTTTAAATGTTTGCCTCAGAATGTGATCTTTGGGGTACTTGGAAAAGTGGAGTCTGTAACTACTGTGAAGTGATATATGAGAATCAGACAATATATCTTCTCAATGGTAATCTAAATGCGCTGTCCTATCAAGTACATTGGCAAACAATTTGCATTGTATACATCAAGTTCTGTGAATGCGGGGCATTAGGGAAACCAAGCATCCATTTTGGTGCAGGATTAAAGATCATATGTACTACTGTATATAAGGAATAACAAACTCTGTACACTGATTGGTAGGCATGTGGCATTATTACACAAATGAGACACTAGCATTATCAAGTTTGCTGCATTGTTACATATTATACCTGATCCCAGGGGCGGGCACTTTGATAAGAGAATTCTACAACTCGAAACAAGGTGAATATGTTTATTACAAGCCGTCTGGTTGAAATGACACCGTCAGTTTTAAACCTTATCTTTAAAACATTTCTATTTTTCTACTGTGACACCATCATTCTAAACCTTGTGTATATAATATCCTATTTTCCCACCGCCCCCTCCTTCCTATATGATTGTAGACACAAGTGTGGATATACTTTCTACACTGGGTTGGCATATTGTAATGCTTATCTAGAAGGTATAAACTTACCTGTATTAGGTGGGACTACTGTATTCTTGAATTTATCTCCATATGCTGTGCTTGAACGGTTCCTTTATTATAACATACTGTCTATGTCTACCTAAGAATTGTGTATATACCATATAATACTTAGACATATATTAAGTTATTTTGGATGTTGCCTGGTATGGTTTATCTTAAGGACATGTGGATTATGTAACTTTTGTGAACTACTTTTTAGTCTCCTTTAACATGGCAGTATTAGTTCCCTGACTTTCCCTGGTCTGTTGGGTGGACACATGCTCCCCACACATTTATCTCATGTTGGGATGCTGTGTTGCTTTCCCTAAGAGCGCTTCTCTGAATGTCCAGGCTTATGCCAGGTCTTCTTGATTGGCGCTGTCTGCCCTCTCTTGCTGCCCTCCTCTGGGCAGGACCGGGCGTACTTGGTATGGAGACGGCTCTGCCACGCTGGCCACCATCTTGCGCATGTGCTGTAGGTGGGGCGCACCAGATGCTGTGACATAGTTTCCTGGCGCCATCTTGGAAGCCAGGTGGACACCGCGCCAATCATGTGGGTATATATAAGAATCTCCTCTATGTGTCTCCTGTCACATGGCGGCTGGTGGACACGACCATCAGGCAGCCAGATAGTACAAATTGTGAGGTGAGATATTACTCTTTGGCACATGCTCCATGACCATGCTTGAGTACTCTACATCCTTGGTCCTTATTATTATTGTTCCTTTTGGATATTTGTAGCAGTTGCATATCATCCATGTGTGCAGGGTGTTCACTGCACACAGGCCCATAGGGGGGAGGGGGGCCACTGTGACTGCACCCATGGATGATCTCCTGGTTGACAGTTGGGGATGATCGGTGCGGTGGGTGGGACAGCTGCAAGCACTGATCTCCCTGTATAGCCTTCAGTGAAGCAGCTGACAGCTGTTTCTCCTCCTCTCCCTCCTACAGCTGTCAGCTTTAAAGCTATGCAAAGGGTGATTGGTGCTTGTAGCTGTCCCTCCTGCCACTCCAATCATCCCCCACTGTTCTCCTCCAGCCCCCCTCCATATCCTTCTCTGGCCCCCATGTGCTCCTCTGTCCCCCATGTCCTCCTCCTCTGCCCCCCTCATCCTCCCGCAGCCAGCTTTCCTCCTCTCCTCTTCCGCTGGCTGCTGGGTGAATCTGTCAGGATGAAGAGCGGAGGAAGGGGCCAGTAAATATGTAATTTACTGACCCCTTACTTTTATGAATGACACAGTGAGCGATCGCTACTGATCACTCCTGTGTCCTTTGATAACTGAGCAGAGTAAACTGTGTTTACTCTGCTTCAGTTTATGAATGGACAGGAGCCTCTGCCTCCTGTTCATTTATCTTCAGTGCAGCTAAGGCTGCTGAGAAAGGGACTGGGGAATCTCTGTCCTCAGTCTCTTTCTCTGCCTCAAAGAGGAGATGTGAGGGGTGTTTAAACCCCTGATATCTCACCAAAGCCCACCAACAGGGCTGATAAAAAAAATTAAATTATATAAAAAAAATAGAATTGTAAAAAAAATTATAAAAAAAATTGTAAAAAAATATAAAATAAAAAAACACTGATACCCCCCACAACCTTACTGACACTGGCTACTACACCAAACCCCCTCCCCCCCTAAAAAAAAACAAAACATTGTGCACATAGAACCCACCTACATACACTCTGCACTCCTCTACTGCACATACTACCCTCCATACACTCCGCACTTCTCTTCTGCACATACTACCCACCTGTATACAATTCGCACTCCTCTTCCGCACATACTACCCACCTCCATACACTCTGCACTCCTCACCTGCACATACTATCTACCTCCAATTACTCTGCACTCCTTTCCTACACATACTACCCACCTCCAAACACTCCGCACTCCTTTCCTGCACATACTACCCACCGCCATATATTTCACACCACTTTCCTGCTTATACTACCCACCACCATACACTCTGCACTGTACATTCCCTATTTAACATTAGTGCATTCTGCACTATGTAAGTCATCTCAGACTTTATTAAACCACACCCCTTTAAGCAATTCCCAATATTTGGCGCAATTTAAGCCACGTCCACATTTTGCCAAGGCTCAGTTTTTATCTTGCACACGTGCTTGCTGATTTTATGATACACCCCTGATTTGTAGGTTTCGGTCTGAATCCATTTGGACTCCGGCTGTATGTTTTTCATCTTATCTTATTTATTACCATTAAAGGAAGTATTTGATGGCACTATATAGTGAGGTATAGGTCTAAAGGTCATTTGGAGGTTCCTATTAAAATGCTCAAGAGTAAATTTCTTTTTTATCTACTTTATCATAGGCTGTTGGAAAAGTACCAGCTTATTCACTTTATATCTCACCACCTACCTGATACTCAGAATTGTCTGTAGTAATATATTATTTTCAGTCCAGGACAACCATATGGATACCTGGTACTGCTTTTGTTATCTATGTATAATAATATTGAGGCACTGTGGCGTATCTATACTTGCTTTATCTTTGGGCACCAATTGGCTCTAACTGGCATCTTTACTTTATTCCCATAAGAGATGGTTGATCCTTTTATTATTGACTGTATATATGGGGAGGAGGCTTTTTTATCTTAATTCATTCTATGCATCAAGATAAATACTTACTAATTCTTACCTGAGGCCCATCTAAATCCAGTGATGTTGCACGAGAGAATCAGCTGCCCAGGACTTCCCCCATTTGCTCCTCCTGCTGTCAATCAAAGTTAGTGAGCCAATGAGGAGCGAAAGGGGGAAGGACTGGGCCACAGCTCCCTGTCTGAATAGACACAGGGAGATGCAGCTCGGCTCGGGTGCCTCCATAGCAAGTTGCTTGCTGTGGGGGCACTCCATCTGGAAGGAGGGGCCAGGAGCACTAAAGAGGGACTCGAGAAGTGGAGGATCTAGGCTGCTCTGTGAAAAACCACTGCACAGAGCAGGTAAGTATGACATGTTGGTTATTTTTAAAGAAAAAAAAAATTATACTTTTACTATCACTTTATTACTTTGTTCTTGGATATCATGATATATACTTACAATAAGTAGCATGTTTTATCATATTTAGCAGAATAAGATACCCAATATAATTTGGTTCTGGGGAAGCTACTAATCTGTCGAAATGCCTTGACCAGCGGATGAGAACCTGCACACCTCTACCTACTGTATAAGTTATAGGATACACTCCACAAGAGAGAGGTGCTTGTGACAGAGAACTGTGTTTGTGGAACATACGTGAGCATATGAGGGCTGCTGTCCCATCAGATGATTTTATTATCCACTTGCCGACTGCCCGTCGTGTTTTTACTGCGGCAGTGTGGCTCTATTGCACGAACCCGTTCATTAAATAGCAACTACATGGCGTGATTGCGCGGCCGGAGCATGATTTGCTAGAGGGGATGTCAATCAACAGGTCTGGCGGAAAACGGGTCCCCATTTGTCACTGAAGTGAGTCTTTTGCAGACTTTCCCACTACAGGACAACTGGTCCTTGGCACCACAATGAAGGACAAGTTACTCTCACTACAGTCCTCCTTATTTGCTAACTTCTGCTCACTGTTTCACAAAGTTTCTTCAGATCTACAGGTCATGGAGAACAGGATACAGTCCATTGAAGCTAAAATGGGGGAGTGCACTGAAACTAAAATGACCTTGTAGATGCATGCGATGACACCAAAGAAGACCAAATGTGGATTAAATCTAAACTTGCAGATCTAGAAGATAGATCTTGATGTAACACTATCAAATTGCAGGGTGTACCCGAAACAGTGATGCAAAATGAACTTCATAACTATGCCCACACATTAATAGCCACCGGTCTCCTGAAATACCCAGAGATTGAGCTCACCATAGACCGCATACACCATATCTCAAAAGCAGCCCACCTAACAGACTCAGTGTCCAGAGATGTACTCATGAGAATATACTTTTTCAAACCAAAGAACGCCTACTAGCAGCAGCCAGACTGCATCGTTCACGACCTGCCCCATACAAAAACATTCAAATGTTTACAGACCTATCCAAAAACACGCTCCAACTCAGAAGACAGCTCAGCTCCATCACCAAGGCCTGGCAAAACCATTACATTCCGTACAAGTGGTATCTCCTGGCTACTCTGCTTGTCACGTGCAATAGCACTTCACACGTGATACACACCCTCAACTACGGCATAAAATGACTCCTCACCTCACATTATACCAGACCCACCATGAAAAGGAAGCAATGCAAACCACTCCTTCAACGCCTCCACAATCACGCAGATCTTTTCCCGGAGGTCCTGAGCAGCAGTCTCAAATTTGATGCCATTTCGGAGACCCATTGACTGTTCTTTTTTTTTACATTATCCAGAGGTCTTTAGTGACTTTCCACAGGTTCAACGCAGAGACTGGGATCTACCTACCTACCACAAAACCAGTCACTCCAGACTGTATACTACTAAGAAGCATCACAACTCTAAGCGAGGGAGGACCTACTTAGGTGCTTCTTCCCTATTACACAATCCAACATGCCTGTCACCTTTTTGTCTATAAACGCCAGGGGGCTAAATCACCCTGAAAAGTGCAAGTCATTGTGAACAACAGCTCAATCCCATAATTGTGACATTCTTTGCATACAAGAAATGCACTTTTCCCACTCACCTCTACCATATTGTCAAAACAAGCAGTATCCCCATATTTTCCATTTATGCTTTACAACAAAAAAGAGGGGTGTTATGATTGTGGTCAGAGACTCAGTAACATTGCAGCTATACCATCAAGCCATATATGACACCTGAAGATATCTTATCCTCGTATGTTCGATCAACAACGCTCTATACACCATCACGAATCTCTACGCACCTAACAAGGATCAAACCTCATTCCTCACCAAAACCCTTCAGAAAGCCAAGCAGACCCAACAGGGTCACTTAATAATTTGGGGAGACTTTAATATAGTTCTAAACACCAAATTGGACTCCACCACCCCAACCAAGCGCTATGATTCCCAACTGAATAACATTCTACACTCACACAACTTACACGATGCCTGGAGATGCTACCACGCAAACTAGCTCGATTATACATACTTCTCGCCAAGTCATAACGCATAGTCTAGAATAGACCTCTTTTTGCTGGATAAATGGCTATTACAAAATGTTAAAGCATCCGAGATACACACTATAACTTGGTTGGATCACGCATCAATTAGTATTACCATCTCAGACTCCTCCACTCAGCAGAACAACTACATTTGGCACACTAGCAACTGTCTAATGTAGCAACCAAAATACTCTGAAATTATAGCTACTCAATTCTTTCAATTTTTTACATCCAATGTAGGCTCAGTATTGGACCCAAGTATAGTGTGGAACTCACAGAGGGCATTTATCAGGGGGGTGCTGATTAAACTGGGCTCTTGTGAAAAAAAAGGACACAGCTTTTAGACTCCCTTGTATCATCAATTTGAGAACTATATACTCATAACAAATTTACCTTGACCAAACTCTCAAATATAAAATTATGCGGGGGGGGGGGGGGCATGGCTGGCAAGCGAGGAAGATGGCCACTATAGTTTAGAGCTCTTCACCACCTGGATCCACCAGAGCTCATACAGTCATTTCAAGACAGCGGAGAGTGGGGATTCCATATGTCTGAGGGTCGGGCACACTCCAACTCTAAGCCCTGCAAGCGGAAAGAGTGGGGCCAGCCAGGTAAGATCCAGACCGCAATTGCCAAGATGGGGTGAGATGTAGGGACAGCAGCGTTAGCCCTGAGAAGGCCCACAGACCATCCAATACAGGCTCTCAAGCCTCTTCAAGTGCCAGCAGTCCTGCAAAAAACAGGCTCAAGATGTCCCATCAGGCTGCAGCAGCAGGTGAAGTGAGCGACATGTGTAACTCATGGGATGACACACTGAAGCTTCAAGACTTCATAGCTGCTTTTCCCACAAACAACCAGCCAGTAACTGAAACAGTATTAAAGGAGGTGTTCGTCTCCCTCAGGAGTAATAATTACTCAGACATGCTTCAAGTGGTAAAACAATGTAAAACAGATGTGAATGAAGTGAGCGAAAGAGTAATACAAAAAATGGGTGAATTCACATCAACGTTTAATGACCTAGTGACCTAGTGTGCACAACGAATGAGAAGAAGAGATTTCATGGCTAAAGGCAAAGGTAGCAGACCTTGAAGACTGATCTAGACGTAACCACATAAAGATACTAGGCATACCAGAAATGGTTAAACCCGCAGATCCTAATGCATATTTTGTTAACATCCTTAAGGAAGCCTTGCCTGACCTTCCATTGGAGGAACTAATTGTAGATCGTATAAATAGACTCCCGAGGCCTAACCACATACCTGCTACCATTCCTAGGGATACCATTGCACATATTCATTACTATCATGTTAAAGAAAAACTCCTTGCAATCTCTAGACACTCAGACCAACTGTCAGATTGCCTGAAAAACATCTCTCTCTGTATGCGGAGCTGTCGGCGTACACAATGCAACTCAGATGCAACCTGGCTACGATTACCAAACCCCTTAGAAACCATTGTATACTATACCAATGGAATTACCATGCCAAACTGTCAGTCACTAAAGGAGGCTGGCAATTCCATATAAATATGCTTCAGGAAGGGATGCGTCTGCTAAAAGAATGGAAAATTCGGGATTGTGAAGCAGCTGAAGAACAGCATAATGATCATCTGCTCCCCAGCGACCCTACCTAACATCTCTCTGGCTCAAATTAAGTCCGGTACTGTCAAGAATGCCACATGCAGGCATCCAGCAAGGGTGATCAGATCAGTTGGCTGCACTAAGGAATCAGGACCAAGTTGACTAGGGTGTAAATAAGTTTATTAAGCTAAATGACACACTCCAATACCAACACCAGTAAACCATCAACAAGTGAACAAAATATAAATGTGACAGTGCAAAACCCCAAAAGTGACCTAACTAAATATATACAAAATGAGGGAGCAAAACAAGAGCAAGACAGGGACAGGAGAAAAGGGAAGCAGGAAGCCAGGTACAGGGAAAAGGACACAGGATCAGAATCAGAATCAGGGTACAGGGTTTCCGGATCAGGTTCAGGCTCAGACAGGGACACAGCCCTAAATCTCAGTGAAGGACGGACTTAACTTATATTCCCTCAGGAGTCCACATCAGGTGCAGCATAAATAAATGTACAGTCCAGCTGCTGGGAGACGCCTGCTGGTGGGCACCGGAACTGCGCCGTTCAGTTCCAGGTACAACAGTGCCACCAGCAGGTGATCCACGTAATGACACAGATCCTGACAGTTCCCCAATCCCCCGACCACCGGACACTCCATTCTGCTATACCCTGAAAGTCCAAAAAGGTTTCCCTTTAAGGCATAGTTTCAGCCATGTAATTACTCTTGATGTTTGAATGTTCCTTACTGTATACTAACTCTGGTCTCGACTCCTTGTAGGTGTTTTACGCTACAAACAGTTACAAACTGTTGACAGGTATTGTTGTCATGTATGTTGATTACCCGGCTATCTGTTACCTATATTGTAATGTTCTGTGAATTTTTTTTTTATAAAAATGATTGAAACATAAAAATCAGGATTGGACTAAAATGTTTTAATGATCCATCAATAACTTTTTTTTTTTTTACTGTTGAAGCTCACTATTTTTATCACTGTCAATAATTATGAGACATACATTATGTTTCTAAAAAACCTGCATTGCATAGCTAAAGTAAAGTATCACTTGTTGTAAATGATATAATTAATAAGATTAATGATCTAACACAAGCAATTTGTGGTAAAAAATAATCCTTATTCTAAAAAGCTTCCTTGCTCTGTAAAATGACTATATGGCTGTCTGACCAATTTCATGAATTAATAAAGCTGAACCCTTTACAGGAAATATACAGCATATATTATATATAGAAACCATAAAAGGAAGAATTATTTCACTCATGTTAATACACCACTGACAATGACATCATTACCGGGTGCATTTGGAACCAGAAGTACGACATATTCATAATCTTCTCTATAGAATGTAATTTCATAATACATATTAAATGAACAGATGGGTAATCAAAAAGACATTTACTTAAATGTATAGTATTACTTTTCATGTTTCGGCTGGAATTTGACAATCATTTTGAAGATATAAACATGTTTATACAAGGGGGGAATTAATGATAGCATTCTTCCCAGGAAGCAGCACTATGGCTAAAAAGTACATTAATGAGTGAAAATGGGCCTGAACTTTTACAAGCTACCATAATAAATGTGTTCAATATTGCTGTATAACTAGCAATAGTGCTAAAAGCAAAAGACTGACCAAAAATAGTTATGAAATTAAACAGCATGGTGTGGAAGCTTAATATAGTTTATATTAAATGGATTTAATAATCCCCCACAGATCCTATGCTTATCCTGCACCAGCAATGTTCAGGATAGGACATGTGATGTGACAAGCTCAGTGCCACCCACTGGTGATTTATGTATTGCAGCCTGTCCATATAGTTATGTTATGCACTGGAGCTGATGTATAACGTCCAGACCAAAATAAAAAAAAAAAAAATCTAAATTAGAAAATAAAGAAAAAAGTGGAAAGCCATTGAATATGTTGTGCAATTATAAAACTGTTTTTGTCTCTCAGTAGGCAGGCTCAACAGCTCTAAAAATTTTTGTCCCAATTTGTATAAATAAGTTTTCCTTTTAAAGCACGTTAGGTGTTCCACCCATATATAGGGTGTGACATGTAATGTGTTCTTGTTCCACCTCTCTCCCCCATATTGCCCCCCCCCTCTCAGTGTGACAGCAGGAGGGGGTTCCTCTCCCCACATCTGTTGATAGATTTTAAAAAAGATGCAGCTATGCAGGGCTCCACGCACACAGCTTTGCTGTTAATTCATGAAAGAAACAAATAGTCCCATTAGCCACTTTGGTAGATGGACTTTTAGTTTAAATGAACTGTGGGTGCGCTGATCGGCATGCATGTAGTTCATTCACACTGCCTACAGCTCTGAAAATGGCAGGCCGTATGGAGGTACAGGCAACAGTGCTGTGGGCAGGAGCCTGACACTGTACCTCTGAGCTGCTGGTCACAAATGCAATACTTTGCAGGCTACTGCTTTAAAAAATAATAAATGCACATTTTTTAACCCGCAAAAATATGTGAATTTATTCTTTTCAATTAAAGGCGAACTTAGATTTCAAATCAAGCCCTGTAATAGCTGTTCAAACACACTCCAGCCTGCTTTAGGATGCAGGAAGCAGAATAACAAAAAATTTAATAAAATAAAATAAAAACACCCCATCACTCTGCGAACACATACAAACACAAATGAAAAAGTAGGGCACAAACGTAAATGTGAGCGATTAGGCAACACGCAAGTATCAGCACCCCAGAGTGACAAAAATTCTTCATCTTTGGTTAACTCTAAACTGATCAGCTGTAAAGGGATTTAAAGCATCACTTGCTGAATATTTTGTGTACTGTAATGTTTTGCCATTTCCCGGAAGCACACATTTTTGAGTCTGATATATTTACCATACATTTGGTGTTTATCCATCTTTTTTTTTTTTTTTAAATTGGGTTAAATTGTGTTTTTCTGCACTAAAAATCATTTTAGTGATAAGGGCATGACCAAGATGACAAACAGAGCGGATGCTTGTCCCAGAGCTCTGCAGGAGACGATCCTGTTTTTCCCCTCACCGGTGACTTTTTTTACTTTTCAAAGAAACTTTGTTTTCCCCCCTTACAGAAGTTTTATCCAGTCCGGGAGTACATATCATGAGGATATCTGGGACTGTTTCCAACATTGAACATATGCCTGGTCTGTCAGATGTTAAGGCAGCTATTACTGCTTGTTAGGTGGTGTTTACCTGCAATATTGAAGTGGTGCAGTTGAATGGGAATTTTACCTGCTAAGATCTGGATAAAATCCTTGACTGGCTTACTACTGCAGAAAAGCGCATCAGCCATGTTGAGGATATCGCCGCTGAACACACCACTTCCCTTTAATCATGGTAATACTCTGCTGTTTTGCTATGTTCTGCTGTGTTGCTTGGCACCTGAACCTAAGTTTGTGTCCCTGGTCTAGTGCAGGTGAAGAGTTTGATGCTTGCTCTAATCCAGCATCTCCTAGTGTGACCTATTTTACTCCACTCACTTGATAGACTTCTCCTAGGGCCCATGCCCTCTGTATAGTTGCTGTTGTTTGGTCTTTTTTTGGGACCTATACATTCCCCTTGTTTTTTTGGGATATGCAGGGTTTGGGGCATTGGTGATCTGCAATTGCTGATCTTTTTTTCCATATGGTATTCTTTGTTTTTAGTTTTTTTGTTTTCTAACATGGTGCTTTAGCCTTTGTATGGTTACAGTTGCTCCATAATAATAATATATGCATGTTTTTTATTTCCTTTCCTATCTGATTTTTGTCAAGGTCCTTAGACTGCTATATTTACTTGCCTTTTATCTTACTTTTTTGCTCCATAACTAATGTTTCTGTTGCTTCTTGAAATGTCCAGGGCTTGAACACGGCTGTTAGGAGATTTATTTTACCCCTTTTTACCCCTATTTATTATTTGTATTTTGCAAGAGACCCACCTGCACAGATCTAAAATTTTTAGCCTAAAAAGGGCTTCTACTACTGTACTACTGTATGACCTACTCTAGCTATGCACAAGGAGTTTCAATTCTGGTGCATGAATCTTTGCTTTGAACTTAGAATGGATTCAGAGGGACATATATTGTGTTACATGCACTGATCTATAATACTGCAATGGTGATTGTTGTAACCACAGACCCAGAAGTGACATAGGGGCAAAAATGGAAATGATGACAATGGCATGCCTCAATGCATTTCACACATCCATGCATCTTAAGGGAGCTTCCAGCATTAGCATTTAGCATTCTAGTTCATTTAAAGGAGTATTACCTTCCTTTACACTGTACTTAGTCACTAGTGTCATGTAACACTTAAAGGGGCAGCTGAACTCCAAAGTTATTGTCGGTTGGCGCCCCTTATCACTTTTCAGATCACATGTGTTGATTTGGCCTACACCTCGCCTTCCTTATTGGAGAGAGTGCCCCCCTATTGCTTCAGTTGTCTGCATCCCCCACTCCTGGGAAGATGTTGTGGAGGCTGTCCAGATACTGGGTTATAAACCAGAGACTTTAAGATCCTATTACTGAATCTATTTGTAATTTTTGGCTGGCTAATGAGGGGTCTGCTAACTCCTTAACCCTATGGGATGTTTTCAAGTCCTGAATTAGAGGGGAAAACATTTCACACATGAATGTGGTTAAGCGGGAGTCTATTAATTCCCTTGTGTCCCTTGAGAGAGAGAGCTGCAAAAAACAGCGGCGTCCTATGTAGAGAGTCCAGACCAAGCTTAATACTTCCAACCTGCATTGTGGAAGGTTGCACTTTTGAGAATAAAGGATATCAAGAAATTCTGCTCAATGGGTGTTCAAATATGGGGACAAGGATGGTAATTTTCTTGCTTGGTTGGCCAATCTGCCACCACTCGCATTGGGAGCATTTGTGATGCCCACGGTGAGCTTCTCACTTCCTCAGACCCGATTGCCGCCTGTTTCATAAAATATTATCAAGCTTTATATACCTCCAGGTTTGCTCATTGTGACATCAAGCTTAGTACATATTTGGATGGGATTCCCTTCCCCTCTCTGGAATTATTAGCCAGGTATCATTTGGAGTTGAATATTACCCTTGGATTTGTACAGGAGGCAATATGCTAACTCTAGGTGTAGAAAACTCCAGAGGTGGATGTGATACTAACTCAATTTTAGTTACAGTACATCAAAAATTTGGTTGCTCAGTTTTCTCCCAGGGATCTCGCCCTAAATCTATGTCTAAGACTGTTATTATTTTGGTTTCCAAGCCAAGCAAGGATTGTTGATGCTAACATTCTAGCTAAAATCCAGGCTACTCATCATTCTCAAATTTTGGAAGACCTGATTCAGGTTGATCAAACTGGGTTCATGACTGGCAAAGGAATCAACATCAACCTCAGACAGCTTTTTCTGAACCTTGCGATACAACATACTAATGAGGCACTATAGTTCTTTACTCTCTTGATGCCAAAAAGGCTGTGGTTGAGGCTCCTCTACCAGGCTCCCATGGACAGGGTTCATACCACAGATAGACTCTCAGAGTCCTTCCATCTTTAGAGAGAGACCCATTAATGGTGTCCTCTTTCACCTAGTCTATTTGCCTTGGTTCATAAAGGCATGGATGAGAGAGTTTGGGTGGAGGAACTTGACTGACCTGCACAGAGTCCTGACCTCAACCCAATAGAACACCTTTGGGATGATTTTGAGCGGAGACTGTGAGCCAAGCCTTCTTGTCCAACATCATTGCCTGACCTCACAAATGTACTTCTGGAAGAATGGTCAAACATACCCATAGACACACTCCTAAACCTTTTGGACAGCCTTCCCAGAAAAGTTGAAGCTGTTATAGCTGCAAAGGGTGGGCCAACTTTATATTGATCCCTATGGAATAAGACTGGGGTGTCATTAAAGTTTATGCGTGTGTAAAGGCAGGTGTTACAATCATTTTGACAATATAGTGTATATATATACAGTACATATGGATATGTATTATAGTGTAATTTTGCTGTCAATGTTGCAATCATGCCAGTCTAGTTACTGTTGGACAATTGTACTTTTTCTTTTCTGTATTAATATAGACATCCTTTTTAGTAAAAAAAAAATCCTTTTAGTATATTTTTTCTTGATATGCAAATAAAAAAATAAAAAAAATAGTCCATGCTACCAAACTTAAACCGCTTAGTGAAAAAAAAATAAAAATCTGTGCAAATATTAATTAATAGGTCACCAGGTGCTGCTCCCCCTTCAAATCAAACTGCTTACTTGGGTATATTATTGACCCACTGCAATATGAGATCTAAATGCACATTTTATGTATGTTTGACTATTGATTATACTATAGGAAGTGGTTGTTGCTACAGAATAGTGCATTGTTAGGATACGTTCGTTTTTTTCAACAGTATATTGTTTTTTTTGGTTCTGAAAAATATCAAATGCAATAGAACTGCAATGCGGTAAAATATACAGATCAGTAAATGTTGCAATTTCACTCCACATTCTTTGCACTGTAGGGGATAGCAGAATTACAGCATATTGCAAGTTAGGTTCATTTATATTTGTACAATTAAAACATCCTCCTAAAGACCATGCTATCAACCACTTAAAATGTGGGCCGACTGTGTTTGCTATGCATTTTTCAGTAGTGTAAATGGATCCTTTATTTATTTTAAAGAGGATATGTCGTTTTAGTATAAGTATAATTGAACTACAAATTAAAGTACTCTGCATGGTGATGATACCGGACTCTAAAGCAGGATATTTAAAGAGGCAGTGAAAACTTTCAACCTTGTACTTTTAGTTAAATTAAAGAAAACAAGCTCCGTAACTCTGTTGAGGTGGCTCCTATGTAGAAAAACTTCCCTCAATGGACACCTGACATTAGCTCAAGTCATAGAAATACAGAAAGGAGCACCAAACCAAGTCAAGAAATTTGAAGTGTTGGTAAATTAGCCAGCTAACACATTTTAGGAGCAACACCACTTCAACTTCATCAGGCCTCAACACAGGATATAACTAAAGATGAATTTAGAGAAAACAGTAAATTCACAGATCTACTGTATATTAGAACCAATAATAAACTCTCCTCATGGAGTAACAATGTTAGGCAGCAATGTGTTTAGTTACTTATCATGTTTTTTTTGTTTTTTTGTAATCAGTAGCCAGGGGTACTACTATATACCCCATATTCATTCACATGGGGGGGCGGCTTGATATCTAGGGGCCATCTTATTTTTATGGGGGCTCTCAGATTCTGATATTTCCCCACTCCATTCCCATTCCCAACCAATGCAAAAAAAAAAAAAAAATCACACTAGACACCAATCCGAGCATGTAGCCTGGCTGGTAAAAAAAGGGAGGAAAAAGTGACCGCACTCCGAGGTTGAAATCAAAAAGGGAGTGATTTATTCTACATCAAACAAACATCAAAAAATCAAACTGTAAGACATGGGACAAAAAGGTAGACGCGTTTACTCATTACCACTTTTTCCTCTACAAATCTAGTTACCGGATGACGGATCCGACCAGCACCTGATACTGCCTCACCTAGAGCGGTCACACCTAAGTTTGGATTTCAGATAATTTTCTTGGTAAAAAAAGGGGACAGCAAGTTTGCAGCTCACTCCCTCCTGAAGAATACTAGGCCATGTGCCCTGAGATAGGGAAAGTACCTTGCCAGGGGTAACCTCCTGAGGCAAAACACCTTGTCCCCATGTTGACGAGGAGAAGGGCCTCTAACCTACAACCCTTGCCAGTTGGTTGGGGATCTTATGGAATACCACCTCCTATCCTATGTGAATGGGTAAGTAAAACATGGCACCCCTGGTTAGTCATTACAAAAAAAAGTAAATAAACCTACACACACACCTTTGACAAAATATTTTATTAAAAAAAGTCCCATAATGTAAATCTATAATAATGTAATTCAGAGATGTAGACCCATGTAAGTCACAACAAGTAATGTCCACTTATCCACAGAAACAAAGAACACGCTGATCTGCTGACTTATTTGTTCCAGATGGAGAATTTCCACTAATGACAGCTCCCCAGCTGGCAAAAGAATGTAAAAAAAAGGTAGGATATTCTGGCTGATGTAATTCACCAAATATGGACATGACCATATTTCCTCTGTACCAACACTGTAAATACACATATTTGCTGCTCCCCCTTTCCTGGTCAGCCAAGGTCTGGTGTGGATTTTGGGGGGAACCTCAATTTTTTTTTCTATTGATATTTTGCACAAGGTTCTCTTTTAAAATCCATACCAGACCCGCATCAGTAATATGGGTCTGGTACAAATTGGGGGTAAGGGAAAGCCCACCCATTTTTTTGGTTTGTTTGTTTGTTTTTTGCATAGGGTCCCCCTAGATTTTTATATTGGAAAAGGGTTTGGTATAGATAAAAGGAAGCATCAATTGCTTTGTTTACAAACACCATGAAGCAGCTGTGAAATTTACTCTCAATTTAAATGTTTTTATTTATAAGGGCCAGTTCATACCATAGAAACGCAGTCCAGGTGCATTCCGGATGCTTTTCTGCATGCACATTTTTTACCCTCTTTTTTCTTAACCTTAATTAGGGATGTGTGTTCCACTGATTTTTTGGTGCCTTTAGGTGTGTTCCGGTGCATTTTTGATGCGCTTTACTGCGTTCCAGTACAGTCCAGTGCAGAAAAAATGCAGCAGGTTCTACTTTTTTTTTCTGTAACCAGAACACACTGGAACTGACTGCACTGGTGTGAATTATGCCATTTAAAACCTTATAACCTACTATACATGCGTTTTTGATGCAGAAAAAAAACGCACTGGACTGCACGTGGCATAAACTGGCCCTAAATGTTGATTTTGTTGTACTACATTGTGTACATCATATGGGTGTGCGGCTTCACATGCAGGTTTAGGGCCTCCCCCACACATGCTATTTAAATACATTTTGCATTTTTAGTGTTGCCCTTTAAGCATTAAAGCTAGAGCTGCTCCCCACTGAATGAAATTTGAAAAGCAAATGTTTTCATTGGTGCATTTCATCCAGGGCAGTGCCCAGCTGCTGATGCCCTCTGTTTTATTTTGGATCTCCATGCCATTTAAAAAAAAAAAAATCCAATAGGGACATGTAATTTAGCGGCATTTGCTGTAGCACACCCTATGGATGTACCACTTCACAGACAGGTCTAGGGCATTCACCATGCATATAATTTCAAGTAATTCTGCATTTTTAGTGTTTCACTTTAAGCATTACTAACCGCTTCCCACCCGATCATTGTATACTGTATATACGGCAGGGTTTGACAAGCGCCGTTCTGGCAGGACACAGCAGATCATAGATTGGGGTACAGGGACACTGTCATTAGCCCTGTACCATGTGATCGCTGTGACCAATCACAGCAATCACAGTACTTCAAAAGACTCATCATGCCTCTTAGAAAATACATTGGGTGTTTTTTTTCCAAAATATCCATGTCCTAGTGCTCCAGGAACTCACAATTGTGATAGGCTGTCAGGAAATTAGAATTGCAATTTATGCCTCTGGAATGCCTAAATGTACTCCTTGGATGTTGTACCCTCTATGTAGCTAGGCCAGTGATGGCATCATCTTTAGAAGAGGCTTCCTTCTGGGACGACAACCATGCAGACCAATTTGATGCAGCGCGCGGCGTATGGTCTGAGCACTAAGAGGCTGACCCCCCCACTCCTTCAACCTCTGCAGCAATGCTGGCAGCACTCATAAGTCTATTTCCCAAAGACAACCTCTGGATATGACGCTGAGCATGTGCACTCAACTCCTTTGGTCGACCTAAGCGAGGCCTGTTCTGAGTGGAACCTGTCCTGTTAAACCACTGTATGGTCTCGGCCACCATGCTGCAGATCAGTTTCAGGGTCTTGGCAATCTTCTTATAGCCTAGGCCATCTTTATGTAGAGCAACAATGCTTTTTTTCAGATCCTCAGAGAGTTTTTTGCCATGAGGTGCCATGTCGAACTTACAGTGACCAGTATGAGAGAGTGAGAGTGATGACACCAAATTTAACACACCTGCTCCCCATTCACACCTGTGACCTTAACACTAATGAGTCACATGGCACCAGGGAGGGAAATGGCTAATTTGGCCCAATTTGGACATTTTCACTTTTGTACTCACTTTTGTTGCCAGCCATTTAGACATTAATGACTGTGTGTTGAGTTATTATGGGGGGATAGCAAATTTACACTGTTATAGACGCTGTACACTCACTACTTTACATTGTAGCAAAGTGTAATTTCTTCAGTGTTGTCACATGAAAAGATATAATAAAATATTTACAAAAGTGTGAGGGGTGTACTCACTTTTGTGTGATACTGTATATATATATAAATATTTCAATCATTTTAAAAAATTATTTTTTTTTTGTAGCTCAAACAAGAAGGATAGTTATATTTAACATATCTTCAAGGTCAGAATTGTGGTGGAACTAAGTTTATTGCTACATGTAATACAGCTATAAATCTATAATTACGAGAAATGCAAATAATTTACAGTAGCCACATGTAAAAAAAGCAAATCTACATTTTTTCAAGTTCATCCATCTGAGAAATATAAAAACTGAAAGACAATCTGTTTTAAATTGCAAAAATAGCTTTAAAAAAGACATGACTGAAAAATTAAGTTGATTCTTGTTAGGAATCGTTTATAGAGAACACTCTCGGCATATAAAACTCTAACACTTAAAAAAGGGGGAAAGTGTGAAAGCCACTGGATGGAAGAATAACAAAAAGTATCTGTTGGATAATTTCCTATTCCCAAACAATTTTTAGGGATTTGTTTCAACAATAGCGAGTTAAACATTCTAAGCTTTCACTTAGATTTTTTTTTAAACACAGGACTCAACATATTTTATTTTTATTTAATACATAATGGAAGAAAGGTCATGACCTGGGCAATTTTGATCAGTAATCTAGAAATCAATACTGGTGGAGACTCTGCCAGGTTATTAAAGGTTAGAGTTAATGAATACTTGTTGGGCAACAGGATTATTACCAGGAGTTGTTGTAGCATCGTTTCATTAAGGATAAGTCATACCAAACTAGCCTAATTAGATCCTGTGATGACATAAGTAGGATTTCATAATAATCGTACATGGTGAACATTCTTTGTTATGGTTTATAAATAGACATTATTGACTAAAAAAGGAAATAAACAGAAATTCAATATTATGTTGTTTTGATGAGCAAGTCATAAATATTTTTCTAAAATGACATGCTAGTAAACCAGTAAAATTGAAATTTAAACTCAGGTTTATAATAGGTGTTATTAAAATAAATAAAAAAGAAACTATAAAGCCTCAAAAACACAAAATAATCTGGAGTCACATGACAGTGTTTGAATCTACACTTTAAAATTATAAAAATCACCTATATAGATGGCCATCCAGTCTTAACCACTTCTCGCCCGCCCTATAGGCGATTGACGGCGGGAAGGTGGTTACATTATCCTGACCAGACGTCATATGACGGCGGCAGGATAATGCGCTCTGCGGGCCCCCTGGGGGGCGCTCAGAGTAGCGATCGGTGATGCAGCGTGTCACTCTGACGTAGGCTCTTTACCATGTGACCAGCTGTGTCCAAACACAGCTGGTCACATAGTACACAGGAAGAGCCATTGATCAGCTTTCCTTAGTTCGTGCCTGACAGGCACGAGTAGAGGAGAGCCGATCTGCGGCTCCCCTGACACCTTATAATCAGAGCATTGATTACCAGTGCAGACCCTTGGGAGGGTGCCACTAGAACCACCAGGGATGCCCACCCATGACCCCAGGGATGCCCACCCATGACCCCAGGGATTCCCACCATGGCCACCAGGGATGGCAATCAGGGCTCAGGGAGCCCGCCAGTGCCCTCCCCATCAGTGCTGCCCACCAGTGCCCATTATTACCCACCAGTGCCGCCTATCAGTGCTCATTAGTGCCCATCAGTGTTGCCCATCAGTGCCGATCAGTGCCACCTATCAGTGCCCATCAGTGCCGCCTATCAGTGCCCAGCAGTTCCGCCTATCAGTGCCCATCAATGCTGCATATCAGTGCTACCTATCAGTGCCACATATCAGTGCCCATCAGTGCTGACTATCAGTGCTGCCTATCAGTGCCACATATTAGTGCCACCCCATCAGTGCCACCCCATATGTGTCTCCTCATCAGTGCCTGTCAGTGCGGCCTTATCAGTGCTCATCAGTGCAGGAAAAATTGTATAACATAAACTAAAAAACTTTTTTCTTTCAAACTTTTCGTTATTTTTTTATTTGTTTAGCAAAAAAGAAAAAACCTTGCGGTGATCAAATACCACCAAAAGAAAGCTCTATTTGTGGGAAGGGCAGGAAGAGGGTGAAAGTGCCCGGTATTGAAGTGGTTAAGGTTTATACAGACCTGCCATACTGTTTACTTAGGTGGATGACACCACTTCCAGTTACAGTTAGGCCTCATGCACACTGGACATTTTTACAGTGGCTTTTTTTGGCTTCAGGCATATTTTTCTGCAGCCAATAAACTCCCCAGCATGTTATCCTAAGTGTCCATGCACACATTAGCTGTTAAAGCGGTCTAACTCTGCTAAAATCTGAAAAACGCTGATAAAATGTGGCTATTCTGCACTTAATAGCATTTTTTGAGCCATACGCTTTTGTGGGAGTATAGTTTTGCTAAAAAAAAAAAAAAAGGCTACAGGATGCTGAAAAATGCTACTGTAAAAACGCTGCAAAACTCATTCTAAAGCTACAGCTTTCTACAGCTAACGCTACACGCATTTTATAACATCCAACCTTAACTTCCTTGACTTCCTGATGAAGCGATAACTGCGAAATGCATTGTGGTCTGTAAACCGGAAATCGAGTAAACCAGCGACTTCATTTCCTGCTTTGGTCTGGAACGCACACCACCGCTGCCACGCTACATGGGCTGTGAAGGAAACTGTAATACATTACAGAGCACCAGAGCGGTCACCTCCACAGACCCCCAAAAAAACTACAGCGCTTTCACCTAGTGCCAGGAAAAGGCACTACACACTGTAAGCAGCCAATTTTTATCTTTTATTTTGTCACCTTAATAAAAACGGATTTACACTATATTTTGGCTTCCCTATCATATTTTTCTATATACACCTGCTTGAGACCCTATCCTGAGGTCCAGATCCAGATTGGAACATCTACCACCTATCCTCGGATTGGATAAGCCCGGTGGAGGATTGATCCATCCTTAAAGGGATCAAAAGTGATCTAGGTCCCTGTGGCCTAAAGCCATCTGGTAAGAAGCAAATATTGCTGAATTTTATCAAGAGCACAAATTGGAGCACAAAATCACTTCGAAGATTTTATTAAATTACAACGGACTTTTTTTCACCAATTGCACAAAAATATATATGAATTACATATATAATATAATCACAAGTGTCACCAAATTGCATTTTATTATCACCAAAAGTCACCAATTTTTATATATACACATAGATATATATTTTTCACTTTTTACTAGGTTGATATTAGAAAGGTTTACATTATGGTATTATAAATTATTTTAACTCCCTTAGCGGTATCCCTGAGTGTGACTCGGGGTGGATTTTTCATGCTAGGATCGGTATCCCCGAGTCATCGGGGTAGATGTGCAGAGCCTGCAGCGGGGTTCCTTACCTTCTCCTGGCGATCCAGCGATGATTTCCCATTGCTGTGATCGCCGCCGAGATCCCAGCCGCTCGTCTGTCGCTCTGATGACTTCCTGGTTCTGTTCCCTGGAGCAGCAATGGTGCATGGGAGTGGAACTGGGAGGGAAATTCAAAAGTTGCACCAACACAAACACATAAAAAAATTATATATATATATACAATATATGTATATATATATATATATATATATATATATATATATATATATATATATATATATATATATATATATATATATATAGTAGACATCCCAGATGTGATACATTTGAAACACAAACGCATGAATTATAATCTAATCAATAATATAATTTTATATATATATATATATATATATATATATATATATATATATATATATATATATATAAAATAAAATTATATTATTGATTAGATTATAATTCATGTGTTTGTGTTTCAAATTTATCACATCTGGGATGTCTACTAGAGTCTTGTTTTGGTCAGATTTAGGTCAGTAATTACTAAGAATTGTAGGCTTATAATACATAACGCCAAATTTCCATGCAAAAATTGTACCGCTTTTGGTACATAATTCCTGACATAATCATACCGCCAGGGAGGTTAAGGTCCACCTTTTATATAGTTATTTATTAATAATTTATTGGTAAATAAGGTTTACCTTTTACACACGAATTTAACCTATTGGTGTAGACAATATATATAATACCCTCAGTACACCTTGGACACTACCATTGATCACCAGCGCTTATTTTTTCACCCATTTAAACCTTAAATATACCCAGTAAAGTGACTGGCCTCAGGTGATATACAGAAATTAAACAAATCCTCATACATAAAAATGCAAAGGGTAGTGCACTATTCAGATGTGTGATGAAGCTAAAATAATAATATAATAAACCAAGAATTGTAATAGAAAAAAACAATATGATAAACCTTCAAAATACATAAAAAAAAATAATAAGCAAGTTAAGATCAAATGCTGAATAAATATAAAGCACATATATATATATATATATATATATATATATATATATATATATATATATATATATATATATATATATATATATATATATATATATATATATATATATATATATAAAATCTTCAGTGCAGTGAATTTCTAAACCTGCAAAACAATGCCAAAAAAGTGCAAAAAAACAAATTGAAAAATGAAAGTCCAGGTGAGTGCTGCAGTTTATTTATAGGTGTGGATAGTAGCCATTCCAGCAACACATCCTGTTCTCACACTTTATTAATCCTCATACATAAGTTGCACCTATCTATCTGCAGTCTTCTCTTCTCTATATCCGTTCAAAGTCCAGAATTTAAAAAATGTTTCTGATCTGTCAGAAAAAGGGAGTGGAGGGCTAAAATTGCACACTGCAGAGCTCAGTGAGGAAAGCACTGAGAGCTGAATTGTAGGGAAGGACCGGCGTCAGCTCTGTTCCTGTGAGCTGTCTGACTCTCCTTCACACAGCGCACAGGAACAGAGCTGAGGCTGTCAATCACAGGTTGTGCGCTCCCCATCACCATTTTTCTCTTGGTCTCAGAAAAAACCTGCCAGAAATTATTTATGTTAGGCTACAGTCTCTGAACCAATGTAAACTGTCTCACTGCCATCCTGATACTCTGCTATATTTAGAGTAATGCCATACCTTCCAACTTTAGAACTTGAAAATGAGGGACACTTCAAGGAGCCGGTGACCCAGGGCACGCTACGCACGTTGCAACAAAAAGTGGGTGTAGCCAAACTGTTTGTAACATAATGCTTAAGGGGCATGGTTAAACAAAATCCAGCTTCCTTTTACAAATTAAATATGCTTTGATTGCTGTGCCACAACTAAGAGTCTCACAGATCTTCTGTATATAAACCCTAAAGCAGTCATTAAAAAAGGCTTTACATATGATTGTGCACAAACTGAAAATAGAGAGAAAGCCAACACTTTGCCTAAGCCTACCTTAAAGATGAACTTTATTACAATAGTCAAGGACTGCTCAGCAATCTGCAACCATTGAAACAATGAACAGTTTGGTGAGAAGTATAATATGTACAATATAGTGTATATAGTGTAGGAGTCTGTAAGGCAGAGTGCAGGGGTCAATAGTGTGCAATGCACAGAGTGCAAAGAGCAGGATTGCGTAACACACAGAGTGCTGCAGTAATAGTCAGATTTAGGATACATAACAAAGAATGCAGGAGTCCATGGTGTGTAATGCAATGCGTTCAAGGATCAGGAGTATGTAACACACAGAGTGCTATAGTCAGTGCTGGGTTTAGAAGTACATGACACACACATAGCAGGGGTCAGTAATGCCCAGAATGCCGGAGACAGGAGTGTTATGCACAAAATGCTGTGGTCAGGAATACATACTGCACAGAGTGTAGGGGAGAGGAGTATTATTACTCAGAATGCAGGGGTCAAGGAGTAAGTAATGCACAGCATTCAGGGGGCAGGAGTGTGTAATGCATAGAATGCAGGGGGCAGAGGTGTTATGCACAGAATGCAGGGGTCAGGAGTACATAGTGCACAGAATGCAGAGGACAGTAGTACGTAACTCACAGAGTGCAGGGGACAGAAGTAGAATGCAGGGGTCCAGGAGTATGTATTGCACAAAATGCAGGGGGCAGAAGTGGTATGCACAGAATGTAAAGGACAGGAATGTGTAATGCACAGAATGCAGAGGAAAGGTGTAGGCAATCCATATAATCAGGAGTACAAGGCCAAAAGAGTCCAGGAGTCAGGGGTGTGTAATGCACACTGTAGGGGTTAGGAGAATGCAAAATTCCCCCGCAAGCAGTATCCTTCCCCACTTTACCCTTTTAGCAACAATCCCCACTCCCTTCCCTCCAAAAAACCCAGCATTAATTTGCATGCTTATTCTCCTAAAGCAAATCTTTGCCCCATCACAAGCACAAATCACCCCCCCCCAATCCACCTTCACAGCACAAATCCTCCTCTACCCCCCAAATCACCCTTCCTAGCCCAATCCACCCTATTCCTTTTCCAGCATTATTCCCCAGCCCCTTCAATACCTCCTCCAAACACAAATCCTCTTCCCTTCCCAAAGAAATACTCTTTCATTCCCCAAATCTTCCCTCCCTCCAGCACAGCCCCCAATCCAGTACAAATCCTCCCTCACCCGATTCCTCTCTTAATCCTACCAGCAAGAATCCTCCTTCCCTGAAATACCCCCTCCTAGCATCACAAAATGTGGGCATGTGGGACCTCGGGCACCCCATGAAGAGATGCAGGTTAGGCTTCCCAGGTGCCCGTGCTAGCACTTCCATGTCCGGCAGGTTAGTGAAGCCAAGTGCTGGAATTTTTTCCAGAACTGAGTTTCGCTCTGGGATTTAACCCACACTCACAGAACACTGGATTTAAATCAAATCCTGGGATGGTTCCGGCGAGTCCAGGACGGTTGGGAGGTATGGTAATGCTACTGTCTCTGAACCATAGTAAACTATCTCACTGCTATTCTGACACTACTATATTTAGGGTAAATAATCTAAGAGTCTTTTGAACTTGTCTATTTGTGCTGAATGATTCTCACCTTTTGTGATCAAAGAATCAATCATCTTTTATGACTTTGGCCTGTGTGTGTGGCTGGTCTGGTCTTGACTACCCCCCCCCCTCCACCCCCATATTCATGTGTTCCTTATCAGTTCCTAATTGGGGTAGGGAAAGACTCCTAATTTGATCATTTCACTATAAATTTAGTTCAGCTCATGGGGGAGATCACAGACAGAGGCCACAGTTACAATCAGAGCAATTTTTCCTGATCACTCCTGATTTTTTTTACAGGAGTGATCAACAGTCGAATACAGTTGTTTAACTAAAGCAGGATAACAAAAGCAACAAGAAGATACCACAAAATATTCTGCTCCACTCTGGACCAAGTGCAAGCCACCACTTTGGAAAGCATCTCTTACAAGTCCAATTCCTATTCACTCTTCCATTTAAACGCCCCGTCTACTCTTCCTTTTCCTACTAGTAGCTCTCAAGTTCCTATTTCTTTACCCCTCTTCTCCACCCCAAAACATGTACATATCACCCTCACTTATACACATTCCCTACTACTGTTTTCAACACCTCAAATACTCACCCATCTGCTGACCCAAACACCAGGACAGGGAGATATGAGCACCCATACACATCCCACTTCCATCTTGCTTACATCACCCTCCTCCTTCTCCTAACCTCTGGGGATATCTCCCCTTGTCCTGGTCCTCCAGTATCACAACCAGCATCCTCCTTCCTCCAGCATTAGTAACAATCTACTCAATTTAATATTATTCTCCCTGCTCCCAAAAACCACCCCCTTCTTATGTGCACTCTGGAATGCCTGCTCTGTCTGCAACAAGCTCACCTCTGTCCATGACCTGTTTGTCTCACTTCCTTAATCTACTTGTGATCACAGAAACCTGGCTTCAAGCATCAGACTCTGCCTCTCCCACGGCCCTCTCCCATGGAGGCCTCCACTGGACTCACTCACCCAGACCCAGTAGTCATAAAGGAGGTGAAGCTGGTTTGCTTCTATCCCCATTGAGCACCTTTCAAGTCCATCCTACCCCTTCTCTTCTATCCCTCTCTTCTTTTGACACTAACTGTAATTATCTGTTTTCTCCCATTTCTCTTGCAGTGATCAATCAGCCTCCTGGACCAGTGTCACACTTCCTTGATGACTTCTCTGCCTGGTTACCCTACTTTCCTCTAAAATACCCACTATCATTCTTTGTGATTTTAACATCCCCACTAATGTTAACAGCCAAGCTACATCTCAACTTTTCAACTTAACCTCACCCTTTGACCTAACACTCCACTCACTCTGATGCTAATATTGTTGACCTTGTTTTCTCCTATCCCTGCACCCCCTACAACTTCACCAACACCCCCTTTCCTCTCTGTGATTACATCATCATCACTTTCACAGTGTCCTTGTCTCCCACCACCTATCTCTCCAAGCAGTAAACAATTACCTTTAATCCTTCTCTTTTCTATTCTGAAACCGACCACCTCTATGACAAAATCGAACCCCTGTCTTGCCCTGACCTGGCCACTTCTATTTACAACAGTTTACTTTCACCCACACTGGACTCTCTTGCTTCCCTCACTACACAAAGTATCAGGCCCCAACCATTACAACCTTGGCAGACAGGTGACACCAAAAATCCTAAAAGACATAGCCGCGCACTAGATCGATTGTGGCATAAAACCAAACCACAGCAAGCATTCACCCTATTTAAATCTGCCTTCCTAATTTGAATTAAATAAAATTAAATAAAATTCTTCCCTCCATGCTACCAAACAAGCCTACTTTCACTTTTCACTCTCATTATTACTCTGTCCTCCGGCCCTTGTCATCTCTTCTCTACTTTTAACTCTATTTTCTCCATCACCACCTCCACCCAGTTACTCGCTCACTGCTCCCGAGACAGTCAGTCACTACTTCAAAATTAAGATTGATACAATTCATGGGGGCATCTCCACTGCATCGACATCTATCCCACTTAATATACCCTGTAAAAAACCACCTTCAACACTTTTGACCTTGCTACTACCGAAGAAGTCACTAAAGTTTTCTCAGAAGTCCATCTTACTATATGTCCCATGGATCCTGTTCACTCACAACTACTACGGTCACCATGTTCTTCGATCTTATGCTCCCTTACTCACATCTTCAATCTCTTCCTCTCTACTGGCACCTTCCCCTCACCTCTAAAACATGCGCTGATCACCCCTTTAATTAAAAAAGCCCTCACTTAACTGGTTAAATGCTGTTATTTCCTGCTGTCTGCATTAATCTGGGGAGATTACCCTTCACTTTCTGCCCCCTAGAGTAAATCTCACCAAAGTGAAGGTAATTCCCCTTTCAGACAGTTGTCATGGGAACAGGTTTCCCTATTGGAGAATTTTTTCTTACTTCTTGTTCTGTGACAGCTCTAAAAATTTTCCCATATACAGGGCTAATCTCTCCAGTAAGGACATATAAAACAGCAATAAAACCTGACAAAGGGTCTAATCCTTGGCTACTTTATTTAAAAATAGAAGAAAACATTTTGCTTTAACATATACTTAAATGTTCTTTCTTTACAAAGTTTAAGTTCTTTCTGATGTTTATTCCATTATTTTCTGATTTCTTAAGAGTGTTCCTAACAATGTAAATCAGCTCTCTAAAACTATGTACTGAAGACTGAGTTGAGGGAAAAAATGCATCATTTTCGTTGACAACTTTCAAAAGTGGAAATGAAAATGAGAAGTCACCTTTGTAAATCTAATCTTACAAGATTTATGGTGTAGAAATTGAGGGTCTGACACAGGTCACTATGTATTAAACACTGCATAGGAATAGAACTCGCCAAGGGCAGCTTATGTAGATTAAACTTTTAAAATACTTGAATATTTTTCAAAAGGCTGCATTAAAAATAAAGTGTTTGCACAATGCCAACTGGTTGTCCCTGACTATGCAAATTATTTACCGAGGACATTGTATAACACCATTAAAATATTCTCTAAGCTGAAAACAATATACCTCAACATGACCTTTTCTTGTAATGCATTGTTAGGGATGTGATTTCTATAGCTGGAGAAAGAAGTTGTTACTGAGATTATTTTTTTTTCCCTTATTGGTTGAGAGAAGTGTGTATTGTAATAAATTACTAAAGCTTAACTCGGTTGTTGTGTTCTTCAAAAAATCTATGGTAAAAAAAAAAAGTTATGAATTTATTTGGAGTAGCAGATTTAATAAACAAGATGTCAACTTTTTTTTTGTATAGGAAAATAAGTAATAACAGAAACATTGTTCCACTGCTAATGACGTAATAACTTACATTAAATGTTCATCCAAAACAGGTGTTTTTGTTACAGATGGACATTACCTAAATTATATCTAATCTACAAAAGCAAAAAAATATATATTTAATATTATACATTTCTAGTTCTTAGATGAGGTGGCTGCATTTGTTTTCTTTTATTTGCACCCATTAATAAAACATTTACTGTGCCTGGTTGGCAGCATCCCCTCCTCCACTGCATCTATGGAGGAATTTATAGTTGTCACCCAGACTGGATTTTAAATATGTCTGCCTTTGTTAATCTCCATTGCATGGATGAGGGGTGGGTACATTTATAATTTACAGAAGGAAGACAACATTTCCAGTTAATGGATGGTTTAAGGGCACTGTATTTCTGGCAAGATGATCAAATTGTTTTTTTTTCCATGACTTGCTGAAAATTTTCTCAGCCTGAAAAGTTAAAAAAAAAATGGTGCCATCACATCTAATAATTTCTGAGGTTTCCTCAATTATAAGAACTATTCGACAAAGCTGCTGTCATTATTAGCCCTTCTCAACCAGGGTTCTAAGGAACCCTATGATTCCTCAAGAGGTTGCTAAGGATTCACTGAGCAGTGAGCTTTTTCTGACTTTCAGACACTAAAATGATCTTTTTAGCTATCTGTAAAGAGATTCATTTTACTGACTACAAATGTAAGCAGCATTCCTCCTACTGATCATCACAGCAGCATAGCATAGGCTGTAGATAGAGTAAATATTACCAGGGGTTCCCTGAAACTGGAAACTTATTTCAAGGCCTCCTCCATATTAAAAGGTTAGGAAAGGCTGGTCTTGACCCTCACTAAGCACTTATTCTGTAGAATTTTTGAAATACTTTTTTCGAAGTGATGTTTAGTGATTATTTTCGCTGGAGGAATTCAGCCTACTAACTGAAGTATTTTAAGCATTGGGTGGACTCACCATTTAAATTATCAACCTGTTTCAGTAAGAGACATCATGCATATTGAAGAACAGTGAGTATTTTTCACAAAAAGAGTAATAGATTTTTTTTAACACTACAATGGGTTTTTATTTTATAAGGTCATTTTAAATAAAGATAGTGCTCTGTGGAGACATATTATATAGTCGATTTAAAAGAGCTGCTTATATAGTGACTACAATCAGAACTAGTGTGATGCATAATTGTTTGGGTTCTTTTGCTTGCTGCAATATCTACCTATTTAGTAACCTACAAAGTTGACATATTGGCAGTGACTCTGTTTCTTTGTCTCAACACTTCCCAAAATGTAATACTATTGTCCCTTACCTGAGAGTTTAGAAGGATGTCTGTGATTCCGGCTTTAATTGTAAAACTCAGATGTGACCATGATGTTAAGTATTTATTTCAATTATTGGGAACTTGATTATCTTACATTGTTGCAATTTGAATGCCAGAGTAGACGAGGGGATATAAACCCATAAAGTAATGGGTAAAATCTTTCTGTAGTGATTTATCCGCATATAACACCATATTTATCGGTGAATAACATGCCCTTTTCCCCCATGCAATTAATGTGTGTGTGTTATATGCCGATATTTTTCATTAGGCTGCCTCAGAGGGAAGGGGGGGGGGGGGCGAGCGCAGCCGGATTACACAGAGCGGGGATCTCCTGCTTACTCAATGAAGTATCGGCTCGTAGGATTGACAGAACACTGATCTAATGCCGAAATATGTGACGTCTATCATAGAAGCTGGTCCAGGAGGTGGGACTTTGTATAACAGCGACAGCCAAGTAAGTGGGAGATCCTTGCTCTTTGTAATCCGACAGTTCTAATCTCCATGCACTGGTAAGGCTGCGCTGATGGGCACTGCTCAGGCTGCATTGATGGACAATGGTGAGGATGCAGATAGGCACTGATCAGGCTGCATTGAGGGGCAACGGTGAGGCTGCAGATGGGCAATGGTGAGGCTGCATTTATGGGCACTGATGAGGCTGCATTGATGGCCACTGGTGAGGCTGCAGATGGGCACTGATCAGGCAGTATTGATGGGCAATGATGAGGCTGCAGATGGGCACTGATCAGACTGCATTGGTGGACAATGGTGAGGCTGCATTGATGGGCACTGGTAAGGCTGCGCAATGATGGGCACTGGTGAGGCTGTATTGATGATAGTGATCGACCGATATAGTTTTTTTATGCCGATACCGATATTTTGGTCATCGGATATCGGTATCGGCAAATATCGGCCGATGTAAAAAAAATGTTTTTTTTATTTTTTTGTTCCAAAGGTGTTCCGGTACATGCACTTTCCCCAAATTTCGGCAACATTGGGGCCGATTCCAATATATCGGGGAAAGTGCATATCGGCGCCCGATATATCGGTGTTGCCGATAATCGGTCGATCCCTAATTGATGGGCACTGACCCTATTTTGCTTTAAAGTTCTTTATTTAAAATGTAAGGTTTTTTTCCTGAAACTTCCCTCTCAAAATTAAGGTGCATGTTATACGCCTGTGGGTGTTATACTCTGATAAATACTGTAAATAATTTTTGCTTGCCATGTTCAACACGTAAAGTACATTCCACCTAGATCTTTAATGTTGCACAAAAGCTTAATCAGGGCATCTCAGCCTGACTGCTAAAGTGCTCCCATTTCTACATTTCAGTCCTCTTAGGAAGCTACCTGTCCTGCTGTCTAATTTCATAATGGACACCAATATCCACATATCCTGGATGACCATGAATCTACAGTAAATCCATTAATATGCAGATATGCAGGACAAGTGTCCACTGTTTTTAAACACAACCTTGTGTTTGAACACAACTATAAATTATATAAATATTTTATTATATCTTTTCATGTGAGTGTACAGCTTGTATAAAAGAGTAAATTTGCTGTCCCCTCAAAATAACTCAACACACAGCCATTAATGTCTAAACTGCTGGCAACAAAGGTGAGTACACCCCTAAGTAAAAATGTCCAAATTGGGCCCAATTAGCCATATTACCTGTTACAAGGTCTCAGGTGTGAATAGGGAGCAGGTGTGTTAAATTTGGTTTTATCGCTCTCACTCTCTCATACTGGTCACTGGAAGTTCAACATGGCACCTCATGGCAAAGAACTCTCTGAGGATCTGAAAAAAAAAGAATTGTTGCTCTACATAAAGATGGCCTAGGCTTTAAGAAGATTGCCAAGACCCTGAAAGTGAGCTGCAGCATGATGACCAAGACCATACAGTGGTTTAAACGGACAGGTTCCACTCTGAACAGGCTTCGCCATGGTCGACCACAGAAGTTGAGTGCACGTGCTCAGCGTCATATCCAGAGGTTGTCTTTGGGAAAGATGAGTGCTGCCAGCATTGCTGCAGAGGTTGAAGGGGTGGGGGGTCAGCCTGTCAGTGCTCAGACCATACACCCCACACTGCATCAAATTGGTCTGCATAGTTGTCATCCCAGTAAGAAGCCTCTTATAAAGATAATGCAAAAGAAAGCCCACAAACAGTTTGCTGAAGACAAGCAGACTAAGGACATGGATTACTGGAACCATGTCCTGTGGTCTGATGAGACCAAGATAAACCTATTTGGTTTAGATGTGTCAAACGTGTGTGGCAGCAACCAGGTGAGGAGTACAAAGACAAGTGTGTCTTGCCTACAGTCAAGCATGATGGTGGGAGTGTCATGGCACTGGGGAGCCACAGTTCATTGAGGAAACCATGAATGCCAACATGTACTGTGACATACTGAAGTAGAGCATAATCCCCTCCCTTCGGAGACTGGGCCGCAGGGCAGTATTCCAACCTGATAACTACCCCAAACACACCTGCAAGATGACCACTGCCTTGCTAAAGAAGGTGAGGGTAAAGGTGATGGACTGGACAAGCATGTCTCCAGACCTAAACCCTATTGAGCATCTGTGGGGCATCTTCAAACAGACGGTGGAAAAGCTCAAGGTCTCTAACATCCACCAGCTCCGTGATGTCGTGATGTCATCATGGAGGAGTGGAAGAGGACTCCAGTGGAAACCTGTGAAGCTCTAGTAAACTTCATGCCCAAGAGGGTTAAGGCAGTTCTTGAAAACAATGGTGGCCACACAAAATATTGACACATTGGGCCAAATTTGGACATTATCACTTAGGGGTGTACTCACTTTTATTTCCAGCTGTTTAGACATGAATGGCTGTGTGTTTAGTTATTTTGAGGGGACAGCAAATTTACACTGTTATATAAGCTGTACACTCAATACTTTACATTGTAGCAAAGTGTAATTTCTTCAGTGTTGTCACATGAAAAGATATAATAAAACATTTGCAAAAATATGAGGGGTGTACACTTTTGTGAGATACTGTATATATATATATATATATATATATATATATATATATATATATATATATATACATACATATATATATATATATATATATATATATATATATATATATATATATATATATACAGTAGGGGCTTAGCCCAACGGGAATCTCCTTCCTGGGAAAAAGGTGTCCATATGACAGGTTGTCTTTAAAATCCGACTTGTAGCCAGTTTTCAATTCTAACAGGGAGCGCAAAGCCATGAACAAAAAAAAAACCTGAGGGACGGCGCCTAAGAATGTTAGGACTTTATAAAATGTATTTATTAGACGTGTGTTTTATCACTTATCAGAAGGGGTATGATCAAACAAATTTTCATCAATCTCTACTCCCAATAGTGGCTCAGTCTATATTACAGCAAAGAAGCGAGTGCACTGAAGAAGTATCAGGGTTCTATATCACTGAGGAGTTTCTTCCCTGCTCAAATGTTCCTAAAAACTCATCCTATTGTTCCCAAAGTATATGGACTCTAAATGGATCCTATGCTGCATCCAAACTCCTCCCCACCAAACAAATCCCTATGTCTAAAAGTGATCGTGCACTAAAAGCCATTGTAGAAAATCAAAATATCCTACATGTTTCCCTCAGAAATTGATCTTTGTCAGGGGTGCATTAAATAAATCATAATTGCTCAAAAAGAAAGGTGCTATAACCACCACATGGCAAATGTAACCATTTTTATTTAAAAGGTTGCATGAAAATCAAACAAAACAGAAAATAAATCCTTGCCATCCAGGCACTAACTAAACATTTCAGGTTCCTAACTCACAGGCTAAGGACTTCTCCCAGTCACCCGCAAAACTAAGATAATGCAAACCTTTTTCTTTCTCTCACAAAGCAAAGGTTGTAGCGCTCAGGTTTGAGTTCCTAAATCCCAGACCAAGAGCAATCTCTTGCTCCAGTCCTGCTTTAGTTATACTACCTGCTGGTGGTCACTAGTGGACTGCAAAATCTGGTCCGGAAAACCAGACTGCCATGGTGGCCCAGAAAACCTGGCCCAGATTCCACCTTAGTTTCCCGCATATGAATGCATGCAAAGTGTTACATGGTGTCCATCCATCACCTTGCCTTTCATAATGTCACAATATATATATATATATATATATATATATATATATATATATATATATATATACACAGATTAGAGCAGGAGGGGGAAGTTTCACAACATAAAAAAATGCAAAAAAAGTCTAGTGTAAGAAGGATGGCTAAGATGACTACATGAGTTTACTAAAACATGGTTTTTAACCGGTTGCCGACCGCTGCACGACCATATACGGCGGCGGTCAGCCCCGGCCAGGCAAAGTGACGTATATATACGTCACTAGCCTGTCACTTGCTTGTGAGCCAATAGCGGGTGAGCACGTGCCCGCGGAGGCGCGCTCCCGCCCCGGCTCGTTCCCTAGCAAGTCCATGCGTGTGATCGGCAGGCCCTATGTCCACCGGTCACTCGCGATCGTCCGCCGTGAAGGGAGAAAGGCAGGCGGCTGATGTAAACAAGCCGCCTGTCATTCTCCCCTGTGTAGGAATGGTGATCATATGGTTCTACTATGTAGGACCGTTGATTACTGTTCCTACACCAGTAGCCATGTCCAATCACAGTTAGAAGCACGCCCCTAGGGACACACTTAAGCCCTCCTTCCCCAATAAAGTTAACCCCTTCCCTGCCAGTGTCATTTTGCAGTAACAGTGCATATGTATAGCACTGAGTACTGCAGTAATGTCACTGGTAACCCCAAAAGTGTCAAAAATGTCAGTCAAGGGTCCGATCTGTCCGCCGCAATGTCGCAGTACCGCAAAAAAAATCGCAGATGGCCGCCATTATGCGTTAAAAAAAAAACAACAAAAATGACAAAAATCTTTCCCTTAGTTAGTAAACGCAATAACTTTTGCGCAAACCAATCAAAATACGCTTTTTGCGATTTTTTTACCAAACATATGTAGCATAAAACAAATTGGCCAAAAATGTTAAAAAATTTTGATTTTTACATTTTTTTGGGGGGGAATTTCATAAAAAAATGTGAAAAATATTGTTATTTTTGCTAAATTGACGCTCTTTTTTTGTTTATAGCGCAAAAAGTAAAAATTGCACAGGTTATAAAATACCACCAAAAGAAAGCTCTGTTTGTGGGAAAAAAAGGACGTCAAATTTGTTTAGGTACAGCGTCGCACGACCGAGCAATTGTCCGTTAAAATCACACAGTGCCGAATCGCAAAAAAAGCCCTGGTCAGGAAGGGGGTAAAATCTTCCGGGGCTTAAGTGGTTAAGGTCAACTCAACTGACTGGATGTATGTACTGGCACTGGCACATGCATAGAATTAGTAAATTACCGATTCGTTTTATTGGTTGACTGGAGTTACTCTTTGTTTTTGAGCTGATTATATAGTTTTAAAGTTGACTTTCAGCAAACACGCATTGAACTTTTTCAGAAGATTCTACATTTCAGATATGCTGGTTTGATGCCAAGCAACAGATGTTGTGTCCCACTGTCACTGTACTTATGGGAATACTTGTCAAAACTGTTGGGGTGTATAAAACATATAAGCATCTAAAATATAACTATAGGCTGTGAAAACTAGATAACAAAAATACAATCAAATCAGCACTCCAGAAATGTGATTAAAAAAAGATCTTGAGACGAAGATAACATTTCCATTTTTTTTTTTTTTTTTGTCCATAGGTATATTCGCTAAACAGCTGTTAAATAGGCAGTCAAATCAAATCTTATTTTTAATAATAGATGAATTCTGGTAGGCTGAGCTACTTGCTGGTTTCTTATTTCTATTTAAGCTCCAGTATGGATATTTTCTCAGTTAAAGTCCACTATGCCCTGCCTTTGCTTTTGAGTGTTCCTGGGCACTTTTAGTTCTTTACACTTCTGTTCCATTCTTCATTAAAGCCAAACTTCAGCTTGGGCAAAAAAATACAACATTTCAGACTCTTATATAAACAATAGCTCCGGCTATAGCACTTACCCCTTCTCCAGTACTGTCCCCCATGCCAGACTCATCCACTCACTGATTCAGTGTGGTCATTATCCAGGTTGAGTGAAAAAAAGGAAGTGTTGAAGCTCCAATTAGAATGTACAGTTAACTTATTTTAACAGGTGTGGTATATCTAAAAAGATAAAAAAATGACAATAATTTCCTTTTTAAGTATAATCCAAGGCCAAACTTTTTTTTGATGAAGATGGATTAGACCACCTGTCATGTTCTCATTGCTTTTTGTACCCTCATTAGGAAGATTCATCCTTGCTACTTGTACTATTTGCTGGTTTCAGCTAATAGTGAAAGTGAAAAAAATCCCAAATTTTGGGTTGTCACCAGAACAATGGAGGGCAATTCTTCTAATGGCAACACTCATTCTTGTGACCATGGTGACAACCAGGGATTTCTTTACTTTGGAGGGATTTCCTCTAACTTCCTGTTTTTGGCTATTGGACAGGAAGTGAAGGGAAGTCTCCTCAGTGGAGTACAAATGGGAAAAAAATGACAGAGGTTATTACCCTCCCTTACGCCATAATATATTCAAAATTAAAAATAAATCTTCTTTAAGTTAAACTGTCATCAGGACCTAGTTTTTGTAATTTACTACACTACAATATAATGCAGATTTTTTAAAAAGGCATATGTTAAAATTTTAGGATGAGTTGGGGATCCCACTAAAATTCCAAATACATATACTGTAAATTCTGCTCCAGTTTTGAACTCTGCTCGACTGGAGATTAGTTTTGCCTTTACTATACAACAATCATAAGGGCATCAGCAACCTGTTCATGATATGTTTATTAGGGATCGAACTTTTCAAAAGTTCGGTTCGGCCAGAACATCCAAACTTCCCGAAAGTTTGGCCCGGATTTCAGAACCCCATTGAAATCAATGGGACCCGAACTTCGGTAATCAAAAAACACCATTTTGAAGTCCTAAAACACAATAAATGCCCCTAAAAAGTGCCTAGGGTTCTGGGTCATACCCCAGGGACTATTAATCACACAAAAAAAAGTTCTTAAAAATTGTCATTTTTGATAGAGAGCCAATTATTGAAAAAAAAAAAAATTAAAAAAAAAAAAATGTCTTTGGATTTAGTATCTGGGGGGTCTAAAAAGTGTACCTGTGAAGCTTCAGCTCTGTAGTATGTCCAGAACCATAAAAAAAGATTAACAATAAAAAGAAAAGAGAAGGCGCCTGGCCCTTTAAATAAAAGATTGTTGAACCTGCTGCCCTTTTAATTGTAATAAAACAATAAATAGGTATATATCATAGGTAAAAAGGCGCTGGTAATCTTAATATATCACGTGTTATAAAAATTAATAAGTGATTTAAAGTGTAATATATGTGATTAAAAATTGCTACAAATATATATATGATCTACTATTGGTGCAATTAGCAAAGAAAAGTGCATACCAGTGCAATTTCAGTTCAGAAGTGTTTGTGCTTCTCAAAGTAAAATTAATCCACAAAGGTGTGGATCAGTGAACCAATAAATAGATATATAAAGAATTCCATACAAAAATCACATAAGAATATATAAAAATATAAATATATAAATGTGCTCCAAGTAGTGTTTAAAAGTCCAGGCAATAGCATGCAATCAAAATTGTGCTTGGTGGATTCTTATTAATCCATTCACAGTGCTCCAGGTGCTGAGATGTGACAACCGTCAATTAAGAAGTGCTTGTGCTTCTCAAAGTAAATTAATCCACAAAGGTGTGGATCAGTGAACCAATAAATAAATATATAAAGAATTCCATACAAAAATCACATAAGGATATATAAAAAAATCACATAAGAATATATAAAACAGTATAAATATATAAATGTGCTCCAAGTAGTGTTTAAAAGTCCAAGCAATAGCATGCAATCAAAATTGTGCTTGGTGAATTCTTATTAATCCATTCACAGTGCTCCAGGTGCTGGGATGTGACAACCGTGGCCTCTTACCAGCTAGAAGCAGGTCACAAGGACCCCCAACGCCTGTGATCCCTTTATTGGGTGGATCAAACCTCTCCTCGATTGCTTGGATCTCTGGCTCCTATATTACTCGAGTTGGACCATGTAGTCCCCCCATACACATAAAGATATAGAAGAACAAATAGCCTCCAATAGTGAAATACTGTTTTATTCTCCAAAAAACATACACTATAAGGTGACAATTAGCCTCTTACTATTTTTTGTGCCCTCCTGGCACTGGGCAATTCGGCAGTACAAAATCGTTTTTTTGGGTCTTAGGAAGATATTCTCCGGGGATCTGCAGCACCCTGTATCTCCTTTCCCCCTTCTTTGTATTGCGGCGGTGGATGTGTATCCCTACCTCTGTTCCGAATGCCTCTGTGTGTTACTTCCGGGTTAGCATTGACCACATGGCATTCGGAACAGAGGCTGGGATACACATCCACCACCACAATACAAAGAAGGGGGAAAGGAGATACAGGGTGCTGCAGATCCCCGGAGAATATCTTCCTAAGACCCAAAAAAACGATTCTGTACTGCCGAATTGCCCAGTGCCAGGAGGGCACAACAAATAGTAAGAGGCTAATTGTCACCTTATAGTGTATGTTTTTTGGAGAATAAAACAGTATTTCACTATTGGAGGCTATTTGTTCTACTATATCTTTATGTGTATGGGGGGACTACATGGTCCAACTCGAGTAATATAGGAGCCAGAGATCCAAGCAATCGAGGAGAGGTTTGATCCACCCAATAAAGGGATCACAGGCGTTGGGGGTCCTTGTGACCTGCTGCTAGCTGGTAAGAGGCCACGGTTGTCACATCCCAGCACCTGGAGCACTGTGAATGGATTAATAAGAATTCACCAAGCACAATTTTGATTGCATGCTATTGCTTGGACTTTTAAACACTACTTGGAGCACATTTATATATTTATACTGTTTTATATATTCTTATGTGATTTTTTTATATATCCTTATGTGATTTTTGTATGGAATTCTTTATATATTTATTTATTGGTTCACTGATCCACACCTTTGTGGATTAATTTACTTTGAGAAGCACAAGCACTTCTTAATTGACGGTTGTCACATCTCAGCACCTGGAGCACTGTGAATGGATTAATAAGAATCCACCAAGCACAATTTTGATTGCATGCTTTTGCCTGGACTTTTAAACACTACTTGGAGCACATTTATATATTTATATATTCTTATGTGATTTTTGTATGGAATTCTTTATATATCTATTTATTGGTTCACTGATCCACACCTTTGTGGATTAATTTACTTTGAGAAGCACAAACACTTCTGAATTGAAATTGCACTGGTATGCACCTTTCTTTGCTAATTGCACCAATAGTAGATCATATATATATTTGTAGAAATTTTTAATCACATATATTACACTTTAAATCACTTATTAATTTTTATAACACGTGATATATTAAGATTACCAGCGCCTTTTTACCTATGATATATACATAAAAAAAGATTGTTTGTACTAGGTCACTTATAGAACAGGTTAGTGGCTTCTCACTTTTCACACCTTGCCAGTTTAGTAGCAGGCATTTTTTTGGGCATTTTTTTGGGTTCTTTGGAGGCAGGAAAAACATCTGAACTTGTGTATAGTGGTATATATACCACTATACACAAGTTCAGATGTTTTGCCTGCCTCCAAAGAACCCAAAAAAACGCTAGCGTAAAAAAAAAAACGCCCAGGTGTGTTGTTGCAGGCATTTTTTGGGGGTTTTTGGAGGCAGGCAAAACATCTGAACTTGTGTATAGTGGTATATACACACACACATACTTATATGTATTTTACACTTAGACATATATTGGTGTTATAGGAGCGTAACCATATTAGTGTAAATGATTTCATTAGCGCAAGCATATATTTCTGCTACTATCACACCTATATATGTCTAGGTGTGTATATACATATAAGTATGTGTGTATATATACCACTATACACAAGTTCAGATGTTTTGCCTGCCTCCAAAGAACCCAAAAAAAATGCCCAAAAAAACGCTAGCGTCAAAAAAAACGCCCAGGTGTGTTGTTGCAGGCATTTTTTGGGGGTTTTTGGAGGCAGGCAAAACATCTGAACTTGTGTATAGTGGTATATACACACACATACTTATATGTATTTTACACTTAGACATATATAGGAGTTATAGGAGCGTAACCATATTAGTGTAAATGATTTCATTAGCCCAAGCATATATTTCTGCTACTATCACACCTATATATGTCTAGGTGTGTATATACATATAAGTATGTGTGTATATATACCCGTATACACAAGTTCAGATGTTTTGCCTGCCTCCAAAAAACCCCCAAAAAATGCCTGCAACAACACACCTGGGCGTTTTTTTTTTTTGACGCTACCATTTTTTTGGGCATTTTTTTGGGTTCTTTGGAGGCAGGCAAAACATCTGAACTTGTGTATAGTGGTATATATACACACATACTTATATGTATTTTGCACTTAGACATATATAGGTGTGATAGGAGCGTAACTATATTGGTGTTAATTATTTCATTAGCGCAAGTAGTTTTTTTCTGCTCCTTTCACACCTATATATGTGCAGGTGTATATATACATACATGGGTGTGTATATATACCCCCCAATACACATGTTCAGATGTCATGCCTGACTCCAAACATGTGCTCAAAAAATCCCTTTAGACGCCTGCAGCCAAAAAGCAAGCTGACGGGGGCGAAGCCATATTACTGCAGCGAAAGTGACTTCAGAGAAACTAGCTTTTCTCTATAGCGGTCACCCTGATATGGAAGGGTTTGGTCACCCTGTCATAGCAGTCACTGTCAGTTCACCCTACACTACACTACGGTCACCCTGGCACTTAACACTTTCCCTACAGAAACTGAATAAATTAAAGCTAACTAAAGTGTAAAAGAGCACCCTAACTACACTAGATATCCCTTTCCTCACACTAATAAATGCTAAATGACACTTTGTAGCAGAAGTCCACGAACTGCTTCCACTCTCTTCCATGTCCCTGTATAAGAATGCTAGGAATTTGGCGGGGGCTATCTTATATACTGGGGGGCGTATTCACTAATGATTGGTCTATGGAACCCCTAGTCACTCCAATCACATTCCTAGCATTCTCCTGCCCCCTCAATTGACTTTTGCTAATGGTTCTGGTCCAATCATGGGCTTTTAAAGCCCATTTCCTGTCCCATTGCATTTTGGTCGGGTTCTGGTTGCCGAATTCTGAACTTTTTGGGCAAAAAGTTCTAAATTCGGCCGAACCTCGAACAGCCAATGTTCGGGTCGAACCGATGGTCGACCCGAACCGTTCGATCATCCCTAGTGTTTATAGCTCCTCAGTACAACTCCGAAAAATACAATGTTTTATTGTGTGAAAAGGCAGTAAAAAAACAATTCTGTCTCTGTCAAGGCCTACATGTTTTCTGTCTTTACTGCTAGTATTTGTGCCAGACGAGGTCCTCTGGCACCCAAGGCAAAGATGCCAAAGTGTGAACTACCACCTCTCCTCCAGCTCTTTATTTCTGCAAAAACTAATGCAAAATGTTCATGTTTAAACAGTAGAAAAGTAAAGAAATTTTGTTGATAAAAATAATTAAGTTAATAAAAAAGTTAACTATAAATTTTAAACGTCAAAAACTAGCTATGATTGCATACAAAGTTTGTCCTATGATTTGTCCCTTTTATATAGAGCCACTAGAGCCATGTTTCTGAAACATAGCATTTTTTTTTTAAATTTGGAACTACAAACACAAATGTAAACTAATGCCACAGGAAGCATATTGCTGTTAAGTAAGTGAAAAATGTTATCTGACCATCAAGTCGTAAATTAGAAGTTTGTGTAGGGCCATGAGGCTTTTTGATTTAAAGACAAACAGAGGCGCCTCTAAGTGTAGACTTTATGCCACAGGTTTAATGAATTTTACTACTTTACAAGTTACTTGCCGTGAAGAAGGAGCGCGGCTGCCCTCCCCCAGGCAGCAAGCGTGCTCGGAAACGCGTCGCATGCAGATGACATCATCCAGGTTCGACTATCCACCAAGCCTCGCTGTCAAGCAAATACACCGAGCCTACTTCCTGGTTCTAACCTTGCCGTACAAGCCGGCCACGGCGAAAGGATTTTCGGCTCCAGCAGGACGGATGTCCATGAACGGATGATGTACACTTCTCCACACTGGAACCCTGTTTTATGGGCATGAATTTATGTTTACTAACGTGAGTGCATAATTTTATTCATTAAACCTGTTGCATAAAGTCTACACTTAGAGGCGCCTCTGTTTGTCTTTGTTTTAGCCCTGTGGAACCCCTGTTTTTTGGTTTCTGGATGGCTGCCCTACATGGTGGACTTTTTCTCCCCCTGTGCCATTAATGACTTTTAACTCTATGGACTTTTGGTTCGATATGTGATCAAGCGCCTGTTAACATTGTGTATTTCAGGCTTTTTGATTTGGCTGGATTGGTTGTTGGCTGAGTGGTGTAAACAATTAGCTGTAACTATTACTGCCTGAAAACTATTTAAAGCTAACATTTAGAGGTTTTGCATATTTTTTTTTCAGTCTTTATTATGACTAATAGTAAAAACTTAAATGTGTAAAAACCATATTTTGTAAATTATGAAATATAAATACTTTGTGTTTTCACTTAAAGCCAACCTGTTGTTAACATAGCTCATAGTGCAAGCTGATATGTACACATACCGTTGAATGACTCAAAGGAGTGACTCGTGCCCCTCTCTCCTACTGGGTACAGTTGGCTATATGCAACTAGAGAGACTAGAGAAACAGAATGCAAAAAGTTTCTGCCGTATTCTCTTTTTACAAAACCCAAATTGCTCTATGAATCCTATTGCATGGATGCACCTGCATTCAATGCTTTTTTCTAAAACAATGATTTTATTTAAATAGGAAAAATATCAAACAATCTAATTTAGTAGTATATAAACCTAAAGGACATGTAAGGAAAGCAAAAGGTAGTAGTACATGTTACCCTCATTCCTCCATGATATTTCTTTTTTCCTCAGTCCTATAGTTTGTGCAGTACAGGCACTTGAAGTATCAGGAAGGAGCATGTAATGGTCCATGCTCTGTTTAGGTGGTGGATACAACTTCAGCAATCCACCCCCTCTTTCATCCCGCCTGCTCTTGGACATGAGGTGAACAGGGGCAAACCCAACCTCCTAGCTAGAGCGGGCCCACTTTTCGCACGCCTCTGTTTAAATGGCAACATGTCATAATGCTACAACTCAGAAGTGGAAGCCTGTGAAAAGCTGTGCAGTCTCTTCACCTCCAGCAGCTCTGCTGCTCTTGTGTTTGGAGCTGCATTTTTCTTGCATGTATCCTCCTCTCCCCTCTGCAAGTCACCAACACCTCCCCAATGGGCTTTGATCTCTGGGTGTCATTAGATCCCCCCCCCCCTCCATCACTCAGCTTTTTTCAATGCCAGCTGATGCTAAGGAAGGGGCGGGTGATCGTGTTGTCAGGAGACTGAGTAGGGAGAGGTGGGTAGTGCCAGTGAACACTTCTCATGTTTAGCAATCCCCTGGATGAACACAGGATATGCTCTCTACATATCCCACAGTGTTCATTCAGAAGGGAAGACATGGTAAACATCAGCCACAGGTTTATTGTTTATTGTGTCTTTCTATTTTATAAATGAACACAGAGCGATGTATAGAGAGCATTCTTGTGTTCAATGCATTGCAGTGCTGCTTTACTGAAGGCTTTGGAGTGAGGGGGAGAGAAGCTGTGTGTGTTGTGTGAAGTCTCAGGAGTGAGCAAAGAGCGAGAGCCCAGACCCAACATCAATGAAACAGAAGGGAAGGGGGTCGGATCCCGATCAAATTTTCGGCATGAAACTTAAGGGTTCAAATCTGTAGCCCCTCCTACAGGTAATTAAACTATATTTTAACAGAAGGGGTGCACTTCTCAGAGGGTAGGAAAGATGTGCAGGTACTAGCAGCTCATAAGGATTAGGATTAAAAAAAAAAAAAGAAACCCATAATTCTCTTCAAAAAAATGAATAAATAAATAAAATTGACATATACCCTTTATAGTTATGTAATATATGTATGTAATGCAATGTTTTATGATTATTACTACTAGTAGGCTTACACATATTCTACATAAAGAGCATACCACAGGTTTTGGCATATTCCACATTTTAACTCCCTCCTTTACACACACATGTAGCTTAAACCTAATAACAATTGAACTTTTGTCACTTCTGAAGTACAGCATCTTCTGCACTTCTTTAGCCAAAACATAAAGTAAAACCTATAAACTGTCCAAATAAAATGTGCACACCAAAGTGCAGATGATACCAATTTTTTTAAAACTCCAGCTTACCTATGCACTGTTGTGTTTTCATGAGTTGCTGCCATCATAACTCATAGATATGATAGCAGGGTGCTAACAGATAGGGCGCTGTTAATTTGCAACAGTTCTGCTTAGAGACAGGCTTAATGCTCAATTTAATTTGTGTGCGTGTATATGTAGAGTCAAAACCATATGTTTTAATGTTGGATAGAGTTTATAAGGATTAAAACCCTTGTTGGGTTTTTTTATTTCTGTTTGTGTTTCTGATAGATCAAATGTAACGAAAAATCCAAAAGGATAAAGCTGTCACAAGATCAAGAGGGGAAGCAAAATCTTCCATTGGGAGCACATGTTCTGGTGACAGCTATCTTAAAGGGGATTTTCATTCACTCTGTAGAGAATTTCCCCCACTTCCAGTTGCATTTTTAGTACAGAAAGTGAAGGGAAATATCATCAACAAGACATAAATATGAATAAAAAAATAACTAATGGGGCTTTAACTCCTTTATGACTGCCCAACACATATGTGTGGTGAGAAAAGATAAAAACCTTTATTGCCCACACACTGCACATATGCATTGCTGGGTGGACAATGTGCATGTGCTGACTGTGTACTCCTAGCAGGTCAAAACTGGCAAAGACATCTCTTGGTCCAGGCTAGAACTGGCTTCCAATCATGTGACCATTCTAACAGTACACAAAGTTTACTTTGTGTATATACACTTCAAACAGTTTTCCCATTTCAGTCTATATACACATTATCATTTAAAAATCTATTTCAAGGTAATCCTATCCTATCTATTTTTCTCATGACAGGTTTCCTTTAAAATTAAAAATTGCTCATAGTTTCATTTCCACATCTACTTGCTAATTACAATAAGATGACTTTTTTCCGCAATGTAAAACAATGCAGCCAGAATCAAAACACATTGAAATTGCCATTTGTAAAGGCAGAAAAGAAATGAAAAGTATGTTTGTCCTTTTGTTGAAAGGTAATGCTTCTATCATCTCCACTGTAATTGAAAATACCCTGACAACTAAATACTCCAGGTGAGACTACATTCTTTATCTTTTCATTCATGTGCTACAAAGGACAAATTGAATCATTTAGGAAGTATAATGCACATTGCTAATTCCAGAAAAAAACAGTTAATTACACTGCTTCTTTTCAGACAGCTGTCCTGAACAAATCTTCAAAAATGCTCTCATATAATCTAACTTCCTACACTGAGCGCCATGCTTTGAAACCTGCAACTTCGACACTTGAGATGAATAGACAACTGTCCACTGATATACTTGGTCTTACAGCCTGGGGTTTTCACATGAGTTAATTAACCATAACACATATTTATAGAAAAAATGGAAACTTGAAAATCAAAATACTCAACCCTGTTCTTGGGAATCAGCCTAGTTGTAGAACTACCAGGGTCATAAAGGTCACACCTGAGGAGCTTGTGCTAGCTCCCTGTCATGGGGGGAATCTGTGCACAGGGGGAGGTGATCAGTGCGACAGAGGGGCAATTACAAGAATTAATGCCCTGAATGGGTTTCCATGCAACAGCTGAAAGCTGCGTATCCTCCTCTACCTCCCGTGCTTTTTAGCTGATACATGGAGAGCCATTAAGGACATTGGTTTATGTTATTAACCCCGCCCCCTCACATTTGCTCTATATCTGCTGCTGGAGTCACTGCAAGACTATGTGTGTATGCCATCATCCATCATGTTCTTCCGCATCGCCAGACTTTCTGTCTGCAGCCTCATCCGGGGACTGTTCACCAGTGCTCAGGTGTGTGTCCAGGGCAGGGTTCTGGGCTGAAGGGTATACCGCCATTCAGAGGGCTGCCTGTATGCTGATGTTGCATTCACATACTTATATAGTATTCTCAGGTCAAGATATGGCTTGGCATGGGAGCCCCAGGTTGCTGCATTTCATGCATGTGCCAAACCAAGGTTTCCATTTATTATAATCAATAAATAAAGGATCTTTAGGTTGCTTTTATGAATGGAAACATGATATTAAACTTTAGATAGCTGCCCTGGGACCAGAGGAAAGAGCCCCGAGACTGATGGATAGGGCCCGAGGACCATTGGTTCAGAGGGGCCCATCGTGGGCCCTGAAGGTTCTAGTTACACCTCTGAATCAACCTATAATTTTAAAAAACTGTGATATTGGAATCACCCCAAAAATCTAAATGACTGTGTTGTGTAGGCCATTGTTACACTATTGGAAATTGAAATTTATGGGGTTGATTTACTAAAGGCAAATAGCCTGTTCAGTTTGCAAACTGTGCAGTGCAGTGCTGTGCAGTGTAAAGCTGTGCAGTGTAAGGCAGTGATTTTGCCCCAGAGCTTAGTGAATGAAGTGAAGCTCTGCTGACTTTAATTATCTGATCATGTGAAAGCAATGAAGTTATTCTTATATTTTCCTTGTATGTGATTGGGTAAATATGCATAGTGAAATTTCAACACATTTCCTAAGCTCTGGGGCAAATTTCCATACATGTTACCATCTGATTGTACAGTGTAGTCCAAGGTACAACCTGATTATCTAAAAACTGAATGTGTTTTATAGATATATGACAATGTTAAATCTAAACTGTAAAATCTAAAACTGTACAGAGCTTGCTCACACTGTATGGGCAGTGCAGATCTCTACAAACACTTTTAAATCTTTTTTTTTTTCAACCAATTTTCTCACAGTCTGGTAGTAAAATGTCTACATTTTGTGCCATTCAACCTAACCTCAATAGATGCGTGTCTCAAAATTAAAAGTGTCAATATTCTAAAAATTAAGTAAATGTATGTAATACATTTGTGGTCAGCACAAGACTACACAGACACTTTACAATATCCTATATCAAACAATTGTCTTACATTTCGATTGTATAATGCTTTCAAGTCAACCATAGTAAACCAAGGCAAATGAAGTACACAACAGAAAACAAATGGTGAGAAATTGCTTGCTGGTTGGTCAATTAAAATCACAAACCCATATTGACTGAACATTTGTTGAATGATAGATAATTTTCTTCAATAACAACTTATATCACAGTGGTATTACAGCCATGGCCTAACGTTTTGAGAATGATACAAATATTAATTTTCACTGCTGCTTCAGTGTTTTTAGCTCTTTTTGTCAGATGCTACTCTGATATACTGAAGTATAATTACAAGCATTTCATAAGTGTCAAAGGCTTTTTTTGACAATTACATTAAGTTTATGCAAAGAGTCAATATTTGCAATGTTGGCCGTTCTTTTTTTAAGACCTCTACAATTTGCCATGGCATGCTGTCAATCAACTTCTGGGCCACATTCTGACTGATGGCAGCCCATTCTTGCATAATCAATACTTGGAGTTTGTAAGAATTTGTGTTTTTTTTTTTTTTCACCCGCCTCTTGAGGATTGACCACAAGTTCTCAATGGGATTAAGGTCTGGGGAGTTTCCTGGCTATGGACCCAAAATGTTGATGTTTTGTTTCCAAAACCACTTAATTATCCTGTTTACCTTATGGTAAGGTGCTCCATCATGCTGGAAAAGGCATTGTTCCTCACCAAACTGTTTTTGCATGGTTGGGAGAAGTTGCTCTTGGGGGATGTTTTTGTGCCATTCTTTATTCATGGCTGTGTTCTTAGGCGAAATTGTGAGTGAGCCCACTTCTTTTAGGCGAGAAGCAACCCCACACATGAATGGTCTCAGGATGTTTTACTGTTGGCTTGACACAGGACTAAAGATAGCGCTTACCTTTTCTTCTCTGGGCAAGATTTTTTCCGGATGCCCCAAACAATCAGAAAGGGGATTCATCAAAGACAATTATTTTACCCCAGTCCTCAGCAAGTCCAATCCCTGCATATTTTGCAGAACATCTGTTTGTCCCTGATGTTTTTCCTGGAAAGAAGTGGCTTTCTTTGCTGCCCTTCTTGGCACCAGGCCATCCTCCAAAAGTCTTCACCTCACTGTGCGTGTAGATGCACTCACACCTGCCTGCTGCCATTCCTGAGCAAGCTCTGCACTGGTAGTGCCCCGATACCACAGCTGAATCAAATGTAGGAGACAGTCCTGGCGCTTGCTGGACTTTCTTGGTTGTCCTGAAGCCTTCTTCACAAATACAGTGGAAATGTTTTTTTACGGGATTAAGTTAATTTTTATGGCAAAAGGGGACTTTGCATTTAATTGCAATTCATCTGATCACTCTTCATAACATTCTGGAGTATATGCAAATTGCTTTTATAAAAGCTGAGGTAGCAGACTTTGTAAAAATGAATATTTGTGCCATTCTCAAAACTTTTGGCCACGGCTGTAGGGCAGGACAGAATTGATTTCTATACTTTCTATATGTCATTGTGCACAACATAAATTCATAACAGAAATCACGGATTTCTGGAAATTGATCGTTGTATGTTAATCAAAAAAGGCATTTTAGCTGGCTTTCTATCATTCTATGTTTTTCTGAAAGGTAGTAAAAGGAAAATGAACTTAAAATGAACCGGGCGCATGCAACCTTATACTACACTGCTCACTATTATGCTCTATTTCCCACTAACATAAGTCAATATAATGCACTACTAAAGAAATATGGACTGTCAGCTTAGCAAAGGGAATGTTTTCTGAGTTTAGTAAATGTTCAATTAGCCATATATTATGCAGTGGCTTATAGACTAAAACATTGCACATTGTCAAGCTTAAAAAAATATATTTCAGGGATATACAGCCCCCCTTCTTCATGGTGACAGGCAAACATGCCAAAATGTCTGAATGATTTTTACATACAGTATAGTTACATAGTAGTTGAAGTCCATCCAGTTCAACTTGTGTAGGTGTGTGTGGATGTATTCATTTTCGATAACCGTGAATGTTTTGATCTTTGAGATGTATGTCCAAGATACTCCCCGCAGTTACCACCATTTGCAGTAAAGAGTTCCACAATCTTATAGCACTTACTGTAAAAAAAAAACCCTGTGTAGCCTGAGGTTAAATCGCTTCTCCTCTAATCGCATTGTATGTCCTCGCGTCCTCTTACATTTCTTGTGACTGAATCATTTTTTCTATGCTGAGATCACTAATAAGGTATTTGTAAGTCGCTATCATGTTGCCTATCAGAGGTCTTATCTCCAGGGAGAATAAATCGAGCGCTTGTAAGCGCTCTTCATAATTAAGGTCTTCCAATCCCCTAATTAGTTTGGTTGCCCTTCTCTGGACTCTCTCCAGTTCCAACACATCCTTTCTGAGGATTGGTGACCAGAACTGGACAGAGTACCCCAGATGTGGTCGGACCATGGTTTTATAAAGTGGTAGGATTATAGTTTTATCTCTGGAATATATCCCCTTCTTTATGCATGCTAATATTCTGCCGACTTTGGCAGCTGCAGCTTGACATTGCATGCTATTACTTAGTCTATCTTCTACTAAGACTCCCAGATCTTTCTCCATTCTTGATTCCCCCAGAGGCTCCCCCCCAAAGCGTATTTTGCGTTTATGTTTTTAGTCCCCAAGTGCAATACCTTACACTTCTCCCCATTAAACCTCATTTGCCATGTAGTTGCCCACTCTGTTATTTTGTTCAGGTCATTCTGTAAGATTTCTACATCATTGTTAAGTTTATTGCCCTGCCTAATTTTCTGTCATCTGCAAAAATTCAGATTGAGCTAATGATCCCATCCTCAATGCTATTTATGAATAAATTAAACAAAATTGGTCCCAGGACTGAGCCTTGGGGGACTCCACTTACCACTTCAGACCAGTCTGAGTACGCGTTATTTATTACCACCCTTTGTACACGCCCCTTTAACCAGTTTTATATCCAAGAGCAAACCTTGTGGTCTATGCCTGCAGACCTTAGTTTGTAAATTAAGCGTTTGTGGGGAACTGTATCAAATGCCTTAGCAAAATCCAGATACACTACATCCACAGGTCTCCCCCTATCTAGCTCACAGCTCACCTCCTCAAAGAATGTTAACGGATTGGTTTGACAAGAACGTCCTTTTGTAAACCCGTGCTGATTACTGCTGATGATGTTGCTGACTTTAGCAAATATGATATAAATTGGATATAGTCCCTTATCATCCCTTCCAGTAGTTTACATACTATTGACGTCAGGCTGACCTGCCTATAATTTCCTGGGATATGCCTCTGCCCTTTTTTGAATATTGGTATCACGTTAGCTTTCCTCCAGTCACCTGGTACAGTTCCTGTCAAAATACTATCTGCAAAGATCAGGAACAGTGGTCTAGATATAACCTTACTGAGTTCTTTGAGTACACTCAGATGCACGCCATCCGGTCCTGGTGATTTATTTGTGTTAATATTATCCAGCTTTTCCATGATTTCACCCTCTGTTAGCCATAGCGGCATGTCATGTGAAGTACTGCTAACCATACAGTCATGGTCAGTGTACCCCTCCTTTTCCTGTATAAAGACTGAGCAGAACAAAGCATTTAGCACAGTTGCCTTCTCTGTGTCCTCTGTAACCATCCTCCCATCATCGTTAATTATGTGTGCAACATGCTGTGATCTCGTTTTTTGCTATTGATATATTTAAAGAATTTCTTAGGGTTTCTTTTACTTTCTTCTGCTATTTGTCTCTCAAAGTCGATTTTAGCCTTCTTGATTTCGTATTTACATTTCTCATTTAAATCCCTTGTATTGCTGGAAAGCCAATAATGGTCCCTCTGATTTATATCTCCTAAAGGCCATTTTCTTTTCCCTAACAATTTTTTTTTACATTACTGTTTAGCCACCCCGGTTTGGCCTTAGCTCTTCTAAATTTATTTCCCATAGGAATGCACTGAGAGATGCTTTTGTTTAATATGTTCCTAAAGCATTCCCATTTTGTCCGTGGTCAGTGTTCCTAGGGTTTGGTCCCAGTTTATTTTCTCTATCATTGAGCACAGTTTAGGAAAGTTTGCCCTTCTGAAGTTTAGGGTTCTTATGTTCCCCTCTTGCCTTGCTATCTTGTGATTTAAGCGAAATGTGATCATCCTGTGATCGCTAGAACCCAAGTTGTCCCGGACTCCTATATCTGAGATTAGATCCGGGTCATTAGTAATTAATAGATCTGCTGTTTTAGGACTTGCGGTTTTAGGATCACTGTAACCTGGAGCTATGTTGCAACTTTGCTCATTTCCTTCTCTGCAAAATCATGACTGATAGATGAAGAACAGAAAGGTAAGCTCCAACCTATCAATGATTGATAATAATATAATGACTGTCAGACCCAGGGCTATATTTGGGGAAAAAAAAAACTTCCCTATCTACCCCAAACATTTCCTCCCACTTCTGAAAGCTCCATGCAATCATGCTATCATGCAATTATCCTAGAACAAGTGAATGCTAAAATGGGCTCTTAAAGGAAGAGTCTTTTTTTTATCTACAGATGTATTTTCATAGAGCAAATCAACAAAAAAATAGGAAAGAAAGATGGTTTCAAAATTCTTGAGCTATAGTAAATCTTCTCACTCCTCCAGACATCCCCTGTTCCCCCTCTTGCTGCTATAGATTGTTTGCCAAATTTAGCCACAAATGCTTAGAGAAAATTAAAGGAAAACAAGATCAGAGCTTGTAAATTTGAGGTTTGATGCTTTTAGACCTGGTCAGACCCATGGAAACCCAAAGGTGGTTAGCTTAGGCACAAGGTGGTTAGTTTAGGTACAAGCAAACAACTATATCTTACACTGATGACAGGAAATAACTGAAACAGCTGTGGTCTATGACCTGTCAAAGTGGTTTTGCTAAAATCATAGCAGAATGAACCATGGAAAGATACAGTATACACACATACACAGCATTGTGCACAAGTTTAAGGCAGGTGTGAGCTGTAATTAAAGAATGCTTCCAGAAATAGAAATGTTAATAGATTATTTTTATCAATTAACAAAATGGAAAGTAAATAATCCAAATCAAATCAATATTTGGTTTGACCACCCTTTGCCTTCAGCATCAATTCCTCTAGGTACACACAGTTCTTGTGCACACAGTTTTTGAAGCAACTTGGCAGGTAAGTTGTTCCAAACATCTTGGTGAACTAACTACAGATTTTCTGATGGATGGATGGAGGTTGTTTTAACCACTTGCCGACCGCCCACAGTATATTTACTGTGGCAGTCAGCCCTGTACAGGCAAAGTGACGTAGTACTATGTCGCTCGTCTGAGAGCCTCTAGGGGGCGAGCGCACGCCGCCGGAGGCGCGCTCCCACCCCGCTCGTTCCCTGACATGTCTGCACGTGTGACCGGTGGACCCAATGTCTGCCGGTCACTCGCGATCTCCCGGGGCAGAGGGAGAAAGGCAGGCGGCTGATGTAAACAAAGCCGCCTGTCATTCTCCCTGATCTAACTGCAGAGATCATACGATCCTGCTATGTAGGATCGTATGTCTCTGTGGTACATCACTAGCCACGCCCTTTACAGTTAGAAACACGCCCCTAGGGACACACTTAACCCCTTGATTACTAATAAAGTTAACCCCTTCCCTGCCAGTGTCATTTTTATAGTAACAGTGCATATGTATAGCACCGATTACTGTAGTAATTTCACTGGTACCCCCAAAAGTATCAAAAATGTCAGTAAAGCGTCCGATCTGTCTGCCGCAATGTCGCAGTTCCGCAAAAAAATCGCAGATCGCCGCCATTACTCGTTAAATAAAAACAATAAAAATGACAAAAATCTTTCCCTTAGTTAGTAAACGCAATAACTTTTGCGCAAACCAATCGAAATACGCTTATTGCAATTTTTTACCAAACATATGTAGCAGAAAACAAATTGGCCTAAAATGTTAAAAAATTTTGATTTTTTTATTTTTTTAGGGGGAATTTCATATAAAAAATGTGAAAAATATTGTTATTTTTTTCAAAATTGACGCTATTTTTTTGTTTATCGCGCAAAAAGTAAAAATTGCACAGGTGATCAAATACCACCAAAAGAAAGCTCTGTTTGTGGGAAAAAAAGGACGCCAATTTCATTTGGGTACAGCGTCACACGACCGTGCAATTGTCCGTTAAAGTCACGCAGTGCCGAATCGCAAAATAGGGCCTGGTCTTTGGGCAGCCAAATCCTCCATTCTTTCTCTTCATGTAATCCCAGAGAGACATAATAATTTTTCAGATCAGGGCTCTGTGGGGGCCAAACCATCACTTTCAGAACTCCTTGTTCTTCTTTACACTGTGTGAAAGTCTACCCAGAAGAATTAATGCTGGTTTGAAGCCAAAGGCTAGTCATATACAGTATTTATTTTATTTAAGTTCCTTTTCTGTTTATATCTCCTATAGTTAACAAGTTATAGATTAAAATATACATTGTGCAGACAGCTGATGATGTCATGTGGTGCGTGGAATTACATCCTTTTGGTTCCTTCTAATCTTACTAACATCCTACTTGGACTTGAACACAAACATTATTGTATCCTGTAGGTCAGTGACCAGGCTTTGATTTTAGCTTCCCTCCAACAGTTTCCTGTTATCTCACCAGTGTCCATATAGCGTATAGAAATAAATAAGTACATTGGAACTTCAGTATCTACTTTTTACTAGCTAGTACCGGTCTGACCACAGATGGAATCATTTTGATGGTCTACTAAACTCAACTTCCATGACGATAGTGACAGAAAATAAGAAAAGCTCTCCAAAAACTGCAAGACATTAATACAAAATAATATTATCACTAGGGTTCAATAACACATACATATCGCCATGTCACAATCTGTATACAGAAAATGTATTTATGTAAGGGAGTTCCTAGATAACTGTTAGTAAAAAGCTAATTTGATTTTAAAGTCTAAGGAGGAATGCTTTTGTAAACAATTTTAAAATTAAAGAAAAAGAAAAGAAAAAAAAATGAGTAAAAAGGAAAAGTATTGAATCACTACAGCACATTGGGCTTGATTTACTAAAACTGGAGAGTTACACATCAGGTTCAGCTGTGCATGGTAGCCAATCAGCTTCTAACTTTAGCATGTTCAAATAAGCTTTGACAACCTGGAAACTGACTGGTTACTATGCAGAGCTGCACCAGATTTTTCACTCTCCAGCTTTAGCAAATCAACCCCACTGTGACCAGCTATAAGCAGGTCCTGACGATTGTTCCATTTTTTTTAATAATATGTTTGTTTTTTTTTTATTATTATTATTTTTTTTTTTTATAGGACAGCAGCCTAAGGCCCCTTTCACACTAGCAGACCGTTCACATCCACCTGTCAGTTTTTCAGGTGGATCTGACCGGATGCCCCATGCATCTCTATGGGGCATTGGATGTCAGCAGAGACATGTCCGCTGACATCGGATCCGATCCATCAAATCTGGACGGATGGAAATCCTATTTTCCATCCATCCAGCGGATCAGATCGGATGAGAACGGACAGGCGGTCGGTTTTCTTCCGATTCCCCCATAGAGAACAGTGGGGACCTGACAGCTCTGTCTCTGCACACAGCATGGAGACAGAGCTGTCATCCGCCTGGATGGAGTCCGCCGACAGACTCACATGTGTGAAAGGGACCTAATAGTTGTCTTACAGTTAAGTTGGATATATGTGGTTAGATTTTTGTTCAAATGTTTTTATATGGAATTTATGAAAAATTGTTCTTTCAAAAGCCTTCAAAATAGAAATATAGGCAAAACTTCTTTCACTTCCTGTTCCATAGCCAAAACAGGAAATGAGATGAAATCCCCCAAAAGTAAGGATTTTCCTCATTGTCACCAGGGTCAACAGAATTCGTTACCCCATTGGAAGACTTTTCCCTTTATTACTGTTCTGAGGAAAATCAAAATTTGGGATTTTTACTTTTTCTTTCAGTGATTAGAGTAAACAGGACAAATAGAGAGGGTGAATCTTCATAATGGGATCACGGAAAGCAATAAAAACCTAACAGATGTTATACACCATCTCCACTGTATCAAAAAAAAAGTTTTGCCTTTAGCTATACTTTAAAATATCATGAAGATCTGCTACTTGAATAGAATCCAAGATTATTGTTATTATTATACTGGATTTATATAGCGCCAACAGTTTGTGCAGCCCTTTACAGCATAAGGGGCAGACAGTACACTTACAATACAATTTAGGAGGAATAAGAGGGTCCTGCTTGTTAGAGCCTACAATCTAAAAAGGAGGGTCAAGTGATACAAAAGGTAATAACTGTGGGGGATGGGCTGATGGAGAAAATAAAAGTATAGTTGTTAGGTGGAGACAAGATAGGCTTCTCTGAAGAGAAAGGTTTTCAGGGATCACCTAAAAGTGTATAATGTTGGAGATAGTTGCTGGATAGATTGGGGGTACGGAATTCCAAAAGATAGGAGAGGCTCAGGAGAAGTCCTGGAGGCGAGCATAGGAGGAGGTGATAAGGGATCTAGAGAGCAGGGGGTCTTGGGAGGAGCTAAGTGAACAATTTGGTTGATTTTTTGAGACTAGGCCATTGATGTAGCTGGGGGCCAAGTTGAGGATGGTAGTTATTATTAAAATTTAGAATTGAATTAATTGGGTGAGTGGAAGCCAATGAAGGGATTGGCGAAGAGGGGTAGCAGATGTTGAGGGGTTTGTAAGGTGGATGAATCTGGTAGCATCATTCATGATATACTGAATATAGGATAGCCTACTTATAGGTAAGCCAATGAGTAGTTGAGCCCAGATTTAACCAGGGAGTGAATTAGAAGCTTTGTGGTGTCGTTGGTTAGGAAGGGGAGTGTTTTGGAGATGTTGCGAAAGTTGAGATGGCAAGCTTTGAAAAGTAATTGGATGTGGGGCCTATAGGATAGTTCAGATTCCAGGATAACACCTTGCACCCTGGTATTCAGGAATGGGTTGATGGTTGTGACATTGATCTTGACAGAGAGGGAAGGGGGCGTGTGGGGGATGAAATATTATGAGCTTGGTTTTGAACAGGATGAGTACGAGGAAGTGGTGTGACCTCCAGACTGATATGTTGGTTAATAAATTGGTGATGCGTGAGGAGACTGATGTTGTGAGTTGAGGGGGAGACGGATAGATTTGGGTGTCATCAGCTAAGATATATAAGCATTATATTGAAAGCAATGGGAGACTCAGCTGACCCAGGGGGGAGGTGTAGATAGAGAATAGGAGAGGTCCAAGAACAGAACCTTGGGGGACCCCAACAGAGAAAGGAAGATTAGAGGAGGAAGTAGAATTGTAATGACTCTGAAGCTGCGGTGGCATAGATAGGATGAGAGCCAAAGAAAAGAATAGCCACAGAGACCAATGGAGAAAGTTTTTTTTTGAGGAGGGGCTGGTTACCCATATCAAAGGCAGCCAAAAGGTAGAGAAGTAGGAGTACAGAATAGTGTCTATTGGTTTTTGCTGTTAGTAAACCGTTTGTGAATTTTAGGAAAGTCGTTTCTGTGGAGTGTTGAGGGCGAAATCCAGACGGAAGGGATTTAGGAAGGTTATTCTTAATGAGGTGGTTACTCAGTTGGTTGTAAATGACGTGAATGGACCAGACAGGATTAAAATAAGTTATTTACACTGCTCTTTATTATACAGGCTTTGCAGAAAAGGTAGGATGAGGGGGGGGGGGAGTAGCATTTTTAAGAATACTCACTATTAGCCATTATTAACACTTTAAGCTACAACTTTATAATAATATCTCACATCAGTTTTAATAAAATGTTTAAATATATTGCAGCTTACCAAACCTTAGATGTGGTAGCTGCACAGGTTTTCTTTTTTCAGGCTTTTTCCTTTGTTTTTACTTGTTAATATTGCCAGTAATACTTTTCCTGTCCTAGAGAGGCAATGTTCATACACTGTTCTGTATAGCTTCCAGGTTTTATTGCCAAAGCTTAATTGAATAAGCAGAGGTTAGAAGCTGATTAGCTGCCATGGACAGCATGGTGACATCATATCTAGTAGAGGAGGTGGGGACACACAACAGGAGGAAGTTCTGGAGCAGTCAATGCGCTTCACCTAGAGTTGTTGGAGACATGTATCCCTTAGCGCTGGGAAAGCACTTATGTTTTGTAAAGTGTGAATTTTCTCATTATGTTTTCAATTAAAAAAATATACTGTTCACTGAATTCCCCTTTCTTTGTGCCATATGTTCTCTGAGAGTATATGTGTGCAAATTTCAGAGTAGGAGGAATGTTAAATCGTGTATGTAAAAAAAAAAAAAAAAAAATGCCTTTTTTGACCAGCTTATTTATTAAAGGCCAGATTCACCTTTTCAGGCAGAATTTCACTTTTCACAATACAGGCAGTCCCCGGGTTACAAACATCTGAATTACAAACGACTCCTACTTACATATTGAGGGAGACAACAGGAAGTGAGAGGAAATCTACCCCTAAGAAGGTAAATTCACTCCTGTAAGAGTTACTATGGGAAAAAGATGTCTCCATTGAACCTTTATCACCAATCCTTTTTTCCATAACAACCCAAAATTTTCAAAATCCTATTGTCATAGGGACAGAAAGTGAGGTGACATCTTCTGAACACAGACAGCAAAACAAATTTTACAGGGGTATTAACCCCTACCCTATGCTATCCAAAAACGAAACGTAAAAATCATTTTTTTGGCTCAGGTTACTTTTAAAAAATGTACCTGTTTCAACTTACAAACAGATTCAACTTAGGAACAAACCTACAGACCCTATCTTGTTTGTAACCCAGGGACCGCCTGTAAATAGAAGTCTTGTCTTATGTCTTTTCTGCCAAAGCCATCCCAATTTGCATATCTCCTACCTATCTAGTCCATGGCAGCTTTAACCACTTCCCGCCCACCCTATAGGCGATTGACGGCAGGAAAGTGGTTGCATTATCCTGACTGGACGTCATATGACGGCGGCAGGATAATGCACTCTGTGCGCCCCCCCGGGGGGCACGCAGAGCGGCGATCGGTGATGCTGCGTGTCACTCTGACACACCACATCTCCGATCTCGGTAAAGAGCCTACTGACGTAGGCTCTTTACCATGTAACCAGCTGTGACCAATCACAGCTGGTCACATAATAAACAGGAAGAGACAGGCACGAGTAGAGGAGAGCCGATCTGCATCTCTCCTGACAGGAGGGGGGTCTGCACTTGTAATCAGAGCATTGATTACCAGTGCAGACCCTTGGGGGGTGCCCCTAGAACCACCAGGGATGCCCACCCATGACCCCAGGGATGCCCACCATGGCCATCAGGGATGGCAATCAGGGCTCAGGGAGCCCACCAGTGCCCTCCCCATCAGTGCTGCCCACCAGTGCCCTCCCCATCAGTGCTGCCCGCCAGTGCCCATCATTGCCATCTATCAGTGCCACCCACCAGTGCCAATTATTGCCCACCAGTGCCGCCTATCAGTTCCCATTAGTGGCCATCAGTGCCACCCATCAGTGCCAATCAGAGCCGCCTATCATTGCCCATCAGTGCCACCTACCAGTGCCCATCAGTGCCACCTATCAGAGCCCATCAATGCTGCCTATCAGTGCCCAGCAGTGCCGCCTATCAGTTCCCACCAATGCTGCATATCAGTGCTATCTATCAGTGCTACATATCAGTACCCACCAGTGCTGCCTATCAGTGCTGCCTATCAGTGCTGCCCCATCAGTGCCACCCCATCAGTGCCACCCCATCAGTGCCTCCTCATCAGTGCCTGTCAGTGCAGCCTCATCAGTGCTCATCAGTGCAGGAAAAAAACATATCTATTTACAAAATTGTATAACATAAACAACATTTTTTTTTTTTTTTTAAACTTTTCGGTCTTTTTTTTGTTTAGTAAAAAAGAAAAAACCTTGCGGTGATCAAATACTACCAAAAGAAAGCTCTATTGTCATTCAAAATGCAACAGCGCTAAAAGCTGAAAATTTGCCTGGGCAGGAGGGGGTTGAAAGTGCCCTGTATTGAAGTGATCTTCACCTCTGTTCAAAATATAAAAAAATGCATTCTGAGCCCATCACTTCCTTTATTATCATGGAACCTTCCAGGGACCTTCATATTCCATCATGTACTACCTTTCTTTTTTTATTTCCACCCACTTTCCTACTTCTTCCTTTAGGGTGGCCATACACTGTCCTATCTGATTGTACAATCACCTTCAGATCTACCATCAATTAAAAAAAACAAACAAAAAAAATAATCTATGGCCACCTTAACCTGCCATTGTTATGAAAATAATAGTCACTGCTGACTATCTGCCTTTATAACTATCTGATTCACTGACCAAGTACAAATATGCAGATCAGGAAAGTAAGAGTAATGACAGAAGCAATCCAGGCTTATTTGTTCCAGGTTGCAACAACTCAATATTTTGAAGCAAGACAGTTATCAAGACAGCCAGGCAATGACCTTTTCCAGAATGCAATGGCGACTTTCATGTTTATCTCAGAACGCAATAACCTCTGAAGCATTGGGCTGCACCTGATGTAATGCCTTTTTTCAGTGAATTGTATTATTTTAAAGTTAAATAATCTTGCTTCTTAATACAGATCATTGCTTCACATACTCATTAATGTAAGTGTGTGCAGCAAACTGAATTGATTAATTTAGTCACTTACTGCTGGGTAAGGAGTGTACTGCCAAGATCCAGCTGGACCAGGTAATGCACACATCTCTAATTATGATTTTGGCAGGGTATTCGGTTGGTTGAATTTCTCATACATCCCTATCTGCAAATCTCTATCCATAAAAAGAAAACATATCTTTTTTGATTCAACACTGACATTTTCTGTGTCCGACAAGCAAGCACAAACATTTTTATACATTTTAGGATGTGAAAATAATGAAGGTGAAAAGTAACATTTACAAGCAGATTCTAATGACCCAAGGAGAGCTGGAAAATATGCCAAAACCAAAGTTCATTACTGTCTGAGTGATTCCTGCAGAAATATGGAATGCCATTACAGTTTGGATTGTCTAGTTACTGCAAAATGATTATAAGCCTGAGACTGTTAATGCTGCTGTACTTCAATTAGATAGTTTTGTAGCACAATGCTGAGCAGGCAAGGGAGGGCTGGCAAGGGGGGAACAAAGAGGGTGTTTGGCTCCTAGACCACTATGTTTTGGCAACTGGGGGCCCGTATCCATCAGACTGAGAGGGGTTCCTCTAGTCAGCACAGCATGGCATAGCTACTAAAGGTAAAATAAATAGGAAGTTCAGGGCTTAATTATAGAAATCATATTCTGTTTTTTTTTTTTTCGTTTTGTCTAGTCTTGATTGGTAGATAAAGGCAACAAATCACCTAAAAAGTATATTTTTTGTACCCCTTACAGATGTAAGTGCTTTCGTGCTTTTATTTCTTCATTTAAAGCAGAATTCTAGACAAACAACTAGGTACACATGTAGCACCCTCCTAGGTAGGTGCTACGTAAAGCGTAGTTATGGCCCTGTTCTGCTTATCAGGAGGGTCTGATCTATTAGTTAGCCTGTCACATGTTTCCAGGTGTGATTCACTGGGTCTGAGGGAGTGCCCCCACTGTAGCCAATGAGGGAGCTCATTGGACAGTGGAGGAAACCTAGCCTGTGACACACTCTGTTTTATGTCAGTTTCAGTGGGAGGGCATTCCTGCAATGCATCCTGGGATTGGACATAAATAGGAGGGGAGCATGTGACAGGGGGTCTTTGGGCATGAAGCCAGGTCCCAGTAGGAGGGTGATGGCTGTCTCTCCTCCTGTTGAAGTAAGGTGGTGGTCCAGGCAGTTGGCCAAGGGAACAGAGGTTAAGCTGTGCTGCAGAGGATCCAGTATGTGTTGACCAAGTGGAGCTGTGGGGCAGGATTCTTCTGGAAAACCAGCAGTTGTGAGTACCTGCCCAGGGGGTCTGCCTAAGAGATCTGTCCACTCCAGAAAGGTCAAGGGGATCAGAGAGCGAGCTAACCCGGGATGGTACAGTAAAGGGGGTGCCAAGTTGTGAAGCTCTGAAGATTAGAGAGTAAAGAGGGTGTCAGGAAGGGCCCTGAAGTGCAATACATTTTACACTACAAGTCAGCTACCTCAAGAAGGAGTACCTCAGGGAGCTTAAAGGACTTTTCATGGTCAAAGGTGAAGCTAACTGCTCTTTCTGCCTTGCTAGATGCGGCATTTCGCCCTCCTATTGGGGGTTCTCAATAGCTATTGGGAGCTAATAGGAGCTATTGAGAATGCCCAATAGGAGGGCGAAACGTCACGTCTATCGAGGCAGAGAGCGTGTGACATCAGTCCCCTATTACTTCCGGCCGGTGGAATGCACGCTGCAGAAGCAGCATCCACCAGACCTAACCAGACCGTGATTTTTTACCTGCAACTTTGTAAGCGTTTTTCTTTATGTCACAATAAACTGTCAGTATATACTTCACCGTGCTGACGTCATCGGAACGAGACTAGGACGGGCGGAGGAGCCGACCGACCGGCAGCTTGTTACACATACGCTCTCCATTCACGGATATTGTGTGAGTTTTATTCTTTCTTTCAAATGATTAAACCAAGCAGTTTTACACTATGGGGTGTCTGTACATTTATTTGCATACGTGATCTGGGGATTGATGCACACCCTGTGACATCCATCTACTTATCTGGAGGGATTGGATACCAAGTCATTAATATCGGAGTGTCCTGGATCTGGAGCGGAGCCATCTCCATTTGCTTGGCTGTAACCTTACTGACATCTGGTAAGAGGTTGGCATTAATGGGTGATGGTTAATATCCACTATTGATGTTGTTCAGTCTATTTCTGGATGGTCCATTATACCTTTACCCTGCTCTTTTGCTATTATTTCTGGTAAGCAAATCGTATTTCCGGTGGTGGTCATCATCCCTTTGGTCTTATTATTTTACAGTTCTGGTAAGCAGTTGGTACACTTGGTGGTGGGTTATTGGTGTACTTTCTGCGGTACTTCCTTTGGTCTTATCACTATCTGGTGTAAACAATACATTATACACATGCACTTCTTGGGTTCCTTATATTTGTAATATGCATTATCAGTATTACGCTATGGGACCCTTTCTTTTTCCATATGTATGATCCAACGTTGTTTGAGGTCCTACGGTTTGAGAGACTCAACTGATCAACCTAACGAGGGAGACATCCTGGTTTCATTGGGATTATCTTTGGCATAATTTTCATCCAAATCTGGTAAGCAGATTGTATCACTTGAGGAGGTCCTATAGCTGTTGAAGATCTGTGTATTTCAAGAATACATCTATATCTAGAGACTATTGGGACTATATATTCACACGTGTGAGCATTAGCACGCAATACTAATTTCAGCGCAGCTTATTACTTTTTACTTTTTATTTTTTAACTTTTTATTTACTTCACCATGGCGGACTATTCTTGTTTTGTTTAAATGAGGAATACATAGCCATCGGATCTTCCAGCAACCCAGTGGATACATGATCAGTGAGGGATCACCAATCCTATCTTATTCCCAGATACAAGGCGCATTATTTACAACTCTCCGGTGAGTCGGGTCACCTTAGGGGAGCACCGACACTTTTATGTGAATTACCGCACTGGAGCACCTTTTTTGCATTATTGAAGGACTGATTTACTTATTTATAGATTTATTTATCTTGATATGTATTTATTGTAAAGCACAGCAAGCACCTGTTTTATGTAATTATTTTATCTATTTTTTTGCACATTTTTTACACATTGTTGTTTACCATTGTATATGTATTGATTGACATAGATGGTAATCAGATTGGCACCCAGCACTTTATCATATTGCACGGATTCTACGTCTTATCAAGTATATTGTTATAAAATAAGAGGGCAGCGCTGACTCACATATCTTTTTACAACATCAGAATGCTGTTCTCTCTTCACGGGGAGTGATCGCGGGTGCCTGTCGGTAATCGCGGTCGATGGCCCCATGGAACGGCTTCCCCACTGTCGAGTGGGCAGGTGCGCACCCCCAGGATCGCTCCCGCGAACCGCCATACAAGTATAGCGATTCGTGGGAACCTGCCGATCTGCCGCCTTATATAGGCGGCGACTGGTCGGCAAGTGGTTAAAGTGATTGTAAAGCCTTGTTTTTTTCCTATAAAAATAACAAACATTTTATACTTACCTGCTCTGTTGCTGTGAATTTGCACAGAGTAGCCCAGGTCCTCCTCTTCTCAGGTCCCTCTTCTGTGATCCTGGCTTCTCCCTCCTGGTGAGTGCCCCTACAGCAAGCAGCTGAGTCACAGATCCCTGTGTCCATTCAGACAGAGAGTCTGACCTGGTCCCGCTCCCTCTTTCCCCTGGTTGGATAGCTGACTTTGATTGACAGCAGTGGGAGCCAATAGCACCGCTGCTGTGTCTTAGCCAATCAGGAGGGAGAATCTCAGATTGCTGAGACACTCGTGGACATCGCTGGACAGAGAGGGACCTTAGGTAAGTATTAGGGGGTCCGAGGGAGGCTGCTACACACAGAAGGCTTTTTTTCTTAATGTATAGAGTGCATTAAGTTAAAAAACCTTCTGACCTTACAACCCCTTTAAGTATATCATATGTTACACCTGCCAAAGGATTTGTAATTCTGTTCAATCAGAAATTAAATTTACTTACACCTTTCCTTTTTTCTCTTTTGCAGCATCTTGTGTCACCTTTAGCTTGCTCCCTGGACAATAAATTTGTTTTCACATCTTTTGCATTCTATGCTTCCGTGTGCAGTTTTAGCCCAGCCCCCCCACACCTATACTTACCTGAGCCCAATCTCGATGCAGCGACCTGCATGAGAGCAGGTGCTCATCTGACTCCCTCCCTCCTCATTGGCTGAGACGCTGTGGGAGCCAGTGAGGAGGAAGCGGGGGGCAGGGCAGAGCCCCATTCTGTGTGTCTTATGGCTCAGGAGTGAGCACACATGAGGGCCCCCATAACAAGGCGCTTTCTATGGGGTACTCAGTGGGGGGGGGAGACCAGCGGGGGGATCCGAAAAGAGGAGGATCCAGGCTGCTTTGTGCAAAACCATACCAAAAAGCCGGTAAGCAGAACATGTTTGTTATTTAAAAAAAAAAATGAAAAGTGAGCCCTTAGTATCACTTCAAATGGTTTACATGGTTTACATGGTATCATTTTCAAAATTATTTGCAATAGCTTTTTGCTTAGAGCTGTGCTTTAAGTTGACAGATCTGACCACCTGCTGTTGCTATTACAAAGGCATATCGATCTCACTCTTTCTTTTCTTTATTGTTTTATTGTTATTATGGAATATGGAGAGGGAAGAGAAAATCTCTTGCTGCTTCAGAGGAATACGTAATATGCCATGTCAGGTGAATTTCCTTTCGTTGGAGACTAAGAAGGTTGACAAACTGCCCATTTTTACTCTTTCCTTTTGGGCACCATTCACACAGCCATCCAGCGCTATGCACCCCCCAGATCAGCATATTTCTGTGGTGGGTACATTAAGGTGTTTGTGACTAAACATGGTCAGCCTGTGAAGATCACAGACAAACTGAGAGGGCCTGCAGCTGTTTATATATAAGCACATATAAACCTACAGTTAGGGACAAAAGAGCAGCTCTGCACGCAAACTGGCTGTGTACATGACTGCTAATCTGTCCGTAACGTCATGTGCGATTACATGCAAACAACTGTGGACAGAGTTAACCTGTCATTGAGTTGTACAGGTTTCTTGTCTGCAGCTGATCACAAGCACCTAGCTATACCCCACAGAGGGAGGTGACCCTGGACAGCCATGAGAATGATCAAGACTATAGAATCTGTAAAAAAATCTGTAAAATAATATCATATGGTATATGCATGGAGTCATCTTAAAGTGGTTTTGAAGCCTTAAGGTTTTTTACCGTAATGCATTCTCTTCATGCATTCTCTTCTCTATTTATAGTAGAAGGAGCCATTGGTTCCTGCTGCAGTCAATCAAAGCCTATCATGAAGTAGCAGGGGGCGGGGCAATTCCCTGGTGTCTGTGTCTAGGGACCCCAGAAGAGGAGTATCAAGGCTGTTCTGTGCAAATCAAATGATCAGAGCACGCAAGTATGACATGTTTGTTATTTAAAAAAATATATACAAAGGTTTAAAATAATTTTAGTTTTACAATGCAACAATACACTCATGGTTTTTGTTTTGCGAATTTTGATCCCCAAAAAATTACTTTTGGAATGCCTGTACCTTGCAGCCCAAGAAAAGATAATTGTCTTGCATTTTTGAACAAAATAGCAAATTTCAGTAGTTCAAACACAATTAAAAAGGATTCTGTGATAACCAATTATCATTATCACGTAAGCATGAATTTTAAGCATGATAGTTTACAATTAGAACACTGGAGATATGACTGCTGAAAATGGGGATTTGCTGTCATATGGGATAGATAAATGATAAATAAGTAATTTTTAAGCTGTAATAGACAATGGAAACATTATAGCTTATGTCTTGACTATATTTTGAAATCTTTTTCATTGCCCTTGGAAGAAAGCAACGTATCATTGCTTTCTAAACTCAGAAAAAATGTCTTACTGATGCCATACTTTTAAGAAAAAAGCATACATATACAATATATTTTTTATACAGTATCTCACAAAAGTAAGTACACCCCTCACAATTTTGTAAATATTTTATTATATCTTTTCATGTGACAACACTGAAGAAATGACACTTTGCTACAATGTAAAGTAGTGAGTGTACAGCTTGTACAACAGTGTCAATTTGCTGTCCCCTAAAAATAACTCAACACACAGCCATTAATGTTTAAACTGCTGGCAACAAAAGTGAGTACACCCCAAGTGAAAATGTCCAAATTGAGCCCAATTAGCCATTTTCCCTCTCCTGTGTCATGTGACCCAATAGCGTTACAAGGTCTCAGGTGTGAATGGGGAGCAGGTGTGTTAAATTTGGTGTTATCGCTCTCACTCTCTCATACTGGTCACTGGAAGTTCAACATGGCAACTCATGGCAAAGAAGTCTCTGAGGATCTGAAAAAAAGAATTGTTGCTCTACACTTGCTCTAGATGGCCTAGGCTATAAGAAGATTGCCAAAACCCATAAACTGAGCTGCAGCATGGTGGCCAAGACAGGTTCCACTCAGAACAGGCCTCGCCATGGTCGACCAAAGAAGTTGAGTGCACGTGGTCAGCGTCATATCCAGAGGTTGCCTTTATGAAATAGAAGTATGAGTGCTGCCAGCATTGCTGCAGAGGTTGAAGGGGTGGGGGGTCAGCCTGTCAGTGCTCAGACCATACACCGCACACTGCATCAAATTGGTCTGCATGGCTGTCATCCCAGAGGGAAGCCTCTTCTAAAGATGATACACAAGAAAGCCTGCAAACAGTTTGCTGAAGACAAGAAAACTAAGGACATGGATTACTGGAACCATGTCCTGTGGTCTGATGAGACCAATATAAACTTATTTGGTTCCGATTGTGTCAGGCGTGTGTTGCGGCAACCAGGTGAGGAGTACAAAGAAAAGTGTGTCTTGCCTACAGTCAAGCATGGCTGCAGGCGCTGAGGAGATACAGTTCACTAAGGGAACCATAAATGCCAGCATGTACTGTGACATACTGAAGCAGAGCATGATCCCCTACCTTCGGAGACTGGGCAGCAGGGCAGTATTCCAACATGATAATGACCCCAAACACACCTTCAAAATGACCACTGCCTTGCTAAAGAAGCTGAGGGGAAAGGTGATGGACTGGTCAAGCATGTCTCCAGACCTAAACCATATTGAGCATCTGTGGGGCATCCTTAAAAAAAATTGGCGGAGCGCAAGGTCTCTGACATCCACCAGCTCCGTGATGTCATCCTGGAGGAGTGGAAGAAGACTCGAGTGGCAACCTGTGAAGCTCTGGTAAACATCATGCCCAAGAGGGTTAAGGAAGTGCTGGAAAATAACGGTGGCTACACAAAATATTGACACTTTGGGCCCAAATTGGACATTTTCTCTTAGGGGTGTACTCACTTTTTTGCCAGCAGTTTGGACAATAATGGCTGTGTTTTGAGTTCTTTTGAGGGGACAACAAATTTTCACTGTTATACAAGCTGTACACTCACTACTTTACATTGTAACAACGTGTCATTTCTTCAGTGTTGTCACATGAAAAGATATAACAAAATATTTACAAAAATGTGAGGGGTGTACTCACTTTTGTAAGATACTGTATATACACTGCTCAGAAAAATTAAAGGAACACTTTAAAAACCCATCAGATCTCAATGGAGAAAAAATTAATGCTGGATATTTATACTGATATGGACTGGGTAATGTGTTAGGAACGAAAGGATGCCACATCGTTTGGTGGAAAAGAAAATTATCAACCTGCAAGGGGCTGAATTCAAAGATACCCCACAAATCAAATTGAAAAAATTATGCAGCAGGCTAATCCATTTTACTGAAATTTCATTGCAGCAACTCAAAATGGTTCTCAGTAGTTTGTATGTCCCCCACATGCTTGTATGCATGTCTGGGAATGTCGGGGCATGCTGCTCATGACATGACTGATGGTGTCCTGGGGTATTTCCTCCCAGATCTGGACCAGGGCATAGTTACATAGTTACATATAGTTACATAGTAGGTGAGGTTGAATAAAGACAATAGTCCATCCAGTTCAACCTGTGTAGGTGTGTGTGGCTGTAATCATCTCACATACCCCTGAATGTTCTGATCCTTGAGATGCATGTCCAATAGTCTTTTGAAAGCCACCATACTACCCGCAGAAACCACCTCTTGTGGTAGAGAATTCCACAATCTTGTAGCCCTAACAGTAAAGAACCCCCCACGTTGCCTGAGGTTAAAACGCTTCTCCTCTAATCGCATTGTATGCTCCCGAGTCCTCATGCAATCTCTTCGACTTAACAGCCTTTTTTCTAAGCTGAGATCCCCATTGAGATATTTAAAAATTGCTATCATGTACCCCCTCAGGCGTCTCTTCTCCAGGGAGAATAAATCAAGCGATTGCAGACGCTCTTCATAATCAAGGTCCTCCAATCCCCTAATTAGTTTAGTTGCCCTTCTCTGGACTTTCTCCAGCTCCAACACATCCCTTCTGAGGACTGGCGACCAGAACTGGACAGAATACTCCAGATGCGGTCGGACCAGAGTTTTATAAAGTGGAAGGATTATAGTCTTATCTCTGGAATACATCCCTTTCTTTATGCATGCTAATATTCTGCTGGCTTTGGCAGCTGCCGCTTGACATTGCATGCTGTTGCCTAGTCTATCATCAACCAAGACTCCCAGATCCTTCTCCATTTTTGATTCCCCCAAGGGTTCCCCTTGGGGGCATCACTGAGCTCCTGAAAAGAATGAGGTGCCACCTGGCAGTGTCGGATGGACTGAAACATAATGTCCCAGATGTGTTCTATTGGATTTAAGTCAGGTGACCATTGGAGGTATCAATTCCTTCATCCTCCAGGAACTGGTTGCATACTCTCGCCATGTGAGGCCAGCCATTGTCAGGCACCAGGAGGAACCCAGAACCCACTGCAACAGTGAAAAGCACAGGGCGCCAGTGGCAGACCTGCCAATTCTGGTGTTCAATGACAAATGCCAATCGAGAGCACAAGGCTCACTAGAGGACTTTGGCCCTCAGGCCACCCTCATGAAGTCTTTTTCAGATTTTTTGGTCAGAGACATTCACACCAGTGGCCTGCTGAAGGTCATTTTGTAGGGTTCTGGCAGTCTTCATCCTGTTCCTCCTTGCACAAAGGAGCAGATAAAGGTCCTGCTGATTGGTTAAGAACCTTCTATTGTCCTTTTTCCTGAGTAGGAAAAACATGTCATGGGCCTTCACCTGTAAAACCGTTCCTGTTTTGGAGGTTGTCTCATTCTTGCCCAGTTAGTGCACCTGTTGTTAATTTCATTAACACCAAAGCACCTGAAACTGATTAACAACCCCCTCTGCTACTGACCAGATCAATATAATTGACTAGATGCTATACTCTGATTAAAAATATATAAATACTAGTTTTATATACAGTATATATAATTACATGTTTTGGGCATGTGAGAGGTAGAAAAGTGTCTCTCTTTGAACCCTGTTGGCTATTGACCTCTGCTATTTCAAGTCAACTTTCAGTGCAGCCAAGAAAAGCCAATTAATTCTATGTTCTACAAGTACATAGCACACGGAGAAGTTTGTACCATTGTTCTAGCAACCTCTGCAGCCACCATGGCACATTGAAAAAAAGAGGCTAGCAGAAATCCCACACATACCTATTAGAGGTTTAGATGTGTCCTTTGTGGTGTAAGAGACAGGCAGATTGGTCAATACTGCACTTACTGTTTATGTTACCTACTAATAATTTACATGATTAACTATGAGTAGAGGGGAAAAGAGTCAACAGCACAATGATTGCTGAAGAAGTTGCCTGCATTACCATGGTCATAAATGTAATCTTTGTGATGGTTTCATTGAAAAAAAACATATGTTTTTACAAAATAGCAATATAAATATATAAATATACAACTGCTCAAGAAAATTAAAGGAACACTTTTTAATCAGAGTATAGTATCAAGTAAATTAAAGTCCTGGGATATTGATCTGGTCAGTTAAGTAGCAGAGGGAGTTGTTAAGCAGTTTCAGCTGCTGTGGTGTTAATGCAATTAACAACAGGTGCACTAGATGGGCAAAAATGAGGCAACCTCCAAAACAAGAATGGTTTTACAGGTGGAGGCCAATGACATTATTTTTTCCCTACTCATTTTTTCCTGACTGTTTTTCACTAGTTTTACATTTGGCTTGGATCACTGTCACCACTGATAGTATCAGACGATATCTGGACCCTATAGAAGTTGCACAGGCAGTCCAATTCCTCCAGGATGGCACATCAATACAAGCCATTGCCAGAAGTTTTTCCATGTCTCCCAGCACAGTCCCAGCAGAGCCAAAGAAGTTACCTAACCCATCAGCAGGACCAGTATCTGCTCCTTTGTGCAAGAAGGAAGAGGATGAGCACTGCCTGAGCCCTACAAAATGACCTCCAGTAGGCCACTGGTGTGAATGTCTCTGACCAAATAATCAGAAACAGACTGAGGGCCGACGTCCTCTAGTGGGCCCTGTGCTCTCTGCCTGGCAACGTCGAGCTCGATTGGCACTTGCCATTGAACACCAGAATTAGCAGGTCTGCCACTAGCGCCCTGTGCATTTCAAAGATGAGAGCAGGTTCACCCTGAGCACATGTGACAGACTTAAAGGGTCTCGAGAAGCTGTGGAGAACATTATGCTGCCTGTAACTTTGTTCATCATGACCAGTTTGGTGGTGGGTCAGTGATGGTCTGAAGAGACATATCCTTGGAGGGACACACAGACCTCTACAGGCTAGGCAATGGCAGGTATCGGAATGAAAACCTTGGACCCATTGTCAGACCCTACTCTGGTGCAGTGGGTCCTGGGTTCCTCCTGGTGCATGACAATGCCCGGCCTCATGTTGCGAAAGTATGCAGCCAGTTCCTGGAGGATGAAGAAAAATATATCATTGAATGGCCCTTACACTCACCTGTCCTAAATCCAACAGAAAAACTCTGGGACATTATGTTTTGGTCCATCCAACGCCGCCATGTTGCACCTCAGCTCTTTTCACGAGCTCAGTGATGCCCTGGTCCAGATCTGGGAGGAAATACCCCAGGACACCATTCGCTGTCAGGCATGCATACAAGCACGTGGGGGCCATACAAACTGCTAAGTACCATTTTGAGTTGCTGCACTAAAATTTCAGTAAAATGGACTAGCCTGCTGCATACTTTTTCACTTTGATCTTCAGGGTGTCTTTGAATTCAGCCCTCTGTAGGTTGATCATTTTCATTTCCATCAATGTGTTTTCAAAGTGTTATTTTCATAATTTTTTTGAGCAGTATAAACTATAGTGTATATATATATATATATATATATATATATATATATATATATACTTTTTTTGGAGCATCAAACCCTCCTTTGTTCACAGTCACTTAACATTAGAGTTGGACGAACAGTTTCGAGACGAGCATCGCCTGTTCGGCAAACAGCGAGTTAGTGTGTTATTGTGACTCAGAGTGTGGAGTGTCAGTGTAGAGTTATTGTAGTGTGAGTATAGTGTGTTAGTATAGTGTGTAAGTATAGTGTAGTATCAGTGTAGTGTTTCAGTATAGTGTGTCAGTATAGTGTAGTATTAGTACAGTGTTTCAGTATAGTGTGAGCATAGTGTGAGTATAGTGTAGTGTGTGAGAATAGTGTAGTGTCAGTGTAGTGTGTTTGTGTAGTGCAGTGTTTACCACAGCCTTACATAACAGTTAATGCTGTATACCATGCTGTATTCCCCTTTTTTTTTGTCACCTGCTTGCCCCCCTTTTTTTAAAGTGCACCAAACTCAAATTTTCATTCAGTAGAGTGAATCGAATCACACAATTTCCAGTTTCTATTACATATGGGTAATAAGCCCCACCCCCAACATGTCTGGCAGTTCAACAATGAGAAGAAGACATTCCCATGGCACCATGAGGGAGCCAGCAGCGCCTATGTCCACAGGCAAAGGTGAATGTGGTCCGTCCTCAGGCAGGGCATGTTTGTCTCTGTTTAGTTATGTTGAGAGTGCTATCCAGCCACAGAATGTGGAGGAGGTGGTGGACTGGCTAACTAAACCTTTCTTATCCTCTATGACCCAAGATGACACTAGTGCGCAGTCCAACGCAGCTGCAAGAGCAGCTTATTCTGCCACCTTGTCTACAGCTACTTCTGCCTTAGCCCAAGCATCATGCATGGAGGATTTAGCTGACTTATTTGAACACAGCATCAGCCATTATCTTATCGAGGATGCACAGGCAATACTTGATTCTGATTTTCTGAGGTAGAGGAAGGGAGGAACATGAGCCTACAGAGAGGGGAGAACACTGATGAGCAACAAATTTGCAGTCATGTTCCCCCAGCCACAGCATATTGTTAAGTTGGCTCCAGTGATGATGAGGATGGAGGGGATGATGAAGATGATGAGGTTACTGATGTGACTTGGGTGCCGGAAAGAGCAGAGGAGGAAAGTGAGGGGGAAGCACACCCTCAATGAGGCAGGGTGTCCTTCAGAGGCAGCCATCATGAAAGAGTAGAGAGCAGCCACCCTATTCTATCAGATTGTGGAGCTGTTATCTCCTGGCCCACTTCCTAAAGCTCAGCTGTCTGGGTCGTTTTTAGCAAATGTGCAGCCGATCACACTGTAGCAATCTGCAATCTCTGTAAAAGAGAAACAGCCACACACCACTAATGCAGACACTCCATGTAGTTCAGGGACAAACCACAAGCAGATCAAGTGTGGCAAAAACACCAGCCATTTGGGTACCACATGCTTGCAAAGGCATTTAACCTCCCACCACTCAGCCCGTTGACAAGAGAACCTGAAAGCCACACAAAAGGGACACAATTCTTCTCCTCACTCCTCACCTTTAATATCTACTGTACCCCTGCAATATCTCATGACCTCTCAGCAGCCTCCAATGACAGGGATGATGCTATAGCAAAGGGCGTCACAGGTCCTTACAACACGTCTGCCTGCAGTACACCACCAGATGTAGAGTATAGCAGGAAAATGTATTTGCCCCAGTTGCTGCATTGAAAAAAAAATACACTCCCTGCCACCCACATGCCCAGTGTCTAAATTACAGCTTGTCCAAAATGTTGGCTTTACAACTCCTGCCTTTCCATCTGGTGGATTCTGCCCCCTTCCATGAATTTGCAGAATGTGCTGTACCACAATGACAGGTTCCCAGTCGCAATTTCTTTGCACGCAAGGCCATTCTAGCTCTGTACCATCATTTGGAAGGCAATGTTTTGGCATCATTGGGCAAAGTAGTCAGCAGGAAGGTCCACGTTACTGCTGACATGTGGTCTAGGAAGTATTGTCAGGGACGAAGTATTTAGTTAACAGCACACTGAATAACTCTGCTTGCAACTAGGAAGGATGCAGGACAGAGCTTGTTTTTCTGTTACATCTCCATACAGCTGGTGGTGATGATGCGAGATCTGTTAGCTCCACCCCCTCCTCCTCCATGCCCTCCTCTGCTGAATTGTCCTATGAACAATCAGTAGCCCCTAAGATATTCAACGAGTCAGGCTAGAAGATCCCATGCAGTGCTTTAGCTGGTCTGTCTAGGAGACAGGAGCCACACTGAAGCAGAGATTCTTTCAGGTCTGCAGGGGTAGGCCCAGAAGTGGTTCATGCCATGGCAGCTTGAGACAGAAATGGGGTTGTGCAATAATGGCACTAACCTTCTGTCCACTCTTCAACAGGGAAAGTTGACACATGTATAATGCCTGGCACATGTCCTCAATTTGGTGGTGCAGCATTTCTTAAACAGGTACCCAGGGTTGCAAGATTTTCTAAGACAGGTCAGAAGAGCCTGCAGCCATTTCAAGCGGTCATATACAACCAGTGTTTGGTTGGCTAAAATATAGTGTGAATTCCACCTGCCTGTAAACCGCCTGATTTGTGACATGCCCACCAGGTGGAACCAATCTTTATCAATGTTGCAGCCACTGCACATGCAGTAGAGGGCCATCAATGAGTACCTGTGTGAGTATGGCACAAGGACAGGCTCAGAGGAGTTCCGCTTTTTTTCTCCATGCCGTTCTGGCAGTTTTGGAGGCATTAAAGCAAAGGAAGGCAGTAGAGGGCCATCAAGGAGTACCTGTGTGAGTATGGCACAAGGTCAGGCTCAGAGGAGTTCAGTTTTTATTTTCCCCACGCCGTTCTGGCAGGTTTGGAGGCATTAAAGCAAAGGAAGACATACATCAAACCTTAAGAGATGGTTCTCAGTCCCCAAAAACCTTGGAAGAAGTACATGGCTTGAGGGAGGCAGTTCCAGATAGTGTATTCCTCAATGTTCCAGAGGCTTCTCATGCCTCCTCAATTTTGCGGTGCATGGGCTCCCTTATTCTTCAAAGTCTGCGAAAGGACCTGAGATTTCATGGAATCAAGGAGAAGGATCAATATTAGTTGACAAATCTCCTTGACCACTGTTACAAGGGGAAAGTCACAGAACTCATCCTGCCCTCACAGAGGGAGCACAGGATGAAATATTGTGAGGACACCTTAAAGAGGAGTTTTTGTAACACCTTTCTAGACTTTCCAGTCTTGTGGAAAAGGTAATTTTGAGGCTTCTGTTGGTCAAAGGAGGAGCAGTGGAGAAGAGGGCACCCTAAGAGATGCATTTCAAAAATGTTTTAATCCTCGTGCCCAGGGCTGTCAGCTTCAACATCCCATTGACATTGTCTGCATCAGATAGTGGAAGATTATCTAGGGGTGAAAACAGACATGGAGAGCTTCCCAGTAGTCAACCCACTGGGTTACTGGGTTATGAGAACAGACCATTGGCCAGAATTTTCCCAGTATACAATAGAGCTGCTGGGCTGCCCTGCATCCAGCGTGCTTTCCTAACAGGCATGCAGTGCTGCTGAAAGTTTTGTGACAGATAAAAGACCATGTCTGTCCACAGACTCCGTGGACTGGCTGACATTTGTCAAATTGAATAAGACCTGGTATCACGTACCTCGTGGTAGAGCCTGACATGTAGAATGAGACCTCTCATACAGCCCCAGCTCAAGCGCCACTGGTGCTGCGACAGTAGCTGCGAGAGCGCAGTGAGGTAAGAGTGCCTGTGTTGGTCACAGAGGTGTGGCAGGGGTGTCACCAGAACTGGACTGAATAGCTGAAGCAGCGGATGGCAGCAGAAACAGCAGATATAGACACACAGCAGATGGAGGACCAATGTCACCAGGCATTATGCAGAGCAGGACAGATGGATAACTGGATGCAGGGTCAAACAAGCCAGGTCAGCAACGGAATGATCAAATATAAGCATAAATGGCAAGCAGAGAATGGTAAAGATGCAGGCAGAGGTTGGCAACAGGATAACTGGTAGATATAACAAAGTCTTAAGGCAAGCAGAGGTAAGGACAGGTAGAAGCAAGCGTGGTCAAGCTAAGTTGGGTCAAACACAGGAATCAATATACAGAGCACAGAAACAGAAACACAGGCAAAGCTGCAGATCAGACAGCAATGCACTAGTGCAGTTGCCGCCCTTATATAGGCCATTTGGCACCAGCATTAATGACTAACACACCCGCTCACTAGTGATGTCGCGAACCTAAAATTCGCCGTTCGCGAACGGCGAACATCGGCAAATGTTCGCGGACCGGCGAACCGCCATAGACTTTAATAGGCAGGCGAATTTTAAAACCCACAGGGACTCTTTCTGGCCACAATAGTAATGGAAAAGTTGTTTCAAGGGGACAAACACCTGGACTGTGGCATGCCGGAGAGGGATCACACAAAAAAAAAGTTCTTAAAAATTGTAATTTTTTGATAGAGAGCCAATTATTGGAAAAATTTAAAAAAAAATAAAAATAAAAAATGTCTTTGGATTTAGCATCTGGGGGGTCTAAAAAGTGTACCTGTGAAGTTTCAGCTCTGTAGCATGTCCAGAACCAGAAAAAAAATAGAATTAGGGTTAGGGCTAGGGTTAGGGTTAGGGTTAGGGTTAGGGCTAGGGTTAGGTTTAGGGTTTGGGTTATTTTTATGGCTAGGCTTAGAGGGTTAGGGTTAAGGTTAGAGGGTTAGGGTTATGGTTAGAGGGTTAGGGTTAGGTTTAGTGGTAGGGGCTAGGGTTAGGGTTATGGTGAGATACTTAGGGTTAGAGTTAGTAGCCCTACCCCTACCCCTCTAACTCTAACCCTAAGCACTAAAAATAACCCTAACCTTAGCCCTGACCCTAACCCTAGCCCTAACCTTAGCCCTGACCCTAACCCTAACCCTAGCCCTAACCCTAACCCTAACCCTAACCCTAACCCTAACCCTAACCCTAACCCTAGCCCTAACCCTAACCCTAATTCTATTTTTTTTCTGGTTCTGGACATGCTACAGAGCTGAAACTTCATAGGTACACTTTTTAGACCCCCCAGACAATAAATCCAAAGAAATTTTTTTTTTTTTTTCAATAATTGGCTCTCTATCAAAAATGACAATTTTTAAGAACTTTTTTGTGTGAAGTTTCAGCTCTGTAGCATGTTCAGAACCAGAAACAAAAGATAATTTTTCAGTAGAGCAGGGACACCTGGACTGTGGCATGCCGGAGGGGGATCCATGGCAAAACGCCCATGGAAAATTACGTAGTTGACGCAGAGTCGGGTTTTGATCCATAAAGGGCATAAATCACCTAACATTCCTAAATTGTTTGGAATAACGTGCTTTAAAACATCCAGTGTGTGAATACGATCAGGTATGATGTTTTATCGGTCAAGTAGTGTAAGGGTTACGCCCGCTTCACAGTGACAGACCAAACTCTGACAGACCAAACTCCCCGTTTAACAACAGTCAGTCAGTCAGTCCATTTGCACAACCGCAAACTCCCCATTTGCACAAGGTTGGATACCAAGCTAGCCATGTCCCGTTCCTTGTCCTCACTGACATCATTGAAGGTCTCTTCCTCCACCCAGCCACGTACAACACCAAGGGTCCCCGAAAGGTGACAACAAGCCCCCTGGGACGCCTGCTGTGGCTGGTATTCCACCTCCTCAAAGCCACCTTCCTCCTCTGACTTCTCTTCTTCAGACTCCTCTCTCTGCGTTGCCACAGGTCCAGCAATTGACAACGACAAGGCTGCTTCTGGTGGTGATGGGGACCACAACTCTTCCTCTTCATGCTCATCTACAGCCTGATCCAGTACTCTTCGCAGGGCACGCTCCAGAAAAAACGCATATGGGATGAGGTCGATGATGTTGCCTTGGGTTCGACTGACCACCAGGGTTGTCACCTCCGCAAAAGGACGCATGAGCCTACAGCCATTGTTCATGAGCATTCAGTAACGCGGCCAAAAAATACCCAGCTCCGCAGAAAGAATGAAAGAAAATGAATGTTTTTTCAATGAAAAATTATCCTGCGGATCGCTTTTGGTCTGTACACAATGAAGCAATGACCTTATCATCTGGGGTGTGCCAACACAATCCTAGAGGTGATCGCTTCATTGTGATACGCAAGCCCCTTCACCACGACAAGGTAACGATCACGAAGGGGAATTGACACATGTATGTGCCTTTTTTTTGTTTTTTGTTTTTTTGCAGCCACAGTGTAGCACCAGAGGCCAGAAAAATTAGGCATGTACACATGCATGAAAAAGCAGGTATTGTTTCAGCCGCTGCTGTAGCAGCGGCCAGAAAAATTGAGGTTTTAAGGCAGAAAGTGCACTAAAACATTGCGGCTTGAACCGTAGTTGGTGGCGGAGACGTCACGTAAGTCATCCGGCATGCAGAGAATGATTATATACAGCAGCGTGTGGACCATTTTTAGGCCAAGGCATCTCAGTCATCATCAGGCCTTTTTTAGTCAAATGCATCCCCCACTGTCAGTCCCTTCGGGATCCATGCCTCATTCATCTTAATAAACGTGAGGTAATCAAGACTTTTTTGACCTAGGCGACTTCTCTTCACAGTGACAATACCTCCTGCTGCGCTGAAGGTCCTTTCTGACAGCACACTTGAAGCGGGGCAGGCCAGAAGTTCAATGGCAAATTGGGATAGCTCAGGCCACAGGTCAAGCCTGCACACCCAGTAGTCAAGGGGTTCATCGCTCCTCAGAGTGTCGATATCTGCAGTTAAGGCAAGGTAGTCTGCTACCTGTCGGTCGAGTCGTTCTCTGAGGGTGGACCCCGAAGGGCTGTGGCGATGCATAGGACATCCGCATGTCCTCCATCAACAAGACGTCTGTAAAGCATCCTGTCCTTGCCGGCGTGGTTGTGGTGGTAGGAGGAGGATTACTTTCACCTCTTCCCCTGTTGGGTTCCCGTTGTGCTGTGACATCACCCTTATATGCTGTGTAAAGCATACTTTTTAACTTATTTTGTAGCTGCTGCATCCTTTGCGACTGCCGGTAATTGGGTAACATATCACAGACTTTCTGCTTATACCGGGGGTCTAGTAGCGTGGCCACCCAGTACAGGTCATTCTCCTTCAGCCTTTTTATACGAGGGTCCCTCAACAGGCATGACAGCATGAAAGACCCCATTTGCACAAGGTTGGATGCCGAGCTACTCATGTCCAATTCCTCGTCCTCACTGATGTCATTGAAGGTGTGTTCTTCCCCCCAGCCACGTACAACACCACGGGTACCAGATAGGTGACAACGAGCACCCTGGGATGCCTGCTGTGGTTGGTGTTCCTCTTCCTCAAAGCCACATTCCTCCTCTGACTCCTCTTTCTCACACTCCTCTTCCAGTGTTGCCGCAGGTCCAGCAATCAATAGTAAGGCTGTTTCTGGTGGTGGTGATGGTGACCACAACTCTTCCTCTTCCTCTTCACGCTCATCTACGGCCTGATCCAGCACTCTTCGCAGGGCACGCTCCAGGAAAAAAACATATGGGATGATGTCGCTGATGGTGCCTTCGATGCGACTCACTAGGTTTGTCACCTCCTCAAAAGGACGCATGAGCCTACAGGCATTGCGCATGAGCGTCCAGTAACGTGGCAAAAAAATACCCAGCTCCGCAGAGGCTGTCCTAGCACCCCGGTCATACAAATACTCGTTGACCGCTTTTTCTTGTTGGAGCAGGCGGTCGAACATTAGCAGTGTTGAATTCCAACGTGTCGGGCTGTCGCAAATCAAGCGCCTCACTGGCATGTTGTTTCGCCACTGAATATCTGCAAAGTGCGCCATGGCCGTGTAGGAATGCCTGAAATGGCCACACACCTTCCTGGCCTGCTTGAGGACGTCCTGTAAGCCTGGGTACTTCTGCACAAAACGTTGCACAATCAGATTCAACACATGTGCCATGCATGGCACATGTGTCAACTTGCCCAAATTCAATGCCGCCAACAAATTGCTGCCGTTCTCACACACCACTTTGCCGATCTCCAGTTGGTGTGGGGTCAGCCACTGATCCACCTGTGCGTTCAGGGTGGACAGTAGTGCTGGTCCGGTGTGACTCTCTGCTTTCAGGCAAGTCAACCCCAAAACAGCGTGACACTGTCGTATCCGGCATGTGGAATAGCCCCTGGGGAGCTGGGGGGGTGCAGTTGGTGTGGAGCAAGACGCAACAGCAGAAGAGGACTCAGCCGAGGAGGTTAGCAAAGAGGATGGAGTAGGAGGAGTAGAGGAGGTGGCAGCAGGCCTGCCTGCAAGTCGTGGCGGTGTCACCAACTCCTCTGCAGCAGAGCCACGCATTCCATGCTTGGCAGCCGCCAGCAGGTTTACCCAATGCGCAGTGTAAGTTATATACCTGCCCTGACCGTGCTTTGCAGACCAGCTATCAGTGGTCAGATGGACCCTTGCCCCAACACTGTGTGCCAGACGGGACATGATTTCCTTTTCCACAATAGAGTACAGGTTGGGGATTGCCTTTTGTGAAAAATAATTTCGGCCGGGTACCTTCCACTGCGGTGTCCCAATAGTGACAAATTTTTTGAAGGCCTCAGACTCCACCAGCTTGTATGGTAAAAGCTGGTGGGCTAAGAGTTCCGACAAGCCAGCTGTCAGACGCAGGGCAAGGGGGTGACTCTGTGAGATTGGCTTCTTACGCTCAAACATTTCCTTGACAGACACCTGACTGTGGGCAGGTGAGCAGGAACTGCTGAAGGTGAGAGGCGGAGGGGCGGGTTGTTGATAGGGGGCATGGAGGACAGCAGTGGTTGACGTGGCTGAAGATGCTGGACCAGGAGGAGGATGGTGGCTTTCAGTTTGTGTGCTGCTTTTACTCATGTGTTGATCCCATAGGCGTTTGTGATGTGAGATCATGTGCCTTCGCAAAGCAGTTGTACCTAGGTGGGTGTTGGACTTCCCACGACTCAGTTTCTTTTGGCACAGGTTACAAATGGCATCGCTGATATCAGAGGCAGACACACAAAAAAAATGCCACACTGCTGAGCTTTGCAAGGACGGCATTCTGGTGGTGGCAACAGCTTGCGTTGATTGGCGTGCTGTCTGGCTGACCCCGGGTGCCGAATCTACATGCTGTCTGACTGCGCCACTAGCTCCTTGCGATGACCTCCTCCCCCTGCTTCCAACTCGTCTCCTCCTCCTCTCTGTCTCCCCATCTGAACTTTCCCCCTCTTCTTCTGCTCTTCGAGCAGGCACCCAGGTGACATCCACAGACACATCGTCATCATCAGCCGCTTCACTTGACAACTCAGCAAAGGCAGCAGCAGCAGGTACAACATCATCATCATCATCATCACAATGTACGTCCATGTGTATAATGCTGCCTGACTGAGACATATCCCCGTTATCTACATCCTCTGGCACTTATAGTTGCGCATCACTTATTTCTTCCAACTGATGTGAAAATAACTCCTCTGACGGATCAAGTGAAGCGGCTGTGGTGCTAGTGTTGGTGGTGGTGGTGCCGGCGGGCTGGCGAGTGGTAAATTGAGAGGTGCCCGAAGCTGAGCTGGAGGAGGATGGTGCATTAAGGTTCCGAGCGGAAGCTGTAGACGATTGGGTGTCCTGTGTAAGCCAGTCAACTATGGCCTCAGAATTTTTTGAGTTCAGGGTCTGTGGTGGCCTCTGAACACTGGGCATTATTCTAGGGCCTAAGGAAATCACAGCACCACGACCACGACGGCCCTTGCGGGGTGGCCTGCCTCTGCCTGTCATTTTTTTTTTTTAATGTGTTGTTACTGTTGTACTATGAGTGCAAGCTGCTGTGCCACCTTATATATCAGTGGTGGGTGGGCAGTGGCACAGTACACTCTCTGTGGACCTGACAGCAGTCACTGGCACCCAGGCAACTACAATTTAAAAAATATATATATTTTTTTTACTTTGCAAGCTGCTGTGCCACCTTATATATCAGTGGTGGGTGGGCAGTGGCACAGTACACTCTCTGTGGACCTGACAGCAGTCACTGGCACCCAGGCAACTGCAATTTAAAAAATATATATATATTTTTTTACTTTGCAAGCTGCTGTGCCACCTTATATATCAGTGGTGGGTGGGCAGTGGCACAGTACACTCTCTGTGGACCTGACAGCAGTCACTGGCACCCAGGCAACTGCAATTTAAAAAAAAATATATATTTTTTTACTTTGCAAGCTGCTGTGCCACCTTATATATCAGTGGTGGGTGGGCAGTGGCACAGTACACTCTCTGTGGACCTGACAGCAGTCACTGGCACCCAGGCAACTGCAATTAAAAAAAATATATATATTTTTTTACTTTGCAAGCTGCTGTGCCACCTTATATATCAGTGGTGGGTGGGCAGTGGCACAGTACACTCTCTGTGGACCTGACAGCAGTCACTGGCACCCAGGCAACTGCAATTTAAAAAAATATATATATTTTTTTACTTTGCAAGCTGCTGTGCCACCTTATATATCAGTGGTGGGTGGGCAGTGGCACAGTACACTCTCTGTGGACCTGACAGCAGTCACTGGCACCCAGGCAACTGCAATTTAAAAAAATATATATTTTTTTTTACTTTGCAAGCTGCTGTGCCGCCTTATATATCAGTGGTGGGTGGGCACACAGTGGCACTGCAGTGGGTACAGTACACTCTGTGGACCTGACAGTCACTGGCAGCCCAGGCAACTGCAATAATAAAAAATATTTTTTTTTTCAATTTATTGCAACAAGATGCTGTGCCACCGTATATATATCAGTGGTGGGCAGTGCACTGCAGTGGGTACAGTGCACTCTGTGGACCTGACACAGCACTCACTGCAATTATGACAGAGGAAAAAAAAAATATTTTTTAAAATGCCAGGTACTGTGCCTGTGCCACCCGAAATGAGTGTGGTGTGCACACAGTACAGTCTGTGGTAGGTCTGTGGCCTCTCACACACAGCGGGCAGGCAACTGCAGTCACAGTGTACAATATATATATATGTATATATATATATATATATATATATATATATATATATATATATATATATATATATAAAACTCTATTACCTTACCAGCCCTTAAAAGGGCTTTTGGGGACGCTAGATATATATATATGTATATATATAAATAAAAAAAAACCTCAATTACCAGCCCTTAAAAGGGCTTTTGGGGACACTAGATAGATAGATAGATAGATATATATATATATAAGAAGAAACAACTCAATTACCAGCCCTTAAAAGGGCTTTTGGGGACGCTAGATATATATATATATATATATATAAAAAATTACACAAATACCAGCCCTTAGAAGGGCTTTTTGGGGTGCTGTCCTTACAGCAGTAGTGGACCAAGAACACTGCAAGACCAGGAACACTGACTAACTGTCGCTAGCTTAACAGCAGCAGCAGCAGCTCTCCCTACTCTCACTACACACACTGCTTCAGAATGATCTAAGATGGATGCTGCCCTTGCTTATTTATAGGAGGTGGGAGGGTGTGGGAGGGAGGTATGCTGATTGGCTGGAAATGTGTCTGCTGACTGTGAGGTTCAGGGTCAAAGTTTGCCTCAATGATGTATTATGGGGGGCAGACCGAACATCGCATATGTTCGCCCGCAGCAGCGAACGCGAACATGCGAAGTTCGCCGGGAACTGTTCGCCGGAGAGCAGTTCTATACATCTCTACCGCTCACGTGCATATCTGTTTGCCTGTGCGTGCTAAGATTTCCATGATGCCTGTGCCCGGCAAGACGGGCACCTGCAGGATCGCATATGTGCATATTTGCATGTCTCAAAAAACCTGGATTAGCAGCTATTAAGCCCCCAATGCCGATGTCACTGTTAACCGCTTCCATACCAGCCAAATTCTGACATTCCTCTCCTACATGTAAAAATTATCATTTTTTTGCTAGAAAATTACTCAGAACCCCCAAACATTATATATATTTTTTAGCACAGACCCAAGGGAATAAAATAATGGTCATTGCAATTTATTATGTCACACAGTATTTGCGCAGCAATTATTCCCCAAAAATTTGGAAAAAAAAAATACTTTCAATAAATAAACAAAAAAACCCCACTAAAGTTAACCCAATTTTTTGTACAATGTGAAAGATGATGTTACGTCGAGTAAATAGATACCTAAAATATCACACTTTAAACCAAACTTTGGTACCTAAAAATCTCCATAAGCTATGCTTTAAAATTGTTTACAGGTTAGAGCTAAAGAGGAGGTTTTGTGCTAAAATTATTGCTCTCACTCTAACGTTCACGGCAATACCTCACATGTGTGGTTTGAACATCGTTTACATATGTATGAGTTCGCTTCTGTGTGCGAGCACAAAGTGACAGGGGTGCTTAAATTTTTTGTTTATTGTTTATTTTATTTTCATTCTTTTATCTTCACACTTTCCATTTAATTATTATTTTTTTAACACTTTTATTCCTTTTACAAGGAATGTAACCATTGTAATAAGAATAGGGCAGACAGGTCCATGGAGAGATCTGGGGTCTATAAGACTTCACATCTCTTCTCTTAGCTGAAAAGCCTGAGATAAAAAAAAAATTATCTCAGGCTTTCCAGCCGAACACACGGCAGTGTTTTACTAGCAAAGCAGGTAGAAGCACCGCCGACTTTAAAAACATTCAAGCGGCTGAACTGAAGCTATGATTGTTTTTACTGTGCAGGGAATCGCCGGCAGAAGAAAAAAATATCTGATGTTGCTGCAGGCATCATTCAGATTTCTTCACTGAAACCCCAGGACGTTATATGACGTTCAGCGGTATGGAAGTGGTTAAGTGTTTTTGGGATCTCAGATCTCTGCAAGACTGTCTCGGGTGCCTAACTTTGTTGGTGTTGATTTTATCTTGAAATAATTTTTTGGAATAGGTTTCATTGACACAATTAACACCCAAGGACTGATTTTTTCCGCACCTGTTTGACAGGTGCATATAATTTCAATTTTTTTACAGCATGGCCAATTCTTGCTTTCATCAAGAGTACCCCTATAGTGTAAAGGCACCACCAACACCCAAAGACCAATTTTTTCTGCACCTGTTTGACCAGGGCATACAATTTCAATTGTTTACAGCAAGGCCAGTGTTTTCTCTCACCAAGAATAACTCTATAGGGTTATGGTGTGAAGGCACTACCAACAGCCAAAGACCAATTTTTCTGAACCTGTTTGACTGGGGCATATCATTTCAATTTTTTACAGCAAGGCCAATTCTTGCTTTCATCAAGATTACCTCCATAGGGTTACAGTGTGAAGGCACCAACAACACCCAGAGACCAATTTTTCCACACCTGTTTGACGGCGGCATATAATAAAAATGTTTTACAGCATGGCCAATTCTTGCTTTCATCAAGATTACCTGACCAATTTTTCTGCACTTGTTACTTCTATCCAAAGTCTGCAAACGAGACACCAGAGTTCATTTAAGAACATTTGTTAATCTTGGCCTGAGTGTACTTTAATTTGGCATCTTCACGTAAGGCTTTCTCCCTGTAGTGCAAAACTTTCTTATTTCCATCCAAAGTCTGCCACTTTTATCACCAGAATTTATCCAAAAAATCTCTAATCTCGTTCTGAGTGCACTAAATTGTGGGCTCATTATACAGACTGGCTCCATGAACCGTTGTCTACAAAATAAAGAAAACTTGCAGGAAAAATCTATTCAAATGTCCTTTTTTTCTTTATAAATGTCTGTTTTGCTACAACAGGTTCTATACATGGTACAGATGCCCCACATTACAAGCAGACTAAGAAGACCCCCAGGCACTATATTTAAGGATTTTTTTTTCTTTTTATTGTATCACTTTAAGCATCATTAAAATCACTGCTCCCTTAAAAAATATTTTTTTTTTAAACTTTTTTTGCATTAATACATGTCCCACAGGGCAGTACCCAGGCCCTCATATCTTTTGCATGTCCAATAACTTGCATAAAAGCCTTCAAAATGGGGACTTTAATAGGGTTCCCAGTTCAGGTCTGAACTTTTGCAATGTTCAAGAGTTCTGGAGTGTTCGGCCCATCTTCTACTATGTTTTAGGGTTGTTCAATTGTTTATCATTACATACAGTATGTGGCCAGCATTTAGCTTGTAAAATGCTCAGCTAGTTTGCCCTTCCTCCCTCAAAATCTTCCTGAGATCTTGACCTATGGTGCATAACTTCTGATAATCTTCCCCCAGTCTTCCTAAGCTAAACTACAATAACCCCCCACCCCAGCTGTTTACTGATCTCTGCTGCAGAGGAAGGGCCTGATTTGCCTCCTCAATGCCAGGCTTTTTCAGTCTGCGGTGCCTTCAGATTTCTTTAACCACCTCCCATCCGCGCTACAGCCTATGTACAGCTGCAGTGCGGACTCACATTTTCGGGAGTCCGTCTTTATACGGCCTCCCAGAGAAAGTCTCCCCGCACGCTCCCGCGAGCGCGCATCGGGGAAAATCTGTGTCGGCCGTATCCCTTGGACACAGCCGATCACAGATCGTGGTGAATGGCCAATCACAGCGGCCATTCACCACGTGATCGCACCGTCCAATGAGAGATGATCTCATATGTAAACATATGAGATCATCTCTCATCGCCAGCGCTCCTTCCTCACACGGAGACTTCAGTGTGAGGAAGGAGGAGAGCCGATCAGCCGCCGGGGACACAGAAGAATGTAATCAGGGCACTGATCACCAGTGCCCTGATTACACAAGTTAAAAAACATACACTCAGTGCCCACAGTGCCCGCCATCATTGCCCCCCATCAGTGCCCACAATCAGTGCCCATAGTGCTGCCAGTCAGTGCCCATCAGTGCCTGCTCATCTAGGCACTGATGAGCACTGACTGGCAGCACTATGGGCACTGAGTGTGGGCACTGATGGTGCTGCCCATCAGTGCTCATCAGTGCTGCCCATCAGTGCTCATCAGTGCCACCCGTCAGTGTCCATCAGTGCCATCCGCCAGTGCCCATCAGTGCCACCTATCAGTGCCCATCAGTGCCACCTCTCAGTGCCCAGCAGTGCCACCTCTCAGTGCCACCTCTCAGTGCCCAGCAGTGACACCTCTCAGTGCCCATCAGTGCCGCCTATCAGTGCTCATCAGTGCCGCCTATCAGTGCCGCCTATCAGTGCTCATCAGTGCGGCATATTAGTAACTCCTCATCAGTGCCCATAAGTGCCACCTCATCAGTGCTCATAAGTGCCACCTCATCAGTGCCCATCAGTGAAGCCTATCAGTGCCCATCAGTGCCGCCTCATCAGCGCACATCAGTGAAGGAGAAAAATTTATTTATTTTAAAAATTTACTCGCAGAAAATAAGAAAAACTTTTTTTTTTTCAAAATTTTCTGTCATTTTTCTTTTTTTTTGTAAAAAATAAAAAACCCAGAGATGATTAAATACCACCAAAAGAAAGCTCTATTTGTGTGAAAAAAAGGATAAAAATTTCATATGGGTACAGTGTAGCGCAATTGTCATTCAAAGTGTGAGAGCGCTGAAAGCTGAAAATTGGCCTGGATGGGAAGGGGGTTTAAGTGCACAGTAGGCAAGTGGTTAAGGATGCCTTGGCAAAATGCCTAAAAATTGTCCAAAAAATGTATACAAGCCCAGATATCAACCAAATGTGCTGCAAGTTTGAAAATGACTTGCTAAGCAATTGCTAGACTTGCCAGGCTTGACAAGTTTGTTGCCGAATTCCAACAAGTCTGCATTGCATGACTCCAGATCAAATTTTTTTGCAACCATTCTGCAAGTCTGCTGCAAGTTATGGTTTATTCATATTGTTCAATAGTCATCCCACCACAAGGCTAACTGTGGCAGAATTTTCATGCTGTAGACTTGCAGAGCTCTTGCTGTAGACTCACCACTGCAACTTTGCTCTTGCTAGAACAAAACAATACTGGCGCAAAAGGAAGATTAAGGACCCACAGGTTCCATAGAAAAGGATAATAGATGATAAGCAATACGCAGGACAATTCACTATTGATAAAGGTCCATAAATATAAAGGCCCATAAATATCACTAAAGGCAAAAGTCCATATTAAACAGTCCATGCACAATTCACTCAGGAGGCTGCTCTTGTGGCAAGCAAGAAGAAGGGGCTTCAGAACAACTGTAGAGAGAGCACAGGCACCAATCTAAGTGCAGCATGAAATGTTTATTAGATAAACACAAGATATGATACTCACAAACAAAGGTGATATAAAGCATTATCCATAATATCCATAAGGAGGAACGTCAATCCAGTGCTATATTTCAGGAGCCGTGACCGCTGGAGGCCATCTTGAAATATATCACTGGATTGACCTTCCTCCTTATGGATATTATGGATAATGTTTTATATCACCTTTGTTTGTGAGTATCATATCTTGTGTTTATCTAATAAATCTTTCATGCTGCACTTAGATTGGCGCCTGTGCTATCTCTACAGTTGCTCTTGCTAGAGAATTGCCACACAAATTTGCTACAAATTGGAAAAGTCTTAACTAGAACTTGTGGCAAGTTATCCTTGCTATCTGGGAGCAAGCAGGTGGATAAAGCCTGCCTTTTAGTTATGCAGAGCCACAGGTTTTTATTGTGCACCATTATAATCTTCTAGCCGTTGGCATTCTAACAACCAAGCAAGTCATTGGTTGATAAGGAGGATGTCGGGCACCTGCATAGCACCCTTGTTTGACCCCCCCCCCCGCCCCTCTCTATTAGCGCTGGAGTGATATTAGCTAAGGGAGGAAGAGAAACTGAGGGAGAAACATTGGAAGACATGCTTTCTTCAGAAGAATAAATCCCCTTCAATGCTGGGTGTCCTATGTGTGTGAATGTTGCTGCATTGTGTAAAATTATTAGTTTAGTTTTGTATATTTTAGAGTGGAGAGCCTCAAGGTTATGCATAATTTTAAAGAGTTCCTTGAATGAAAAAAAGGTTGAGAAACACTCCTCTATGCTAAGGTTCGCAACATTGCATTGACTTGAATGGAGCCATATAATGAAGATTGCTAGCCTTGGTATATGACTCCCATTCAAGTCAATAATGACCAGCACCACTCAAGAGGTTCCAAGCACTGGTTTAGGTCACAGTTCTGCAGCAATGAGTAAGCAGGTGCGGTGTAGGAGTTATTGCAGTTTAGCTTAGGAGGGCTGGGGAACTTTAATTAGTTAAATTAATTTCTGAAAACTTGAACTCATCTTTTAACACCATAGAGACTGTTTCTTTTTGATAGTTCCAGTTTCATTTGCTATTAATATATGTTCTAGAAAAGTGGATATTTAGAAATAATCACAACATCTTTCAATGTATTTTTGCAGTTTACAAATCATGTAGCCGAGTTAATATTTTATTGGTCTAATTTTTTCATTTTTAAACTCAGGGATTTTTAAATTAGCCAAACATTATTTATTTACTTATTGCATTTCCTACTTTCCAATTACGTAAACCCTATTCTTTGCGTTGATCTGTGTAAAAACGAGTAGGAGAAGATCATCCAAAACAGTGATTTCAATCCATTTATATGAACATATGCCATTAGTGCACTTATCTCTGCTCAGCACTTGGCAGAGAGAAAAAAAATAATCAAACACACAGTAGATGATAGCCACTCAATTTCTTGATTCCACTACACTCATCTTCTGCAAATAAAGAAATAATATTCAACAAGTTAATTCAAATCCTAGCCGAACGGAATAGTGAAAATGAAGTTTATAGGAACTGCTGGTTGTTGCAATGTTTCCAGTTTAAAAATTAGATTTCCAAACAAGTGGATTGTTCAGTGTTCAAGAGCTTGCGTGTTACCCTGCCAGCCAATATGGAAGCTTTCGTCTAAAAGTTTGGAGGCTATTAAAAAAAACTGCTGTATCTTTGTAAAGGTAAAGAACACCTGTTGACTAATTTGACACTGCTGACCACTATCTGAAAATACTAGGTGCCTGGCTGCCTCTGGATTTAAAGTGAACCTGAACTTTTAGCTAATGAGCAAGGCTAATATACGTACAACCTCATAGCTGTATATTTGCAGTATCAGATCAAAGTGTTGTGTGCCTGTGACTGTGAGAAACATGAGATTTGCAGTGAGATTTGGTGGTGTTACCACTGTGGTGCTTATTGGGACCTAAAGACAAGCATTTCTCTGCTTCTGCTTCATGTGCTCTTTGAATATGTGCTTTCTCATCCTCTCCTTCTGCATTCTAAAGGAGAAGTTTAGCCAAAGCTGTGGATTACAGGAGTGCAGGTCGATCTACACTCCTGTGACCCGCTTTTAGCAGAGAGCGGGCTGAAGTCTGCTCTCTGCTGACGTCACAGAGTCGGTGCAGGCTTGGGAGTCATAACGACCATAGAATTGGGATTTGCCCACATGCCTTGACTTGCACCCGGCCCAGCCACTCAACGAGTCGCTGAGAGCCTGAGCCAGCCAATCCCGCTCCCTCCACAGCCCAGCATTCAAGTGAGGGGCAGAGCAGAGGGCTGCTGACTGACATTTAGCAGCTCTCGGCTCTGGGAACTGAGATAAGTGAGCAATCGGCAGTGTTCGATCACTCTGTTCTCAGTGTAGAGGCACCGGGGGACAGATGCTGCATCCACCCAGGTAAGTATGAATTAAAAAAAAAAAAAACATTCATCTCTTTTAAAGTAGTAATAAACCCTCAGGTTTTTATAGCTTAACACATCAAGCACTTTTTCCAGTAACATAATTGTTAAAATTCTTATTCCTGTACTTTACAACTTTCAATATTTTTTTTTTTTTTAGTGCTGCTTCCCTGAACTTCTGGTCTTCACAGGAAAGAGTTATCAGTGGGCAGTGCAGTCTCAAGCTAGCCAATTATTTTGGAGAAGGAAGGGGAGGTAGAGTGCCTTGCCACCCTAGGCTAATGGGTTGTGTATTTCAACTGTGCTTTGAGACAGTGTACAGTGTAGGCAGACACACCTCTAGTCCATGCATGCAAGGAGGGCTCCAAAGGGTACTGCACCTGGCTCAGCCCGACAGATCCTTCCCACAAATCTTCACCGCCAGTGCCCCAGCGAAAAAGAAAGGAGTCCTCCTGGGCGTCAAGAACATGATTTCCTTTCAACTACAGCACTGTATTGAAGATGCTGATGGTTGCTATAGTATTCTTGTATGCCTTTTGAATAACTCTCCCTATATAATTGTTAACATGTATGCTCCTAACACCCACCTAATCTGCTTTCCAAAGAATCTCCGCAAAAAAGTTGGAAAAATCCAACATGGTTCCACCATCTGGTGTGGGGATTTCAACATTTCTCCAGACCCCAGCTCGATTCCTCCAACCCATCCAAAAGAGGAAGACCATCCCTAAGGACTTTTCTTCAAGACTCCCAACCTCATGATGTTTGGCACTGCCAACATGCCACAGGACGCAACTACACATTCTTGTCCATGTGCCACAATGTCTACTTTCACATCAACATTTTCCTAGTAGATAAATGGCTCCTGCAGAAAACATCAGCTTCAGACATTCTACCTACTACATGGTTTGATCATGCACCAATTTGTGTAACTATCGAGGACACCCCGAGTTCTAAACCTGCCTTTGTATGGAGAATGAACACTCATCTTCTTCAGTCATCTCCTTACTTGGAAGAACTCCACCATTATATTGAAAAATGTTTTACATTACCTCCCAACAAAATCCCAACAACTGATCCAGCCAGTCTATGGGCTGCATATAAAGCATAAATGCAATGTCTTTTTATTAAATTGGAGCTAAAACCAAGAGGGTAATGGCTCAGTGCATTGAAAACTACTAATGGATATTCAAACTATGGATTCCCAAAACAAGCACCAACTCCATCTGGAATTGAAATCCAACAGGGCTACCTCAGGATGGAAAGTAGAACACTGCTTCTAGAAAACTTTGAAAACAGCAAAAGTGCTTAAAAAATGTCTTTCTATCCACCTAGCAACAAAGCTGGTAAACTCCTGTCTTTTCTATTGAAAGGACACTACCAAAAACCCCACATTCCCTTTTCATTTCACCCAACTACAAAAAAGGTGTCTAACCAACCCACAAGATATTGTGGAGGCATTTAGTACTTTCATATGTTACTCTTTTTAAGCTGAAAGATGACCCTTCCTTCCCAGTCCCAGAGCCTGATAACATACAGTTTTTTTTTTTTTAAGCCATTAAATTACCGTCCCTTATCCAAGCCCAATTGGAAAACCTCATTTTACCCTTTCACAAC